>NC_141909.1:3750000-5000000 GCF_057802395.1 Ceratotherium simum simum
TAGAATTCTGCTGTCGACCCCGCCTCAGGCAACTTTAAGGTTTACATTTTGTTTTTTATCTCACTTGGGTGGTAATGACATAATTTCTCTCTTTTTTTTCCCCATACATTATTCATTCAGAGTAAAATGGGGACAGTTAAGCAGGAAGACTGGACATTGAAGGAAAACCCCCAATTTTTTTTTTCCTTTCACCAGTTTTTATACCTGCCAGTTTGAAGAGTTCAGGATTTGATCCCACTTGCAAGGCTCTCATTTTGTCAGTGAATTTTAGGGTTGAACCAAGTTGTCGGTTGGTCATGTGTTCTGGGGTGTCCAGTCTTGATTCCTGGACATCGGGTGGTCTGCAAAGTGGAAAACTTACAGTCTTCCAGCTGCTTCTGTTTCCATGAAGCAATCTGTACATTATGCTTGATAAGAGGCCTCCCTACCACCGGCATCACCACCACAAACTACGTTAACCTCTTCCCGCATGCTGTGGTGACAATCAGAAAAAAACGCAAGGTCGTTTTGAGGGAGAAGAGTTGGGAGCCATTGGTGTAATGTAACTCATTTCAAGGTTGTGAAAACAGAGGGCAAGGGAAGTCGGGCATCTTTTCCAAGGTC
Source organism: Ceratotherium simum simum (assembly GCF_057802395.1). Lineage (NCBI taxonomy): Eukaryota > Metazoa > Chordata > Mammalia > Perissodactyla > Rhinocerotidae > Ceratotherium > Ceratotherium simum. The sequence continues at coordinate 3,750,604 of NC_141909.1, forward strand.
TGTTTAATTAGTTGGTAGAGATGTTTGTAAATATTATCAAGAAAGAAGAGGGTATGCTACTTCTCGGGTCTTTTGTGTACTAGTGAATAACTGTCTCCCAGGACATGGTCTATTCCCTCTAGAACAACTTAGTGTTTGTAGAAGTGGTATTCGTCTTTTACTCTGGAACATTTTAGTAAATTGCTTCATGCATGGATGAAGGGATGCTGTAGGACAGAAATAGAGGATGCAGAGGTACCTAAATAAGGAAGCCTGTTGTTAATCAGAGAAATATGGCTGCTCAAGACCATGTGGGCAGTGTTTACCGATGAAGCAAAAGAGTGAAGATCTGGCAAACGTTCAAGATCATGTGCTTATTATAGAAACAAAAAAAAGAAGGAGAAAGAAAATTCTTGAGATAATTCAAATCAAAAGGCCTCTATTGTCCGAAAAAAATGTAAGTCCTTGCTCTTTATAGGCTGGTTGAACCTGGACCGATGATCCATACCTAATGGGTCAGCTGGTGTTTTCAGTCACTGCTTTGGGGTGTCCTTAAGATGCATTTATTCTGTAATGGAATATCATATACTCTTCATTATTAATAAGTCCAGTAACAGTTTCCTAAGAAATGAGTCATTAACCTATTTAATGATGAGTTCATTTGAAAACTAACCAATTTAGAATTTGCCTAAGGACCAATAAGTAACCAATCAGTTGTTGCTAGGTGGCATCTTCTGGGCAGTGGATTTTTTCACCAATGCCCCTCTTGTTTTTAAGATCCTTTTTTTCCTGAGGGAAAAAAATCATTTAACGGAATTTTTACGTGAAGAGGAATGATTTTTTAGAAGGCGTTAATCCCACTTTCAGGAGCATAAAGGAAGATGTGGGCAATGTACAAATTCATAAGCCATCCGTATCTTAAGAAAATGTAATTGGGAATCTGTGGCCTCGTGCTCCTGCGGGTGACTCAGGGTTCTGTTTACATGAGCTGTCAGTCTCTCCAGCATCCGAGGAGAGAGTACTTCCTTCCTAGCAGATGGTAGCCTCAGGGCCGCTCGCCTGCCATTATAAGCAATGTGCACCAGTAATGTACCCAGCATCGCTGTTGACAACAGGGTGGGATGGAGACTGTCTGCTGCCCAGGATAAACAAAACAGGGAAATGCTTTGTCCTATCGGAGATTAGTTGAGTGATGAAGCTGCTTTTCAGGTTAAGAAGAAAGCAAAGTTAGAATACCCTGTCTTACGGTGTTGGGTCTGTTGAGTACTTCTGAAGTTAGGGAGACAAGCTGACAGGATAGAGATTCTGATGTGCTGTGTAGGGAGTCTTCACAGATAAAGCCAGCAGGCTTGCCCTGGGTGCAGTTTGGATCCCGTCTGTGAAATCTTGCCTTCCTCTGAGGACCTGGGAGTTGAGCAGTGGCTGCATTGCCCAGTGCTGGTAGTGGAAAGCCCCTGAAAATACGGACAGAAGTCAGTGACTATCTGATACCTGTGAATTCCCAGGTGAATTATACCCCCCGGCCACAGCCCAGCTCACGCCCGTGTGGGCCTCCTGCCTCGATTTCCCTCTTCAGGGCTTCCTGAGCTCCTTGGTGGATGAGGATGGGTGGTGGGGGGGGAGGGAAGTTTGGAAATAGGCCAGGATGTTCTTACTAAATTTAAAAACTATGCAAATAATACTTTAGGATCTCCGGGCAATAAGCAGGATTAAGCAAGGCTGGGATTAGAGCGTGTGGAGCAGCTTCCTTTGTTTGAAGATCAGAAATGGAGGTACCAGGACTCCAGTGTTCTGTCAGCTTCGCCGAGCTCCAGACCTTGTAAGACAACAGAAATTTTTAGAAAGGGAGATTCCAGTGGTCAGTTTCTTATACCACGGCCTGGAGGCATTTTTTAAAAAATAAATTACTAAAGTGATTTGTGGCAGTTATACTTCTGTTTTATTCTTAAATGATCGTAGGTTTTTAAATTGTTTTCCAGCATAAAAGTGACCTAAAAAATAACACTTTTCATATGCAAATGAAACAGAAAACAAATACATAAGCTACCTGTAAGCTCTTCCTGCAAAGAGCTTTTGTTACTTGGCAGGTAGACTCCTAATAAATGTGCAGTTCAGTTGAAAATAGCTGTGCTTTAGCAAAATATATGATGCAAAACTGCAAAATTTATGTTTCTTGCTTCTTTAGAATATTATAAATCCAGGAGTGTCAATTTATTTTACAGTCAGTTTCAGAAAACTAACTTTAACTGGTTGAGTAAACAAAAAGTTTTAAAACTTTGATAATGAGTGGTGTGGAAATATTAGATATGAAAGCCTGATAAACTTAGAAATATAAATGTTAAAGAGTTTTTAAACATTCTTTAGATTTTATTTATTTTGAGAAATTTTTTTAATGAGCATTTTTTTAGTTTAAAGTTTATGCAGCTTCCAAATATAATGCCATTTTGGTATTTAGGGTCGTATCAAAATTTGAAAGGTGCAGGAGGACTTATCCTTGTTTGCAGTTTACCTTATCAGTGGTGCTGGTTTATTAGTCGTCTTAGTTCCAAGTGAAATAACCACTGCAGTAAAATGGCCAGGTTTCCCCTGCATGGAGCATTTAATTAAGTTCCTAGAATAACTCTGGGTGATGAGCGTTCATCTTCACGACTCCAGTCTGTGTGTTTGAGCTGGAGTGTTCAGAATTCGTCGGGTCTTCAGCCGTTTCCTGAAGCTGGAAGACAGTTAAGCCAATCAATCTGTCTCGAGTTCAGTGTGTACCAACTCGGGAGTCGGTGTTCTGGGAGATACAGGGGAGATCGGAGACCAGCCTCTGTGCACTGGCGCCTTCGTCGTCCCATTGGACGGCACCCACTGCTGTTTCTGGGCAGCCACGGTGAACACCTCAGTAGGTGCCCATGCTCCGGCATTCTTGGCCAATGACAAAGAATGGGATGTCGCTGCTGGGACTCTGGGTGCCCTTGGCGGAAAATTCTGATGGAATCACTCAAACTCTAGCCCCCTCCCCCCACACACTTGGGGTGCATCCCCTGAGGTGGAAATTCCCAGTCAGTTTTCTTCCCTGAGAAACCCTAGGTTTGATTTTGCCTGGGTCCTTGCTCCTAGATGTAGCTTGCTCTGACCGCTTGGCGGCCTTGCCTCATCAAGATCCTGGTAATTCTCTTTGTGCCGTCTTTGTTGTCACTGCTCGTGTTCCAGAAACTCCCCAGTGCTAGGTCATTGGTCCCTTCTGCGCCTTCTGATTCTTCCCCGCTCACCCTCAGGTGTTGCTTAAAAAGCTACTCCCCCTTTAATCCGGGTGACAGGAATTCTGTCTGTGAACTCGTCTCGTCTTTCATCACCCTCCCTGCCCATTCATAGCTGCACACGTGAGGAAGCACAAGTGTGTTCAGCGCTGCTGCTTTCACACAGCGTGCCCTTCCGTAAAAGTCAGTGTTTAGATTTTAGTTAAAATTTTTCTCAAAAATCACCCACATTTAATATAATCATAGTTCTTTTTATATTTTGTGCTTCAAATTGCTTAACTTTCTTTCATCGTCCTAATAATTTACAAATAGAGTTGTGTTTTCTTAAGACCCACATGTAGTGGCGTGCAGGTGGCATGGAGCCATTTTTAAAGCGTGTGTCCATCCTTTTTAGACATCCGTGACCCGTCCAGCAAAGCCCCCTCCCCCTCTGTGCAGAGGAGGCCCCCTGGCCAGCAGCCCCTCAGCCCCTAGTGCCTCCTGCTCTGAGAAGCCCCTGCTGGACCCCTGCCCTCCGCGCGGTGGCCGCTGTAGTGGAGGAGGGCAGCCCCACCTGGCGGGGCGGCTCTGCGTCACCAGCCCATCGGGCTGATGTGGGAGTCAGTTCCAGGTGAGTTTCCTGTCGTTTTTAGCTTTACCACCTTTTAACTGTTCTTTCTAGAAAACAAACAAACAAACAAAAAGACGACAGGAACTTCACTTAAGGGCTGCTTGGGAGGGAAGGTAGAAAGATGGGCTTGTGGGGCAGGAGGGACAGAGGCGGAAGAGGTTAGATCTTCCTTCAACTTGCACATTTAACCAAATGGTTAAGTTTTCATACTTTTTCACTACAAAGACATCAGTTGTTACATGTTGAATACTTTAAAAATATTTTACCCATTTGAAAAATAGTAAAATACAGGCTTGAAAGAAACAGGTTTGGTTTCCAAGCTAAAAAGAAGAAACAGAAGGTCCTGAGTCTTCACGTCTACCTTTGAAACCTAGGAAATACACTTAGTTTTGAAATGTGGTCGGAACATGAAGTATTGTCGTTGGAAACAAATGCTCCAGGAAATAAAGCAGTGAAGGGTGGGAGGGAGAAGGTGACAACCTGAAGGTGGTGAGGAAGCCAGTCTTGTAGATGTTTAGAGGGAGAATCCATATGGGCAAAGGGAATGGATAGATGTGCAAAGGCCCTGGGGCAGAAGATTACTGATGTTTTCCAGAATAAGAAGTAGACCAGTGTGGCTGACCAAGAGGGAGTAGGGAGAGAGTAGTCGGTGACATGAAGGAGGTAACCAGGGGCCCTGACGGGTAGAGAGCCTGGTCAGCCATGGTAAAGATTTTAGTTCATATTTAACAGTGTAAAAGGGAAATATAGTGTCTTTGGAACAATGTGTAGAGCATTTTCAGATTTTTCTGTTGGAGTCATCTAATTCTGTCATAATGCGTTTTTTTTTTTTTTTTTTTTTTTAGTGAGGTATATGTCAACTCTTGAGTTTCTTTCTCAAAATTGGTGTGTAAGATGTGAAAAGACCTAAGAGTTCTAGTGAAATGGAGACACTGGGATGTAATTGAAGTAGGGAAGCTGGCAGGAAATTTTCACAAGATAGACAAGAAAATCCGAACACAAGTGTCTAGTCACAGAATGACATACTTGATGAAACAGACATCCTTGAAAAGCACTTTGTAATTTATAAAACATTTTTAAATGGTGTTTAATCCTGAGAACCTCCTTGGAGGGTAAGTTCTTGTTATTATCCTTACTTTTTCTTTCTTTTTTTTTTGTGAGGAAGATCAGCCCTGTGCCAACATCTGCCAATCCTCCCCTTTTTTCTTGAGCAAGACTGGCCCTGGGCTAACATCCATGCCCGTTTTCCTCGACTTTATATGGGACGCCACCACAGCACGGCTTGACAAGCGGTGCGTTGGTGTGTGCCAGGGATCTGAACCTGTGAACCCCGGGCCGCCGCAGAAGAGCAAGTACCCAACCGCTTGTGCCACCGGGCACGCCCCTTATCCTTACTTTTTAAAGGAGGCACGGAGGGTGGAGAGACCTGGCCCGGGGCCTGTAGGGGGCGCCGCCCTGGCTCGCCTGCCGCTGCCTGGTTCTGTGTCTTCTAGGTAACACGGTGCCTTCGTTTGGGAGAAAAAGGCCCTGTCCCTGGACAGACCCCCGTGACCCCTTGGCACTGCGCCTGGGACGTGTGTGGCCGCTTCCTCCTACCCCCTGCGCCGGGCGTCCCGAATGCTCCACCCCTGCAGGGGGCACCGCGCTCCGGCGCTGCCACTAGTGGAGTTCATTCTTCAGCTGATGGGGAAACGAAAAGGATAGATAGTTTCTTATTCCCTACATTTCACAGAGATTCCGCCTTCACAGGAAGGCGCCAGCGGAGTGAGTTGGGAGCTACCCATGTAAACACTTGAGAAAGGCTGGTGCGTGTGCAAGACCCCCTCCCCCCTCTGTGAGGAGGACCCACGTTCACTAAACGGCCTGTGTGCAGTTGTGTGTAGCTTGTATAATTTTAAGAACTTGACGTAGTGGTTAGGTCTGTCTTGAGAATTTAGGCTCAGTTTTACTTATTTTTTCTGAAATAGGTAAAAAAAAGTGATGATGTACGTAAAATGTCTTGAGAAGCTAATCCATTTTAGTAAGAGAAGAGTGATGATCACGTCCTCGTTATTTGTTTAACTGTATCAATAGTTATTCCTTCCAATAAGGGGTTGCTATGTCCTCTTCCAGACCAGAAATGTGAAATTTAACCTTGTACTGTCAAGTGTATGTTTTAGAAAACATGTTTATGTTTGCGGACCTCCTTGGTTCCTCTGGTTCTAAAGTAGTTCTGGAGAAGTTGGTGTATCAGGAATCGTGGCAGGAAGTGGTAGGGACAGGCAGCTGTGTGTCTGCACGTCAAGAGGCCTTTGTGGGGACGCTCAGGCGGGGGCTTCCCTTTCCCCCCTGTGCCTCTCACACTCGGCCCTACAAGCAGATGCTCACATAGATTGCACATAAGTTGAATCACTCGGAGTCTTGTCAGATCCGGGCAAAGTGGTTTCAGATTGGAGCAAGTTCACTCTCTCTCTCTGTGACTCTTCGGGCCGCTCTGAAGCCCAGGTCCCATCCGTGTTCAGTTCAACACCACAGGTAGAAAGGAAGAATGGCCTGCTGCTCTCTAAGGAAAATTGAGAGAATAACAATTATTTTATACTAGTTCCTGTGTACTGAGGGTCACAAAGTCACACAGCTGCTAAATGTGAGGCGGTGGAGGTGACTCCCCCGGACGGACCGTCGCTGTCTGCACGCTGCCCTCCCGGGAGGGGGGACGGAGTCACCGCACGTCGAGAGCGCGCTGGCGCCGTATGGGTTCTGTCACTTTGGTTACGGCTACAGAGGTGGTTAGGAAGGCACGACTCTTTAAAATCCACTCTTAAAAGTCTGAAAGGACTCCTGCCCCGCTCTGAGGAACCTGGAAATGTGACCGCGTCAGTCAGCACTCGCAGTCAGCCTTCTTCTAACCTAAGGAATGTCCGCTTCCTACTGAATCGATCATTTCCCCCGTTCCAAGCCTGCGGCAGTTTGGGAACAGTGTCTTTCTGTGGCTGGGAAGTTTGTTCCTTCCCTCTGCTTTCTTCTCGCTAGGGAAGAGAGAAGGCTGGGAGACGTGTTTGTGATCACGTGTGTGTCAGCAGTGTCCCCAGTGTGTCCCCGTCTGGACGGCCGGGTCCCCTCTGTCCCTGGGCGTGAACACCTCCCCACCTGGGGCAGCAGCGGGTGCCCTTCCTTGCTCCGAGTCTAGCAGTTGGCGGCCCTGGGCTCTCCAGGAGGGCTGGGGGGCCAAGGCTTCCAACCTGCCTGCTCTTGCAGATCTCCCCAGGGGCCTTTGAAAACCCCGGGGTCCAGGGCGCCTGGTGTGTGAGGTCCCTCCCCGCAAATGAACATGGAAAAAGTCTACCAGATCCTGCCAGTGCAGGTTCTGCCAAGGCTGGGGAAGCTACTCCTCAGCAAGTTGACTCTGCTGACACTCAAGTTTTGAGTGACAGCTTGGAGACGCTTCGGCATTTGGGCTGAACGAGCATGCGCCGGAACCTGAGCTGAGCCGTGCGCGGTCTGCATGTGTAGCTGGGGCTGAGGGTGGGTGGTCTGCAGGCTGGCTGGGGAGGAGCCACAGTTTCCTCGGATTCTGCTTCCCTGGGAGGGCCTGGCCATCAGCTGCTACTGTCTTACTTTATTTTATTTTTTAGTAAATCAACTTTATAAAGATGGTTTGTAACTTAGCATTTTCCATTTTTCATTACTGAAATTTCAATAAATAGTACTTCATTTGGATGAACTCTCTCATCTGCAGCAGGAATTTAAATGTCGATCTACATTTTGGTGCACCTTCGTGTATAAACCGGAGAGAGCAGAAATGCTGCCCCTCAGCCCCAACTAGCCGGGGCCCAGCTAGCAGACAACGCATTATGCTTGTTGGGCATGTGGGACGTACAGAGGGGTTGTGAATTCTCTGCTGGTGCAGCTGCCTACGAAGGGACACATGTAGCCCCTCTCGGGTGTTTTGTCCCCTCCACAGGGCGTGAAGAAAGCAGCCCGGCAAGGCGCTCTGTGCAGCCTTTGAGTACTATTAGCTTCAGATGGCCTAGAGTTACCCCCTGAAAAACAATTCTACTTCTGTTCTGCTTCTATCCAATTAAAACAAGTTTATTCATTTTATTCCGGGAGCTATTTGCCATTGTTTTTGTGCATTCATCAGTTGTTTATTTGCTGCTTGAAGTTGTAATTGTTTGTGATGTCATTCATGGATATAATTTTGAATGAAGAAAAAGCTGTGATGGCAAATGTGCTCAGAGATGCCGCGGCTGTGGCTGCACAAATTAGCCTGAGAGGTGGGGGAGGAGTCAGGCTTTCCATGGCATCGAAGGGCCGCTGAGCTTCAGAAGTCTTTGTAGTTCAAAACAAAACATGTGGTTACATGTCTACATCATTTGAAGGTGCGCGAAGAAAGCACAGGGATCCAGCCCCAAGATGCACGTCATGCTACTAGCATGCGTTTCTCTTATGTGAAAAAAATTTATATATTTTGTTTGTATTATTAATTTATAAATTTTATACATAAAATCTCATTTGGTAGTTTCGCAATGGCCCAGTGAGAAATTCAGGCCATTAATGGATCATGTCCCTATTTTCATAAGAGGGAGCAGGTTGGTAAGTGCTGGCTCCTGAGCCCCAGGACTCCGACTCTGGTGGGGCCAGTGGCTGTCTACACCCACGTCGAGTTGAGGCATGGGAATGGCATGTGGTTCTAAGGCGGCGTGGGGCCGGCTTGCCCTGAGTCATTCCTAAGCTCCCAGGACTGCTTCTGAGATGGCTAATGGTGGGAATGAGTCCTCTGACCTGAGCCTGGGCAGAGAGCGCACCGCTCCATTCCTGAGTGGGGCCTGACCCTCAGCCTTGACCTTACTCTAGATCCTCCACCTAAAGCCCAGGTGCCCATTCACATAAGGGCTTTCAAGTTAGATACATTCTTTCCCCCAGGAGAAAAGCTGGCATCCTGTATTCTGTAGATGTTATGGATGGGAGGGAGTTTACCTACTGTTTGGAAGCAGAGGCTGCTCAGGCCACCGTGTGTTTGTGCCCAGTGCAAGCCTGGTGTGTAGAAGGATGGAGACCCGGTCACTAGCCGGGCTTTGCGGGGTCAGGGTGGGGGCATTACATAGTTTCCCCCCTTTTTTTCTTTAATCTTTTCTTTTTCCTTTTTTTCGTGTAATGAAAGACAAGTGCTTCATATACCCTATTTTTAATACATTTCCAAATTACCGCATTATTGTTAAATGTGAAAACCAGAGTATAGTTTAGAATCCTGAAGGCATGCTTTTTAACTATACTCATAAATATGTTTCCTATTCAGTGATATTGTAGTGGGGATTTGAGTTGTATTTGGCATAATTTCAGACTTCCAGAAAATGCTTATTTCAATTTCAATAATAAAAACAAAAAGGAATTGAATCATAATACTAAAAAAATCCAATACCAACTCTTAAATATTTAAATATTTGAAGGAAAGAAAGGTTCATTTGAAATGATGATCTAGAACAGGATATTTGGGGATGGATATATCTTGAATAAATTGTTATTCTACATTCTCTAATTTCATAGGAAAAACATATTTAGGTTAACGTTGAAAGAGTAGTACTATATATTTAGTAGTAATCATGATATAATATGATTATTTTATTCAGTACTTTTGTATTGTGCATGAAAAGTCAAATAGAAGAGCCATAGGTAAGGGAAATTAATTCCAAAAGTGGCTGGCTTCATAAATGATTTTATGACTTGCTTCCGCATTTTCAGTAGAGTCTGTAACAGGATAGCACAGTTCTTAGTAGATAGTATTGCATTTCTAGAGTACGTAAGCCTGCAGATAATTTTCGAAGGGCATATCAGTTAGTCTCCAGGTGTAACACAGATGGTAATATTGGTGTTATTTTGACAAATTTGCTCTTCTTTCTTCTCCTTGTCTTCCTTAAGTCCTGGGGCATACAGTCTCCCTCATAGCCACTCAACTCTACTATTTAAGTGCAGAAGCAGAATGAATGAGCGTGGCTGTGTTCCAATAAAACTTTATTTACAAAACAGGCAATGGGCCAGATTTGGCTGTACTTTACTGACTTCTGTCTTAGAACGCCACTCTCATGTGAGGTGAAAAGGGTTTTCTTTTCTCTTGGGCCTCAGATGTTTCTAAAATGTGTGCTCCATTAGAAGATTTTGTTTAGCCTTTCTGCCTATGAGAAATGGTGTAAACTGCATGGGTTTTTATTTCAATTTAACTCCGTGAAGCTTTATAAAGGACCTAACAAGTGTCGTGCCAGATCCTGGGGACAGGCACCGTCTAGCTCCTCAACCAGCAGGGCAGACAGATGGCATGAAGCACAAATCCATCGTCTGTGCGGTGTTTGGTGTCCTTGGGGAGGGTTTCATAAAGAGCTGATGGTACTGGGTAAAAGTTTAAACTTTGGGGCCCAAGCGAAAGCTCCAGACCTCCTCGCACTCCTCCCCCAGGCCCACCCCTCTCTCGTTCTTTGCAGAAATGGACAGTAATGGCCCCAAATGGAGCAGTGAGGAAAATTCTAGGGGAGGGTAGGAACTCTCCTTTCCTGCTGACAAGCTGTGAGGCTTCGGGCAGGTCACTGATGCTCCCTCATCGGGTCTTGACCTGGAATGGTCTGACACTTCATGATTTAAGAGAAGGATCCACCAGCAATTCAGGGGTCATTTTTGCCTCTCGGGTGTTTGTGCTGGAGAATAATCAATAATATTTCTCCTGTGGTGTTGGACGATGCTGCACGTATGGTGGAAAACTTGCCATAGAAGAATAGATTATAGGATGCCCATGTCAGGCTTTTCAATAGCAAGCACAGAAAAGAAACTTAAGTATTATGACTTAAAGTCAGCTGAGGCTGTGCACTGTAAGATGACTACAGGTTGCTGTGGGTGACTGTGACTGTGGATTGGAAGTGTGATGGTTAACAGTCTGGGACCCCGATAGCTCTGGTCTTTGGTGATTAGGACAAGGTCTTATGTGAAGGATTAAACAGGAGCTGAAGAAGCAGAGGTACCTTTTATTAACCCCAGCCTTATACGAAAACTAGATTGTCTCATCTTGTTTCGTGTTGTGTCATCAACATCAAGTTACGACTTGATGCTAGGAAACTTCTTTAATAACAAGCATTTAGAATGAAATGATTTTAATTGTCAGTGGAAATGATGAGCTCATATAAAAGAAAGTTTTAAATCTTTCACAAGTAGGGTTGGGAAAGTAATTTACTGCCCCTTTTAGTCCTGGGAACTTCTTCCCTATTTTCCTTTTAAGTGATTTTTTTCCTAATTTAAAAGGAAAGTTCAAGTAACCGTTTTTCTTAGAATTTCTGGCTTGTTTGTTATCACACCCAACCTTACTTTTTTTTTTTTTGGTATATTCTAGGAGTGTTTTGCTTTTAGTAAAGTAAGGAGATACTGAATTATCAGGTTTATTTTTCTAGGAATTTCTCATGTAACTGAAAAGTTTATTTTCTCCTGTAATTCTGTGTTTACCATAAAAGATCTAAATAAGCCTGAAGGGCTCACCAGAGAGTTTATTTCTTGCTTAATCATAGTTGCTACTAGAAATATAAATTTTAGTTTTAGGAAGTATATTGATTCATTTTGTCGTGCAAATCAATACTGCAGCACTTCTCATTCAGATATGCCTGGAAATGTTCGTTTTTACCCAGTAAATGGAGTTGCACTCTGTTTGGTCCAGTGCTGCTCACCCAAGGCCTGTGAGACTCTGTTCCCCAAAGCTGTGCTGTGGGGCCCTCTGTGGGACTCGAGCTACATAGGGCTCCACATGAAAGTCTGCACTGGGCTCCACAGGGGGATGGAGATGGAGCCCTACATGGAGCTGACTATGGAGCTCTATGTGGAGCCCTGCGTGGGACTGTATGTGGGGCTCTATGTGGAGCTCTACGTGGGACTATACATGGGGCTCTACGTGGACCCCTACATGGGACTGTACGTGGGGCTCTACATGGGACTCTATCTACATAGGGCTCCACGTGAAACTCTACATTGGACTCCTCATGGCGGCCTCTGTGGAGTCCTACGTGGGGTCTACATAGAACCCACAAGGCACAAGGAGAACCAGGGCCTTTGTGGTCAGAGTTGCCACGACCCAGGTTTATGTCCTAAATTCTGAACACTGAAATAGGACCATGAAGTCAAACACGTCCAAATCCAAATTCTCATGAGAAATTATAATGAAAAAGTAGTGCATCCGAATGTGTATCTAAAATGCTGTTTGAATTTATTTGCCAGAGCAGATTTAACCCAACTTATTCTGAAACGTTCTAGACCGGATGCTCACTGTATTTTCCACTAACGTAGCTGGAATCGTGGAGCCCAGCTCACGTGGCGTGACATGTCAGTTTTGACATTTGTGCCGTCCGTGGCAAGGGAGCTTTCCCACGTGTTTTAATGACAAAGCTTTGGTCATTTGTGATTTGTCTGTTTTCTCTCTTCCTTTTTTTTGTGAAGTAGAGCAGATTGAAGGTGAGGCCTTAATGACAGCACGCTTGCTCGTTTGCCTTCTGATTACTCCTTTAAATGGAAGAGAAAAGGGGTGGAATTATTGCTAATCCCCAGGGAATTATGGTAACTGACACGTGGGGCTGTATCCCTCAAGTGAATGTCGTTTGTCGTATGTGACAGAGCGGGAAAAAGAAGAGGATGGCTGGCCTGTGTGACTTGTCATATGGAACAACTTTAATCTTTTTGCTGAATTTTATTATTTTATCTAGTGACTGTCAATTGATGCTTCTGTGAATGGGTTTCTTTACAAAGCAGTGCCTAAGCTACAGAATAGTATGGTGTGTAATTATGTGACAAATTCAATCTGTATCAGTAAGTTTAAGTTATTTTTAGATGCGTTACATCTAAGAGCAGAATCGGTGTATGGTGTTCTATAATTGCATTCATGAGCAACACATGATTCTTGCCTTATTTCTTTTTTGTTTCGCCGCTGGTCTAATGAGTTCAAAGAACGTCTCTCATCTTAATGAATATTCATTGTGGATTGATCATAAAATTAGTAATTTGTTCTTTGCTTCTAGTAGAATTAACATACATAAAATAAAGTAAAATTTTGCTGGAATCTCGTCTTTAGGAAGCATAAATATTTAAAGGTTGAGGATGTCAGGTTAGTGGTGTTAGAGGACTTTTTTTCTAGTCTTCATGAACCAGACTAATTTTCAGGGGAGGGATAACTTACTTGAAAAGTGAGTAAATTAAAAGGCAGATGTGTGCGCACAGTCCTAGGTTCCAGCTCCTGCCTCCCTCCCCTTCCTCCTGGGGATGGGGAGTGCCACCGAGGGTGTGGTTTCCAGGTGGCCGCAGGACCAGGACCGGGGGTCTGACTCGGGGTGCCCTGCCTGACGGCAGAGCGTCTGCTTGAGCCCCAGTGGTGGTGCGCTGATCCTTTGAGCCCTCCAGGCCTCTTTCCGACCACACCCTTCCTTGGGCTGGTTCCCTCCTAGTGGTCCGAGTCCGGAGCCCTGGCGAGCACATGTGCCAGGTTCTCACAGCCGGCTCACACTGGAAAGGGTGTTCATATGTCAGGTGAGGCGGACGGCTTCTGTCTCAGCCCTCTGTCTGTAACAGATTCAAGACTATAGTTAGGGCTCTAAAGCAGATCCCTTTTCTCTAGTGCGTTCCTAGTGTTTACGTTTCATTGTCCGAAACCTTTTGCTCAGCAGGTCATCTCGACCCATCCTAGGGTCTCCCCGCCTTTTCCTGGCTCCCCTTCTTTTGAGCCTCAACTCGGAGGGTTTCTGGTCGGTGGCTAGTTCTGTTCACCTTTGGCGTGGGTACTTCTGAGACCTCGAACTGGCTCCCGACCCGGCTCAGCACGTGGGGGACGATCTCAGGCCAGTCGGTGGTAAACGCAGGTGTGTCAGCGCAGGCTGCTCGGTGCTTGGCCTGACGTACCACGGCCGTGGGGAGGCCTCAGGTCTCAGTCTGTCCCTGCTGTGACAGGAGGCATCCCTGGAAAACAGGTGTTATTTAACCCAGTAGGAGACAGGTCACGTCCACGTTGCTTTTGCTCTAGTGCACGTCTATAAATTTAAAACTGTGTTTGAAGCACAGCATACGTTGTGCCTAGATGTCTGTCTCTGAGCTGGTGGCCGTCCTCTTTCTGGTACCCCTGGCCTAAGCCTGCTCGCATCCTTCCCACGTGCCATGGACAGGTTCCTCTCCCTGTGATGGCACTTGTGTGTGTGTGTGGTCAGCCTCCTCCCCCAGTCACCGGTGGCTCTCCCTGGTCCCCGTGGAGGATCATGTCCCTGCTCCTTCCTTTCCATAGAGGCTGGGGCTGCTCGGCCCATGGTCTCGGCATCCTGGGGAATTGTGTTCCCTACTGTCCTGACATGGGATCGGGTCACTGGGTTGCTGCCACCTTCACTTCTGTGGCACCTCTGCGGTAGCTTTCTCACTTGGCTGGTACCCGCAGCCCGGTGGTCTGTCAGCATCCAGGTGTTTGCAGAGAGCTGGGCACATTCGAAGGGCTGCTTTCACTCCCTTCCAAGAGAATAGCAGTCCTATGACTCGCATTCTGGTGGGAACTCTCTCTTACTCACGAATATCCCGTGTGCCTCAATGAGGCCCTGCACCAGAGTAGAATTTAAAAAAAAAGAGCGTTGAAAGGTCAGTGCGTGAATAAATGCATGGATGAGTTATATCCTTGCCTTTTATCAGCTCTTTTCTTTCTTAATGCTAATGCTTAGAAATTAAGGTTCTGATAATAGTATCATACTTCAAAAAATAAAATTACACATTCAGCTTGATTAGAGCTCACACAGACCTGATGATAGGAGCTGTTTCATAGCAATGAAGCATCCTTAAAAACAGAGTGAATCTTTGTGTGGCCCCATGAATTTGCAAATGGAAATTTGGAAAGTAAGTTTTTCAGCAATAATTAACCCCCATTTATATGACTATGTGTTTAAGTTTGAGGAATTAAAGAACTTAACTTGCTTAGCTGTTTTCAAGACAATGAGTTTAGAGTTAACACAAGACAATTTAGCCACATTTAGCTTATCATTAGTGTAAAAATAAAATAAACTATGAATAGAAATCCTTCTCTAAGTGGATCCACAGTCCCACTCTGGGGTGGCCGTTGGATTCGTCTCACAATCAGGGCCCTGGTGACAAAATGCAAACTCATTTTAGGGTGAGACGCAAATCCTGGTGGATTTTAGCAAAGGCTTACTTTTTAAGGGATGAAAACGTTCAAGTTCTCACTGGTCTCTTAGACTGGAAATCACAACAGTAATGAATGAAATAGTGGAGGACACATCTTTCCTGAGGAGATTTTGGACTCTGTTTTCTGTTAAGTTTCATTTGCAGAATAGTTTACCTGTTAAACTTTTTAAAGGATGTAAGGCTTTTTAAAAATAGTGAGATGAAGTACGCTGCCTCAAATTGTCACATCGTAGGGAACGTTTAAAAACAGTCATGAAACGGCGGGCCCTGTGGCGTAGCGGTTAAGTTCTCGAGTTCCACTTCGGCGGCCTGGCGTTCGCTGTTTCGGATCCTGGGCACAGACAGACTCACCGCTCATCAAGCCATGCTGAGGTGGCATCCCGTGTAGAAGAGCTACAGCTCTACAACTATGATACACAACCATGCACTGGGGCTTTGGGGAGAAAAAAGAGGAAGAAGAAGATTGGCAACAGATGTTAGCGCAGGGCCAGTCTTCCTCCAAAAAAAAGAAAGTCATAAAAAGATACAATTTATCCATTGTACGTTGACAGCGCTGTGTCTATACAGGCTTCCGTTTTCTGGCTCTACACACCACGCGGCACCTGAGTTTGTACCAGGGGACCGCCGGGTGTGCAGAGCCACGTGGTTGCACTCACACTCGGCTGCAGGACACACTGGAAGTTTCTCTCTTGCTGGGATCAGTCCTATGAACTCAAGATGAACAGAAAAGAATTAGATTCACAAAAAAGTCAACCAGGGAATGGGGTGACTCGAGGATTAGAATTCTAAATAATTCTCTAGGAGTATTCAGAATTGCAGGTCACGTAAACACAGCCGCAGAGGTAGGAAGACAGGGCGTGACCCGTGCTCACGAGTGATCGAGTATCTACTACTGTGGAGAGTGATGAAAATGGACAACTTGGCATTTTTGTTAAAAAGCCAAGAAGCTTTAAAAAAAAAAGGCAATATGCTATGAAATGTCAAAGTCTCCCAAGTTGGTAGGTCCCTGGAACAAGGAACACTTCAAGTAAAAATACGCTGAAAACGTTGGAAATTGGGAAAAGGTTAAGGAAGTTTGATCCTTCAGCCTGGAGGAGAGGAAGCAATTAGAGCAGGTCCGGGGTCCTAATGCCAAGTCCTCACCGAGCTTAGCTCGAGAGTAGACTGCTTCATCTGGACCACGGGGAGGCAGGCAGATGAGAAGGGTGTGTGACAATCTGCATGCTGCCAGAGGAGCTTCTGAAATCTTGGGTCGTTTTAGGAATAGGACAGATTATCCTGTTGGAAAGGTTTTCTGAGGGCAGCAGTGTGCCCTCATTACTTCTCCCACTTCTTACTATGATACACGTTTGCATAATCAGTGCAGTTTACAGCGCACCTGAACACGTGTCATGTGTTCATCTCGGCAGCCCTGTGAAGAAGGCAGTGGTTTTTCCCACAGTCCACACGAAGAACCGAGGCCTGGGCAGTTCCAGGGGCCGTGGCCAGGTCGCACAGCTGCTCTCTTTGAAGAGTAGCGTCATCCTTCCACGGCTCCTTCAACGGAATGACTCACAAAAGCACGTGTGAATAGTTTTCTTAAATTGAAAATACGAACCTCACCATAAGACCTCGCCACTTACTATAAACTTAGTAGTTCTGCTTCCAGGGAAACCGAATGGGCGTTGACCCATCGAACTTATTTCTGGAAAACGGAATGAGGAAATGTTTGCTTCCCAAAGTGCATCACTTTCTGAAAGTGACACAGATCATAAGGGCGAGTGGAGAGGGACTTTTTCTCTCACTCTAAAGATTGCTGTGTTCTCGAGACAGCCACTCATGACTCCTTTCCTTTCTTTTTCAGAGTGAAGGTCTGTCTGGCTTTATCAGATAACGTCACATGTCAGAGAATAACATTAAAAGAAGATGCTCAGCATTTTTTAATCTGAAGCTGCTTACAATTTTCTTTTGGGTCTGAGCAATGGCTACGTTTTGAAACATCTGTGACTGTATGGGACATGGAACCAAGGCGAGGACGCCTGCCTCCCACTTGTTCCCATAGGGGGCATTCCTCCTTGTGCTGTTCGTGTTGTGTTGTGTTTTGTTTTTTAACAAAATTCGCTGAAGAAGTCATTCTCAAGAAAATTGGATGTTTTCATTGGCCTGTTAAATGGGGGCCAGTGTCTTAATTTCTTCTTACTTTCATTTTGGCAAAGCAAATTTATCCCTCAGCATGCTAGGAGATTCTACCAATATCCCTTAAAGTGGTAAAATCTGGTATTTACTGGCATACACTCAAAACTACCACAGTCCTACCTCAGTTCCAGGTGAAGCTGGATTTGCGTGGTCGGGGGCCGGCAAGACCTCCTGTGTGTCTGTGCTGAATGTGTTTCCAGTGTGGTCATCAGCCTTATTAAACTGGCTCCGTACACAGCTGCTTGTGGGACTCACATCCCGGTACCTGCTTACTCACAGACAGAGCCCAGTGTGGGGCTGACTTTTCTCAACGGAAATGAAATCTGAGATTGGACTTTGAAGTGGATTAATAAATAATAATTATTATATGTAACTAAAGCAACCTACTTTTGAAAATCATCAGCTGTATTGGGTAGGTGGGGGTGGGAGGGGAGGGGTTTGGGAAGGGGGTGAATATCTCTTTTTACCTTTAACAGACTTGTTGAATCTTCTCTCTGTAGGTGTTCATGTAGGTACTTCAAATTGCAAAAGCCTTTGCTCCTATTTACAAGCTCAAACGTCTCTGCTGTCCTTAACCTTGAGCTTGCGTTTCTTTAACCAAAAATTCGCGCAGGCACGCTGGCGATCCAAGAGCGGTCACGGGTTTGGCAGGTTTTTTAAAAAATGTATTATCTTTACTATAATGTGATCATGTCGGCCAGTGAGGCTGCTCTGAAGAACAACAACAACACAAAAAAACGGAAAGGAAAGAAACACAAAAGAGGCATTCCGGCCCCCATGTTATTAATGGAAAAAGAGAAAGAAGAAGGAAAACCATCTCACGGTACATGTTACTTGTTGAAAAGGTTCCTGACAAGTCTAGCCTTGTTTGATGTTTTCAGTGTTCTGAGAGTAATATCAGTGTTGTGGCAATTATTGCAAGTATCACCCAGAACTGCTGCCCTCGACCAGCAGAATGTCCTGTCATCTCGCTGCTCCCTTGACACGTGACGGAGGCTGTGGAGCTTTCCCTCCCGTGGGTGCGTCCCCATGCCTATCTTCTCTGACAGTCGTGTGGAGGTTACACTAATTCATTGGAGATGTGAGCTTTCTTTCTTTTTTTTTTTTGGAGAAAAATATATATAAATATATAGATATATATCACTATAGAATAATGCATTAATAAAATGAGGCTTTTTTAGAGGAAGACCAAAAAATTCAATGTCTTAAAAATATATTTAATGGCAATGCAAAAGTCTTCCTGCTTCCACGCTGAACTTTTAGAACAGAGGATTGTATTGCAAGACAAAGTTGAATGTAAAGTGATGCCCCTGAACATTTTTAAATTTTTACTTTTCTAAAATTACACGTCACAACAGTGCATAGACCAGACAATGTTAGTTTGAAGGTCAATTTCAGTGTATAATATATATACTTTATTAAAATGTATAAAATGTCCTAAAGTTTTGATTTAGTTTTGGGAATGGGAATTGATGGGTGGTGTTTGCTATGTAACTCCGCCGGGTACAATAGGACTGAATATGGACCCCGCTGAATACAGTGTATGACGTGTATTTAAGTAGTTCTCTATACTTAGAGTAGTCATGCCACTATACACATGGTTCATGTTCGTACTGCAACTTGAAACAAGCAAAATAAAAAGTTGATAATATACTAAATTGTCCTCTATCCTGTACATTTCAGAAAAAAAAGGCATATGCAATATTTACATTTTTAATTTAGTTTACAGAATGGAACCAAAATGTATAAATGTTATGTTTGCTAAAACTTGACAATGTATATTGGGTCTTTGTACATTTTGCCTGACTTACCTTAAATTTAAAATATTTTTTGCTATATAAACTTTAACAGTTATTAAACAGTGTTTTCTTTTTGGGTACGTATTGTTTCTGGATATCAAGATGTTAAATATATTTCTTGCTATTGTGATATGACAGAAGACTTACCTTATCTTGCTCTGTCTTCCACTGTACACGCTGTATATAGGGTCCACGTGCTGCTGCTGGAGACGAGAATCAGTGGAGCTAGAGTAGTGCGTTGTATTTAGTCTGTATTGATCGTGGATGCTCTCCTTAATAGCCATATGCAATAAAATAAAATACATTATTTATGAAATGAATCACGTCTTGAGGTTATGTTTTCTGTGTGGATTCTGAGTTTAACTTAAAGCCACTCTACTTCTGGTGTTTTGGGGTCAATAAGTAAATATGAGGCTCTTAGAAATACTTTGCTACCTTTTAACTTTGAAATTTTTATTCTGGAAACCAGATAATACTCCCCAAGTCACAAAATTTACAAAAAGTAAATGTGTTAATAAAACAAAAAAAGATTTTGTTTACTTTACAAAACATAGATCCTGCTATGTTTGTATAGCAGGATGCTATACAAATGTGTATGGTGGGTGTGTGGTGGATGCTGCTCTAAATGTTGTACAAATATTAATGCCTTTATATTTCCTAAAAACCTTTTATAGATGAGAGACTGAGGCAGAAAGAGCGTATGTGACCTGTCAGAGGGCATGTAGCTCGTGAGCGGCAGAGCCACCAGGAATCTAACCAGAAGTACAGCCCCCGAATCTGTGCACCCTGCCGTGCTGCCTCCCGAGATGCACGTGTGAGAAAGAGACACCAGCGTGTACTTCAAGGATACGTAGAAGTAAAGTCATCAGAGCCAGGAGGTGCAGTTTAGGAGGCAGAAAATAGAAAAATGATGCCTATTGATTTTTATCAAGGACAATACTACTTCCTTGTTAGAAAAAAAATTTTTTATACATCCGCTTTACCCTCAAATTACAATAATGCAGTAACGTGGGTTTCATCTCTTGTGAACAAATAAAATCAGAGCAATTTGGGAGATGATTTTTAAATTACGAGACTGGCATGCACTGTGTGGTGTTTGGGAACTTGTAGGTGACGGTGTGGCCTGTTCCTGCCTAGTTGGATTGTTCTGAGGGCTTCTATTAGGCACAGAGAAGGAGGCATTATCTGCAAAGTCTGCTATCCTTGAAATCTTAAAATTTTAATGAAAAGGGCAAATAATGACTGTCATTCTAGAGGTGTCTTGTAAGGTAGGAATCGACAAATGTATTTACCCCAAAGAGCCAATTGTAAATGAAGAAGCGAAGAGTGGTGTTTCAAAGGTTCATAGATCCTGGGAACATTCACTGGAAACCAGTTGATAAACTTTAGGAGAATGCTGAGTGTTATAGGATGTAAAGAGGTGAAGGATCAAGATCCCGCTGCATTGATTTTAGAGGAGTTTGGTTCTGACCCATTGATGGTCTCGGTAGTCAGCTTCAGAGATGAACGTTGGCTCATGGCGCTCTCATCATATTCTGCATCCATTTTACCCTAAAATTACCGTCATCATATCCAAGAGTCTAATGTCTTTGAGCTGAGTTGCAGGTCATAGCTAGTCCCACTTGAAGTCCCAGGTTAAATATCACTTAGCCAGTTTTGGGGTTGACTTGGGCAGACTTCATTCATTTTGGCATCTGGGTTGACTAGGTGTACTAGTATTTGGGTGAAGCCAGCGTTACTTATTTATCATAGCCACTCTGATGCCACCAGTTGGAGGATAAAGGGCAGAATTGCTGCTAGAAGTATGCAATGTCTCTTCATCATCACCTCAGTAGTGCACCCCTTCCTCATTTCTTTGATTAGCACAACTGAGTGAAATATGATGCTGATGATTCTTGCTTCGGCAGTGATCTCTAGATGATATAACCGTGTAATCTCATGTGCTTGGCAGTTTGAAAACACTGACCGTCCCTCCAGGGTCGAGTTAGATTCTGTTCTTCCAGCTGGGTCTCTTCTCTCTTCAGCCTGTGTTCACTCCACAGTCCCCAAAGACCCTGCGTAGCAATTTGGTGGTTTCCTGTCTGCTTGTCGTTAGCACCTCCTTGATTTCATGCTAAAACTACTCTCCTTGAATCCATCTGAACGCTCAGGTTACTCATGGCCTTTGCCACTGCACGCAGAAAAAATTCTGCTCTCTAGTTCCTGTGATCTGAGCTGTTACTCCTAAGTTTTCTTTTTCTCTATTTTAGAACGCCCTCTTTCCACCTGGGAACTCTAAAAGCTACTAAATTTTCTTGTCCAGCCCACCTGGGTGGCCCCAAACTCGCATCAGATTAGTACAGCTTGCTGCCATCTCTCCAGACCTTCCCATCCACAACATTGTCAGTTCTCAGATGACCTCGACATAAAAACATCAAATTGATTGATGGAGTTTCCCCGAAAAGACACATGAAATCCTTACAAGTGGCTGTGTTAGTTAGGGTGTGTTAGCTGCAAGTCAGCCAGTGATTTAGACCGGTGGTGCTCCAACGTTGGGGCTTATCTGAATCACCTGGAGTGGGTGTTAGACCAGGTCGCTGGGCTGGTTCCCGGACTTCTTTCTCAGTGGTGTGGAGAGGGGCCCAGATGTGCATTTCTAATGATTTCCCAGGTGATGTTGATGTGGCTGGTGTGGGACCACACTTTGAGAACCACTACAGGGGTAAAACTAGTAAAGGGGTTTATTATCTCACATAACAAGAAGTTCAGGGTTGGATTACTTATGCAGCTCGGTGACATCATCAGGGGCACAGGAGCTTTTCCTCTTTCCACTCAGCCATCCTCAGGATCTTGGCTTTTATCTCAGTGTCATCCCCTCGTGCTTATAAGATGCTCAGAGCAGCTCCCAACAGCATATCTTCCCGTAATAATATCCCACAAAGACAGTCACTCTTCCTTGGGTACCTTTTTGGAGTGATACAAACAGTCCCAGAATCCGCCCCCTCCAGCTCTGCCCCACTTCTCATTGACCAGAACAGGGTCCCCTACCCATTCCAACGCTGATCCCTGGGGAAGGAGACTGCTGTGGTTGATGTACACTAAAAGAGATTCACCCT
The DNA here is from genome assembly GCF_057802395.1 of Ceratotherium simum simum. Taxonomy (NCBI): domain Eukaryota; kingdom Metazoa; phylum Chordata; class Mammalia; order Perissodactyla; family Rhinocerotidae; genus Ceratotherium; species Ceratotherium simum. Next base: position 3,772,670 of record NC_141909.1, read on the forward strand.
CTGCGGCGGGGAAGCACCAGGCTGCAAGACGTTGAACGAAGGTTGGGTCTTGGTGACAAGCACTGAGAGGGATGGTGTCTCGTCAGTAGGAGGTGACAATGTCTGCTGCCGCAGCAGAAAATGACTACGTGACCATCGTCAAATGCAATTATACCTCAAATACATTGTCTCCATTCATGGTGCATGTACTCTCCATCTCCAGGGATTTTGAAAGGGGGATTTCTAATGAAGTACAAGTAGAATAAGATGATTAATTTAGCATTATCAAAAACATAATAGTGATGCTGGCCTATGTTTACAGAATTGTTATTTTCAAGACTCTGGCCATAATTCTACCACTATGGTCTTCGTGTGTGTGTTTTTGTTATTAAATTCTGTGCAACGTTGGAGGCTATTTTATGAAAGATCAAGATACAAAGGAGGGAAAATTGGGCCTTTGGAGGTGCGTTAAAGCATGAGGACAGCTCAGGTCGGAAAGGAGAAAGCTGTGGGATTCATCGGCATCCATTACGGTAGAGGCCGTGACAAGATCTGTCAGCTGAGCTTCTCGAAAGAAGATATAACCAGAAAAAGGGAAAAAAGACAGAAAAATCTGTTCATTTTCCACAAGGAATAATTTGATAATGATGAGGATTATTAAATACCAGTATTGACGTCAAGAATTTTAGATGACATTCCTTGGAGGCCTTAAAAAATAGGACTTTGTAGCCATCTTCCTTTGAAGGGATGGGAGAGTGCCAGGTCAGCCATACAAACTCAGCCAGCCCTTCCCACCCGGCCACGTTTCCCAACTGGAGTTGGGGTGGGAGGGTCACTCTCCTTGGTACTCACGTCAGCAGCACCCCGGAGTTGCATAGGGCACAGCCTGAAGCCTGTAAATCCTGGTCCTTTTTCTTGTCCTGGCCTCTCTGAGGATTAGAGCACTACTTGGATTGGATTTAAGCAGGAAAAAGAGAATTCTTACCGTGTGTGTTATACCTAGTTTACTGTGTAGTGAAAGTATGCACCAAAGCAGTATTAAAGAATCTGAAGGAAAGATCTAAAAACTTGACGGAGAGATCAGGACCTCAGGACCAAGAGATTATAAAACACAGTGTAGCCAAAGTGACAGAATGATCTTTATGAAATGCACGTGTGATCACGTCTCCATCTTGGTTAAAAATTCTCTGCCCGCCCCCCCATTATCTTATAGGAAAAGTCAAAATTCCTCAGCCTGGTAGACACAAAGCACTTTGTGACCTGTCTTCTGCCTGCTTCCTTTATTTTTTTTTGAAGTATTGCTTTATTTATTTATTTTTGTGAGGAAGATCAGCCCTGAGCTAATATCTGCCAATCCTCCTCTTTTTGCTGAGGAAGATTGGCCCTGAGCTAACATCCATGCCTATCTTCCTCCAGTTTATGTGGGACACCGCCACAGCATAGCCCGACAAGCGGTGCATTGGAGTGTGCCCAGGATCCGAACCCGGGCCGCCAGCAGTGGAGCGCGCACACTTACCCGTTACGCCACAGGGCTGGCCCCTGCCTGCCTCTTTGGGCTCATCTTGATGGCCCTCTCCCTGTGTCCCACCTCTTCTGCGTGTCCACGCCTAATCTTACAAAATGACACGAATCGTATCCAGTTTGCATACAGAAGAAAACATATAACGAAACTGAAAGAATTGCTGAACTTGAGATAAATGTTTATTTACCTGGAGATATTTCCTAAATGGTCCTTCAAGAAAAGTTAACGCAAAATATTAGAAGTTGGAAGTATTTTTTAAAATGTGCGTTTAAACGCTACACATCATGCCTTCACTTCTTCCTTCGGAATCTGAAGCCATTCACAGCCTCTTTTCCTCTCACTGCCCCTTTCCTCTTTTCCCTTCTTATATTTGTTAGTTACATTATTATTATACTGTGAAGGTAAAAAAGTTACATTTCTTCTATAATATAATTCACATGGCTTTAAAATATTCAACCTCTATTTAAATTGATTCATTCCTGCCACTGGTCCTTTGAACATGCTTAGTTTTTGAGCCATCTATTAATTGTCTGAAATTGTTACTAAAAAACAAAAAACAGAAAACTCAAAACTTTTTCCAAGAAACCTCTATCTGTGCTATGCTGCCCGAGTTCTCTCATATCTGCAAACACGTGCCTGTTGCCTTTACAGACGAGGAATACATTGGTTGGGTAGAATATCCTTAGGTCACACATTCTTCTCTCAAAAACTTTATACGCATTTCTCCATTGCCTTCTGGCATTGAATATTGTGTATAGAAATCTTACTTAACCTGCTTTCTTACTTTTATAGTATTTTTTCCTTTCTGTTTAGTTGCCTGAAAAGTTCTGCCTTTATCTTTGAAGTTCAGAAGCTTCCCCAGAATGTGCCTCAGTGTGGAGCATTTCATTTCAGATGCTCTGTGCGATACTGTGAACTCTGCATTGCAGATACAGATCGTTCTTTATGTCAGGAAGATCTTCTTGTATTATACCTTTGAATACTTTTTATTTTTAACTTGTTGAGTTCTCTACTTGAGGGGCAATGGGTATTTCCATAGGCTTTATTGCTGACACGTCTTCACATCCGTGTCATTAGGTGTCTAAGTGTCTTCCCGTCGTTCTGCTATTTCTTCCGTCTGTGTCACTGATTAGCTGACGTTTTCTCTCTGTTAGTAGTCCACGTTTCAGCCATGTCTTCCCTGTTCCTTATGTTTCTAATGTATGTGTTAGTGCTGAATCAATGTTGGTTTGGTCGTCAATTCATTATCTTTAGAACTACATTCCCCCTTTTCATCATATTTTGATTTTTGTTTACTAATTCATTTTTGAGCTCTTTATTATTGAATCCAGAGATTCTCTGGATGGTTTCTGAGTTTGACTCACATTTGGGCAATTGGCCTTGTTAAGGTGCCCCATATACTCTCTCCCCTAACTACCCAACCAGGCTCACTTCTGCCCCTCTGCCCCTGCTCCCAGTGGTGGCAACAGTGGCACCGAACTCGTCACCAAATGTTAATCCTTTTATGACTGGGCCTTTGCATAAAAATTCCCTTTGCCGTGGAGTGTTGAAAGCTCCTTCTTTACCAGGAAACTTGTACTCAGTCTCCAAGACGATACCATCACCTGACTCAGTCAGGATAGGCTGGGGACGCTGCAGTGACAAGCACCCCCGAATCTCAGAAGCTCACTTCTCACTCGCAATAACATCTCCATGTGAGTGGCTGGAGGGAGGACTGGGGTCTGGCTTACAGTGGTCACCAGAGACCCAGGCTGAGGGACGCATCATCGTTTGTTCCATAATCACTCCACAGCTGGCAGGAAATGTGGCGAATTGTCCACTGCCTTGCAAAACTTACACTCAGAAGTGAGACATGTTGCTTCTGCGCATTTTCATTGGGCGGGGCTGATCCTATGGGCTCATCTTCACCGGGGGTGGGAAGCGACATTAATCACCCTGTGAAAGAAGGGGGAAATCCAGAAATATTGGGTGAACGGTTTTAATGACAACACAACCTCTTTTCAGCTCACTTAACAGGGCTAATTACTCACTTCTCTGATTCCAGAACATGCTGCTCACCCCTCTGTTACAGCATCTCCAGGTTTCACTGTATTATCTGATTATATGTGTTTCTCCCACGAGGGAGCTTCTTGATGGGAAGGATCACACTGCAGATACAGGAGCCGCGCAGACCCTGCAGCCATCACTGCAAAGCCGCCGTGCTGAGGCATTTACCTATGTTCTCGTTTCATGTTCACAAACCCTGTGGACTGAAGAGCATCCAGAACACTGAAGCTTAGAAAGATTAAACGTCGTGCTGAAGGCCACACAGCTAATAAACAGCGAGTCAGAATTCAAAGCCCTTATTCCAAGTCCCAGCTCCTGTCCACTCGGTTTTGGTGGAGCCAACACAACATGTGATACACAGTAGGCACTCAATAAAGATGTATTGACTATTTTGAATGACCCATGTGTCTCGTATACCACTGTAACAGTCTAAGTTAACGGACCAGTCTGAGTCCGTTGTTTTGAGTGATTATATTGTGTACTTGCATTATTTCTCAATATTTACCTTGTTTATTGGGTTTATAAAGGCATAACATTACTCAGGGAATTAATATCCATTCTCTGAATTATACTAATTGACCAATATTGAATCCCAGTGCTCCCCCAATACCTAACATGTATGGGAATTACATTTAGAAACCTATAACAGAAAAGCCAAAACAACAATGGTTTAAACATATAAAAGTTTATTCTCTCAGGTAAAACTAGACTAAATGTGGACATTAGAAGGCTGATGGTGTTTCCATCAAATTTCCCCAGACCAAAGTTTCCTGTCATTTAGCTTTGCCATCCTCAGTGCACATCTTCTGTTTTCAAGTTTGCTTCACGGTCCAACATGGCTCCTACAGCTCCAGCCATCACATTTGCTTTACCAAGAAAGATGAACGGGGAAAGTGTAAAAAAGGTGCCTCTCCTGGCTTAGTCAGCTGCTTTATAAGTGAACCTTCTCCCTCAGTCTTACAAGCTGGACTTTAGACACATGTGAAAGCTGCAAGAGAAGCTGAGAAACGAACTTTGAACTGGGAGCATTGCAACCCGAAATGCAGTCAGGCTAGCAGTCTAAGGAGGAGGGGGAGAATGATGATTGGGTAGACACAAGCAACCTCTGCCACATCATACACTTGGATCTGACTTCAAAAGCAACTGCTTCTTTTGCATGAACTTGATTATGTGTTTTGATTTTTAAAAATATGTATCTTTCATTAGGTTTCCTTTTCTTTCAAGGGTTTTTAAAATAGCATGACTCTGAAGGGAATGAAAGCCTCAGTCCAGAGGCAGGGTGGCTGTGGACGCGTGCTCTGAGCACTGAGCATAGCAGAACAATGGTTGAACGAACGTGCGCTTCCTCCCACGCAGGGCTGGATGGGAAACACACATGCGGAGACGTCTGTGGAAACGGCATGAACTGACGTTGGGACAACCCGTCCGCTGTCTCAGGGAAAAGCGTACAAATGTAAAATTACTAAGATTACACATGAACCTCAATTCTGGTAGGACGTTGTCAGCTCTGGCCCCTCCCTCAGCTGCCTGGAGGCAACAGGGAAGTTCACTGAAAGCTAACTCATGACAGGCATCGCTTGGCCTTGCAGAAAGTACACTCAGCCTTTCCCACTCAGAAGACATTGAAAAGCACCACCATCCCCGTCCACCCGTGAGGATGGTGGCCTCCAAGTAATCGAGAAGGCAGGTCACCATCTACGCCTGCATAGCTGAAACACGTCACCGAGAGTATTTCCTTTCTGCATCCCTCGTCTCTTCAACAAGTGCTTATAGTGTGTCTCCTCCACGTCTGGGTTCTTCCAGGCACTGGGGCTATGTGGTGAAGAAACCTGAGCCCCCGCACTCGCAGAACTAGTGACAAACAAGTAAACAAACACAAAACATGAGAAGAAGACAAACAAGACAGGGAATGAATAGAGAGGGCCAGAGTCGGGGTGAACGATGGCAGCACTACTTCTATAGGGGTTCAGAGAAGGCCTCTCTTGGAAGGTGACACCGGAGCAGAGTCCTGGGGGAGCCCTCTGTGTGGATATTCAGAGGAAGAGCATCAAAGGCCTAGGGACCAGTATGTGCAAAGGCCCTGGAGCAGGAACATACTTGACGACTTGCCAGAACAAGAAGGAGGTCAAAGACTCAGTTCCTGCTCTTTTTACACTTTTACATGTTTTACAGTTCACTATTTAACTCTCATGTTTAAAAGAGAATCAATTATGCAAGCAGTCTGTCAAAGTTTTGCCATTTAAGTGTGATCATTAAGAGCTTTGCATTACGGCCTAATACAGAGAATGGGAGGAATCAGAGAAAGGACAGCATTAAGCAAACAGAAACTTCCGCTGGCTTTGAAGGGTTATTCACTTGGGGTGCGGATACGTTCCATGAGAAAGGGCAGGACATGGGTAGGCTGGACACAAGTGTAGACAGCTGTGTCTTCTAGCAGAGGGAATGCGTGATGCCCACGCGCCCCGGCAGGGCTGTAAGTGAAGCATCAGACATAGTGAAGAGCTCGGAACCAGGTTTGTGCCGGGGGAGCTGCCTCAGCTCTGCTGCTGCAACAAAACCCTTGGTTTCCGTAGTGACCCAGAGCTGACGGTGCAGCGGTCCTCTTCGTCCCACCGTGCTGAAGGACAGCGTGTAGGAGCCAAGGTTGTTGGGCCAACTAGCGTAGTCATTGCGTGTGGGCGTGTGCAGATAAGCTGCTGTCTGTGGCCCAGCCGGGTGCCCCACCGTGCCCAGGCTGCTCTCTGCTGCAGGATAACGTGTGTGCTATCTCATCAATCTCATCGCTGGCTGACCACATGGACAGCTTCCGACCAAATCCACAGTTGAGATGAGTTGAGCCCCATGCTAGCAAGATCTCAATGCCGATGTATCCAGCATCCCACGTGTAAGATAGTTTTATGAGTGACTGTAAGCAAAAATTCCCAGGCTGTATATTTCCTTCATCCACTGATATAATTCCTGTTATTGCATTATTGATATCTTGGTTATCCTCGTCATTGATGTCTGATAACAACTTCTGTGCTGTCCAGAGGAAAGGGAAACACACAATGTCGTGGTCCCTGTTGCCCCACGGTGCCGAGTGGTTACTGAAACGCTGAGGAGAGGAGATTGGCATGTTCTGTTAAAATAACCAAAGATAGGGTTTAAAAAAAGTGCCATCTCTCCAGCTGTGTTTTCGCAGGACCCTCACTCCACCCTCCCGCCACGCCAGGGATGCCCGGACACCGTCATGCCCACGGCGACTTTGCAGGGGTAGAGATCTGACGGGTCACTGTGTCATGCTGGGTGGGTGAGCAGGTTTCCCCTAAAAAGCAGCAGAGGCCAGTATTTTGTGACGGCAACAGACGACACACACGGGGGTCTGTCCTTGGGAAGCTCTTCCCTCCTTGCGGGTGTGTCCACACTCCTCTCAGACTCTTCCAGCAGAGGAAGGGACGCCTCTGCTGACAGATCCAGGCCCTCCCCAGAGAACCATTACCCGAGTGCTAACAACCCTCTGGCTGCCCAGGAGCACCTGCTGGTGAGGGCTCCGGGTGCTGCGCCCGGCGCGGCTCCTCCCTCCCGCTGCTCTTGGCGAGCTGAGCCCAGGTCCAGTTTATCCCCAAACACCAAACCAAGCCCAGGCTCTTCCTCTGTGCCATGCCCCCTCCCCGTGGAGGCACGAGACGGAAGGATGCCCTCTGCCCCCGGCTCAGCAGCCCTTGCCCCGCTGCCCCATTCGCAGCCCTAATGGGGCCCCATCAGCCACGGGGCTGAGCCTTCGAGGATCCTTTGGAGATGTCAGGCTCCTCCCTGGCCGGCAGCCAAGACTTTGTTTACTGCTCTCAGAGCAAACCCGAGCTCCTTCCTCCCGTCCGGTCCATTTTTTGAAAACATTAAGCTCTTGGCTCAAGTCATTGCTTCCTGCTTTCATCTGCTAGGGCCAGAAACAATGACGTCCGGCCGCGGCCAGAGCCAGCCTACCACTGCCCCCGAGGATGCACCGAGGCCCCTGCACAGCAAGGTCTGCGCGTGGCGCTTCAGAGAGCTCTGCTTTCCCTTGTCACTTCCCCTTTGAGGTACTAGGAGTTGGTTGACTTTTGAGGACTCCATACGAAGGGGAGCATGTCTAACTCGGGCCATGTGTTATAAAATTAAAATAGTACCTCTGCATCCAGTTCAATGATGCAGCCGCCCCACCATGGTTGCACACCACATTTGCAACAGGGCAGCCCCCTGGGTTTGCCCCCCAGTATTCTCCTAAGTCCTGGAGTCACTCTCATTTTTGGCATCCTTTAGAAGCCTAATTGAATGCAGCAGGAAGCAGTCACGAGAGCCTTTTAGCATTTCTACCTTCTTTCACTTGCACACTTTCCCAATAGGAAGCAAAGCTGCTCCTTTCAGAGGAGAGTGAGTAACTCCTCCCTTCCACTTAACCTTCCCCTGCACAGACATTCCAATTTCAAAGGTATGTTGTTTGCCTTCCACTAAAAGTTTTCTCCTAATTACCTGGAGGCATCCAGGTGTGGCTGAAAATATGCTCAACCCCGGGAGTAAATATCTACACCTAAGGGCAGTGAACAGGCAAGCAAGACAGCCTGTGCAGGGCGCCCAGTGCTTAGAGCAACCTGGAGCTGTTTACCTGGTGACTCAGGCAGGATGCAGAGGCCAGATGGCTGGCACGTTGCAAAGGCTGATGGGTGGTTTCACTCGATTGCTTAAGTTCCCCAGAAAGGGGGTTTCACACGGCCTCGTCCTTTCTGTAGTCCCAGACTTTCATTACGCTGCTCTCTAATCTATTATCTTGGGGAAGAAAATAAAACTTCTAATTATGTTTCCTTGGCATTCAAAGTCAGGTAGAAAGATGAGACTTTTAATTATTGAACTGCACCAAGGTGCACAGATATGTAAATTTAAAACATATATCGAAGTAGTTTTTGTGTCTTTTTCCATACAATAATTTCTGATCTTTATCTGTTGCCATAGTCTGGATGTTTGTGTCTCCTTCAGATTCATTTGTTGAACCCCCAAGGTGACGGTGTTGGGAGTTGGGCCCTTTGAGAGGTGATTGGTCATGAATGGGATTAGGATCCTTATGAAAGCGGCCTGAGAAAGCTCCCTCGCCTTCCACCATGTGCGGACACAAGGAGAAGTTGGGCATCTGCAACCCAGAAGAGGCCCTCACCAGAACCAGCCATGCTGGCACCGGGATCTGGGACTTCCCGCCTCCAGAACTGTGAGCAATAAATTTTTGCTGTTTTTAAGCCACCCAGTCTAAGGTAGTTCTGTTAAAGCCCGAACAGACTGACATTTGTCCAGTACCCACTGTGACTAGTGTGTGGAAGTGGCTGAACTGATGCTGTACAGGTAGAGTCAAGACTAGTGGAGGGCAAAAAGAGGACAGAGTTTGCTCCCCTCAGTCTCTGGCGTGGGGACACTGTGGGTAACTATCCCAGGCTGCAAGCCCAGAAGCCTTGATCCGGGTCCTGCACGGGACAGCATCGCTCGGCTTCTTGCTCCTCGTCAGCAGTAGGTAGAGGGGGAGATCTCGGAGGCTCCTGCTGTTTCCGTGAAATAGTAAACGTGCGTGAAGGCGCTCTGTAAAGATGAGCGGAGCGCTGTGCCATAGGCGTCAAAGCCACAGCAGCCACTGGGAGCAACAGCATCTGCAGTGCTTGGCTCTGGTGCACGCCTGAAATAACTCAGTGAGCCCTGTCCTGAAAGGAGAGGAGGCTGTGTCGTTTCTTTGAAAATTTTTGTTTGGAAAAGCTTAAGTCCAACGTCATTTAATGATATAGAATAGTGCTTCTCTAACGTCAATGTGCACACAGGTCTCCAGGGATCGTGTTAAAATGCAGATGCTGATTCACTGTGTCTTGGGTGGGCCTGAGACAAGCTCCCAGATGATGCTGATCTGCAGGTCTGGGGACCACACTTCGGGTAGCAAAGGTGTATAGTGCAAAGCATAGAGCAAGTGGGAAATGCATCCTGGGAAGAGGAGCTCACTCTTAAAAGTGAGTGCCCTCTGCCTTCTTCCGTTCTCTCTCCAACTCTGCCTTTCCTGGCCGGCACCATAATGGGCTAATGAACCAGAGAGGAATAGGAACATCAACTCCTGACATGGCACTAGGGTAACTGTAACCCGTTATCTGAGCATCTCTCCTCTGAGGCTGAGGTGCTGAGGGCCTTGGCCCCCTGGGGAGCCTCCAAGGCAGGATGGCCTGGATTCTCCTGGTGTGAATCATTCAGTTGTCCTGCCAGTGACACCACACAGTGGAAGGGATCTCTGAAAAAGCGCCCTGACCCAGGAGAAGGAGCCTCCACAATGAGTACCTACATTTTCCCTAAGCATGTCCTTATGTCACCCACGTGTCACAGAGGTCCATGCAAGAGTTGCTTCCTGGAATTTGGGGAGAAATGATGAGAAGTCATGCAAAGTCACAGTGAGAGCTTCTTTCCTCTCCCTGCTGACCCCTAGGGTCCTACTCCATGTGGCCATGGGATGACTTTCCTATCCCTTTATGCAAATTTACCCGAAGGTGCCTGAGGAGTGATCAGTAAATCAAACCCCCCTTCTTGTGTTTGTACTGCTTGGTGGCCAGAGTTCCCATGCTTGGTAAGAAAAGACAGTGATGCTGAGCCAGAGGTGAGGGAGTCATCCCCTCTTGGTTAGAGTGTGTGTGACACAGCTGCTTTCATTGGCACGTTTTCTTCTCCCTGTCCCATCAGTCAGTGTTCTCATCCATCCCACTGCTCGTCAACTCAACATCCTTTCCTGGGTGCTCTCAGGCACCCTCATTACTTCAACTCCCCAGACTGTATGCTGTCCTATATCCAGTCCCCAACTCTGACTCCCATGAGTCTCAACTTCACATAAACACCGCCCAGCTGGACAACTCATAAGGTTGTATCACAGCCACCTCATGCTCAACATGTCAAAAAAGCAAACCATATCCTCGCCTAGACCTGCTCTTCCTCCCGAATCCCCCATTCAGCTATTCTTGCCAAACACTGTCTCCATCCTCCTCACTACCACCCTTCCAAAACACAAAATCTGGGATGGCGATCTCACAAAATCATATGGCCCCAAATACCATTTATATGCTGATGACTCAAATCTACTTAACATCTCCACCTGCAGGGCTAACACGTGCCTTGAAATCAACATGATCAAAAGGACCTCTTCATCTAACATAGACCACCCCAACCCACCAGTCTTCTCCTCTTCAGTAAATAGCACTACCATCCACCAAACACTCAGGCTGAGAAGCTGGGAGCCATCTTGGACTTCTGTCCATCTCACACTCCACATTCAATCCTTCAGCAAATCATGGTGTCTTCACTTTAAAAGTATGTCCTGCCCCTAATCCAGCCCCTTCTCACCACCTCCCCTCAAAGTTCAAGTCTCCATCACTCCGCACAGCCTCCTAAGTTGTTCCCCCACTGCACTCTTCCCCTTTCCTCCCATTCTCCATACAACCGAGTGAGATGTATGCAGCATGAATCAGATCAGATCTCTCCCTGGGGGCTTTCCAGCCCACTGGAAGCAGAATCCACACTCCTTTCCATAGTTGACAAATGGCTGACGATTTGTTAAAAACATCCATACCAGTACAGGTCTACACACCAACACACTAATTTACCTCCAAATGTTTTGGAGCTATGGGAGCAATTGAAAATGGGAAAGGAGAAAATAATGATCTAATTATTATTATTTATGGTAATTAATGTTTACCCATTCATTTGAATTAAAAATACATAAACAATAGATACATATCTGAATGTTTGCACAGACGCGAAAGTTTTAAATACAACCAATATATGAACTTATATAATCAATGCATAACAATAGGATCTTTATAGGGTAAATAGAATCCCATGTTTTCCTTAATAATGTGATGCCTACAAATGCAGTTCCAGCACGGTCCCGCTGTCTCTTGCTGATCACTTCTGCTTGCTGCTACAGATGTTTCTAGTCAAATCACTTGCCCACCAGTTACTTCCTGTGGGACCTGTCCATTCTGGAACCTTGTCTTTGAGCTACTTCCTCACATCTTGGCTGTCTCCTGCAGCACTATCCTCTGTGGTCTGGGGCGGTTCCTAGCACAGGCCGTCGTGTAGTTTGGGGGTGGAATCCTCACTTACTTCTTGACAGAGGGAAACACTGACAAGCTGATTAAGAATAGAAACACAAGGGTCTTTCCCTGAAGCCTTTCTTAAATATTGGAACCTAAAGGCAAGATCTGGAGTAAATATGGAATTATCCATCATGGGAAATCCAGAGGCTGAAATAAATAGGGTATGATAAAATAAGGGAACAACATTCTTGGGTTTGATTTCCTAAGCCATGGTGTTATGTAATTGGTATAGCATCTGGCTCCTTAAATGACAGGATAATCTATTTCATACCATATAATATATCGCAGTAGCCACTAGACTTTTTAGGGAAGATGGGTTAAATAAAAATTATTATGTGACTTCGTGTTACCATGGCTTCAATCATTTTCTCTTCTCTGTCACTTATAAAAAACTAATTAACAAAGAGTGAAAAAGGGATGGGATGGACTAGGATTCCAGAAAAATATTCTTCTCCTGCGTGACATTGAGCAAATTATCTTACCTCTCTGGGCCTCACTTTCCTTATACGTGAATTATCTCACAGGTGATGCAATTAGACTCATTCAGCAAACATCTATACTAATCACTTACCTTGTATCAGGCACAGGACCTTTATAAAATTCATTAATCTTATAATAAGTGACAAGCATTAAAATAAATCATATAAGAAATACTGAAGATCCTGTACCTAATTCACTAAATGACATTCTGCATGACAGATTCTAGTATCAACTAGCAACTCCAAGATCTACTCATTAGGCCTTATCAGGAGTTGAAAGTGATCCACCACCAAGATTTCAAACTCCACAGTCCCCTGCCTGGCCACTCTACCATTCTTCTTTGTTCCCTCCTCTTCCTCAAGCTTCTTGTAATAAATTGATTGCAAAAATGGTTCCACATACTCCCCACTCCAGCCCTGCCTTGTATCCAGCCGCCTGTGATGTGATGTTGAGGCTCCCTTATCAAGAAATGCAGTCTCTTTCTCCACTCCTGAGTCTGGTCAGGCTGTGACTTGCTATGGCCAGTAGAATGTGGAGGAAGCGACAGGTCCAGTCCCAAATCTAGTCCTCAGGAAGACTTGCAGCTTCTGCTCACTCCCCTGGAACCCATCCCTCGCCATGGAACAAGCCTAGGCTAGTCTGTTGGCTGGCGAGAGACCACATGGGGCACACACCAGTCTGTCCAGTTGCCCCAAACAAGTAGAGAGTCCAGTCTAGATTAGAAGTCACCCAACTGACTCACAAACTCAAAGCAAAACCTTCAGAGCAAAGGTAAAGGTCTGTTGGTGTCTGTGGTTGTTCAGTTTGCAGCAACATGTGACAATAGGTACCCTTCTTGAACTTGTCCCCCAGTCAGTGGTTATCGATAGTCCCTCCATTCTCGCCAGGGTCTCACTTGCCTTTCTATCCACATTTATCCTGAAGCAGATGTCTAAGCATAGGTAGAGTCAAGAAATCAGCCAAGAAAGGCCTAACAGATTTCAAATTCCTGGCTCCAGGTGATCCTGTGGTCAGGGGCATTCCTGACCTTGGGCTGCAGGTGACACCTCAAGTCAAATCTGTAATTTCTAATCTCAATTTGGGTCCTTTTGATGCTTTGTTATTCTTTTCTCTTTCACTGACACCCCAGAATGCTCACTGCGTTCTCCCTCACCTCCTCTGTCCTAACCACCCAACATTGGTCCCAGTTCTGCACAGGTGATCCTTGGTCCACACGATGGTGTTCACTGAGCAGAGCTCCTTTCTCCCTCCTCTCTTCTTCAAATTCTCCCTCCTTTTCACACACCCTACCTTCCTTCCTTCTGCCTCATCCGTGGTCTGTCAGCAGTTCAACAAGCACTTAATGGGAACCTGTTATATGACAAGGACATCATTCCTGCTTGAGTCACTTGCTGCCTAATCGGTGTGGGTGGGTTTGTGGGAAACAAGCATGTGAGAAAATAAACAACTGGATTGTGTCACTGGGGCCTAATATTAAGAACAAAGACACATGGAGACACCGGAGGCTGTAGTCACTCATTCAGTTTTGAAGAGTCAAGGAAACTTTCCAGAGATGAATTGTCAGTTTCTACTTGGAAGGAAGGCAAAAAGACATTTTCCAGGTGGAGAAGGGAAGACGGAGCATGTCCGTCCATTTCCTCCCTGGTCACTCACTCCCTACCCCTCTGTAGGCTGGCATCGCCCACCGCCCACAAGCCAGGGAAACGCTTGTGTTGACAATCTTCTAGTTACCAAAATGTTGCTCCTCTCGAGCTCCCTCTGTTGACCCTCCCTACTGACTGAAGTCACAGCACCATTCCTTGAGTGCTACCTTGCACCAAACACCTCGCATCCCGTTTCTCTCTCACAATAACTCGCCTTTAAGACGTGAGGAAACGCTGACAGAGAAAGCTTAGACCAAGTCCCAAGGTTTCATGACCACAGAAGGCAGGACCAGGACTCACACCCGAGTCTGTCTGGTTCCAAATGTGCACGCAGCCGCCCTGCCCTCCCTCCGTGGCTCTGGTTGCTGAGCTTCCTCTGCCTTCACCCTTCTTCCTTCCTCTGCTCTCTGAATCTCATCAACCCCGAGTTTCCATCAGTCATCTTCTCGGTGCTTCATTTCCTTCCTCTGTGATCTGGCTCTTTGGCTTCTGCTTCTATCTCTGCAGCGGCCTCTCAAGTCTGAGAAGCCATGATCTCGCATTTACAGTTGCCTGCAGGATGCCTTAATTCGGTTTTCCTAAGGGCATCTTAAATTCAACACATCCACAAATGGACCGCTGTCTTCTCTGAAAGTCAGTTCCACCTCCTGACCGCTTTCTCGGAGTCGTTGAGGCTAACGCTTGGAGTGGGCGGCTCCTTTCTGTCAGCCCCGTGGGCCTTCCCCACATCCAATCAGTTTCTGTCTTTAAGACGTCACCCGAATCCATCCCATCCTTGCCGTTCCCACTGGTGACATGACTTATCATGCCTGGGCTTCCTGTCCCAGTTTATCTCCCCTTCAGTCTACCTCTGTGGCGTGCCCAGATTCATCGTTGTGAGGCTCAGCTCGGATTACGTCACTGCTCTAAGCACAAAACCTTCAGAGTTCCCAGTTGTACTGAATCAAGTCCAAACTATGGGTTGGTCTTCCAGGCCCTTACATCTCGAGCCCCGACTCCATCGTGGTCTCGTAGCTCATCCTCACATCCCTGTGCTACAGTGGCCCAGGGGCAGGCAGGAACCAGGCGCCCTCACTTCCCGTTTACACCTCTGTATCTTCCAGAGTCCTGCCTAACTCCATCCTTGGAGGCCTTTCTCCCTTGTCACCTCCTCCATGAAGGCTTCCCCGATCCCCTCAAACACATGACTGATCCATAGCACTTTTTTGGGCCCATTTTTGCCCCTGACTTGGGGCACCTGCTTTATCCGTCTACTAAAATGTACCATTTTCTTTGAGGTTCCCATCTTCTGTGATCCTTGACTCTCGTAGATGTAAATATTTAGAAAATTGACTCCACATAATCAGTTACGCTTATGAAAGTATGGTGGTAACTATGGTTTCATAACTCAGGGATAAGCCTTCTGGAAATGTGAAACTACTCCCAAAGAGCAGCCCTGGGAGGAACGCCTGTCATTGCTAAGGAGCAAAAGGCTTTAGGGGAGCTTACATCTCGGGGAGGGGAGGGGAGAGGAGGGGCCACTCACTGATTAGAGTTTTTGCACCAATCCCGTCGGATCTCTCAGAGAATGTGAATGTTTGGGTCTTCAAAATCATTTGTTTGTGGAATTGTGGGTTGGTATGAAAAGGCACTTCTGTAGGGAACTAACTTTGGATTTTGATAAATGACTTTTGTGGCCAGTTTGGGTAGGCCAGCTCTACTTTTCTGTATATTTTGGCAGGTCTGTTCTTGAAAGATATGATTATGTGTAACTCAGGCAAATATATCGTAAGTGTGTTTCCTTTTTTTTTTTTTGACCTCTTGGATTTATAAAACCTATTCATAAGAGGAGTCCTAGATGTTTCTTTAGAAGATCTAACCAATTGATATTGGCATTTTGAGAAACCCTTCACCTGAATTCCCTCATTCATTGAAAATTATGTTAAACCCCATAATATGCACATTCATTTTTTTAACATGTGGAGACATTACAAGAAATAAAAGAACAGTTTGAGTGGGGGGCAGCAGAGGCCAGCTTTCCCTCCCGAGGCCAAGGTATCTAAATGGAAAATGACATCTTCCCCCAAACCCACACTTCTTACCCATCAGCAGCAAATACAAAGATTTCCTCATTCTAGTGAGTTGGATGTTTTATATTCTTATACTCTAGTTAAGGTTCAAAACCCTGATGTGGTGTCCTAAAGGCAGACACTCAAGCCAGCAAACACAGGAGCTGCTCCCCACCCCTGCCTGTCTTTCTCTCTCTTCTCTCTCTCTCTCAGTCCCTCTCCCTCTCTCCGTCCCATCTCTGTGCAGATGTTTCGCTCGTGTGGATCTGACCTACTGCTGCCCTGACACCGCTGACTGCTCTCTCCTCCTCGCGACCCCTCTCCTCTTGGTTTCTGGAACAGCACAGTTGCAGGTCGTCCTCCTTCAGCTCCACCTGCTCTCATTTAGCCTGTTTTGCTTGTTCCTTTACTGGCCACACCTCCCAACATTATCCTGCAAGCCTCGGGCCTTAGACATATTTGCTATCTGTCTACATGCACCATCACGGTCATGCCATCCAGTCCCATGGCTGTAAATGTGCAAACACCATCTCCACGCCGATGGCTCTCCCCTTCATGTCCCCTGGTCCGCGTATCCTGTGGCATCCTCCATTTATCCACTTGATTGGCCAATAAGCAGTGAGAGTTTAACATTCCACACGGAGCACCCTCCCCTGCAGCTTACCGTTCCCCACTGCTTCCTCAACCTGCTTTATGGCAACTCCATTCTTCCCTTGGCTTAGGCCAAAAAGATGGCAAACTTCCTGCTCCCTAGGCCAGCAGCAGATCCTGTGGGCTCTCCCTTCAACTGTGCCCACCGCGGGCGCCTCGCCACCTCCCACTGGTACCCCCGCCCCACAGACTCCTCCTGCCTGGATTTGGTTCCTTCCGAAGAACTGGTCTGCCTGCTTTTGTCCTTGCCTCCTTTCAGTCGTTCTTTAAGAAGCACTGTTGACCCTGTTAGGAAAATAGGTCAGATGTGTCCCAACATCGCTCAGAGTAAAAGTCTAACTGTGTCATAAAAACCTTTCTGGTTTGGCTCCCAGCTCCTTCTCTGAACATTTCTCCTTGAAACTCTTGTTTCCACTGCCTGCTGTGCTGCTCCCAGGTAACCCCACAGCCACATCTCTCAAAGTCACCATATAGCAGGGCTTGGTGCCCACCCGTGTCCCCCACCCCGCTCACCACAAAGGGCAGCTCCCTGTGCACCATGACCTTCTGCCTCCCACACCCACCTCCTCTGTCTGAGGGAAGCCCGGAGCTGTGCTCTCCAGCTCCCTTGCTCCTCAGCACGTGGAGTCCCCACTGCCCCAGTGCCAGCTCACTCCGAGGGCACCTTCCATGCCTTCTTCCTTTCTGTTCCCCCCCTCTACTTCCCCACTGTGCTTCCTGGAGTTGGCTCCCAAATAAATTACTTGAAACCAACTCCTTGCCTCACGGACTACTGGGGTGGGGGCAGGGTGGGGGAAGGAGGAGATATTAAGATGGTTCCTTTCTTAATCAATACTTCCCTGGCTACTTATTTAAAATGAAAACTCCAGTCATGGCCACCATGTTTCATGTATGCCTTTCCTAACTGTCTCTTTTCACTACTTGTCCCTCTCACAGTTCTGTGTGTTTTATTTATCTTGTGTATTGTCCATCTTTCCCACCAGAATGTAAGTGACGTGGGGCAGTGGTGTCTGTGTTGTTCACTCCTGGTTATTCAGACCTTAGAGAAGTGCCTGGCATACAGTCAGCATTCAATAAATCCTTTGTGAATCTTTGGTCGTGACAAAGTGGGACATTTCTTTTCAAACAGGTGTAACATTACAGAGCCCTGGAGTTGGGAGAGGCCCCAGATGGAGTTGAGACCCACTTCCTTCTCAGTGCAAGCAGTCATTTCTGTCTCCTGGAGTTCTTCTGGTGTCGGGGATTTGCAACTTTGCACGGCCTGTTCCTCTGCTGGAGATCTCAGCTCCATTCGACAGACATTTCTAAGAGAATGCTGATTCCCGGGCAGACCTCATGCGGTGAGGCAGGCCAGCTCCACCCGCAGCTCCAGCGGGGACAACGCAGCCTCCTTCTGGCCGTTGAGTGGTTCTGGACTGCTGCGGTGGTGGGGGAGGGAGGCTTGTGGGGCTCACAGAAGGGTTTTCCCAGCCCTACTGAGACTGAGAAGTCTTCTGGAAGTGACTCATTCAGTGGACGTAAGTAAGTTCTCAGGCCATCAGCCCAGGACTCCAAGAGGTGAAAGCCTGGGAGTGAAGCTAGTGCAGGACGACTGAGCAGAGAAATGGAGAGAACCTGAGACTGACGGCACAGTGGACCCCTGCCTCCTCCAGTCAGGAAGCAGGCGCTGCCTCTGGACTTACGGTCATAGGAACCACTACATTTCTTTATTAATTAAACAAGTTTAATTCAGGATTTCTGCCATCCTAACTGCCACACGCACGATATGCAGGAGGGATAAACCATAGATGTATTTCCAAGGAATAAGTCAACAGTGAAGGAATTTCTGATGATGCAGCTGTTATATAGTATGGAGGTCACCTTTCCATGGCACCCCTAAACTCTCATGACAGTGAATCCTGACCTTCATTGATCTCTCTTGATTTTTATAAATAAATGCTAAGTAGGGAAATAGAGCAGCTTTATTTTATTTTCAATAAATCAGCTGGATTTGTTTATTTATACTGGTATCTACTTGCACATGTAAAAAATCTGTTATATAAATTTTGAAATAATCAGCTCTTTGATATAGAAATTTAATTGCCTTCATTACAGGTTACCAGTTGTCCCAACATTATGCATTTTATAGTTTAAATCACTTACACTTGATTTTATAGGGAACAAAGCGTTCTCTAAAATCACAAAGAATATGTTTATTTAACATAATCCAAGAAATTCATGGATACAGTCCAAATTATAATTCAAAAATGAAAAGGATGTATTGGGCCAAAGTGTCCAAAACCTAAGGAAGTAACTATGACTTAATTTTATTGTCTTGGGTGGTAGATGTATTAACCTGTGCTAACATCTGCCAATCCTCCTCTTTTTTTTTTGCTGAGGAAGACTGGCCCTGGGTTAACATCTGTGCCCATCTTCCTCCACTTTATATGGGACGCCACCACAGCATGGCTTGCCAAGCGGTGCATCAGTGTGCGCCCAGGATCCGAACTGGCGAACCCCGGGCTGCTGCAGCGGAGCATGTGCACTTAACCGCTTGCGCCGCCGGGCCATCCCCTGAATCTTCAATTTTTAAAAAATAATATTAAAAGCTGCAAATCAGGACACAAAGTCTCCCAGTGGAATAGGATATTGGAATCTGAACCCTGCTAAACAGTTTCACACAGAGTGGTCAGATCCGTGGTCTTCAAACTTGAAGCCACCATGATTCCGTAACGTGTATAAATTCATATATAAATATGTGAATTAAAACAAGTCAACTTATTCATAAAATGTGAGCTGTTTGCACATGTTGTCCAGGCACTGCTGGAAAAAGAAAAGAGAGAAAGAGAGAAGTAGGCTCGCGAAGGCGGTCACTTGGGTTGGAGAAAGTCGTCGGCCGACTTCTCAACGATTTCCCTACAACACAAGTCCCTCAGTTAGTTCTGTGCAGCCCGTCTTCGTGGGGAAGAGGCGGTGACTGTTTAAAGGCCATATCAAAGCAGGCGTTCTAACGATGCCATAAAGGCGGGACAGGTCTACAGCCGACTTGGGAAAGTATGAATGGCTGAACTCTGCACAGCCAGGCTGGGGCGGAGCAGCAGGGAATGAGGTGCCTTTGCGGAACCAACCAGCCTGCAGGCATTCCCCATCTGAGGAAAACACTTTAATTAATATGTAAAACAGCAGTGGGAAGAAAAGCCAGGTTAATTTTCAAACCACATCACTACAGGCAGCATTCAGGTTATGAAACCCTGGGACACATACAGGAGTTCCTGTTCAAAGGCACAGAAGTGCCCCTGTGTGTGAGCAGCTTCTAAGGTGCTCAAAGCCCTTTTATCCACCCCCCACAGTGGTGTTCCTCTTTCTGTGCTTAAAAACACTGCCTCTGACTGGCAGGCTGTTGTTTTTAATTTGCGATGCACCCGCCACTGTGTGAAGCCGCGGTGGGGCTCCCAGTGGCTGCAGGGGATTGTTTGGGTCCAGCCTGAAAGCAGGAGTGGAGGGGGGGCAAGCTGCTGGCTTCCTTTCTCTTTGTTCCTGCAGCCGGCTACCTAGGAATGCGTGAGGCAGGCCACCGTGTGCTGCTCAGGAAGCTGTCCTGCACTTGCCTGGGGTGAGGCTGTAGCTCCTTTCCTGGGCAAAGTGTATCACATTCTCAGTGCGCAGGGATCAGCCTCTGGCTGAGATAGGGATCCTCCAAGGGGAGGGGCGTGAAGAAACACAGCTGACAGGTCTTCCCTAGATGGAACCGAAACAGCTTCTTCATTCAGTGCTTGAACGATTAACCCCCTTAAAGCACAGCTGCAGCTGCCCAAAGACTTGCCGACGTCTGAATGTGGGTGTGCCCTTGACTCCTCCTTCTAAGGGCTGGCAGGTAACTCAAGAGCAAGGTGTCTGCGAACTGCTCCTAGTCTTAGACGCCCTGTGGAGGAGAAGCCAGAGGCTTGGGAGTGATGCAGTGTCCTCCTACCCCTCTATATCCAATAAAATGCCCTGTCCTGGCCACTAGACACCCAAGCATCTCCAAAATAAGAAAAGGACATTTTCTCGGGTCACAGACTTCTTTAAGAGTTAAAATTTTCGGGCTGGCCTGGTGGCGTAGCGGTTAAGTTCCCGCGCTCCGCTTCGGAGGCCCCAGGTTTCCCAGTTGGGATCCCGGGCGCAGACCTGCGCATGGCTCATCAAGCCGTGCTGAGGCCATGTCCCGCATAGGAGAGCCAGAAAGACATACAACTAGGATACACAACTATGCACTGGGGCTTCGGGGGGCGGGGGGTGGTGGGCATTAAACCTTTCCCTAAGAAGAAAAGCATATTTGCACATATATGCAAAATTCACACACATTTTCATGGTTTTTCGCATACCCCCTTCTGGCCCAGTTC
The DNA here is from genome assembly GCF_057802395.1 of Ceratotherium simum simum. NCBI lineage: Eukaryota > Metazoa > Chordata > Mammalia > Perissodactyla > Rhinocerotidae > Ceratotherium > Ceratotherium simum. The sequence continues at coordinate 3,793,517 of NC_141909.1, forward strand.
AGACGTCCCCTCTAGACTCTGTCCCTCTGTCTCACCTCCTCTGCCTTTGGCTCCATTTGGGGCTCCACTCACCGCCTGTCTCTTGCTGGATTGTTACTATAATCCCAGCGTCTGGCACCAATTTCCCTCTCGTCTACCACGCTGGCAGAGTTGTCCTTCTGCATGTCCCAGGGCCCCCCAGGGCCTTCAGAAGAAAGCTTGAGCACGAGCTTAGCATCACAGTCCTGCGAAGTTCCTGTCTTGCTCGGGGCATGCTGAACACCTTGGGTTTCCATGAAACCAAGCTCCCTCTGCCCTCCTGCTTCTCCCAGCACAGCCTGTGGGCTCTCTTTATAAGGCCCTTCTCCTTCTCTGACTAGATAGCTCATACTTGTCCTCTGATGCCATTCTCACTCGCTCTGGGAACATTCCTTTCTCCTCTGATTGAATCCTATCCTTCCCAGGTATACATTAGAGCACGCTGGGTCTACCTGGGTCTGCCTCCCTTGGCATATTCTACACAGCTCAGTGTTGTCACTGTTGGTTGAGTGTCTGCCTCCTTCATTTGACTTTGAGCTTCTGCAATCACAGTTTCTGTCTTCTGTGTCCTCATCTCTAAACACCCCACGACAGTGGCAGCCCCTGATGTCTACAGGGATGACGGTGACCTGTAGGGAGGTGGTGATCTGGGAGGGTACTTGTTTCAAAGCTGAATTTCATAGCAAGTACAATGTTCTAACTTATATTCAATATAATATACTTCGGATGGCTTGAAGGGTTGATGGAGAATATACCAGGGTGGGAGCTAAAGCCCCAATCCCTACCCGGCAACCACTCCCTTGGGAATTGCTCCTGGATCTGTGCACAGCCACACTGCTGGGTGCTCAGTGAGCCTTGTGGGATGCATAGATGAAGGGATGCATAGATGCATAGATGAATGTCTCTGGAGAGACACAGTGCAGACCTGTGGGTAGAAAGAGCAGAACCCAAGAATCCGAAGTCGGAGGTTCCAGCCCCTCTCTGCCCTGAGCCACTTGATTTCTCTCTCTGTCTCTGTCTCTCTGTCTGTCTGTCTGTCTCGCTCTCTCACACACACACACCTACACCCATGAGCCTCCCACTTTTTCAAGGATGTTGCCTCATAGGATATCCCGTGTCTCCTCACTCTTCCGTTGCTTTGTACTCACTCCTCCACTCAGTTAGTAAGCATGCAGCACCTCCCTCCCCTAGAACAGGCCCTCCTCCAGGCTCTACATTATCCCACGGTGCACCCCTCACCCCAAGACAACTGCTTGTAGCATCTGCTTATTCACTTTCCAGCTTCGCTCTGCTCCCCTCTCCACTACTCTGTTGAAACAGCTCACCTGCCTTCTTGGTTGGCAGATCCAGAGGACTCTCCTAAGCCCACAGCCTTTGACTTCTGGGAGGTGTTTAAACGCTGACCACATTCTGCTTCTTTGGGAACACTCGATGGCTGACCGCCACACACGTGAGCACTGTCTCCTCATTCGCTGTTCTCTTTTCTCTGTTTTCCTATGGCGTCTTTCTGGGCCATTCGTTCTCAACTCATTTAGCAAAAGTAAGGATGCATTTCATTTCTAATCTTTCATCAAAGGTTTCATTTTCTATCATTTTCTCTTCTTTGCTAGAGTTTTATATTGTTTTAGTTATAGTGTTATCCAATGACAAGATCTACACTTCTGGCCACGCTCACTTCTCTGTGGCCCAGACTCTTTTTGCTAACTGCTTTGTGGTTAATTCTCCTGTTTAAATGACAGGCAACTCAGATCCATAAGTCCAGCATACATTCCACTGTGTACCATTCATGGTGTCATAGTACCTCCATCTATGTAGCTTCAAATTCCCTCTTTCTTGCAAGCCTCAAGGGATGTCTTGTCTCACATATAAACAAACAAAAAACAAAACTAAAACAACCTCAAAGGAACTTACGTATTGAAAATCTTATTCTAAAATTATTAAATTTGCTTACAATTTACAAAAAGACTAATTTTTTTCATGAAAATAACTCACAACTAGCTTGGTTTTGTTTCTTTTATTATAATCAAAGTCTAGGCAAAAAAATAGGAATTTATTGGCTCATGAGACTAGAAACTCCATGGGTTGATCTAGAGCAGTGGTTTCCAAATGGAGTGTGCATCAGACTTACCTGGAGGGCTGGTGAAAAGTTATCCCTGAGCCCCACCCAGAGTTTCTAATTCAGTGAGAGAATTTGCATTTCCAACAAGGTCCCAAGTGAGCTGATGCTGCGGTTCCGGGGACACCACACTGGCCCAGGGATTCTGGCACTGCTGGATCCCTATGTTCAATGATATTCCCAGGAATCTGTCTGTTTCTCTCTTCACCTCTCCACGTTGTATTCCTTTGTGTTGATGTCCTGATACTGTAAGCTCCTGGCGGTCCTAGGCCTATAACCCTTCAGATTTAGTGATTTCAGAAAGAGACTTTCCCAACATCCATACAAATTTCCCAAAAAATGACTCTGGTTCCACGTGGGTCACATGCTCACTCCTGGACCAGTCACTTAGGGAACCTGATTCTCCAGCCTGGGTCATGAGTCTACCCTCATGTGTCTACCCTCACTAAAGCTTCTTTAGTGATAGCTCTCCTGCCTCCCCGCATTCAGAATCCTACTTAAAGGAAGGAACAGAAGGTAGGGCAAACAAAATGTGATATGTATTGGTATATACCGAGCTGGGCCAGAGACTCAATCTCTCTGAGCCTCATTTTACTTATCCAGATAGTTAGTTCAATAATACCTACATTTCAGGATCATTGGGGGATTAGAAATATCACCTGCTTGAAACAGCCAGCACATTGCCTGCCCCATAAAATATGTAGAATAAAAGATAGTTAGATATTAAGGGAAAATTGCTTTGTCTGGGACTCCTACCTCTCCCAGTAAAGGTGGTCCATTAAATGCCTGGCAACAGACAGGGTGGAGCCCAATTATTTAATCAGCCAGGCTTGGCAGATGCTCCCATCCTGCAGATGGCAGCCAGGACCCCAGTGCTACCTGGGACCTGATGTTCTGGGCAACCCTTGTCCAGTGGGGCAAAAATTCCTACTGCCTGAGTGCCAGGGCTGGGGCTGGAGCCACCAGACCATCCCCATAGCAGGTCCAAGTTCAAGTTTTCCACTGGAAAATTAGGCTTATGTTTAAGAAACACTCATCCAGTTAGCACCCGTCGAGTATCTGCATCCCTTTGGTCAGAGATGCTGGGGAACAGGGGGCTCCTTCCTGCTGCTAAGGTCCCTTTTTGTGTGGCTCACACTATTTCTTCCTTGTTAAAGCCTTCTCTAAGACTTCTGGTGGTCACAGGTCTGCGAGCGTGCTGGGAGGTTAGAATTTCCCTCCTGCTCAGCTGATGATTACAGCTCTATAGCTCTTTCTTGCAGGTGTCTCCTCTGAGCTCCGATACAGAGAGCTCCTCCAAGGAGCTTATCTTAGGGTAATTGGGGTACTCAGTTGTTTGGGAGGAGGGATGGGTCAACTATCTGCGTATGCCTTTGCTTCCCCGTGATGGGCTCCCATTGATTAGCAACCTGGAGGATGATGACAATGATAACTATTATTTGCTGAGCACTTAGTCTGTGCTGGCATTGAATCCTCACAAAACCCAAATGGGGAAACTAAGGCTTGGTGAGATAAATGCCTTGGGCAGGACCACCTAGCAATGCACAGTGCAGCCGAGCTGCAGAGCTGACTCCGCTCTGTCTGGCCCCGTCTGTGAAGGCAGACCTGGGCTGGATTTCTCCCGGGCAGAGCTGGGAACACGAAGTTGTTGATGTTGTTGTGTTGTTCTAAATTGGATTACATATAAATTCTCTCCCCTGCAATATTCAGTGAGATTTCTGGCAGTCACTGAAGACTCACTGCCTAATTGTGGCCACGGGGGATTTTCTCAAATCACTGCTCTGGGCCCAGGGCCATCACACCGATTCGCCACGCTGAAGAGATGCTTTTGTTGGTGCAAAGGCAACCTTAGGTAATCCACGTCTTGGTCCACCTCTGATCTTAAGCACCAAATTAATTTTAGAAGTTGCGTAAGGAGAGGTCAACCCTTCTGTTTTCTTTGGGAGTGGCAGCCAGCAGCGTGGTGGGGGGAGGGGTTGAGCAGGCTCTGCTTTGTCCCTGCCCCCACCCCCTCTCTGCTTCCATCACGGGGGAGCTGCATTTGAGGGGGTGGAGAGTCCTGCTCCCATGTCATTGGCAAGCACGTGACTTAGAATAGCCTGAAGATTAAAATATGGGACTTCAAATCCCAAGGAGTCCCACAGTCCTGTCACAGTCTACCAGGAAACTCAGCACAACACTTCCTTTCTTGGCAGATATATTTATGTGTTTGAGTTACACTTTAATGGTTTAGAAAAGTTAAACATAATCCCAATTTTGGAGGCCTCGGATGCTTTTATACTCTCCCTACAATTCTGATATTGCTGATATATGGCTCTGAACTGAGTGAATGAATGAATGCTCTGAACCTAATGAAATCAAATGCTTGAGAATACGAATGATGATAAACATGTCATCTAATTTCTATTTGGAGCGAATTAGAGCTTCTTAAAGTTTTGGGACTAATTGAAAAGCATTCACAATTTATGGAGAAAATAAATCACAAATTTTTGGGTATCTGACAGCGCCATGGAGACCACACTTTATTTATCTGAGAAGATTTAGAGTAGCTCCCCTGTAAACCTGGTGCTGTGTCCCCGTAACTGTGAACTCCAGGGCTCTCCCTCCCCCTGGGTGGGGTCGGATGAAAGATGGCAGCATCTGCTGAGGTTTATTAGACACCCACGGGGACAACAGGCTCCGGGGACCCGGACACTGCACACCGCGTGGTCTGAGCACCTTTCTAACTCGCTTGTTTTCCCTTTTTTGTCTTTTTCTTTTTGGGAAGTACTATCTAAGGAGGGAGGAGCGCCCATCACCGTTGGACTGGGTGTGGAATTGAAGGAAGCCTAGAGGTGACAGGAGGAAACCTATGATTGAGTTTTGCCTATTAATGAAAGTCCGTATAAATCAAGGCTCACATGGCTCATATATGAATAAAATATTATACCTGGAGGCAGGAGGATGTGATGTATTTTACTATCTTCATTAATCTGTGAGTTTGCTGTGCAAGGCTGAGGCTACCCATCACTACCCATCACTGTAGAGAAGAGACTTTCCCTTCCATATTCCTGTTTTCTCAGGTCAAGAAAATGTTCTTTGTTTAGTAAGACAAATCTCTCTTCTCCGATAAACACCTGACAGTTTTTTCGAGGATTTATAAAATGACTTAGTCATATTCAGTTTCGAGGGTTGGCTAGGTCCTTGAACCCTATCTGAAGGCTACTGCTCCCCAGCATTCTGTGTTTTATAATGATTCTAAAACATTACTCTTTTACTCTGCTAGAGTCAGGTCAGACACGTTATAATCATAAAGACCATTGTGGGGTCAGCACAGTAACTGACTGGACCTACAGACCCGCTGCCCAGGCTGCCTGCCATGGTCCCAGGCCAGGCTTTCTCAATGAATGGGTGAAGGAAAGGGAAGCTTACACCTAGGCCTTTGGTGAGGCGGTTGCCATGAACTCTGGAAAATTCAATACCTTGAATATTTTGGTCTGGTCCAATCAAACTGTGCCCGTGACCTCGTTTGGCAGTTATTCAGGATGTGCAATAAGGTGATTTTTCTTTTAAACTATCTTAGCAACCACACAGATTCTTCCACGTGGCCATCTGCTCAGTTTTGCAACCCTCAGCTGTTCTGGGAGATGAAAAAAAATTCTGCTCTGGAAAAATCAATGTACTTCTCTCATAGAGACATAGATTTAATATGTCACGGGAATAGATGCCATAGAGATAACTAAATTGATAACACTGATTATAACTCCATTTGACTGAGAGATCTTAGGGTAAATAAAGCATGGCTCAATGTAGGGTCAATCGGATTATTTAGGTTATCGTTTTAATAACGAATTCAGCAAATTTAGAAAGTAGAATAAGAAACCCATATAGCAGTTTCACACTGAAAAAGATTTCAGATATCTTTCCTGTAGTAATGTCTTGTTGAGACTCTTTTCTTGGTGTTTTTGAAACTGTGGTTCTGTTTGTAGTTTCAAAAATAAAAGCTTTGAATTTGGCTCCATTTGGGGTTCAGCAAATTAGTGCAGTGTGTTCTGGTTTGTATTTGAGGTTCTGTTTGGTACGAGTCCCGGGGTTGTTGCCATGTTTGTGAACAGGGCCCAGTTTCATCTGAGCTAGTCAATAGCAGCAACGCTAGGTTGGCAGCACATGGCCATAATCGCCCTGTCGCATCTGCATTCACGGCCACCGCTCTGCATTCCCACCCTGAGGGGAGAGCAGGGCTTCTCTACTCTAGATCTTTGGGGTGAGCCTAACGGGGGACAGCAACGGCGTCAGCTAGGGGATACATACAGAGATCAGGGGCCTGACGTCTGCTCGCAGCCCTAGCACACCTGCTGCAGGGTCCAGAGCCACCCTTGTCAGTGCTTGGGTGTGCCACTGCAACAATGCGGAGGTTTCCAAATCAACCAGATGCCTCTCTCTGCCAGCCGTGCACTCAGCCCTTCTGTGTACAGGAACCCTACAGTTTCAAGAGCTCTGCTGTAGGCCACGTTGCCCCCATTTTCACATTTGAGGAAAATCAGACTCCAAAGGGACTCCTGTTTGAAAGTCTTATGATAATACGTGGTGGATTTCGTTCAAATGCTTTTTGGCTCCCAAGCGGTTCTGCTTTCTATCTTGCAGCCTCCACGAATACAGGTAGACGGTAGCATATAAATGGTCAACTTCAGCATTTTTATAGGCCAAACATCTGTGAAGACCACAGTAGTATAATTATAAAGATCTCGTCAATCAGATATTTTAATACAGCAAAACCGAATACCAGCAACCCTTTCTCTCTGAACATAGCTGCATTATTGGCCAAGCAATGTTTTTGTCAAACACGATCATATATAGAAAACCTCTTATTTTTTGGAAGCAGTTTCCCTCATCCTTGCTACAAGAATGTCTTTTTCTGGATTAAAAAATACACTATGGAGACACTATCTAGTATTTTGTTCCCCAGAAGTAATACATAACTGCTTCATCAAGCCCCCTTCACCTTGTCCTCTGAGTAAGACACTCTCTGTTCATCCGGTCAAGTAAACCCCAAAGTCCAACTAGTGACTTGGTTACAGTCTATGCAGAAAATGAAATTTATATAAATCTCTGCTTTTCATTTGCTCCAGATTAGTTAAATCAAGTGAGACACTGGAATACACTGCCAACACAGAATATGAATAAAATAAAGAAATGGAGTATTTACAGCAGCTGTGATTATTAATTTTAGTATTTGGTAAAACTCTTAGAGTGTGGTTTGCTGTAGAGGTGTTTTTGTTTTTCCTTTTGCATTTATTTTTTTAAATGAGGCGTGATGTTTTCTATTTTATTTTCTTTTTTTTGTATTTTGTGGTTGATACTCCTGGGTTTTCCTATTGGTTTTACCCACTTACAGTTCTCACTCATCTTCCTGAGCTACGCCTTCAGACATCATTACAGCAACCCTTTAAATGAACCAAACAGTCCCTTTGAACCATGGAATAGGTGAACGACCTTTTGAAATAAACACACACCCTGGTGCAACGCAGCCAGAAAAACCAAATGAATTGACAACCAAATGCAAAGTGATTGGTTCAGTTGAGGTACACCTGCCAACTCAAGGCTGCCAGCCGGGAAATTCCTACGCATTTTCCTAAGTGGCTGTTACATAAAATATTGAAGCTGTGCGTGTCTGTAAGTAACCATTGCTCTGATATTTAAAGAGCTTTGTTCTTTTATTTTTCCTTCCTGGAATGGCGAATCAAGAGACCAGGGTTTACATATTGAAAATGGGAAACCAAATCAAACAGTGCCTTATTCTTTAAACAGAGCAGAGGCTGTAGGTGGAGATGTAACCAAGAGCTGCTCTGTGCAGACAAAGAGGAGATTATGAAAACAAAAATCTCTTACACTGAAATAATTATCTTTAATTACTGAACTGCTTTTAATGTTTTTTGTTTGCACAGAATTTTAAGAGTAAATGATGCTGACAAATACTAACGTGAAAATGGGAAAGACTGTTTTTAGAGTTGGGGGAGCTCTGAAAGTTCCTTCTCCCTTTGCCTGTGTGGACTCTACTTCTCCTTCAAAATCCCACTGCGGCCCCTCCTCTTCAGGAGCCCCCCTGACCACCCCAATCCTCTCCAACCTTCTCTCCTCTGCATTTCTGAAACCCACAGAGTCGTGCTGTCAGTGCAACACTATGTCACTTGGTTATCTTCTCCTCTTTAGCTGATAACTTGGGGGACAAAGGCTGGCTCCATCCAGGGTTCATATTTGAAAAATGAAATAACAAAAACCAGAACACTTCTGCTGAATTCTATTCTGTTTTGTGTATCGTCTGTGGCGCACCATCTGCACTGAAAGGAGCAGGGGTACCTTATGTCTGTCTCTTTCCTCCACAGCCCCCAGCACCATGCTGTGTGGATCATGAATGACTGATGGGTGGATGGATGTGGAAATGTGTCCAGGTGATTGCACTCTGCCTTTAAAAGTTTATTCAGATACTTGGAACAAGATCAGAGACTATCTCCAACAGATAGTAAAATTCAGTCCTTTAGCCAGCTAGCCGAAGGTGAACAGGCTATCTGTAAAATTGCTCCCGAGTCATCCTGCTGCCAGTTCGCAGATGACTTGACCCTTCCTCTGGGTTACTGTGTGTTTCAGATGGAGGGCTGTTCTCAGAGGACTGTAAAGTGCTGTGCTGGTGGTGGTGTTTGGCTTCTCAAGTCTGGCCCTGGTTGGAGCCGTTCTGTGTCCTAACAGGTTCTGAGCTCTCCTAAAGGGGATCAGTTAAACACAGTGGGTGATGTTGCAGTGGGAGCTGGATGTTTCCTGATGAAATCACTGGACCCTTCAAAGTCCAGGGCCTGGTCTCTTATCAAAAGTCCTTAAACGGAATATGGTCGGGAAGTTAATGACCCTTTGTTAACACAGGTATTGCCAATCCACCTGTTCACCTTAAAAGCAGATTCTCACTTTGGATTCCAACAACATTTCTCATAAATGTCACTCGAAGTACTAATTTTCTTCTTCTAGAAAAGCAGTAGTCTCTCTCTTTTACTGTTCTTTGTGAAGTTCTATTGAGAACTGTGGAATACTCAATTCCTGTTGTGTGTGAGAGATCAGCTATGAATTCTAAGTGTAAAATGAAATTTTAATGTAAATATAAGCATAGTCTTTTAGCCCTGATGGTTAACACCGAAATACTGTATCTCTATTAACTGGTGACTGTGTGAGGATGTATCACAGTATTAAGAAATAGATTTGGTATAAATAATTATTAGTGTGTATATATATATAGTGTACCTATGTGATACAAGGTACATATGTGGTATATATACATATATTATGTATACGCATAATGTATATATACATATGTACATACACACCTACACACACTACACATGTATTTTAATTCTTTTGGATATGCTCTCTATTTCTTTGTAAAATACATGTTTTTTCCTCCCAAGAAAACATTTGTCTCACAAAAGTGCACTTGAAATATTTAAGTTGTTGATTTAAAAATAATTGTCCTTGAAAAAAGCATAATTTGTGTTCAGTTTCACAGTGTTCTTTCATTCTTTCCCATGCCCTAAAGAATTACATTTTAAGAAATTTCATCCTTTTGCCTTTTCCATAATTTACCATCAACTATGAATCAAGTTCCAGGAACAATTGAAACTGTTTTGCCAAATCAATAGGAGAATTTTACTGCCTTATTTTTAGGGCTTCTTTACCTTCTCTTTTTCTAAAGTTCTTCTCCTCCAGAGTCTCCTTTATATTAAGCAATGGATTCCCTCTATTGACAATCAGTCTAATAAGTAATCTGTTTACCTGGGTTTTCTGTTGCCTAGAAGAATTTCCAAGTACTCCTTGAAAAAAAAGAGAAAAGCATATTTTGTAGGAAGTAGAAGTAGCCCACAGGCTACTTACAATCAGCACATTGAATTAGGTATTTTGACTAGATTTTGTGTGTGTGTCCCATTGATTTTATAAAAGGACATTCTTTTTTTTTATTGAGGTAATGTTGGTTTATAACATTATATAAGTTTCATAGGTACACATTGTAATTTGATACCTGTATACACTGCAGCTACAGCATGCTCAGCACCAAAAGTCTAGTTTCCGTCCATCACCATACAATTGACCCCCTTTACCCATTTCGCTCACCCTCCAACCCGCTTCCCCTCTGGTAACCACCAATCTGTTGTCTGTATCTATGAATTTGTTTTTGTTTTGTTTTGTTTGTTCATTTTTTTTCATTCTACATATAAGTGAAATCATATGGTGTTTGTTTTTCTCCATCTGACTTATTTCACTTAGCATAATACCCTCAAAGTTCAACCATGCTGTCACAAATGGCAAGATTTCATCTTTTTTATGGCTGAGTAGTATTCCATCGTATTTATACAGTCATGCACCATATAGCAACATTTTGGTTGATGACGGACTGCATACACAGTGGTGGTCTCACAAGATTAGTACCATATGCACCTAACGACGTGTTTCTCAGAGCGTGCCCCTGTTGTTAAGCAATGCATGACTGTATACCACTTCTTCTTTATCCATTCATTTGTCAATGGACACTTAAGTTGTTCCCATATCTTGGCTATTTTAAACAATGCTGCAATGAACATGGGAGTGCATATATCTTTTCAAATTAGTGTTTTCATATTCTTCGGATAAAGACCCAGAAGTGGAATAGCTGGATCATAAGGTAGTTCTATTCTTAATTTTTTGAGGAATCTCCATACTGTTTTCCATAGTGGCTGCACCAGTTTACGTTCCCACCAACAGTGTACGAGGGTTCTCTAAAAGGAGATTCTTCTTTCTGATTTTCGAGCTGTAATTCAATTATAGTTGGCTAATAGGTATATATCAAATAATATTATGGTTTCTTAGGAAAATGAGTTTGGCCTTTGAAATAAAGCAGATTTTCTCTTGTGCTAAAATCAAACAAAACAAGATCAGAAAAAACAAATCTCTAAATATAAACAAATATCCATCGAGTCTCTTCTATCCCCATGCAGCTTCTGTTTCCCCCATGCCATCAATTCGTTGACAATGTAACCTGATTCAAAACAGGACCATTTTTTCTGGGTCACCTTTCAGGACAGCTTCCCCAGGAGACTCTGAGGAGATGGAGACGGACCCCTGCCGTCTTCTGCGAGCTTGGCCACTATGGGCACTTGACACCAGGTCAAGACAAGGTTGACATGAGGGAAGCCATATTGTAGAAAAGAAACCCTATTGTAACTTCGAATGACCTCTGACAAACTAACCCAGCTGGATCTGCACCCTCCAGGAAATCTAACTTCTCTGTAGAGTTTACAACCCCTGCTTGTGCATGTACCTCCCAGCTGCGATAAGATGATAACTTTGTTTTTTTGAGTTCCTTAGGAATGTGATGACCCCAGAACAGAGAGTCTATGCTGATAGCCATCATCAATGAAAACTGAAAGATCTGGTGTGACACTCCCAGTCTGTAAGACCAGAAGGTCAACATTCCTAACCCCCTCCCCTATAACCCACTGGCCTATATAACTGCTGTAAGATTTTGTGCCCCCTTAAGATGGTTCTTGGAGACATTAGTTAGCCATCTTCCCTCTTGCTAGCAAGCTGTAACAAACTGCCCTTTCTTTTCCACCATCTTGCCTCTTGCCGATTGGCTTTTGTCTCGTGGAGCAGATCGTGCCCTTTGTGTGGTAACACGCTAATGGTTTCACCGCCTTCTCAGTGAGGCGTGTCCTGGGCACTTTCTCTAGGACTCCCATGTGGTGATCCCTAGGCTGCCTGGGGCCATCCCGAAGGGTCCAGAATTGTGGAACTTCATATAATTATAGGAAGAAAAAAAAAAAACATTTCTATGTGCATATGATGTGTAGGCTTTGAGCTACATGCTTTATATATGTGACCCCATTGAATCTTTATTCCAGCTCTGGAGCATTCAGCTTTGGCTGACCTTGAGCTTCAGAGAAGTTAAGTAACTTGCCCAGTCACAAAGCTGGTAAGTGGAGAGGTAGGAAGGGAACCCAGATCAGCATCAAGCCTGTTTTGCTGTTACTTTCTTAATGATCTTAGTTCCTCTGTGACAAGACATCCTTGCTTTGTCTTACTCCCATGGCCTCAGAACTGCAGGCTCTTGATGGGTTTCCTTATTCATGTCTATAATTCATCACCCAGATGCTGGGAGCTCTGTCACTTACCCTAGCCCTGCTGAATATGAATCCTTAATGACACTTATATCCTGTCCAGCATTCACCCATTCATTCATTCACTTAGCCACTCAACCCTCCAAGTCATTGATTACATTCAAGGCATGGGGTAAGAATTCTCAGTTTCAAAGACATCCTATACGTCCCTGGAATGAAGGATCTCTGCTCCAAAAATGACCATAATAATTATAATAATAATAACAATTATTATTATTTATAGCAACAGTGTTACAGGTTGAATTGTGTCCTCTTCAAATTCATATGTTAAAGTCCAAACCTCAGAATGTGACCATATTTGACGATTGGTTCTTTACCAAGGATATTAAGGTAAAATGAGGTCTAGGTTGGGCCCTAATCCAATATGACTGATGTCTTTATAAAAAGAGGAAACTTGGATACAGAGACATGCACAGAGGGAAGACGTTGTGAGAAGACACAGGGAGAAGACAGCCATCTCCAAGCCAAGGAGAGAAGCCCGGACAAGATTCTCCCTCCCAACCCTCAGAAGGAACCCACCGTGCTGATACCTGGATTTTGGACTTCGAACCTCCAGAATTGTGATGGAATACATTTCTGTTTTTTAAGCCCCCAAGTCAGTGGTACTTTGTTATGGCAGCCCTGGTGATATAATAAAAACAGCAATAACTAATATATGATCTGTGTGTCACATAACGTATGCCTTTGACATGTGCAAGGTGTGGTACAAAATGTTTCTAATGCAGCATCTCATGTCAACCTCCCAGTAACCTTAATGCTGCTAGTACCACTGAGGTTTAGAGATCACAAAACTTGCCCAAGACCATCCAGCTAGTAGGTGAGAAACCAGAGTTCAACTTTGAGATCCAGAACCGTGCCCTCAACCAGTGGATTATCTCCTCTGTCTAGCTTCAAGGAACCCTTCCAGTTTGCTGGATCTGAGGCCTAGGTGTCCCCACTGTGAACTGTTCCTCTGTTTCAAATGTCAACAATGTCGTCAAAACAATGATTTTTTCAAATTAGTGTAATGTTCAGGGGACATTAAGTTAAGTAGGGGCTCTCAGATCCCCAGTCTCCACATAGCAGAAAAATCTGTTAGAATGAAGCAGGTAATCTCTCTAGTAAGCCATTATCTGGAACTGAAGAGCAAATATGCTTGTTATTTCTGGCAACAGAAGCTTCTGGTCCTGAACAAAAGTGAGCCTCGTGCAATGTAGTATATGCTTTTATGAATAGGTCACTGTTTACCACACACAACCAAACGTTGCTTCAGAACCAGCCTGGCTTCCCGTCATATGGGTCAGGGTTGGCAGTAGTGAGTTTGCATGTGGCAGATCTCCGAGGGTTCATGTGAAGACGAGGATTTCAGGCTCCCGTCTGCCCCACCCCTCACCGAGGCAACTGAAGAAGACCTTTATCTCCTGGCAGACCTAGAAATTGACGTGGGGCCAGAACAGAGAGTGCGGTTTTGAAAAACCAGACATTATAGATTGTATATCATAAATTCTGATGAGGCCATGGTTGGCCTTTCAAATACATCTGTTTTGGGTTGAACTGTGACCTGTGTAAGTGGGTTTCTCTGACTTATTTTTTCATATTGTTCAACATTTAATACTTTCTGTAAGGCTTACTGATCTTACAAAGATTTTCATACAAAGATTTCAGGGAGATCAGAATAGATTTATAGTATTTGGCTAACTAATAGAACTTTCTCCTAAAATTGCTTCAAGTCCAAAATCTAATAGCAAGAGATCGCTTCTCATTTTTGGCAGCCTTACTCGAATCAGATCAATTGAATTATTGTTCCTGTCAATTTTGTGAAATTCTTGTACTAACAAGGTAAAATACATGATGAGTCCAGGGCTTCTATTGGTCTTCATTACGTTTCCCTCACCTGACTGGATATTTTTATTTTTGATGTAATGAGAAGTTGAGTACCCCTCCCCCTTTTTCCTAAAATGTGGCTAATTTTACCAATTGGTCTATACATTTAAACAATTATTCTTTCTCAACAGTTAAGATCCAAAACTGAGAGCACACTTGTCCTTTGGCAGAGAGAGGGTACGGTGGAAGGACTGGAGGCTGTGGAGTACTGTGGGATAAATCACACACCGGATTGAGGTGGTTTAAAGGATGGAATGGACATCTGACCAGTGAGAGGTGCTCTAGCCATAAATGCTAGCTTTCTCTCTCTCTTTCTGCTAGACTTGACTCTCAAGGTGGAATCAGACAATTTTGGATCAGAAAGGAGCCATCTCGTTGTGGCCAAATGTCCGATTTTATGGGAGAGAAACTTAGAGCTAAGAGAGACACAGTGACTTGTCCAAGGCCACGCAACTGGTAAATGGCAACACTGAGATTATAAACTGAGTCTTCTGATTGTTAGCTCAGTATTTTTCAACAGAATTCCAATGTTACTGGTTATTTCATATCAGACCCAGTTTGCAAACTGCAGCATGATTCTGTCTTGCAAGGCAATGGCTGTGTGCGCTCCCCTTGTCATTTCATACTCAGCACCTGGCGCACAGACGGGCCCAGTTATGTCGTCAAATTAACGTGTAAAGAACAAACACCCCTTCTCTTAACAATCACTTGCCAATAATTCTAATATGCATTTAGGAATACTAAGAGTTTTGACCCTTCCTTTGCTCATGAATATGGTCGCTTGAGGTTGAAAATAAGGAAAACAAAGTAAAATTCACCTCTGTTTTGCTACTTGTTAATTAGTGAGAGTGAAAAGTTTCATGGAAACAGAAGGTGAAAATCAATGGGAAAATTAGTTGGGAGGTCACTTTTGATGTCTTCTACCCATGCTACATGTGTTCCCCATCATCCCAAATGGAGAAGTGGAAGAATATCAACAAAATATGTATTTACAAAGCCCATACTCGGCAACTTTTGGTAGTACTTCAGGCCATTAGGGTCTACCAATGCAGTTACAGACCCAAAGAGGTCAATTAAACTTTGAAAAGCTTGTTCAGCTCTATTGCCTCTAAGAAGTCTATAGGGAAAAGTATGAAAAAAATCTCAACAATTTATTTTCTCTATGTGGTATGGTTCCAAGAAAGCATTGAGACAAACTCCTGCCCTAAATTGATCAACATAAGCAGATATTTGAAGGCAACGTATACATACTATATCCAGAGTAGTAAGAACAATTACAAACAGATTCCTGAAACCTGAGGCTGTGATGTCCAGCATGGTGACCACAGTTAATAATAGTGTATTGTATGTTTGAAAGTTGCTGAGAGAGTAAATCTTAAAAGTCCTCACCACAAGAAAAAAATTTTGTTGTAACTGTGTAAAAAAGAAAAAAATAAAGATTCCTGAAACAGAAGAGAAATTTCTTTTTCTTTTTCTTTTTTTTTTTAATTCTTTTTTTTTTTTTGGTGAGGAAAATCAGCCCTGAGCTAACATCTATTGCCAATCCTCCTCCTTTTTTTCCCTTTTTCTCCCCAAAGCCCCAGGAGATAGTTGTATGTCATAGTTGCACATCCTTCTAGTTGCTGTATGTGGGATGCTGCCTCAGCATGGCCGGACAAGCGGTGCGTCGGTGCGAGCCGGGGATCCGAACCCTGGCAGCCAGTAGCGGAGCACGTGCACTTAACCGCTAAGCCACGGGGCCGGCCCCCTATTTTTCTATTTCTTTAGTAATATAGTTTTTTGTAGGGTATCTTAGAAGAATCTGATGAGTTGTCAGGAGGTAGATTTATCAGTACTTGCTATTCTGTTGACTGTGTCCTTTACCTTAAAATGCATTTGTAATTTAAGTCTGATCTCACGAGCACAGACACCCCTCAAGGATGGTCTAAATATGTTTGAAGTAAAAAGTCAATAATTTTCAACTGTACTTAGGGTTTATTTTGTTTTTCCTCCAAGCTGATTAGAATTGCTTCAAGGTAATCTGGGAAATTGTGCTGAAATGGCTAATATAGCAATGCACAAGCAATCATTTATATTTTTGGTAGAATGATAGCATGCAAAGGCTAGAAGTCTGGACTGTAGACCAAATGCTCTTGAGTAGGTGAATTAGTCTGTTTATCAATTAATCAACAGATGTGTTGACTTGTTAACCTTTCTCCCCCAAGCCAGCCCTCCCTCCACCCCCAGGCCCTTTGCCTAAATCCCATTCTTTCTCTCTATGGGCTGTCTGCTAATCTTCTCGAAAGTGTTAGCCGATAATTTAAGGCGTGATCACTCCCAGGAGTATTGCATTTCAAAAGAGGCCTCCAAGATAGAAAATACCTCAATTAAAGGAGTAGGAGAAGGGGGACAGAGGTTAGTTTTTAACCTACTTGTAAGCTGAGTTCCAGGCCATTTAACGCAGTCTTCAGCTACAGCCCCCTCTGAGCGCCCTCCTGAAGGTAATTCCCCCTGACTCTGAGAGCCACTGACTCTCAGCGCATTTCCTCCCTTTCCAGCATCATGTCACAGTAATTTCAGCCTAAAACCGAGTTCACTCACCTGTGTCTTAGCTACAGATTGTAGTAGCTGTGTGGGTGATTTCATCCAGAACAGAAACATTAAAACTATTCAATTCCTAAACGACTTGTTGACAGTGTGTGAAAGAAAGAATTCGTATTTCCAGGCCCCTGTACCTGCTAGAACTATTCACGCTTTCGTCAACATAGTGATGTAGTTGATGCTGTGAGTATAAAATGCAATTACAAATTTGGTTCCATACTTGCAGATATTTGAACACGTTTAAGTATGAAGCATCTGGTGTGCCAGGGTTTACTCACTAAGGTTTTTTCTGCTCAAGTCTGTATGAACAGTATGCATATTATTTACAGTTGTGTGCTGCATAACGACCTTTTGGTCAACGACAAACTGCATATGTGACGGTGGTCCTATAAGACAAGTACCATGTAGCCTGGGTGTGCAGTAGGCTACACCACCTAGGTTTGTGTAAGTACACGCTATGATGTTCACACAAGGACAAAATTGCCTAACAATGCATTTCTCAGAACGTGTCCTCATTGTTAAGCGACACGTGACTGTATTAGTATGTACATTAACATGTACATAGAATGTGCCAATATTTTCAACATATTCTCATATAATGAGAGTTATAATAACAATGATTTCTGTGTTCAAGAGCCAACATTTCTGGAGTTCTTTCCTATGGTCAGCCAACACTAGACACTGGACATACAGCCAGGAATATATATGTAGAACATTAGGTTATGGAGGTTTCTCTTATCACATTTCAATCTTTCCACATTTTTCTCCTTCAAAAAAAATGATAAAATGATAAAATGAAGACACACAACTGTGCTCACAATTTAGGGAGATATGCTCAGTTTTAGGTTTCTTTAGCCTTTAGGGTTATAACTGTCTACTTTGAATTTGGATTGGTAAAGGACTACAGCCAAGAGGAGACTTTGCCTCCTAGAGTGGCTTTGTCTTCCCTACTTAATGGTAACACGTGCGTGTGTCCTACAGACACTCAGATACAGACGGTCAACTTTGGGGACTGTCCAGGAAGTGCAGGCGGGACAGTCTGCTTTCCCAAACTTTTAATCTTTTCTGAATAACAAAATTGTTTTTAGGTTTTGGGTTAAAAAAATGGCTTTCTCCCTGAAACAAGGTGGCAGGTCTCTGTTTAGCAGACAGTTATGCAGTAGGATAGCAGGTCCTGCAGAGCCTGCCCCTTCTCAGGGGTAACATCCCATGTGACCTGTACCTAGGGGAGCTCCCACAATTCCTGCCCCTAGACTCCTGCAGCCACCTGCTAGGAAAGAGTTCTAAAGATGCCTTATTCACCCAGTTTTCAGTTTTCACTGTTTTCTTCTGAACGTTACTCAATAAGCCAATTTTGAATGACACATTTATTTGTTAATGGATATTATTTTCACCCTCATTTAAAAAATATTTTTTAATGAGAAATTTTTAAAAATTTAGGAAAGTAGAGAGCATGGGGATGGAGTAGCCATTTACTTATCACGTAATTTCAGCAATTATAAACTCATGACCAATATTGCTTCCTGTATGTCCCTCCACCCACGGCTAGAGCAGAACATTGAAGTGCTCAGAAGAGTGGAGAATTAATGAATTAATAATCTTTTTGAGCAGTTATTGTGTGTGTGTTTGTGTGTGTGTGTGTGTGAGAGAGAGAGAGAGATTTGTAGGATTAGGGCTTTATTAGTTCTTCCTCTTAAAGGTATTTTAATATGTAATATAGCTTTTTGAACCTTGTAATATCAGTATCATAAGTGTGGCTCCAGAAAATTTTAGGCCTACATTTTAATTTTAAACTTAATGGCTTAATGTGTATATTTGCAAGCCATCGGATATCCATGTGTAAACAGAATAATACAGTCAACTTTCTGGAAGTTCATATATCTTGAAAGCTATCTTGGGTAAAACATCTAGTTTATGTTTAACAAAGAATGAGGCAAGAATGGGCTGTGGTCATGGATGAACAGAGAACCTAGGGTCCAGTCACTGCAGGGTGATCTTAGGCAAGTCACCAAATCAATTGCTCTGGGCTACACTTTCCTGCCTCTTTCATTTTTTAATTAAATCTGTATTGAGTGATTATTTTCTACTAGGCACTGTGGGGAACAGAGGGACAAATACATCACCATCCTACATACAAGGAGCTCCAATCTAGAAGAGCTGGGAGTAGGGGCTGGATATTCTCTAAGACCATTTCCAACTGTGGTAGTATGTTTTTAATTATTTATTTTGTGTTAATATTCTTTTCCAAAGAATTCTCTATTCCTAGTTACTTATGGGCTAACCTTTGAGTCTAATATTTGAGAACGACCACACTCTGACCCAAATCTGCCTTTCTAATTTACATTTCTACTTCTCCCCTACTAAAATCATTCTCTCCAGTTACAATGATTTCTATTATTATTGTCACCCAGGTTTTGGATCACCAGAGTCCCCTTTGCTTCCTGGGCCTGCACTGCTTCCCTCTGACATCCAATTTCCACCTGTTGTTTAAGAGCCAACACAATTCTTATCTTCTCTGTGGATCCTTCCCCACCACTCCCTCCATTCTAGTGCATTTTCAGCAACTGCAGCATCCCTTCCCATTTAGTACAGAACTGTGTTTCCAGATGTCCACTGTCCCGGAAAGACTCCCTGACCCAGCCAGCCAGCTCTGGGTTCTCAGAGCAACCATGGCTCTCATCCTTCTCGCCTCTCTTCCCGCCAGGAAGCTTGTGGACAGGAAGCTTGTGGACAGGAAGTGGTTTGTGGACAGGAAGTAAGTTTGTAGACAGGAAGTCATGGACAGGAAGTTTGACCCATTCATCTTTGAATCCCAAGTGCTTAACAAACACAATGCTTGGCATGGGGGATAATTGATGCCTCAGTCCATCTCTTTTTCTGTCTCATAACGTTATTTTACTTGGAGTGTATGGGGAAGGTACTGCATAGCTTTAATTCCTTCACAGCTCCCAAGGTGTGATTTACATAGAGGTTCTTCAATTAACAGGATTCTATTTTCAACTTATGAAACAGTTATATTTTCAGGTCTTTCTCGAGACCTAATCATTTTCAAAAATTACTTGATCAGTTGCTAAAGATTTTATAATCGTGATAAAGGTATGCTATGATAATTGTTAATTACATACAATTCCAAATGTTTCGATATTTAGAAAGAATTAGATGTCCTTAGTAGGTACATAAAATTTGTTTTATGATATTTTCACAGTCTCCTTGGAGAAAAATTTCTCAAAAAATTTTAAAAATTACTTTATTTTACTAAAACTCTGCTTCAACTAAAATAAAATCTTAAAAACCCCAAATGATGGTAATTCTTGGGTTCAGAGCCCCTGAAAGGCATTTGCAGCCCTTTCGTGGATCCTGTTTTGTTTGAGCCTTAAAACAGACAGTGAAGTAGGAGGTTTCCTCGTGAAGTATTCTTTCACATCTAGCGATGAAGAAATTAGGTTTAACACCCATCTTTATAGTGCTGTATGGAGAACAATAAACAAGCCACAACCTGGTTTATTTGGGCTAATCTGTTAGCCACATAACCTGAAAGCTTGACACACATCTGGAATATACATAATCTGAACAAGATGAAGTGGAAAGCAAATATAACACCCAAGAAAAGACAGGGATGCCAAGAATTATTGTGACTTTGCCTGCATGCTACATCACAGAGTGGTCAAGAAGAGTGGCTGGTCCCCGACTCCCTGAAGTCAGATACGGCCTGCCCTTCATGGTTCTGCCCTCAGGCATGCTGCCCAGCCTCTGGGGCCTTAGCTTCCTCATCTGTGAAACGGGGGTTGTGTGAAGATTGATGGGCTTCAATATCCCTGAAGCTCTTCTCTCAGTGCCTGCACATGCTCCATGGGGTGTGCTTGCTTTTATTAGTGCAGAAGTGAATTTGATAACAGGGTGGTAACTCAGAGCCAGCTTCTTGCTTGCCATATCTTGCTTGTCTGTATTTTGCTCTCTATTCAGTTCATTCACTTATCCATAGATAAAATAAACCACTCTAATAACTACTTTTCACTCATGAACTCTTACTTATTACTTGAGCGCCTGTATGTGAAAAGCAGTGTGCTAGGTGCTATATATTTATGGAAGATCTGGAGAGCCAATCTCCCCACCTGGGCTCGTGGGGCTGCGGGAGGATCGGGTGCAGGCCACACATCATTCTCACCAAGGCAGCTCCCAAGGGCATGTGAGCTGGGTACCCTCCCCTCAGGAAGCTCCAGCACCACAGGACGTGTCCATGTAGCTTTCATTGTCTTCACACAGTCCCGGCTGCTGGCCTCGCCAGCGCTCACCTGCTGTGACATTCACAGGCTGGCCTTGCTCCTTGGGAAGCAAGGAAGGGAAGAGAAGATGCTCCCCATCCCGCGCCCAGGGCCTCCAGCCTAGAAAGGGGCACCAAGGACCCGGAGCCCCACTCCCACTCCTGTTTATCCCCTTTCTTAGCCGGTATTTATGAATGCTCTACTCCAACCCTCTTCCCATGGCACCGGAGTATTTACACAGACATTCTGAAAGAAGATTGCCTTTTTGTCCAAAGATTTGTATCATGACCCCTTGCCTGCAATAATTTCCACTCTTTTCTTTAATTACCGGATCCTGGTTTTTCTTCGGACCACACTGTGTTTCCATGAACTCTCCCAAGAGGTTCTCCACCTTACTCTGCAACTGCTCAGCTCCCACTCCCAGGGCTCTCTGGAGAATTTCCACACCAGCTGCAGAATTACTCCCTCCTCTCTTTAAATTTCTCCTGTGACAAGATGCGTATCACTTTGCATCAGGTTGCATCATATGATGTCAGAAAGCCGAAAGAAAACAAAGTGTTTTCCCCAGGGAACTGGGCACTCACAGCAACAAAAGGAGACTAGGGGGGATGGGCGAGAGGTGAGCTTGGGTTTCGATTGCAGAACATCTACCTCTGGCTTTAAATAATTATTCTTTAGATCCACTTTCTATATTCTATTTTTTTCATGGACATTAAAAACGCATTCTTAGTTCTTAGGTGTTTTCTAAGGCTTAAAACTCATTTTGTCTGTATAATAACATTCAAGGTTCAGTACACGACGTGATTTTGTGTTCATCCCATTCCAAGGAGAGATGATTAAAATATCAACAATGCAGGGGCACCTTGTGGAAAACTTTGCCCCAGAACTAATATCCTATTGATGACTGTCCTGATTTGCTGAAAAATCACTTATTGTGAAAGACTTTCTTGGGATCAAATATTTTGAAATAAAAATTTACATGTAAAAAACGTGATGTTGTTTTATTCAAGAGACAATGACATGACTTGAATTTTATGTGTTATCACTATTTTTTCTGCTGGTGCTCTCTCATTAAATTTCAGAGAAGAGCCTTTCCTTCATATCGATACCCACATTTTCTCTAGTGAGATCCTGGTCCACATGCCAAGCTAAGATCTTTGAGGGTGCCAGGCCCTCCAGGGAACCGGCTAAGTCCTTTCTCTGGGGATGAGGATTAGCTGTGCCATCCTTTGGAGACGCTGTGGACCTGCCCCACTGCAGACCTGGGGTGGAGTCTATGGGAAGGTTTTTAGTGTGCTAAACCTCTGTGATGATCAGAAACGCACACTCACAAATGTGGGAAAATAAATCACAGGCCATGATCTGTCTCTCTAACTCACAGTTCTAGGAAAAGGATAAGTAAGATGGAATTAGTCCAGTTTCCTTCCCCTCCCGTAATTTCTCCATGGATGGGGACACTAGGCCACTCTGAAACCTTTGAGGCTGAGGTCACCTGCATAATTCCACACCCCTTCCACAGGCCCACCTACTTTGAGGGGCATCTTCAAGACAGAAGGCTAGGAAAGGGTGGGATTGGGGATTCTAGCTTGTGCTCTGTTCTCCCAAGATAATCTACAGTTTTCCACTGTGTTTAAGGACATTTTCTCTACTGCATTTCAGACACAGTGTAACTGGTGCCAGTGCTGGTGGGAACCTTAGGGAAGACAAAGGAGACTAATTGTGTGTGGATCATGACCCTCATTTGGCTTGCTTTGGTTCTGAGCGCACCTGGGAGAGTTTAATTCTCTACCTGGGAGTGATGTCATGTAGAAGAACAGGGTTCAGGGCAGGGAGTCCTCAGGCTAGATCCTCAGATGGTCCAGGCCCACATTTCTTGACTTCTTCAGTCTGTGGAGGATTAGTGAATCCACTGAAAGAATAAGCCCTGAAAGGGATCAGATTTTGTAATTTTATGTGCTCTGTGCCAAGGCTGTAGTCAGAGCTTCCCCACTGTCCACTCACTTCCGTCTTGCCCTCTCCATTCCATCTGAGCATGGAGGCCTGATCCCTGCCCTGCCCACAGCTGTGGCTGCCCATTGTGTGGCATCTTCCCGCTTGGTCTTTTCCCATCCCATGTCTCATGCCTCTTGTTTTCCCTCCCTATTCTCCAGACACTCGGATTTTCTTCCTTGCTTGAGCACACCATGCTCCTGCAGCCTCTGGCTCTTTGCAAATGACATTCCCTTTGCTGGAAACACTCTTCACTTCCTTTTTGACCAGGTGATTCCCATGGATCCTTCAAAGCTCACCTCAAACACTACTTTCTTAAGGAAACTTTTTTCCACTCCTTCTCAGATGAGGCAAATTACCCTGTTTTATGATGTTACAGTGCTTCTTCAATTGTTAAAAACTAGGGTAAATATTTTTGAGATACACTGGCGTAATTTTATGCTTTGCTCTCCTGGGATATGGCTTTCTCCCTTCTCAGCCTGGGCAGCCACCTGCTCTGGGGGAGGAAGGTGATCAGCAATAATGCAAAGAACAGGTTTATTCACACACGTAAGGGTAAGCTTCTGGCATTCTAACTAGGATATTTGAAGGCACAGAGGCACACAAGACCTGAAGGCTAAACTTTATGGAGAGAGAAAGATCTCTCAATTTTGGGATCTCCTTTTTTGGCATATTCAAAACTAAACAAAGTAGATTTGACCATGCAGTTTTGTGTAAGGAAGGTGCTGATGAAACAGAGAGAGAAAGGGGTAGCCTGTCTGGTCCTGATAAATTGTGGGGCAGAGAAGGCAAACAAAGTGAGGTAAAGGCAGTTGAGTATCAGGGTACAGGTCCATCCCAACGGGGGCTCTCCTCTTCAAGGCTGACAGGGCAGGATGGGGGTGGGAGTGGGAGTCCCATGCAAAAATCCAGAAAGATCCAAGGCAATCTGTCCAGAGTAGAGTGCTTTGGCCATGCTTCTCATTGAGGACTTAGGGAGTAGATGGCCATGTAGGCTGCCCCTGCTCCAGTGGTCACATCAGGTGACAGTGACTTACGAGGCACAAAGAGATAGACCATAGGCCTGAGTGCAGTGTCCCCGTGGCCGATGGCATGGAAAGCATCATGATGTTCCCAGGAGTCTGTGGAGGGACTGGAAGGTAGCTGAGAACATTCCAAGAGCATCTCTGTGGTGGAAATTGCCTGGACCTGGACCCCAAGGGAAGCCATGGCCAGGGAGAGTGAGACCCAGGGAGCAAGGGAGTGGCTGGTGCTTTCCGTGAGAGTTCCTGAGGCTACGGAGACTGACTGTTGACCAGCCACACACACTTTAGCTGTGAAGGACAGGACGCCTCATCGGGACAGTTAGGATCGAGTGTCATGTGAAGCCCCGAGCCTGCGCGTATCAGCGGTCAGTACGTTCACAGTAATTGGCTCTGCATTCAGGTCTGCATTTGAGTCTTGCATCCACCAAATACAAAAGTATGTAGCAATAGGTACATTATTTAAACTCTGCAAGTCTCAGGTTTTTCGTTGGTGAAAATCTCATTTTGTTGTTGTGCAAATTCCATGAGTGTAAACACGTAGAGCAGTGAGAGCAGTGCCCGTTGGGCAGAACCCAAAATAGCAATACTCATATCAGATGAGAAGGAACAACAAACAGCAAGGGATAAAGTGCACTGCTTTAAATTGGTTCTTAAAAGTACAATTCATTATGAGAATATGATAGCCAAGAATATTTGTGAGCCAAATAACATAGAATCAAAAGATATTAAATAAAAGCTGTTAGAAATACAGTAAGAAATTGGCTAAGTACAGTCTTAGTATATGTTAGTAGTTTTTCTATTCTTATGTATGTTAAGTAGACAAATGTTAAAGAGAAGAATCAAAGAATGTGATTAATACATTTTACTTACTCAATATTCATACAAATTATGTTACCTTCAAATGTCCGTGGTCTAGTTAAACATTGACCACAGCCTTGTCTCAGAAAAGAGCTCCGTAACGTCCACAGGCCATATTTTCTGACAAAAGCAACAGAAGTAAAGTAATAACAAAAAGTTCAGTGCAAAAACCAAAACCAGGTGGAAATTAGAGGTACTCCCTAAAAACTCCCTGAGTGGCAGAGAAAATTAAAACTGAATGAAGAGACTGTTTAGAAGATTACAGTGAAAACATCACATACTGCAATATATGGGATGTAACCCAGATTGTGTTAGGAGAAAACTATGTTTTAAAGGTT
This sequence comes from Ceratotherium simum simum, assembly GCF_057802395.1. Lineage (NCBI taxonomy): Eukaryota > Metazoa > Chordata > Mammalia > Perissodactyla > Rhinocerotidae > Ceratotherium > Ceratotherium simum. The sequence continues at coordinate 3,818,738 of NC_141909.1, forward strand.
TTTGTAAATGAGAAAGGATGCAAATAAACTATCCATTCCACTCCAGAAGCAAAACAGCAACACCAGGCACAACAAACCTCAGTGAAAGCGCAAGTAAGAAACTAATAAAAACACAGAAGAAATTAACGAACAAAACCTGAAAACATTAGAGTAATTATAGTAATTCAAAGCCTGATTCTTTGAAAGGAAAAATTAACATTGAGAGAAAGAGGGAGAATGTACACATATTCAGCATCAGACACAAGAGCACACAGAGGGAGGGGCCTGTAGTGACCCACCTTCCCATTCCCACCCTGGGATTTCAGGGAGGCTGCCTCACCTTCCCGTGCCCCAGACCCCCACTCCTCCTAGTGAACGACCATTTACAAAGTACTTTGAACAAGATTTTTAAAAGAAAATCTATGCGTGTTTGTTAAGTAAACAAAAAATATGGACAGGAGATTTCAAAAGTAAAACAATGCCACGCACAGCCATATGAGAAGACATTTTGAAATCTAGCTGAAATGAATGAATTGCTAGGAAAATATGTTTACCAAATGGAACTTAAGAAGAGACAGAAAACTTGAATTATCAGTGCTATGGAAGACACTAAAAACATTCCAATAGAAATAGTCTTCTGTAGGTAGAAAATAAAATTTTATTTGTTTAACAATAATTGTTAATTGTTAATTTGTTTAACAAATATCGATTAGTTATCTGCTCTGTACCTCCTGCTGCTTTCATTCTAGTAAGGGCAGGATAATTTTGTCATCTCCATTTTTTAAAAATTTCAAAAGTAATCCACATTCCTTCTTAAAAAAAAATGGAGAGAGAGAGAGAGAGAGAGAGAGAGAGAGAGAGAATGAACTGGTGAAGATAAAAAGCCAATGGCTTTGTCTCTTCTCCCCAATCCCACCTGTCTGCTCTGTGTCCTTTTAAATGTTTATCTATCTATCATCTATCTGTTTGTCTATCAATCATCTATCATCTGTCTATCTATCTATCTATCTATCTATCATCATCTATCATCTATCTATCTATCTATCTATCTATCTATCTATCTATCTATCTATCTATCTATCTATCATCATCTATCATCTATCTATCTATCTATCTATCATCATCTATCATCTATCTATGTCTATCTGTCTAATTTATATGTGTGTGTGTGTGTACTTAGCCTCTATAGGACAAGATTATCCATTTGTTCTGCAAATTGTTTCTTTTACATTATGGATGTTCCTCCATGTCAGCACATGGTAGTATAATTATGAAAGTTTTATTCTCTTCAAAACAAGACGTGTGATTGAACCTGCAGCGAAGGAAACGTAATCCCACGCCGCTCACTCCTACCACTTGAGGAAGAGTGATCAAGGCGAAGGTCTTCTAGATTCTTTTAAAATTCTTGGTGAGTTTTCTTAGCTTCCTATGGCTCCCACTGGTTCATTCGTATCACATTGTCCTCTTTTCTTTTTTTGTTGTGGGGGCTTTTAGAATTTTCCTTTTATTTTTGGTGTTCTTAAATTTTATCAGGGCGTGTCTGGATGTGGATGTATTTTTTCCTCATCCTGTTCTGTCCTTGGTGGACCATTATATAAGAAACTTCAGCTCTGGAAATATGTTTCAATTATTTCTCCTGCTATTCCTTTCTCACTAACGTTTCTGTTCTCTATTTGTTAAAATCTTTATTAGACAGGATATATCTGTCTATATCTGGATATATCTTGCAAGACTTTTAAGTTTTCATTTGTTTATCTGCCTGTTTCTTTTTGCTTTTAGATCTGGGAGCTTTCTTTGACTCTACCTGCCGGCTGTCTGGTCTCCCCATGGAGGAGAGCCTCGTCCTGAGGAGGAGCTTGGTGCTTCAGTTGGATTTTTATTCTGTCAGTCCTCTTAATTACCGGTGCTTCTTCCTTTTCTGTGAGTGTATTTTCTTCCTCTCCCTCCACTCCCTCTTCCTCCTCCTCCTAATTGTAGCCAATTCTAATTTTATGGGTGCAATTTCCTCTGTAATCTCTCAGGATCAAATTGGATTTTTATTATTGTTATTATTATTTCTGTTTTCTCGCAGGTGAGCTGTTTTATTTGGCCATCATTATCATTATCTTCCACGCTGGTATTTTCCTTCTGTCTCGCTGGCCCTTGGCTGGTTCGTTTTTATGAATGAAGGCCCTGGCTGATTTACTTACGTAGGCGGCGATTGTGGGTTTCCTCTGCAGCTTGCACATCTGTTTCCTGAACAGGCCTCTTCCTTGAATGGCTCACTACAGGCCCCATATAAATGGGAGAGGCATCAACAGCAGGAAGCTCAAGCGGGCATCCTGGGGACCGCCTCCCACCCCACGCCCCTCCCGGGCCAAGCGCCAAACCGGGGAGGTTGTTCCCCGAGAGCTGATAAGACAGCACAGAGATTTCCTAGCTCTCTTGGTTCACGGCTCCTTCGTTGTCTCGCGATTTTTCACAGTACCCCCTAAGCCGAAAGAACTTCTAACAGTCCTCTTGATATGTAGTTAGGTCCAAGCAACTTATTAACTATTTATGTCCTAACAACTTTGCAGCTGTTTGAAAAACTAGTACATATAAATTAAAAGAGTACATTTCTCTTTCATGCTTAAAATAACCCCCACTAATGAGTGGTGGGCTGTATGTGCCTGTTGGGAACTGTGCCACGTCTCCAACCCTGGGATCAGATGGGATACCTCTTCCCACATCTCTGGTCCACCTCGGTTTACCAGTGGCACTTGCTTTGTATCATAGCAGCTGCTGAAAATCTCGCTTCTCAAAGATATGACACCATGGAAAGGACTGTAGTGTGATTTTAATTTGAAGCTGAGAGCCGCCTAGAGAAGCCTTTCACGTGGCGTCAATTAGCTGTCCCTGAGGGCAGTGTTCCCCCACCCCAGATTTAAAAATTCCACCGAGACCCTGAGTGTGCACAGCGTCCTGGGGCCCTCAGTGTACACTTTGGATCACAGTTTAGTAATAATCTCCCTTCTGGTGGCCTTGCTGTCTTTTATTGGTCATGCTCACTTGAAGGTCTAGGGTTACTCAGCCCGGATCTGCTTCGTTTACCCCTCAAAAACCTCGCTGGGAAATTTGTTTTCCCTAGAACACAGTGTTTGGGCTTTACCTTTGGGAGGAAGGTTTCCTCTGACTGTCATTTATAAACTCTATTTCGGGATCAGTGACACTGATTGATTGACACGCGACCCCCCACCCCACCACCACCACCCAGGTCTCTATCTCACCCCGATGTTTGGTCTGTGGCAAACTCTTTATGTTCTTGACTTTCAACTTGGAGCTTTCTCGAGACTTACTTGGGAAGTTTTCAACATTTCTGTTCCACTGCTGTTCCCACTTTTTCCCCCAGTACTGTTGTGTTTTCATTTAAGTACGTATATCTATCTTTTTTTTAAAAAACAGAAATTTGGGAAATAGAAAAAATAGAGTCATCTGTTCAGTGTGCCACACTGAATCCTTTAGAGATTCTAATTGGGCGGGGCAGCAGTTTTAATTCTTAAAATTTTATTTGAATCAGAACAGTGGATTTTGAATCATATCAAATCTTTTCACATTTCACATTTTATTTTGTCAGTTGTTATTTAGCTTGACTTGAATCCTAAATCGTAAAAAATATAACCTCCATAGTTTCTGCATTTTTAAAATAAAATTTTTGAGGTTCAAAGTTAGCCAATAACACAATGTATTCAGGAGTCAGTGAGAATGGACACTGGAAAATTACTCTTTTCTGGGATAAGGATGACAAAAGCAGAACCACAGAGAACAGATTTCCTCTAAAATGAGCTCAGCTTCCAATGAGAAGAGAACACCTCTCCCCTGCCCCCAACAAAACAGCGAGAATCCCATCTCCTTGAGCGGCTGGACCCTACCTTGGTGAAAAAAGCTGTTTGATTCCCCAGGCAAGGCCCCACCGGGGTTAGATAACCTTGAAGAGTAAAAACTTGACACATACTTTGTGGAAAATGTGAGACACATTGAAAGGAGACAACAGAAGCGCCTTAAATTACTGCAAGAATCAAGGGAAAAGGAGGCCACAGAGACACACAGTGTGGCTTTGCCTGGCAGCCGCGTAGTGGGATGTTTACAAATTGTTGACAGCTTTATACTTTATCACACATTTCCCTTTCTGAAATGGGGTATTTCAGAAAGGGATGGGGTATTTTTCTTATTTCCTCACCCTAACATCTCACAGAAACAAGGTATCACGATAGTCTCCTTTTTACGTTGTGGCACTTGGAGACCGTATTAAACATGGTGAGAAGTAAAATTACATGCAAACCTATTCATGGGAGTCGTAATTAGTGTCAGAAAGTAATGTCTGTACCTGTCCTTAGTGGATTTTGGGTTCCTCTTCTGCTGCCAAAGGCTTGAAGTGTAAGTGTTCGAGGCAGAGCTCCTATGCTCTGATCACTTCAGAGCCGCAAGCTGGGCATGTCCAATAACACACCTGTATCTCGATGTCTTTCCATTAATAGCTGCATCTGAATGTCCAAAGGCTTTGTGAACACATGCGCGGACTCCTCAAACTCACCCTGTCCTAACTGACCGGCCTTCCTCCCCACTGGGTCCCCCGCACCTCCCACAGGAGCTGAGACATCAGTCCACGTCAGTCTCCAGGGAGGGACGTTGGCCTCTCCTGCCTCGTCTCAGTCCCTCACACAGAGCCTGGCCAGCCTCTGATGCCGCCCACCATCCCCCAGGCCTGTCGAGTCTCTCTGTGAAACATTTCTCAATCCTTCCATTTCCTCTTTGTGTCCTCACCAACATCCTTCTACCTCAGGCCCATTCTCTTTTGCGTGGAGCTTGTCCTGATGGCCTGTCCAATGATGTCTCTCCCAAGACACGGCTGCCAGAACTCCTTTCCAGAAGCGCACGTAGAGTCACTTCATTGCTCCTCTAGAGCCTTGAAAACACTCAGTGTATTTAGAGAAAAATCCAAATTCCTGGCCGCATAACTCAGGGCCTTGCACAAAGGTGGCTGCAGATCCTCTATCTCATTTATTCACAAGCCCCGTGCCAGTAAGCTTTCCCAAACACAGCTTGTTTTTCGCAGCCCATTCTCCTCTCTTCCTGAAATGAACTCCCTTCTACGCTTAGAGACTCTCTGCACACTTGAATGTCCTGCTAAAATACCACTTCTGCAGGAGACCTGTTCACTTGCGAGCCTTCCTGCTAGGCCTGATGACAGCTTCCGAACTCACTGGATCTTTGCATCACCCCCACTCTATTGATCTGCTGGCTTTGTTTGCTTGTTGTTCATTACTTGCGTTTTCCAAAAAAGAAATTCATTTAAATAAGTATAGCTTCAGTTCTAGACTAGTTATTCTTTTGCTACATTTTTGGAGGCAAAAAGTTATCCTTTCTTTCAAATTTACTAAGCAAAATACAATTCTTAAGAAATCTATAAACCATGGAGCAAATTTGGCATGTTGGCAATATAAACTTTTCATTTACTGAGATTTAGCTGGAAAGAACTGAGTGAGCTGAAAATCTGAGACTCTAATGCACGACATTTAACCCTTCTGGAAGAATAATTTCCGTTGTATAATAGATTAGTTGTAAATTTTTGAAGCATGTATAAGATTTTTTAAAAGTTATGTGGTAGTTTTCAAGCTATTGGAAGGACTGGATAAGTTACCCCAGTTTGCAGGAAATCCCATGTGCATCAGAGTCCCTCCATACCCTGGTGGGATGGCAAGCAGCAGATGTTTTGGGAAAGAAAATGGAAAAGTCAAGGCTGGGACAAAATACAATTTCCGTCATAATTATCTGATAAACCTATCTAGGAGCCAAATGTCGGGGGGTTACGGCTGGTTCAAAAGCTATGTTTGTGTTCTCCTCCTGGATGGGGAGAGGAAGGGAAATGAAGTATCAAGGTAGGTTGGGGACCATTCATTTAAAAAACAGATGGAAGAATGGAATCAATCCAGTCATCCTGGCTCTGACTTATTTGCGTTGGGACAGAAGGGGTTTTTCTCCCATAAGTAGATGAAGGGAAATCGATGAAGAAAATGTGTTGACTAAAAAAAAAATATTTTTTGGAAGACTTGTTGAAGAATCCAACCATTTCATTCCAACCACTGGCATTCTGGTTGCCAGTTCCAGACTTAACATGAGTTAGCTGTGTTAGTGAAAACAAGCTAACCTGCATCCCCAGACCTCAGTTTCTTTAGCTGTGAAATGGGGATTTGGACTGGGTGATGACACAGATCTCCTTTGGTGGCCAAGACCCATGTCTTCAGGGTTCTATGAGCTGCTCAGCTGCTCATCCTTGCAGTCACGAGATAACAAACCAGACTCACAGTGGGTTGGGTCGGACATTGTTGACTCCTCCCTTCTTTCCCCCTTTAGCTGCGGGGATGTTCATTTCTCCTGGTTCTTTTTCTTCTCTTTGGCCATACATTCTCAGCCCCCCTTTTCTCTCTGTTCTTTTCAGATATTGTGATCCCCCAGTCACGTTCCCAAACTGCTTGTTTTCCCCTGACCCTATATACAATTCATCAAAGGCAACTGCATCGTTATGTATGAATTCAACTATCAAATTTTTCCTATTAGCTCACACTTCTTTCCGGAGCTTCAGACTCACATGTTCAACCTCCTACAGACATCTTTGCTTCAATGCCCTATAAATGTTTCTAACTCAGTATGTCCAGAGCTGAATTCATTATCCCTTGCCCTTAATTGATCTCTCTTGCAATAGAATACTAATTGATTTCTTTCTCTTTAATGTAATCCTCTCCAATCCATCTTCCATACTGTCAACAGAATTATCCTCCTAAAACCCAAATCTAATCATGTTTCTCTCATGATTAAAAATCTTTAGTTTCCCCATTGCATTCAAAATTCATCTAAAACCTCTTTGCAGCTCTTCACAGCCCCCTCTTTCCCTACTTCACAAGTCTTTGTTCTCTACCACTTAGACCTTTCAACCAGACAGTAAAGTTGACATTTTTCTTTGCTTTGCATTTCTATCAGTTTTGACACATGTGTAGATTCCTGTGACCACTACCACAGGCAAGACACAAACCAGCTCCATCTTTCCCAAAACCTCCCTGTGGCTATCCCCTTAGGGTCAACTCTCCTCCATCCCCAGTCATGGCAACCACTAATCTATTCTGCACCACTATAGGTCTGCCTTTTCAGTAATGTCATACCAATGTAGTCATACAGTATGTAACCTTTTGAGATTGGCTTCGTTCACTCACCACAATGCCCTAAAGATTCATCCAAGTTGTTGTGTGTACCGAGCTTGTTCCTCTTCATTGCTGAGTTGTATTCCATTGCACCAAGATACCATATTTTGTTTATTCATTCATCTGTTGAGGGGCATTTTGCTTGTTTTCAGTTTGGGGCAATTATGAATAGAGATGCTATGAACATTCATGTATAGGTTTCTGTGTGAACACACATTTTTATTTCTCTAGAGTAAATACTCAGGAGTAGGATTGTTGGGTCATATGATAAGGGCATGCTTAACTTTATAAGAACCTACAAAACTGTTTTCCAGGGTGGATGCCTATATATTTTTTTAAGAACATTCATAGTTGATTCTGATGTTGTCTTAGTCCATTTGGGCTACTATAACAAATACCATAGACTGGGTGGCTTATAAAAAACACAGATTTAATTCTCATTGTTCTGGAGGCTGGAAGTCCAAGATCAAGGTGCCAGAAGATTGGTGTCTGGTGAGGGCCTGCTTCCTGGTTTTGTAAGGGCACTAATCCCATTCACGGGAGCTCTACCTTTATGGCCTAATCACCTCTCAAAGACCCAGCTCCTGAGACCATCACCTTGGGGGTTAGGTTTCAACATACAAATTTTGGAGCAAGACACAAACATTCAGACCATAGTAGATGCACAAGCAGGTTTGGAAACCATGGCTGTGTATAATCATTTACATGTTGGTCTCACCCATGAACTATAGCTGCTTGAAGACAGAGACTACATGTGTTTATTTTTGTAATCTCTGTATCCCCGAACCTAGCTGAGTGCCAGCATACACTTGATTATAGGGGAATAAGTAAGAGAGACAGTATCTGTTGCTGTAGTTGTCCATGGGGGTGATAATTGGGGTGCTAACAGGCCTCCTTCCCCACAGTGGCATCTCCAGAATATTTGACACACCAGGCAGGTAATTTTTAACACTCCCCTCCTCCATATAACAAAATTATTTTTAGTGATGATCGTGTAATAATGAGTAACAATAATGACTTTCTTGGTTTGTTTTTTAGTTTTTAAACAAATAAATTGCAATTAAAACAGTACATTTCTATTTAAAAAATATTTTCCAAATTCACTAAAATATTTTATGAACTAAAATTTGCATCTACCAAACAAAAATATTCCATCTCACAGTTCGACCTCTGTCTCACTTTTAGATTTTAATTATAAATAAAAGCTCAAAATGGTCACCTTGAAAGATAGAACCGAAATAACTCAAGTCGTGTTTCTTCGTCTTTACAGTCACTGTACTATTACTTCTTATTTAGAATCTAAGGTTTAAATGCAAGAATACGCATTCCCCGCAGGGGTTGGAGAAGCACCTGGAGCAAGCTTGAACTGGCCCACACCTTCTTCCCTCCAAATGAAGGCAGGCAGCGGAGTCCTCCTGTGCAGGGGCCCACTGCATAACCTGGAGTTCTCTGAATAAACTTTCATGTAGAATATGATGTTTATTAAATCATAAAAAATACAAATGAGGGCTGGCCTGGTGGCATAGTGGTTAAGTTCACATGCTCCGCTTTGGTGGCCCAGGGTTCGTGGGTTCAGATCCTGGGCGAAGACCAACACACCACTTGTCAAGCCATGCTGTGGCAGCGTCCCATGTAAAGTAGAGGAAGATGAGCATAGATGTTAGCTCAGGACCAATCTTCCTCAGCAAAAAGAGGAGGATTGGCAACAGATGTTAGCCCAGGGCTAATCTTCACACACACACACACACACACACACGCAAAAAACAAATGCATTAATTGAAGTTTACTAATCTGTATTAGTTTCCTAGAGTCGCAGTAACAAATTACCATAAACATGATGACTTAAAACAGAATTTTATCGCCTCCCAGTTCAGGAGGCCGGAAGTCTGAAGTCAAGGTGTTGGCAGGGTTGGTTCCTCCCGGGGGCTGTGAGGGAGACTCTGGTCCAGGCCTCCCTCCTAGCCCTGGTGGTGCCAGCAATCCTCGGTGCTGCTTGGCTTATAGGTGCATGGCTCCAGTCTCCACCTCCATCTGTGCGTGGCCTTCACCGCTGTGTGCGTCTGTTTCTCTTCTGTTCTCACAAGGATGCCAGTCATATTGGATGAAGGGGTCACGTACTTCAGTATCACCTCATCTTCACTTGATTACACTTGCAAAGACGTTCTTTCCAAATAGAGTCGAATTCACAGGTGCCAGGGGTCAGGACTTAAATGTAAGGTTTTGGGGGACACAGTTCAACACACACACACACAAACACGCACACATACACAACTCAACAGTGACTACGGCAGTTGTTTAGAACTTAGATCAACAAATGCTTTTGTGTGCGTGGAGGAGTACTTTATCACTGTGTTTACAACAATTAGCTTATGGTGACAATAAAAGCAGATCAATTTTAGTTGACTTTGTTTCTGTGCTTAAATCCTTTACCAACAGGAGCCTCTGACTGCACCCCTGGTCAGCACCCCAGCCCAGCCCTTGGGAGCCAGAGACTCAAACCTCCTCAGCAGGCTGGGATAGTGCCTGAAATTCCTGGTACTGTTCCTTTAGCCTTAAGGTCATGCTTTTCAAATAGAGGTAGAACAGCATAAGGGAAGTGATGGACTATGGTCCTTGGAGCTCTGGAATAAATACCACTTTTCCTCCTGGACCATGAATTTTACTTTAAAATTTTAATATAACCATAATTTTAATTTAATTTTATTAAAATTAAAAGCAATTTTGATATAAACATAAATACAGTATGATGTAGGTTTTGAATTTTACATATACTTTAAAAATCAGATAGGAGACAGTAAAATAGACCATAATCCTAAAGTTACTCTCCTGTGTCATTATGTTAAATAAACTAAGACATAGTGGAAAGAGTCCATCTCAGACCAAGAAGACACGGAGTATTTCTAAGTGTGACTTCATCATTGTCATCATCATCATCACTTATTTGCTTTCACTCATAAATGGCCATGGAAATAACACCCCTTCTTGGTCTCTCAGTCAACAGTTCGTGAGCAAACGCTATCACGTGCGGAGACGGCTCCTGAGTTCTCAGAGGAGCGTCATTTCCCAGGTGCTGGGAGATGGCTCAGAGCAGGTAGGCAATCTTTTCCTGCAAAGAGCCAGGCAGGAACTACTTTAGGCTTGTGAGCCAGGCCTCTGTGTCCTTATGCTCGAATCGGCCATTGCAGCCTGAGAACATCCACAGACGACCCAGACACAGATGAGCGTGGCTGGGTTCCAGGGCGACTCTACAAAGAAAGACAGGTGTGGCCAGCTTAGTCCGGGGCTTCAGTTGGCCGACCTCTGACCTGGGGAAAAGATAAGTGGAGAACAGAGTAAGCACTGACAGCACGGAGGAAGAGGCACTGAAGTTTCCTGTGTATTAATTTTCTGTCTTGATGGAAAATTTGAGGTTTTTTATACTCTCACAAAACAAAGAAAACTGTGACTTAGAGTTCACAATTTATGTCATTGATTTCAATAGCTTTGCTACTTCAAACATTTGCTGTCTATCCTCTGAGATATTGGGACATTACATGGAGATGGAGCATGGGGGAAGGCCCCTACCCTCACCATACCTCACCCCCGCGCTAACCAGGAGAGCTGCTAAACCAGTGGTTTTCAAGCTGTGGGGTCCTGACTATTTACAGGTCAGTAAACCAAGTTAGTGGGTCATGACCTGCATTTAAAAAATAGATCTGGTTCGACTACTTTAGACTAGGGTGGAAAATAACAAGTGCATTGTTGTAGTATGCAGTGTTTTGCAGTATTTGGTGACTTTTTGTTGCACTTGAACATATATGTGCGCCAGGTTGCCATACCTAATCATAAAGAACTCTCAGTGGGGAAAGGAAGTTGTTCCTATGCAGTTAAAGCTTTGGAAAGAAGGCACTCAAGTCACTAATTTTTTTTTCTGTTAAGTTATATGTAGGTGTGGTAATTGTGAAAAATAAGGAAGCAACAAATCTAGGAAGATTCTGTGTTTAGATTGTCTCCCAAGAGCTTCTCAAGTTTTTAAAATAAGTCCCAACTAGAATTTGAGAATAAGCACCAAGGGTGTTATTTATGTAAGAAAAAAAAAAAAAGTGCTCAATTCCAGTCAGCTGATCCATCTTTAAGACGCGCCTTTATCTCTAAGCACAATATTGGTGCAGGAGCATATAATGGGTGGACAGACGACTTTTTCTGATTGCCTGCCAGAGTCCAGCTTTTCCCTGAACTGCTGGGCTCGCCGTCCCGGTTCCTATCTGCTCAGACCCTCCTTGCTGTGGTGGCAGGTGCCCTCGCCTCCTGCCTGTGAGCCGTGGTAAAGGTGAGAGTGTCTTCAGGAGAGGTGAAAAACAGCAATTTCCAACTCCTTCTTCCTCACGATCTTGAAATGGCTGGTTTTGATCTCGTCTTTCCACTGGTTCCCTGGCCTCCTGCCAAGACAGACGCAGCTCCGGGCACAGAGGACTCTGAGGATGGAAGATGGACCGTACCAAGGCAGCCAGACAGGCTGCCCTGCCTCCTTAAGGCCTCCTTCCCGCACAGAGCCCCTCCCCATCCCGGCTCTGCGTGAAGGGGTGTGCCTGTGCCTAATGAGGCGTTTGCTCCTCTGACCTGGATGTGGGTTGAGACTCCATAAGCATCAGACGACCTCATCGCACTAACAGGGCTCAGGAGAAGCCAGGTAATATGAACAGCGGCCGGTCGCCACAGGTGGTCACTGCTAAAGGCAGGGAAAAGTTGACATTGAGAAATACACTTCACAGTCGAAGAACTCAAACTCAGTTCATAATGTCGAGACTAAGCAATGACTTGTAAAGAAGGCATCACCTGACAGAGGACAAGAAAAATCTCCTGCTTTTGCATAGTTTGATGCATTCTCCTTAGGAGGGTCTCTGGGGGCAGTTTAAACTAACAATAACAGAAAGCAGGAAACGCTCGGGCCTAACGCCTGGCACCACCTTCTGCCTTCATGTCTCAGGCCCCGGTGGGCATCTGCAATTGGGTAGGAGCCTCCCTCATTAGCTCCGGGCCGTGGAATCACTCTTGGCTGCCGGACTGGGGACCACATCCCACTGGTGACAGCCGGCTGTCACATGTCCACACAACTGGCAAATCTTAGCACAGGGGAAGAAATGTCTTGTTCCAAGCAGGGCGGCTGGAAGGTAGAGCATTATGGCAGTTTTGATTACATTCCCTTATAATATCATCAGTTAACGACAAATAGACACCATGACGTGAAGTAATGTTGTCTGCTTTTCAGAATCTCCGGGGAGAGGAGGGAGGAGACTAAACATCAATTGCAAATGCTGTAAATGAAAAATATACAGACATATTTAGCCCTATAAATTAGTGAAGCTCAAAACATCCAGTGGTACTTTTATTAATGTATTTTATTTTGAAATATCCATGACTATTTATTACATATTCATTATTAAGTATATATTTTCCTATTAAAATATGTACATATGAAAAGATAGACTAACATAATGAACACTCCTGTCCTCACCATCCAGCTTTGCTGTATATTATTAGTATTTTGTCCTGTTTGCTTCAGATGTTTTTTAAAGAATTAACACATTAGATTCTGTAGAAGCCCACTCCACTTCTCACCATCCTTTCTAAAATATTTTGTGATCATTTTGTAAAGCAGCAGAGTTGAACACCTGACACTGCCACCCTGGCTCCCCTCCGAGGGTGGCATGCAGAGCCGTGAGCGTGAGCTGCGGGCACACGGGGAGAAGCGGGAGCCGATTTCAGACAAACGTCCCAGCTGCCTCAGCCTTGTTTTTGGTTTTGTGACAGAGAAAACAGATTTGCCACTGCGACCATGGGTTCTCCCGTGATAGCACGTTCTGTCCGGCTATGCAATACAGCGTAGCGCTTGCCGGGTCAGGTGGGCAGGAAAAGCCCTGGCAGACCCCCCCACCCACCGTATTATAAAGGTGGGCGCTACCTCCGTGGCACAAGCGATTATGGTTATCTTCTCTGCATTTCTGTGGAAAGGTAACTCTCTAGTACCGACCGCTGAGCTACTTCTGCCCGCCTGGCGCATGAAGGCACCCGTTTGGATGCAGGATGCGGGCGTGGGCGCCCTGCTGTTATAAAGCTCCCACAGCCGGATTCGCAGAGGAAGACATGTGCAGACCGAGGCCTGTGGCGGGACACGGTGAGACTTCTCTCTGCAAGTCGCAGGGAGAGAGGAAAAGCATTCTAGACAAGTTATTCCGAGACGTGATCGGGTGGAACCCGCGCCGAGGGCAGAGTGGAAATCTGTGAAACGGGCGGCTGCAGCACTGGGGGCGCTCCGGGGCTGGAGATCGCGAAGTTGCGGGGGATTCTGACCCCGGCCCTCTGCCGAGGACCCCGCGGCCCGAGCTCTGAGCAGGGCTGCTGTTCACACACCAAGGGCACGTGGCGCCGGGACCCTGCTCCCCTCGCTGGCTTGTTCTCCTGGCTGCCGATTTCCAGGAAATCTGGGTCTCTACAGTTTTCAGGAGAATCTGGAGATGAACTTTGGCAGGAACCAGGCACCTTCTCAAAGCAGACCTGCCGCCCGCGGTCGCGGGGCGTTCTCTCCAGCGCGGGAACGCATCCTTCTGAGCCCCCACGCAGTGGAAGTAAATTAGTGGAAACCATAAAAAGAATGCTTTGAAAACTTGCATTTGAGGGTGAGGATACAGGAGTGCCTGGTGGGTGTGATAAGGGATTCTGAAAAGTCAGAAAAGCTCAACCCTCAGGACTTTGACTTTATGCTTATCTCATAAATGGAGTCATTTGGAGGCTATTTAAATGTGTAAAGCTACAAAGGCTTTATGGACACGTCGGTTCTAGAGGGTTAAAGAGCAAATCCTGCCCAGAGCTGGACACCTGCCGGCCCTCTTCCTGGAATGCCCCTGTCCCAGAGAACAGCATGCCTGACCTTCAATTTCTCTTTCAGTTCCCTGTTTAAATGTCACCTTCTCTGCGGGGCCTTCTCTGACCACCCGAAATGAAACCTCCCTCTCCAGCCATAGATCCTGCTTGTCTTTAATCACAGCCCTTCCTACCACCTGCCACAGTGTTACTAAGTGTGGTTTCACTGTTTGTCTCCTGTTTACCCCTTCCAGAATGTCAGTTCCATGGGAACAATACTCAATGTATTTTATCTACTGCTCTATTCCCAGCCCTGGAATGGTGTCCAGCATAGACAGAGTGAACTGCCATTAATTATTTGTTGAATGAATGAAAGACTGAACAAATGACTAAACAGAAGTTTCAAAGCTCTAAGTTCTTAGACTCCCAAGTTTGTTTCCAGGGGGGTCAGTGTTTGTTCCTGTTTGTGTTGTATATATATAATTGTGTGATATAAATAATTTATTTATATCTTGTTCAAAAGGGATGTATGGTGTCTCACAAAATGTATAGGGAATAAGATAAAAATAGATAATGAGATCAGAGCCAAGTGAAAAATAAGGGTGGCTTCAATCTTGTGGGCAGAAAACACATTTCCCGAAAAATGCATTCTGATATACTCTAAGACAGAACATAGGAAGCAAAGAACATCTTAGGACGATGGTTCTCCAGCCAAGTCCCTATGGAAAATGTGTGTCCTCCAGGTTGAACCAAGAGTTTTACCATTAAAATAAAACAAGGACCTTTCCCATTGCACACACAAGGTTGAGAAAATGGATGGAACTTTCTCAATTTAAAATGTTCCCCAAGAACTTTTTCTTAAATCGTTGGCACATTCTACTGCTTGTCTGCCGGAAAGCACTTAACTGATAAGAAAAAGAGTGCATGAGCACCAACCCTTCACAGAATACTCTGGAAACAGCTAACCGAGGTTGCCTGACAGCTGAGTTTTCACCGATAGCTGTGTTCATCGTTGAGTATGTACCGCATGCTCTCAATGTTGACGTACTCGTAAGCACTAAAAAGAAAAAGCCTGGTTTTGAAAATAGAAGTGGACATCAATATTTGATTATGTTTCATAACTTTCTGATGTTTCACTCCCTAAATAATGTTAAGAAGCCCTGTTTAGACATAATGACTCTATTGGATAGTCAAAAAGATGAATTGAGGCATTTTTCCAAGACGATTTATGCCAAAGTGTTATTGAAGATAAGGCAGGGTCGGTTTTACTTGATTTTGTTCTTTTTTTTCCTGTGTGATGAAGATTAGCTCTTTCCATTGATCAAAAAGCCCCAAATGATTTTTCAACGCGTCGGTTGATGTGGGCCGTTCTTTCACACCCTAAAATGTCAGCCACATTACCCTTTAAATATGAAAGTCCACATTTGCTCCAGCGTCTCTGGTCCAGCAACTTTTATGTTTGGCCTCGATGGGCTCAGTTTGCTCCAGGAGATTTCTAATGAGCTGGCTGCAATTATTCAGCAAATGGCAAATTTCAGGAGCATAAACGAATATAGAAAGCATGATTATCGCCTGTATAATAGCACATGGATTTGTGTCAATCCATACTGCCTCTCCTCCCTCCCTCCAAGGTTACGAGGCATGGCCTTGGGGATTCATTCTGGGTGGATTGCAGCATGTTTAACAAGCACAGAGGGCAAAGCCAGCTTGCGCTGGACTTCTCCACAGTCTTGGACTTTGGGGTGGCCTGGCCCTGTCCATTCTCTCAACCCTTCCCTGCATTTTCGCCTGTTGACACAGGCTCCATGGGCTCTAGATCCGAGTCTTCCATTTTTCCAGAGGGTTGCCTAACTTTCCCCTTCAGCCTAAACTTAGCGGAGCTGTGTTGGCCAGGGCCGATCGCAGCGGCTGTGTGTCATTCGCCGCAGTTTCAGCTCAGGCTGCAGAAAATTCACGTTTCCTGAGCGAGGGAGCCTGCAGTCAACATTACCTTTTCCCCAGTTGACCTGCTGCTGTGCTGAGAACACACCCACCCCTTCCTGCTCGTGTTACAGACTTAGATTTGACCGTGGGCCAAGTTCCTTCTCGCACAGGAGCAATTTCGCTCGGTTCTCCAGGCACCGGGCACCAGGACTGAGGCCGGCGTGGACAACACCTAAGCCGTGTTATCCTCTGGGCTACAGACAGCCGCGTAACATTTATTTTGATTAAGTGAAATTTAATGTGAAGAAAACAACTGGAGGGTCATTCCTCATGTGTCCCATTTTCAAAAATTTGTTTGTTTTCTATCCAACCACATGTCCCCCTTTTCAGGCAGATTGTCTGAAATCTGACTTAAATTTGCTCAGTCCCTTACTTGCTCTGGGGTGCTGATGTATCTCATGAGGGCTCAACATTCAGGGCAATTACAGGTTTGTCCTGGAATGGGCCCTGTTACGTAGATGGGTCATCCTGGCTCTTGGAAATGTGAGAGAAGTCCAGGGCTATAGGTTAGTTAGACAGGAAACACATTAGGAAATATTTTTGACATACAGTAAAAACAAACTGGAGAACTGGAAGCTTCTGGGCTAGGCTTAAGTGTTCTGGGAACAGGGTCAAATTATCTTACATATTCACCAGACTTTGTATAGTTGAACTTGTCTTCTTTGCTTTATGAAGCAAACTTTCAAGCTGCATTATTCTTTTGGTGCTGACCTCCCCCCCCACGTGCACCATGACGCCGGCGTGGATGGCTTTCTGGAGCTGACAATCCCTGTTGTGGTTTGCTTGCTTTCATGATGTGAGCACCTGCTGGGTGATGAGCTTCTTCTCAGCGAGTCCCTGTCTCCACCTCTCTCTTCTCCTCTGCACCTGAGCATGCAGAGCTCTTCCCTGGAAGATCGCAGGACTATGGCAAGTGATACCGCTGCCATTGATGGTGTCCAAACAGCTGGGCGTTGGTGCGGCTGGGGGGTGTCCTCTTCCAGCCTCTGCAAAGCTGTCTTTCCCATTCTTCTCGAGGGCTATTTGTAACTTTTATGGTTTTCCTGAAACTCCCCACCCTATCCCTTCCCAATCCTCCAAGCTGAGCTGACCTTGACTTCGACTTTCAAAGAAACCGGAAATTACTAGGACAAACCCCTCAACTTGCAGATCACTTCCCCACCAACTTACCTCTATCTGTTCACACATCTCTTTTAAGCTCAGATCAGAGGAGAAATTAACCCTCTGTTATCAACTGAATGTTTGTTTCCTCCAAAATTCATATGTTGAAGCCCTATCCCCCAATGTGATGGTATTAGGAGTTGGGGCCTTTGGGAGGTGTGTTAGAGTTAGATTAGGTCATAAGGGTGGATCCCCCATGATGGATTTAGTGTCTTTACAAGAAAAGGAAGACACGTCAGAGTTCTCTCTCTCTCTTCACCATGTGAGGACACAGCAAGAAGGCAGCTGTCTGCCAGCCAGGGAGAGTTTCCTCGCTAGAACCGGACCATGCAAGCTCCCTGATCTTGGACTTCCAGCCTCCAGAACTGTGAGAAGCAAATTCTTGTTGATTAAGCTGCCCAGTCTGTGCTATTTTGTTATAGCAACCTGAGTTGACTAAGACAGCCTATAACTCTTCAAGGAAACACTCAATACTGCTTTTTTCTTCATCAACTAATCTGTCATCTTCCCCCTCTTGTGTCTCTTCAGTCTTTTTTTGCCGCTACCATAAAGAGACAAGAACAAACCTTCAACATACCTTCAATGTTAAATGTTCCCATCAGCCTCCATCTGTTTTCTCTACTCTTCGCTTCCGCTATTTATCACACATTCTCTAAACATGTTTTTCTGTACTCAACACTTCATTAGCATCATCATGCTGATGCTTACCATTTCACACTCATTCAACAAATTTATCTGGCAGATAGTTATGTCAAAAACTAGGTTGGATCTTGGAGCGTAGAAGGAAAAAGCTACAGCTGTAGCATACCCATCATTCTCAGAAATTATGTTGCTGATTTATAGGATTGCTTACTTATAAGCATCAAAATTCCAGAACTGGTGCTTTCACTGCTTATGCCCAGTGAGTGCCTGGTATGAATAGGGCTGAATAAATAGCTTTTGAATGAATGACTGAAGTTTTCTCCAGGAGGGTACAGTGCAGGAGACAAGAGTAACAGATCATAGCACAGCTGTGTCTGTGATGGGCCTGATGAATGTTTTCAGGGTGTGATATGCCAGAAAGTGTTCCCGACTTTGGTTAGTGGGAAAGTTTTTTTTTGAGCTATGTCTTGAAGGATGAAAAGGAATGAGTTGGGTGAAGTCAGAGTGGTGGTGGGGACATTCTAGGCAGAGTGACGAGAAGAAAGCTCATTGGCGAGGGGGCTAGAACAAGCTTGATATATTCAGGGAGATTCCAGCAGGAGCATTTCAGAGGACAAGATGGACCAGGTGTGGACTGGAGGGTGTGAAAGTTACAAAGGTGAGCTCCAGCTTTGTAGCTTATGACTATGGGGGCCATTGAGAGGGGATGTTCCAATTGGCATTTATAAAAACACTGTTGACTGCGGTGTGGAGTTTGTTGGGATGGGGCAGAATTGGAGCAGGGAGACCTTTCTCATGACCCAGGTAAGGAATAAGGAGGGCTGGCCATTGGCAGAGATGGTGGGACTGGAGAGAAGACCACAGGTCCATGCAACCTTGAGGTTGGAGAGGGGAAGTGCTCACCGGGTGGGGAGGGGAGACATCTGTCAAGTTCTCTTTGGTTTTAGAACAGGTTTCACTTTACAAACAATTGATTCTGTTATTTATCACTCTAGTTTTCTAAACAAAAAACAGCTGCTGTGCTATAGGGGGACAGATGACCAGTTTTCCTGTGCAACGAGGAGCAGAGAGCAGGAGGTGGAGGAACGAGGGGCTTCCTCTTGTCCAGGCTGCCTGTGCTCTGGCTTCCAGGCCTCCGCCGCACCGACTGTGGGCTGTTTCTCAATCTGCTCCTATTGTCCTTCTCCTTAGCTGGCTTGTCTCCCAGATGCTGGCAGTGGGTTGATGGGCAGTCCTAGTTTTCCATCTTGTGTTTTTATCCTTTTCTGTGTTTTCACAGGTATTCTAGAAGGAAATCAGAAGTGTCTGAGTCAGGCACTGTTCAAAAGATACTATTTTAATCCTGAAGCAACTTCTGCTTGAAAGAACTGTTTTCCGGAGAAAAAAGTAACTTTTTGGAAGGAAAAAAAAGTAATTAAAATGAACTATTCGACAGTCAGAACTTTCCAGGCAGTGCGTGTGTGCGTGCGAGTGTGCACCAGGAGTGGCGAGGTGTAAAGAAATGTGGCCTTCTGGAAAAAGCATAGAATGTGGAATCGTACAATCTGAGTTTTGTCATCTGTGTGATCTTAATCATTCCTTAACCTCTCTGACTTCATTTTCATCACTGGAAAATAAGATTAATAAACCACGATCCTGAATTTCTAGGAGGAATAAATGAGATATGAGATAACTATTACATGGTAAGTGTGTAGTTCAGTGGATCATGATAAGGATATGATATACGATTACAGAAAATGCTCTTCCCCTAAAAAACCCAAAACAAAACACATTGTTACAATATAAACCTGTTTTTCATGTTCTATATGGATTTATTATAAAGAAGCAATTTTGAAATTCTTTTCAAATTAAAAGTGTTTCTCTGATTTTGTAGTTCCAATTTTTTAAAATTTCTGTGCTTTAGATGTGTACATAGTAATCAGTCATGATTATTTACGAAAAGAAAATAAATGTGTTACTGAAATTTATTTTAAAAATTGGTTAAAATATAACACAATAAATCAATACTCTGGAATACAAATTGAACATATGTTTTATCTGCTGCATGTCACATTTTAAAGCAAAATCTCTCTTAAGTTTTTGCACCTCTCACAGCCAAAAGGAGGATGGTGGTGATGTGGCCGAAATCATTGTTCAGTCCCCATAACTGGACGCTGGCGTTTCCTGCCAGCTTCTGCTCACTGCTCTGGAATGTGGCCTGGCCCTGAGACACTATTTAAGTGTGTCCTGTGGCTCATGGTGAGAGACAGGTGACTGGAGAGTGGGACCCAGCAACACAAACCCGTATCCATTGTTGGACATACACGTTAACCCATGTGCTCTGTTGGGATGAGTGGTAGAGGCTGGTGAGACTCTTGGTAAATGTTTCCAGCAGGCACAGGATTGCCCTGCATAATCATGATCTGGAAAGCCACGTAGATTCTACTTTGTGGATTGATCCAAGCCTTGAAACATATAGGGAAATAATTGAAACTGTGAACTACAGTGGAACTCAAGTGCAATTAGTTACAGCAAACACATCTTAAGTGAGCACACAACTGCATTTTCCCATCTTCCATGCCCCCATCCCCAGGTGAGACACCTAAGGAGAATTTGGGGTCTCCAGGACATAGGCCATTGTCAGTCTCCCCGTCTGTGGCTCTAGAGCCAGCTAGGGTAGGGAGAGCTGATAAAACGCTTGAAGATATTTCCCCTTGGAGGAGGTAACTCTGGTACCCTTCCCTCTATCCTGGTCTCGGCAACCAATATACTGCTTCTGAGACCTGGTGGCATGTGCTTTCCACTATTTAACCTCTTGTATTATTGTTTGTATGTTACAATTAAAACTATATCATAAACCCATGTTTTCTAGTCAACCGCACACTATCTTTGCTCTTCACTGTTACAAGTCTTTACTGGGCCTCCAAGCCCTCTATTATCTGGGCCCACTATTATGTCTCCCCCCTTCTCTTCACACCTCTGTTTCAAAAGTCAAGCAAAGCTCCTCATATGGGCCCTGCAAGTGCAGTTTCCAAACTTTTGCTCAAGGTGTCCTCCCGTAGATCGCCCCATCTCCATGCACTGAAGTCCCATTCCATCTTCAAATCCCAGCCCCACAGGGATCCCTCCCCAAGGTCAGCTCTCTTTGGAGAGGAATTCTGTAGCTCTAGCCTATAACTCTTTTGTGGCACTGATCATTTCTAGCTGGTGGGGTTGTCATTCATGGATGTGTTTTTGCACCCCTTCTGGACTGTGAACTACCAAGGACATGGCCATGCCTTGGTCATATTTTAATACCTGTCTGCATTCACCATGATATCCTGCCCACGGTAGGGCTCAGTGGCGCTGCACAGGGATGGAAGGTTGACTCCTCTGTCCTCCTGGGTTCAAGAGCTCACGCCATATCCATGACTGAGAAACAGTATCAACGACAACAACAACAACAACAAGCCATACACAAAGCTTTCTTTCTTTTTCTTTTCAGTCTCTACCCAAAAAGTTTGAAGTGAAAACTTAGATTTTAGAATGATTAAAATTTATTTATTGAATAAACAAATATTTATTGTGCACCAACTATGTCTCAGGTACCTCAATGTATGCCTCCCCCACCCACTCCACTCAACCCCCCAAAATCCCTGCCCTCGTACCTTATTTTCCGGAAGGGGAAGGCAGATAATAAATGGTAGACATAACAAATATGTCACTATATAGTATGTTAGGATAGGATAAGTGCTGTAGAAATAAGACAGAAGAAAAGCCAGGTGAGGGGGGTAGGGAATGTGCCAGCGGGTGAGGAGGCTGCGGTATTAAATAGAGTGGTCAGAGTGAGCCTTGTAGAGACAATTTGACAACTCAGAGCGAGAGCCATGAGCCGAGTTTGCATTTAATGTTACAATTGTTCAAGGGTATAATGGAAAAGAATTTCTATTTGGAATGTAATTTATGAAAAAGGCTTGCGTGGGTTTGAACATAATTTAACTGTATTTTTTTTCTTCAGCCTTACATTGTAACTCTCCTAGAGATAATGAAGAAATTAATTGAATAATGTCATAGAGTTTTTATGATAAAGGGGGGATTTATAAATTCCATGGTAAAGGGTTTGAATCCGTCTTAATTTTCGAGCAAGGACCCCAGTATCTAATGTTGATCTACTGTATGTATCTGGATGGATTCTCTCTTTTTCAGTCATTTTCTCATCCATCTGGATGTTGTTTTGCTATTCTAATTTCACTACTTTTCTCTTTGACTTATCCTCTAACTGCTTTTTGTCTCTGTAGTGACTGATGTGTTAGGAAACAAGATTTATATTAATTGCATTGCATGCCACCACAGCTCTGTAGTTGAAATTCTATAAAAAGTTGATTTTCAAAACAAATAAATTAAAGACTATGTAAAGTCATGACTCAAGATCACTATTTTTCTTTGAAGTTTTTATTCAGATAATTGTAGATTCCCATGCAATTGTAAGAAATAATGCAGAGAGGCCCCGTGTGCCCTTTACCTAGGTCCCTCCAATGGTGACATTTCGCAGAACAATAGCACAGTATCACCCCAGGATGTCAAGTTGACATGGCCCCTGATTGTCTTCTGGTTTCCCCAGATGGACTTGTGCTGCTCTGTACAGCACACACCTGTGCGATTCTACAAACGTCTTAGATATTCTCATGACTCGCAGGCTAGAATCCTATCCGACCACGACTGAACTGATGGGGGCTTTTTGTTGTGTGTTTTCTCAAAGAGTTTTTTTCAAACAGAAAGATCCTCCTCCATCTCACACACACATTCACATGCCACACTTACATACATACTCTCACACACACACATCACACACCACACAAACACACACACTCTCACACATACACCATGCACCACACACACCACACACACACAAAACATACACACACACCACAATACACACTCACTCTCGCATATGCACACTCATACACACATGACACACTCACGCATACCACATAAACACAGTCTCACACACCACACACACACGCACATCACACAAACACACACACTCACACAAACCATGCATACTCGCATACACACACACGAGTTATCCAGCCCTGAGACGCAGACTCAGCATGTCTGGGTAGGGCTTGATCATCCGCCTTTCTAACAGGCTCCCAGGTACTGCTGATGCTGCCGGTCTAGGGACCACACTTTGAGAACCACGGCAGGTTGGGAACCACAGACCCATATACTACTTCTTACCATCTGCTCACCCCGACTCCCTGAATAACTGAATTGCTCTCCTGAGTGTCACCAGGACCACACTGTTGCTGATCTGAAGGCCTTACTGAGCCCTGTTGTCCTCTTGCATCTCTGCAGTGTCTAACTCAGGCGACCGCTCTCCCCTTCCAGAAAGCCCCTCACCCATAGGCTCCTGACCCCTGTGCTCACTGGGTTTTCTGCATCCTCTCTGGCTTCCACCGGCTCTTCTCCTCCTCCCAAGCCCTAGATGTAATTATTCTCCTGGGTTCCTTCCTTGACCCTCGTCTCTCAATCTATTTTCTGCCAGATCCATCTCACCCATTTCTAAAGTTTCAACCTTCATTTCTAGGCAGATGATTCCCAAATCTCTGGTTTAATCTCTCAACTGGTGAGCTCCCTGACTTTCAACGGCAAGGCATCCCTCTACACCTGAACATCTGCTCTTACCGATGACCCGAACCACTTAAGACATTGGTTTCAAACAGCTCCCCTCTTTCCCTGTTTCTGATAGAAGCCCTGTTATCCTCGCTGCCAGTTTGTATCTGAGCCTTGCCCTGGAAGCCTCTTCATCCTAACCCTCCATCCCCTCTGCAGAGCCTTTCTCCTCCTTTCTTTCCCTCCTCCCATTCCCATCACCAGCTCCGTCTGCCTCAGGCCTCAGTGATTCTCAGAAGGATTTTGCCTCTCACTCCCACTCAGTCATTTCTGTCTCCAACAGGTGTTTGCTTCTCTAATCCATCACTGCCAGGTCCAATTTCCTGAATGCAACTCGGATCATGATGCTCCTCAGCCAAAACCTTGGCTTCCAGTCCAAACTTCTCACCCTCTTGTTCGAGGCCTCTCACTTCGGATCTGCTAATATTTTATGTGCCACAGGCTCTAGTCAGGTCAACATATGCAATTTGCCTTTTCTCAGCTTGCTGCTTTTTCCATGTTTGTCCTTCCTGTAGCCCAAAATTGCCACAAGAACTTATTGTTAATTAACAAACACCTTTAGCACCTTTTATTAGATGCCAGACACTCTTCTAAGCATCTAACAAGTACTAATTCATTTAATCCTCACAACATTCCAGTATAAGCACTAATATTAGCCCCATGTGACAGAGAAACTGAGGTAGAGAGGGAAACGACTTGGCCGAGTCACACCGTTCGTCAGAGGCACAGCTGGGGCTGGAAGGAGGGCCTTGCAGTACCACTACAGCAGTGTGGATTAGGTTTTGGCTGCTACACTGTTGAACGCGTTAGAGGCTCAATACACTTAAATGTGTAAGAAAAAAAATCTTTCCCTGAGTTGCCTTCCCGGGCAGCTGTCCTGGGATTATCAGGACAGTGGTTAACTTGGGGGTGGTGGTGCTAGAACCAGAAGACCTGAAGTTCCAACCCTGAAAGTTGCCAGCTCGGTGTCCAGTTTCATCACCTGTAAAATGGGGGCGATAGCAGTGGCCCCCATTGCAGGTGGGTTTCGGCAAGGTAATTCCGGGAAAGCAGCTACCCCAGTGTTTGGTGTACGTATGCACTTGTAGTTACCTTCATCGTATGGAATTCAATAACAGGAACAAAATCACTTCAAAATAAAATAAATGAAGCTAACAAATTTTGCTTATAATTTGCAAGTTTTTGAAGTTGTTATTCCCACTGTGAACAAAATCTGTTTATCTGGTATATCTGTAGTGTGTGTGTGATTTTTTAAAATATCACAAAGCATTCTCTTCTTTATTTTTAATCTCATAATAGGGGTCCATGGAACTGGACTGTTAAGTCTTTACCATACCAATTGTCTTTACCGTAGGCCGATAATATCATGAGCCTTCAGGAAATATTCTGGAGATTGCTGAGAGTCCCAGGTACAGAACTATAGCCAGATTATACACTCCGTGATTTTTAGTAACTGTATTCTTACGCTGGGAATGGCAAGGAGCTGTGACTTCGCTTTTGCCCTGGCAGACAATCTTGAAATAATTTCAGACATTTATGTAGACATTTGTGTAAAAAACAATGTGAAAACCAGGGAACTGGGTGAGTTCTAGCAGAGAGTTGTGGCCTTGGGAACTGTTTTTTTGTCTCTTTTACCTGCCGCCATAGAGCAGGGTCCAAGAGGAAAGGCAGACCCATTGAAATGCCTGAGGGTTGGGGAAAATGAAGTCTCTGTTGTCTATTCATATTCTTATTTCCTTTAGGTCTACTTCATGTCTCCAAGATCTGTGGTTATAGGGACACTATGCCATTTCCCCTGTATGTCTGTCCTTGGTGTCTAAGCAATTGAGAAATACAATTTCTTACTCAATGTTTACTGATGTGGAAATTGGGGCTCTGAGCCAGGGGGCTCTGTTGCCATCAGGGCATGGGAAACGTGCATAATGGAGCACAAAGTTAGCGTACCTAGATTGAGAAATCAGCTTGCCTACAAATCGAGTTCAAGTTGGCAAGGAAGCCCTTTCCTATAGATAGCAAAATGAAAATCCCCTGACGCTAGTTAACTGAAAGACACATTTCATTGAGTTGGGGATTTGTTGTGAAATAGACAAATGTGTGTGGTTTCCAGGCCAAGGTTATTCAAACAACTAAGGTCTTGGCCAAGTTGGCACTTTCTTCTAGATGCCTCTTAGTTCCACTGCAGGTTCATTAAAACTAAAACTCAAAAGAGACATGTGAGTTAGCCAGGAAACTGAGTAAACCAGCTCCCGTAGAAAGTTTTATTGTAACATTGGGTACTTGTCCAAATCCCAGTGACTTTTGCCTGGAAAGAGATTATTGTATAAAAGTGGTGCAAGGTTAAGGCCTTGTCATGAGGTGTAATGGGTAAGGGAAGTCATTTCTGTTTTCGTCTGCCATTGCCCCTCATTTATTTTATTTTATTTCTTTTGAGATATGATTCAGATATCATAATACTCACCCTTTTTTTTTCTGTCTCTATGTGTTTGTTTATTGTTGTTATTACCTACTACTTAATAAAGGAAATCATACGGTATTTGACCTTCTCCCTCTGACTTATTTCACTTTGCATAATACGCTCAATGTCCATCCATGTTGTCACAAATGGCTGGATTTCATCATTTCTTATGGCTGAGTAGTATTCCATTGTGTATATATACCACATCTTCTTTATCCATTCATCCCTTAATGGGCACTTAGGTTGCTTCCAAGTCTTGGCTACTGTGAATAACGCTGCAATGAACACAGGGGTGCATGTTTCTTTACGCATTGGTGTTTTCAAGTTCTTTGGATAAATACCCAGCAGTGGAATAGCTGGATAATATGGTAGTTCTATCCTTGATTTTTTGAGGAATCTCCATACTGTTTTCCATAGTGGCTGCACCAGTTTGCATTCCCACCAGCAGTGAATGAGAGTTCCCTTCTCTCCACATCCTCTCCAACGTTTGTTGTTTCCTGTCTTGTTAATTACAGCCATTCTGACAGGCGTGAGGTGATATCTCATTGTAGTTTTGATTTGCATTTCCCTGATAGTTAATGATTTTGAACATCTTTTCATGTGTCTATTGGCCATCTGTATATCTTCTTAGGAGAAATGTCTCTTCAGGTCTTTTGCCCATTTTTTAATTGCGTTGGTAGTTTTTTTGTTGTTGAGATGCATGTGTTCTTTATATATTTTGGAGATTAAGCCCTTATCAGATGTATGGTTTGCAAATATCTTCTCCCACTTGTTAGGTTGTCTTTTCGTTTTGTTGATGGTTTCCTTTGCTGTGCAGAAGCTTTTTAGTTTGATGTAGTCCCATTTGTTTATTTTTTCTATTGTTTCTCTTGCCCGGTCAGACATGGTGCTTGAAAATATGTTGCTAAGACTGATGTCAAAGAGCGTACTGCCTATGTTTTCTTCTAGAAGTTTCATAGTTTCAGGTCTTACATTCAAGTCTTTAATCCATTTGGAGTTAATTTTTGTGCATGGTGTAAGGTAAGGGTCTACTTTCATTTTTTTGCATGTGGCTATCCAGTTTTCCCAACACCATTTGTTGAAGAGACTTTCTTTTCTCCATTGTATGTTCTTGGCTCCTTTGTCAAAGATTAGCTGTCCATAGATGTGTGGGTTTATTTCTGGGCTTTCGATTCTATTCCATTGATCTGTGTGTCTGTTTTTGTGCCAGTACCATGCTGTTTTGGTTACTATAGCTTTGTAGTATATTTTGAAATCAGGGAGTGTGATACCTCCAGCTTTGTTCTTTTTTCTCAGGATTCCTTTAGCTATTCGGGATCTTTTGTTGTTCCATATGAATTTTAGGATTCTTTGTTCTATTTCTGTGAAAAATGTTGTTGGAACTTTGATAGGGATTGCATTGAATCTATAGACGGCTTTAGGAAGTATGGACATCTTAACTATGTTAATTCTTCCAATCCAAGAGCACGGAATATCTTTCCATTTCTTTGTGTCTTCTTCAATTTCTTTCAGCAGTGTTTTATAGTTTTCGGTGTACAGATCTTTCATCTCTTTGGTTAAGTTTACTCCTAGGCATTTTATTCTTTTTGTTGCAATTGTAAATGGGATCATATTCTTAATTTCTCTTTCTGCTACTTCGTTGTTAGTGTATAGAAATGCAACTGATTTTTGTATGTTGATTTTGTATCCTGAAACTTTACCGTATTCGTTTTTTACTTCTAAAAGTTTTCTGGTGGATTCTTTAGGGTTTTCTATAGATAAAATCATGTCATCTGCAAATAGTGACAGTTTCACTTCTTCCTTTCCAATTTTGATCCCTTTTATTTCTTTCTCTTGCCTGATTGCTCTGGCTAGGACTTCCAGTACTATGTTAAACAGGAGTGGTGACAGTGGGCATCCTTGTCTGGTTCCTGTTCTTAGAGGGATAGGTTTCAGTTTTTCACCATTGAGGATGATATTAGCTGTGGGTTTCTCATATATGGCCTTTATTATGTTGAGGTACTTTCCTTCTATACCCATTTTATTCAGAGTTTTTATCATAAATGGATGCTGTATCTTGTCAAATGCTTTCTCTGCATCTATTGAGATGATCATGTGATTTTTATTCTTCATTTTATTAATGTGGTGTATTACATTGATTGATTTGCGAATGTTGAACCGTCCCTGCATACCTGGAATAAATCCCACTTGGTTATGGTGTATAATCTTTTTAACGTATTGTTGTATGCGATTTGCTAGTATTTTGTTGAGGATTTTTGCATCGATGTTCATCAGTGATATTGGCCTGTAATTTTCTTTTTTTGTGTTCTCCTTGTCTGGTTTTGGTATCAGGGTAATGTCAGCTTCATAGAATGAGTTAGGGAGCTTCCTCCCCTCCTTAATTTTTTGGAAGAGTTTGAGAAGGATAGGTATTAAGTATTCTTTGAATGTTTGGTAGAATTCACCAGGGAAGCCGTCTGGTCCTGGACTTTTATTTTTGGGGAGGTTTTTGATTACTGTTTCGATCTCCTTACTGGTGATTGGTCTATTCAAATTCTCTACTTCTTCTTGATCCAGTTTTGGAAGGTTGTATGATTCTAAGAATTTATTCATTTCTTCCAGATTGTCGAATTTGTTGGCATATAGCTTTTCATAGTATTCTCTTATAATCTTTTGTATTTCTGAGGTGTCTATTGTAATTTCTCCTCTTTCATTTCTGATTTTACTTATTTGTGCCTTCTCTCTTTTTTTCTTGGTGAGTCTAGCTAAAGGTTGGTCAATTTTGTTTATCTTTTCAAAGAACCAGCTCTTGGTTTTATTAATTTTTTCTACTTTTTTTGGTCTCTATTTCATTTATTTCTGCTCTGATTTTTATTATTTCCCTTCTTCTACTGATTTTGGGCTTTGTTTGTTCGTCTTTTTCCAGTTCCTTTAGGTGCATTTTTAGATTGTTTATTTGAGATTTTTCTTGTTTGTTGAGATAGGCCTGCATTGCTATAAACTTCCCTCTTAGAACCGCTTTTGCTGCATCCCATAAATTCTGGCATGTCGTATTTTCATTTTCATTTGTCTCCAGGTATTTTTTGATTTCTTCTTTGATTTCTTCATTGATCCAGTCGTTGTTCAGTAGCATTTTGTTTAATCTCCACGTATTTGTGGCTTTTCTGATTTTCTTCCTATAGTTGATTTCCAGTTTCATACCACTGTGGTCAGAAAAGATGCTTGGTGTTATTTCAATCTTCTTAAATTTATGGAGACTCGTTTTGTGGCCTAATATGTGATCAATCCTGGAGAATGTTCCATGTGCATTTGAAAAGAATGTATATTCTTCGGTTTTTGGATGGAATGCTCTGTATATATCAACTAGGTCCATCTGTTCTAGTGTGTCATTTAAGGCCAATGTTTCCTTATTGATCTTCTGTTTGGATGATCTATCCGTTGGTGTAAGTGGAGTGTTAAAGTCCCCTACTATTATTGTGTTACTGTCTATTTCTGTTTTTATGTCTGTTAATAATTGCTTTATATATTTAGGTGCACCTACATTGGGTGCGTAGATATTTACAAGTGTTATATCCTCTTGTTGGATTGTTCCCTTGATCATTATGTAACGCCCTTCTTTGTCTCTTTTTACAGTTTTTGTTTTAAAGTCTATTTTGTCTGATATGAGTACTGCTACCCCAGCTTTCTTTTCATTGTCATTTGCATGGAGTATCTTTTTCCATCCCTTCACTTTCAGTTTGTGAGTGTCTTTAGGTCTGAAGTATGTCTCTTGTATACAGCATATATATGGATCTTGGTGTTTTATCCAATCAGCCACCCTATGCCTTTTAATTGAGGCATTTAGTCCATTGACGTTTAAAGTAGCTATTGATAAGTAAGTACTTACTGCCATTTTTTAACTTTTTTTCTCAGTGTTTTAGTAGTCCATCTCTGTTCCTTTCTTCTTCTATACAGAAGTGATGGTCTCTTTAGTTTGACCTCTGTCTGAAAGCTCTACTCTTTAACTCCCCTCCTCCCTCATTTTATGTTTTTGATATCATATCTAACCTCTGTTTTCTGCATTTTTATCCATTGCCCTCTTATCATGGAAATAGATAATTTTTCCTATTTGTGGTCTTCTCTTTTCCCCTTAAATCAGTCCCTTTAACATTTCTTGTAGCACTGGTTTCTTGGTGACAAACTCCTTTAATTTTGCTTGTCTGGGAAATTTTTGATCTCTCCTTCCATTTTGAATGATAACCTTGCTGGGTAGAGTATTCTCGGCTGTAAGTTTTTTCCTTTTAGCACTTTAAATATATTGTGCCACTCTCTTCTAGCCTGTAAGGTTTCTGCTGAGAAGTCAGCTGATAGCCTTATGGGCTTTCCTTTGTATGTAGCTTCTCTTTCTCTGGCAGCTTTTAGGATTCTCTCTTTATCTTTAATTCTAGACATTTTGATTATGATGTGTCTTGGTGTGGGCCTCTTTGAGTTTATCTTGTTTGGGGCTCTCTGTGCTTCCTGTATCTGCATGTCTGCTTCCTTCCTTAAGTTAGGGAAGTTTTCATCTATTATTTCTTGAAATAGATTCTCTGCCCCTTTGTCTCGCTCTTCTCCTTCCGGGACACCTATAACATGGATGTTAGTGCCCTTGATGTTGTCCCAGAGGTCCCTTAGACTGTCCTCACTCTTTTTAATTCTTTTCTCTTTTACCTGTTCACCTTGGGTAATTTCTTCTAGTCTTTCGTCCAGCTCTCAGATCCATTCTTCTGTATCCTCTACTCTGCTTTTGAGTCCCTCTAGCGAATTTTTCATTTCCAGTATCGTATTATTCATTTGTGATTGGTTCTTTTTTATATCTTCCATTTCTTTGTTGACGTTCTCACTGAGTTCATCTATTCTTCTCCCCACATCAGTGAGCATCCTTAACACTCTTAGTTTGAACTCTCTGTCAGGTAGGTTGCTCATTTCTGTTTCACTTAGTTCCTTGTCTGGAGTTTTGTCCTGTTCCCTTACTTGGAATGTATTCCTTTGCCTCCTCATTTTGCCTCTTTCCCTGTGCTTGTGTCTACGTATTAGGTAGGTCAGCTATGTCTCCTGCTCTTGGATAGGTGACCTTCTACAAGTGATGCCTTAGGAGTCCTACAGTGTGCTTCCCTCAGTTCTCAATGTTCCAGGGGTGACCCCTATGTGGGCCACGTGTGTCCTTCTGTTGTGGCCTGTTTGCTCTCCCTGTATGCGCCCAGGTAGGCTGAGTTATGCTCCTCGTCAGCTGTTGTAATGCTCAGCTGTTTGTAGTTGTTGTGGGCCCTTCAGTCTCTTTATCAGGTGTGGGGAGCCCCAGCACAGTTGGCTGCAAGTTCTAATACCACATTTGTGTTGCAGTATTTCTTTTAAGTGAGTAGGCCTCCAGCGTGGCAGGTTGTTAGGCTCAGGGGCTTACAATTGCTATAAGCCTCCAGGCTTTAGGTCTCTTGTCAGCTCTCTGAGGCTTGCAGCTGGGTGGGGCTGGCCTCAGGCACAGGAGCACCCAATTGTTTCAGACTTTGGAAGGTGGGGCAAACCCCCCATGTGGGTCTTTAAGAAGCACAAGTCTTCTGCAGCTGACAAGTCCTGCTGCCCACAGGTCCACACACACAGTCAACACAGTCCTGCCCTGTGTGTGTGCCCCGACCTCCCCATGTGGACCCAGTCTCTCCATGGCGGGAGCCCCACACACTCCACCACTGCCCCACACTCTCCACCTGCTCCTTGTGCACGCCCTGCCCCACTGAAGTCAGCTCAGTTGCCAGGCTGCAGAGAATCCAGTCACCAATCTATGCAGGCCCACAAGTTGCCTGAGGGCTTGTTGTTGGGTGGGGCCAGTCTCTAGAGTGGGCTGCCCGCCCTGGCTGAGCTGGATTAAATCGGTGCTCTAGTGGGTGGAGCAGACCCTGGGCCAGCAGACCCCAGGGAGAACTCCAATGGCGTCTGTGTCAGCACGCCCACACCAGGCCACAACAATGGCCGCTGCCAATGTCCCAGTCCCTGGAGAGGTCTCACCTCTCACCGAGATGCACTCAGGGCCTATCAAGTGAGTCTCTTTTCACCAAAGCACTATGCACCTTTCTTTCTGGTGATTTTAGGTTGCTTTCTGAAATGAGTGAGTTTGTGCGTGGGCCCTTTAAGAGCCGGTTTTAATTTCTTTGTGAACCAGCTTTTCTGGGGGTACTCCCCAATGTTTTAGTAGCAGGCAAAATCAGATATTATGCCACTTGTCTCGATTGTGCTGGGTCCACTAAATGCCTACAGCGGGGGCGCTCCCTGGCTCAGGACCCTGCGCCTCCAGGGAGGGCTGCGTACCTTTGGGCTGCTCCCGGGCGGCCGTGACGCTCGCAGCTTGTGAAGGCAGCATTTTTTCTCTCCAGAAGGGAGCCTCTGTCTCTTCCACCTCAATCAGGATTGTCCCTTGTTGCAGGAGTTCCTCTTATCCAGTTTTCAGTTCTGTCTCAGGGGCAATTTTTCCACGAGTACTTGTAAATTGGCTGTGTCTGCGGGAGCAGGTGAGTTCAGAGTCTGCCTACGCCGCCATCTTGAGTTCTGAATCCAAGACTCACCCTTTTAAAGTGTACAAGTCAATTGTTTTTAGTGTATTCCAAAATTGTGCAACCATCACCACTATCAAATTCCAGAATATTTACACCACCCCAAAAGAAGACCCATATTCATTTACAGTCACTCCCCATTCCTCTCTACCCCTAGCCTCTGGCAACCACTAATTTGCTTTCTGTCTCTATTAATTTTGGCATTCTGGATATTTAAAATAAATGTAATCATACATATATGGCCTTTTGTGTCTGGCTTCTTTCACTTAGAATAATGTTTCAAGTTTCATCCATGCTGTAGCATGTATCAATACTTCATTCCTTTGTAATGATTGGGTAATATTCCATTGTGCAATAGGCCACATTCTGTTCTTTAGTTTTTATAATAAGGAGATTTTTTTTAATATACCAGTGCAATATGCTGTTTTTTAATATACTAATCCTCACACACAGTGCCTGGACTGTTGCCCCCAGTGCTCTCATGTTTTCTTGGTGATTTGTTACCTACTCAATGATATTACGCTGCTGTGTTCTTATCCTGCCTGGGTTCTGTCTACACTGGTGAAAGTGGCTTAGACCACACCCTTGAGATGGGAGAGTGTCGCTGGTCCGCGGTTGTGCTTCTCAGGTTTCCCTGAGACGCGCTCTCTGGGCTGGGGCAATACAGGGTTTTCTGAACACACTGCTGAGAAAGACGTGTGCCAGCTCCGGTGCTCAGGCGGCACATCGTCTTCTCTGAGTGGAGAGCCAGCCCCGGGGTGTATGTGGGTGTTGGGGGGGGCGGTGAAAAGAATCAATCTTTTGTTTCTGATAGTCTTTCAAGATGTGGAACAGAGTCCCCTCCCAAAAACCTGGTGGTCCTGAAGATTCTGTTTCCTCCTTTCCATGCGTCGGGCCTCACAAGTTCACAGTCATGCACTGTTCTGAGGCTGAGTACCTGGTGGGGTCCACATCTTTAATAACCCACGTAGGAGCAAGAGGTTCTCACCTGGACGTGCCTAGGGACTCAACAGGACTGACTCAATGCAGCATCACAGAGCGGCAGACTTGGTGGTGGGCCGAGTGGGGCAAGGGGAGGGATAACATTGAGTAAGAAGAGACAGGCCAGCCAAGGCCACCCCATGTGCTCCAGCTGGCTCCATAGGTGACATCACCCACCAGGTGGAGGATGCAACATTCCACACTGTAAGGCGAGGCTGCTCCATGGGTTTACAGAGGAGCAAACATCCTCCCACCTTCCACTCTGGGACAATGCACAGCTGGCGACGCTGCTCTTGTGGCCGAAGCCCGGAGCAGAAGGAGGAGAGGAGAGCAGAGTGCCTCCAGCGCAGGCGTGTGGGTTGTTCAGCTGTTCATCCCTCACCCCAGCTCAGCCCGCGTGCAGCACATATTCAAAGAGCCTGCAGAATCATGTTTGAAGTCAGCCCTGAAGGTTTCTGGCTCTTCTAGAAGGTTCTCTCCTTTTCAGAGCTACGTGTTGTTTTCTACAGGAACAGATTTAGTAACTAAGCATGTCTCTGAGGCTGCCTGAACCAAGAAATCCAGGAGATCTGTCGTAGAATTGTCTTTTTTCATTTGTCGCGTACAGAGTGGTGAACGTGGAGTTGGGCCCATGGTTATTATTTAGGTTTAAATATTTGTTGGATTGAGATTTACAAGACTGGTGAAAACCTACGTCAGAACAACACGGGAAGGAAAAGTTGTACTTGTCACAGGGACGGTGGATTTGGGCTGTGTGAAGACGCGTCGTGCTGAGTCAGTGAATACACTGCCGACTAGCGTTGGGCTCTGATGGCCTTTCGGCGGCTCTCTCTGCTACAATTCAGGATGCGAACTTCCCTCTCAATTTCTGGATTTATTTTGTGATAATTGGCTCAGAGAAGGTCAAAGACGTTGAGTCTGGCTTGACCCTGAGATTCCAGCTGATGCCAGACAGATATAGTTGGGACTTGCACTCACCCCAGACCCTCCTCTCCTTGAGGGAGTGAAGGAGGATCAAAAGTCCAGCCATGCTACTATTATCCAATCTTTCAATAAATCATAGAGTGTAGGGATACTGGAAGTCAGCCAGTACCCCCCACCCCCAGGAGGGCCGAGCAGGTGGGCATTGAGCGGAGGTTGGCTCACCTGCTCTGTGGCCCTTGACCTGGGCTCTGGGGAAGGATGCCATTGAGCACATCTAGAACATCTGTCTAAGATCTGTCATTAGGAAGGAATTTTCTCAAACTTTCTGATAGAGGCAGCACAGCTTGGACAAGTGGATGCACTGAAGAAGCTCTAAAATTCCTCTGACAGTCAGGAACAGCAGCCCAGCATGAGTGGGGGCCTGTCTGAACCTCTGGACACACAGCTCTGGACCACCTCACTCTGTCTAACCAGTGTGGGCAGGCCAGGGCGGTCTGTGACAGCAAACCTCAGGGTTCCTAGGCACAAGCAGGTGCTGCCCCGGGGGATGGGGGCCACAATCCCAGGGAGGATGCACTCATTCAGGGAACGCTGATTGGGCACTTTCCGTGGGAAGACGTGGATCCACACGTCTTTTTGCTACCTAAGTGCTGCACTCCCCAAGACGCAGGAGAGCACGCTCCCAGCAAGGTTCTATTCAGGAGGGAGGGATGAGACGTCCATGCCCCCCACTCCTCGACCCCTGCCTCTTCCACCTGGTAGCCATGCGGAGGAGCACACGGGGAGCACAGACGCCCTGAAGTGACTGGGTGGGGGCACCGGGCCCCCAGAGTAAGGGAGAAGGGGGGGGGTCTCCCGTAACTCACTGCAGACCTCGGGTATAATTAAAATTTGAATTACAACCTTTCATGCAAAAGTACTAGAAAACCGGATCCAAATACTTCATCTCATAGCAGCGGGGCCTAATTTTACCTGACAGATTTAAGCCATTTGGAAAAATATCAAAAGAAAAAAAGGAGGGCTATGTTTCCAACATGGGAATGGCTCAGGTAACGAAGGTTCTCTCTTCGACGTATACATGTCTTTATAAGAAGTGTAGCTGACCTCTCCGGCTACCTGTAACTATGTGTTTTCAAAGAAGCATTCACTTTTTTTTTTTAATGCGACTAGTCCCTGTTCTTTCTAAAGCAAACTTCTACAGGGACATTTACCACATTATCATACCTCTGGTGGGAAATAATTGTATTTTTGATTTGATTATTTTTTTACTTTTATTTATTTTTTACTGCTAGAAGGTGCTCTTTTATTCCCAAATGTAAAATTCTAGCTTCAAAGTAAATACCTAGCCAATCAACACCAAATAAGACCAAGGAAAAAAAAAAAAAAACTTCACAAAGCCCTAGATTGTAGGGGCTTCTCATCGGGTTTCAGAAGCTCCAGCCCAACCAGGCATTCCTAGCATATTCCAGGCGGCTCTGACCTCCAGGCACTTAGCAACGAGCAGCCTTTTGAATTTACTTAAAACTATTAAGAAGTAATTAAGTAGTTAAGGGTCTTTTTCAGCCTGGCTGAGGTTTGGGAGGTGGCCGAATGGAAGAAAACAGCACCATCGCCCAGCCTGGTCTTCCTTTTAGGTGACCTTGCACGCTAATAAATTCATCCTGTATTTTTCTGCTACTGCCAATTTATGGCCTACAGGAAACTAATCTTGTACAATAACTACCTTCCTGTACTTAGTTCCTAAATAGAGCCAAATGGATTTGGTGGCGGAACAGCTCGGCCGCGGTTCCTGTGAGACGACGCTGCGCCCGCAGGAGGAGGGCCGCGCCCGGACTCCGCGGTCTTCAGCTCCGGTTCGCCGCCGCGCGCGCTCGGGCGGAGAGGCAGCAGCAGGCCTGTGTGGACGCCCCCCGCCGTGGTCTCCTTCAGACTGGAGGGAAGGCGTGTGTCTGAACCAGGCCGGGTCGGCGCAGCTGCAGCGCATCAGGGAGGGGCACACACGGGCAGGCGACATTGTCCTCAATGCGTATCTGCTCTCTGATTTTTGGAAATCATCACAAAGGAGTGAATTTTGTGGTGAGCTGTGTTCTCATTTCAAAGTCAAATGCATTATTTAGGGGCAGGGGCAGAGGGAGAGGGAGAGAGAATTCACACTCAGAGACGTTTATTCCGCAATAGTTGACAACCACGTTGAGATAGGCATGGACCAACACAAGGGAATGTGGCCGAAGGGCGGGATGACCCACGTGGTCTCTTTTCAGAGCCGCGGATCGCGCGCTGGGAAGACTCAGCTTGTGCGTTAGAGAAGCCCAAGGCGCTTGGTCCCCGATGCGCGCGGGGCCCCTCGGGCCGCTGCGTCTCTACCTCCGTCCACGCTGATCTGATGACCGCGT
The DNA here is from genome assembly GCF_057802395.1 of Ceratotherium simum simum. Taxonomy (NCBI): domain Eukaryota; kingdom Metazoa; phylum Chordata; class Mammalia; order Perissodactyla; family Rhinocerotidae; genus Ceratotherium; species Ceratotherium simum. Next base: position 3,855,483 of record NC_141909.1, read on the forward strand.
GTTCACATCCATCAGGGCGGTGTGGACAGAGTCCACTTCCTGTATTAATTTAGAATGTTGTTCTAGAACTGTAATGAAGCCACTAATGCAAAGGGAAATGGAGCCTTTTACAAAGGCGGGAAAATATCACCCTGACCAAGACACGGCAGAGATGAAAGGAGGGCATAAATAATCGCAGCGGGGTCAGAGGAGACTCACCTGTGGAGCTTCTAACCCGGAGAGGAGGGACCCCATATGAACGCACTGGGCTGGCACCCCTGGGGCCTGGCCTAGGGTCTGTATTTCCGAAAAGTCCACTGGGGGCTGAGTAGGTGAGCACCAGGAGTTGAGAGGCCATGAGATATCTCAGAGTAGTTGAGCAACCTGTGGCCTCTGTTGATGACAGTAAGAATCTTGTGAGGATTAAGATTGTGAAAGAAAAGTAATAAAACTGCCTGTTATATATTGGGTGATACCATAATGTTTTAAAAAATCTTTATTATGGTGTCTAGGCGGTATTATCAACATCACTATTATTATCAACAGGATTACAGTGTGATTCAAATGGTGCCTTCCAACTGTGGAAATCCTGCCTGGGGCTGGATGGGAGGAACCGAAGCTTCCAGAGTGGGTTGGAATGAACAACACAAGGATGATTGGAAGTGGCTAATAAGGAGATCAAAGAGGTAACTTTGTTCCTCATTTATTTAATAGTCATTCCATCTCATGCTCCTAAAAGTAACTAGTATAATAATATTTATGCCTTATGTTTTTACAGCACTTTATAGCCTAAATATTCCTTTTAGATCCGCATCTACTTTAAACATTGGAGCCAGAACCTGAAGGAGAAGAGAAGTGAATGTGGAAGGACACTCTCCACATCGCAGATTGGCCAGGATGGTTCCAGATTATTACCAAGAAAGAGAAAAGCGTCAAGATTTGGCCCTCCTCCCTCAAGAGGGTTGACGTGGTGCAGGAACAGGGGCAGTCCACCTAGTGGAGCAGGGCTCAAGACCGAGAACCACTCAGCTCTGACTCACAACTGGTCATGGAGACTTCGCACTCGGGACCCATCCCTTCCAATGTCAGCCTTTTGTGTCCTGTCCTAAGACACGTGGTGAAACCGTGCTGTGAACAGTTGAAAGGGCATCGTGTGTAGGGAAGCTCCTTGCAGAGTCCCTCTACCTTGGCCCCTGCAGACATTGGTGTTCCCTTCCACCTGCCCTCGCAGCACAGGGCAGGCACTCAGTGCATGCTGGGGGACAAGTGGACAAGCCAATAGATGAACAAACATGATGGGGCTGTCCCGCGACCCCAGCCCTCCCCAGGCTCTCCCTTCCCTCAGATCTCAGCTTCCCAGTGCTGCTGTGTGAGGTGGCTCAGTCGCCACTCAGTGAGGTGTCAAGGGGACATCTTTGGTCACGGGGAGGGAGTTAAAAACAGATGGCCTGGTTGGTTATAGCAATACTGGCCATGGAGTTCTGGCTGCTGCCATGTGCCTTTTCTGTGTCCATGGGAGGGTCCCCATGGCCGCTTTCAGTCAGGGAGATGGTCCTCAGGGACACAATGGCTCCATGTTTAGCCCTGAATGTTGGCATCATTCACATATTTGAAAGAAGAGGCTTAAGGAGAGCACGGAGGTCCAATGAGAATCCCCCCATCCTGAGTGTATTGGGTGCAAGCTTCCAGTTACAAGACAAGATGTGACTTTACCTGCTTGAATGTGACGATTCCAAAGCATGGACAGGGCGTTGAGTGATTGGGAAAGAGAAGGAATGCTGTCTGCTTCCGGGAAGAGTGGACAGAATTGTGCAGAAGGCCTCCACCAGCCAGCATGGAGGGTGAAGCCAGGAATGCTGTCCCACTCCCTAGGCTGTTTGAAAAATCACTTGTATCGAAATGTGCTCACGTGACTTTTGCTACAGAGTTCTCCCATGACAAGGACCGTGTCAATGAGTGCAAGCCCTTAGAATAAGGCCAGGGGAGTCAGGGCAGCACGGGGCTAGGAGAGCAGGTTGTGAGTGAGAGGGCGAGAAAACCCTGCTCACCGCCCACTGGCTGGGTGACCTTGGGCCAGCCACTGAGCATGTCTGTGTCTCAGGTTCCTCATCCATGAGAGAGAGAATAGGATTACTGTGATGATTAAATAGTGAAGTGACTTTTGCCACATTATTTATTCTTATTTTTTTCCTGAGATATAATCGACATATTATATTAATTTTAGGTGTACAACATAATGAATGATTCGGTATTTGTGTATATTGGGAAACGGTCATTACAGTAAGTCCAGTTAACATGCATCACCATGTGCCAGGTTATCTAACCTTTCTGAGACTCAGGTTTTGCATCTCCTCGGGAGAGGGGCACTAATTAAACTCTCTTTGCAGGATGGTTGCGACAGTCACATGAGCAGTGCAGGAGAGGACTTAGCACACAGCATACATAGTAGCTCTGGTTATTTTTAGTGCTGCCATCATCCCCCGTCCTGAGAGTCTCTGATCTCTCTCACTGGATGTTCACTTGACTGGAGTCCAAGGACAGGTGTTTCTGTACTCCTCCGGTAGAGCCAGCCAGCCTTATCCCATCCTCAGGGGTTGGCAGCCGACAGATGTCATTGTTGGTCTTCCGTTCTTTATTTGGGACGCTGGCAAACGGCGGGGCTTTCATCACCATGCGCTCCACTGGCGTCCTGGGGTATGTGTGCCATCACGGCGAACACTCACGGTCAGTGAGTGTTCCCATCACGGCCCGGGAACCACTCCAGGTCAGTGCTGGGGAGAGTGGATGCTGGGAAACTCCCGGCCAGGCAGAGGCTGCGAGGCGTTCCAGGACTTATTTTTATCAACAGTTTTTTATCCTCCCTTCATGCATAAAGGTACCACCCATAGAAAGTCTGAAAGAGTTTTTAAACAAGTATAAACTACTTACAGAAAAGTTGCAGGTACAACACAGATAATTTTTTTCCTGAACCTTTTGGGAACAAGTGGCCTATGTAATGTCCAATAGCCCCTGAATATTTCAGTCTGTATTTTCTACACACAAGAATATTCTCCCACACAACCACAGTAGAGCCAACAAAATCAGAGAATTAACAGTGATACATCACTACCAGCTAATCCTCAGACCCCACTCACGTTTGCCCTAAAAATATCCTTTAAAACAAAAGGATCCACTTCAGACCCACATGTTGCATTGAGTTGTCACGTTTCTTTATTCTCTACTCTCCTGGAAACATTCCTCTATCTTTCTTTGACTTCATGACCTTGGCACTGTGAGGATTACAGGCTGGGCATTCTGGAGGATTTCCCTCAATTTGGGTCTGCCTGATGCTACCTCACGATGAGATTCAGGTCACAATTCTGGCAGGGAGGACGCGGAAGCAATTCGTCTCGTTACTGCTGATGTTCACTGACCGCTTGATGGAGGTGGTGTCAGTTGGCTTCTTCCCTTCTTTTCCCCTTTGTAACTCATAGGTATGGAGTGGGAGCCACCTTAAAATTATGTAAATATCCTGCTCTTCATCCAACATTTAATTTATCCATTTCTGTATTTATCTCTTTTAGTATAGACTCATGGTGTCCATTTCATTCAATGGATTATAATCTGTTGTTATTGTCACTTATTTTGATGCTCAAACGTTCTCAGATTTGGGAGACTCTGAGAATAGAGTCCCTTCACGCTGGCCTATGTGTCATCGTTCTCTAAGTACTTCTTCACTGTCTGGCACAACGACAGGTTTCAGACTCATCTTGGCCCTTCCCTACCCTGGACCATAAATTAGTCAGTCTGTGAGGAGTGCTGGTTCCTCTGAGAGGAGAATGGGATTTAGAAGCCAAGAGCTGGGCACCAGGTGTGCTCATCTCAGTGGACAGAGCTTGTCACCATATGCATGTACACACACACATTGACATCTGTGTGTACTTCTAGATATATCTACTCATATTGAAAACCATGAGTTCACCTCAGGACCCCCGTTCAAATCCCGCCCTGCAGGGGTGGTGCTAGCTTTTGCCCTGTCTGTATTTGCAACTCCTGTCCCCAACAGTGAGCCCCCAGCCACTTTCTGTCACCACTGCCACCCCTTCCCCTGGACTGAACCCTCAGATTCTATTTGGCCTCCCACCAGACTGCTTCCCCACGTGGGCTTCCTCCCTACTCTGTCAGTGCTCTGACATCTTTTCTGGGCTGTCCCCCACCTGTAAGCTCTCCTGGTGTTGCCCTGGCACCCTCCCACACGGATGCCTCCTCCCTACCAGGCTCTGGCACTTTGCTCTGGAGGCCAGCCCTTGCAATTCCCCTCTTCCTCCAACTGGAAGCCTATCCTCCACGCTTAGGGCTACCTCCGCTTGGACACACCCCTCCTCCTGCTCAGGCTCCCAGTCTCAGAGCACCCTTCCTCTCAGACCCCATCCCACAGGACTCTGATGCCACAGCTGCACCACCTTCCTGTGCCTTCCTCAGTCCCAGTCCTCCCCTACACCCCTAGTCCCATCCCATTGGACTCAGACACCATGACTCCACCACACCCGCTGGATACCTCTGCCTTCCTCAGTCCCAGTCCTCCCCTACACACCTAGTCCCATCCCATTGGACTCAGACACCATGACTCCACCACACCCGCTGGATACCTCTGCATCCGGCTCAGGCTCCAGTGAACCTCACCAGATGCCACCCTGGCCCACTGTGCTCCTCTGTGGCTCCTTCCACCCAGCATGGACGTCCACCTTGCTCCAATCCAGGAAGAAAAATTCATCCTGTTGGGCCAACCCCGTGGCTTAGTGGTTAAGTTCAGCATGCTCTGCTTTGGCAGCCTGGGTTTGAGGGTTTGAATCCTGGGTGCGGACCTACACCACTCGTCAGCCTTGCTGGGGCAGTGACCCACATACAAAATAGAGGAAGGCTGGCACAGATGTCAGCTTAGGGATAATTTTCCTCAAGCAAAAAATGAGGAAGATTGGCAATAGATGTTAGCTCAGGGCTAATCTTCCTTAGCAAAAAAAAAAAAAAAAATTCACCCTGTTATGATCTAGGGATTAATAGCCATGAAGATTGGTAAGGAGAAGACATCTTCTCACCCCGATCTGCATATTGATCAGCAATGCCTCTGGTAGTATGACTGAGGACTGGTAGGGGACATCATGAATAATTGTTTGTCCCAACTTTTGATAGAAGTGCAGTGGCAGTGACCTAGCCAGTGACCTGCATTTAAGTATATGGAACTGGGTGTACTTTTACTGCACCAAGCCACTGAATGGAGCCCCTTGGCTTCTTTCTTACCATTAGATGATTCTGGAAATCCACCTGGGCAGGTGAAGATAGTGTGTCAGCTCTTTCCCCACTGTGGTCAGGGCCCGGGGTGATGCTCTCAACATTCTTCTTGTGGCCTTGAGCATCAACTTGTACCTAGAGGCTGGACCTACTGTGCTGGGTATGCTTGCTCTGGCCCAGATTTTGCATTTGTTAAACACTTCAATATTCAGTAACTTGTTTAGTAAGCTGCAGTGGGGATTAATGTTTACTCGGGAAATGCCAATGAGCCAGCAGAAGGAATTCTGAGCCCAGCACCTATTAGCCAAGGGGTCAGGTATAGCCAGGGAAAGGAAGCAATCGTGGGGAGAAGATGGCTCACAGGAGAGATTTGCTCAGGCAAGGTCAGCTCCTCTCCTCAAGTCATGTAAAAGTTCCAACTTTTCCCACCTCATCTGAAGATATTGACGATCATTTTAAGGGCATTTTCAGGGAGAACTGCCTATAGATAAAGAATTTATTATGTGATAAAGTAGGCACTTTAAAAATCAAGTGGAAAATGACATTTTGGTTTAACAAATAATGCTGGAACATCAGCTAATATTTGTAAAAACATAACAAAGTAACAAACAGAAAAACTTAGATTCTTACTTCAAAGAAAATACAAAAAAATACAGATAGATTAGGCAGTCAAATATAACAAAGCAAAAAATAAAGATCTAAACTAAAATATAGGTAGAAATATAGCTAACCTCGGAAGGATGTTTTCTAAGCGTAAGTCAATTGGAGAAACTACAGAGGGAATAGTCATAGATTCGACTACATAAAAATAAAATACAGAAAGGTTAAATGAACAACAACCAAGAGCAGGAACAAAACTAAAAGGCAAATACAGACCGGGTGAATGTTTACAACATCTTGGACAAATGGCTAATGACCTTAATTTATGTAGATCTTTTGCCAATCGGTGAAAAAAGGATGATGATTCAAAAGAGAAAGTTTCCAAGCATAAGAACAACAATGTGGAAATGGCATAAATGACCTTTGATCAACTGCAGAGTTGGGGAAGGATATTCCACATTGATACGTCAGTCCTGATGTAAGGATAGTCTCAATCCAACATAGATTGCTGTGACATATTCTGGTGTTACTTACAAATGAGTCTGAGAAAAAGTTGCAAGGAAACGATGTGAAGGAAAACTGTTCTGTGCTGGCCAGGAGTTTTGCCAAACCCCTAGCAGGCAGGGTGTGGTGACACAAGAACCCCACTAACGAATCTGTATTATATTTCATTTCGTGACCACACACAAGTTATTCTTGGGTAAAATATATCATGAATTTTTCCATTTAGTTTTCCACCATGGGCCTTCACTCCCTATCAAATAATACATCTAATAAAAATAATAATAACGAGAATAATGCTGCTAGCTAACATTCACTGAGTGTATTCCATAGCAGTGCTATATATACATTTTATTCAGTCATCATGATAAGCCTACGAGATAGGTTTCATTATTGTTATTATCATCCTCATTTTTGAATGAGGAAATTAAGGGTCAATGCCTTGTCCCAGGGGCATGTATCAGTTAGTGTCAAAGACAGAATTCAAGTGACAGAATTCAAGAGACAGACCCAAGTTCCCGAGCTCAGCTTAGTTCCCAGAAATCTGCACCTTGATATTAGGTACTCATCGTCATCATCATCATCATCATCTTTCCTGCTTCCTAATTCTTTAATTGGCATTACTAATGGGCATCTCCCTAAAACATCATCTTAGAAGGAGTAGACCACCAACACCCAGATCCTCTTGCTTTAAAAGGAAATACAATAATTGTGGAATGGAGCTCTGTAGTCCAAATAAAAAAAAAAAATAAAATTAAGAAGCTTCCAAAATGTACCCCCTTCCCTGCTCCTCAAATCATTTTTTCCTGGTTTTATTATTAAGAGTGTAGATTCAAGATAGGCTTTTCTGAAAGCCAGAAGCTCTCTAGGTGGCTGACTTAGGCTTGAATTTTCCTTTTTGACACCCATAACCAGAGCTACCAGGCCTGATGGCTGATTTCCAACCTGGATTTTTACCAGATTTAAGCCCCCTGGAGGCAAAAACCAGGCCTGCTTGCTTATAGGTGTGTATCTGGTGCCACGCCCATGGCCTCTCAAGAGTCATTGTGCAATAAGATTTGTTGAGTTTTCATCATGCGTACTAGGCTGTGAGAATGTGTGCATTTATCTTAGAAAGAGATGATACTTAAAAGAAGTGAGTAATGTCTAAAAATTAGGTACCTTCAAAAGAAGAGTCATTGAGATTATCTGATAGTTTCTCCAACCTCCAGAAGTTTTATTAAAATTTGTTCCTTGTAATCTCTAAAAGCAACTGGCCTCACAAAAATCAGCTGTAAGTCAAGGGCATCCAGGATTTCCACTGAGCATGAACAAAGGCCGAGGCCCTTAGTTTGGCATCAGTGGTTCCTTATGATCTGGTCTGTCCAGCCTTGTTCCCAACAGACCCTCCACCCGCCTGTGCCCTGCATATCCAAGGCTGCAATATTCTTGCAGTCCATCAACCACACAGGCTGTTTCATAGTTCTGGGCCCAACTCATACTTCTCCTCTGCCTCCAATGCCCCCTACCCCCCAAACTTTGACACCCCCCAACACTTTGGCTGTTGAAAGATAGTTTTCTCTCAAGGTGCGTATGAAGTGTTCCATCTCTACAAATCTTTTCTTTGGTTCCACATTCTCGATGTTAGGTGAACTGATCTCTCCTTATAGGCCCTCATATCAGTTCTCCAGGGCTGCCGTAACAAAGGACCACAAAGTGAAGACTTAAAACAACAGAAATGTATTCTCTCATAGTTCTGGAGGCCAGAATCCAGAGTCAAGGTGCTAGCAGGACTGGTTTCTTCTGGAGGACTCAGATGGCGAGTCTGTTCCATGCCTGTCTCCTAGCCTCTGCTGTCAATCCTTAACCTTCCTTAGCGCAGACACATCACTCTAGTCTCTGCCTCCTTCATCACATGGCATTCTCCCTGTTTCTCATCTCTGCTTTCTCTTCTTATACGGACCCCAGTCATTGGATGAGGACCCACCCTAATCCAATATGGCCTTATGTTCAAGTTGCATCTGCAAAGACCCTTTTTCCAAATAAGGTCACATTCTGAGGTTCTAGGTAGACACGAATTTTGGGGGGACTCTGTTCAAACCAGCACAGGTCCCACTCAACTGTGGGGACTTCAGTTATACCAGAACATTGTCCTATCCTGGTTCCAAACACCAAAGTATAGACCCATGTCAGTACATCAAGAAATGCTCACTAGGGCTGGCCCCGTGGCTTAGTGGTTAAGTGCGCGCGCTCCGCTGCTGGCGGCCTGGGTTCGGATCCCGGGCGCGCACCGACGCACCGCTTCTCTGGCCATGCTGAGGCCGCATCCCACATACAGCAACTAGAAGGATGTGCAGCTATGACATACAACTATCTACTGGGGCTTTGGGAGAAAAATAAATAAACAAATAAAATTATAAAATGACTGATTCTCCCTTAAAAAAAAAAAAAAAAGAAATGCTCACTAATCCAAAGCAAAATGGAAAAAAGATGACCATGATAGACCTCTAGATTGAGGGAACAATAGAATGACCGATGGATCAGAATAGCTTTTCTAACTATCCCCTCTTGGCAAGGACTGTTCTTTATTCTGAGATTATGTTCTTCCTGTTTTTTTTCAAATTTAAAGGTTTTTTTTTAATGAAATGATGGTAGTATTTGGCAGGAAAAGTTATAGGGAATTGTCTTCATTTTGAAAATTGTCCTTAACTGGCACCTCTAAATCTGTCTCTTGTTTTTCTTTTTCTTTCTTTGTCATCCACACCCTTGCACCATTTTAGTTCACTGATCTGTGACACCCAAGTCTGGGACCACAGCTTTATGGCAACTATTTATTTGTACATCTGTCTCCCTCTACTTGATGAGAACTCCTTGAAAGTAGGAACAGAGTATTATCTACTTTCATTTCTTCACCATGCAGGCTTTGTCTAGCCCATCACATTCACTAAAGGAAGAAATAGATGAAGAGTGGGCACAGGAAGTGGTGAGGGGCTTCAAGCCCTGACCACATGGCTACTTCCAAGAGAAGGGACAACTTGGAGCAGGACTTGAGGCTAAGGCCAGCAGAAGTTGGTTGTTAAACAAGAAAGAGAGCAGCATGTTGATCTTATTAAGTTTCTCCTTGGAGAGCAGGCTGAGTCTGGCTAGTGGTGAAGGCTTTCTGGTGGACCATTGGTTTAGCGAAGGGTACTCAGGTAACGAGGCCAGAAAGCCCCCGAGCGTGCTTGCTAACCACTCTGCCCAACAGGGCATCTAGAAAGAGCAAAATCAGGATTACTGTGTTAGTCATTTGTGCCAAAAAGTACTTTTCCTAAACAAATTGACTTAGGCTTTTTTTTTTAAGTGACTTTTCTCTGAAGAACTCATTGGTTGTACAAATAACTCTCATGTGGCCCTGGGAGCTTTTAGAATGAATATTTCTCTTTTTCTTGACACTGAAATGGAAGAAGGAGTAGAGAAAGAGTGAAGTACGAACTAACCTGCCTGGAAGGGTGGGCAGAGTACCAGGGAAACCCGAGGTTCCTCTTGTAAATAATGGGACTCTGGGACAGCACGGGTCTGTGGCTGTGTCTACCTGGAGGAGGGGAGATCGATTTATGTCGGTACAACTTTCCCAAGGAACCCTTTCAGAAGAGAAAGATTTTCCTGTTTTTAACTTCCTTAATTTTTGCAACTTACACCTGTTTTTTTGTGTGTGAGGAAGATTAGCCCTGAGCTAACATCTGTTGCCAATCTTGCACTTTTTGGTGAGGAAGATTGGCCTTGAGCTAAAATCCATGCCCATCTTCCTCTATTTTATTTGTGGGACACCTGCCACAGCATGGCTTGATAAGCAATGCATATGTCTGTGCCCGGGATCCGAACCTGGGAACCCCAGGCCGCTGAAGCAGAGCGCGTGAACTTAACCACTATGCCACGGGACCAGGTCTCACTTACAGCTGTTTTCAGAGGCTCACTAAGCTACCGTCCCCAGAGCAAGTTGCCTCCTGCCCAATTTCCACCCTGAAGACATGCTGATGCATTCTCTAAAACTCAAGACCATTTCTCTTATGAAAAAAGCCACTTATATTCAATGTAGATAAAGCACAAAATATAGACAATCAAAAAGAAGGAAAAACAACTGGTAATTCCCCTGCCAAGAGATAATCATAGTTAAAATTCTGGTGATTGTTCCAGAATTCTTCTATGCGTTTTACTTATTTTTACAAAAAGACAATCATATCTTGCATTCTGTCTTGTAACCTGATTTTCTTCTCTCCACTTAACTCTGTCTGAGGAACATCTTTTCTTGTCATCAAATAACCATGTCCAACACTATTCTGGTGGCTCAGCAATATTCAATTGTGGAATATATCCTCATTTATTTAGGTAATTCTCTATGATTATATAACACTTTTAATTAGCTCTGTAAGATCTGTATTTTAAATCTTTGGTAACTTCTTGAACTTCATATTTGGGAATATACATATTTATATATAAATTTTTTAAAAACACTGTATGTTATGGGTATGTAGAGACCACAAGATGCACACAGCACTGCACACACTTCCTATATTTGTATCAGATCACTTGGTTACATAATGGAACTGGATGAATTCTGGGGCAACTGCTCCTTCTGGTCCCACATTCTACTATGCAAACTACAACCACGATCAGTAGGCTCAAAACTACAGTGCCCATTTTGGAATAAATAAGGTTGTTATTTGATATCTAAAATGGACTGATAGCCTGAAAAAAACCTACGTATATTTATTAGATTTCCCTCCATTTTCTCTGGAATTTGACTCTTTTTAATATGCCCTTGCAGAAAAGCTTAAACACTGAGTATGCTCCGGAGATTGATCTCCTGAGACAAGTGAGCGATGCTTCCGAGCCGCGGCCATCATTGCTTTCAGCAGTGACGAGAAATTACATGAGCTAGTCATTGACAGCGGATGTGTTTATCTGCACCAGCATTCATCAGGGACAAATACCAGATCCACTTGTGATTTTTTTCCTACTGTTGGCAAGGCATAACCAAAATCAAAATTGAGCTGGTGTGAGTGAGTTTGGAGATTATATATATATTTGTTTTAAAATGATGTTCTAAAATTATAGCTGAAGTGTGCGGGCACCAGTCCCAGAGCCCTGCGTTCCCTTCCATGACAGCGCTGCTAGGGAGAAAATGTGTTTGCTCTGCTAAGATTTGCTCCTAGCATTTCCGAATTTGTAGCTTGTAAGAGCCCATCCAGAAAGATGAACAGATTTTAATCCAGTCTATCCCAGTAAGCAAATCTATACCCTTACGTGTGGAGCATATTGATAGCGCCAACTTAGACAGATTTACATAAATATAAAAAGAAGAGCTTTTGTTTACGTTCTTTGATACAGGGTTATAAGATAAGAGAGAATAAAGAAAATGCGCCAAGTTCTGCCTGCTTCCCTCTGAATCTCCTGAGACTCTTTTCTCTGTCAAATTAAGTAATTTCATTTTTAATATAAATGATTTCATAGGGCTTGATTCTTTTAAAAATACAAACCGAAGCTTTGCATTGCAAACCTGAGATTCGGGACTCTGCAAAAATGCAGTGTTTGGATTTTGACCGCGTGACAGCCTCAAGCACAGGCCACGGCCCCGAGGCTCGCTCAGCTCTCGGATGGCCGACTCCATTGCCATCTGCTGACACATTCTGTGACAAATGCTGTTCTTGTTCATTCTGGTTGTCGCCAGTAAAAATGGACAGCCATTTTCTCTTGTATGCATTCCTTACAAAGATGGGATAATGGGAAGGAGAGAGTAAGGACAGAGGAAGGTGTTAGGTAGGAAATGCACAGGAGGACCAGAACTAACGATCGGCCTTGGAAACATCGAGGGGAGGGCTGTGCGAGATCCGAGGCGGCTGTAGAGAATGTGTTCTACATGGTGGGGCTCCTCCTAGCTGTAGCTCATACATGGGGCATGTTTTCAGATCCAAGGTAGCAAATGCAGGACCCACTGGGGAAGGGAGTTTTACCACTTTCCACCTCACCACTAGACCAACTTCTTGTTCTTGCCATCTGCATTAGCAGAAGTCTCTTCAGACACTCTTTAGCCCCCATAGGAAAAAGAAAATGCAGAAGAGAAATTTTGAGCATGTGGGAAGCAACCATCTCGTATTTCTCCACTTGGGGATTTTGGAGAAGTACAGTGAACTCTGGGTTACTGTGGAGGCGGCCTTCTGACTTCCTGGTTTTGCCCTTCTTCCCGCCTCTCCCACAGAGGGCGCTTCTCATCTCGAATCCAGTTGGCTCTCTTCTCTCCCCGAAAGGGACTTGCAAGGCCTCGAGCTGATAAAACTTCTGGGCCGTTGATTCCTTCTGAGAGGTTCAGATGGAGTGCATGGGCCATATAAAGCCACTTGTTCATATTTATAAATGCTAGGCCCTGCCCTAAATTTTTCATTCCATTTCTTACGTTTTCCTCATAAAATCTGCCTTATTTATCCTCCTTTTATAAAGGAGGCAAGTCCTAGAGAGGTCAAAATTGACACTGTTAACTCTTATGTAGGGGCAGCCAAGATTCAAACCAAGACGTTTCCCTCCAAAGCTCTCTGTCTTCACCAATAAGTGGCCTTGAACTTCTCCCATGAGTAGGTCTTCTGACATAGTCTGAGGAGTTCCCATACATCAAGCCTGATCTCTCCAGAGCACCTCTTGGAAACAGTAACCGGGCCAAGAGGGATAGTCAACCTGTCCATGGTACCTTTGATTCTTATTCTCCCTCTGGACATTCCAGAGAGACCCGGGATCCATGGGGCTTCTCCCCTGAAGCCAGGAAGGAATTCTGCAAGTGCAACCTTAAAGAGGGTTGCCCGAAAGGCCTGTTGTGGCTAAGAGTTGTGATGTCTCAGATTAATCCTATTTCAGCTCTGCACAGTCGCTTTGGGAATCATTCCCACCCATTCTACTCATGATATGTGGTTTTCTCTCGTTATCCATCCCTGCTTTGGGAGAATCCATTGAGAAATCTCTTACTTGTCATTCGACTACATGTTATTTCTAAATTCAAGAGGAAAAGAAGGAAAAACAAGGAAATGAAGACATCCTTGGTTTAGAATTTAACTCTTACCCTGAAATTGGAAACAAGCGTGTCATTTATGTTGAAACTGCAGCCTGGCTTAGCTCACAAAACACCATCTATCAAAATTCCTAGCTTGCAGAGTCCCTCTGCCAGACTCAATTATAGAGTTAATTCTGCCCTAACTGGAAACAGAGGTTTTGGTTCATTTCCTCTCCAAAATCTCTGGGGATGCCTTTGATACCATTCCAGTGTGTCCAAGTTCAAGCCAGTTCAGTATGAATCAATGGGCACTTTCTGGCTCATCTTCTATAAATATAGAAACACACACATGCACACACACTCACACTCACCCATACACGTGTGCACACACCCCACACTCGCATCCACTCACACACATGCACTCACACGTATCCCATAATCACACACACTCACATGTGCATGCATGCCCCCACAAGCACACGCATGCGCACACACTCACCTACACATATGGACACATTCACACCCACTGCTCACACACACATACACATGCACACAGTCCCAGGGTCCCTTCTAACATTTGGTCAGAACATCTTTGAAAAGGTACATTCTTCCTCAACATTTGCAAGCCATACATGTTTGCTTCTTTGCATTTTTTTCTTACAAATTGTTTTCTTAGATTGCTGCCTTCATTCTCTTCCTCATTACAAAAGTCACATTTAGATGAAGAGGAACTGACAAGAACAGAACACTGTGTCTTAAGTGAGCTCACCACAGACTGTATTACAACATTGCTCTCATCAGATCGCTTCCTTAGAAAGAATTCTTGCCAGTTCTGATATGCAACCGAATTGTGGTTTTAACTCCTTGTGCTAAGAATATCGTGGGCAGTCTAATATAGTGTACATCATTATATATCTGTTCAGATGCATGTAGAAAAATATATTTGTATAAATATATGAAATGTAACTCCTATATATATTATTCTTCTCATTCCTTAGCTTCAAGATAATAGCTGCAAAGTTTTCTGCTTTTTGTTCAACCAGACATATTAGGTAAAACTGCATTAAATTATCATTTCTGTAGGTGAAAATGATTGAATATCATCAATTTCATACATCTTACGATTGAAGATAAGCTTATGTATTGGGAGTTTCAGATATAAAGAAGATTCTGACTTTTGACATTGTTGTAAGACTTCTGACAAATAGCTCAAAACAAAGTATAAGACTTTAAAATGTATTAAGTTCATGGATTAAACTATGGTAATTTTCAAAAACAAGAATATATAAATACTCAAACTTTGTAAACAAGAACACTTATGTTTCATAGCAAGCCAAGCCATTGCATATAGTACAAGAAAGCATTTGCGTTAGTAGAAAAATACAAAAGTACAGGGTATACTGTCAGCAGATATTCATATTTAGTGAAATGACAGTATATTAAATTTTATTAGATTCTTAAGACATTAATTTTAAAAATCACAATGTGGTTATACAGGCAAAATATACTCCTGAACAGAAAGATGACTTTTGAAAATTCTATGTTATATTGCCATCAGAGACTCCGAAAGATAGATTAAATAAGAACCATAGAAAGAGAAGATGCAGATAATTATAATTTAATGGAAAAAACAGTAGTTTTGTCTTTCTTGTGTGAAGAGGAACCAGTTTGATTTTAAATGTAGCTCCATTACCAAATCTTATGTGAAGTTTTTCTTTTAACTGGGAAGTCACAGCAATTTTTAACCCTAGTTTTCAAATAGCCAGTTGCTTATGACGTCACATCATCTGAGGACACACCCAGGGCTCAGAGTTGGTTGTTCTGAGATGGGTCAGCTGGCTAACGGACACCCATCAGGGATCCCACAGGACAGAGCAGCCCCAGGCCTCTGCCTTCTGGGACTGTGATGAATAAACCTTAGATCCACCTTGGTCCAAATTTCATTTCTGAGAAGGAAAGCAAAATTGTCGTTTAGCTGGGCAGGTCCCTTTCTGACACTAGTTCTGGACATTCAAGTCCCATATCCTTGGGCTCCAGCTGGGGTGTCGGTGGTAAGAATTCGGACCTTGGTGTCTGACCACTTGAGTTTGAGGTTCTTCTTAGTTCTAAGACCTTGGATGAGTCACTCAACCTGAGAGTCAGTTTCCTCGTGTGTCAAGTGGGAGCGACAGCAGTCTCTTCTTCGTAGAACTGATGTGAGAGTTAAATTAGAAAATTCACATAAAGCTCTTAGCACTGTGCCTGGCAAGTGTCAGGTACTCGGTCAGTGTTTTCTGGGGAACACTATGTGCCACTGAATTACTTTCAGTGCTGGGACTTTTAACCCTGTGGCTCAGGCCTTTGGCAATAAGGAAACACTTCATTTCCGGCTTGGGAGAGAAATCCATGAGTCCAGCTTTATGACAGGAAATACAATCCAAACAATACCATTTTTTCCCCTAGACTCAAATTTCCTCCTTGAGAACTACACAGTTGCCTTTGCTGGATCTCAGCTGGCTTTTATAATAGTGGTTTCCAAAAGCTGGATTCATAAGAGCATTCTGTGCATTTCAGGACATGTAATATATACATTTTTTGAATGTCAGAATCATCTTGCCTTAATGATCTGAGCAGGGCCTCTAACTCCTCAGTCTGTCACTTTTTCTACAGAGGAGAAAGTCTGAGGGGTCAAAGGGAGCATTTGGATACCAGAACTCATTGGTCCCTCCACAGTGTCGTAAATCTCAGGGTTGAAGGGGTGGTTCAATATTAAGATTCTAATCCCTTCAGTTTGCAGGTGATGAAACCGAGACT
The DNA here is from genome assembly GCF_057802395.1 of Ceratotherium simum simum. Classification (NCBI taxonomy): domain Eukaryota; kingdom Metazoa; phylum Chordata; class Mammalia; order Perissodactyla; family Rhinocerotidae; genus Ceratotherium; species Ceratotherium simum. The sequence continues at coordinate 3,871,621 of NC_141909.1, forward strand.
GAGAAAGGATAGGGCAGATGTATGTGGCTATTTCGTTGCAGCTTTGCAGAGTTTAAATACTACTGTCTAAACCTTAGAGAAACAGGACATGGTAATAAGCTGCTCATTATAACTCTCATCTCCTTGCCCTGGGGCAGCAGACCTGACTGTTGACCTGGCATGCCCAAACCATAAGTGTGGACATTCAAAAGGGAGAGGATGGTAGGGGAATCTTCCTTTGTGATTGATAAAAAAAGAAAATCCCAAGACTTGCAAAATCTCCTTATGCAAGCACTGCTTTGTTCATTTCCCTTTGGCGTTGGTCTGACCCGATTGGGGGCTGGTTGGAGCTCTGCTGTTCAGTTAGTTTCCTGTGCGTGTTTTCATTCCCACTTTTGCTTTTTGAAGTGTCTGGCTTCCAGTCATCCAGAACACCGTCTGAACATAGCATGATCTTTCTGTCAGGAGTGTAAACAGTTTCTCTCTGATCTGCTGTCACACAGCAGCGTAAACCCAGACTGGTGGCCAGGCTTCGGGAATTTGGGTTTACTCTAGGTTAATGCCTTCATGGTGCTCAGGTCTGGAAAGCGTCCAAGAGGAGATACGCAACCTGTGCAAAGAGCAGACGTTCAAAGATGTTTTTACCTTCTCTTCTCATAAATGCTTTGAGGACGTATTCATTTCATACCTTTTTTTTAACCTTCCTCTGGGAAAGTTAAAAATGAGAGACCTTATTATTGCTCAGCTTCTGAATTAGTTGTACCTGCACATCAAGATCTCCATTTACCTGTTTACAATGCACTTGTCACTTTCCATTCTTCTTCATTTACTTTTTATATCACTGTCTGTGTCAGAAATATTTTTACAGGTTCCAACCTTTAGCTTGGATAAAATTACCAAAATTAGGGGAGCAAGCTGATGTTTATCCAGATTTATGTAAAAGAGTTTTTTTGTTGTTGCTGTTACAAGTTCTTAAAGGTCTGTTGAGTGAAGGAATGAATGACTCCCGTGGCCACATCGTTACTAGGATTGGAGACAGACATTTCACATTCTGAATGCTTATTTTAAATACCTATTTGCTGAGAATTTTTCTTCAAATAAACTTTTTTTTAATCTTGGAATAATTTTAGATTTGCAGAAAAGTTGCATGGACAGTACAGACAGGTTTCACAATATTAACATCTTAGGTAACCATGGTACGTTTTTCGAGACCTTGACATTAACATTGCTATATTAGTTTTAACTTAACTATAGACTGAATTCAAATTTCACCAGGTTTTCAATTAACGTTTCTTTGCTGTTCCGGGATCTAACTCAGGATGACACACTGCATTTAGAACAGGTTGGGTTTTTTTTCTTTTCTTTTCTTTTACTCATAAAACTAAAAGAGCAAAAATTCCCTCTTAGAAAGTATCAGTTGATGAACTGTATCAGGAGTTGGCAGGATTATTCTACAAAGGGTTGGATAGTAAACATTTTGGGCTCTGTATCCACATGCTCTCTGTTGTAGTTGCTATTGTAGCACAATAGCAACCACAGACAGAAAGTTGTATGTGGGTACAGCTGTGTTCCAATAAAGCTTTATTTGCAAAAACATGTGGTGGGCCATAGTTGAGCTTTGCTGACTTTATTGAGCTATGCTTCAACATTACACCTGGTGTAATAGTCACTAAACCCTACCTTCTCTCATTGTTATGAAAGCGTTTAGGGTCTTTCCTCTCCCTGGGTGAGTGGGCTCTGTGCTGAAGGACCTGAACAGGCCTCTTCTGTTGTCGAGACGGGAGGTGGCGGCATTCTCTTGACTGAAGATTTCTCCATTTACTTTTATCTATACCCAGAAATCCTCATCCGTAATACTAATAGAATAGTCATCATAGAAATTTAAATTGCCAATTTATGATTATTATCATATGATAGGGGTGTGAGTTAACGCCTGCTATGGGGGGCAATTTTGAACAGACTGTCTGGGAAATCTAGCCAATCAATTCCACTTCACTGGAATTTGTTTCTGTAAGATCCCTTCACCTCTCATGTAGTGACATGCAGAGTTTACTCCTTTGAGAAGTGTGCTATCATTCTGAATTAATATATTTTTATATAGATTTTATTTTTTAGAGCAGTTTGACGTTAACAGAAAAATTGAGCAGAAGGTATGGAGAGTGCCTATATACCCTCTGCTCCCACAAATGCACAGACTCACCCAAAGTGATGGCTAATTTTATGTGTCAACTGTACTGGGCCCCAGGGTGCCCAGATATTTGGTTAAACATTATTCTGGGTATTTCTGTGAGAGTGTTTTTGGATAAGATTAACAATTAAGCCAGCAGACTGAGTAAAGCAGATTGTCCTCCATAACGTGGGTGGGCCTCATGCAATCAGTTAAAGGTTTGAATAGAATAAAGGCTGACCCTTCCCCAAGTAAGAGAAAATTCCTTCTGCCTGACTCCTTTTGAACTGGGATATTGGCTTTTCCTCAAGTCTCCTGGCCTTTGGCCTGGAACTTATACCATTGCCTCTCCTGGGTCTCTACCTTGCTGACTGCAGATCTTGGGATTTGTCAGCCTCCATAGTCACATGAGCCAATTAAAATAAATCTCTTTATATACATGCATTCTTTTGTTCTTATTTCTCTGGAAACCTTGACTAATACACCCACCAGCAACATCCCCCACCAGAATGTACATTTGTTATGTTTGATGAACCTGCGTTGACACATCATAATCACCAAAGTCCATACTTTACATGAGGGTTCACTCTTGGTGTTGTACATTCTGTGAGTCTGGACAAATGTATAATGATACATACCATAATTATAGTATCAGACAGAATAATTTCACTGCCCTGAAAATCCTCTGTGCTCCACCTCTTCCTACCTCCCTCCCACCCCCCTCCGCCCCCTGGCAACCTCTGATCTTTCCACTATCTGCATAGTTTTGCCTTTCTCTAGAATGTTGTAACTGGAATCTTACAATATGTAGCCTTTTCAGATTGGCTTCTTTGGCTTAGTAATATGCATTTAAGGTTCCTCCATGTCTTTTTGTACCTTAATAGTGCACTTCTTTTTAAAGCTGAATAATATTACGTTGTCTGGATATATCACAGTTTATCCATTCACCTACTGAAGGACATCTTGGTTGCTTCCAAGTTTGGGCAATTATGATTAAAGCTGCTATAAACATCTGTGTGTGGGTTTTTGTGTGGACTTGAGTTTTCAACTCATTTGAGTAAATAATAAGGAGTGTGATTGCTGGATCATGTGTTAAGAGTGTATTTAGTTTTGTAAGAAACTGCCAAACCATCTTCCAAAGTGGCTGTACTATTTTGCATTTCCACCAGCAATGAGTGAAAGTTCCTGTTGCTCCACATCCTCGCCAGCATTTGGTGTTTTCAGTATTCTGGATTTTGGACATTCTAAGAGATGTGTAGTGGCATCTCATTGTGGTTTTAATTTGCAATTCTCTAGTGACACGTGATGTTCAATGTCTTTTCATGTGCTTATTTGCCATCTATATATCTTCTTTGGTGAGGTGTCTGTTCAGATCTTTTGTCCATTTTTTTTTTAATTTGGGTTGTTCATTTTCTTATTGTTGAGTTTTAAGAGTTCTTTGTATGTTTCAGATAACAGTCCTTTGCAGATATGTCATTTGCAAATATTTTCTCACAATCTGCTGTGGCTCGTCTTCTCGCCCTCTCCACAGTGTCTTTTGGAGAGCAGAAGTTTTTAATTTTAATGAAGCCCAGCTAATCCATTATTTCTTTCATGGATTATGCTTTTGGTATTTTATCTAAAACGTCATCACCAAATCCAAAATCCTCTAGATTTGCTCCTATTAATTATCTTCTAGGAGTTTTATAGTTTTGCATCTTACATTTATTTCTACAATCTATTTTGAGTTAATTTTCTTATGGTCTTCAAATGGTCTTTCAACCATTTGTTGAAAAGACTATCCTTTCTCCATCCACTTGCCTTTGCTCCTTTGTCAAAGATCATTTGGCTATATTTGTATGGGTCTATTTCTGGGCTATCTATTCTGTTCCATTGATCTATTTTGTCTGTTTTTTTGCCAATACCACACTGTCTTGGTGACTGTAGCTCTACAGTAAGTCTTGAAGCTGGGCAGAGTCAGTCCTTCAAGGTTGTTCTTCAATATTGTGTTGGCTATTCTGGGTCTGTCAATCTTTTTAAATTTTATAAGATTTTGAGATATGGGTTCTCCAACCCTATCTCTTTTTTTGTGACATATCAAAATACACATGGCATTGAATTAAGATTGTGTATACATATATATATATACTATATATATATATATACATAGTGTATATATATATATATATAAATTGGAAATTGTCCATTTTGATATTGATATTTACTTTTAAACCAGTAGTTTTTAGTCTTTCATTTTTTTTTTTTTTGAACACTTTGGGAATCTCCTGGCAGTTATGGATTGGGTCCCTATAAAAATACAGAGTTACACATATATATATATATATAGACATAGATACACATATATACACATATATATATAAACTACTCGAAAATCTTTACTTATCTTGTAGACCCTGAGTCTTCCCTATATTCTGAGCCTCCTTGGCATTCACATAGCCCTTGATTTTGTTTTATTTTTCCTGTTGGGGTAACCATATGCACAATGCTGGTTTTTTGTTTTTTAAAAAATTTTCTGTAAGTTTTTAATGCCCCAGTTATCGTCTGTAGAGGCCACAGTTGGGGATTTAGAGACCCCTTTACAGATCTGAGGAAAACGAATTTCCCAGAGTCACAAGGTGTGGTTTTGGCACGTTCAGTAAAAAACAAACAATAGTAAAAAGGAATTTCTAAGAACATCCCCCTACCTATGAGTAAGCTCATTTTACTTCCTGATTGACCTGTCTAAAAGGAACTGATCCTCTGGGAATACCCCCAGGTTTCAGGAGGCCCTGAGGGAGTTATAGTTTATAGACAGAGCTAAAAAGAGTTGATGAGCATTGATATTACAGAAGAAAGAATTGACAGCTTTGCTTTGTGACTATAGACTGCTTGCTTTCTCCTTCCCTGGCCTCATCTGTAGTTTTTGGGTCCAGGAATGTGACCGAGGGAATTAAGTAGACCAGAAGATGTCATGACTAGGGGTTTAACACATGCTTGTTCAGATTAGAGTTTGGTAGAGTGACTAGTACAGTCATTATTAGAAAGAAAATTGGAAATTGTCTGTTTTGATATTGATGTTTACTTTTAAACCAGTAGTTTTTAGTTTTTTTTTTTTTTTGAACACTTTGGGAATCTCCTGGCAGTCATGGGTTGGGTCCCTAGAAAAATACAGTTACACAAAATTTTGCTTATAGTTTTTAAGAGATTCAAAGACACTCTGCACCTCAGAATGGGAGCTCATGCTTTAAAATCGTACTTTAGAACTTCCATTTTAAAAGGCATATATCATCTCTACTATATAAGTTCTTCTAAGTCATATTTCATGGATGCATATTCGGTTTACCAGGACAGTTTTATTTCAATGCTATAAACCAAGAGTAAGCAAACTGTGGCCCAGGGGCCAGATCTGGCCAGCCTCCTGTTTCCGTAAATAAAGTTTTATGGGAACACAGCCACAACCATTTGTATATGCACTGTCTATGGCTGCTTTCATGCTACAAAAGCAAAGTGAAGAGTTGGGACAGAGACTTTACGGCCTGCTAAACTGGAAATATTTACTATTTGGATCTTTTTAGGAAAAATTGGCATACTTGCTATAAAGTATGAAATTTGAGAAGATGGAATTTATGGCTTTATATTTAATATGTCAATAATTAACTGTATTTGAGACATTCTCCAAATCACATGACCTTGACATTCACATAGCAGGATGCTCAAGGGGACTTTTTCTGTTATCTCAGAATTTGGTCCAAGCCTCCAAGGTGAAGGCAATGATCGCTCACCCCCAGGGTGAAAATGAGACCCTCCCAGGCCCTCACCGGCCCCTCAACCTCATCCCTGCTCCGCTGTAGACCTGAAGCTGCTCCACTCAGCCCTGCCTGTCTGGTTCATTCCTATATTCTCTGCTGTCGAGCACCTTGTTGAGTAAATGAATGGGTAAAATTCTAAAGGTCACCGTTTATTTCACATTAGTGGGGTATAGTGTGTGCTTATCTTCCTCACTCGACTGCTGTGACAATCCAATAAGAGTATATATCTTAATCCCTAGCCCTCACTTTTAGCCAATGTTCCTATTTGTACTTATGAAAAAAGGAGAACCTGTCAGGCCTGAACCCACTAGGGGATACCGTTGGGTGGTTTTGAGAGTTTCTTTCATTCGTTTCTTCACTAAGCATCTATTGGGCAGTTCCCACATGCACAGCTCTGTAAATGATACCGGAAATAGAAAGAAAAATCAGACATTGCTGGAGGTCATGCAGCTGGTGGCAGAGCCTGGGCTTCAATTCCTCCCCATGAGCTGTCATTCCAGGGCTCTGTCTTCTTCTATCTGACCAAGCGTCAGGGTGGGTTTGCTCCAGTCAACGAGTGAAGGAAAGTCCAATCAAAGTCTTGCATAGTGAGATCTGTTCACCTTTGTCAGAATCAACTCACAAGAGTGTAAATACATCTGAAGGAGCAGGACCAGAATGAGAAGCAAACCTACCATTTTGGCCAGTTTGCATCTTCCCAGGGGGAGAAGATGGGAAACACAAACACTGCTGGAGGTGAAGGCATGTTGTGACGGGCCAGCCAGGATGGGATTGGGCCATAGTGTACTCCAGGTACATCCCCGGGTTTCCAAGCTAGAGCACATCTGAGGGAGGGTCCACCCTGCACAGCCCAGGGATCTGACCCCATGGGGAGCAGTGCCAGTTGCCAAGAGCTGGAGCATCCCATCTGCAGCGGCGGGCATCTGCTGGGACGAATGGTCTGGAGGAGGTGCCACTTCTTCCAGCTCGCTTTGTCGGAGTCACAGAGCCACAGCTGAGGGGCTGTTTTGCTCTGATCTGTGCAGTGCTAAGCCAATGCTGGGTGCTGCTTAGATGGCACATTTTCTCACCCCTCACAGGAGGATGAGCTATAAGAGCCACATCTGTAACCTGCGAGAGACGGGAAGCTTTGATTAATGCTCAAAGGCAGTGCTCATACCTGTTACTGGACATATGCTTATCGTTATAGCCATCTGCTGGACTGGCATCCGGCCCACTCTCAAACGCCAGTGCTGAACACAGATTGCGGAGGCATCAACCCAAGGAGGACTGCACATCAATAGGGAAAACGCACCATGCCTGGCAGGGCCAAGTTCACAGAAAAAAACTAAGTGGGGTCTGCTTTCTTCTGCAAAAGGCTGGAAAGGCTCCCATAGTGAGGGATGCTGAGACACTGCAGGTCTTTGTTTGCATTAAAAATTAATATGTATTTTATTTACTACTCTTAATATCTAAGATATTTAAATATATTTTTTTGTGTGTGTGTGAGGAAGATCAGCCCTGAGCTAACGTCTGCCAATCTTCCTCTTTTTGCTGAGGAAGACTGGCCCTGGGCTAACATCTGTGCCCATCTTCCTCCACTTTATATGGGATGCTGCCACAGCATGGCCTGACAAGCAGTGCGTTGGTGCGCACCGGAGATCCGAACCCTGGACCTCTGCAGCGGAGTGCGCGCACTTAACCGCTACGCCAAGGGGCTGGCCCCTAAATATTTTTTATCAATCTATTAAATAGTGAATTTCCTTTCCTACTTACCGTATGAAGTGCCTGACAGTGCTTGTCCCTTGGCACCCGCTCAACATCACATTTGCTGTCCTCTTGCCTCCCTCATTCAATCCCCAACCAATGGCAAAGCGAAGACGTGGTCAACCAGCATCGCATTTCAGCACCCTTCAGTGGCCCATGGGAAGAGCTTGACATTTCTATACACAAGAGAATACACACTGATCTCATGAAATTTTAAGATAAGGGAGAGCATATATTAAGAACTGCTCACGTAGAAATAGGAAAAAGAGTTTCAAAAGCTCTAGATGCTCTCCATGCACCTCTTCTTAAAAACAGGATGGGAACCATCGATTTTGTAGAGTATGCATTCTCAACAGGGCAATATAGTCCTCGGGAGGCAAAAATTGATCCTTGGAGGGCAAAAACCCCTTAGATATGACAACAGTCTGTGGGCCTTCAAATGATCAGAGTACATGCCGATACATAGCACATCTGTGACATTAAAATTTCATGGGAAGAAGTTAGGAAAGAAATGTCTAAAAAGGCTCCTTAAGGGGCCATAATGGAAAAATTTGAGGGACACCAATGTACAAGCTAGCACACGGGATTACTGGAGCATAAACATGAGGCTCATACTTTGCAGTGTTCCCTCTCCTTCCAGGAACGGGCTAACCAGGAGGCAAAGAGAGTTAGTAGTTTACATAACCATCCTGGGAGAGCCTCACCCACCGGCACTGGGCCCAGCCAGAGGAAGAGGCAGGTAAGAGTCTCTCCCCAAGGAGACTGTATTCCAGTTGGGAAAAGGAGGGAGAATAACAAGTCAAATATCCATTTTAGAAACAGAAGGACCTACTTAAATAGGTGGCTGGGAAATCTTCTCTGAAGAAGTGCCATTTGAGTTGAAACCTCAGCGATGAGAAGGAGCCCACCATGAAACATGGAAGGGGGAGGGCTCTCAGGCTGAGGGGTGCAGCATATCCAGAGGAGGCAATGAGCACAGGGGACTGGAGAGGGGCCCAGGTCGCCTGGACGGCCGTGGGGAAAGTTGGAATCTGACTCTGAGATTGGGGAGCTGTGGTGGTTTGAACAGTGTCCTCAGAAATCCATGTCCATTTGGAACCTGTGAATGTGGCCTTATTTGGAAACAGTTTTTGCTGATGTAATTAAGTTAAGACATGGTGGTTAAGGTGGGCTCTAATCCAGTGACTGGCATCCTTATATGAAGAGGGAAATTTGGACACAGACACATGAAAGGGAAGACGCCCTTGTGAAGATGGAGGCAGAGACTGCATGATGCTGACACAAGCCGAGGAACGCCAAGCCGGCACCAGTGGAAGCAGCGGAGGCAAGGAAGGATTCTCCCCTACAGGTTTCAGAGGGAGCGCGAGCCTGCCGACACCTTGACTTTGGACTTCCAGCCTCCAGGACTGTGAAAGAATACATTTCTGTCCTCTAAGCCACTCAGTTTGTGGTACTTGATTTGGCAGCCGCAGGACACTGATGCAGTGGCCGAGCAGCAACAGCCCCTCAGGGCGCTGTGAGCCTTGAGAAAGATAAGTAATGTGGTCCCATGATCTGATGTCCATCTTATGAAGGTCTTCCACTGCTGCGTGGCGAGGAGCTGTGAGGGGTAGGAGGAAGTGAGGAGATGAGGGAGCAGCCTACTGTGACATCCAGGTGACAGGGGCAGGGCCTCTGTCCAGGTGGTGGCAGTGGGACAGATGGGCCATCGAGCTTGCAGATGGGCCCAAGTGCACTTGCTGCAGACAATGGGTTGTGGGGGGACAAGTGTGAAGCTGGGTGGTGGAAAGGATGCTGCTAAGGTCATTCAGGAAGAGATGGGGGAGCCACGGGTGGGGGTGGTCGTGGTGGGAGTGGAGAGAAGAAGATGGTGGAGGTGGGCTGGGAGGGGAGAGCGGGGGGGTGGTGATTCCTGGGTTTCTACCTTTAGACACTGCGTGGATGGTGGTGCCGTTTACTGAGATGGGAAAGACTGGGGTGAGCCAGGTTGGAGGAAGGAGATAAAGTGTTCTGCTCTGGAATTGTCAGCTTTCAGACATCTTTAGGAGCCCCGGTAGAGATGTGGCCATTTCTATCCCACCCGCCTCTCCGTTTCCAATCTAATTTTTCCTTTTTCTCTTTTTTTGATTTACTGTAGAAAATGACTTCCCACTTTGGTCTGACTTGCTTATTTAGCGTGATATATTTGGTTTTCAAGGCTGAGGAATGTCTCTCTCTCATTCTCAACCCCAGGGAGGATAAACACACAATGACATTCATGGTGACATACTGGTGGACGCAGAGCCTCGAGCTCTGGCGGGGGGTGAGGCCTCTCTGCTCTCCAGGGATACGTCGGTAAACCCTTGAGACGGCCCAGCTGCGGAGGGCAGTGCTGCCCTTGGGCCCCGGGGCCAGACTATCCTGGGTACGCCCGGTGCCATGGGATGGCAGCTTCTTCCGCCTCTGCCAGGGCCGGGCCCCACGGCTCCTCCAGGCTCTGCCCACTACTCATGCTCATTGTCACTCTGCGCACCCCTGGACCCGCTGATGCTGTTCCGTCCCAGATGGGTGAGGGCTGTATCCCACCAGCATCCTCATGCCTGGGTAGCTTTCCGAAAAGGACTGACCGGTTGACTCCTTCCCTCATGGTGCCTTTTCAGTGTAACACATAGTTCTTGTAATTTAATTTCTTAGTTTCTTAGAGTTCTCTGTCTCAAGGAACTTTGGGAAAATTTACCTGAGGCTTGTTCTGGGGATGTTTGAAGGGGCCCACTTGCTGTACCCCAACGCCTGCTTCCCCAGGACATCAGCCCAGCCCCAGTACAAGCCCTCCCCTGGCAAACCTCCTCTGCTCTGGCAGGGAGGGCTTCAGAGGGACAAATACACTGTGCTGCCTTCTGTGTCAAAAATCTTAACTTCAGCTCCTAGCCTGACTGAGCACCAAAGGTCAATTTGGGGCTGGCCATGTGGCATAGTGGTTAAGTTTATGTGCTCTGCTTTGGCAGCCTGGGTTCACGGGTTCAGATCCTGTATGGACCAATACCACTCATCAGTCCTGCTGCAGCAGCGACCCACATACAAAATAGAGAAAGACTGGCACAGATGTTAGCTTGGGGTTAATCTTCCTCAAGCAAAAAAAAGAGGGAAATTGGCAACAGATGTTAGGTGAGAGCGAATCTTCCTCACCAAAAAATACAATAAAATTAAAATTAAAAAAAAAAAAGATCAGTTTGCCCTTCTATGCTTGGACGTCACTGTGTCGCTGGGCAGTCAAACACCCAGCCGCTTGCCTTGTCCAGCCAGGATTTCAGTGGAGTATCTAATTACCAGGAGGACTCTTCTGGAACCCTCTTGATGCCTACAAATATGTTTCAACTCTCCTATCACAATCAATATTCTTCTACGTAGAGGCAATAAGGGAAATTTATAATTCCTAATAAGTTGATTTTCTCCAGAAATTTATTGATGACATAAAATTAGGTTGAACAAAACTTGCTACATTTTACAATTATTTTTAATGTTTTTGTGGAACCTTCCTTTTTAAAAAACAGGAAGATTTTAGTGCTGAAGCATTCTGCAATTGCCAGGCACCAACTCACATTTTGGTGTGACACAATGCAGGAGTTTTGACAAGGCAATTGTTCTCCTGACGCAATCATTTTCCATGTAGAGCAAAATGTCTGGAAATGTCAGAAAATTAAGGGTCTTCTCATTTTATGACCTAGAAAGCTGATCCAGACTCGTTTCTAGAGAATTGAGCTGGATAAGCTAACGTGTAAAGTAAACAGAGCATTCAGAAGGGTTTAGCCTGGTGGCAATTACGTAATCGAAACAACTGGATCCAAACAAACAAAAATACTGTTTCGACATTGGTGGGAACCTCTTGCACAATTTGAATTCATTGCACTGACCATATAATTAGTCACGAATGCCCCTGACATAAAGGTGGGGGGCATGAATACAACAACAAAAAACTCCTTATTTTTGCATAACTTGACCTCATTTCTCCCAAAGAGTAGTCCATTTGGACAAATGATATCCCCACGGTGCAAAACCTGAGTTTGCAAATACACTGAAACTAACGAAAATGAAACAGTTGGTGGAGAAAGATAGAAAATCCAAAGTAATTCAACAATTTAAAGAAATGAGAAAAAGTAGGTGGTTGTCAGTGTAAGAAATAATGACATGGAAGAAATACGTGGGACTCCAGCCCTCTCTCCCCAATCTCAGTCGGACTGTGCGTCCTTTCCGAACGTGACACGAGCCCTGGAAATACGATAATGAAATATGGCAAGTTGGTACCCTGTGCTTCTGCTTCTGAACGGTACAGACTTTTTGTTGTGATGGAAATCAGTATATGAAAAGAAATCAATCTGTCAATATGTTCTTGTTTTTCTCCACCGGCAAGGAGCTAGGCTTATTTTGAAAGCCAAAAGGAACGCGGGCTGCCTCTTCTAATGAAGTCCCCTCAGGAAGCTTAGCCTTTGGAAGTCACATTGCCTTCAGGGACAATCAGAGCTACACAGCTTGTCTGAGCTGGTATGGTGGTGACGTGTTGAAGAGATGCACTTCCTCTGGAGCCTTCCAAGCAGAGCTGCTGCCCACTGTGGAGAGCCGGTCAGACAGGGGGTCCGCAGGGGCTCACACGGTTGAGAGGAACGTAAACTTCTGCACCACGAGAGAGATCTCAGGATGCAGGCCAACAGAGATCAGACCACCTTCTTAAACTCTCTTTCAAGGAGCTCTGTGATCCACACCTGGCATACCTAGACAAATGTGCTATTCAAAAATTCCGAGCTCCCCTGAGAGTCTGGGGAGCAGAGGCAACACAGGGCACTCTTACTCCCACGCAGTGGTTTCTTGAGAAAAAAAAGTCGCCTTCATCTGTCTCCTGTCTAAATTCCCTCTCCCTTTGAGCCTCGTTCCACCCTGGCCTTCTTATCTTGAAGGAAAGAAAAAATAATTTATATCAAGCTGTAGGGTATTCTTGCCAGACCTAGTAGATTCAATTGTTCAAAGCTCTTGGATTTGTGTAAAAAAACAAACACGAAAAGCAAAGCCCTAAAACCTCGAGCAATTTGAAATACACAGTAAATGAGTGACAATATTTATCTTTTGGAAAAGACCTTTAAATAAAGACTCAGAGGAAAAACAAAAGAAAAATAATCATTTGGTATATTTCCCCAACATATTGGCTTTTTAATTGTCAGTGTATGAATTTAACTTCCGCCAAGAATTCTGCATCAGTGCTTATTACTGAAGATTGAGCATTACCAGGAAAGTCTGTTACTATGGCAAACACTTTTATCGGAAGAGGAATGTAAATGAGAGTAACTCACAAAATCTATGGCTGAAAGACGAACACAGGAAAAATTCCTCATTCTTGGGCTTTAGCATTCATTTTAAAGGAGATGGTGACAATTAAGTCAGATATTTAGCAATTACTTATTATGTAAAGAACCCTATTTTAAGAGCTACAGGAGATACAAAGGCAAAAATGAGGTCTGTTTCCTGGTCTCAAGGAGCTTCCATTCAATTAGAGGAATGCACACATAATCACACAAGAAGTTAAAGATAAGCTGAAAACAACAAAGCAGACGATTACCTTAATGTGATATATATGTGATTAACTGAGAAATAAATTATTTAGACAATAGCTGCTATGGGAGTCCAGGTGAGGGAGGTACAATGGACAATGTTTGATCAAAAAGGCTTCATTGTGGAAGGGGTGTAGACATTGATGTTTAATGGTGGGTGGTGTTGGGATAATCCAAAGAGAAAGGATTATGGGAAACTTAAAATGCATATTTGAGGGTTAGGGGATGGACTGAAATAGGCAATCTGTGAGAGGAAAAGTTGGGATCCCAGACTAAAAAGATAAATGAATGTACATTCTGGGTGGGTTCCTTTTGAAATGCTAAGGGATTTGGATATTATTCTATAGGGAAGGAGTAGACATTGAAGGCTTTTTTTTTTTTTCTTTTTGGTGAGGAAGATTAGCCTTGAGCTAACATCCAATGCCAATCCTCCTCTTTTTGCTGAGGAAGATTGGCCTTGAGTTAACATCCGTGCCCATCTTCCTCTACTTTATACGGGACGCTGCCACAGCATGGCTGGACAAGCCATGCATCGGTGCGTGCCGGGATCTGAACCTGTGAACCCTGGGCCACCGAAGCGGAGCACGTGAGCTTAACCACTCCGCCACCAGGCCAGCCCCCACTGAAGGTTTTTTTTATTGGTTTTGGTTTCCCACTTGTTTATAGGTAGTGACAGCTGTTGAATGGTGAAAACTGGGTCAGCCTTACCCAGCTTGGGGTTGGGCAGGGGGAATGCAGGAAGTCCTAACTCAGTAATTCATTTGCTTACCCTCCAGTCTTGCTCTAGATACTGTTCTGAGGTTGGCAGCACATCCCTGAAATGATTATACGTTGTGTTTCCAGCCCACCCCTCACGTAGCTCAGCCTCTCCAGAGTCTGCCAACAAGCTCCAATTTGTCCGTAAATCAACTTTCAGTGTCTGCTGTGCTACCTTCCCAGAGCTCAGTGCCCACCTGCTCGAACCTGCTGGTTTCCAGGGATACAGATGCAGCCAATCCCTGCTCCCACCACGCTGACTGTTATGGGCAGCCTCAGGCTTTTGCATGGATGACATGCATACTCCATATACCCTTGACTTATCTTCAGACAATCTTCTGGTCGCCACTTAACTCTCTAGACTCACATTTCCAAGTGCCTGATGCTAGAAAAGTCAAATCTTGATGATGCTTCCATAGCTAGATGCCTAGACCTAATGAATACTCTGTCTCCACCTGGAATCTTGGCTCAGCTCTTCCCCACCCAATCCATCTCATAGCTAACTCACCAGGGGCAAGGAATGTGGTATATAGAGCAATGCATTAAGAGCATTAAATTTGCTATTGTGTAAAACATATTAGAAGAAGTAAAAAAGGTAGCAAGAAAATTAGTTAAGAGAGTTTAGATGTACTATGAGGCGAGAAGATCTGGGCTATGGAAGGTGGTCCTGGAATTGAAAAGAAAGTGATAGATATGAGATATATGGGGAAAACAAAAGAGGGGGCGGCCCAGTGGCATAATGGTTAAGTTCGGTGCACTCTGCTTTGGTGGCCCAGGTTCATGGGTTCAGATCCAGGTGTGGACCTATACCACTCATCAAGCCATGCTGTGGTGGCAACACACACAGAAAATAGAGGAAGATTGGCACAGATTTTAGCTCAGGGCCACTCTTCCTCAAGCAAAAAGAGGAAGATTGGCAATAGCTGTTAGTTCAGGGCTAATTTTCCTCACACACACACAAAAAGAATGGACAAGGTTGGTGACTTGGTTCTAAAGAACGAAAAGAGAGGAATCAAAGATGACTGAAGAGCTTCTAGTGTGGGAGATGGAGAGATTGAGGGTACCATGAACAGAAATGAGCAAACAGAAGGAGTATTTAACAGGGGATGGAGAGGTTGAATTTAATTTCACAATAAAGTGAAAATGGAAATTTTCCCCAATGTCTTAGGGTGAAAGATGTTGTTAGTGTGTGGTTTTGCTAGTGAAGAAAATATAGGAGCAAACCAGTGAGAGATAAAGGAATTAGCTTAGGGAAATTTTAATATTTAAGACAAAGTTAGAAGGAGGAAGAGGGAGAAAAATCTATACAGAGATAGAGAAGAAGGAGCCTAGGAGGTTAACAATTGAACAAAAGTAATTTAGGGTTGCAGAAGTTAAATAAATAGCTCAAAATTTTAAAATAAATATGTCAGTTCGGTCAAATGCTCTTGAGAGGCCATTGTGAACACGGAATTAGCGGAGTGAGGAATACGGAATACGGAGTGAGGAATTCATGGATGCTCACTGGTGCAATTTCTCCCTGGTGGTGGAGACAGGAGCCAGACTAAGCTAGTCAGGAAGTCAATAACTATAAATAATTCTAGAAGTTTGCACTGAGATTTGGGTATGAAGATGTAGTAATCTTGGAGAAATTTGGCAGTGAGAAGAATGAGGACTTCTGCTCTGTGTGCGTAGGTGAAGAGAGACAAGCCTGCAGTTATGGAGACTGGAAAGACGAGATCAAGGAAACAGTTATTTAGAAAAGGAGGAGAAGAGGATGGAGTGCAGTTCTCATGCCTCTTGACCTGTTTTGTCAATAAATTAGAGGTGAAATCATTTATCTAGAAGGGATATAGAGGACCGGGAACTTGAAGAGAGGAAACATGGAGGGATAGTCGTTATAGGTTGTGTAAAGTACAAAGCATTAAGGAAATCATAGTGGTGCAGCAATAAGGGCCAATTCAAAGGAGAGAACATAACGTGTTGAGTGAGTTCAGGCAGCTTTGTGAGGACAAGCCTGTGGAGCCCAACAGCTGGGATGAAGAAAACAGTGAAGATGACTTGAAAGTAGACCTGCCCCAGTAGACCTGGCTGAAGTTCGGAGGGCGAAAGAAGTCCATGTTAGTAACAGTTGAAGCCACTGACCACTCAGTCCAGTCTGGACAACGTCTGAAGTTCAGAGTTATCAGCAGGGCCTAGAGAATGAGAGGAGAAGGCCAAGCAGGCACAGATGTCTGGATCTGCTGGGAGGTGCAAGGCGGGGAGTGAGAACTGAGTGGAAACTGCGTTGGTCCAGAGAGAGGAGACACTCTTTCTTGGCTGGTGTGGGGTATTTAGAAGGGTCTGTGGAATCATGATGCAAAGAAACACGCAGGTTGAGGCACTAAATAATCCCACTTTCATTGTGGACCTCCTGGACCAGGATTTCTCAACCTTGGCATTAGGACACTCCGGGCTGGGTCGTTCTCTGCTGTGGGGGCTGTCCTGTGCGTTGCACGATGCTTAGCAGCATCCCTGGTCTCTACCCACCAGATGCTGTCGTGCCCCTCCATTGTGACAACAAAAATGCCTCCAGACATCGCCAAATGTCATCTGTCGGGGAGAAGGAGTGTGCACAATCGCCCCAGGGTTGGGAACCTCTGGGATGGATGAAAACGGATTTCAAGAAACAAGAGAAAAAATAACCTAGCAAAACAGTTATCTAAATAAGAGAAGGGAGTTAACAAATACAAGTGATTTGCTGAATGAATAAACAAAATGTGGTATAGGCCTGCATTCAAATATTATTCAGCTTTAAAAAAGAAAGAAATTCTGATACATGTTACAACATGGATGAGCCTTGAAGACATTATACTAGATGAAATAAGCCAGACACAAAGAGACAAATACTGTATAATTCCATTGATATAAGATACCTAGAGTGGTTAAATTCATAGAGACAAGAAGTAGAATAGTGGTTACCAGGGGCTGGGGGAGGGAAGAATGGTGAGTTATTGTTTAATGGGGGGCAGAGTTTCAGTTTAGGACGCTGGAAAAGTTCTGGAGGTAGATGGTGATGGTTGCATAATGTCAATGCACATAGCGCCACTGAACTGTGCACTTAAAAATGTTAAGGGGCTGGCCTGGTGGTGTAGTGGGTAAGTTCACACACTCCGCTTTGGTGGCCCGGGGTTCGCAGGTTCAGATCAGAACACGGACCTACATACCTCTTATCAAGCCATGCTGTGGTGGTGTCCCACATATAAAGTAGGGAAAGATGGGCACAGATATTAGCCAAGGGCCAATCTTCCTCAGCAAAAAGAGGAAGATTGGCAACGGATGTTAGCTCAGGGCTAATCTCCCACCACCACCAAAAAAAGGTTAAAATGATATATGTTATTTTACGTATATTTACCACAATAAAAAAAAGTTATTTGCACATGCTCATCTCTGATTTAATGATTCCAGAAGGGCATTTAACACCCACCATGGTGATTTGAAGAGAGAGGAGCAGAATGGTCATGTATTGGCCTGAGGAGTGAGTGGCAAGTTGTCATCTGTATTGGTCAGTTGGGGCTGCCATAACAAAATACCACAGACTGGGTGGCTTAAACAACCGAAATTGATGTTCTCAGAGTTCTGGAGACTAAAAGTCCAAGATAGGTGCCAGTACAGTCAATTTCTAGTGAGGGCCCTCTTCCTGGCTTGTGGACAGACGGCTGCCTTCCCCCTGGTCCTCATGTGGGCTTTGCATTGTACATGCACACTCCTGGTGTCTCTTTTTCTTCTTATAAGGACACCAGTCCTATTGGATTAAGGCCTCACCTTTATGCCCTCATTTAACCTTAATTACCTTCTTTTGGCTCCATCTCCAGAAACAGTCACAGAGGGTTAGGGCTTCACCGTATGAGTTTTAGGGGGACACAATTCTGTCCATATCAGCTTCCTTCTCCTTTTCCACTTAGACTGGGCCATGGGCAAAGGCAGACTTGAGAACATGGACAGCAGGTGCTTCAGTGTGTTCCTGAGTGAGGCCAGGTTTTCCTCTAGGTAAAGTGATGATAGAAAGTCATGATGTAGGGAATGGACACAGCAGGCAACAGCAGCAGTCATCCAAGGGAGCAGAAGCCACAGACTTGGACAGGAGCAATAATGAGAACTCAGTGTCGCTAGGAAAATGCATGCATGGTTTCTAACCTCAGGCATAAATGATGACCGAGTCATTTATTTGCATAGCAGAGCACAGCTTAAAAACCATGGATGTTTACAACACTCTAAATATATAATTCCGTCAAGGAGAGCAAAATAACCCACTATTTTCCAATGCTATTAAATATTAATAAATAGGAGATGGCCTTCTCTTTAAAAGCACTTGTGGAGATTTCTGCATCCCAGGTGACAGACTTGAGTTAATCCCTGACCAGTGAGACTGAGAGCATTTAAAATAACAATCTTTACTGGTCCAGTGCTTTTTTCCTATTTATTCTGAAGGTCTAATCTTTCTATGCTTATATTCTCATGCAT
This sequence comes from Ceratotherium simum simum, assembly GCF_057802395.1. Lineage (NCBI taxonomy): Eukaryota > Metazoa > Chordata > Mammalia > Perissodactyla > Rhinocerotidae > Ceratotherium > Ceratotherium simum. The sequence continues at coordinate 3,890,115 of NC_141909.1, forward strand.
CTATGTTGAAATAAGTGGCATTTAGCTATTCAACATGATGAAATGCTAAATATGGTTTATGCCAGATTTAATTGCTGCAACAAATGACACCGAGACTCTATCCCTTGGCATGAAATTGGACTGCAGCTTGCCTGAGCCCATCATTTTGGTTATTCCTGCGACGGATGCAGATTGCTGCAAGAATGACTTGATTGGCACTGATTGGGAAGAGAGCTTGGGTGTACATTTGTGATGGGCCAAAGTCTAGTTCAGATGTTCAACATATACACAACCATAATCTAAATGCACATTTTAAAATACAAATTTTAAAAAGGGACAGATAAGGAGAAAACATTGTCTAGAAAATCTGTATGCTTTTTTTCCTAAGAAAATCAAATGTGGCAGTAGAATTCCAACATTCTAGGTGTGCAGTACTCCTTGAGTGAGGAGCATACTACTAGGAATTCTCGTTCATTCCTTCCTTCCTTCATGGCACAAGCGTTTATTAGCCCACCTTGAACGTTTCCTCTCTCTTCAATAAGGGCCCAAAGCTTGTGTGTGAGATGTGAGCTGGCTTCTCTCACTACCTCCCCTACATCCCCCACCGTGGAGTTCCTCTCATTCTGCTTCACTGCTCATGACTCAGGAAGGTTCCTCATGGGCTATGTCTTGACCACATCTCTTTAAACCTTTTCCCATTCAACTCCTACTTTCCCAACTCTTGCTCACTAACTAAGGAACATCCTCCTTCCTCCCTCTTCATTTCCACGTACCCCACCCACAACGGACACTGGATTCTTGGGACTGAAGCCCTGTGTCTTCTAGTCTATCACCTCCGGAGAAACAAAAATTCTCCTTACACTGTGCGTAGCCACTGGCTTTCCAGGCCTCTCCTTCATTTTGTCAGATAAGTGAGTCTTGACAGCCATAGCTACGTCCTTCTATGTTGCTTAACTCTGATGCTGGGAACACACTGTCAATCAATTTTCAGAATCTCTTGGAAAAACCCATTGGTAGCACACTACAAGTGCAAAATAATAGCTTTAGCTTATTTACTCTCTTTTCCTAAAAAGTTGAGTCTTGACTAGCTAAGAACTTCTAAGTTAGTAATTAGATCACTTATACTTTGTGCAGTGGGGGTAAACTGGCAGCAGGTCTATAAGGAACCATGGGCATGTGTTATGGCATCGTGGACAATGTTCTCCTGGATACATCTCCTGTGGGCTTGGACATTAAAATACACAAGGCCTGTGAATCACGCAAGTTCCACAACTGTGCTAGACTTCTAGGTCAAATCCATGAGGACATTAACTTTTTAACCTTTTTGTATCGTACTACTTTTCACCGTTGGTGTGCCATTGGATTTGGTTGCTGCTGTCAAACCCTCAGGAGTAAGTGTTCAGTGCCAATGCAATCCACGTGAACTGTGGTCATCAGATGGTCACAGATGGCAGAGAAACATAAGTAAAGAGTCACCTGGAGCATTCCACATACTTAAGACCCTCCTGTCTCCATGTTCTCCACCCCATATACCAATTTCTTGCACAAGGAGGAACTGCATCCCTGTGCCAACATAGGATTACACTGAGGACAGTGCTCTCAAGGAATTCTTGAGCGTCATCACATAGTGTTGGAAACTGGACCTTGAGGTCGCATTGGCCCCAACAATAATCTTCTGCTCCATCAGCTCACTTCTACCTGTGCACTCCTACCATGCTAGGCCCTGGGGAGAGAACAGAGAGGAACCCAGACCGGGAACTGGAAAGCTTAGAGCACAGCAGAGAAGTTAGAGATCAAACATGCAATGAAAAATGTGATAAACATAGCCAAGAGTAAATGATGCAGTGGGAGCATCATCACTGAGGTCCCTAAATTAGCCTGGGGGGGTCAGAGAAAGCCCTCTCCAGGAAGGTACTTCTGGGTGGAGATCTGAGGGAGCTGGTGGAGAGAGAGCAGAGGGAAGAATGGTGCATGCCAAATTTCAGATCTGAAAGTATATGAGGTTCAGTTTCTAGAAAGTTTAAAACAATATGTGATTGCTTAAAGCACGTAGAGAGAAACAGAAATAGTGAGAGATCACAGGATAAAAGAGTCAGGTGCGAGATCCTGTGAGAACTTGTAAGCTAGCCCAAGGATGTCAGATTTTCATCACATCGGGAAGCTCCTGAAGAGTTCTGAGCGAGCCATATTTGTATTTCAAAAAGATAGCTGCAGTCTGGGAAATTGATTGGAGGAGACAGGACTGAATTTAGGCAGGAAGCAGCTGCAGTGCCACAGATGCAGGCAAGGAGGCTTGGTGCAGGGCAGGACAGGGACAGGGGCTAAAGAAACATGCCAACTTGTGCTGTTGGCTGTGTGTCCAGTTGAGGTCGTGACCGTGAATTTCCAGGGGTCCCGACACACCGGGTTGTGTGACGTGCTCTGGCTTCATTGGATGTCTTCAGCACAGTGCACAGGAGGTGGAAACTTGGTCATTCCCCCCATTCATTTTCTAGGCAGGTGTGATGGGTGGAAACTGGGGCCAGGACTTTGGGCTTTGGGAAGAGAGCAACTGAAGTTATTAACGAGAATACGAGCTGGAAAAATGGGAAAGTCAAGAGGCAGAGAGATGGTGGTGAGGCGAGAAGAGAGGAGTAACAGGGCTGGAAAGATTGACGAGGTTGAAGGGAAGTTGTGCTCAGAGAGTAAAATGTCTAATGTTGGTGGTAGAGCAGTTTTGGGTGGTAACAAGTAGAAATGGAAGTAACTAGAGAAGAGTAAAGAAACTGAGTGGTTTGTCTGCACAGACACAAATCCTGCAGGCTGCTGCAGGTCGAGCTGGTGAGGAAGACTGACCCAGTTAGCAGACCTTCAGTCAGTCCCTCCAGGGCCTCAGGAGAACAGCGGGAGACAAGCCTCCTAGTTTGGGGATGTTGCCTTAGCAACTACATGCCAAGCACTGTTCCGGGAGCTTCGGACATACTCAGACCTGGGCAGACGACGGCCCACTTTCGTGGAGCTTCCATTTCTGTGGGGACAGGTGGGCCATCCTCAGCATGCTCATAAACTAAGTAGAACAGTGGACAGTGGTGGATTTACGCGGATTTTCACTATGTAATGTGATAGCAGTGGACGAAGAGGTACTGGTTAAGTGGGACCACAGTGACAAGACGGAGTTGGAGTGGGGCGAAGCTCTCACGCAGAGAGATTGTCCAACCTCTTGCAGGCCGAGCTACCTCCTCAAACCACGAGAGCTGGGCTTCCCTGCGAGTTGCTCTCTGATGTAAGGACTTCCCTGACAAAGATGGCTCGATGCTTCACCCTGGCCTGGCACCCCGTGTTGGCCCAGGTCTTCCTTGGGCAGATGACCCTGACTGCCAGGAGGGATTTCACTCCTGAGTAGAAGAAGGGGGACTGTGGCATCCCTCTCCATCATTCGTCCTCTGTTAAAATGGAGTAGAGAGTGGGCCTGGAGTAAAACCAGCAACTGCAGCCCGCACGTGTGTGCACACGTCTTACAGATATCCAAAAAGACGCTTTCTGCAAGTTAAAAAAAGGGAGGTGCAGATTTCCTTTATCATCCCCTTCAGTGTTGTCTTTCTAAAAACTAAATCTAACTTTGTCACAACCCTATTGATTACAGCGCCAAGTCCTAACCCCATGGCGTCTAGAAACTTCCAGGCTGGTTGGGTCATCTTCCAGCCACTTCTTACCGTGTGCCCTAAACCCCAAGCAGTCCAAATGCTGTTCAGAGCTCAAGCAGCTATGGTTTGTGATTCAGGGGATCTGTCCCCGTGCCCGGAGCACGCGCTCCTCTTCCCTGTCTAGTGAATGGAACTCATCCTTTGAAATGAACTCAAGGGGCCGGTCCGGTGGCGCAAGCAGTTAAGTGCGAGTGCTCTGCAGCGGCGGCCTGGGGTTCGCCGGTTCGGATCCCGGGCGAGCACCGATGCGCCGCTTGGCTAGCCATGCTGTGGTGGCGTCCCATATAAAGTGGAGGAAGATGGGCATGGATGTTAGCCCAGGGCCAGTCTTCCTCAGCAAGAAGAGGAGGATTGGCAGATGTTAGCTCAGGGCCGACCTTCCTCACAAAAAAAAAAAAAAAAAAACTTGAACATCATATCCTCTCTGGAGCCTCCTTCAGGTCTTCCAGCAGCTAGTGTGTACTCACTAATCTCTGCCTGTACAATCCTGCGCTATACTCTAGGGCAGAGACCACTCAGAGTGAACCAAGTGAAACTGACATTTTTGTACATCAAAAACTGTCAAATATGAGCAATTTCATATAGTTCAAGCAAATGGTTGTCTTTCATTGTCTGTTTTTCTTTGTCTTTAATAGAAATAGAATTTCTAATTTTATCTGGACCAGTGGCTGCTGATTAGAAAGATTACATTTTACAGATGTGATCTTATGACTAAGTTCTGGCCAATGAGATGTAAGCAAATGTATTGACTAACAGCTTCTCGGAATCTTACGTAAAACATAACTTGTGCATCCCCTTTGATATTTCTTCATAGTTCTTTCCCTATCCTGCTGCCTGGAATGCACTTATGATTGCTGGAGGTTTAGCAACTCTTTTAGAACATGAGGATAAGTGCTACACCCCAGAGATTATGGAGTGGTGAGCTAGAAGTAGGGTGAGTCCCCAAGGTCTTTGGTGGCAAAGCCATCACCTGGGCCTGGGACGGATAGAGAATTTCTATTTTATTAAGCCAATATTATTTGCAGTGGAACCTACTCCTAACTGATACATAATGAATTTGAATTATTTCCTTATATGTTTGCTTACTCATTAGACTGTAAGTTCCTCAAAGGCAGGGGTTATATTTTTAAATCTTTGTGCCCTCAAGTATCTATTAGCAAGCACTGAGTATGGCATCTATTATATGCTCAATAATTTTTGTAGAGTAAAATATTTTGTTGTTGTTTTGAACAGAGTGTTTCGAGAATAGCTTATGTGAATTAAAAACAATATTTAAGCAGTATCAAAGTTAAAGATAAATAGACTCACTCAAAGAATACCAGTAAGCAAATAAGAAAGTAGAAGAAAATACAATCCATAGACATTTTTCACATGAGACAATGTCAATACATATCAAAGCATGACAACACGAATTTGATTTTGGTGAGAAAAACCCACCTAAGGCACTTCACTCAATCTGAGACTCAAAGGATTGAGGCCAATGAATAATAAACAAAGAAAACGGTCGATAGACACTTTTGTAGAAAGATAGGGGAAAAAAGGAATGATAGTTGGCGATACATGTAACTTCCTCCTATCATTGACTTAGACGGGCTTAAACCTGAGTAAAAGCTGCAGACTTGGCCCCAATGGGAATCAACGATGTCTGAGCTTATATAATGCCAACAACCATCCTTTCCAGAGTTGAAAATGTTAGAAGCTAAACCTTCCCTGTGTAAGTTATGACTTTGTGTTTAACCACCAGGAACATTATAAACTCTGTAAATAGCAGACTATAAAATTATTACAAATCAGAAACCAAGCACACAGCTTCTCAATAACCATATATTATTGAATATTGCAGGCTGCACCCAATTCAATTCAGTCTGCCAGTCATGAGTTTAATAATGAGATTACAGCAACCTAATTTTCACTCAAAGTGAAAAGTTTATTAGTACAACTAAAACTATCAAAATAATCAATTTATAAATCTAAACAAACCATTAGGGTGAAGGAGCCCTAATAGATACTAGGGTCAATGTCTAAATCAATAATATTGTACCAGTTTAGTGACAAGTCAGATGTACAGTAAAGGATCAGTGTCGCTGCTGCAAATGAAATCACTAGCAATCAAATATAATTTAGTATTACAAAAGACATGTGGCAGGCATAATAGATCTAATTCTCCTCCTCTGATCAAGGAAGAAGCAGGAGTTCAATTATCGTTCCACTCACCAGAAAACAACTTGCAATAGAGAAGAGGTTTTCACTACATGAGGAACAGAAACATAAAGGTGACAGTGGCAGTACAGTATTACAGAAATGGAATGGATGCAGCCAAGAGACCTGGGGATTCTAATTTGGTCCATTCTTCTTCCCAGCTGGCTGGACTTGGGCGAGCCATCGGGCTTCTCCTGGGTAGCATCTTCCTACGTAAAATCAAGGAATAACGGTTCAGAGGAGGGAGAGTTCAATGAGCTGTACAATGTTTTGGGAGGCGGTACAACCTCACCAATGGCCATTTTGGAATCATGCAGAGAGGGAACAGGTGGCTCTGGACAGAGCCCACAGCACAAGAAAAGTCTGGCAGGTGGAAATAGGCACCTGGTTTTAGAGAACGGGGAGTGAGCAAAACTAACCGGCTGGGCCATTGCATCTGACTCCTCTTGGGCACCATGGCAAACTTCTCGCCTTTCTTCTTACTCCATCAGCAACATGCTCTGCACGATCTTCAGGCAGCTTCATAAAGCCACGAACTTGCAGCGCCCCGTTCGGGGCTCACACCGTGTCTAGCAGTTTCCTAGGGCTTCTGTAACAAATTACTACAACTGGGTGGCTTAAAACAATAGACATTTATTGTCTCACAGTTCTGGAGGCTGGAAATGTGAAATCAAGGTCTCAGCAGAGCCATGTCTCTGAAGGCACTAGTGGAGGATTGAATCCTTCTCTGCCTCGTCTTAACTTCAGTGTCTCCTGGCAATCCGTGGCATTCTGGGTTTGTAGAGACATCACTCCAGGGTCTGCCTCCACCATCACGTCGTCTTCCCTCTGTGTGTCTCTCTGTGTCTTCTCCTCTTCTTATGAGGACACTTAGACTTAGGGCCACCCTACTCCAGTGTGACCTCATCTTAATTTACCCAATTCCATCTTCAAAGACCCTATTTCCAAAGAAGGTCAAATTCTGAGGTTCCAGATGGATGTGAGTTTTGGGGAGACACTACTCAACTCACAACACCACATACTTCTCATTTTCTGCCAGGGGCTTCTCTGGCATCACGTGGGATACCCCCAGGAATCACGGTGGTCACAGGTGTATGAGCCGCAAGTGACCTGTGAGATGCTGAACGTTTGGAACTGCTGATTTCTGCTTGTTCTTTAGGCAAAGCCAGTGGATGGCGAAGACCAGAATGAAGCAGTGGGTAGAACTGCGCTTCTCTCAATGCCCTTCTTTCTGGAATCTCAGATCCTCGGATTCTGGCTGCCTGCTTGCTCTGGAATGCCTTTACATGGCTCTTTTTGGGTGCTTTATTCAGCTTGTAGAGTTATTCTTGGAAGGGTTGTCCTTATACAAGCTCCTTGTCATAGCTGGGAGCAGAAGTCTGTGGCCTTCCTTATCTTTGTAATCTGTCCTGCCTGTCGTCTACCTTACTTTTAGCAGGAGATCAAGAAGTACTTCATTAAATTTACATATTCCACATCTCCTCTCTACTACCATGATCTCAGGACTATTTCTAATCTACTAAGTCTGGCAAAGTGGCACAGGTAACTTAAAACCTACACAAAGGACTTAAAAAGTTCTTTCATCTACACCATTCTCGCAACGAATCCTGTGAAGTCATTGATGTAGGAGTTATACCTCCATTTCGAATATGGATAAACTATGAGGCAGAAAGTTAAATTATTGTCCTGGGGCCTACAGCTAATAAACGGAAGGGCAAATCCACACACTCATGCTTCCTAACTCCAAACAGTGCTGTGGGAGGGATTATTAAATTATTATTACAGCGTTATCAGGTGGCAAATTAAGGACTAGACATTTAGATCATAATGCCGCTTTTACGTGAAAGAAGTTATTCACACGTTTTTCTCCTGTAGATTCCATGCCTGTATGTTTCCATTTTGTTTAGGAAGCATATAACTAATTACATAATATTAGTCCATTTGGTTAAGTTTCAGGAGATGGGGCTTCCATTGGGAATAACGATTTATTCCTCCCCATAATTAAATTGATTTTTGAGCCCTTTTCTCACTTCTGGTCTAGGTAACCCAATGTCTTCTGGACTAGTGGTTTCATTTCGAGCCTATATTTCATGGGATATTTGTGAACGTAATCACAGTAAATTGCACATCAGTCATTTAACCTTTCTACCTCAGTTACTCAATTTGCAAAATAGTGATAATTAGGCCTTTATTAGAAAAGAAGAAAGAAAGAGAAGGGGGAGAAAAGGAAATAAACCAAACATTCAGTTTTGTCAGAATATGAAGACACTGGCATGGTAAATGTATTAAAACACTTTTTATATATATATAATGTTACTATGCGAAAATATTTACAGGAGCTAACACTATGCTGAAAATGGTATGTACTTATTATGTGACTGAATTTTAAAGACAGGAAAAAAAGGTCATTGATATTTAATGACACTTTTCCTGTTGCCATCAGAAAAGGAGAGTAATATTCAGAACTGTATGGCCTTTGCAGTGTATGAATATTGTGCCTGAGTATCATCTCACTTAATCTCCTTCTTGGAGAGAACTCTGGGAAAGGAAGAATGTGGAGAGAAATCGAAGTTTTATGACACAAACATTAATTTGTCTCTTTCAAGGATTACTTTAGCCATTCTCCTGTGATTGTAGAAACTATTTTATCTGAAGCATTTCCCAGAATGTGACACTCACAACATGTGGCTTGCCAAGTGATTTTAGGTGCTTTTGGGATTACTGGTTGTGTTTTTATTTATAGCTGTCTTGTATTTATGGAAAGTGATAATGCCGTATGGTGATATGGCAATGAATATGGACACTCAATGTAAATCATCCTTAAATAAAACGTGAAAAATATAAAGAAAATATTAAGTAAATATTAATTCAGGTTTGTGTGAATCTGGCAAAAATCATGGGGTGCTGCTCAGAGGAACAAGTTGAGGAGACATTGTTTTACAATGTTCCTGAGTGATGATAAGGATAAGCAGCCCAAAGCAGGGCAAATAGATTAAAAAAGAGAATTATCGACATTTTCCATCTAAATTCTCTTAGGGGCTGATGAAAGATTCCTGTTTTTTTCCTGGTTTTCAAACGTTATCCATCAGTAATATGGGGCATCCTTCCACTGTTGGAGGAGGTACCATCCACCGTGTTAAGGGTGCCATAGTCTGGAAATTCAGGGAAGCATCTAGAACCAGTTCTGGTGCTTTAGAACAGAGTATTTATCTGCAAGGGAAGAGCTACACATGTTTCATCCAATCATATTGCAAAGATTCTATCACTAACTTTTTTTTTAAGACTTTTTTAATAGCAGTTTTAGGATCACATGAAAATTGAGCAGAAGGTACAGAGATTTCCCATATACCCCCTGCCCCCACATACTCACAGCGTCCCTCTTATCAACATCCCCCAGCAGAGGTTGTTTTTTTTTTTTTTTTTCTGCTATCTTTGATGAACCCACATCAACATGTCATTATCCCCCAGAGTCCATAGTTTACATCAGGGTTCACTCTTAGTGTTGCACATTCTATGAATTTGGACAAATGTATAATGGCATGTATCCACCACTACAGTATCAGAGCATTTTCACCGCCCTAAAAATTCTCTGTGCTCCATCCGTACGTCACCCCCAAAATCGCAAGCAACAACTATCTTTTTACTGTCTCCATAGTTGTGCCTTTTTCTGAATGCCATATGGTTGGAATCACACAGTACATAGTCTTCTCTGATTGGCTTCTTTCACTTGGTGATATGCATTTAAGTTTCCTCCATGTCTTTTCATGGCTTTTAATGCTCAATAATATTCCATTGTCTGGATGTACCCCACTGACTTTTAACAAACTTGAAGAAAATTACATACAAAAAGGAAATTCAGGGCAAGGGACACAATTTTAAGTGATTATATATTTATTTTTTACTTAGAAAATCACGTCTTTTTTGTACATATCAGGTAGCTTGTTTTCAGCTCCTTAATTTTCGTGCTGTACTTTTTATTTTGTGCTATCATGTTCCTTGTGATTTAACAGAAGGCAGTCAATGAGAGAAAGAGAAAAATGGTGGGGAATTTTAGATATGGGGTTTCATCTTGTTAGACTGCGGGTCAGTGCTAGAGAGTGGGCGTGAGGAGCCGTGTGGAGTTGGTGATATTGGGGGGGGGTCAGTGGAGGTAACACAAACAGAGGGGACAGATATGCTAAAGTGAGCCAAGCTTGAAAGTAGGAACTCCAACATCTTATTTATTGAACCTCAGGCTCAGAGAGAGACCCGAGCATCCAATTGTTTTTCAGTTACAGGTTAGGTGGACCAAACATACAGAATGAATAGAATCATTAACGCTCATAATCAGATAACTTAATAGAAGAAAACCCAAATCACAAACTATTCTGGTTGTACTATTCTTCTGAAGAAGGGATCAGGGACCTTGATTTATACATTTACTTAAATATTTTTATTAGTCACCTACCGTATAAATAACATCATGGCCTTTCCTCTCTAGTTTCTGTGGTAGGTCCCTACCTTTGTTGATCAAATTTCCCTCACCAGTGGACTATGGTTTTCCTCTCATGACCTTTCTCCTAAGCTTTCTTATAACCCCAAATGAAAAGTTGATAATGTTTTATTTACATTTTGATTTTTTTTAATTTTGAGTTTATTTTTTAATTTTTATTTATTTTATTTTTTTTACTGAGGTAACATTGGTTTACAACATTATATAAATTTCAGGTGTACATCATTATATTTTGATTTCTGTGTAGACATATTCACCACCCAACCATTCATCACCATATACATGTGCCCAGTTACCCCTTTTGCCCTCCTCCCTTCCCCCTTCCCATCTGGTAACCACCAATCTAATCTCTGTATCTATGTGTTTGTTGTTGTTTTTATCTTCTGTTTATGAGTGAGTCACATGGTACTTGACTTTCTTCCTCTGACTTATTTTCCTTAGCATAATAACCTCAAGGTCCATCCATGTTGTCGCAAATAGCAAGATTTCATCTTTTTTTTTATGGCTGAATAGTATTCCATTGTGTATATATACCACATCTTCTTTATCCATTCATCACTTGATGGGCACTCAGGTTGTTTCCAAGTCTTGGCTATTGTGAATAACGCTGCAATGAACATAGGGGTGCATGTATCTTTATGCATTCATGTTTTCATGTTCTTTGGATAAATACCCAGCAGTGGAATAGCTGAATCATATGGTAGTTCTATTCTTAATTTTTTGAGGAGTCTCCATGCTGTTTTGCATAGTGGCTGCACCACTTTGCATTCCCACCAGCAGTGTATGCGAGTTCCCTTTTCTTCACATCTTCTCCAACACTAGATATTTCTTGTCTTGTTGGTTATAGTGAGGTGATATCTCATTGTAGTTTTGATTTGCATTTCCCTAATAATTAGTGATGTTGAACATCTTTTCATGTGCCTGTTAGCCATCTGTATATCTTCTTTGGAAAAATAGCTGTTCAGGTCTTTTGTCCATTTTTTAATTGGGTTGTTTGTTTTTTTTTTGTTGAGATGTATGCGTTCTTTATGTATTTTGCATATTAACTCCTTATCAGATATATGGTTTGAAAAAATCTTTTCCCAGTTGTTAGGTTGTCTTTTCATTTTGTCGAAGGTTTCCTTTGCTGTACAGAAGCTTTTTAGTTTGATGCAGTCCCATTTGTTTATTTTTTCTATTGTTTCCCTTGCCTGCTCATACATGGAATTCGAAAAGATGCTGCTAAGACTGATGTCAAAGGGCATACTGCTTATGTTTTCTTCTAGAAGTTTTATGGTTTCAGGTCTTACATTCAAGTCTTTAATCCAGTTTGAGTCAATTTTTGTGTATGGTGTAAGATAATGGTCTACTTTCCTTCTTTTGCATGTGGCTGTCCAGGTTTCCCAACACCATTATTGAAGAGATTTCCTTTCTCCATTGTAGGTTCTTGGCTCCCTCATCAAAAACTAGCTGTCCGTAGATGTGTGAGTTTATTTCTGCCCTCTTGATTCTGTTCCATCGATCTCTGTGTCTGCTTTTGTGCCAGTACCATGCTGTTTTGATTACTATAGTTTTGCAGTATATTTTGAAATCAGGGAGTGTGATGCCTCCAGTTTTGTTCTTTTTTCTCAGGATTCCTTTGGCCATTTGGGGTCTCTTGTTCCACATACATTTTAGGATTCTTTGTTCTATTTCTGTGAAAAATATCATTGGAACTTTGATAGGGATTGCATTGAATCTGTAGAGTGCTTTAGGAAGTATGGACATTTTAGCTACGTTAATTCTTCCAATCCAAGAGCATGGAATATCTTTCCATTTCTTTTTGTCTTCTTCAATTTCTTTCAACAATGTTTTATAGTTTTCAGTGTACAGGTCTTTCACTTCTTTGGTTAAATTTATTCCTAGGTATTTTATTCTTTTTGTTGCAATTGTAAATGAGATTGTTTTCTTAATTTCTCTTTCTGCCACTTCATTGTTAGTGTATAGAAACACAATTCATTTTCATATGTTGACTTTATATCCCACAACTTATTTATTTATTTCATTTATTTTTTCTAAAAGATTTTTGGCAGATTCTTTGGGTTTTCTATATATAAAATCATGTCTTCTGCAAATAGTGACAGTTTCACTTTTTCCTTTCCAATTTTGAATCCCTTTTATTTCTTTTCCTTGCCTGATTGCTCTGGCTAGGACTTCAATGCTATGTTAAATAAGAGAGGTGAGAGTGGGCATCCTTGTCTGGTTCCTGTTCTTACAGGGATAGCTTTCAGTTTTTCTCCATTGAGAATGATATTAGTAGTGGGTTTGTCATGTATGGCCTTTATTATGTTGAGATACTTTCCTTCTAAACCCATTTTATTCAGAGTTTTTATCATAAATGGATGCTGTATCTTGTCAAATGCTTTCTCTGCATCTATTGAGATGATCATGTGATTTTTATTCTTTATTTTGTTCATGTGGTATATCACGTTGATTGATTTTCAGATGTTGAACTATCCCTGCATCTCTGGAATAAATCCCACTTGATCATGTTGTATGATCTTTTTAATGTATTGTTGTATTCGATTTGCTAATATTTTGTTGAGGATTTTTGCATTAATGTTCATCAGTGATATTTGCCTTTAATTTTCTTTTTTTGTGTTGTTGTTGTCTGGTTTTGGTAGCAGGCTAATGTTGGCCTCGTAGAATGAATTAGGAAGCTTCCCCTCCTCTTCAATTTTTTGGAAGAGTTTGAGAAGGATAACTTAAGTCTTCTTTGAGTGTTTTGTAGAATTCAACAGGGAAGCTGTCTAGTCCTGGACTTTTATTTTTGGGGAGCTTTTTGATTACTATTTTGATCTCTTTACTGGTGATTGGTCTATTCAAATTCTCTAGTTCTTCTTGAAGGTTGTATGAATCTAAGAATTTATCCATTTCTTCTAGATTATCCAGTTTGTTTGCATATAGCTTTTTGTAGTATTCTCTTGTAATCTTTCGTATTTCTGAGGTGTCCATTGTAACTTCTCCTCTTTCATTTCTCATTTTATTTATTTGAACCTCCTCTTTTTTTCTTGGTGAGTCTGGCTAAATGTTTGTCAATTTTATTTATCTTTTCAAAGAACCAGCTCAGTTTCATTGATTTTTTTCTATTGATTTTTTAGTCTCTATTTCATTTATTCCTGCTCTAATTTTAATTATTTCCTTCCTTCTACTGATTTTGGGTTTTGTTTGTTCTTCTTTTTCCAGTTCCTTTAGGTGCATTGTTAGATTGTTTATTTGAGATTTTTCTTATTTGTTGAAGTAGGCCTGTATTGCTATAAACTTCCCTCTTAGAACCACTTTTGTTGTATCCCATAAATTTTGGCATGTCATATTTTCATTTGTCTCCAGGTATTTTCTGATTTCTCTTTTGATTTCTTCATTCACCCAATAGTTGTTCAGTAGAATTTTGTTTAATCTCCACATATTTGTGGCTTTTCTAATTTTCTTCCTGTAGTTGATTTCTAGTTTCATACTGTTGTGGTCAGAAAAGATGCTTGGTATTATTTCAATCTTATTAAATTTATTGAGACTTGTTTTGTGGCCTAATATGTGATCTATCCTGGAGAATATTCCATGTGCATTCAAAAACAATGTGTATTCTGCCGTTTTTTGGAAGGAATTTTCTGTGTATATCTACTAAGTCCATCTGGTCTAATGTGTCATCTAAGGCCAATGTTTCCTTATTGATCATCTGTTTGGATGACCTAACCATTGATGTAATTGGAGTATTAAAGTCCCCTACTATTATTGTGTTATTGTCTATTTCTCCTTTTTTGTCTGTTAATAATTGCTTTATATATTTAGGTGCTCCTATGTTGGGTGCATAGATTTTTACAAGTGTTATACCCTCTTGCTGAATTGTTCCCTTTATCATTATGTAGTGCCCTTCCTTGTCTCTTGTTAAAGTTTTTGTTTTAAATTCTATTTTGTCTGATATAAGTATTGCTATCCCAGCTTTCTTTTCATTGCCATTTGCATGGAGTATTTTTTTCCATCCCTTTACTTTCAGTTTCTGAGTGTCTTTAGGTCTGAAGTGTGTTTCTTATATGCAGCATTTATGGGTCTTGTTGTTTTATCCAATCAGCCACCCCATGTCTTTGGATTGGAGCATTTAGTTCATTGACATTTAAAGTAGCTGTTGATAAATATGTACTTATTGCCATTTTGTTATTTTTTTCTGGGTGTTTTAGTACATTTTGATTTTTTAAAAATGTATCTGTTTAATTTTATGAAAGCGTACATAGTTTTGTGGTTTATTTCTCTTATAATTTGTTTTTGCTGTTTGTCCTGCTGTAGTGGAGAGCCAATGATGTGCTGTGATTTTCTTTTATTTTTTTTCTCAAGAATGGTGTTTCTTTACTAGTAGCCAGTGAGTCAGGTTTGCTGCCTGTTTTTATCAATTTTGTATATTGAATTATGGAATGTGCTAGTAACTGAGATATAAAATAAATTGAAAACATAATATACATGAAAGCAATAAAAAAGTTTGTGCTTTTGATATGCACAAACTAGTTTTGGATTAATATGCAAATAGTAAGTAGGAAAAATTATGAATTATTATTGAATTCAATATCAAATTGCGTGATGAGACTTCAGGGCTGTGGAGATCAAGGAAAAAAGATAAAGAGTGCTGGGTAGTATTGGATGGGAATGTCTTACTAGAGGGAATAGAATGAAATTGGTATTTAAATGAGGGAGTTGATTTTATAGATATGGTGAAGGACGGAAATAAAAGTCCAGGAGCAATAAAACAGCTTTGAGAAAGATCTTGATGTTTGGGTTTGACAATACTTGTTTCTAAGGGTCCTTTTTTGAAAATTGTTAGAGGAAACCTCTTAGAATAGAGGTATAGTCTTGAGGGGCCCCTGACTGCCAGAGTGAGGTGTTAGACTTGTCTGGTTAACAATGGAGAGTGAAACTTTATTATTCTATTAATACTTCCTGATAGGTAATACCCATTTGATTGCAGAGAATTTAGAAAACATATGAAAGTATAATGAGGAAAACAGAAGTCACTCAAAATCTCACCATAGAAGGAAGCTTTATCAGCATTTCAGAGTTTATTTATCTTGGCTTTTTTTCGGCCATTTAGAGATACATATATTTTTTGCATACAAATGGAATTATTCTCCATAGACTGTTAATACCCTGATTTTTTAAATTAATATTATCCTATGGTTACTTTCCAAGTCATTTTTCTTTCAATTTGTTGAATACTATGAATGTGTTCCCTAATATTAAACTATTCTCATGTTCTTGGAATAAATTTTACTTGATGATGATGTATTATTCATGGAATATGCTACTGGATTAAATTTGCTGATTTTTAAAAACTATTTATAAGGAAAATTGGCTGGTAGTTTCTCCTTTTTTGTGAGTACAATTTTTTAAAAATACATCAGCCTTATATAAGTGTCACTGAATTAATTGGGAAGCTTTTCATATTCTGCCATGCTCTGGGAAAATTTAAATACAAGTTAGACAAACATTGCTGGTTTTGGGACTTCTGGTTCCAGCAACGTGTTTGGCAAAATTAACATAGAACACTCCTATTACAAGTACCTAGATATGAGAAGTAAAAATGAAACAAGAACAAAAATTAAATAGATAGCCAAGTTCTCAAGGCAAACTTTAGAACCTTTAGTTCTGAAGGTTCCAGAACTAAAGTTGGTAATGAAAAGTTACAGCAGTAAGTAGGTGGGCCATGGCCATGGAGGTAGTTAACAGAGAGAGGTTCCAGCCAATAGGTGATGCTCAGTCTAATGTAAATACAGGGATTGGAGATCAGAGGAAGGGAAGGGTTCCTGCAGAGTCAGGGTGTGAAATTGATTGCCTGGCATAATGCTAGGACTTTACAGTACCAATGTTCTTGTGAAAGGGTAATATAAAAATCACATTTCTTGGATTTCATGTTCAAATTATTTATCCAAAGGAGTAACAGAATTATTTCTGTTGTATCAACAGTAATAATATTAGGAGACAGACAATGGAATATCTTCAATGTTCTGGGGGAAAAAATACTGCCAGTGTATAATTGTGATCCAGCAAATATCTTAAGACAATAAAGACAAAAGAAGTTTGTTTTTAGAAAAACAAATGCTGAAAGATTTTGAGTCCAAGAGGCTCTGATTAAGGGAAATTCTAACAGATATACTTTAAGCAGAAAGAAAGGTATTCCATATGGAATGTCTGAGATTAAAGAAAGGGTAAAGAACAGAAAGTGGTGAAAGTATAGGTCAATCTAAATGAATATTAAGTGTATAAAACAATAATTATGGTTTCTTTTGGAGTTAAACATAGAGAAATCAGTTGCATAGTCAAAAATAACATTCTGGTTAGGATGGAGGGTAACAAGCTTTAACTGTTTTAAAGTCTGTGTATAATCTAGGAGGGTAAATGTCTTGGTTAATTTTAGACGTGAATAAATGAATGATGCATGGTGTAATTTCTAGAATATCACTAAATGAATAGAGAGAGTGTGTAATTCCAAACAAATATAGAAAAAAAAGGAGTGAAAAAATAATCAATTTAAAAAAAGGAGAAAGAAGACATGCACAAATTAGGGACAAGTAGAAAACATAAAATTAAATAATAAATATAAATCAAAACATATCAGCAATTCCATTAACTATAAATGGACTAAATGCCCCAGTTGAATCATGGTGATTTTAGACTGAATGAAAAAAATAAATCTAGCAGAACAGAGAAGGATTCCAAAAGATTTAATGTTAAAGGATGGAAAATGATATTTCATGAAATCTAACCAAAGAAAGATTATGTGGCAATATTAATATGAGATAGAATAAATTTTAAAACAAAAGCATTAATAGATATAGAGGTTACATTACAGTGATAAGAAATTTAATACACCAGCCCCCCCAAAAAAAACCACCCAGAATTTGTGTGTGCCTAACAATTTGCATTTGCCAAAATTTATAAAGCAAAAATTGACCAAAGAAATAGATAATCACAGTTCGTGACTTTTAACACGTGTCTCTTAGTAGCTAATAGAACAAGCAAACACCAATAAAATGATATAGAAGTGTTGGATGATATGATGAAAAAAATAGACTCAGTAATCATATATGGAACACTGCATCCTTTCCCTGTAGATCGCATACAAGACACTGATAAAAAATTGATCATATGCCAGGCCATTAAGCTAATTTTAATACATTTCAGAGGACTGAAATTACACAGGGTATGTTCTCTGAATATAATGCAATTAAGCTAGAAACCGGTAACCAAAAGATAACCAGAAAATTCAGACAAGTTTGGAAGTTATGAAATACGTTACCAAAGAATTCATGGGTAAAAGAAAATATCTTAATGGATAATAGAAAATTCAATACTCTGAAATTAGTGATAATGAAAATACTACATAGCAAAACTTGTGGGCTGGGAGTAGAGGTAAATGTATAATCTTAAGTACATTAAGGAAGAAATGGTGAAAATCAATGAGCTAACATCATCTCAGGAGTTATACAAAGACTACTAAATAATTCTACTGAAATAAGATAAAAATTATAAATACAAGAAAGGAAATTAAAGAAACATGAACTTATAAGACAGTGTATCAAAATAGTTATAAAATTGATAAAATACTGGTGAAATTAACCAAGGGGAAAAAAAATAAAGGCCAGATACAACTATCAGGAATGAAATGGGGGAATATAACCAGAGGTGCTGTACACATTAAAAAGATAATAAAACAATAAGATGATACTATGAACAACGTTTTGACAATAAATTTGAACACTTAATTTAAAAGGAAAAAAATCTTAATAATATATAACTTACCTAAACTTACCAAAGAGGAAATATAAAACTTGAATAGTCCTATAACCATTAAAGAGATTGAAACAGTAGTAAAAAAGTTTTCCCAAACAGAACATTGTAGCCTAAATGGCTACACTAGAATATTCTATCGAGCATTCAAATAACAAACATTTCTAATCTTACACAAATTTTCCTGAGAGTGGAACGTGAAGATATCCTCCTCTATTTGTTTTATGAGAGTGGCCAGGGAAATGACCCAGGTTTTGTGGAAGCTCAAGCACCAAAATTTTGGAGACATTTTTTTTAAGAGAAAATAATATAAAATTATGAATATATGTAGTGGGTATTTGATGGGGCTCTATGCAAGTAAGAATCATGAAGCTCAAACTTGGTAAGCATCATGGTAAATCTACCTCTGAAGCTAATGAAGCTTGAGATTGATACCAAAAACTGGCAAGGAGAGTGTAATAAAGAAAAGTTACAAGCCAATCTAATTTGTGAACATAGATTAAAAAATAAAAAAAAAATTAGCCAATCATATCCAACAATGTCTTAAATGAGATAATATATCATGATAAATTGGGTTTATTTCAAGAGTGCAAGAATTGATAAAAAATAGTTAGTGTAATTTACTTATATATTAATATAATTTACATTACCAGAGTAGAGAAAGACATATGTTATCTTAATAGATGTAGAAAAAATATATGATAAAATGTTGATATCCATTTGTATTAATATCCATTCACATAGATTTTAAAGCATCTCTTGGTCAACTGGAAATAAATGGAATTTCTGTTACTTCATGAGAGGCATCAAAAAATAGTCTTCAGCAAATATAATGCTTAGTGACATAATTGAAAACCTTCTTTTATGATTCAGAACTAGGCAAGGATGCCTATATTACCACTTCTATCAATAGTGTATTGGGGGTTTTACATAGTGTAGTAAGGCCAGAAAAATAAAAGACATGAGAAGTGGAAAGGAAGAAAAGAAAGTGTTATAATTTTCCATTTTCTATTTTATATGATTATGTAAATAGAATATTCAAAGACTCCATAAATAAATTATTAGAATTAGAGAAAGGTTTAGTTAAGTTGATGGACACTAAATAGAATTGCTTTTCTATATTCCAACAACAAGAAATTAAAAATGTAATAAAAACATGTCAGTTAAAAGAGCTTAAAAATATAAAGTACTTTTATACAAAATTTGCACATGTATAATCTATATAGAAAATATCAAAGAGAACCTATATAAATGGAAGGATCTAAACATTTATTTTATTAGAGGAGCTATTATTCAAATATTTTGTCTCTCATAATTGATCAATATATTTAGTAATGTCACGATAAAAATCTCATCATTATTTTTCTTTACTTTTTTTGAGCAGCTTCACAGCTTCCATATATAATGTGTCTTGAAGCACAAAGCCTTAGAATAGAGAAAATACACTGAAAGTAAACATGGGGAGGAACCTGTTCAAAAGCTGTGGTAACTAAGAGAGTGTCCTATGAGCTTTGGGATAGAAATATAGACCAATGAGGGAGAACAAAGAGCTGACAAACAGACCTCTGCCTATGTGAACATTTGATATGTGACATAAAGGGTGTTGCAAATAAATGCAGGAAAGCCTTGACTTTTCAACTAATGGTTCTGGAACAATGGAGTACCCATTTGGAAAAAAGGAAAAGAAAAGGAAAAAAAGGAAATATGAGTTCTACCTTACATCATCAATCACAAACCTTGTTCCCAAGTCATTATACACATAAAGAGAAAAATAATAAAAATTTTAGCAGATAACATAAGTCTTTATGACCTCATAGTGAGAGAGGATCTCTTAAGCAGGAAAAATACTAACTATAAAGGAAAGTATAGATTTGATGATATTAAAAGTATGAACTTCTGTTTATCAAAAGACACTATTAAGATAAAGTGAACAGATAAGTCATATTCCAATAGAAGATATTTGCAATATGGCTAATCAACAAAAGACTAGTACCCAGAATATATAAATCGATAAGAAAAAAACCAAACAAGTGATGCAATAGACAAATAGAAATTTGAATGGCGACTTCCCACACACATATCCAAATGGCCAGCAAACATTAAAATAGGTTTGACCTTATAATTACTCAGAGAAATGCAAATTAAAACCAAAATGAGATATCATTGTTCGTTGACCAAATTGGCCAAAAAAAAAAGTCAGAGACAGTACTGTGAGTGTGGATGTGGGGCGAAGGGAGATGTCCTGCAATGCCACTGGGAATGTTAACTCAACCTATTTGGGAAAATGGATTGGCATTCTCTCCCACATTTAAAGATATCCATACTTTTGAGTTAATAGCTTCACTCCTAAATATATATCTAGAAAAACTATTGCACTTGTGCATGAAGATACACATTGAAAAAAACGTACAAAGCAGCACTTTTTATGAAAGCAAAGTTTGGAACTAAGTCAAATGCCCACCAGCTGTAACTGGACAGAGTACCCTTGTTCAGATATGTGCGATGGAATTCTGCACAGCAATGAGAATGAACGAGCTGCAACTGTTTCCACAAGGTGGACGAACTCCACAAATATAATGTTGGGGTGCCGGAACTTCACAAAAGAATATGTTACGGACTGAATTGTGTTCCTCTCAAAATTCATATTCTGAAGCCCTAACCTCCAATGTAACTGTATTTGGAAATGGGGTCTTTAAAGAGGGAACTCAGGTTAAATGAGGTTGTAAGGGTGGGGTCTCATAAGAATAGGAAGAGACACCAGGAGCACATGAGCAAAGGCCACATGAGGACCCAGTCAGAAAAGAGGCATCTGCAACCTCAAGAGACACCAACCCTGCCGACACCTTGATCTTGGACTTCCAGCCTCCAGAACTCTGAGAAAATAAGTTTCGGTCGTTTAAGCCCCGAAGTCTGTGGTACACTGTTATGGCAGCCCCAGCACACTAATACTGAATACCTACTTTAAATAAATGATTCCATTTATATAAGTTCCAAGAACAGGCAAAATTAAATTATATTGTTTAGGAAGATGATAAGAAAAGTGAGTAAATTATTTTCATGAAAAGTCTAGATTGTGGTTTTCTGTAGGAGGAGGGAGCTGAGCATGATGGGGGAAGATTCCAGGAGGCACTTCTGGGGGCTGGCAATGATCACATTCTTGACCTGGAAGGTGGTTATACAGGTTTCTCTGTATAATTCCTTGTACTGTACATGTGTTTTATGTAGTATTCCATGTAAGTGAATAAATTGCACAATTATAAGAAAAATTTAAGAGACTGCTAGGGAGGTAATTTAAGGTGGTGTTTGATGCTGTGGGAGGAGCCAAGAATGAGATTGGCAAGGCAGATGGGGACTTCATATGTTACAGGGAATGCTCTTTTTCTCAACCTGGTAGGTGGTGGGCACAACGGCGTTAATCCCATTATTATTTATAATGTAGATATAGTTTATATTCATCTTGTGTGTACTCAATATTTTAGAAAAGCAGTTGTTTAAAAAAAGATAAAGAGAATAGTGGTATCAAACTGCTTCAGAAATTCAACTATTTTGCTTACAAAAGTGCCTAACTAACAGTTGCTAAAAAAAATACAGGATACCCAGTTAAATCTGGAATTCAAATAAACAATGAAAAATTTTAGTGTAGTTTGTCACAAGTACTGCATGGGATGTTCTCACACTAAAAAGTTGTTCACTGTTTATGGGGAAATTCAGATCTAACGAGGTGTCCTCTATTTTTATTTACAGAATCTGACAACCCTACTTAATATCAGTGCCTGAACAGTCCCAGGAATACCCTCTTCCACACCCTTATTTCAGCGCAAAGCATCAGTACCCAGCCCAAGACTTATTTCCCTTTTTCACATAATAGATTCTTCTCTCTCTTAGCAAAGGGCTGTTGCACAAATTTCTTCATTCCTTGAGCATCTCCACCTAAATGTGTCCAAGAACAAGCTCATTATCTTGTCTCTAAAACAAGATAAATAATTTGCCCCCGAACTTCCCTATTTATGTCAAGGATGCTGTCTTAGGATTCTTTGCGGAAAGTGCCAGAAACTCAACTGGACCAAATGCAGTCAAATGGCAGTTTCCGGCCTCGTGTCATTGACCTGCCTGAAGGGCGGAGGGCAGCAGGGCCTCAGGGACGATGGACCGCATCGGCGCCCCTCTGCATCCCCGCGATCTCTGCAGGGTGGCCATTCTCACCCGGCTCTCAGGGCTCTCCGTCGACAGCCTGGGCTTCATTCTGGCTCTGCCATTCCATGGTGTGGGTCTTGCACAAGGTAGTGAACCTGTCTATACCTCAGTTTCCTCATCTATAAACTCCAGTCTCAGTCTGATGCTCTAGAAGCAGAGCATGAGACGGGGATTGGGATGCATTTGGTTCACAGAGGGAATACGCTCAGGAGAAAGGAAGGGAGAGAAGCAAAACAGGCCTGGGCAAGGATGTGGCCTCAGCTGGAGTCTACGTACATTCTGTGGGTTTCCATGGGGCACTCTGAAGAACGAGCCGCAGTACAAAGTTGGTCTCAATTTGAGGCAAGGGGCTGGCCGTTGTACCCCTGTGTTAGTTGATAGCAGGCTGCAGTCTGCCTCTTTGGGCGGTGGAGGTGGATAGGAATAACCTCCCAGGAAAAGTGACTCCCGTTAGGTCAAGGACAGGTGAGAAGGGCGCATCCCTGAGGCGTTAGCAGCGATGTTGTCCAGCAGGGAAGGGGGCCAGAGCAGAACACCAGCAGCCTCCTCCACTAGGGCTGGCAGGAGGACCTGGTTCGCGGGTCTGCGGCCATCATCGAGTGAATGGATGCGTGCGAAGTGCTTAGATCATTATCTGGCATACAAGAGGCACGCCACAAACGTTACATTATGATAATTTTTATTTTTACTAGTACTCATGAGAGGTATTATTTTTGGGAAAACAAAACACAGAAAAAAAACATACACATACCAATATTTTCTTGGGAATCCAGGATCCAAAGTTTGAAGAAATCGTTGGTTTCACCTTCTTCATCTTTCAGAATCAACCAGTCCTGGGACCAGATCTGGACTTTTCAATCTGGGAGACCCTGTGACGTGTCTAGGCCCACACTGCTGAAACCGTCCACTGACGGACTCTTCTCTCAACAATGTCCTCTCTCACACACGTCCTCAGCCACACGACGTTTTTCTCCTTTCAGTCTCTCTGTTTCTCTCTCTCTTTTTCTTTCTCTCTCTCTTTCTGTCTCTCTGATTATTTCTTTCATAGGTAAGCCTTGATATGTATTGTAAATATTTACATTTACCCAAATAATACATGCATGTTTAAACAAAATCATACAGGAGTACAAATGTATAACAAAACCCAGCAACTCCCTGCCCCTCAATCCCACTCTCTAGGGCCAACCACTTCCAGCCCTGGTGGAGGTTTTCTCTGTTTTTACCTCTTCCCTATGTCTGCAATCTTGATTCAACATTTATTAATTTTAGGCATGATCAGTTTCTTTCTGTTATGAGGCCCGAGCTCCCTGGAGCAGACCCTCTCCTCCTCCTCTATCGCATCCTCACACTGATGTGATATCACAATGTCTGGATAGCTCAGGAAGCCCTGTTTACGTTCATACACCTGCATCGTTCTCTGCAGCTCCAGGCAGTGAACTATGATTGCATGTCCTTTCTCATATAACCCTTGAAACTGGAGGTGCAGGCTTCACTTTTTTCCTCATTTGCATTGAATTCTATCCCCAGGCCCTCACAAGTCTTAAAATATCATTATTCTTCCCTCACACTTGATATTTTGACTGAGTTTAGAATTCTAAATTGAAGATTATTTTCTCTCAAAGCTTTAGATGTGATGCTCCATTTTCGTTATACCCAGCGTTGCTGTTGGGAAGCCCTGCACCTTCTGATTTCCATTTATTTTTGGTGAGGAAGAGTGGCCCTGAGCTAACATCTGCAGCAATCTTCCTCTATTTTGTGTGGGGGATGCTGCCACAGCATGGCTTGATAAGCAGTGCATAGGTCCGTGCATGGGATCCAAACCCACGAACCCCAGGCCTCCAAAGCGGAGCACGCAAACCCAACTACTAGGCCACCGGGCCAGCCCCCTTGATTTCTATTTTTCAGCCTGTATCTGTTTTTGTTTGGTTTTGTGTTTAGACCTCACCTGCATAAGCACGCTCTAAAGTGTTGCAGGGGTGCGAGGTCACTGAAGGCGCCTTCTACCCACTTGGAGCATACTCACCGCAACTGGACCTGTTGATGACTGACTCACACTGAGGTCTCTCTCTTACATCCCTCTCTACTCTGAAATTCTCAGTTGTTTCTTCCCATGTCCTCCTTAGCACGCATGAACTTTCACTATGAGTCAGTTTTTAGTGAATGCCTCCAGCAGGCCAATTAGACTGTCCTCATTCAGAGCTCAAAGAGCACACATGACGCTTCTTTACATCTCCAGAGCTTTACACAACTTGTAATTTTTGCTCAAGACACTGTGGTTGGTGATCCATAATCCTACCAACCTTTTGCACAATTTCTGAAATTCCAGATATTCAACTGTTGTATTAAACAGATTTTTCAACTTCAAATCAAAGGTCATTGTTGTTGTTGTTGTAAGTCAGGCTTTAAAGCATGGAGCAAGGAGACTGTACTATCTGTTCCTACTCATTCATTGCAATCTCTCCTTGGCTTTCTGTTCTAGTGACAGTCCCAACATACACAAATGTATTTTGCAAGTGGGATTTTGTGCAACACTGTATCAAATGTATTACAATTGTCGTTCTAGACATATTACATCAGCTACATTGCTTTCATCTGTAAATCTTGTAATTCCATCAAAAAAGCAATCAAGTTGTCTATGGAATGATTTGTTCCTCACACACACCTGGTGATTATGGCTCCCGGTTCCATTATCCATGGATGCTTTCAGATTTCCACCTCTGCTTCCTCCATTATTTACTGGAGATTCAAGATGTGCACAGATAATTCAAATTTACCATGTTTCACTGATTATTTTATGATGCCATTAGGCAGGAAGATAGTACTGTATTTCACAAATGAAGAAGTTAAAAACAAAGAAGTGCCTGAATTGAAGGGCAACGATCCAACCATAATTTTCCCTGGAACTGAAAATTTGGTTTTCACGGAGCCAACTTTGCCCATTGTTTGCTTTGAGGTCTCCCAGGCCCTTCTGATTTAGTGAATTTGTAAATGACCACCATATTTTATCTGCCTGCGTCAAACCAAAGCCTCATAAGTATAGCTCTTCTCAATATACTTACTTAAATTGCAGCCACAATTTTTCACGCCTTCTCCATTTTGCACAATTTGGGAACATCCAAATATTGTAATTTACACAATCACTGAGCCAGAGTGTATCAATGTGCACGGAAGATATGTAGCCCTGAGTCCCAACTGTAAAGGGGACTGAGCTGCCCGTGCTAAGAGGCTGGTTCCCTGTGGCCAGCGCTGCTGCCCTCGCCCCAGGGGTACAGCACTCCGAGGCGTGCAGATCCGCTCTTCCCCTGACTGATGATTAGGCAATTGTACTCGGGCTAAAAAAAGAAAACGAAAGGAGAGAAATGGAGGAGAGAAGTGGCCCAGATCCTTTTGGCTTGAACGGGAAGTGGTGAGCAGGCTGTGCGCAGAACACTGGTTGCCTTCGTGTTCGGAACTTGGAGTGCCTTTTATGTAAACC
This sequence comes from Ceratotherium simum simum, assembly GCF_057802395.1. Classification (NCBI taxonomy): domain Eukaryota; kingdom Metazoa; phylum Chordata; class Mammalia; order Perissodactyla; family Rhinocerotidae; genus Ceratotherium; species Ceratotherium simum. Next base: position 3,915,925 of record NC_141909.1, read on the forward strand.
AGCTCTTTCTTGCCTGAGGGCAGTAGAAATTGGTGTGGATGGTTAGGAATAGAGGGTTGAACTGTGCTAGTAAATGAGGTTATGAAATATCAAGTTTAGAGGCTAAAGATCATATATCAGTCAGAGCAATTCTAGAAAACTATTGGCACAATTGCTTTACGACAGTGTATTTTGTTGAAAGATGAAGGAGAGAGGGAGGTGGCTATTCGGGGACTTTGTGGGGATCCCTAAGATACTGGGGAAGGGAGGACGCTACCTCCCTCCACTGGCAGAGTCAGCTTCATCTCCTCAGACAGCGGAATTGGAAAGAGGGCAGCATGGGCAACTTACCCGCTGGGCTCAGGTCTTGCAAAAAGCACAGGTCTTGTGAGCTTCTGAAGAAGGCAGAGGGTATTCAGGACCTGGTGTTGACCGGCAAGCAGAAGTTTGTGAGGAGGCTCAGTCACGTTGTTTTTATATTTGGCGACTGTCTGTCAAACACGTGAAGGAAACACAGAGCAGGTTTATTACTAGAATTTGCGTGTACGTATTTAATTTCATTTGCTTTTTTTCTTGTAAAATGATGTAATTTATCTCATCTACACATTAATTAACAAACACGTGCAGTTCATGAGTTGAAGACACAGAAGAAGTTCCAACAGCACTGGATTGAAGAGATGTGGTGAGTAAATATTTGGTGCCTGGATACCAGTGAGGTTGTATCAAAAAATCTGCCATTTGTTGGATTTTATTGGCGCCATAATGGCAACCGATGGATTACATAAACACTTCATATATTTATAATAGAAATGCTCTGAACCAAATATACTACATTTACTGTAGGGTCAAATATTTCCAGCTGTATGCACTCCACTGCCTGTACTTTGCACATAATTTAAGCCATGTGCTTCTTATTTTGTATAAAGTGTAACATATTTATTCTCAAAAACAAGTAAGACTTGCTCTTATTTACTGCAATTCAGCCAACTATAGTTAAAGATTGTGAAACTGGATGTTCTAGATTCACCCTTTCCCATCCATAAAAGCAATAGCCTTGTGGAGATGGAAGCCATCTTCCAGGGAAGAAGGGCTGTGGGCTGAGGACAGCCTTCTGTGACTATATTTAGGCAAGGCAAGCATAGGCGGCCATCCAAGGCTTGGAAATGGGGTCTCCTGCTCTTGGGATGAAACAATGGGTGTCATAGGCATAGAACTCCCAGTGACTAATGTTACAATGTCCACTGTAGGGTGAGTTGTTTTGTTCTCTGCCCATCCTCAGGGTATCACAGACTGTATTAGATTGTGAAATTCTTGAGGAAGGGTATGAAATGTTGCATTGTTTGCCATACTCTAGTTTGTGGAGACATTCTCCATGTATTACCTTGACTCGACTCCTCCATGAATTAGCACAGTAAAGTGAAAACAATATGACCTTACAGTTACACAGATTTGAGTTTTAATCCCAGCTTTGCCTGTACGTGACTTTAGGACTCCAATAATCCGTGTGAATCCTCAGTTTTCTTCTATGGAAAATGGTCGTCATGATACCTACATTGCAAGATTCTCAAGTGCATTATCAATGATGTATATGAAGCAGTTGGCCGAGAGTGGTTGTTCCAGAAATTGTAGCAATTGCTACTTCCTTTATCATAGCACATAAATAAATGAGGAAGCATGTTAGATTTTCTGGATTTTTTCTGCTTTGCTTTGATCTTTAGCACTAAGTGCAAATTATCCTGAACAGTGAAGAAGTGAAAATAGCTTTGCAAAGCTGAATAAGTTCATATTTCTTGTAAAAATATCTAATCAAGGGGCTATCGATTAGCTCTGAAGACGTGACCTCTGGATCCCAAATCAACATGCTCTGCTGCACCTTTTTCTCAAGATTTCAGTTGTTTGGCCAAGGTCAAGCATGAAAAGGAGAAAATATTTCTTTAGTGGAAGGTGGTGGGGAAATGTTTAAATAAATGCTTTTTATCTTTTTTTTTTAAAAATAAAAGTAGAAGTTACTCCAAATAAATACAGAGTAATTAGAAACTGCACAGCATAGGAATACAGGTTACTAAGTCATTGATCAGAATCTGAAAACTTACCTGCTAAATCTCTCTTATTAGTGCTAAGGATGAGAATTACTGCTATGATCTGGTGGAGGTTTACGTTTCAGCTATGATTCAATTTGTAGACCATATTGTAAGGTGCACACTGGTCACATTGCAGTAGTTTTGGTCTATAGAAATGTTATGCAAGGAACAGAAAAGCAACCATGCTTGCTTGTGCCCATGTGGGTTTACGGTTGGATGTAGGGGGAGCTCAGAGAAACAGCTGCAGGCAGCACAGCTAGAGTGCAGGGGAACTAGAAAGTGGGAAACAAGAAGTTCCTCTGTCCACACCTACCCCTCCCTGGCCTTCACAGCTTCTCTTCTCCACCCATGTGTGAGCACCGACTCCGCAGCACTCTCTGTAGGCCACGCTGCCTGGCTTCCACCTGGCCTGACCAGAAACCAACGACTCTGGTGCCCGTTCATAGCTGATCCTCTCTGTTCTCAGTAATTATTTTCTATCAAGTCACTGCGGACACTGAACTAGCGAATACTGAACCTTCGCTCCTAGGGGAGACGCAAGGTTAGGTTCCTGCGAGAGTCTGGTCACCACATCTTCATCAACTCATCAATATTTAACCTTGTTTTGTGTGTTTCTGTTGAAAGACACCTTATTTAACATATATCGTTGATTTGTTAACATCGAGCTCACAGCCATCAGCACTGTAACTCGTGCCTCAAGGAAGCTCATCTCACCCATGTGTCTTCTCCGTGAGGCCCATCCCAGCCTCCTTGTGCCTGGGAACGCTGGATGGCACTTCAGCATGGTGCTTGGGGGTTGATATAAACAGTGAAATCACCAACAAAAAGCACAAAAGTGCAAAAACCACGGTAGTAGACTGTGAAAAGGCACATATTTACAGCGTGAGAGATGAAACAAGAAGCAGAGTGCGGCCTCCTGTGAACTCCGTTGGGAATGAGTGGGTCAGGTGACTCAGGAACTTGCTGCTTTGCCCAATTCCATGAATGACCACGAAAGCACTGCTAATATTGATTTTGGGGTTACGCATAAATTTTAGTGAGTAGGCAGATTTGCAAATACGGAATCCATGAATAACAAGGAAGGACTGTCTACGGCTTTTTAGCTCTTGTGGCCTCAGGCTCTGTATTATGACAGAAGAGCTTCGGGAGAGAGAATCTGATTTGCTCCACTGGGATCAGGCTACGCCCTACTCCAATCAGCTGGCTGGCTGCAGGCCAGGATCTGGGGAGGAGACTTTGCAAGGTGAGATTTTCCTTTCAGGGCTGCCACAGCCAGAGCTGTGCTTCAGCAGAGAGTGCTGCTGATGAGGAGGAGAGACTGGAACACCTGGCATGTGGTTCCGGCAGAGTCCTTCATCTCCTTTGCATTGCTGCAAAGAGGTACTTAGCACCCCAAGTATTGAGTGGATGTTAGAGGCCAGAAGTGCCAGGACTGCATTTTGTAATTGACTGTATGTTCTCGCTTTTCCTTGTCTCATAAACTGCCATGGGAGCCCAGAGAAAGGAGGGACCGACCCTGAGTAGGGGGGCTTCGGTAGCTCACAAGCAGAATGATTGCAAACACTTTGCTCAACCTCTTTGGGTCCTAAGTCCCATGTCAGTAAGGTGATGATGCTGTTGCCTCTCAGGGTACTGTGACAATCAACCGAGAGCCTTCCACCTTCCACATACATACCAAAACAAGCCACAGCAGGTTGGAGTCTGGGGCATGTGGCCACATGACTGTACCAAAGTTTGCCTTTAATTGTGGTCCAAGAAACAAAGGTCCTGAGGATGCTTCCACCGTGAGACTCTATCAGGAGTACTTTCATGGACGAGAGGATATCCACGGCCACACGGTGTCTGACCCTGTCCTCTTTCACTTGAGTGTGACTGAAACCCTCTAGGGTGCACCCCAAACCCAGAGGGTGGGGTGATGTATAGGTCACTCTTAACCAAAAAGACAGGCTTTTCTGTAGAGGGTGAAGCGTGAGATCTCTCCCCATCTCTCATGGATGTCTTTTTCTTCCCTACATAAATAAAGAGGCTTTTGAATTTTCAAAATCCTTTTCTTTCTGGGCTGTGAAGGTATGAAAGGATGAATGGCCTTTCCAGGGATCCTCCAAGCCCTCAATTCTGATTTAAACACCTGGGCACAGACATAAATACACACAGACAACTGAAAACAAGCTCTGTGGCAGTCAGCCCCTGTGTGGAGGTGAATGGTCTGAGGCCAGAGGCCTTGAGAGGGGCCCACCTGCTCACCGCGGGCCTGGCGTGGCGGCAGTTTACAATGGAATATTGTCCCAGCACTGAGAGCCTCCCACACGTGTGAAGTCATAAATGAGAGGAATAACATACTGCACTAGACATAATTCAGCAGGAGCCTGTAAGTTTTGTTTGTTTGAGTCAAATACTGGCCTCACCAAAATCCCAGGGAAGATGACAAAGGGAATGAAAGAACTCACTTCTGATAGCTGTTCAAAACCCTGCAGCTGGCCCCACCTGCTCGTCCACCGTCAGCGATGGAGACAGTCCTCTAATTCACATGAGACCCATTGTCCAAAATCCGTGCTTCACTGTAGCCTGTCCAAATGTTGAACATTAGACAGCAGGAGGGCCCATTTTCAGGGAGCTAAAGCTATTATAATGTCCTTCTGCCTAGCCCAGGCAAGCCCACTGCTGCAATACTGGGGTCCCAGAGTCCCCGTTACCCTGCCCCAGATGGCTGCCACCTTTCCCTCTTGGGGGAGACCAGTATGGCACCTGCATTTTCCAGGGACTCCTGCTTCTCTCTCAGCTCCTGCTCATCTTGGGAATAAAGTAGCTTAGCCTCTAAATTTTAAACTTTCCTTCCAGAATTACTATGTACCTGGAGTGAGAGAGAAAAAAATTTTTTTCTCTTAAAAAGCAAAGCTCATACTTGGGCTCTGATAATCCCATTGGACACCTCTCCAGGCTGCCGGCATGTTAGCCTGAGCGAGGACCGTCAGCACGCTTGGGTAAGAAAGTTCTGTGGCTTCATAAAGCATCTCCCTCATTGCTCAGGAGGCCCAGTGAGCAAGAAAGTTCCGTCCCCTGGGGTGGAGAGAATGATGGATGCAAGTACCAATATCTATCACCTGTTCTTGAGAGAGGTGACATATCTGGGTTATTGTTTGACTGAGATGGCTACGAGGGCCAACCCTGGATATGCTCCATTAGGGGCTGCAAAAGAGAGGGCAGTGGATGCTGATGAGGCTGAGAGCACCAACAACAATCTGTCTTACCGTGTGAGACAAGGCTCTGCCCCTGAGCATCATGAGACCCTCACTTCCACTGTCTCAGCCTTCCCTCTCCCTCTCCCGAGTCCCCGGAAAACTGTAATCCAGTAAGTAAGGGGTTAACAGGGATTTGGCTGAGACCTGCATCCTTCTCATTGGTCTGCTGTGTGACATACCAGTTAGAACATCACCTGGTCTGCTACCCAATACTGCCTTGGAGGGAAGAGGTATTTTTTTCACATGACACATCACATATCATAGGAGGAGAATTGTCTGCAGCCAAATGAAGATAAAGCTGGAAATAAAGAAATAATATTAGAAACATCCGTGGAGACGAGAGTGTGGCATGGCCTTAACTGAGATGCCATCTCTGCTCTCTCCCACAGTCCGGCTTAGAGGACTGTCGCCCAGACGACGACAGCGGAATGGGGAACTGCACTGAGGTACCACAGCACTCGGCGAGGAAGGACAGCATGGGGGCAGGGAATGATTTATAAATCCTTCTCAGAGCAGACAGCCATCTTCCTATCAGTTTTACAGCCGCCTCCCCCTGCTCTCACAGACGGACTTGTGATATCTGCATTATCACAGCTTCCCTGCATTCATCCCTCGCACTTTCTAACGTAGAAAAGAGAGAGATTAATTGTGTGGTGAAACTCTTCAACAATTTGCTGAAGCTCTGCATTCCTGACATTAATCTTTCCCCAAGTGCCCTATCATTAACTTGAAAAATCAACCGGGCAAAACCTTCCAGTGCGTCCATGCAAATGGAGACACATAAATAGTGTGCAGGACGGGGATGGGGCAGGGCTGTCTGGCTGCCTGAGGATTGGTAGCAAGATGATACATTGAGCTTTTCTCCAGACTGCTTCATCCATGGAACGTGCCATTTATCCCTAACCTTGTACTATTGAGTTAGAATAGTTTATTTTGGGCATGGGCCTGGTAAGAGCATGAAAAACATTTCCATTTTCAAGTTGTTTTCAAATTATGCAAACAAAAAATTGTTTCTCTTTCTTGGTCTCCAAAAGAAAATCTCTTCTCCCTCTCCATTTCTGGAATTCAGCAACCAGCTGTCTTTACCTAGATTGTCTTCAATGTAAAAAGAAAATAAGCAAAAGGTGTTTATTTGGAAATTTTCCCGTATAATAAATGTTCTTATGATGCCAAATTTGATTAGTCTTTTCATACATAAAATTGGCTAGCACTCTATTAATGTATTAATTTTGGAAGTTTTGAATCTGCTTTTTCCGCTGAGACTCTCCCATACATGAATTTATCCTTATGTAAATAGAGCTCTCAGTTTTTGCTCACAACATCATGATGACAAACCAGATGGAAGAATAGAGAGAGCTTCCACTGGGGGGAAAATGGCTCTCGAGTGGAAGTTAGCGGGAATGGATTTCACCCCAGAGACTGTGTGGCTCTGCACCGGTCACTCCTCTGTAACCTTCTCTCTTTCAGCTACAGACCTTGATTTAACTCTCTCCTTACAGAGTTGCTAGTTTGAGAATGAAAAGTAAGCATACACCAGTGTTTCACTGACTACAGTCATGCATCACACAATGACAGGCCACGTTCTGAGAAATGCATTGTTAGGCGGTTTCGCCGTTATGCGAACATCATAGAGTGTACTTACACAAACCTAGATGGTGTAGCCTACTACACACCTAGGCTATATGGTAGTAATCTTATGGGACCACTGTGGTATCTGTGGTCTGTCATTGACTGAAATGTCGTTGTGCAGTGCACGACGGTACTTTTGAACTCAATCTCTTGTGGGTGCACTGAGCTGGATCTCCTTAGCACAGAGCATCCTCTTCCACAATCACATTCACCAGGCGCCTGGCCTGGGCCAAACAAAGAATACATAGTTTAAATAAAAAGAGGTTAAATGAACAGATATAACTAGAGATTCTTGAAAAGAGAAAATGAGGGATATGGTCAGACCATTTTCCAGGATTAGTTGAAAGTTAAATATATAAATTGTATCAAACCTGTAATGTTTGTGATTGAAACAGAAATTAAAGTGGAATTTCAGATGAAAAGTGACTCACCACTGATTATATTTTTTCCTTGGTAAATGGTAAGTGATTTTATAAATCGAGGAAGTTAAAACTTAGCATAGGCTTGGATTTAAGTAAAAAGGCATGTAGGTTTATTTTTAATTATTCATTCAATTAACATTTATTGAGAGCCTCTAGGGTGCATATCTCAGTATTGAAAGAGGCAAATGGTCCAGAAGCTTCTAATTTAGACAACCCAAAACAAATACTTGGATAGTAGATAATGTAATTACATATAAACAGGTCACATGCAGAATCTCCCAGAGCAAACCCTCTTCTCTCTTGTCTGCTAATGTTTGTAGCTGGGAAGAACAAAAGAACAATTAAGGACTTTATGATCAGGGATTTGTCTGGACTTTGATTACTAACTAAATTAATTATTTATTTTTATAAGCTAGATCTTCAGCTTAAATTAAAGTCATTTGAGTTTGTGTGCAGGGTAAATACATTTGAATTTTCACTTTTTTTTTGGTATAATGTCAGGGAGCCAAATTGGACTAAAATTTGGTGGAAACATCATCGACCCACATGGATCATTTCCTTGAACTAAAAGTAATAATTAATACTTATGTAGCACTTATTAAATACCAGACATTGTTCTAAGACACACACACACACACGATGCATTTATTTCTCTAAGGCAACCTTATAAAGAACATGCAATCATCATCTGTGTCAACAAACGAACGGTGGCAGAATGTGTCACCTGAAAATTTGCCACTTTGGCATAAGGATTATTTTTGAGCTTAAGGCACTTGGAAAACAGCAGGTGCAAGGAGGGCGGTCTGTTCCCCCCCTTTCTTTCTGAAAGCAGGAGATAAATTTCCCTTGTGAAAGGTGCCTTCCGTGTGCCAGGAGGAAAGAAGCATTCTTATGACCAGAGATGGGAGTGGAGGCAGAGAGAAGTTGATACAAACAGACTTCGTTAAAATAACTCTTGTCTTCCTTTAGTCTCCACCTATTTTTCAGTTACTTTTCCACAGTCACTTCTCTTTGCCCAACCTAGTATATGGGCACTCAGGTGTGGCCACTTCTTTGGATCTTCATTTTTCTATGGAGACTCTAATGTACGTATAAAAATCTGTATGCTTTTCTCTTGTTGATTGGTCTTATGTCAACTTAATTCACTGGCCCAGCTGAGCCCCTAAAAGGGTATTGATAAAGTTTTGCCACCCCTACACTGACAAATTTGATGGTACAGCCCAGTGTTAACAGAATTCTTTCTTTTGCAAGGGACTTAGGAGATGATGGTGATCAACAGTCACACATCTGTCAACTTCATACCATATGGCAGACACTGGAGATACAAAGATGGTCAAGACCTGATCCTTGCCCCATGGCTCACCTTCTAGAGAGAGATGGACTTGGAAGCAGGTAAGTGCAGAGGGTAGTGCAGGCTCTGCAATGGAAATCCCTAATTGTGGAGTGGGGCATGCACTCTCCCTAGAGCCTTCACGGAGCATTTAACACATTGAATTCTTGGCTGTCTCTTTCTAGAAGGTGGCCTGGGCAAGTTGAAGTCATGTCTAAAGATTCTCCAAGTTCTAACCATGTACTTGAGGCTATACGGTGGTTCTGGCTGTGATCTCTTACCAAACAGAGTGATGATCTAGGTTATCAGATCCTTAGCAAGTAAGAAATTGCGTTGCTGGGTTTCTGACATCTAATTTGAACATCTAGGTCAGTACCAGGCGCAGGGGATGGAGACAGTGTCCTTCAGTTCAAAGTAGAAGAAACTAGAGGTCTCTGGAGGTAAACTGAAACCTCCTCCCACTTAGTCCTGTTCTGTTCAGGAGAAAATCCACCAGCAACAATCCCTGGCATTGACTCAATATCCAGGGCAGCAAGAGCATAAAAGGCAACAAGAAAGGGAAAGGAATACTTTGGAGAACTGTATAATCTAGGGATTTTAGCAGCTGTGTTAAATTATTTAGCAAACATTTTTGAGGGTCAGGGCTTGCAGAGAATTTTGTGACAACAACGTATTGGTAGTAAGGTTGTATGGATGGTGTTGTCCAATAACGTGTGTGTGCATATGTGTACATACATGTGCGTGCTTGTGTGTGTGATTTAACAGTCTCAAACAGCAACATGTGATGTATACATCCCAACACAGTTTACCTAAGACACTTCACCTGGTCTCTTAAGAGCAGGCTCACCTTCACATACACATTTGTATGTAAAATCATGCACGTTCTGCAGTTGTTTACCTATGCTAGCTCCATAATGGGTAAGGTTGAACTCTTTCCCTAAAACACACTATAAATTTTCACATGATAGCATTTTAATAGAATTTCAAGTATTTGTAGGTCACTAGCAATCTGTCCTAACTTTTAAAAGGTGAGTAAATTGAACAAGTTATTCAGATCATGAGTTCCCGAAGACTCACTGAGTTGCTTGTTCCTGGCCATCATCTTGGAGCATGCTGTGCATTTTAATTTGCCTAAGGAATGTGCCCGAGGGAAATATTTGGCCATTAACGCTGTAAAAGCTTTATCAGATAACTGGGCACTGGCTTCATAAAAGATACACAGTAATCATAAGAAAAGGCAAAAGTTCCAATTAGAATATGTAAATAACCTCTATGAAATGGGAGGCAAATCATGAGTTCTTTGGCCTTCCAGCCCTAAAGAACATATACCACTTGGCTTTCTCTCAGCTTGCACACCTTGCTCTTTGTCTGCCTTTGGGAGACCCATTGACAGCCCCAAAGCGATGCTCCTTCCTGCACCAGGGAAAGTTTAAGAGAATGAGTGTGTCACACGGAGAGTACACAACGGCTACAAGGAATTCCCTTCCCAGAATCCTGGGATCCTGGCACGCAGGATGGCACAGGGATTTGAGAAGCTGTCAGCATGAAAAAAGGATGCCATTTCTCACCTCCCCCAAATAGGATTGTTATAGTGTGCTTTCATCATATTCTTTGAAATGAATTCTGAGGAATTAAGACACATGATTCACACGCAAGAACAAAAATCTTTCTGAAACAAGTACTGGTGAGGATGTGGAGAAATGGGAATGCATCCATCGCCGGTGGGAATGTAAAATGGTACAGCCACTTTGGAAAACACTTTGGCAGTTCTTCAAAATGTTAAATATAGAGTTACCGCGTCACCCGGCAATTCTACCTCTAGGTATATACCCAAGAGAATTGAAAACTTATGTCTATGCAAAAACTTGTACACAAATGTTCTTATCAGCATTTTTCATAATAGCCAAATTGGAAATAACCCAAATGTTCATCAACAGATGGATGGATAAACAAAATGTGGTATATTTGCACAATAGAATATTCAATATACTATGAAAAGAATGAAGTTCTGATGCATGCAACAACATGGATGAACCTTGAAAATATTAAGTGAAAGAAGTAATAACAGGCCACATATTGTGTGATTCCATTTATATGAAATGTCCCCGATAGGCAAATCCATAGACACAGAAAGTAGATTGGTGTCTACCAGGGGCTTGGGAGGGCAGTGGAGGGAAATGGGGACTGACTGTGGATATGTTTTATGTTGGGGTGCTGACAATCACACAATAGGAATGGTTTCACAACTCCGGGTATATTAAAAAAAACACTGAATTGTACATTTTGAAAGAGTAAATTTTATGGTTTTGAATCATATTTCAATAAAGCTTTTATAAAAAAAAAAGTCTTTTTGAGCTGCTTTAGATAGTCCAAGCCTATGTCCTGTAAATTTCTGTAAATGATCAAGATTTAACTAGCTATTTTGAGATGTATTACAGCCTGAAGAGACAATAAAACATTTTTTAAGATAAACAAAGACAACAAAACAATAAGAAGTTATTTTTTCACGTGTTGGAATTTCATGTTTTCAAACATCTGAAGGGAATCATCCATAAAATGAATCAGAATGATAATAGATACGTTTTTGCAATGCTTTCCCAGATGGTCTTATTCAAACACATTTCGGGTGATGATAAATACAGAAGCTTATGGAGTTACGCACCATGCGACTCTGGATTGGCAATGAGACCCGAGAGCAAGTTCTCTGAGGGAGAATTTCTTTTTTTTTTAAAGATTTTATTTATTTATTTTTTCCCCCCAAAGCCCCAGTAGATAGTTGTATGTCATAGCTGCACATCCTTCTAGTTGATGTATGTGGGACGCGGCCTCAGCATGGCCGGAGAAGCAGTACGTCGGTGCGCGCCCGGGATCCGAACCCTGGCCGCCAGCAGCGGAGCGCGCGCACTTAACTGCTAAGCCACGGGGCCGGCCCGTGAGGGAGAATTTCTTACGTGTCTTTGTATTTTCCAGGGCCTGGAGGATGTGTTAGTTGAAGGAAGGATTAAGTGGGTTATCATTTTAGAGTTTTCCCTTTCTGAGGGGCAGCAATGAAATCCTTTTATCTCTGAGATAATACAATTTTAAAGAGTAGCACACTCTGGGATGCAGTAGACCCTTGACAAATGTTTCATGAAAGAATGTAGGAAGTAATAAAGATGTGAATGGGTAAATATGGAGTAGGCACAAATGGATATCAGGGTGGAGCCCCCCACTGCACTTCTAAAGTTAGTTTCTTCCTTCCCTCCAATATAAGCTTTAGAATTTTGAAGCATTTTAAACAAACGAAATGATCCTAAATTATCTGTGGTCTGGTTTATGTGCAGAGTATGTCCCAAAAGGTTCTCTTGTTTCCTAACTACATAATCAGGGATGCTAAGAACTTTAAATATAATGACAGGACAATGTGCTGTAGTCCTCCAAACCAAAATGAGAACAATGTTTCCTGAAAAGTATCCTGGAAAGTGATTATTTTGGAGTGAAATCTGGTTCTCAGTTACATCATGTGATTATAAAATACTTTTATGGGAATTAAAGGAATATTGAGACAACATGACTTTTCATCAATCTTTAACTATTGGTTTCCCTCACAAGCCTAGGAAAACCAGTATTCCTTATGAGTACATGTACTTCAAAATTTCCCCAACAGGAAAGCAATTAGAAATATATACTGGCTGCAGGGGGTGAAGGGAAGCAAGGGGAATATTGTTTCTGGATATTATCACACTCTTCATCAAGATTCTGTGACACTTTGGGTCACTTGTCATTCTTGAAAATATTTTTTAGCAAAAATCAGCAGTCATCCCTCATGTTATTGAATTGGCATAGTTTATAGTTAATAGAATCTGATAATTTGTTAATTTAAGGAACATGAAGGTCATTGTTGGACTTTCTTTAAGATAATCAACAAACAGTGACTCAATTCACATCCGCCACTGCCTCCAACCACATGTATTTGTGAGATCAGAGCTCATAGCCCAGGGGGGCAGAAATGGCAGGTCAAGTCAATTGATTTTTAAACATTTTGAGAATTCCTTACTGATTTATTTACATGGACTTGCACACTCTGAGATCAGATAAGAAGTAAGTATATCAGATTTCTCATGGGGAAATGGTTAAGTTAAAGAAAAAGTTACGAAATTATTACAATGTTAGTCAATAGCACAGTGTTTCACACATAGAAAAATATTATACAGCCTTCCAACTCACTTCTAGAGTTTAAACCTTATTCCAGTTTTGCCAGATAATGTGGCACCTTCTTCCCATCCTTTGACAGCTCATCATAACTCATAATAAAATGAGACCTCCATCACCTCCATTCTCAGCCACATCTCTGACTAACACTATTCATAGATCCCTGTGGAGCCAAACTCTAAATTAATCCTTCCCTTCTGACTTCACTGCCTCTATTTCCTCTTCCTGGCATTTTCTTCCATCAAAATCTTACTAGACATTCCTTAACTCAAAATCTACTCATTCTGTAAAATGGTCACCGGATAACAGATTACAATTAAACAACCCTACTCTGAACGCTTAACTTACTAACGCCTCGCTCCTGCGAGGTTCTAAATTCCCGGAGTTCCCTGGCCACCCGGACTGATTTTTGCAAGGCCTTTCACCCACGGCAGCCTTGCAGTGAACGCTTGGTGACTGCATGAGCGCAGGGGCAGAGATGAAAACTGAGGCAGTTACTCAGCTCAGAGGCATCTGCGTGGCGAATGATTAAACCAACGCAGTGACACACACTGTTCTTCCTCTGACCTGTGCTGTTGGCTTGCAGGTCGAGGGCCTCTGGTCACTAACTAATCAGACGTATGGATATACTCCCTTGAGGTGCACTTGCGAAGGACTTTGGTCGTCACACACAAAGCAAAGACGAGGACAGATCTGGTGCCAGCCTGCTCTTGTTTTTTGCAGAGACAAACTTCATGTAACACCCTTTGGGCACAAAGTGGCCATCTATTGCTCAAAATAGTGTTTAAAATTTCACTTCAGTACACTTACAAGTAACCCGGGATGAATATACTTATCTTGGAGTGACAAGAAATTTGATTTTGTAAATGAAATTGTAATTTTGGTCTCTCATGTAGCAGGATGTTGCAGCAACAGAGCCCTGAGATTTCAGTGAATACCATAAGCACATTCAACCAGGTCGACTGTTCTTAACAGGTTCCAACACAGACCCTACGGGTGCAAAGGGTCAAATGCGGTCGAAACAAATGCTCGACTATAATAGGTACAAAGGGCTCGTGTCCTTGGTGAATGATTAATCATAAGCTATCATAAACATAAGTGTTCTATACGTTTGATAAACAGGTTTGTAAAAGAGCACAGGAACTATGGAAGAAGGTCACCTTTCAAAGTTATGCTTTGAATGTCATCTTTCAAAGTTAAATATCAGTCATAAGACAGCTAGGTGACATTTGGGGGTTTTTTTTGATGGGTTTTTGAGGAGTTTTCCTTTAATACTCTGAGTCAGACTAGCGTGACTATGTCTGTAACCCCAAGTTGGTAACATATTCGCATCTGTAATTAAAATGTACCCGTAACATTCTTATGCATTTGTTCATTCTGTTCCCCATTCAGTGGATTATTTTATGCAATCCATTCCCAGAAGCCGCTGTAAGGGGACATCACTTTTCCTCTCCTATAATTCTCTTCTCGTGGGAATGAGAGAGCAATTAGCCATGACAGCCACTAGGACAGAAAGGCTGTTACACTCATTTTGCAAAAATATAAACAAAACACTTTGTTGTATCTTCAGAGTAGCCAAAGAATAATAGTGTGACTATAAAAAAAGAGACTAACTTTTGCGGTTTTTTTTCACAGATGTGCTGGAATGTATACAGCCAAATTCATGTGACCATCCCAAGTGGCCTACTTGGAAGATTAGAGAAAAATTTTCCAATAATTTTGCTGTAACTCAGAACACTTCTGAAGCTTAACATCAGGAATTATATTAAGACTCACTTTGTAAGTCACATAAGAAAATGATTTCCTTCCTCAACGTAAGAGTCAACCGTTGTATGGGCAGGATGTTAGCACCTTCTTGGTACAAAAGTGGAGAACAAGCCCATTGTGCACACTAAGAAGTGACAGCAGTAAAGAAATCATGGGCCAACTCAGTGACTTATGGAAATTATCATGAAAATGCAAAGGAAATGGGCCCATGTCATATGTCAATGGAAATGCTTAAGAAATAGTTTCTTAGCCTTGTCATTGGGGGAGAAGAGAGAAGGAACCCCTCTCACTCTCTTCAGCCACCACGCTTCCCTCTTCCCCAACACGATAGTCCATGTGCCCTGTTTCTATGGACAATAACCCCAAACAGCAAAGAAAACAACAAAACACATTAATTCCAGAACGTTTTGGTAATGAAGGGTAAGGTATCTAGTTGAAGCTTGGAAAGGAAAGGGAAGGAGGAAAATGAAGACCCACATGTCCTCTAAAGACAGCTTTTCTTTTACGTGTGTCAGAATAATCTTTTTTTTAAAAAAAAAATTCTAGGGGCTATATTGTCTTCCTTCTCCTCCTCTCAATACCGGTTGGAAGGATCCACAAATGGAGTTTCCCACAGGAAACACTTTTTCTCTACCTTACATCATGGCCTCTGGTAGAAAAGCCCCCCTGAGTGGTATGGACGCTGGGCATAGTCTCATGAGGTCTGTCTCCTGTATGGACTTCCCAACGTGCCCCCAGCCTCTGGACTCCCTAGTCGTGGCTCTTGGTTTCCTTCTGCCCTCCTGGGCTGGATCATGGAGGCCGAAGCCAATGGGTTTTGAAAGGATATTACAGGGCCGGCCCTGTGGCTTGGTGGTTAAGTGCGCGTGCTGCGATGCTGGCGGCCCGGGTTTGGATCCCGGGTGCGCATCGAGGCACCACTTCTCCGTTCATCCTGAGGCCGAGTCCCACATGCAGCAACTAGAAGGATGTGCAGCTACGACACACAACTATCCACTGGGGCTTTGGGGGGAAAAAATAAAATAAATAAAATCTTTAAAAAAAAAAAAAAAAAAAAAAGAAAGGATATTACAAATCTGTGATTTTGCTGCCATTTTGTGCTGGACTTCTCCTTATGACATTCCTTTGAGAGGTCCTCCCATCCCTGGAACTTTTCCTGTTGGAGAGAACTCTCAATCGCCCAAAAGGACGTAAGTATTGAGGGAGATAATGCATGCAACTCATCTAGGGCAGGGCTGGGGGACAGCAGGAACTCGTTTGATGAATTATTCCTCCTTCAGAAAGCTCAGACAAGCCTCGCATGGTCATGACCTTGCTGATCTGACATTTGTCCCCTATAACTTCCACCCATTGATTCCAGGTGTGGTCACTGCAACCCCACGAAACTCAGCAGATGACCCTTGAAGATTCCTGGCTACTTTTCTCCATGTCAAACAGCCTCATTTTCAACTGTTCTTCATAAGATACGATTGTTCTCCTCCTATCAGGTTCCCCTTTATTTTTACCTACCTGACAAATATTTAAAAATCACCATTTTTGATGGTTACGTTAATGTATATGCATATCAACTCATCAAGTTGTACATCTTAAATATATACAATTTTTGATTGTCAACTATACTTCAATAAAGCTAGGAAAAATTACTATATGAGCATCATACTGTTATACTATTTTGTAGTTTACTTTTTTTTTTAAACTTAATGCTTCCCTTTCTTAAATGCTCTCAAACCATATTTTACATTATTCTAATTAATAATGGTGATAGGATTGAATATATAATGAGCTCTTGTTACAGACCATGTACTGCACCAAAGAGATTTCATTCACATCAGTCCTCTGAGGTGGGTACGCTCATCACTAGCATTTTACAAACGAAAACCACGATCAAGCCACAGTGTTTGCAAGTTCAAAAGCTACCCAAGCTCACCTGGGAAGAGAAGGGCAAAGCCAAGATTCAAACCCAGATGGGACCAGCTCTAGAGCCCATGCTCTTCTCTGCATTCTCTCCCACATCTCTGGTCTCCTTTTGATTCTGAATATGGCTAAAATGTCCTTACGTTGCCTGTTAACATTTTGCATCTCCAGCTCTTAGGAACTTTAGCCTCATGGCAGTATTTTCAGAGGTCCACCTTTCTCTCCTATACTTATCTTTGGTTATGCGTCTACCTTTTAAAATTATGTGCATGAACTGCAAAGAATCCGAGTCTGTAGATTGTCTTTCTGACTGACACCAGTCAGTCAACTTCAAGTTTTCAGGCACATTCCCTTTTCTTCATTTGAATCAGAATTGCCTTTCAGGTGTCATTTCATGACATCTACTTACCTTTCCTTAGAAACTTTTGAACCGCCTTGCTGATGTCACGGTTATATGTGTGAATTTGGAAATCCTGTGCTTTTTGTCTCTGTCTCCCAAGGTACCTGTTTCTTCCTCTTTATCAACCAGTGGTCAACCTTAATGCTTTTTCCACTTTTGGCCTGCAAGTCATATGGTCTCTGTCACAACTGCTCCAGTCTGCTGTTGTAGTGCAAACATAGCCAGAAGCAATATCTCAATGAATGGGCAAGCCTCGTTCCAATAAAACTTTATTCATACAAGCATTTGGTAAGCAGGATTTGCCTGTGGGCCACAGTTGCCTCCCCCTTTCTTAGACTATAAAATTTCCTTTGGAAAATCCAAGTTTTTATCCAACATGGAACCATTGTGGATTCATGATTAAGTTCGACACAGTAAAAACCGACTCCTTTTTCCCCTGAAATTAGCTCCTTCTCCAGATTTCCCTATATCTGGCAACGATAACAACATTTTCCAGCTCATACACATTTAAAAACATGGAGTTCAATATTTGATTCCTCCTTTCTGCTAGCTGCCATATATCTCACATCTGTGTGTTTCCATTTTTATAGCTGTCATAATTCTGCCACTTCACATCTGTATTTGTATTCTTGGCTTTTGGACTGACTGATTTCCCTTTAATTTTTCTCCTCAACTCATCCTTAGCCTGACTTTTGGGTTAATCATTCCAAAATATTGCTTTTATTACTTTTTTACTCTTCAGTCTTCAAAATCTACCAAACTCTGACCTCAGTCTGCCTTTCTCCTCTCACCCTCTATGTAAATTCCACTAATGCTTTTTCCTTTTCTTCTTTTTAAAAGCTATTCCATTGAGGTATGATTGACACGTAAAAAGCTGTACATATTTATTGTATGCAACTCGATGAATTTGAGGATAAATATACACCCGTAAAACCATCACCACCATCGAGGCCATAGACATATGTATCACCTCCCAAAGTTTCCTCCTGCTCCTTTATTACTATTATTTCTGGTTGTGTGCGTGCTTAGAACACTTAACACACTATCTACCCTCTTAGCAAATCTTAAGTATGCAATATAGCATTGTTAGCTGTAGGCACTGCTGTATAGTAGATCTCCAGAACTTATTCATCTTGCAGAACTGAAACTTTGTACCCGTTGACCTTCACCTCACCATACCCCCCTCCCTGTAGCCCCTGGTAACCACCATTCTGCTGTCTATTCTATGAGTTTGACTATTTTAGATTCCACATAAAAGTGAGCTCATCCAGTATTTGTCTTTCTCTGTCTGGCTTATTTCACTTAGCCTAATGTCCTCCAGGTCCATCCATGTTGTTGCAAATGGCAGGATTTCCTTTTTTTTTTAAAAAAAATGACTGAATAATATTCCATTGTCTGTATATTTCACATCACCTTTATCCATTCATCTGTTGATGGCCATGTAGCTTGTTTCCATGTCTTGGCTATTGTGAATAATGCTGCATTGAACATGGGAGTGCTGGTATCTCTTGAAGATCCCAATTTCACAACAAAATTAAAAGACAATTTATGGAATCAGAAAAAATATTTGCAAATCATGTATCTGATAAAGAGTTAGTATTCAAATTATAAAAGGACCTCCCACAACTTAATAGCAAAAGAACAAATGCTTTTCTCCAACAAGGAAGTCTGCCTGGCTGTGTTCGCCTACCCTTGTCCTTCTGCTCACACAATTTCCTCTGCTCAGAACACTACTTTATCCAAAAAATACCTGTCCACCTCGTATCCGTTTTCAAAAACAAAGCTCGATTCTTACCTGTTCTATGAAGCTTTCTTTCTCTACTCTAGCCCATAATGATGTCTCCCTCTCTGAATTCTTGTAGTACAGGTTGTTTCTAAGACACGTTTGTCATCTAATCATATGCTACCTTGCATCATTTTCTGATGTTTTGGAAGTGTTTGCCTTATTTCCCTAATTAGAGCAGTGTTTGTCAAGGTCGGCTGCATAACTTACAATGCCAGGTGTTGTGTTTCAATAGAAGTCACTCAATATTTTCGTGGTTGAATATGTAAATGAATGAATGCTGACATTTTTTCTTCCCCCACAATCTCCCAACTTATCTTATCAGCTATTGGATTTCAATGTTATGTAGTTTGTAAAAAAAAAAAACATTAAATGAATTATCTTTATAGGCAATCCTCAATTTTCAAATTAGCTGTGTTTTACATGTTCATTTATAAGTTGAATGCTGAAATTCAAACTACTTTTCCCATACAGACGCTGTTAAAACAGGAGGTTATAATAGGATCCCAAATAGCTCCATCCAAGCCCATTGTTCCAATAAGTGGTTTGAAAATCCAGGCAGATGAAATGGCCACACAAAAGAAAACAATGCTACGCAAGGCCCATAATTAAAACAAAAATGAATTAGTGTGTTTCCCTCTCTATTTTTTTGGGTGGGGAGGGAATAGTCATGTTTAAGATAAAGCAGAGTTTATTATAGGAAAATAAAATGATAGGCAATTTTGTGGATTTACTAGACGGGATTTTAATGTATCTTTAAAGATACTAGATGTTGATTAAAAAAGTGAGTTTTTCCCTAAATATCCAATTTTCCTTCAATATTTTATTTAATTTAATTTTTAAAATTTTATTATTATTATTTTTTTGGTGAGGAAGATTGGCCCTAAGCTAACATCTGTGACCATCTTCCTCCACTTTATATGTGGGTTGCCTGCCACAGCATGGCTTGATAGGTGCGTAGGTCCGCGCCAGTGATCTGAACCTGGGAACCCCGGGCCACTGAAGCACAGAGCGCGACCTTAACCACTATGCCACCGGGCAAGCTCCTCCTTCAAAATTAATGGCTTTCATTTTCTTTTAGACATGGGATTATCATTGCTACTGCTTTTATATGTACCAGCTTTAATTGAAACCTTTTTGTTTGGGATCAAAAACAGATATAAAACCTTCATGAAACGTAGGATGCATAAATGAACCATCACCTGTTTCTTGCAGTATGTAAACTAAGAATGATTTTTATATTTTTAATGTAAAATATTTGAAAAAATTAAAAGACGTATAATATTTCATGTCATGTGAAAATGGTAGGGAATTTGAATCTCAGCGTTCATAAATGAAGTTTTGTCAGAACCCAGCCAGAATCATGTGTTTGCGTATTGTCTGTGGCCGCTCTTTGTGCCGCAGCGCCGGAGATGAGGAGTGAGACAGAGACCCGCACGGCCCTGAAAGCGAGAATATTTACTGTCTGGCCCTTTACAGAAAATATTTGCTGCCCCCTGGTATGCAGCAATGAAATTAGCAAACAAGGGGATTTTCACAAATACAATGCAGAGTGAGAAAGCCAGACTCAAGAGTATATGCCCTGTAATCCCAGCAAGGTTAACCCATGGTGAGACAAGTCTGGGGAGTGGTGACCTCAGTGCTGGGTGTGGAGGAGGGTTTCTGGGTGCGGAGGTGGGTTTCTGGGTGCGGGTAACGACCTGCTTCTTGACCTAGGTTCTGGATACAGGGATGAATTCCCCAAAATTCACTGGGCACTTAGGATTTGCTCTCTTTTCTGCAATTATGTTATACTTCAATCTTAAAAGTTTACTTTAAAATAAAAAAGGAGGCTAGGAAGGATAAAAAAGAATAGTTAAAAAGAGAAGTAAAAATAGAGGGAAGAAAATGTGCGCTGAGGAACAGATAAGAATTGGAAGACAGTGGAACTGTTCGGATGTGCCTGGTGAGGAATTAACCAGGAGGGGCTGGGAGAAAGCTTGCTGGCCTGGTTAGGCTCTTTGCAGACACTAGCCAGTTTACTCATCACTATCACCCTAGGAGGAAGATAATATCGTCTTTGTTTTATAGAAAAGGAAACAAAAGCTGAGAAATATCCAGCATTCTGTCCAGTGACTCCCAACTTGTATGGAGAGAATACATTTTAAGACAAGAGGAAACTATGGTTGGTTCATCCTTTTTCTGGAAGAGAAGGAAAGAGCTGGTGTGGAAGAAATTGCCAAGATTCCCTCAATGACTGCCAGGGATGGCTCAAATCCTACAACGGCTTTGACACACCTGGGGTGGGGAAGCTACGGGGTTGTCCTGGGGGCATTTTGACAACAGCTTTGGGAAACAGAGATCCTAAGTGCATCAGAATCTTTCTATCACTATTTGGCATTCTTAACTCAAGAGACACTTGCATATTTACAGTTTTCATTTCTTCCACTTGTGGTGCAGATAACTTCCCAGTGTCGAGGTAAGATGCTTTATCCATATGCAATATCCATATGTAAACTAGACAACTATTTTAATGGACTGTAACGTGAAGATCAGTTTTCAGTAAAATAAAATACACTGCTAAAAATCAGTGGCTTGCAAATATTTTTGAATTATTCTTGACTATAAAGAGAAAGCAAGGAAATTTTTTCTCTCTTGAAATGGAATACAGTTTCCAAGATTCCTTTTCAGGATCACATCTATGTAGCCCTGAACGAAATACTGATTCTTATTTAGTTTATAGGAAAATTGAAATGGTTGAACTGAATTCAATATAATAAAAGCAAAATGAGCAAATAAAGGTCAAACTACATGATTTCAGTTTGTGGGTGAGTCTTAAGTGAATGTTTGTGTTTCTTTCATGTTCTTTACACATGTGCGGTCTGTTCTCATGTGGGGCTTGGGATGACGTGTGGTGCAAATCCCTGATCAGAATCTGCATATTAAGACAGGCAGCTAAAAAGGATAGTTCCAAAGCGTTTGGAGGCTCAACCACTTCCACGAATTATGCACACGTTCTCCCTGCAGAAACTGTCACGTGTGCCAGCCAGCGTCCGTCCCAGTGGAGACCTCCTCAGATGTTGGCTTTAAGTTGCTTGTGTTATTAAAAAACAAAAACAACAAAACCCCCTCACGTTTCAAAAATTAGCCCTCTCCCCCTCCTCCTTTTGTTTATTTAACTTCTAAGCAATTGAACATGGTGCACTGGCACCACATGTTAAGATCCAGTGATGTCACTCAAGTTAGGGCTCCCAATTTTAATCTACTTAACATTTTACTACTGACAGACAAACCCCAAGTCCACACACATTTGTGCAATACCTGCATGATCCTTCCATAACTTCTCTGAGAACGTGAAAAAGGAACGCAACTCGTTTCATTTAAATACGAATCTAGAACTTTCCATCACTTTTCCCACATGATAGATAATACAAAACCAAAATGGTATTTCTTTCCACTGGAAAAAATGTCCATAACTTTGAATTTTTTGAAGGGCACACTTCCGGTCACCTGTCAAGGCAGACCTAGAAACCGGGCTGGGGAGTGGGGTTCAGCTCCCTGGGGCCAGCTCATCTGGAGACGCAGAAATCTCATCTGTGCCCTGACAGACCGGATGTTTGCCACCTCCTGCGCTGGCCAGTGGGGAAAGATGAGCCAAGGTGTGTGTCTATTATTGTTGAAGGGAGTCCACTTATTGACTGTAAATGGAAAGACCTTTTCTTTGATCCCAAGTAGGTCATTACAGCAATCGGAACCGTGCTGACGAGTGAACGGCACATTGCTGCTTCCAGACGCGATTACTCAGGAAATGACCTCTGAAAGCAGCCAGAACCTTCCAAAATCAATAAACCGATGCCAGAAATGCCACACATTTTTATTTATATTTCACGTGTCAATGATAAAAGTGTTATTCTGGTAAGAGAGATCTGCAGATATCATACATTTGGGCTTATATACCAACGTATGCTAGCATTGAAAGATGACACTACAGACGCCTGTTAATTCAGAGGTACAGGTGTGGCGTACCTGTCAGGTGAGGCACCTGACGCTCTCATGTACTGCGGGTGCGTAATGAGTGTCCTTTGGGCAGCGATCACAGCCATTATTTGCAGATCTTGAGTTGTCACAGTGACTCTGACTCTGACATTTTTGGCAGCAAATTGACTTTTTTTTTTCCCACAGTTGGTTAGGTTATAAAGTGAGGCATAGCATATTAATGACTGATATTCATGTTGGGAGATGAAACTGAATGCACTGAAATCCAAATTGGCTATTAAGATGTAGACATAGGAACATTAAAAAGAGAGAGAGAGAAACCACAGAGTGTTAAACTGATGGCTCATCTCAATCAGCACTTGCTCCCCTATAGTAATAGAGTCTTTGATCAATGATCTACCAACAGAGCCCACCCCACCCCAAGCAGTATCTCTATCTCCAGGGTTTGCCTGTCAAGTTGTTCTGTTCTTCATTTTTTTTAGTATGCTTTCCTTGTAGCCTTGCTCTATCCTTAAACAAGAACATGCTTTTATAAATAAGAGATAGTTTGTTCATATTGAAGATAAGCTTTATTCACTCAGAAGATCTTGAAATTCCTTGGGTGTTCATGAGGATCCTTGTCAGGATGCCCAGTCAGGGACCATCAGAAAGGATGTTAAGTCAGAGAATGGGGCATCTGCAGGAACAAGCACCATCCCCAAACCCTTGGAGGTACTGACGGTCTACCCTACACATGGGCTATGAACCTGGGAAAAGCTTGTCTCAAAACTGCTTTGGAACAACAGAAAAAATATTTGTACATTGGGCTGATATGCTATATATGTGTGTATAGATGTTTTTTGTGTATTTAACTTTGATTTATTATTGAGAATGGAACAAAAACGAATTAGGACAAGTAACCTCTCTTTGGCATCTCTCTAAAGTTCCTTAAGACATCTACCTTCTAATTATAGTATCCTGCTTTTTTTCATCTCTTAATACTGCTGCTCCTTTGATTGGCGGTAGTTAAGATAGAACTGGGGACAGAAAGGTGGAAAACTTGTGGTGGGAAAAGTTGGAGGTACTAGGTATTAAATATTCCTAATTCCTAATACTGTGTGCCATACCTAATAAGCAACATGGTATTTCATGCAATCATCAAGTAATTCATGATTTAGTTTATTATTCCCATTTTAGAGGTAAGGAAACAGAGGCATGAATGTGTTAAATCATCATGCAAACTGCACCTTCTGTCTACCCCCTTTCCTCCTGCATTAGTCAGGGTTCTCCAGAGAAACAGAACCAACAGGATGTGGTCATTTTGTTTGTTTGTTTATTATAAGAAATTTTCTCACATGATTATGGAGCTGAGATTTGCAATCTAGAGACCCAGGAGAGTGTGTGGTGTGGTTCCAGTCTGATTCTGAAGGCCTGAGAAGAGCCAGGAGAGCTGATGGTATAAGTTTCAGTCCAATAGCCAGCAGGCTGGAGACCCAGCACGAGTCTATGTTTCAGCCTGAGTCTGGAGGCCAGGAAAGACCAATGTTCCAACTCCACAGCCAGGCAGGAGGAGTTCCCTCTTACTCAGCATTTTTGTTCTTTTCAGGTGATTGTTCTTTTCAACTGATTGATTGGGGTCCACCCACATTAGGGAGGGCAATCCATTTTACGCCATCTACTGATTCAAACGTGACTCTCATCCCCTCAATACCAGGCAATGGTTCCAATGACATCACAGCATGTCTATTGCTTTCTGCTCACCATAGCAGATGTGCCCCAGCAATAGTTCTCCATGGGTGCACTATCTCCCAGAAGGTCCTAAAGGATGGAGCTGGGTACTCTGCAGAAAGACACTTCTGCAGAAACACCCTCACAGACACACCCAGAGTAATGTTTGGCCAACTCTCTGGGCACCCTGTGGCCCAGTCAAGTTGACCCATAAAATTAACCATCACAACTCCCAACCCAAATTCCTACCTCCTTTAAAGATATTCTAATAGTTGAAAAGGAGAGTTACACCTCCCTTTTATGCCTCTCTTGGGATATATTATACATACCAGGAAATGGGTGATGACCATCGACAGTCTAGAGTGTGAGCTGTGGGTGCTGGCATGTGTGTGAGATTAATGGAATGGGTGATACAAACACGCAAGTTTACAGCAGGCCTTACGGTGTTTTGCACACTAAGTCACTGCAAGGACATCAGGTGTAATCTGCCTTTCCAAATAAACTGACACCCACAGGGCTCCATGAAACCTGAATGCACAGATTTCTCTCTGAAACAGCCTGAGGCACATTCTAAAATCTCAGGGAGCCAAGTGTTGAAATTATTCTTCATACCAATTTTCCTTTCTGGGAATAAATATCGGAAAGGCAGACAATTTACATGCTGCTTAAATGCCTGCCCAGTTTCAGAAAACAAATCCTCGATGTTCCAAAGGAAGGGTAGGTCTGGTGTTGGAAGGTGTGTGCTTCAGCTCTCCTAGTGCTGAAGGTCATAGGCCTGCACTCAGGAGATGTTTCATGGAGAGACACGTGCACACACACACGGATGCACACACAGACACATGCACATGCATGCATACACACATACCTGCATGCACATAGAGCAATTAAAAAATGAGAAGGGAAGGGAAAGATATGAGTTGAAAAGCAATGTACTCCTGGGACTTCTACTTTTCAAAGGCAATTTTCATGTCAATGGGAAAATAGAAAATGTGAATAAGAGCTTGTTTTTCAAATCTGAGGGAAGATTCTATCTTTACTCCCAAACTCCAGTGAAAGCTGTCAATTTAGGTAGGCTGTTTAAGGGAGACGCCCGGCTCACCTTTTCCTCAGATGAGGGATGGCTTACTGTCACATACATAATAGAATCTCCCTTCCTCTCTCTGTATCTTGAATGTTATAGAAATCTATAGCTTTACTATTTTAAAGTTAGAACTGTTACCAAAATCTCCAAGCTTTTTCTTCAGATAAAGTAACACCTCAATACCATTTTGACAATTTCTTTTCTCATCGCGGTAGCTGATTAGAAGCAGCCCATGGGATTGTACTAATTTAAATTAATTGTTTTATACAGAGATGATATTGGCTAGGTTTTTCCTCTCCGCCATTTCAATAGTTTCTGAATTTGACTTCTCCCTAAGTGTCTATTGCTGCCAGCCAGACTGGAGGCTGCGGCTTCTCACTCACTTCCACCTCAAACAGCCTCAAACAGCCACCCCAGACCTCACTTTTTCCCTCAAAATGCCCCCATCAAAGTGCTTTCATGTAACGGAAGTTGACTTTTTGTTTTACAATCTGGGATTACCCAGCATGTTCACGGGGTCTGTTTCTGTGTGTACCTTCGTCCCTTATTCCCGAGAGGTCCGTCTTAGATGAGGGTTCCAGGAGTCTAGATCTTGATGACTCATTTTGAGCAGTGGCTATCAGGGCTCCCTCCAATATTTCAAACAAATACTGTCAATTATAATAAAATGGAATTCTGAAAGAAAGCCTCAATTTAATAGACATCCATCAGACTTAAAAACAAATGTTTTAGTATCATATTCAACCACAAAATCACTTCTTACTTGAATTAACTGTTATCAGGACTTATCGGCACCATTCCCCTCAATACCAGGCAATGGTTCCAGTCACACCACAGCATATCTATTGCTTTCTGCTCACCACAGCAGATGTGCCCCAGCAATAGTTCTCCATGGGTGCCCTAGCCCCCAGAAGGTCCTACAGGATGGAGCTGGGTACTCTGCAGAAAGATAACTCTGGGCTTCGTTTCTTCTTCATTAAGATCCCAGCAGCCTTAGGATCTTTCCACTAGGTTACTGTAAGGAATTGCTCTACTGGTAATGGATTTGTTTGCCTTCTTCCTTCGGCAACCCCATACAGATTCTATGTACATTGTGAACTTGGTGGTGAGGAGACGGGGGGAGGTGCTGTTTCATTGCTGACTATTGTAAAAAGAATCAACATTGTCATTAAATAAAATGTATGACAACTACAGACCTATGACAAATGGAGCTAATTTGTTGGTCCCATCAGGAGAGTTACTTTGGGAAGCTATAAAATTCTCCCTGAGAATGCTATCACTAAAACATAGCTCTATTCAGAGACATTTTTCCAGTCATTTCCAAGGCAAACCCCTTTACTTATCATTACACTTCCTTTAATACTATTGGCAATATTATTTATCTTCAGAACTGATCATGTTTACTAAACCGGTGTCAAGATATTTGTTTCCAAAAATCAAATCCTCCCTCAAACTTTCATGATTTCATTCACTGAGGATATTCAAGACCACTGCACCCTCTGAAGAGAATTTTTAAAAGATGAGTTCCAGAATGTTTTGAACACAAGAAGGACAATTGAATTAAAAGCAGGGTCTACTAGGCGATCACGGTGCCACTGATGAACCAGGTTGAAAGTGTTGGAGCTCCCATGTTTGTATTTTAACAAAGACATTCGACTCTGTACAATTGTAAATGAAGGCGTGTCAGGAGAAATGAAGTGATAACTAGCTATGTATCTGTCCCTCATTCTCTTCTGGATTTGGAAGAGCCCAGTCGTGACGGGACACATGTGACTTTCTCCAACCCGCCCCGGTCATAGGCCATTACAGAAGGATTCAGGATCTGAATCTGAAGGCCTGGATCCTCTCCACTGTCTACACATGAAATAAAAAATAGACGCGCCCTCCCCCCGGGTCCTAGAGAAAATGTCTTGTAACCTTCTGGGGTGGCCGACCTCTGGCTGTTATCATGAAGATCAGTACATGTTCTCTTAGGGTATGAATGAAGTCAGTTTGGCTTGAGTAGGAACCAATGCAGTGAACCTTGAGAAATCGTATGCCCTCTTCCTCTTTTGCTTTTCCTTCTGGCAGTTTTTCATGAGAATCTGTGTTTATTTGCTGAGGGCAGATCTTTACGTTTGTAGTTGTTTGAAAAGAATAAGTAGGAGGAAGAGGTAGTTAAATAGGGCAGGAAAGGTTTCATTGACAAATGTGGGTGCGTCTGAAACAAAGTTTGATTTTCTTTTTTGTTAGTGGATCTAATGACCTTTCAAAATAATTTTTAATTTCATCAGGTTTTTAAAAATCTAATAATAATAATACGATGATGATGATGCTAGTAGTCGTGGCTGACAGTGCAAGGGTAATCATTTTAAAAGCAGGCTGCTCATTTGTGCTTGAGTATTTCTTTCCTGGGGTTTTCAGACTTTTGCACAGTCAGGGGACAGAATCTCATTTTAAACACAGACCACTTCTAAGGAGAAGGTGGAGACCTATCAGTATTCCTCAATGGTAGAAAGCAATTGAGGCTCACAAAATCTCAAGGACTTCTCCGAGACCTCAAGGCTGACGAGGTAGGACTGGAGGACGGAACCAGGTCATCTCACTCCAAAGCCACATGGTCTCTGTTCTCTCGAGATAGAGGTTACCTAGCATGCTTTGTCAAGTGGAATTTTCTAAGTGACTCTGTTCTGCACACAGATGCACTATGTCAGGTCAATGACGTATCTCTCGTTTAAAACAAAACAATATCCCTCACAGTTGTCCCCTTGTGCGTAGATGGTGGCAAATTATTGTTTGCCAAGCCTTCTATCTCCTCCCTTTCTGTGTTCCATTGAGATCATGGAAATGCAAAGTAAATAACCATGGAGTAAAATGCCTCAGAGAATATTTGTTTAAGAGTATGGTTCCAGGATATGCACAAAGATAAAGACTTTATGTAATGAATGAGTGACTCCTGAGGCCAAACAGCAAGAAGTCATATTCTGTACCCAGCGTGTCCTGGTCAGGGAGAGGTCACTACGTGTTCCCTCAAGACATACCCTTAAGAAAGGGTCGCCTTGCCAAGCTAAAAGCCAGTCCTCTGAATCCACGGGGACAGGCAGAAGTTCAAGGAAAGGAGCACAGAAGAACCCAGGGCTGTCTTGTCAGTTTGTCAAAATGTCAAGGTGAGAAGCAGGGAAACTAAAATCGGTTCAAGAGGGAGGAACGGGGGGATGGCAGTATGGCCTGTGAGAGCAATGCGTGGGGTGTTGGACGTCAGAGGGGGGTCTTCCTGGCGGCCGGGGTAGAGTTCTGGAACTGGGAAACCGGCAGCAGTGCACTTGCTCTTCATCTAGTTCTTCAAGGGCCCAAAGAAGAAATAGCCGATTTTGCTTTCGGTGTCAATTCACCTCTACATGGAAGGCAGGAAACCGCCGTTAGTTGGGAACCCAGTGTAATAGTTTCCAACATCACCCTGTTCCCCACAGAGGCAACAGACAAACAGAACACTGATAGCCTGATTCGAAATAAAACACAAAGCAGGAAGCACACAAACATCTCTGCATATTTAATGATTAGTGACTTCTTAAATTGGTTTTAAAATCAAAGCTTTCCGGATGAAATACAGACTTGAAAGGATTGCTAGAAAGCGTGGCTTGAGCACCCGTCTTATTTTGCATCAATTCCCTGCCTTTATGCATTACGCTCCACCACTCCCCGAATTTCCCATAAACATGTGTCTGCAGTGCACATTGTTTTACCACTGAAAATGCCATCGATGCAATCTAGTGATGTAATGAACAGATTTTTCATAAACAGGCCTCTTGATTCACCAGCTGCATACGAGGTGGACTGGAAGGTGCTCGTGAGAAAAACACAATCGGAGGTGACATGATTCTTCAGGGAGCCGGGCTGATTGTTTTACATAATAAGAACATAAAGAATTGTGTTATATTGATATGGGAACACATTTTATTGCTTTCTCTGATTTAACATCTTTACCAAATGTAGTGGATTAGACTCCCCATTTCATTAAAGCAAGATTACTGGCCCTGTTTCATTATCACTGTTCTGATTCTTGGGGAAAAAAATAATCTTCCACACAGCTTTTTGTTACTTAATTATTACAGTGGGTAACGATCATAAAATTTGCATGAAACTTTCTTTGTAGAAATATACAGAAAGCCTTTATGTATGGGGCGTGGAGAAAGCAAAACATTGCCTTTCTCTTTGTTTCTGTTAGACAGCTGTAGTGGGAGAAACACTTACAGTCCACATGTGATGTCAGGGATTTTCCACCCATCACTCACTATATGATGTTCATATCTGGTGTACACTGACACTTAGCTCAGCAGGATACCAAAGAAACACCCAATTCACAGATGGAAAGATTGAGAACATCAGCATCAGTAACTCTCCCAGGAAGTGAAAATGTGCGAAGTGAAAAGCCAAGAGGAGAATTTGAGATGCTCCTAACTTCTCATCAGCTCCTTAACCCAAGACGTTTAAGCAATGACAGTGGGTCACAACCGAAGTTTTTGCTAACTGACATCAAATACAGTCCCTTCGGTTTCTCCTGTCTTGTCATGGACCCAAGAAAAACCTCTGTTTGTCTCTCTCCTGAATGTTCTGTTCCACTTGGGTGCTTGCCTGCTGCCAACAGCTGATCCCTCACCTGCAGCTGCCGGCCTGCAGCTGCCAGCAACGCCGGCCCGGCCAGGCTGCCCACAAGTCCACTGGCCCTGCTGCCAGGGCACCAGAGTGCACGTCTCCCTTTGACACACCTGTTCCTTTTTCTGTCTACACTGGGAAAGTTTACGCAGCAGCCAGAAACTGTGGGAGATGCTTCACTAAAGCACAGTCTACCCCCTGGGGGTGCTGAGGATGGAAAAAGGCATCCCATGTATGATGCCAGAACAGTCCCGCCTGCCCAGAGAGCACACAGCATATGCCAGCCAGGGTTTCCATTATTAGTAGTAGAATATTGATATCGATGCCACCATCTCCTTTAATCTTCAATCCACAGGTTCTCAAGCACGAAGGCCCCCAAGGAGCTTCGCAAACACTGAGCTCGATTTTGCTGCCACTGGTTCTGACTCAGCTGGGAGGGGCCTGACATGGCTGAAACTTCCCGGGAGACTGTGATATGCAGCCAAGGCTGAGAACCCGCTGCTCCAGTCCCTGAGGTGGGAATGATTGTCCCCTAATTTACAAAGGAGGATACAGAGGCCCAGAGAAGTTTAGTCATTTGTTCAAAGTGGCACAGTTGAGTGTTGGAGCTGTGATTACAATCCTAGGTTTTCTGAGCTCAAAGTCGATGTTCTTCAGACGGTAACTCCTTACCCTGCCTGAATGTTAATCATTCAGGAAGACTTTACAAGGACTGATGCCTGGACCTCAACCCAAGATCACCCATCTTTATTTCCAGAGTTCCCTAGAAGAATCTAATGTGAAAACTGAATGTGAAAACAATTTCACTAACCTGAAAATGGACCACCTGCATCAAAATTTCCTGGAGTGTGTATTAACAATACCGACTCCAGAATTCCATCCCAGATCTCCCAAATCAGAATTATGGGGTAGGGGCCAAGGATCTGGATAAAGCTTTCCTGGTGACTTTTTTACACACAGAATTTTGAGAACTAGTGTCCTACCTTATGTGCCCAAGTATTTACATTGAGGTGGACTTCTCTCTGGTTCTCTCCCTCCCTCTCCTCTTCCCCCCTCCACCTCCCCTCTCTCCCATCTCTCCCTCCTTCTCACTTTTCTCTCCCGCACTACCTCCTCTTTTGGTTATTATTGTAATAATACTGATAATAATTTCTAAATTGTATTTTATTTTACCTTTGTGGCCTGCAAGTATTTTTTTAGTTGATAGAAGTATATAGAAAAAGATTTTCATACACACACACACATACACACACTTCATTTGTAATCAGTTTGTATTGAAAGAAAATAAACCTACCTTCTTAGGATAGACTTATTTTTATACTGAAGAATTTTAGCAGAAAATAATAGATGATTCTCACCTATTAGCAAAGTTATCTGAGAAGTACAGTCTTGTCCTTCATTCTCCAGCAAGCAGAATTGCGTGTATGTTTGAAATTTGTTTCATCTGTAATTTAGATTACTCTGATTCTATCCTTCCTTTTCTTGCCAGTTAGGGTAAAATGGTAAGGTATTCTTTTATTTACACTCCCTGAATTCACTGACACAGAGAAGGGGAAAGAGCATGCAAAATGGGGACAGGAGGAAGAAAAGATGATGAAGCTGAAAGGACAGATGGAAGGCAGTAAAGCAACTACCGGAAGGGATGGAGTGGAGGAAAGTTAAGAAAAAAGGGAGATGGAAGAGGATGGATATCCGAAGAAAGGTCTAGAAGAAATGGAATAGTAAAGGGAGAGGACGAGCCACGTGTGATTTTTCAGAGTTTTACAAAGTTCTTCCTTATTTGATCCTCAAACAACCCTGTTAGGGAAGCAGGACGTGTCAACAAACTCATGTAGCCGCTGAGAACCCAGGGTTGAGACAGGCCCAGGACCTTCCTGCAGTTCTCTTGCCAGGAAGTGATGGTGAGAAACCAGAATCCTGGCTTTCTGATCGGTCTTTCAGTTTTGCTTTCTGTTCAACCAATCTTATACCAAGCACTCATGGACATCGTGTCTTCCTTCAAGGTGGTGGGTACTGAAGCAAATAGATGGAAAGTGTGACTGAGAGCAGAAGGAGGCCCCCAACTTTAGCTTCGGCTTGATGAGCTGCACCTGAACTGTCACGTAAGGGAAACTCTAACTCAGAGCACGAGTCACACGCGCTCTGGTTCCTTTCTCTTGCTGACTCGGGGCAAAGCTCAAGTTCCAGTTAGATGTGAAGGCTTAGTTTCAAGGTGACTGGAATTTCCTTCTCGGGGAGTTAGCTGATCCCCGGAGGCCGAAGCCTGTGGGTACCCCGATGGCCACGGCAGTACCTAGATTGGCACAGTTGCAGGGCCATGCCACTGCTCCCCAAGATGTCAGTGCACACTTGAGGCCACACTGAGCCGAAAGACACAATAGAACATTGATGTCGTTTACTTTATGACTTGCCAGCAGTATCCTCCTTTTCTTTTGCATGTTTGAAGGAAGAGGTGTTTGAAATTTCCTGTCCCATACATCTCCTCCGCTGCTTAGAAATACACAGAGGGAGCCGTCCACCTCTCGTTGATTTGCATGGCACGCCCTCTACGGTTGTTTTTTGCCTGCGTTTAGAAATGTAGGAAGCAGTTGTTTTGTAATTGAACTTAAAGACATAACCACCTGCATCCAGAGCTTGGAGTAGGTGGAGGTGTGGGAGACAAGATGGACATTAATTTTAACCAACTGCAGCAGAACACAAAGATTCCGAGTAAGGAACAAGCATGGAGCAAGGGTGGTAACTGGAGACAGCAGAAGTCTCAGAGCAGTTGGGGGAAATAGGAAAAGTGTACAAATAGCCTGGATAAATGTATCAAAATTCAACATATTGTCAGGCCCCGGCACATGAGAAGCATGGGGAGGAGCATCTTCTCATCTCCCCCAGGCTGGCGATTTTAAAAGCTTCCATTTGCAGTCCTCGGATCATTTTATATGCACGCACTTTTCCTATGCTAAGGATGGTGCATCGCTGGAAAAAACCTCGCAAGATTATGGTGTTTTCCTCCACTTATCTCTAATGCATGTTTTACGAGCCAAAAGTCGTGTCATCTGAGAAACACAGGCGTAAAAACAGGGACACAAAGATTCTGCTGTGTGTGCAGGTCTTAGAAATCTGTTTTCCTGAACAAACAAGGGAGCTGAAGGAACAAAGTCTGAAAGTGAATCATAAACTCTTGTTTTGTTAGAGCAGAAACTGTTTTTGAAAACATCTGTGTTGGATTTGGGGGCACAGATGGGCAACGGAGGACCAGAAATTAACCGTAAATTTGCAAGAAGGAGATACACCAGCTGACAAGTCTGTTCTGGCTTTTCTTTTCTTTTTTTAAAAAATAACTCAAAGGCAAAGATAACACAAAATTTTCAGCACATTGAAAACATTTTACACTGTTTAAAGCTTCAAGTAAACAACTTTTGTTAAATCTCACATAAATGAATTTAATAAATGGATAAAATGTTCTTAATATAAAAGCTTTGTCAGAGGCCCAAAAGGAATTTTGAATTTGGCTTCATGGGAATTAATGTAAGCGATCTGGTGATGACTTTTTTTTAAAGTAAATCCTAAGGCATTATGAATTATTGAAAATTATGTAGCTGCAAGAAATCCTCTTTTGGATTGTCTTATTTTCTTTACTGGAAGATAGTATTGCTCTTTTGAATAGGAAAACAAACTATATTAAATTTAAAAATCCAAATACTTTACTTTGAGACAATACATTCAAATACTTTCTTTTCCGAACATTAACATATCTATTGGGGGCCGGCCCCGTGGCTTAGCGGTTAAGTGCGCGCGCTCCGCTACTGGCGGCCCGGGTTCGGATCCCGGGCGCGCACTGATGCACCGCTTCTCCGGCCATGCTGAGGCCGTGTCCCACATACAGTAACTAGAAGGTTGTGCAACTATGACGTACAACTATCTACTGGGACTTTGGGGAAAAAAAGGAGGAGGATTGGCAATAGATGTTAGCTCAGAGCTGGTCTTCCTCAGCAAAAAGAGGAGGATTAGCATGGATGTTAGCTCAGGGCTGATCTTCCTCACACACACACACAAAAAAACATATCTATTGGGAAAGCTCTGGACCTCTGAATGAAATGGATGTGGCTACTTAGAATGTAGACATACTTATTCAGATTACTTAAAAACTACTTAAAATTTATCTTTACATTATGATGTAGTGATTAAGCCTAAAAAGCACAGGTTTCTATTTATATACACACGATGCTTGGGAGATATTTGTCCATTTATAAAAGTTGGCTGAAAATGTCCAAGAGGACCTGTTCAAAAATAAAATATCGACTAAAGCTTTAGGCAAATTATTTCAAAAACAAACCGAGATTTTCCTGAGTTTTAAAATAAGTAGATTATTAAAAATTCCCCGCTTTTGGATAATATATAAAAAACACAGTAACTTTAATTGTTTTGGAAATCCCTGAATCAAGCTCCACGTTCATTTCCATGTGCCTCTGACAGAGGAACTGATCAATATTTGACTAGACTGAATGAACAGAAATGTATAAAAGAATGAGTCCTCTTCTTTGACTAATTGCAATATTTTTTCTGACTTACCAAATACTTGATCAATATTGCCTCTGCATGCATGGCCATAATTAAAGGTCGAGGATATGAAAATATGGTCTTGGTTCTGTACACACTGAGTTTTCAAACAAAGTTATTTCACTAGTTTCTCACTTTGTCATCATCTGTCAGTGTGAGCACAGGCCAATCATTACTTTTGCTTCCTCCTGAGAACCCACAGCAGGCAGAGCAGGCAGGCACAGCGAGGGTCCCAGTGGGCACTCGCTGAATGCCGGGCCCTGCACTGGTCCATGCTGGCTCTCGGGCATGCAGTCCCTTTGAACGTTCCGTTTAGATGAGGCACTGATGCGATTTTGTTTACAGGGCAATGGTCCTTCTGGTTACACTCTGCCAGGAATCCAGGCTCCTTCCCAGAAATAATGCTTTTCCAAAGGGTAGATAAATATCCCCTCCCATTATATGGAGAGTTAACAAGATAACCAGAGAACTGCAGGCACACGCCCAAGGGCAGCGTCTAGTGTGCCTGCCTGAAGCACAAACCTGTCACGAGGAAGACCAAGGGCGTGCAGGACACCAGTGAGGTGACGGGACAGAGCAGCCCGCGGACCTGGGCCAGCCAAGAGCTGCTGCCATGAGCTGCAGACGCAGAAAGAGTAAGAAGGCAGACACCTCACTCAGCCAGGCACCTGGTTATCCAGCTAAGTCATAGAAGGGTCTGTGAGGAGGGCAGACGAGGGAAGCCCCTCACACACGTCCATCAGCTGGCAGGCTGAGGTTAATGACAGAGACTAGAGAAAGAGCGGCTAACAAAATAAGGTCTGTTTCCTTAGGACACAGCCCAGAGAAGGAGCCAGATACACAGCCGCTCAGCACCTGGAGAAGGCGCAGCTGAGAGGGAGACGCTAAGCCTGCCCTGGGACTGCAGGAAATCTCTGCTCAGGAAAACAGTGGGAGTTCTGTTGCAGAGGATGAGAAATAATTTTCTAGACATCAATGTGAAAAGTAAGTGTATTCTTGGCATAAATCAAGGAAAGGAAAAGGCACACCTGGGGCATAATGAGAATTTCGGGGTGACTGGAGCAGGGGTGTTATGTAGGGAAAGGATGGGGGATGGGATGGGATACACGGGACAGATGAGATTCACAGGAGAGTTTGGGGCAAGACTGTGAAGGACAAAATGACTTCCTATCGCCTTTGGATTGGGGTCTGTGGAACATGGCGTGTGTGTGTGTGGGCATGCACACACATGCATGTATGTGATTGTACTGATGCTTATTTCATTAACTGAGAATGAGAATAGAGACAGAGGAGCAGACTCTGAGGGAAAGAGAATGGATTCAATCTGGGGCGTCTTCCATTTCAAATGCTTGGGACCTCCATGCAGACATGGCCCTAATGCAGACAGAATCACAAGTGGAAGGAAGTCTTTAACAAAATGAAACCCAGAGTCCTCCAGGCTGGCCCAGGCAAGGACGTCTCCAGGCGAGAGGTGCAGCAGGAGCCCAGGATGGGCCACCTTCCAGGAGGAGCACGGCTTCTCACTTTAACACTCTTGTGCCCGCAGCCATGTTTCTCATTTTCCACATCACTCTACAGCACAGCTAAAAAGATCTTGGACTATCTGAACAGACATAACCTGAGGTGAATAAAGGACTCCCTAGAGAACATTCCTGGGAGATTTCCATTAAAAATAATCAGTGTCGCAAACACTATGTAATATCCCTATGTCGTCAGTTCTAAGCACATGTTGAAGTTTTACATTTTAACATCTCTGAAGCTCATATGCACCTGTGAGGCCCTGATGGCCAGGCAGCCATTCCCTAGTCATGTGTGACGTTAGCTATTATTCTGATGGCATGATGGCGGAGTGAAAACCCCTTAGTAGTTCAGTCAACAAAACTTTATCAATGGATAAAAGATCTCATTTAATAATGATAAAGGGATCAATTCGTCAAGAGCACATAGCAATCTCAAAGGTTTATGCACCCAATAGAGCTTATAAATACATGAAACAAGAACTGATAAAGATGCAAGGAAAAATAGAAAAATCCATAGTCAGAGATTTTAACACTTATCTCTCAATAATTGACAGAAAACAAGAAAAAATAGGTGAGGACATAGAAGGTTTGAACAACACTACCAACCAACCTGACCTAATTGACATTTATGGACCAATCAGAATACATAGTGTTTTCAAATGCACACAGCACGTTTACCCAGATAGACTATATTTTTGGTCATAATATAAGAGAAATGAAAGCATATTTTCATGCAAAGACATGTACAAAAATGTTTATAGCAGGTTACTTTGTAATATCCAAAGTGTGGAAACAACCCAAAACCCCATCAGAGGTGAATGGATAAATGAACTGGCCTATCCACACAATGGACCCCTGCTCAGCAACAGATAAATGAACATGGATGAATCTCCCCATAACAACTATGCTGCAAGAAAGAAGTCAGATAAGAAAAGAACTTGTATGATTCCACTTAAATAAAATTCTGGCAAATGAAAACTGAGCTATAGAGATGGAAACCAGATCAGCATCTTCCTGGGGAGAAAGGTGGGGGTTGAAGGGAATGAGGCCAGGGAGGTGTTACTAAGGGGCATGAGGAAGCATTTGGAGGTGGTGGACAAGTTCATTTTCTTGACCACAGTGATGGCTTCACAGATATACACATACATGTCAAAACTTACCAAACTGTACACTTGTAAGATATGCAGTTTATTATACGTCAATTATGTCTCAATAAAGATATTAAAAATCTCAATAAGTAGAGATTAGGAAGCCGAAATGAAAAGAAAGTCTTATCTCACAGTTTAATTGGCAGTGTTTTTCTTCCTTTCCTGATGGCATGTGAACCAATGGTGCATCTTATAGTAAGGGGCATCTGAGACTCAGTACACTACAGGGATACGTAATTTCCCCTTGTCGATACATTGTAACCGGGGCCTGAGAAGACAAGAGACTTTACAACCTACGTGACCATGGAATGGATTTTTCAAGTAACAGGCAGAAACTGATGGCTGGAGGGATAACTACAGATTGACAGAGAAAGGAGAATCTAGATTACAAAAGAGAAGTTTCTTTTCAAGCCACGTAGGTATTATCTTAACTTCTGCCTGTTTGTCTTCCTTGAGGACAGCTAACTCTCTGAATGCAATACCAAGCCCTTGACTTGTCCAATATTATCCAAGACTTTCACTACTGCATCAGAGGGGTTATTTGATTCTATTAGGTTCTGGAACTTGGAGAGATTTTGCAGCCGGAAGTTTGGGTTAGGAGCCATGAGCTTAGAGAGGCGGTTAAAAATCCACCAACTCAGGGAGGGAGGGATTAGAAGAGAGACAAGGTCAGACCTCCAAGGAGGACAAACATGAAATTTCTACAAAAGGAGCCTTCTAGGTCTTTTCATTAGACACAAGACTCTGATGGAAGAGAGTGAAGAGAAGACAATGAATAGAAACAGAACGGGTGGGACATGGCCTTGCCTTGTTGGCCCCTCCCTATGTGCCAAGGGATCCATGGCCCACACTGCACTTGTGTGAACGTAGATGGCTTCTGATTACCAGGAATGACTATGTTACCTGTCTGATGTGTCATATTAATAACTGTTAATAAAGGATCGCTACATAATTTTGCTGTTTATTATAATAACACTTCAACTTCTAAGAAATGCATATCTTTCCTCTCTCTAAGAGTTAAGGCATCTTGCAAACAAAACAAAAGAACACAAACACAAACACCAAATGCAAATTTCAATGCAAAGGAAAGCAGGATAAAGCAGCTAAGTGCATAAATTAAACACCAAACTTTAAGCTTTGTGGCAGCCATGAGGAAGCAGGAAGCACCGCACATCCTCTAGCGAGTAAGACACGGAAGCACGCGGCAAATTCCAAGAAGAGCAGATCGCTTTCCTCATCTCCTACCCCTGGACCTGGAGACTTAGATGCTACATTGGACAATCTTATCACAACAATTTCACAAACAGATGCATAAATAGTATTCATTTGCATATTGCTTGAAGCAACTTCTAATAAAAATCAGACATAATATTAAGGTATAATTTCATTAAAACATTAATTTTATCTGGTCATTAATTGGGTCCATAGGTGAAACTTAGAATATCTTGATTAGAGCATCCTTTAGATTGTCTTCCTCAGTACTATTTTACTGACAGCAGGCTTTGGATGGCAGCTGGAGGGTAGGAGATGACAGTTATGGTCCTAGCGTGGAACACAGATCACTTTAATTGCGGACTGCAGACAGACTCCTAACCCTTGGCTGCCAGATAAGCAGAGGTACAGTTAATTCTTCCCAGAGGAAGTTAGGGAACCCACAGGAAGGCTACCTCATGAGGCCCAGAGGTGGGCTGTAGGGGCAACTGTGTGCAAAGGCATATTTTTTCCCAGAAAGCAGTTTGGGGTCTACTCCAGAACATGAACCCAGGCTCCGTGGAGGACTCGGAGATCTCTCCCACAGAGCAGTGCTCCTCTCCATGTTGATCACCCACTGGCCCCTGTCACTACTACCTGGAGTCCCTGTGAGGAATGCAGACTCCTGGACCCCCCTCTACACCTGCTGAATAGGAATATTAACAGCAGGGTGCCTGAAAGACTCAGGGGTCTGTGGTTTAACATGCTCCCCAGCTGTTCAT
Organism: Ceratotherium simum simum; assembly: GCF_057802395.1. Lineage (NCBI taxonomy): Eukaryota > Metazoa > Chordata > Mammalia > Perissodactyla > Rhinocerotidae > Ceratotherium > Ceratotherium simum. The sequence goes on from NC_141909.1 coordinate 3,955,247, forward strand.
AGACACGTGGAATTTGATCACTATGGCGAAAGGTTATAGCTCAAAAAAAATCTCAGAGCTGGTGCTGCTGTTTAGGCAAGGGAGGAAGCACCCGTCTTCCTTCCATCCCGTGTTTCTATTCCTTGTCTTTCTTCCTTACCTTCTTTTCTTTCTTTCTCTCTTCCTTCCTCATGCATTTATTGAGCAACTACTATATTCAAGACCTTGCATAAAGTGTTCAGGCTGCAGGGGTGGATGAAGTATCATCTCAGCTCCCTAATCAAGCGAAGTCCAATATGGCTGACAGGAAGAATTATCTACAAAAGAGACCCCATGAATGGACTGAAATAACCTGGTCTGTGGAGTTTTTTGATGCTTATCACTTAGATTTTGGAGACTATCCACCACAGATATCTTTGCTTTGATGTGATGAGTTTCAGCTCATCTTTTTGAAAATAGAGAGAAACTAGAACCATTGTCTCTTTTAATCATTCCCGGTCCATGACAATAAAACTCTGAGCTGTTTCTGTGTCAAGTTCCAGTTTAAAGACCCTGATGTAATCTAGGCTGTATCAAAAAATACAAAATTCAAGCACCTCTCGTCCAAACTATGTTATAGAACCAGTGTGTGGGAGAGAGGAACCTCAGTAAATGAGTCTCTGTGAAACTCTACCTGTTGGTATAGAGAGAGGAGGAGGGAGTTACATAACTCAAGCCCCAGGACATGGTGGGTATCGCAAGAATTTAATTTTGAGTTCTTATAACGTACAATTCAGAGACTGCAGAGATTCTCTCAATAGCAGACATTTCTTGCACACCTGTTGTTCTCCAGGCACAATACAAACCTCTGGGAATTCAGAGATGAAGGGCATTTAGTCTCTTCCTTACCATGCTGAGGACCTAGAAATGGAGGCAGATAAGTGCACACTAATAGATATGTACGTGGCTCCTCTGAAATCTCTCTTGGTTATGGTTATTTTCTATTCTCTATTTCTACTTGAGCTTATTTTTCCTTCCGTTCTCTGCCCTCACCTCTCACCCCTCCAGAGTAAGGGTGTCAGTGCAGAGGCCTCAGCTGCTTTTGGAGCCCCGGGAGGCACTTGGCTTGTGCCGGGCAGTCATGACTAGGGTGCTGGCTTCCAAAAGGACAGCCTCACTTTCTGGCTGTATTCTGGTATTTCTCTTTTGGATTGCAAAGGAAGTATTGAGGTTTCAGAAGCAAAGCCTCAAATTGTTAACCAAATATTTAAAAGTTGTCGATCCTCGAAATCAGACAGTACATGTTGCAGTAGGCGTCCAGGCTGAGCCCCGGCCTGCTCAAGATGCTATCGCTCCATAGGAGAAAGATGCCTGGGCGTTAGGTCCAGAGAGGAAAGCGCTCCTTCCTTGGCAGGTTTGATGCCTCTTGCTCTCCACTTATACCCACCTCCAACAGACTTCCCCAACCTATCACGTAATGTCGAGATGCCTGTCTGCCTGCATCAGGGCAGCACCCTTGTTCTCTCTTCATTTTTCTATCTTCATTCATCCTTTCATTCATCTACTTAATAAATATTTTGAAGGCCTTCCAGGTGCCAGGCCCATGCAGTATTCAGCTGGCACATGATGGTATGGCCGTCCAGTTGTCAAATAGCCCCTGCCTTAGTATGCTGGGTGCCCAGCTCCTGCTGGATAGTGTGGTCCCAGTGCAGCCGAGAACGCTGAAGATCTCATCATGTAACATCCCCAGGAATCCCTTCTCCACAGCCACCACTGCATCCTTGACATAAAAGGTGACTAAATGCACCAAGACTGGGGTCGTGCTGCTGCCAGCATTGAAGATAGACACTGCTTCTCACTGCAGAGAGGATTGGGGGCAGAGAGATGGAGGTAAAAGAAAAGACAAATTAATTAGCTTGTCAAATCCTTCTTCTCAGATAGCGCAAATACAATAGACTCTCGCATAATGAAGTATCATTTCCCAGTAATGTGGAGATTCCATTACTTTGCTTCTCGTCATGTACCAATTTTTGTTCCGAAGGAACTTGTGAATTAGCACAGATTTCACAACGGTTGTATAAGATGGATCGAGGAACACTTTGCAACATTAAATAAGTCAAATTACTCTTAACTTTTTATGTATGTAGGTCTAGATGTCACAAGGTTGAAGCAGGCTACCAATTTTTTACATGGGAACTCAATGGATATTGAATGCAAAACTGTGAATTATTTTTAGTAAAAGTAGTTAATGAGGGTTTTTATTAAAATTTCAAAAGCACATTTCAGCTTTTTTTTTGTCCCCCCCTTTTTTGTTTTTGTGAGGAAGATCGGCCCTGAGCTAACATCTGCCAATCTTTCTCTTTTTGCCGAGGAAGACTGGCCCTGGGCTAACATCTGTGCCCATCTTCCTCCACTTTATATGGGACTCCGCCACAGCATGGCTTGACAAGTGGTGCGTCAGGTGCGTGCCCGGGATCCGAACCAGTGGACCCAGGGCCGCCACAGCGAAGCACCCGCACTTAACCGCTTGCACCAGTGGGCCGGCCCCCATTTCAGCTTATTTGAATATTTTGATGCAAAATTTTGTTATTCCTTAATTTATGGTTTGTACTTTGCAAGGCCACCACGAGGAAGATTCTTTTGCAAATATTCCTCAAAAGAACTTCTAAGGAGACTGTTCTGACCACAAACAGCATACTTCTATTTTTGGTTTTATTTAAAAATTTCCTGCATTGAAAAATTTGAAAGGGCTAAAGAAATACTTTGTAGATCCACCTGCTGATTTAAGTGAAAGTATTATATAAATAATAGTCATTTATATGATAAAATTAAAATGTTTTCATACTTTCTGCGATAATAGTGATTCGTCCCACACAACCACATTACAGTGTCGAACGTGGTGTGTAGAATTCATGGTTTATTTTCAAATCTATGAATTGCTTTAAGAATTTTACTTATAATTTCAGTTTCTATTGCTTCAGCAGTGTGATGTCTTTTCAAAATGCAATAATGAAAACTGTCTACAAAAATCTAAAAACTACAATGACCCAAGAAAGATTGCTTAATGTGCTATTACTGTCAGTAGAACACAAATTATATGAAAAAATTCTGCATTATAGCACCATAATTAGGGAATTTTCTGAAATAAAGGCAAGAAAAATTGTATGAAATAAATATATAATAATTTATTAATATTGTATACAACTATTTTGTTACTCATCCAAATATCTCCTGTCTATCCACAGAATATCTAGACCTATGCACATTTAATTTATTTTGTAATTATAAAGATATATTTGTCAAAGTAGAGGGTATATTGCATTTTATTTAGTAGTTTGTTAGTGGCTTAGTCCATTTCAGTTGCTGTAACAAAATACCACAGACAGGTGGCTTATAAATAGCAGAAATTTGTTGCTCACCTTTCTGGAGGCTAGAAATTGAGATCAGGGTACCAGCATGGTTGGGTGAGGGATCTCTTCGGGTCGCAGACTTCTTGCTGTGCCCTCATGTGGTGGAAGGGGAGAGAGAGCTCTGGAAGCCTCTTTTACAAGGGCACTAATCCTATTCATGAGGGCTCTGTCCTCATGACCTAAGTACCTCCCATAGACCCCACCTTCTAATACTATCACATTGGGCATTAGGATTCCAACAGGTGAATTTTGGGGGAACCGTCTGGTGATAGGCATGAGCCTGGATGAATGAATGCTTAGCTTTCCACCAGAACTGATGTTGGTGTCCGTGCTTTAATTTGTTTTGATGGAATTATCGGGGAAGATGTTTGAAGAATCCATTGTCTGTTGAACTGTTCAATGAAGGATTTAATTCTGTTGTTGAAGGAACTACGAGGCCTCCCACAATTTTTCCTGTAGCTTCTTGGTTCAGTGGTCAGGTAAGTTTACAGGTGTTTGAGGACATAGGAAAACCAGGGTAGCATGAATCTAGACAACTTAACCCACACAGAAATGCTGCCACAATACTGAGCATCCCATTTCATTGCTCCATTTTTGTAGAGAGAAACCAGGTTGTCAAAAGCAGAGCATGCTCAGTAATCAGGCCTCAGAAACTTGACTTTGGAAAACACAGTGTAGGGAGAAATAAATTTCCCCCAACTTTCAGAGAGGCACTCTCTTGAGACATCAGTTCTGTCATGGAGCACAGTACCTGCACATAGCAGGTGCTCCCTGAACAGGCAGAGGAACGGGTGAAATGCGCTTGCACATGTGCATGGCCTCATAGAAAAACTAGAATAAGTGAATCCGTAAAAGAGCTAATTTCAAGCCCGATGTTAAAGGTGAAGGGAAAGACTCTGTGCCCAGGGCAATTTGGTATCTCTCAAAGAAACTACGTGACAAGTGTTTTATTTGGACCAGTGTGGAAGGATCCAACCCTTTGTCCCCAATAGTCACTGCCACTGGGAGACCACTAAACTGCTAACATAGGGGAGGAAGTAGGTGATGTGTCAAAAAAAAAAAGAGATTCTTCCCTTTTTCTGCATCTTCTTAGAGTTTTTAGTTGACATCAACACATAAGTGGTCACTTTTAAATACTGTTTTGATTCCATCAGTAGCATCTTCCAGAATTCAAAGGCAAAAAAGAGAGGAATTCCCAGTTTCCAATTTGATCCTCATCAGTTTAAAGCAGTGAATTTTCTCTTCGCCTAGATTTTCCAATGACCAAGATGTTTTTGGGTCTGAGGAATGCTCTTTAGAAAGCTTCCCTTCATAATTTTCGGATCACAATGATTCCACTTAGCACACTGGCTTGGAGGTTGCATAGTGATTTACAAATGAGCTTTGATAACCTACAAAGCAGCAGTGGACTGGGAACAAGGAGAATTCAAATTTTATTTTTTAAAAACATCAAAATGGGCACGGCTATATGACCAGCACTCATTAATGTTAAGTAAAGGGTAACTCGTTAAACTTTAAAATGCCGAAGATCAATTGAGCATCTTGGGTCTGTCAACATAATCATAACCCAGCATCTTGAAAGTAAAAGTCAACACTAGTACTGCTCGAGGTTCCCTGAATCAGCATCTCTTTCGGCTGTACTGTGTGCACACAGGGCACTTCACTGCCCTGAAATCTGTTTTCCTTCAACTGGTGCCTTGCCCTTTGTATTCATTGCCTCCTTAGAAAGTTCCAGAACAATTTTGACAAATCCCACTGCTTAGAGAGGGAGTTATAGTATGGCATTTCCATATTATATGAAAAAAGTACCAGAATAGGAAATTAATGAATAAAATGACTGGAAACCTAGGAAGTCTCATGTAAGAACCAGCGACCAGATTCTGGCTGCTTTTGTGAACTCAAAACAGTCTTGCATCTCATTTTACATGTGCCTCATTTGCTGCTGAATCTTTCCTAGTTCTTCAAAACAAAACTGTTACACCAGCTCTAAAGCCAGGATGAACATTTACTAATGACTCTATATCCCAAAAAGTAGATTTAAAATTTTAATCTTGTCTGACTTCCACATGTAACCTAAGCCCAATAAGGGTCTCTATTAAAAAAAGAAATAATCTGAAGCACGGTGCAGCTTTGGCATGGGCAGAGAAAGCGCTGATTTCCTATGCAATTATGAGCTCCTATTCCCCCCTCTTTTGGAGAATTAACATATTATGTAAATTATTGTACAAATATGGTGCAGATATCATTAATAAAACATGAGAGCGGGATCTGTGTTCCCAATTAGCATTTTCATTGTATTTCCAGTCCGGTCTGGCTTACAGCTTTCCCTACCATGTGAAAAACTGTGTCGCTGTCATCAGAAACCTCTATTTGATCATTACAGCATGAAAAGGGTCTGTGCTGAGGAGCTGCTTGTGGAGGTTGGATGGAGGATGAGGGAGGGGATGGAGGGAGGAAAGTCCGGGTCGAGTCAGCATCACCCTGGCCTATCCTGGTCCCTACACTCTTTGCAAAGCTGCGCACCCGCTCCACATGTTTTCTGGGTGATGATATTATGGGCTTGTTTATGGACGCTCCCTGAACAGAAGGTCAAATTTAGATATGGGAGCGTTTACTCTCTCCTGATAGGTTGAAATATCGTTTGGTGGCTGGATTCGGAATTGTCAGCGCAGCGTGGTTTGACCTGCAGCGATTTGTTCTCTGGTGTTTGTTTTTGAACAGGAGATGCAAGTTTTCTGTTTCAGAGGCGGGGTTTCTGGCAGGCCACTGCAGAACAAGCGTTCGTTTCTACTCTTGTTGACATCTAAAACCAAAGATGCTTACTTCAAAGCAACCAGCATCTCCCGGTCCATATGCACATACTACTTCAAAGGAAAAGAAGTTTTTTTTTTTTTTTCAAATACCAGTAGTGTAGTAATTGTCATTCATCTTAACAAGCCGTCCCAGAGATGAAGCAATGCCGATAAACTGCATAGAAACCATTGGAGGAAAATTACTCTGGAAGTTAAGTCCCAAGTATGCATTCTAAAATTAATTTCTCAGCCTCCTGGAAACAATACTGCTAATAATTAAAAAGTGTGTGTTATCAAGGGACCAAATAAGGGAGGAATTTGCATCTCTCAGCTCAGATCAACTCAGATGAAATTGTGTAGATTATTCAGTAAGAAAGGGACCTCGCTGTTGCCTCAATTATCCAGATCAGGGAGGGAATGTGGTGGCGACTGTGGGCTGGGGTGAATGAACGAAAGCCAGGGGTCTGATAACCCAGCCCTGCTGCCATGTTGACCGCACTCAAGGACTGTCAACTCGCCCTTTCTCTCTGAGTTGGGTGGGCTTAGCTATGGACAAAACGCCTATCTCCTTTCATGTCCTGGAATGCCCATTTTTGTTGTCAATCATAAGTAACCCTTCTTGACGCTGTCAGCAGCTCACAGGTGAGGCTGCACGCACGAAAATCTCAACTGCCCAACAGGTAAGTTTCAAGCAAAGATCATATCTGACGGACACCTGCCGACAGCGCCCGTTCATCATGTCTTACCACATGCTGAGAGGAGCCAGCGGCCCTGGAGCCTCTCACTCCTGGACCCTCTCCGAGACTCAGCCGCATTTAGTTTTCAAATATTTAACTGTAACCTGTTTAATATTTAGTAGGGCTAAAGGAATAAAAGATGAATTATTGAAGAGATTAATGTTTTTAAAGCCAAAAAAAAAAGCCACAGCCATGCAGCTTTGTATCAAAAACTCATTTCACAGGCATTAATTTTTTAATAAAATACCGATTGTGCCATGAAGTACAGTGTTTCTAATAAGCTCCAATGATCATTGGGAAGGACGGTCTTGTTTTCTTGGGTTAAATGCAATCTGAGTTGAATTCTTTCTTACGCAATTCCAGAAACTGTTGAAAAAAAATCGGAAGGGATAGACCCCTAATTTTTCTCCTAGTTTGTAACCTGAGTGAACATGTGAAACCCTATGACATTGGAAACCTCCCTCGCGAAGGGAGGACATGCCTTTCAGACCATAACTCAGCAGACAAAGGGATCACCATTAGGACTTGTGTTTTCTGGGGGCAAAAGGAGAGGGAGGGGAGCCAGGGGGGTGAATTCAAGCAGAATCAATAGGTGGGGCTTTGTTAACAGAGAAATCTAGCGCAGGGAGCCAGCACAGACGGCGGAGTGGGGGAAGGGTGGGCATCTGGGAGGGGAAAGGATGGTGGCTAATTTCTCCCCCCTACTTTTTTTTTGTCATAGATGTAACTTGCAATATCAATTTGTATTTCTCTTCTGTATCTGCAGTTGAGAAAAGACATGATCCTTACATCTATTATCGTAACTCACAGAAACTCCTTAATAATCCTCCCAACGGAGCAGGTATTTTCAATGGTATATGGAAGTAATAATTTTAGAGAACACTCCATTGCATATTGTCTTAAAATGAATATTGTAGATAGAGGCATAAAAAGAATGTAGGTGAACGAACTGTGGTTTGGAGAACATTGACAGGATTGAAACTAGAAAACACTGTCACTGAGAGAAATTTTGGTGGTTATAAAATCAAATTGGAAAAGAGAGAGAGAGAACCTTGGACCCAGAAAAGAGGTTAAATTGTTTTAATTGGAAAAGGAGAAAAGAGTCAGTCCTCGTGGCACACACTGTAAAGTTTCCTCTTTGTGTAGTGACAGTTTGTGGGGATTTATGCCTGCCCCACTGCAGGGAGGCATTTGTCAATGCATGTTTATAGTCCTCCTGAAGCTCAGAAGCAAAGCCGGGGGACCTGTGAGGGTCTTGTTCAGGAAGGGACTGAATCTGGGGCCCCTGGGCTGAGAGGCTCCAGTTATCACAGGCGAGAGACCCTTTGGGCTCCTGGGGGAGCCAAAGCCTGCGCTGCTATTAAGGACCTTTTAGAAGCGCTAAGAGCCACGTGTATGTTATTCCCGAGACAGCTGGGTGCTGGACATTGCATTGGTGAGAGAGAGAGAAGAAGGATAGGATAGCTCTGAAATAAATGGGAAGAGACTTTCAAGAGATTCTATTTCAACAAGCTGGATGCACTCCTTTTGTGTTTATTCTTTTGAAGGAATGGAAATTAGCTCCCAAGGTGAAGGGCAGTTGTAGTTGAAGACAGAAACACATGCTCCTGTACTTAGCATTTCACTGAGAAAATGCAAGACAGAGAAAACTCTTTTTTAGAAACATCAATACTTTCTATTTATAGAGCTTTCAAAAATGATTTGAAGTCCAAAGCAATAATAGCTAATGCTTTAAAACTCTACACATGCAAAATAAACTTACAAAGATCTTTAAAAACATAAGGTCAAAGGTCCAGAAATGTCCATCTGAGTCTACCATCTCAATTTTGCTTTGTACACGTGGAGGTAGGTATTTAAAATGACCCAGAAAGCACCTTTTATGGCAACTCTTACAATCTGATCTGACCTAACCTACGTGTTTGCTTGAGATCGATTTCTAGAGATTTGTCTGAGAACTTTTTGTTGGTTGTGTATTTTATTTTTCCTGTGGTACGACATATATTCTAGAGAAAGAAAAATAAGGGTTACAGTTATGAACAATTGCTCATTGCAAATGTTTGTGACTAGTTTTAGATTTGCATAAAGCTTTTCAAGCAATACCATTTTACTTGAAGATTATCAAGCCTTTCAATCAAATAAAAACTTTCTCCATTTTGGGGGGGATGGGTGGAAAGATTGGGGAGATTTTTTTTGTACGAAGCCCTTGTTACAACACACACACATACATCCTTGTTTTTATAAAATAGTTTATTTTTAAAAATCTTTGGGAAGCCTTAAGGTGCATGATGGGGTTTCTCTTACCTGGATGTGCCCAATGTGAATTTGCTTCATACACATGGGGACTCAAGAACCCATCTTCCTCAGACAGAGCCCTGAGTGTCTCATGACACAGAGACCACACCAAGTGTTTCCCATTCCTCAGGCTCTCCACCTAAATCCCGATAACTCTCAACAGATGGCCTCCTCTCCAAATTTACTGAGATAAACACTCTAGGTTATTTGCTATTCTCTATTCTCCTCCGTTGATTTCTGTCTTTCTTATTTGTACCCTCTTCACGCGTCCTTTCCTGTCCAGGCAGGAACACGTTTCTCCCCAAGAGCGGCCATCTCTGGGGGCCGGCCCCGTGGCGCAAGCGGTTAAGTGCGCGCGCTCCAATGCGGCGGCCTGGGGTTCGCCGGTACGGATTCCGGCCGCGCACCGACGCACTGCTTGTCAGGCCGTGCTGTGGCAGCGTCCCAAAAAAGTAGAGGAAGATGGGCATAGATGTTAGCCCAGGGCCAGTCTTCCTCAGTAAAGGAAGAGGAGGATTGGCAGATGTTAGCACAGGGCTGATCTTCCTCACAAAAAAAAAAAAAAAAAAAAAAGAGTGGTCATCTCTGTCCTATTGTCCACGTTGACCCCAACCTTCTCTACAAGGCCTACTGTGTGCAAATGCATGCTCGCATTTTACCACCACCTCTCAGTCCTTAAACGTGTGCAATTTGACTTCTAGCCCCACAGCTTAAGTCTTAAAACCGCTTGTGGAAATCATTGATATACTTAAAATCCTCCGACACAGTTTTTCCTCTTTCTTCCTTGGCTTCCTCTCTCCTTCCTTCTGGCCCTCGGTTTCACATCCTATACTCATTGCTGTCCAACTCCCACCCCCATCACTGCACTGAAACTTCTCAAGGACGCAGATCCAACAGGCTCTTCCTGTGACGCGAGAGTGGGTGAGCGAGCGTCGCCTGACCCCAGGAGAAAGACTTCCCCAACGCTGAGCCACCTCCTCCCTCTGCCTCCACGACCTCAGATGGGCCTTTTCCACTGTCTCTGGGATAACCATCTCCATGTGTTTTGCTTAGTCTTCTCTTCCTACCTCAACAATAACTATGAGTGCTCGCAAAGGTTCCCTCTTCATTCCTCAGCCCATCTATTTAAAATCACAGACGGGCACGTACAGGGCACCTGTGCTCGGTCTGGGAGGTGTTAATACCACACGAGCTGTGCAATCCTGCCTCAGTGCAACACATGGATAAGAAAATGGTCCCTCAGGCTGCAGCGAGATGAAAGTGCTATAATAAGGGGCATAGAGAGCACTGTGGGAGCCCTAATTGGTGCAGGCAGAAAGGGGAAAGAAGTGAGGATTTCTTGTCTCTTTCAAAGGGACAAAAAAGAGCTCCATCTTCTGGGACATACAGGCAGCTCTGCGTGGCTGCATGGGGAGTAGAAGGTCAAGGGTGGAGTGTCCAAGGCAGGAGACAGGGTGCAGACAGGATGGGGACGCGTTTCACAAAACTTTTAAGGGGTTGGTACTTTAACCTGGGTCCCTGAAAAGTTTTTAAGCAAAGGAGTAAAATAATATTTGCATTTTAGAACTTGGACTCTGTCAGCTGTGTAGAAAACAGACTAGAGGGGTCCAAATGAGAAAGCTGGCAAGCCAGTTAAGAGGTCATTTGAAAACTTGCAATGAAGCAGGCAGGAGAGGAGGGTTGTCAGAATTAGCATCATGGGGCCAGGAGGCCCTCTAAGAATTTTTAACTCACTACTAGCTTAGTAATGCTTGCAAAATTGGGCGGTCTTTACTGACAGCTTTGGTAGAAAAATCCTAGGGTGGGTTCTGATCTGCCCACATTTGGTCCTGCTGCAGGGGCACGGGTCACTTTGATTGAACAGCCTGCAGTGTGGCTGAGCAGGGCTGGGGAGCGACGTCAGTTGTATCTCTATCACATGAGAAGTGCTTCCTTAAGAAGAGTTCTTCTGTTACCAGAAGAAGGAGAAGTAAAGCTGGGAAATCTAAAGCAAAATATGTCTATGACATATTTTTTTCAATTAAAAGCACTCCTTCTGAGTTTCTGGTTGGCTGCATGAGGAAGTAAATATAAATAAAAAAATCTGTCAAAAACAATGAATTTACAATCTGCTTAGTGAGAACTTAAAAACAATTTTTCCACAGAACTTTGGATGCAGATATAAATAATTAAATGTATCCACATCACACCGCACAGTTCAGTGATTGTGTGCACAGCTGCATCTGTGAATTGAAAAAGTCAGATGCCGTCCTTGTTCAGAGCAGAGCTTTTCTGAGAGCTTTCTAGAAACAAATGCTCCTTTTTCCCCAGCACTCTTCCATCTCTAGAAGAGAGTGTTATCATCATTAGTACCCATCAATACTTGCATGTTTTGTACTCTGCTTTGTGAATTCCCAAACTTGTTCATGTGGTAGCAACAGAAAGAGGAAGTGGGAGCAAGAGAAGAAATCTTCGATGACAAAAGTTGTCTGAAAGTGTGAGCTTATGTAATATGGTGGTAGGAGTGGGAAGTTTTACCTTCATTCCATCAATAATATTTGAGCCCCTAGTCTATTCTGGTGCTTTCTGTGGCTACAGATACAGAAACTAGTGAAAGCTCATCTACTATTGTTAGATTCACATCTAGGGAGACAAATCTGCACATTCTCAATTCTAGTACAATATATCAAGTGTTTTGAAAGAAGACCAAGAGAAAAAAGACTATGAAAAATGTCTGTAAATCCCAATCCAGGAATCTGTTTATTATAAATATCACTTGTGTTGTGGGAGAAAAATAATAGAAGTCATACAAAATAAAAATTTATGAGAATATCCATGTTACATCATGTACAAATTATTTTAGATTAAACCACCTCATTTGGTTGGTGCGTGTGTGAGAAGGACAGCTTGGGTGGCCACCATTAGTTCATTCACCCACTTCCCTTATTTCTGACATTGAGGTAGATGCTGGGGTTATGGAAGTGCATCGGTCATGATTCCTACCATCAGAGAGCTCCCAGCCTATTGAGAGAGAGAGAGAGAGCGAGAGAGAGGGACTCACTAACTAAAACCCAATGTGACATGTATTACGGAAGTCGTAATACAATGTGATGTGTATGATAACAGACCAATGCAGAAATGTCCTGGTCCTTGAGGAGGAGAGCACCTGCCTTTGCTTACACCACAGAGAAGATCGTTTAGTGAAATTTGACCTTGAAGAATGAGTGAGTGTTTATGAAACATGCTGCCCCTCCTTGACCAGGGGAACACAGGCCTAACACCAGAAAACGCCAGAACCTACATTTGAGGGAGACTCAATGGGTGGGAATTCTTCAGATATGGATACCTCCAAACACATTAGTTGAGAACGTGCTATTTTCTGACACTTGTAACTTTAAAACAGGTCTCCTGGCGAATCAATACATTGAAACTAATATAATATTAGATGTCAATTGTATCTCAATAAAAACAAAACAAAAGTCTTCATTTTAACCATATTTATTACGTAGAAGATTCCAGCAATTTTGGTGGGGTTTGGGAGGCAGAATCCGTCCGTGCTCCTCCTCCACTTGCAGGATCCCCGCTGAGGTCTCTGCGCTCACTAATGTCTACAGCGGAAAGTGGAGCCTAACTCTGTTTTACACAGAGCTGGGCAAGCCCACTGCTCGCCCCAAGCTCGGTGAAGGTTAAATTAGACCATTTGAGTTAGTGGTTAAGCATAGTTAGGAGACTTAAGCAAGGCTTTTGCTTCCTACTCCTTCCCTGAAACCAGCCTCCGTGCAGCCATCCGCCACATGGGGTGTCGCGACGACCTGGCGCTAAGAGGCCGGGCTCCGTCTGCCGGCTCCGTCTGCCGACTGCAGAGCTTCTCATCTGTAAATGCCAAGTGATCAGGCCGCCTGCAAAACGACTTCATGGAAAAGAGGAAGAAGAGTGGCTGATGGGTAGCTGTGTGCTACTAGCAAGGCACAGCCGCCCTGCCCGCTAGTAGAGCCAGGCTCAAAACTCTAACCCATCAGACAGAGTTTTGTCCACCTGTGGCATGTGGTAGGGTGGCTCAGAAGGACGTGTGTGTGCGTGCGTGTGTGTGTGACAGAGACAGAGAGAGAACGAAACAGGGACTTTGAACCAAAATTCCATCCTCCTGTGGGAGGACCCAGAGGAAGAACAGACGTGAGCCCCTGCGTCAAATCACACTTAGGTCAAGGACGAAGGGGGTGAAGAAGATAAACGTGAGAACCAGATTTCTCTAAATACGTTATTCTGCCCTCAGGGAGCTTAGAATCTGGACCAGGATTTATTAAATAAATTCATCATTAATAATACAAATTAGCCTTATAGACGAGTTGGAGAGAGCAAGAATGTTGAGTAGGTGTCATCAGGGAAGGTCTCGTATTGGAGGCAGAATTTTAACTAAAATTTAAGTGATGGATTTTGTTTTAATAAACAGAGTGAGAATGACGATTCAGATAGGTGAGCCTAAAGCAATATTAAATCTTCAATATCTTATCTGGTTATTCAATAAATCCTCTGATTTGGGGGTTAGGAAGTTGTGACAATGACCAGGTAGCCTGATAATTTCACATAAAACACTTCTTCCTGTTTTATAGAACAAAATGTAGGTTTTACAGAAGCCACCAAGGAACAGGCTTTCATCAAATGGCACTCTTCCTCCGTTTAATGGCTCTGCATTTTAGAATCCGTGGCAATCATGTTAGCTCTTGCACAAATAGCAAATAGTTTTCTTGTCTTTAAACACTTTAGTTTCTGAAGGTAAAACTAGAATTACAAATGTTAAAATAAGGATTCCCAAAGCATTGGAGCAATCAGACTTGCAGGGAAACATCTCCTCATCCCATTTCCAGATAAGGCAGCTGTGGACGCATTAGATCCGGGTGTATTGAGTCCTGTCATAGGATAATCCAGAGTACGACTACAGCCACACAAGAAGGGGAGGAAGTCTTATCCATTGTGGAGATTCCAGGCATGGCTTTGGGGATTGTTTTAACTACAGATCCAAGTGTGTGTAACTAAGGAAACGCCTTCATCACTCTCCTACAGCGTCCCACTATTGTGGTCACTGTCAGCAATTTCATCTTACAGATGAGAAGAAACCCAAGGCTTCTTGGACATTCACTCAGTTATTAGCTGAGCCTTTCTTTAAACTCCATCTTTATATCTCCACTTCCAGCTCCAGGAGCACAGGATGGAGGATGTGGACCTAGAAGCACAGTCAGTCCCATTTAACTCTTGTCCATCCATGTCTCATAAGCTTCCTCTCCTGCCTGACTAGGTACCTGAATATTTTACGTAAGATATTTCCATCTTTATGGAGGTATGGAAAGAGTATCTTCCCAGAATCCAGTTATTAATTAAAGAATCTTCTAGAAATCATTAAACCTCTCTTAGCCTTGGTTTCTCCATCTGCACACATTAGGAATGATTACATTTACTTCACATAGAATTACGATGTCGTGCAGGTAATTTTATTATATGGATTGTTTAAATGCACATTTGTAAATGCATTTGTACATTAATCAAACCCTGATTATTGAGTGTCTCGTATGGGCCAGGAATAATGCTAGCCAAGGTGTAAGAGTGAACCTAACAGATTCTCTTCCTCTCTCATGGAGTTTACGATAGAGTAGGCGCAGACCAAACATTACATAGATACAAAACAAGCACGTTGTGAATATGATGCATTGAGGAAGATTAGCAAGAGTGTCCAATTTGATTTTCAGTATCAGGCTAGTACTCTTTGAGAAAGTTACCTTTCAGCTGAGAACCAAAGGATGGTTTGGATCAATCCAAGCAAAAGGAGGGAGATGGCACATTCCAGAGAGATGGGAACCGCATGTGTTTGAAGCAAAGTGAGCAGGGGTGGGTGTAGGTGTGGTGTGTATCCTAAAGGGCCACGTGCATATCCTAAACGGCTTTATTTTAAAAGCAGAGGGAAGCTGCTTGATGATCCTGTTACAGCATAATTCATCTCTTCTACTAGATTGTAAACCCTGAGATGCTAGAAACCAAAACGAGCATGCTGTTGCCTCTCCCAGAACAGGAGACACCGTGATTTGTTAACTAAATATTTGCTAGCCAGAATGTCGGAAGTGACAGAGATGGCAAAATACTTCATGAGGTATTTTTCTCAAGCTTTGCTGCAACTTGAAAGGCCCTTGAGCTGTGGGAAGAATAGAATGTTAACTTTGTTCCATCAAAATAAGTATGTTTTAAAATTAGAGGCAAATACTTCACCCAATATATTCCATGTGTATATTTGAGTAATGACGAATAACTCAACATATTACATTTCCTTCCTTGTGAAGTGTTTAGAATTTGTTTTTTCTTGTTCCCTTTGGGTTTTTTACAGGATATTACAACGATGCTGGTGAAGGTTTCACGTAGCTCTTGGCTGTCATTTCACAGAAGAGAAAACAAATAGAAAGACGTCAGGGTAATTGTCTCTATGTTCTGGACAGGGATCAGCAGCCGGTCCGTAAACCTGTGCTCCTAGAATAGCAGACACCGGACCTGGGATGAATGTTTCATTTCATCGCTTATCATGTGAACAATGGGATGTCTGCTCTCTGCTCCCTGGAAGAGTCCTGGTGTCCTTACTTCTGCTACCTTTATTTATGGCTATTTACACCAGAGAATGATGACTTGACATCTTCCACAAAAGAGTCTGTGAAAACAGAAATGCTTAAATTCTCATTATCTCTTATATATGATTTGTATATGGTTTCTCAAGGTATTTCTTGGTGAATATACCCTTTTATAAATTCATTATTATAGCAACTAGGTGAAAAAACGGATTTGATACAAAATTCTTTTGGAGTAGTCTCTTAATTCTCTCAATTAAGTCGATTTCTCTCTATCTTGAGTGAAAAATACTGAGGGGTTTCCTTTACTTACATTTGAGCCATCACCCCCATGTGATAAATGCCTTATTATAAGAATATTTTTTGGTGTTATCACTTAGGGAAGGGGAAGTTTTTTGGGACAGTAGGGTGGTACAGAAGAAACTTGAACTTCTTATAGCGTTAGGAATTCAGTTGATACCTGGAGCCTTCTGTGTTAGAGAAAGCAGAGTGGAAATATTCATTTGACAAATACGAATCGAATGCCCACGAGGACCCAACAGTGAACAGAACACACGCACTTCTGGACGCAGGTCCGCCTCTGCGTGTGGATGGGGGTCCCATGTGAACTGACTGAAGACACTTGGCTGGTCACTCTTGTCAGGTTCTGCCCTGCAGCGACTGGAGGCGGGAAGGACGTTGGGTTCCTCCCTGTGACGTTACCACCAGTGGAAGGGCAACGTGAAAGCAACTCGTGGGCCAAATTCCACCACATGCCCCAACTTGTATTATGAAGTAGGCACAGAAGCAGTGATACAACTCTTCTGCACATTTGGTGAGAACACTCTATGTTCTTTTAGGCAGTCCACCGAGCATTTGTGTGAATGGATAAATGCAACCACATTCTGACAACAGGATCAGCTAGCCTAGTGGTCTTCAAACATCTCTGCTCCCATGTTCCTTAAAAGAATTTGGAAAAGCTATGTGCTTCCTCACACAATGAAGTTGAAAATGAGAATTTCATCACAAGTTGAACAGTTGCATGGGTGAACTTTCCATTATAGTGTGTATTGAGCTATATTTATTCTAAACATAGTTTTGTTAAAACCTTAGAGTCGTAGATTTTTTCCATCAGATTCATGTAAAATGATTATCACATAATCTAACAAAATGAACCAATCCTCAAGGTCAAGCTGATTTGCTAAAGCAGACTTACTTTCTGTCAGAAAAAGCCTGACGCGGTTTGTTTACTTCAACTAGAAATGCCCCCGTGACAACCACGTCACTTTTGAGTTCCTTCCTAAGGTGGGTTGGTGGATAGATACATCGGCACTGGAACACCATGAGTTTGTCACCCAAATGACATAGGTGCTGCCCATCAGTGTATCTTTCCTAAGCTTTCTTTGCTTGTTGTCAAAAGACTCTGATTGTCACGTCGTCCCTTTGTTCGGTGCCAGAGGACTTCCCCTTCCACTCCTACACCAGTCTGTCTGGATGGTGAAGTGGGAGACGAGACAGGCAAATCTGAAGGGGGATTATGAGGGGAAGAGGGGAACCAATTCAAGGTAAAGGAAAGAGAATCTATGCAAAGTAAGGATCCTAAAAGCAATTCCATTATAATCCTTCCTCCCCACAGGCGACCTAAAAATCTCGTACACCCCAGGGAAACATGCCCTCCCAGTTTGAGGACTGCTTGCCGATGATGGCTCGGGTGTAAATATTAACAAGGAACCTTCATAAATGACAAGATATGGCAAATGCACTGGAGAGGGGAGGAAGACCAGAAAAATAATAGAGAATGAGTTTGATTTTTGATGTTCTCTTAACAAGTGACTTTCGACACTGGGGTGGAGACGTTCTGTGAGCACTTGGACGTTGGGAGTGGCCTCAGGCCCGCCTAGTCCTCCTTCCTGCTTGCTCCCATGGACGACTCACCTGCTTCTCTCACAGACAGTCTTTCCCCTTGTGTACTCAATCCCACTCACTGCCTTTCCCTCAGAGGTATCTCTCCCACAGCTCTCTACCACCTTCATCCTCAGCTTCCTGCTCTCTTCTGCATCAATCCCATTATGCAAACATGCCGTTATTTCTCCCATCTTAAAACAAACACACAAACCAACCATCTCTTGATTCCGTTTCCTCCAGCTGTCCTCTCATTTATTTGTTTCTCTTTGTAGCAAAATTCTTTAGAAGAGTTGCCTCTATTCTTGTGTCCAAAGTCTCTCCTTCCATCTTCTCTCAAACACACACAAATCATATTTTCATGTCCACTTCTACGTGAAACCACTCTTGTCAAGGCCCTCAATGACCTCCTCAATTCTTAATCCTCAAGTCACTTGACCTTTCAACAATATTTAACATATTTTGTCCTTTCCTCCACCTGGATGATTCCAGCACACTAGACTTTCTCATCTCCCTTCCTATGTCACTGGTTGTCCCTTTTCAGTCTCCTTTGGTGGCCATTTCTCTTGTCCTAGACTTAGTGTTTGAGTGTCCAAGGACAGAGGTCTTGACTCTCTTCTCTTCTAGGCCACCACTCATTTTCCTTGTAATTCTCATCCAGTCTCAAGGCTTTAAGCACCGTCAGTATGCTCCAGACGCCCTCATTCCCACTCCCAGCGTTGTTCAACCAGCTGTCTTTCAGCATCTCCACTTGCCTAACTGGTAGCACCTCAGACTCAACAAATCCATCACTGACTTCTGATTTTCCCCTCATAAGCTGCCCCCTGCAGCCTTGCTCGTCTTAAAATGGTGGCAGCAACATTTTTCCTATTGTTCACCACCAAATCATCTGCCAGAAAATGTTTTTGGTTCTTCCCTCAGAAAACTTTATATCCAATATCTAACCACTTCTCACTACTCTACTGCTGTCCCTGCCCCAAGCCCTCATAAACTCTCGCTGGGTTACTGGGATAGCCTCCTAAGTGGTCTGCCTTAGTTTACTCTTGCTCTCTCATTCTCAACTTGGTAGTAGACTGACCTCTTTAAAACATAAGACAGATTAAGCCCTTTGATTGCTCAAAACCTGCAGACGGTCACTATTTCAATCAGAATAAAAGCCAGAGTGCTTATAAAGGCCACAAGACCCTACTAATCTGACCTCATCTTCAACAACACTCTCTCTACTGCTCAGTCTGCTCCATCTGCGGTGGCTTCCTCCCTCTTCTTTACACACACCAGGAAGTGCCTGCCTTGGGGTTTCGGCACTGCCCGGTTCCTCTGCCCAGAATACTCTTCTGCCAGATAAACTTCAAGTCTTTGTCCTGATTTCACCTTCTCAATGTGACCTATCTGGATAACTCTGTTTAAAGTCATGCCTTGCTGTCACTTCTTCTGCTCCCTTTCATCTTGCTCCACATTTTCTTCCCCTGTGTTACTTAGCACTTTATAACATGCTATCATTTAATTGTCTCTCATGTTCAGTATTTATTACTTGCTTCCTTTTGATAGAACGTCAACTCAATGAGGACAGGGAGCTACCTGTATTTTGTTCAGTAGTATTTATCCCAAGAACCTAGAAGAGTGAGGAGCACAAAGCAGATAAAATACACCAGCCATTAGCATGAGAATAAGCACCAAAGTTAGGAAATAAAAGAAGATAAATGTTAAATATCAATACAGAGAATTTCTACAAATGCCAGCATTATTAGATGGAGAAAGAGGCAACAATGACGAACAATTGAGAAAAGCTCTTCTCCAGTGGTGGTGGACAATGAAGGCCTTGGGAGGAGTTTCTGGGGTTCAGTGATATCGTCAAGTTCAGGAGAGAAAGTGAGGAGTTAAGAACTGAGACATGATAAGTAGTCTTGGGCAGGAAGAAGACACTGTCACTCTCAGAGAGTTTAAGTGAAGAGCCAAATTGGACTTAGAATCACAGTCAGGCTCTCTAAAGACTAGCGCACATTCTGGAAACCAAAAGACTTGGAAATAAATATGACTTGGTTATCAGTGCCTAGAATGAGTGAATTTGTCCTTCTCCATCGCATTTTCCCAATTTGTAAAGTGAGCATGCTCCTGGTTTCTTACTGCTTCCAGTGGATAGGAGTTTAAAAGAGAGTGACAGAGAGTGGCTCAGTGTCCCCCCATGAAAGCTCTATAAACACGGGCTTTTGTGATGATGGTTCAGCAGGTCTGTAGGAAGCACAGCTGGCTGTACCTGCGCTGCAGGCTTGGTTTCATTCTGACCTGTCAAAATGTGTGACTGTCAGCAGAACCTCCCCTCGGGTCCTGCATTTGCAGATCTGCATCTTATGATATTCACCGCCCCTCTTACAACAGTGATTAGAAAAGTTGCTATGTAAAAATGACTGATGTGGTCAAAGCCAGGCTTTAGTTCAGAAAATTCTTGAGAATGTTATATTCAAGAAGAATCTTGAGGGTAAAACTGAAGGAAGTATTTTTCTCCCGATAGGGAAAAAGAGGGCAAATCTTTTCTTAGCTTCTTAGTATTGATGCCTCAGAAACTGTTTTAAGTTACATAAAATGCTACCCTATTGAGAAGAACTGCATATTTGCAAATATTTAAATGTTGTACCTTTTCAGTTTTTTAAAGGTTTTGTTACCATCTGATTGCCAATAGGCATCTACCGAGTTTCTACCCTTTACCCTCCAATTGGAGATGAAAATGGCAATAGAAGATTCTCTTCAGCATTAGGGTTTGTATATCATTAGAGAAACATGGAATTTTCCCTCAGTCTTTGTCTCTTGCATTAATTCAACAATTTGTTGTTATCAAGACCCTACTATGTGCAAGATGGTTTCTCAGTGTTCTGGGCACTTGAGGGGAAAGTCATTGTCTCTGTCTCTGGGGATTTTAATGCAACTGCTGAAACAACACTGAAGAGAGATGAGGGGACAGGGCATTGGCTGCTGGACAAATCAAAGAAGGCTTCCTGGATGAAGGAAGACAGCCACCGAATGACAAATCTGAAAGGCATCAACCCAAACCTCTCACTTCAAATATGAAGAAACAGAAGCAGAGGGAAGCTAAAGGATTTACCCAAAATGAAGGTAGAGTAAATAGAGGCAGGATGGACCAGTAGAACAATTTTCAGTGCATTTTTGTGTGTGTGTGTGTGTGTGATACTGGAAACTATAGACTGAGAAAAATATTGAAAGGAACAAAAAAGGATGAGAGAGAGAATCATCAGCTGACAGCCTGAGTTAGGGTACGAAGACCAAATGGGCAGGTCGGATTTCCCTCTCTAGTCTGAAGGGGGCGGAGATGGGTCTAACAGAGCAGAGGACTTGAGATCTGATGTCATAGCAACGGGATCACATCGCTTCAGCAAAGAGAGAGGAGGACACAGCCTACTTACCCTTCTCCTCTGCTCCTTCAGCCGGTCATCTGCCTTGCCCTTGAATTCCCGCTCACACCGTTATTCATGCGCCGTCCATGATCATCTCACTGCCATCATTGTGTCGGGGATCTCTTCATCCTCACAGCTCCTGACTGGTGCCCCCGTTCTTCCTTTAGCTGGAAGCAGCCAACCTTCCTTGAATAAGTGTTGGCAAGTGTCGATGTGTTGGCAAGTGTTGAAGTTGGTTGTATCTTGTGCTCTTTCTGGGTGCTTTTTCCCTCACTGACTTAAATCACCTGACAAGTCCCCCTTTTTTATGTCCAGAGTTCTCACCTCTATCAAATTACTGTCACCAGTCATAGTTTTAATCAGGACATTCTCTAGCTCAAAAAACAAACAAAGAAACTCTAAAGATTTATAACATCAGTGATAAATTCAACCTCTTTGCTGACCATTCAAGAGCCCTGACACTTAGTCTCAAATCCCATTACCGCCTTGTCTGATTGATGGCGTGAGTGTTACTCCATGGCGGGGGGGAATAAATGACTCTTTGCTGATTATCTTAGGTTACCCTATTCGTATTTTTCCCTCTGCCATTTTGCCTACCTGGATTACCTTTTCTCTTCTCATCTATTTCTGTCAAAATTCAACCACCCTTTCAACCACACAAGTGCCAACCTCCTCCATAGAAGCTCTCTGAATCCCTGTTCTTCTTCTGAACCATTACTGATCATACTTGTACCCATGTTGCTTTTAAGTCACTTACCACAGTTTTCCTGTGTTGGAATGATTTCTCTGCTTTTATAGGTAGGCTCCTATATATGAATCAAGTGCGTGAAACCGTGTATATAGAATGTAGGCCAAAAATTGAGAGGTGTTTGAAAGACTGACTGATTAAATGAATAAGAAAATCGCCCCTCCTGTGTTCCCTGGTATAGTTCCCTGTACATGAGTTAAATGAGACCACTGCTAGACTATGATCATCCAAGGATAACTTGGGGATCATTCTCTATCACTGTATTGTCATGCATTTAGGTGTATATTTATTGAGAAGTAGATTTCAATAAAATTGCAATGGATCATAATTTTTTTCCTGGACACTGACTTACAAAATGTAGGCTTTTATTTTTTGAATTTATTTCAAGATAGGAAAAAAAAGCCTTTCAACTGATTTTATAGAAACTTTCTTTTTTAAAACTGTGCCAAGAGTTCAAATGACAGCATGGAGAGAAGGCATTTCAAGAACACTTGGTGACCCAAGTTAACACCCCAGGTTTCAGGGCCACTGTTTAAAAGCAGATTTCAGCAATTGGCCTTGCTCTTACCACTTGAGAGCAAAAAAACACTAGTCAAAAACATTGAAAAGGAACCAAATGTTCAGTCACAGAAAGTCACCTTTTCCATGAAAGAATAAAATAAAAGCTTAAGGGTAAATTTATTCCTCATCTCAGGAACTAGAAATCCAGCTTCAAATATACACAGTAGTTTCAAGCTCTGCTGAGCCAGAGTTATCCCATTAATTATGGATGACATTATGTTTTAAACAAATACAAATGGTTTTGCCCTCACCTTTAGAACCTCCTGAAGCAAATGCTTTATTCCCAGTGAGAATCATTTTGCACAACTTAGGTCCTTGAATTATTAGAAAAGCTGTAGTAATATTATGCCATCCAAAAATATAATGTTGTCTTGTTGGTAACTGACTTCCGTTGTATTGTGTTCTGTTACTTAGTGGGAGGGAGTGGAGGAGAGGAAGAACAGGGTTCTCTCTTGTTACTGAAGATGACTCAATAGGCAGGATGATGAGGGAAAACTTCATCCCCAGGCCAAGGATTGCACACATTCTGACATCTTCCCCTATTCTGGGCTCATGGCAGACATCACTGATGAGTGGAAGCTTTTCCACTCAGCCCAAATGCAACGTAAGAATTTGTTAAGACATCGTACTCCAGATAGCCACCAGCATTGATGGAAGGGCCGACCTGGCATCTCAGTTATAGCTCATCAAAGTCAGTAAGTCTTTCTTGTGGGTTACTATGGGTTGGGTTGGTCTGGTCTATTGTATTCTCCCCTAAGGTCCAAAGTGTTTTGGAACCTTTTTTAGACTTTCCTTGCCAGACTGGTGTGTGGTGTGTAGATCACGAGACTCTGAGGTCCACATTTCTCTACAACCCACTGTCCTTTTCCAGTGTGCTAATTGCCCAATTTGCCTTTCTAGTGCCGACCTTCAGGTGGTGCCCCATGGGAAGGAAGGCTCTTTCTCTGTGGGAAGGTGTCATTCTCGCCATTGTTCACAAGATCAGCTCAGTCTGTGGATGCAGGGTGGGGTCATTTACCAATTGCCCACCGTGGGGTCAGCTGAAGTGGCTTCTGGTCTCACATCTTGTCGCTCAGCTTTAGGTCTTCTCCACTTGGCTCACAAACCTCTCTTGACCACCTCTAGACTAAGAACATAGTTTAATGAAAAGGGATGTTGGATCTGGAATCAAAAGTCCTAGATTCAAATTCAATGTTTTAAACAAATGTGTGTCGAGAGCTTACTTTGTTTTAGACCCTGAACTTTAGCCTTTTAAATTCATGATCTCATGACACCGCTAAAGCAGATTCACTTATTGTCCATGTTTGCTACTATAAAAATGGAGGGAGAGAGGCGAGGCAGAATATCACAGGGAAAACATGTAGAAGCTATGATTTGAACCCGGTTCCAGCCAACTCTGGAGATAATGCTCTCAGTCAAGGTACTGCACGAACTTGGACAAATTAAGCAACATCTCAGACTCACGATCTTCCCATCCGAGTTTCAATTTTCTCTCATGAAAAAGTAAGCGTGATAATAACAACCTCAGGACATTATTGTGTTTGTCAAAAGAGATGTGAAAGTTCTTTATGAGCATGAATAACCAATAAGAAGGTTATTTGCTGTTTTTATGAAGGAGGGAGGAGACCACAGTTCGGAAGGTGGAATTGGTGAGAAATAACGAAGACTTCACTGTCCCAGTCCTCAGAGTGTCCCTGCCTCTGCCATACAAGTAGTGGCAAGAGCTTAAGTTTTCTCTTCACCCCTGGGCTTTATGCATATGGGACCATCTGGCAGAGCAGCAATGATAGAAGTTCAGCTTTAAAACACATAAGGTTAATAATATTAGAACAGAGAAGTTTAGATCACATAAAGATAGATACATAAACCAGAAAGGAAGGAAGAAATGAAGCAAGAAGGAAGGAAGGAAGAAAGAAAGAAGTCTCCAGCTCCAGAAAGTAATGGATTATAATCACAATGATAATGAAGATGTGAGTATCAAGACTTTAAGGAAAAATGTTATCAGTTCCTTATTGATTATGCTGATGGAGAGAAACATATAGAGTGAGAATTTGGCCTTCAAAAATTCATCTATTTTAAAAAGAAAGACTTTACAAAAATACTTATAACAGAAAATGAATAAAATCAATACTTAGGGTGATCAGGGAAAAGAGAAGAGAATAAAGCAAGGTAAGGCTAGGACCCACAAATGCACACCTTGCAGCCCATTGAGGTGGAAGGTAGGCAGCACATTTTGCTCTGAGTCTCCTAGCAGCCAAGTCAAAGATGGATACTTGCTTCATAGTGTGATAAGATTAGACAGACAGCAAATAAACAGCCAGGCAGGTGAGCACATCTGATATTTATATACAAGTAGAATTTCTCCTATGGGTCCTCAAAATTGGTATATGTGAAATTATGGGGACTTACACATTAAATAGTTTTAATAATAAGTTTTGTGAAAGTCATTCTTAAAATGTCCATCAATGAGGTTCTGCAGGAAATCAAAGCAATGTGGTCCAGATATAGAGCCCTCTGACGATGTGACCTGATTCAAGTGCAGAGCCAAGGGTGTAGACTTCCCAACCGCCCAGAGAAGTGAGTCGAGGGGGTCATTGCCTATAGCTCTTTACCTGGTGGATGAGAAGTTGCGGGGCAGAGGTGAACCCTGACTGCCAAACTCAGAGCCAGAACATACACGGCTTGGAGACCCTGACATAACTCAGAGCCCGAACCACAGCTGCAAAGATGATCTACCGATGTAGTTGCCGCTTTGCCGGATTGCATTCCACAGGGGCCACTTGGAGATGGGCGTGGGGATTGACCACAAGCTGATTTCAGGCACAAAAGAAAGCCAAGGATAAACAAAGATGAAGCTCCTACAGCAAATGCTGCCACTCTTCCTATAATCTTCAATAATCTGTCCACTAGTTGGGATCCCTAACTAATTACCATTCATTCAACTGTTCCACAAATATTTATTGAACCCACTCTGTCCCAGGACCCATGCTAAGTGTTTGATTATGAGATCATCCCTAACTTCATGGAGCTTATACTGTCTCAAAGAGGCTCGACAAAACATGTAGTCATATAAGATCAGGAAATATAGGATGCCACGGGAGCAGAGGGCGAAGGGAGGTGTCCCAGGGCAAAATCATTTAAGGTGAGATTCAAAGATGAGTAAGAATTCACCAAGTGAAGGCTGTAATGATAGACACAGGAGGAGAGTATGCCAGGCAGAAGGCTAGAAGGAGTGTGTGACATTTGTGGAAGTGAACAAATTCCACTGTACCTGGAGGATGAAGGGGAAGGGAGAGTAATGATTAGGATGGAGAAATTCAGGAATGGAAAAGAGTATAAGGAAGGAAATAGAAAGCAAGAAAATTGATACGTTGGTACTATTCCTTTTATAAAAATTAATGGGAGTGGTTTAAAATAACTTATTAAAAGATAAAAATTCTCACTTTTTACATATGCAAAAAAGTAAACTCCAACCATATGTCACTAAGTCTATATAAATGGAAAACACATACCTGGGAAAATGCAAAGAGGAAAGTAGGATGGCAGGAAGGGAGGAAGAAAGAAAGAAAAAGGAAAGAAGTGGCATAAATATTATGCAGTCAAGGTATAATTCAAGATACACGTGAAAAGAAAAAAGAAGACATAAGGCCAGCCCCCTGGCTTAGCCATTAAGTGCGCGCGCTCCGCTACTGGCGGCCCAGGTTCGGATCCCGGGCGCGCACCAACGCACCGCTTCTCCGGCCATGCTGAGGCCGCGTCCCACATACAGCAACTAGAAGGATGTGCAACTATGACATACAACTATCTACTGGGGCTTTGGGGGAAAAAAAAAAAAAGGAGGAGGATTGGCAATAGATGTTAGCTCAGAGCCGGTCTTCCTCAGCAAATAGAGGAGGATTAGCATGGATGTTAGCTCAGGGCTGATCTTCCTCACCAAAAAAAGAAAACATAGTTTGAAAAATTCAAGTATAACATGCAAATAATATGGTATAGACTTTCCAAATATTAGGAATATCGGCTTCATTCCTCTAGTCCTGCCAGGTGAAATAATGCCCAGCTCATAGCAACCAACTTTAACAGTATTTGAAAATCAGATGCAATGCCTTTGATTTTGGTTGTGTTTCTGTTCTGATTTCTCTAATTGTGGTCATCACAGCTTGAGATATTTCTGTACAATGCCTATTGGTTTTCACACAGAGAAGATAATTTAAGACAGAAATGAGTGATGATGCTTTTAAAGAGTATAATGGAGTCAAAAAGCTTCCTTGTGCTCATTCCAGCAACAGGATTTAGAAATGTTTTGGGACTTAAATGGGGAGCATTGCAAGTTGGTTTGAGGGGCACCAGACTCTTTCCTAAGGGGTCTTTTGGGGACACTGCTCACTGCAGATGTATTCAACTAACCGCTAGCCAATGCAACACCCCTGAAATCACAGGGACACAGGAAGGAAAGTTTATATCTGAAAGATGGATGCTTGAGTCAAGTGGAGATGATTCACGCTGGGAGGACAGAGATGACACTGTGGTAAGGGGGAGCGTGACAGTGACTCAGTCGTAAAAGGTGAAAATGTAGGCTTGGTGTGGGTGGGATCGCTTTGTCACCCACATTCCAGCTCACGGTGTTCCAGTTGGACACATGTGCACACACAGCTCCGAAGGATGACTCCTACCTTGTTGACAGGGAGCGGAGCTCAGGATGGTCAAGGGATTGTGTTGATTATCTCCACATGAACAGGTCGTCTTGTGGAACAGATAGTAAATAACCAGGCCAAAAAATTAAATTAAGGCGGATCTATTTCATTCCACTGGGTCATAAACCTAGAGTGCAGTATGGTGGTGGGAAGAAAAAGCAGCCAAGATATCCAGACACTTGGCTTCGTATCCAGACTCTGGCACTGCTTATCTCTGTGACCCTGGCCTCAGTTTCTGTATGTGTCTGTGGGGGCAGTAATAGATGGTCTGGCTTTAATCTCCTGCTATACTGCAGTTATAGATGTGGAGTAGGTGTCTACTCCAGCCCTCTTGTAAGTAAGGTACGGAATTATGCTGATGCTATCAAATGTTGGTCATACATCATTTAAGGATTTTTGGCCTGGAGATAGGAGGAGGAAAACACTAGATGGGAGTGCATTTACAAAGGGCTCAGGAAAGAGACAGATAAATGTATCCCCAGCCATGCACCAAGATGTGGGCAATACTCCCCACCCAAGAGAGCAGCTCCAAAGGAATCCAGAAAGCTGTCTCTTTTCACGCCCTGACTTACAGCTCTTCCGTGGCTTCCTGGTGACCTTAAAATTAATGAATCAGACAAGAGAGCTTTCACAGAATCAACTTGATGACCAGCTTGAAACTGAGATGACCCTGGGTCTCTGTACTCTGCCGAGTGCCCAGGTGACTCGGAGGTACAGCCAAGCATGAGGACCATGGGTCTCTAACACTAAGACACTAGCAAGATTGGCCCATTTCACCGCCTGGGTCTCCTCTAATCCCACGGTCCTCTTAGCTCCGCCTCTGGTCTCACAGTCCTACTCACTGGTTTTTCACTGTCCTTCCTGACTCAGAGACTTGGCCAACTCTATTGCCTCCCGCCTGGATTGATTTCACCATCTCCTGCACTCCTATTTGTGATCTTTTTCACCTTTCTAGACAGCTGAACTGTCTCCAACTTTGGGAGGCCTTCCTTGACCTGTCTATCCCTGGACTGAGCAGTAACAAGCGCTGAATCAGTTGTAATAACATAGTTATACACAAACAGGTGTGATTATGTGTGTGCCTCTCCCATTAGGCTGGAATCACCACGAGGCAGGTACTGGTTTTCTTCTCAGTTGAATTCTCAATACCTAGTGTAGGCCTGTATGTAATAGGCCTGCAAATATGTGTTAAATAAATGAATAAATGCAATATATTCATTGCTGAATTTTGAAGCTTTCTAGCCTTCTGTTATGGGTTGAACTATGTCCCCTAAAAAGATATGTTGGAGTCCTATCCCCCCAGTACCTGTGAATCTGACCTTATTTGGAAATAAGGTCTTTGCAGATGATCAAGTTAAGATGAGATCATTAGGGTGGGCCCTAATCCAATATGATTGGTGTCCTTATCAAAAGGAGAACTTTGGACACAGACATGGACAGAGGGAGGACAATGTGACGAGACAGGGAGAAGACAGCCATCTACAGTCACACAAGAGTGTACTGGAGCAGATTCTTCCCTCACGGCCTCACTGCTGACACCCTGATTTCTGGACTTCCAGCCTCCAGAACCATGAGACAGCAAATTCCTGTTATTAAAGCCCCCCAGGCTGTGGTAATTTGTTATGGCCGCCCTAGGAAACTAATAGTGTTGACCAACCATCTCTTTGTCCTTCCTTTTGCCAGACAGAGGGGCAGTCCTCGTTCAGACTGCAGTTTTACACTCAGCTTGTGTCCGTGTGAAAGACAATGTGCAATGGTCAGATTCACTGTGGTGTGCACTAAATATTGATACTGCAGAGACTGACAGTTGCACTTATCTGTCTTGTCCTAAACATTGGTCATCAGGGTGTGTGCTGAATAGAGAATAGTGTTTTATTGCACAGTTAGCTATGTGAGGGATTAATGGGAAATAAAGGAAATGTATTAAACATTTTTTAAAAGATACTTTCCCAAAGTTACACTTTTCAGAGAATTTAGGAGAAATATTTTGAGAATGTCTAACATCATATGAATGTACATGTACATGTGTAAATGTGTGTGTCTATATGGTTTCCCAGTGTTTGCTCTCTCCAAAGCAAAGAAATTTAAAAATGATGTCGTAAAGCATCTCTACAGAGCAGGTTGTACAGGTGTCAGATCATTGCCAGTGAGTCCACAGATTTTAAAGTGACTCTCACAGCATTAGAATATTTAGTAATATCATTTCTCAAAGGTCCCAGAAAAACAACCATTGTTATAGTTTTAGTGTTTTTCTAGTTAGAATTGTAGATCTATGTAACATGATGTCCTCAAGAATGATGTTGAACCTGTGTATGTGTTAAATAAATAATACGAGGTCGCAGCAGCAGTTATCTGTCGTATGGGATTCTGGGGCAGAAATGCCAGGGCTGTCACCACCTCTGGTTTGGCAAACAAGCAGCACACTTAGTGTCCGATGTGAAAGTGCTCATCGACTTATTGATGGGGGAAGGTTCCAGTGTTGTCCCAGCAAGCAGCCTGGGGTTCAATGAGCCTGACTCTGCTCAACGTGGACAAGTCTCTTCGCCCCACACTTTTCAACACTCTTGGACTCTTTTCTCTTCTTACTTTAAATACTCAACATTTGGTTATTTAGGAGAAAAATGAAATATAGTTACAAATTCCACACCAAATCAAGAACATATCCATGCCACATGTTTGAGTACGAGACAGAGCATCCTTTTTTGCCCATCCTTTGTTCATCAACTAGGTTTGGAAGTCTGCCTGGTGTCAGGCGGTATTTTAAATGCCATGGAGTTGAGGATGTTGGAGATAAATGTGGTTAGCTCTACTATTTTATGATACAGGTTTGAGCAAATTTATATGGGAACAGAGAGGAAGGGCAACTAATTTTGCCTCAAATCCTTTATATTCATAATCTCCCTCTGCATATGGCGGGTAGGCCAGGTATTGCTACCCCTGATTGCTGACTGACAGAGACACAAGACTTGGAGCAGTGCAGTGCTGGGGGCCATAGCCGCTGCATATTAACTCCAGGCCTGGCCTTTAGGTCCTGGGCTCCCATCTACTGCCTTTGGGTCCTGCAGAACGACAGGCAAACTCTTAGCCTGTGAGTCTATGAAGGTGAATAAAATAAACAGCAGAAAAAGCTGACATTGCTCTTAGGTGTAATTCATCTCAGTTCTGATTAGGCAATTGTTACATTCAATTGGAGGACTGTTCTCTCTTCATTCCCCTAAGCTTCTTTCATGATTTTTTTTTCCTGAATCAATGAGCAACTGAGTTGAACAATAAATGCAAAAGTGGCACTAATTTTCTTATAATGCTTGAAAATGTTTATAGAGAATTAATCTGTAAAGAACACCAAGAAGTCAACAGTGTGAATATTTCAAATTCCTTCAAAATGTTCCTGTTGGCGAGGAGAAAAAAGACATTCTCACAGCTTCACAATTTCCAGAAAGTTTCCATTTCTAAATGCCTTCCGCTTTTTAAGTTATGCAAAGACAGAGAACATTTAAGTGTTAATATATGTTCTAAAATTGGTCACTTATTAACAAGATTGCCCTGGGAAAGTTATTTAACATCTCTGGGCTTCCATTTCATCTCCTGTAAATGGAAATAATCAACTCTATTTATAGTTTATTAGCATCAAATGACATAATACATGAAAATTTCTCAGAATAGCACCAGCATATAGTAAATACACGCTATTATTTTATCATTACTTATATTGCTAAGGGCTTTCTCCAGAATCCAGTTTGATATTTCTTTTTTCCCTCCTGTTTTGCTTTTGACGTTTTTATCCTATAATTGTGTTCTCTTGCTTAAAGCTAACGTCTTTGCTGGATTCTGGACATGGATATTAGCATTTGTTACATTATTGGTACTCCTTTTCATTCTGTTTAGTCAACCACTTTCAGCAGCCATGTGCTTCCCCCAAAGAAAGGCAATTTATAGCTAGACAAAATTGAAGAAAAATGTTTTCGTGGCTCTTTCCAGACCAGATGATAGAAGGAGGGAGAACAGGCTGCAGTAGTGCTAAGGAGGCACCTGTAGGAGAAGGAGCATGAGAGTATTTTGACAAGGAATAGACTCCGAGGACTTTGACCCCTCCAAGAGAAGGAGCCTGGAGAGCACCACCGAGGGACCGAGCAGAGTGCATCCAACCACCGGCTGGGAGCCGCTTCCTGGGCTGATTCTACCCTGACAGCACTTCCTGGCCAGGCATGGATCATCCCTCACACCCTTCCGGCTCCAGCTCTCCCAGGAATTGGCCAGCCCCAGCCCAGCCCATGGGCTTTCTGAGATGCTTTCTGAGATGCGTGTTCTGGCAGCCAGGAACCAGAGCTCTGGGGGGATGAGGTCTGGGTGTCCCCCACCTGCTGGACAAGTTTCCCGCAAACCCTGACTCCGGCTGAAGTACAAGAGGAAAAAGCAAAGGAGTTCTGAGCTCGACTGGGGCGTAAAGTGCTTGGCAATGTAAAACAATGTTTTTTTTTTCAGTACCGCTTGTTCAGTTCCTTCTGGAGGATAATAACCCTCCGAATATTCATGTGTAACCTTTCTAGCGCTGTGTTTGGTGCTTATTCATGTTCTTGGTGTGGGTGCTGGTGACTCACGGTGCCTCTTCCGGCCTATTGATGTTCTTTTCCGAGCCCCCACGCCACGCTTATCCTTCCGTTAATGCTCCACAGAAGGCTTTGTCTGTTGTTGCTGTTGTTGTAGTATTTCTCTAGGACTTTGAAAAGACATGCCCCCCTGAGTGGACCAGCTCATCTGAGCCATCAGGGCCCTCCGTCCACAGCCCCGCTCGTTAGGCATTGCTGACCTCATCTCCGAGGAGAAGAGAGCCGCCCCTGCTCCCCAGTGGGCCTGGGCACTACAGCATCCTGCCTGGTACTCACCTGTGGCAGGCAGAATGATGCCCTCGCCTCCCCACATCAAACTCTCCACATTCTAATTCCCCAGAACCTGTGACTGTGTGACCTCGCGTGGCAAAAGGGACTTTGCAGATGTGAATAGTTCAGGATTGAAGAAGGGGAGATGGTCCTGGATTATCTGGAGGGGCCCAGTGTAATCACAAGGGGCCTTATGAGCAAAAGAGGGGAGCAGAAGAGGCAATGTCACAGTGATGCAGTGTGAAAAGAACTCGACTAACCCTCGCTGGCTTTGAAGGGGGAGGAAGGTGCCACGAGCCAAGGAACACAGCAGCCTCTAGAAGCTGGAAAAGACAAGGGAATGGATTCTCCCCTAGAGCCTCCAGAAGGAACAAGATTTGCAGACAGCTTGATTTTAGCCCAGTGAGGCCCATTTCGGACTTCCAAGCTTTACAAGTGTGAACTAATGAAGTTTTGTTGTTTTAAGCGCCCAAGTCTGTGGCAGTTTGCTACAGCAGCAATAGGAAACTAATACATCACTTCACCATTTTCAAATGCCGCTGCATTTCCAATGGAATTTTCTTTACCACTTGTAAAGTATACAGAGAGTGTGATGATATATTTTGTCATGCAAACCAGGACACTTTGTCGGGAGTGAAAGAAGGCAGCATCAGTAATTATATGGAGACAACAAGCATGACCAAGAATATCTGGCTCCAATTGCGATGTGCTGTTGCCCTAGGGATAGAGGAGAGAAACATTCTTGATTCCAGTGTATTATTTGGCTCATCTTTGCGTGTTTGGCTATTGCTTATGTGGAACATTGTGAGATGAAAGAAACAACAAACAGATAAGCAGCAAATGTGGGTGGTAGCCTTGCCTTATTGCTAAGCCATCTCACTTCAATGCAATGACTTTGTCCATTTCTGCTTCTAAGATGAGACTTTATCATCCTCTCCAGTCTTTTTTGCTGGTCACCTTCACTCCTGATACCTTTGCTCAAATGTTCTAGGAGACAACAAATACCTTGGGAGGAAGTGGGAAGAAAGAAGCTGAGACAGCGCATTGAAGATTTGCCCAGGGAGGAAATAATAACATTCAAAGGGGAAACGTTTTTTCCACAGTTCCTGCTTTGAGCTGTTTCATCTCTCGTCATCTTCTAGCTCCATCATCCTAGAATTCCACATTCCATTGTTCCTCTTCTTATTCCTACCAATAATTTAAACATGAAAATAAAGCATCAATAGACCCCTTAGAAGGAAAAATGGATAATTAACTTGGGACACTGGTTCTGTCTCTGAATTCATCCCAGATATAGCACAAAAGTAAGAGAGTTGATGGAAATCTGAACGTAAGCACAGTGAGATTCCCTAGGGACTCAGACCTGATTGTGTGCCCACTGAATATGTGTCCACAGAGGAAAATAACGTGGCGTCTGACCAGTGCCAACAATAAGAGAAAGACCGCAGACTGAAAAATTTTTTGCAGAGTCAGTAGAATTAATGGACAAAACAGAGGTTAATTTAAAACAATAATAAGTGCTAGCATTTATTGAGAACTTAATATGTGTTGAGAACTGTTCTAAGCAGCTTTCTTATTTTATCTCATGCACTCTTTCCAGTAGCTCTAGGATGTTGGTATTTATCTCTATTTTAGAGGTGGCGGAAATTAATGTAAAGAAGAGTTAAGCATCTTGCTGAAGATCACACAGCTGATAAGAGGCAGAGCTTCAGTTCAGACCAAGAGGTCTGGGCCCAGAGCTCACAGACCTAAATTCAAAGAGATGAGTGATCGTAATGGAAATATGAGATAGGAACAAGCCATCACCACCTAAAGCGAATGGAAATATTTTGTATGGAAAATATAACAATTGAAATAAAAAGCACAGAAGAAGGGCAATATAGCAGAATGATTATAGCCAAAGGATGCAGAAGTGAGCTGGAAAATCAGGAGAAAAAGTCTCAAAGCACTTCTGATAGGGACAAAGACATGGAAAAATTCAAAAATGAAGCTAAGAGAAATGGAGGAATGATGCTGAAGTAGCAAAACCCCCAATAAAAGTGAATAAATAGGAGAAAAATAATAAACAGAGGAGATGAGATATTTTACTGGCAATGAGAGAACCTCCCAGTATTAAAGGAGGATGTAAGACCTCAGATTGAAAGGGCTCATAGAACGCCAAGCAGAACAGAGAAGGGAAAACCCACACCTAGACATGTTAGAGGGAACTTAAGAACATGAGAAATAGAGAACCTTGTAACATGTTCCAGAGAGACTAAGTGCATCCCCCTGCAGAGGAGGAGTCAAGCTGGTCTGAGCCCAGCCAACCCCCAGTTGAGTGCGGGAAGACCACTGAGTCCCATCACCCAGTGCTGGAGGGAGGGAGCCTCTGATGTGTCAACGCGTCCGTATCAATTATACGTATGGTGAGGATGAAACAAATGTATTCTCTGGCATAAAGGGCCACAGGCTGTTTACCACACAAGTTTCTCTTTGGAAACGTATTGCAGGACACGCACCTACAAGGGGAGAAGGAAATTCAGGTGCACACTGTGATGTGTGGGAAGCAAGAGTAAGTAAATGCATTCATGCATTTTATTGTTTTCTCAGCAAGCAGTAACCAATCTTAGACCACATCGGCAACACTAGCAGCAACAGTAGCAGGAAGGAGATGCACATCTGCAGGAATCTGAAACCCAAACCTCCCGTCGGGGGTGGGGGTCGAAGGGCAAGATAGGTGAGGAACGGCTAACAGATCATTGTAAAAAGACCGCGCTCAGTGGGCACATATCTTGTTCCAGGGAGAGTTATAAATCAGTAGGAAAGGTAGAATTATAGGTCTTAATAAAATAAAGAGAAATATAAGACGATTAAAGGAAGAATAAATTACTTTTTAAGCGACCAGAAAAAAAAATCTACCTAATGAGTAACAACAAGGAGAAAAAAGAAATAAAAATGAAGTTAAGTAAATAAAACAAAATAGAAAGTATCAGTAATGTCAGTAAAGGTAAATAAGTTAAATTCATCAAAAGAAAGATATTCTCAGATTTGGTGGATGAAGAAAAAACCAAACAGGTCCAGCAATTAGTTCTCGTGAAGAGACACATTGACAATGAATATATACTGCATTTTTGAAGATAAAAGGATAGAAAAAAGATGTGCTTCCAAATATAAACCAATAAGGAACTTAAGATGGTGATTTGGTCACTAGGCAAAATGAAATTTAAGGCAAAATCATTATAAAGGACACAAAGAGGACATGTCTGATAATATGACTATTGGACAAAACAGGAAACAGTGATATGAAGTGTGCACATAACTGACAGACGGAACATACACGTGTCGGGGATGCATGAAGCCATCACGGGGACCCACGTGCTGTCGGCTACCGAGAAAACCTCAGTGACTTCTAAACATGATCTGGATGTGCTTCTCTGTTCCTAATCCATAAAATATAACCCAATAACAACAGAATAGTTGAAAAATTCCATATATGAAAAAACAAGCAAAAATATGTTAAGTAACTCATGTTAAAAAAGAAACAAGGAGTGACCTTGGGAAATACTTGTAACTGAGGGACGGTGAGAGCCCGACCTGTCATTCTGTGAGGGACTCTCTGGTGGTGCTCAGGAGGAGGCTTATAGTCGTGACCACGCTTATTAGAAAAAGGAAAAATAAAAAACCAGAGACTCCCAAAGCATCCAAATCCAAAAGCTAGAAAAAAAAATAAAAGTAAGCAGGAAGAAATAGGAAGTAAGAAAATTAAAATGTGCAAAATCAATAAAATTCAGGAACAAATGATAACATAAACAATAAGAGAATTTGCTTCTCTGAAATGTTAGTAAAAAGACAAGCTCTGGCAAAAGAAAATTTAAAAATAATACTGAAAGAAAAGGGGAAATAACAACAGATATAACTGATTTAGAAACAGAGAGAATATTAGGAATAATTACAATACATTTTAAAACTGAATTTAATTAAAAGTGTAAATTTCCGGGAAAAAATCATAAAACATCAAAAACGGTCAGAAGAGGTAACAGAAAAATTGAGTAGAGAGATAAAATTAAATTAAAATGATAATCAAAGTCTTCCCCAAGCAGAAAGAAAGGGCCATCCACACAAGTGAGTCCTGTCTAGAGGACTCAAGAGCAGCTCTGTTCTCCAGAGGGGAAGCCGGATGTTCAGAGGGTCAGGAGAAGTGAGAGCAAGACTGACCCCACCACAAAATGTGTCTAGGATGAGTCTCACACACCTTCCATGGATCTTGTCCCCTCCTCACTGCAGCCATGCACCCCCAAGGTCAAAGTCAAGCTTTGTCATTACCAACAAACACTATTCTAGCTTACTCTCAAATCCGTGAGTGCCACACTCTGACCACCATCTCCCATCTTTCCAGCTCCCTTCCCTGGTTCTCTGACTCCCAATGTTCCTTGGGTTTCACCTGCAACCGCACTCCATTGATCAAGTTTTCACTGTCTCTCTGTCTACCAAGGTCCTCTCTTTCCTCATTATCCAGCATAAATTCCATGGTTAATCATAGTCACCATGCCCTTGAATACATTTCAATCCCCTTGCCTCTCTCTTCCTCATGATAGTCACTTGTCAAAATCACAGGTTAACTAGAACTCTTTGTCTAGTCCTTGTCTGCATCAGTTCAGCCTAAATTTGGCTGAAGAAAATCCAACCACCATACTGATCTAATGATAAATTAGTGGTCATGAACCTCAAGGGGCCCTTGGTGCTTCTGGCATTTATACTATATTTCACTGGTCCATTTGCTTGTTCGCTCGCCTCCATCTCTGTTTCACAATTTCCCCTTGCTCCTGAAGCCCTAACAAGTGTCCCCTCCTCACTCTCAGCCTTGAAGTAATCAAAACAAGCATGCTCACAGACTTCCATTAATTGCTTCTACCCACATCCCAATGTCTGTAATGAAATACTCTGCCTTCCTACCTGTTACCAGAGGTGAACTGCTTGTACTCTCATCTAAGGCCAGACTCCCCATATGTGCACTAGATCTCCAAGATATTGTCTAGCCATTCTCTCTTCCTCCCTGTGTCCCCAATATTTCCCTTTCCTGGATCAATTTCATCACCACATTAATATGTTATGAGTTTTCCTATCTTAAAAAAACAAAAAACTCTGATCTCTCTATCGGCATAGACTTCTCCTTAAAAGCAAAACTCTTCAAAAACATTGTCTTCGTTCACTCTCCTTTTTACTTGAACACAAGCCAATATAGATGCTTGTTGAACCCTGCAGCTCACCTCCCCGAGCCGCTGTTGGCCTCCCTATAGCTGTTCCAGTCACCAGTTTATCACTCTCTTACTTGGCCTTCCAAATGTATTTAACAAAGCTTAGTCCTCCCTGTCCCTGGTATATGTTCTTCTCTTGTCTTCCAGGGTGGCATACCCCTTGGCTCTCCTTCTATCTCATTGGTTGCTTCTACTTACATCATTTGCTGATTCCTCCCCTTGTTCCCAACCTTATCAATTCAGAATCTGTGAGGGCTCAAGATTTGCTCCTCTTTCCCTCTCTGGCTATATGCACTTCCTGGGTGATTTCATCCAGAGTTATGGTTTTAAACACGTTCTGTGTGTGGACAGTTCCCTAATCTCTATCTCCAGCACAGATCTCTCCCCTAAAATTCAAATTCTATATCCAATTCCCTGCTCCCTATTTCTATGTGGGCCTCTGATTAAACACGTAAAATTGACGTATTCAAGATCAACTCCTGATTTTTTCTTCTTACTTCCAAAATCTCATCCTCATGCAGTCCTTCCCATCTCAGTTGATGACAATTCCAGGTGCTAGGTTTCAGTTACTCGGAGTTTCCTTAACCTCCCTTTTCCTTTCACATCCCTTATTGATTCCACTGGAAAATCTTTTGGGGTCTACTTACAAAACATATCCATAACCTTTATTCTCACCACTCTCCCTGCTGCTCCTTGGCGCACACCTGGTGCGTCTTCCTTCAACTAGTTGTGAAATAGCAAATGGGCACCTGTATTCTCGGTGGGGAGAGGACTGGGTTCATTCACCCTGGAGAGCATTCTGTGGCATTTACTAAAGGCAAGCATGTACATACTCTATGAAGCAGAGAAGCTCACACAGGTCCATATGGGGATACTTGCAGTGTTGTTTGTGGTAGGAGGAGAGGGAAGAAACCCAGATGCCCATCAGTAGTGGATAGATAAGTGCATTTGATGAAAACATATGGTTGCATTTTATGCCTCAGTGAGAAAGAAAACTTAGCAACATTGAGAGATCTTGAAAACATAGCATTGAGTGAAAAACCAAGACAGGATCTACAGTACAAAATTATTTGTGTGGTTTAAGATCACATTCATATGGGATGTCCTTCGAGGATATGTTTGCATCCAAGGACATTTAACAAACACATTTGAGTTGGTGCCTTGATATGGAAAGGATTGTGTCTGTGACGAACAATAAAGAGGAAAATAATGAAATACAGTAAAGCAAGAAGGTCCTTGGACAGAGTAATAACTATGGTGGGCTGTGACTCACCCACATCTCCTCACTGGTGGGAAACAGAGAGAGGAAATTAAAGCAAAAAGAAGTTTGCGCAATCATCTTTACCCAATCTTCACTTTGAGCACAAACATCTCCTATCATATCTAGGTAACTGGGCTTCAGCCATTCCATAGAAAGTAGAAACTTAAGGGAATCCAATTGTTAAAACCCTTCTTTTACAGAAGAGCAGAGTTTTGCAAGGAGATCTGCTGATGGAAGAAGGGTAGACCAGGTTTTCTAAAATGTCCTCAAACTGAATAATTTATGAAAAAATACCTGTTGCTCACCACACACACACACACACACACACGCACCAGAACTCTTTGAGGGCTACAAAAAAATATGAATAAAATGAAACCAGAGCTGGATGAAGGCAAGCATAGAAGCCCACGTTTGTGGACAAATGCCAACACTGACAATTTACTTGTGGGAATTAATGTGGCCACTTAGGGGAATGCGAGATTGGGCTTGGGGTGTGCTCGCAAAGTGGCACAACTGAATCCTAGCCTCCTACACAAGCCAGACAGTTGAAGGGACTGCAGCCTCAGAGAAACGGTGGGTGAAAAAACCTGACTGCCTGCAGGGACCCAAGAAAAACGTCTCTAACTCTGTCCTTTTACAAAGAGAAAAACAGTTTCCTCTGAGAATATGGTCACAAGCCTGGTCTCCTGTGGATCTGAAGCTCAACTGTACACTACCCTGTGCTCAAGGAACCCCCTAGCTAAGCATTATATGAAAAATTTCCAGGCAGGTGGCATCCAATATATTATAAAGCAAATCACCTCTGGAGAAGATTATCCTCAATGCTGGTCCCTAGGGATTTCCACATATTATATTTGGCCAAATATTAGCTCACAATAAAAAACAAATTACCACACCATCAGGAAACAAGTCTCTATGCAGGAGAAGGAGCAGAAGCCATAAGTGACTTATTGCAATTCTCGAAGATATCACATGCTGTGAGGATCAGACACAGAATATAAAATGACCAGGAAAATAGAGTATGAGGGAGGGAAACAAAGAAGCGTCTATAACTGAGAATTTTTCAGAACTGATTAAAATAAACAAAACCAAAGGTATACACCAGAAGAAGATAGAATGATATCTTCAAAGGAATGAGGACAATAAATATCAGTCTGGATTTCTGTACATGACAAAATGATCTCTCAAGATCAAGAGTGAAATGATGATACTTTTTTGAAAAACAAAGGCTGAAAGAATTTACAACCCCAGATCCTTCCTAAAGGAATTCCGTAGGATCAACTTCAGAAAGAATGAGCAGCCCAGAGGAAAGTATGCTGAGCAAGTGACCTGGGAGCACGTGGGAAAGTCTAACCAACACTGGCTATGGAACGACAATTGCACTGTTTAATTTATTGGGTAAAATTAATACCGTGAGATCATATGGCCAATAATAGCAGGTGAGCCAGATGGGGGTGATAAGAGAGTATCCTAGGGTCTTTGTCTTGTCCACGAGAAGAGGAGATATATTGAACTCACTTGAGGCTTACTATTTTAAGTGGAGATATATATATACATATGAGATACATATATATATCTATCTATAAAATAAATGAAAGGAGAAAAAAGAAATAATGATACAGAAAATAGAAGGACAGATAGAACATACAAAGTGAGGTGGTGGAAACAAATCCAAATATGTTGGTAATCACAAGGAATAAACCTACTGGGTAAAAGACAGAGATTTCCCGAAGGGATTTTAGAAATCAAATTTATATGCCCCTTGCAAGAGATATGCCTAAAGTGTAAGCACACAGAAATTTTCAGGTAACTAATTGAAAAATGTATGCTAGGCAAAAAACAAACAAAAGAAATCTGACATAGTAATATCAATATCAGGAAAAAAGGCTAAAAGGCAAAAACCATTATTACAGGTGAAGAGGGTCATTATATCTTGATTTAAGTTTAAATTGCCCAGGAGGGTATAATAAATCTAAATATTTGTGGATGTACTAAAATAACCATAAAATACAAAAACAAAAAAAATGGTAGAATTATACAGAGATATAGACAAATTTATTAACAAACTTGGATATATTCACATAACTTGGTTAGAGATTGAAAGGTCAGGCAGAAAATATTTTGTACAGATAGAAAGATTTCAACCACACAATTAACAAGCTGGATTTAATGGGCATATAATGAAGACTCTGCTCAATAATTTCAGAACACCATTATTTTCATTACTATAAGGAACATTTACATAAATACCATGCACTGTGCCACAAAATAAGTCTAAACGAATTTCAAAGAATTAATATAAAGCCAGGCATATTTTCTGATTACAGTGCAATCAAGCTGTAAACCAAAAAGAGGAAGATAATGTTAAAAAACTGCATATATTGAGAAAAGTTTTCAAACTTCTAATTCATATGTCAAATATCAATTAAATAAAAATAAAAATGAAAAATATGCAGTTAAACAGTAATAAAATACCACATATCAAAATATGTGGGGGATAGTTCAAGTAAGGCTTACAGGGAAATTTAGAGCATTATATTAGAAAAGAAAATTAACGAAATATTAAGAAGATAAGCTTTCCATTTAAGAAGTTAGGAAAAGCAAAAGAATAGAAGACTAGAAAGTGGAAAGAAAGATGGTGAAAGTAAGAGCAGAAAGAAATGCAACAGCAAACAGAGACACAACAGGGAGGGTCAGCAATCTCGAGACCTGCTGTTTAGAAAAGACAGCA
Source organism: Ceratotherium simum simum (assembly GCF_057802395.1). Taxonomy (NCBI): domain Eukaryota; kingdom Metazoa; phylum Chordata; class Mammalia; order Perissodactyla; family Rhinocerotidae; genus Ceratotherium; species Ceratotherium simum. The sequence goes on from NC_141909.1 coordinate 3,996,408, forward strand.
AAGTATATATTCCAAAATATAACCCCCGACAATATTGATCAAGAGAAGTGGGGGGGTAGGGGAATACTCAATAATAGGGCTGCGAAGGGGAGTATAGGTACAGATTCAGAAGGCTTTTAAAAATTATAAAAACTCAAACAAAATAGACAAATTCCTAGAAATATGCTAAAACTGGCCTTTAAAAATCTGAGATGATCTGTATGTGAATTAGAAAGCCTGAAAAATCTTGTACTTAAAGAAATTGGATGAATATTTTAAAATCTTCCCACAAAGAAAACACTAGACCCATGCAGTTTTATAGGGGAATTCTAGATTTTCAAGGAAAACCTAATTTCAAACATTTACAAACTCTTCTCAAAAATAAAAAAAGAGAGAAAATTCCCCCAATCATTCTTGATACCAAAATGAAACAAGCCAAGTATGAAAAATGAAAATTAAGGATAAATCTCATTCAGGAACAGAAGTGAAATTCCTAGACATTACAATAACTATAATAACATTGGGAAATCCGGTCTGCACGCTGCCTCGTCGCCAGGTGTCAGCTTCCACACCTCTGCCGCCAGGCCTCCTGGCCATCACCTTCTCTCTCATCACCTTTTTCAGTGAAGGGAGATCCTGGCAGACACGGAGCATCCCTTTGAGCGAGAGTGGAGGGACACGCAGAAGGAAGGCAAGCAAGGCAGGATCAACAGCAGTCCTGTTGATAATAAGCACATACTCCGTGCTGTGGGCTTCTGTCTTTCTCCTCTGCCCCTTGAACCTTTGCTGAGAACCAGCTGGTGTAGGGCTGGTTTGCCTCGATCCTAGTCAGGAGCAAAACAGCCTTGCCACAGAATGCTCTCCAGGATAAACAAACCCGATGAACAGCTTCCATTCTCCTCAGAAAAACAGACATCAATCAAATAACCACACAAACACATGCAAATGTGCAAACTGTGATCAGGAAGAACATGCAGTTCCTCAGGGTTCTAGAAGAGTATATAATTGGAGCCTGGCTTTGCTTGGTGGTTAACAAAGCCTGCACTGAGGAAATGTTTGATCTGAGATTTAAAGAAGTATGAAAATTAGCCAGTCAAGGACAGGAAGAGAAGGTCGATCCAGGCAGAGGGAACAATATGTCCACATGCCCCTACAGGGGAGGGAGCAGGTCCTTCTGAGGAACAAGAGTCTAGTGAAGGAGAGTGAGGCTGAGGAATGAGCAGGGCTCAGTCAACCAGGCCCAGCAGCCCACAGGGGAAGAGTGGACTTGAACTTAGACATTCAATGGCTTTAAAGGGGGAATGACACAACCAAATTATTCTTCTTCCAAAGCTCTTTCTATCTGTAGTGTGAAGAATAGAGCAGAGCAGGGAAAATGGAGGACGGATTTAGAGACCGTTGCATTAGTCCTAATAAGAGGTGGTTGTAGCTCGGACAAGGGTGGTAGTGGAGTTGGAGAGGCATGAGCAATGCCCATGAGATTTAGGAAGAGAAAGGACAGAACGTGATGACTAGATAAGGGATGTAAGGAAAATGAAGGAATCAAAGATGGACTAAGGGAAAGATGGAGAAGCCATTCACTAATAGGGAATAGTAGAGAAGAACTAAGTTAGGGGTGAGGTGAAGCGAAGGTAAAACTTTGTTCAGTTTGATGTGCTTTTGAGACAGCGAAGTGGAGGTTTTCAGTGGGAAACAGGAGTCTGGACCTCAGCGGTGAGCTCTGGTGTGTAAGAGACATGAATTTAAAAGGCATCTGGGTAAAGAGGGAAGTTTGAACCACATCAATTGTTGATGATGACAAGTAGGGAAAAATTATAGAAGGCAGAGAAAAGAGTTTAGGATTAAGGAACTTCAACACTTGGAATTCAAGCAGAAGATTAAAAAGCGGCAACAGAGCAATAGAAGGAAAACCAGAAGAATGTGGCGTCATGGAGAGCAAAGAGAAGAGGGTGCTTCAGGAAGGAAGTTGTGATCAACAGGGTAGAATGCTGCTCTGAGACAAGTGACTAAAGAACTGGAAAGTTCACATGAGTCCTGGTAATACGGCTGCCATTGTATTAATGGGGCTCTTCAAGTGGTACAGGTAGACGTGGATTGTGAGCACTTGGAGAGAGCCTCTTGCCAATCCCGCCTTTCTAATTCCAAATAGGTCCTGTGGACATCATGATGTCTTTGCATCACGTGCCAGTGCATTCCCCTGCCCGTGCAACAGGATGCATTTCCCTGGACTAGGAGGGAGCCCTTCATTTCTGGCTTATTTCACACACAGCTTTTTTGGTATCCAGTTGAGAAGAGAATGAAGAGTCAAAGAAAAAATATATAGATGAGTGCATGGTGACCGCAATCATGCTATGGAAAATCTCAAATGTGCCAGTCAATATGCTGGGGTCTTTTGCACTTTGATTTTAAAACGAAAAAGCGTTATACCATCACTATACTAATTGCCACAATTATCAAGAACAGATCCTAAACCTCAGTGTTCGTGTTCCATGCTGGAACTGCGATAGCTTCAATGTAGTCTCCTAGTTCTTGACACCATGGTGCCCTTATACTGTAGTTTTCTTACGCTATGGTTAAAATTTAGTCACTTGTTCAGTGGGCATCAGAATTATCAGAAATTTGTTAAAATGCAGTTTCCCAGTTCTTATCCCCCCAAATTCTGATTTATTGCTTCTTTAGTGGAACTCTGAAATATCTCTCCAGGCTTTGCTGAGGTAGTTGGTGCAGGGACCACACTTAGAGAAACCTTGTTCTGTGTGTTATACTGTCATATGTGGGATCCAGAATAACTATGGTCACTGTATGATTATTCATCATCAAACAGAGAGTAAATGATAGTCATGAATTTTGCTTTTAGAGAGGTTTTTAGCAAGGATTGAAAAAAGAAGATAGATCTTACTAAGTTTCAGTTGACTAGCAAACAAGTCTGTTTCCATTCCTCCATTCTGGAGAGTTCATTGCCTCCCTCAGGCTAGTTACACCGTGATCACGGACATCCTTTAGGAAGCAGGGTGTCCTTGTTCCTCCTCTTAGCAGAGGGCCAGCCCAAGGCTGTCATTCTTCTCGCCTAGGTAACCGTACAAGGGCCGCCCTTTGAGAGTAATCATGAGCACTGTCGCTAAACCAAGGGGGCCAGATTGAGTCTACACTCTAAAGAGACAAAGAAGGAAGAGATAAAAATTAAGATACTATTTTGTAATTTAGATTTTTTCCTTTCCTCAAACCTTTGAGGCTTCCTACCAAATGATAGCTGAGAAAAATGAAAGGGAAAAAAATGAGAATGTATGTTCAAAATTCTATATTTAAATTGTTCGTAACATGATTATTTTTGCTGGTTCTATTAATCTTCAGAAGAGTAGCTAAATGCAAATGTAAGAATTTTAAGGCATTGAAAATTATGCAAAAAAATCTGAGTAAAATTCCAAGAATATGTATATATATTCAATGTATAAATGATAATTTAAGGGCCTTTCCAAGAACATTTGCTTAATAAATAGGAACGGGAATGGGAATTTTTGCAATGCTAATTATTACACTACTTTCTCTTTCCAAATCTTACAAGATGCTAGGAGATATGTTACAGGTATTCATTTGGAAGAGAAATAATCTTTAACATTTATTCATGTGAAGAATGGAAGGTTAAAGAAAGCCAGACTGTGTGGTTCAGAAAGGGTGTTCTGGAATATTGTAAATATGAATGGGTGTTTGTGTAGTGATGGAAAGAAAACATATTTACTCAAAGGTAACAAAGATCATCACAGCCTCAGTGCAGGAAATGGGCTGGAGTAAGTCCATGCATCATTTCAAAAATAGAATATCGAGAGGCATGGTTTTGACCAAGATTGCTGTAACTACTCTTTCATTAAGGAAGAGGGTATTATAATAGAAGTACCGGCTTACTCAGTCACCCCTAAAGTATTTACACTAATAGACTAATAAAGTTCTCAAAGGATATCCTGGCAGGAACTGGCCTCAGGTCGGTTTCCCGGAATGCAGAGGTCAGGCAGGAATTCAGGAATGCGAGTGAGGTCACCTTTCTTCCCCCTCTGGACATTCTGTACCTCCTTCAGTGTCCTATCAGTTCCTGTCCTTTTCTTACTCCAGGTAGGGGCAGATATCAGCCAGTTCCATGGTCATCATTCAGAAACTTAGAAAACAATTACCAATGGTTCAGAGAGAATAATAAAAAACAGCCTGCTGAAGAATGCTGGACCATGCCAAGGAAAGTGAACAAAAGTCTCTCCTCAATCAAAATATTTATCCCAGATCTGTGCCTGTTTGTTGTTGTAATTCTTTCAAGCTGAACTTATATTTTCACAGCACTGAACACATAGACGTGCCCAATAAATTCTGATTCTGGAATATGAGCCATGAAAAAAATCAAAATGTGGACCTAATGTTGCTGTTTAGCAACCACGCTCTCTGCCCCTAAAATCCTGTGTAGGTAGATGGTGGAAAGCACTGGTTTCTCCACTCTGACTTTTGGGAAATGATGTGCCTAGCAACTGAATTACTTACTTGAGCCCACACGGAGGATCAGCTCTCACTGAGGAAGGGAGCCCTGGGATCCTGGCTGCGGGGGCATGGGGAACCCATTGTGTAAAGCTTGTTGCAGGTTCCACTCTGCAGAGCAAAGGTACTGCAAACACGAGCAAATCATTACTCCAGTCTTGTCAGCCTCTTTTTCCCTTTAAAGGTAGTTAACTGTGCTAAGTTTATTAAAAATGGGAACTGAAATGAAAAGCAATGATCTAGGCACGTCACCCATTCACTGTGACAGTTAAGCTGAAGACCCCCGACGCGGGGGGTAGCTGGAGGTGCCCCCCGCTCTGCGATGAGTTTCTGAGACACCTTCACCACCTCACAGGTGTTCTGTTGGGGAAATGAGGAGGCTAAGCTTTCGCTTAAATATCTGAGGTGAGGGTAAAAATGGTTCAAGCTCTCTTAAAGGTGCTGCATTCTTAGTGCTTGAAACTATTTTTATATGAAAGGAACTGTAACGGGAGTGGGGGCGTGCATCACTTAATGCCATTAAAGTGGCTTAAATTGATATTGAATCAAAAAGTAACCAATTTATTTATTATTTTATTTTTTTCTTATGTATTAGCTTTCCTTCTCTTCCCCCTCCATTCCCCCTCCCTCCCTACTTTCCCCCTCTCTCCCTCCCTCCCTCCCTGCTTTTCTCCCTCCTTCCCTCCTCCTTGCCTTCACTTTCTCCCTGTTCCTCATGTTCCCTACACACACACACACACATACACACACATAACCATTCACTTGTGCTGCTTCACTATCAAACATTGGGAAGTAGAAGGAGAACAGAACTGTTGCATCAACATGCCCCAGCCAGGGTAAAAGTATATTCTGGAAGCCCCACTCCTCTGCCTTTCATCCTGGGAGGATGATGGGAGAGTTTACATCGTCCCCAAAATGGCAACCCAGGAGGCAGGGTTGGTTAATTTTACCAGGCAGGCCAGTTTCTAGGATTCCAAGCAACAAGACAGATTTCTTGGATTTTATATTTGTTTCTTTTTTCTCTTATGTTACCAATTTTGATTTCTAAAGAGAATAAGAATTATTTATTTGCTTTATTGTATGTTGTATAATAACTCTTTTAGAAAAATAATAGCAATATTATTACTGAAAATATGATTCTGAAAAGAGCATAAAGTTTTCATGTTTCATCTGGTTTTTTTTTGAGTTCTCTTTGGTCCTCGAACTATATGCCACCGAGAAGGCACAGTGAGATGGCTGTGTTTTAAAAGTCACTTGAAACAACTCTTCTCTGTGTGACTATGCCTCCTTGTCAACACACAATTAGGTTCATTTATACCATTTTGTTTTAATTTTTAGGTACTGCTTTGTAAAATTATATATAATTATATAAAACATTTACATAGGTCCAAAATTCAATCTACACATATGGTACAGGCAAAGAAGTTTAGCCCCATCCTCTTGTCCTTATTCCCTTTTTTCTCTCCATTTATAGATAGCCTTTTATAGATATTGGCTTAACTTTCCATTTTTAACATATATATGTGTATATATACACATGCATGTGTATGTCACACATACACGTACATACGTATACTTAATGCCTTCTGTGTTGGTTATTTATTGGTGTGTAACAAATTTCCAGAAAGCGAAATGACTTAAAAATAAAAATCATTTTAGTATCTCTCTCTGTTTCGGTGGTTCAGAGATTCTGTGCATCAGCTGAAGGGCTCAGGTGGACCATTTGAGCTCAGGATCACTCCTGGGGTTGAGGTCAGATGCTGTCTGGAGCTGGAGCAGGAAACGAAGGTGCTGGGGGCAGCTGGGCTTCTTTTGATGTGAGTCTCAGGGCTTTTCCAGGTAGTCTCATTAACTGAGCCAGCAATGCAGGTGTCAAAGATTCCTGGGTGGTATAGAAAGACTCAGGGGTCAACATGAAGTAGTCCCCACTGGCCAATGGACAGCACGAACATCAATAATAATAACTACTGCATCGAAATACACGGAATATGTTTAAATCCATTGGGTCATAATGATACGAAGAAGCAAAAAATTATCTCATTGGCCTTCTTGCTTGTTTAGAAGATGCTAGAGAAACAACAAACTATTTGGAAAACAAGTAAAGAAAGCGAAAGACTCAAGCATTTATCCTGCCTTTCCTAAATGAACACAGTGTAATCAGAGAGTTGATGCAGGGAATTTTCATTTAATAAACGTTTCTGGCTTATGAATGAAAAAAGTAGTGACAGAATTAGAACACCATCGTTTTATCACTCACAATGAAATAATGGATTAGTTAACATCACAGTTATGGTCAGTTTCTAGCAAATATAGGTGGCAGAAAAACATGTTATTACCAGAGGATTGCAGTCGGCAGAATCCAGCAAAATTCTTTAACAAATAAATTGCAAAAAAACAAAACAGGGAAAAATAATCAAAAAGTTAAAAGAACCTTAAAAAACATAATCAATCATTGCAGTGTGTGTTTTACCTTGGATTTTGACTTAAGAAAACAATAGATAGATGGATAGATAGATAGAGAAATAGATAATTGGAGAAATTTAAACATTGACATTTAGTAAAATTAATAAATTGCATTTCTGTTTTTTAGATTATGATAATCATATTGTTTTTTGATTTTTAAAGTCATTATCTTTTAGACATTTGTAATAAAATATTTACAAATGAAGTGATATGATGACTTTGAAATATTCTACTGGTGGCAGAGAGAGTGGAGGAGTGTAGACAGGGATATAAATAGAAGGAGATTGGCCATGAGTTGATAATTAGTAAAGCCGAGTGAACGGGTACGTTTGAATTTATTGTACTATTCTCTCCACATGGCATATATTATGAATTTTCCATAATAATACTTTTTAAACATTAAGTACATATATTTCTTTTCTTTTTTATTCATAAATATACACATATAGATACATATTCTTTATATAATAGGAATCGTATTGTTTTGTTATTTAATTTTTTTCCTAAAAATAGTCTAAAATTTTTTTGTTATTAAACATATCATGACTTTAAATGGCAGCAAATTGGATACACCATCATTCTTGTACATTTGTTTCCAGTTTTCCAGTGTTATAAACAGTGCTGCTCTGATTACTATCGTAGCTAAATCTTTGTACACATTCTTGCTCATTTTCTTAAGAAAATTTCCTAGAAGTGTACTTCTGGGTACGATATGCACCCATTTTTAGTTTTTGTCATACTGATTGCCATCATACCGTCCCACAAAGTCTCTACATTGTTAATGGCTGTTTCAAGGTGGACTCTTGTCAATATAGGTCACATACTTTTTATTCACTTTGTCATTTTGATAGACAAAAATTGGCACCTCCTTTTTTCTTGTATGTATCTCCCAGAGCTTATAGTCAAAAGCCTGTGTGGAGAAGCTCAGGGCTGCAAATCTGGAATCTTCAAGACAAATTAGGATGTCTTGAATATGTCTAAAATATGCAAATTGAATGCATATTTTAAGACAAAATGTCCATGTTTGATGTTAATCATCACTAAAATCTCAGGCTCGTGACATAAGGAGTCGTGTCATTTTCAGATCTGTAAGAATATATTTCTTTCAAGATCATTTCCCCAAGAGTGGCCCATATCCAAATAAAACAATTGGTTTAATTTATGAAATCATTTTTAAAAAGACAACAAAACTAAAAAGATAAATAAATGAAAAAGAAACATAGTTCATTAATTTATCTTGTTGACTCGTCCATATATTGATATATAAAAATCATAGAAGTAGTTTGCTCCTATCCAGTGGTACGTATAGATTCCCACGAGGAAGCTCGTCATGTTTTTTCAACCTCGACGTATTCACAAATCTTCTTTTTCTAAAGGCAAAGGTTTTGATTTTTCCCCAACACAAGTCCAGGTCAAACCTTCTTTTTCGGGTGGCTAAGATAATCCAAGAAAGTACGGTCCACCCTGCCCTGCAGTCATCTCTGCCCTCTCTCACAGCTCACTCCCTTGGTGGCCACTAGCCTACAAGGACAGGACATATCTGACTGCTGCTGCCCCACCTGTGGGCTCTCGTTCTCCCACCTCCATCCCACCCCTATCCCCAAAACAGTGTTGTTGTCTGGGGACCTGGCCTGACATGGTGGAATAGTTTCAGGAGCATCTTGTCACCTCTGTAGCCTGGCATACATCTTGCATTAAACAGTTGCCTTCTTCAATGTTTCCATAGAAAGACCTACAGAAATGAAGTGTACTTGCCAGGCCTTGAGAGGACACTGACATTTCTCTTATTTCAATGACGTATTGACCACACTTTGAGTAAGAAAACACCAATGCATCATCTTAGAACACTGAACTAAGAATGTTGGCATGATTCTCATTTGATCCTTTCAGTCACTGGGATTCAGTGATGGGAAGTTTATTGCCTCTGGAAGCAGCCTGCCCTGGTAAGCTCCAAGTTTGACAGTTCTATCTTCAATCTAGCAAAACATCTATTCCCCTTTAGCTTCCACTCAGAAAAAAATGATCTATTAGTATTTTTCTTATGAGACAACCATTCAAATATTTCAAATTAATTCACGTTCCCCAGTCTTTAGGAGAAAACATCCCTAGTCTTCCAAACGTGACTCACATCATGCGGTTTTGAGTCCATACTCCAGGGACAGCCTCCCTGCAGGGCCAAGCAGGACTATATTCCTCATGTCCTTCAGTCTATATCAAGCAGACATCACTTTCCACAGCCCAGGACAAAGGCACTGTGAGCTGGCCTCAGCTCATCGTCCACTAAATCCCTAACCTTCCTTCTGCAAGCTGCTGCTAGCTGGACCCTTCCATCCTCTTTCTTGGATTTATGCAATTAAGTATTTTTAGACCCAAACGAAGAGTTAAATTTCATCATGTTAGAGTTGGTCATTGCACCAGCCCTGTAAAATCTTCTCTGCATCTTGGTTCTGGTACCCATTAAGGCACGTCCTAGAACCAGCAGCAGACAGCCCAAGTAGGCCTCTCCAAGTACTATATGTTGAGCATGGGTGGGATGCTCTGAAGTCTGGGACCTGGGAACGTTCACACCTTGCTCTCCAGCATTCCCATATGGGTGCATACCACACAGCTTGGACAGGACAACGAGGGGACCTCTGGGGCTCGAGAGCCAGCACTTTGCTGTTGCTACCTCCATGGCTGTCACTGCCGCTACCTCTGAGAACCAGCAACTCCTACTCACTAGGTCCTGGGCTACTATTTTGGGAAGTACATGAGCACCAAACCTCCTGACACTAATATAGTATATAGACTATATAGTATTTAAAGTGAACTATATAGTAAATAAATACTATATATAGACTATATAGTATTTAAAATGGACTCCTAGACTGTGAACCCAATAAGGAGAGAAATTCTATCTGTTCCTTCTCTATTACCTCTCACAGCAGTTTCTAAATGACTATGAGCACTGTAGGTGCCTAATTAACATTTTGAGAATAATGGATGGAGTGACCCCAAAATTTTGTGTCCTTTGCCATTTGTGAGGGAACATTCTACTGAAATAAGGCAAATCTTACTGAAATTACTTCTTTCTTCACTGTTCCAATTGCTTCCTTCACCAACAAATTGAGATTAATTGATAAGTAGGAAGATCAAGTGTAATCCTATCATCCACCAGACGTCCTTGTTGTCTATATTTTACATGAAAACAAGCTCTTTTGGTTCAGTTATGGTCATTCCCAGGCTTTTATGATTTTGTGTGTGTATGTGTGTGTGAGGAAGATCGGCCCTAAGCGAACACCCATTGCCAATCTTCCTCTTGTTGCTGAGAAAGATTTTAGCCCTGGGCTAACATCTGTGCCCATCTTCCTCTATTTTGTATATGGAATGCCATCACAGCATGGCTTAAAGAGTGGTGCATAGGTCCGTGCCCAGGATCTGAACCAGTGAACCCCAGGCTGCTGAAGGAGAGCAGGCAAACTTAACCACTATGCCACCGTACTGGCCCCAGGTTTTTACGATCTTTGTCCTTTAGTGTGTATGGTTTGAGTGTCACACCACTCAGTCCTCATCATGGTTAGATCCTGTATTTGTGAATTAGCCTCTTCACTAGATGTATTTGTAACCTCCGACTTAACACTCATGGTTCTTTTGTGGTCATTCTCAGACAGGAACAGAATGGCCGAATATCCGAGTTGCTCGTTGTGAGCTCCCAGCTGATGCTGAGCAAGGTGACCCTCTGCCTTCCTGTCTCAGCTCAGAGTGTAACCAAGCGTCCTTTTTTGCAGTCTGTTTAGTGCCACGTTTTTCACACTTTTGTGCATTGTTGGTGACTTCACTGTTAAAGTGGCCCCAGGCATGGTGCTGAAGTGTCGTCCAGTGCTCCTAAGCTCAGGAAAGCTGTGAGGTGCCTCATGGAGAAGACATGTGTGTGAGATGAGCTTCCTTCAGGCCTGAGTTACAGTGCTGACCACTGTGAACTCAATGTTAATGAGTCAACAATATATATTAAATAAAGTGTCTTTCAAGAGAAACACACATAAAACAATGTTATACATTGATCGGTTGATGAAAACCGATCATCTGGTCTTGTGACCAGAGGCTCACAGGAACCTAACCCTGTATCTCCCCTAGGAGCGAAGGTTCAGTATTTGCTAGTTCAGTGTTCTTGGCAACTTTATACGACGTAACTACCGTGGATAACAAGAATCCACTGTATTTCATACATCCATCAATGTTTTTTCTTCCTCTGATTCCCCAATTCCTCACATTGCTTTTTTTATGTACGTAATTGTGTTCCTAGATTAAAATGAATTTAAATGGGACAAAAGAGATAAATTCATAGCAGCTAACATCTAACCTGGAGGGGAAGAAGCTGTGCCTGACACCACAGATGTGGAGACATAAAATAAGCTACGACTGACTGAGTGAGTGCTCTATACAGGCCCCATGTAAAGGGGAGCATTATTTCCTTAAGTGCTCACAGAAACCACCTTGTGAAGTGGAAATCGCCATCCTCAGTGATTTATGTTTGAAAACATCGAAGTTTGGTGGGTTTTAGGTAAATTCCCAGGGTGACATAGTGAGGAAGTCAGAATTGGTCCTCATACCCTGGTCTGTCTAATCCAGTCTATACCCTAAACCACCTACACCATCTCCAAGGTCTAAAGACATTAAAGCAATTTCCTCCTGGGATGTTCACTCCCCTAGGTTGACACCACCATGTCACTAGCCTCCAGCTTGAAAAAATAAAAATATTTCCATATAGTGATTATTAGAACATTTCAGCTTGCTGAATGGCCTGAATATGTTAAGGGGTATATGTGTGTGTGTGTGTGTGTGTGTGTGTGTGTGTACGGGACAGAGAGATACTTTCTCCTTTCCCTCTCATCTTATCTTCTTTCACTTCTCATCCTGGTTTCCTTAAGACCAAACTGCATGGAAGTTATGCAGATTTACTTTTCCTTAGGTTTCGGGTACTAGGTAAGTCAGCAGGATGTGTTGCTGAGCACCCACCTTTCCTTCAGACTCGTTTTGACCACAGCTTTATGCATCGGACTGGCCGCATGTTCTGCAGTAAATCAACGGCGGGTGGGTCACTCTCAGGTGTTCTTGCCTCCAACATCCTCCTGCTTCCTGTCAAGCTCTCTTCACCTCCGTGTGACAGCAGGAAATAAAAACCCAGGAAGACTTAATTATTAAAGCAGGGACTGTAAGAGAGAGGCTCTTCTCCTCGACGCTGCAGACATAATTAAAACACACTGTGCCCAGGCTTCCCGTGTCACTTTTCACAATGCGTCCCTTATAAGACATGTGGAGAGAAAACTTTTTGTCTTTTATATTTTTCTAAAGAAAGGGAGAGGGGAAAAGCTGTAACATTCATAAAATCAACTTATGTGAGTGGAGTACTTGGTGTTTATATGTTGGATCTGACGCAACCATTTAGAGAGTTCAGATGGCACTGAGGGAAAGCGAGCAAATGGGAACAGAGGCCTCCAAGGAGTCCCTCCCCAGCGCCAAGGATGGAGGGCCCTTCTGGTGAAGCTCATTCTCAAAGCTCATACACAATACAAGTGGTGGCCCTCTTTGCACTGGAGAGTTGAGACACTAGCATCATGCTCTTTTGTCTTCTTCCTGCCCTTGCCATCTGAATCGACCTCGAGTATTCGTTCACACATTTGCTGTTTGGAGTGGTGACACCCTCATGGCCAGTGGAGCAGAAGCACCTTTACTACGTTCCCACCTCTGCCTAAGTTTGGCACATAGCACTTACGTGTTCTATAAGTAGAGGTCCAATGAATGACTATCAGATACCAACACATGTCGGATAGAAAGCGGCCCATTTCAGTGCATCCCCTGGAAGAGAAAATGACGCCCAGTTTGCCATCAGCTTGCTGTTAAAATGCCATCAGTTAATTAATTTCAGCCTCAGATTGTCTTGGTGTCAAATAAGCCATTTAATCATTTAGTCCTATATACCCCAATAGAGAAGTGCGAAAAAATTTTTTAATTGGTCTGGAAACATACCTGTGGGAAACTCTGTTCATTTATTGTACTGGCTGATGCGAGGAATTCTGGAAAATTGGTGGATAATTTTATACCAATTCTCCTATGATTAATTTGAACCCACCTTTAGGTATGACTTGTGTGAAAAAGAGAACAACATTGTCTTCTTTCTTATCATCACACAATAATCTCATAAAGAAACATAAGGAATAATCAATTAATTATATAGAGTATCAGTAAGGTGAGCAGGTAGAATCATGAATGAGAAAAACAACTTTCTGAGAAGGGACAACACTATTCTGTCTGATCTGTCCTTGTTATTGCCATGATCAGATACTTTTTAAAAATAAATCACATAAACGATTTCATAAGGGCCTATTATTAAAATAAAGAGTGTTTATTACATTCAAACATTGGTAACCCTCTTCTACCTTGTAATGTGCCCTACAGTATTTCCCTCCTGTCCACATCCAGCATGACGAAAGGGAGTGGAGGAACAAAGATAAACTAACGTATCAGACACTGCGCCTCATCCTCCCCCACAGGACGAATCCGGTCTTCCGATGAGTATTTCTCCCATAAGATGATGTGGCTTCATCTTTTACAAGGTGAGTAAACATCGCCAATGCACTAACACCCTGTTGGCAACACATTTGTTTTCTCCTGGCTTTTAATATTTGTGGCTAAAATCAAGTTGATATTTCTCCACAAATACAGCACGTTATGCCATCAACTTTCTGAGGTAACTGACGTCAATCCCAGCTGATTAATAGCTAGTGATTAAAAATAAATTGTTTTTGAATGACGTGCCCTCATAATAACATCTAAAATCTCCGAAGAAACCATAAACAGGGGCAGCCAGGGCCAGCGTCTGTCTGAGCGTGTGGTGAGACATCCCTTCGTCACCCTGCCTGATCTGTACAACCTTCTAGAAAACACAATTTCTGTGAAATCTAGGTTGTCAGCATGAAAAGAAAGTTGGCAGAACACAGGGTTCTGTTGCTAAGCGATCCTTGGCAAATGTGATACGTGTACATTATGGCATTTGATGACACCTTCGGGAGAGGAGAGGCTCCAGCTTGAGGGAAACAATGCACCATTGCCGAGAGATGGGTGGAAGTCCACAGGAGCCAGGGTGGGGCATCCGTGCTGCCTGCCTGAGAACCCCGGGCCTGGGCCTGCCCTGGTCCTGTTTTGTGAGTAGCCACCTCAATTGGGAAATAAAGTTAAGTTCTATTTAATATTTAGAGTCTAAGTACTTTCTGCCTGTGTCTACTCTTGCCTAACCTTTGAAAGGGAGAGAGTGGTGGTTCTGCTGTGTTTCCGTTTACCAGTGTGTCGAAAGGGAAATTTAGTAATAGCCATACGCCCAGGTGAGCAAGTTTACGGGGCTTCTTGAATGCAAAAGAAAAGGGAAAACAATTATTTGATACTGCTGCACGTACTGTGGGGAAAACATCTGGTAAAATGCCAGGGGTCTGGTGATTTTCAGTCTGAGTTCCATCCAATTAGACCGGAAGAGGTCAGCTCCTATTTACATATGGAAAGGCCTAGGTGCAGAGAGTTAAATGGGCGGCCACAGTCACACGAGTAACCAATGACCCCCTGGGACCTGAGTCTAGCCTTTAAACCTCTGCGGAGCATCCCTCAATATGTGGCAGCATCTCTGTGATAAACTACACAATAAAATATACATGCTGGTCTTTGAGAATCATACAACCTTAATTCATTATCTCTTTAATTCCAATGAAAGTTACCCTTAATGACCCAGCAAAGACATGTTCCAAAGTAAGAGAAACACAAATGAAAGACTTGATTACAGTACGGCCGGCTTGCTCAGTGGAGTTTCAGAAACCACTTTCGTGAGCTCTGTTCTCTCAGTTTGTTTGGTTGTGGATATTTTCTCCTGCTTTTAACTAAATAAATCATATTTTCTGGGCCAGTTGTTCTCAGTGAGAATTGACACCCTCATTCAGATATTCTCAACGCTTCAACCTGACAGATGTGCCCATGGTAACAACGTGGCTCTTTCTGTAGTTTTCCATTCAACAATCTACTCTTAGTTATTCCTGCTTCCAAACTATGCCACGCACAGCTGTGACGTGTGTACCAGGATGGTCAGCAATCAGGAAACCTGACAAGAGTAATCAGAAATTTGCAACACTGATGGGAGAAAACATTTCAGAATAATATGTTATTCTGAAATTGAGACGTTCTCTAGTAAAACAACGTGAGCCTGACAGTTAAAAATTGTTTGATAGCATGTTCAACATCCATATCATTCCAATGGGGACGACTTTACCAGCTGTCAAAGAACAGCATAATGGAAAGCCTCTTATATTCCTTAATCCTCCACAATCGACGCTCTTAAAATTGTGTTGTTAACAAATAGGAAAATCCCCAGTGTAAGGACTTTTGAAGCCTGTCTCAGAGGTTAATTCAGGAACTTTAAGACTGATGAGCTCGTTCTCTGTAGGCATTTAGACCTGGCTGGGTTGGAAGCCCAGTTGTTACCCGCTAGCTGTAACACTGGACAAGAGACGGTCTCTTGCAGTTTCCGTTTCCTCATGTATAAAATGTGGAAAATAAAACTACCTACCTCTCAGGGTTGTTACAGGGATTAAATGAGTTAATGCGTGTAGTACAATAAATATTTGTTATTATTTCTTTATCTGTAGAATTAAGGTAATAAAAATATCTACCTGTGGGGTTGTGAGAATTAAATGAAATATGTAGCTAAAGTGCCTAGAACATGCTCAATAACTATTAATTAAAATTATGATGATAATGAGCCTCCATTTTAGTGAATTAACAAGATTATGGAGTCCATATCAGTATCATGTAAGTCCTCAATCACCTCCACCCTCATGATCTAGTCTCCCTTTGATCCAGATTATCTCTTTGTAAGAAGGCTTACCGAAGAGAAGACTCTAGAAGAAAAGTGTGCCTAACTTGAAAATACGTATTCAGCAGATTCCAGCGTATGAGACCTCCTGTTCCTTCCCAAGGCCTGAGATCTGTGTCCATGTCTCTCACCTGACCTAAACCTGTGTGACCGTGTTATACAAGCTATAGATTTCATATCAACAAAAAGATGTGTCATATCCTAAGAGCATGTGCTCTCTCTTGTGGGCAGGTGGATAAAAGTTATAGTACAATATAGTTTCCAAGTCAAACAGTCTACCTTAGCAAAAGAAAACTGTAATTGGACTCAATTAGTTTACCACTCTTTTCAATTTACACATGATACGCATTATCAAAACGTGTAAAGATTATTTAGCTGTATTCACAATCATCAAATGAAAGAAAGCAAGTTCTGTCATCATAGAAATCGCTGGTGTGGTGCTTTTACACACAGGAAAACAATTGCAAGTTTAAGGCAGAGTATCGCTGCTAATTTAAAATTTCACAACCAAAATTTGTACATCCATCATATTTTAAAGAAGTTAATATTCAGTAAATAATTGTCATTATCTTTTTTATTTTGTGCAAACACTTCAAAGAAGGAGTTACTCTGTCTTAAAGTACTAATGGTCTGGAATTAAAAATCATTTAAATATACTACAAAGCTATAGTAACCAAAACAGCATGGTACTGGCACAAAAACAGACACACAGATCAATGGAATAGAATCGAAAGCCCAGAAATAAACCCACACATCTATGGACAGCTAATCTTTGACAAAGGAGCCAAGAACATACAATGGGGAAAAGAAAGTCTCTTCAACAAATGGTGTTGGGAAAACTGGATAGCCATATGCAAAAAAATGAAAGTAGACCTTTACCTTACACCATACACAAAAATTAACTCCAAATGGATTAAATACTTGAATGTAAGACCTGAAACTGTGAAACTTCTAGAAGAAAACATAGGCAGTACGCTCTTTGACATCAGTCTTAGCAACATCTTTTCAAACACCACGTCTGACCGGGCAAGAGAAACAATAGAAAAAATAAACAAATGGGACTACATCAAACTAAAAAGCTTCTGCACAGCAAAGGAAACCATCAACAAAAAGAAAAGACAACCTAACAACTGGGAGAAGATATTTGCAAATCATACTTCTGATAAGGGCTTAATCTCCAAAATATGTAAAGAACTCATGCATCTCACCAACAAAAAAACTACCAACCCAATTAAAAAATGGGCAAAAGACCTGAACAGACATTTCTCCAAAGAAGATATACAGGTGGCCAACAGACACATGAAAAGATGTTCAAAATCACTATCAGGGAAATGCAAATCAAAACTACAATGAGATATCACCTCACGTCCGTCAGAATGGCTATAATTAACAAGACAGGAAACAACATGTGTTGGAGAGGATGTGGAGAGAAGGGAACTCTGGTACACTGCTGGTGAGAGTGCAAACTGGTGCAGCCACTATGGAAAACAGTATGTAGATTCCTCAAAAAATCAAGGATAGAACTACCATATGATCCAGCTATTCCACTGTTGGGTATTTATCCAAAGAACTTGAAAACACCAATTTGTAAAGGTACATGCACCCCTGTGTTCATTGCAGCGTTATTCACAACAGCCACGACTTGGAAGCAACCTAAGTGCCCATCAAGGGACGAATGGATAAAGAAGATGTGGCATATATACACAATGGAATACTACTCAGCCATAAGAAACGATGAAATCTAGCCATTTGTGACAATGTGGATGGACATTGAGGGTATAATGCAAAGTGAAATAAGTCAGAGGGAGAAGGTCAAATACCGTATGATTTCCTTCATTAAGTAGTAGATAATAACAACAATAAACAAACACATAGGGACAGAGATTGGATTGGTGGTTACCAGAGGGGAAGGGGGGAGGGAGGAGGATGAAAGGGATAATTCGGTACATGTGTGTGGTGATGGGTTGTAATTAGTATTTTGGTGGTGAACATGATGTAATCTATGCAGAAATAGAAGTACAATGATGTACACCTGAAATTTTTACAATGTTATAAACCAATGTTACTGCAATAAACAAAAAATTAAAAAAAAATAAATCATTTAAATGTTTACTCCTAAGAGGTGAGGAGGAGAGAAGAGAGAGTTAGACGAGGGTAAGGAAAGATGTTCTCACTTATTCGCTAATTTTTTTTCAGAACTGTTGGGTGACAGATTTTTATTATTATTTTTATCCATTACAAATGGATTAAATCATAAATTAACTTTAAAGCTAGGAAACAAAAACCACTACTGCTTATAATTACCTATATTTCCAAAAAAAAAAAAAAAAACTTTTAAAACTTTAGGATAAAAATCAAAACAAAAATTGTATAATACATAGAAAATAATGATAATAAAACACCACCTATGAGAATCTGTGCGACATAGCTAAAACAACACTCAAAGGATAATTAACAGGCTTAAATATTTATGTATATTAATAAACAAGGAGTGAAAAACAAAGAAATAAAAATGAAATTCAATAAATTAGAAAAGAACAATAAAACCCACCTCACACAGCAGATGGAAGGTACTAATAAACATAAAAATAGAAATTTATGAATCAGAAAAGAAAAAATAGTAAAAGTAATTGTTAAAGAACAAGAATCTTGGAAAAATTAAAACACGGATACACTCATACAAACTTATTCATAGAAACAAAAGGGCTAAAGCACCAATACACAAACTTTTAAATGATTAATAAGGGGAAAACAGAAATACAAAAAATTATATCAAATTATAACAATTATAAGAAACGATTGTGATCAGATGTATGCACATAAATGTGAGAATCAGGATAAATAGATGATTTGAGAACACTAACAAAACTGACTCCAGATAACAGAAATATGACACAAATAAAAAAAGCAGACAAATTATCAAAGGAGGAAATAACAACAGTTGACAAAGAGCTACCTCCCCAAATGCACCAGGCTCAAAGAGGTTCACAGGGGAATTCCAGCAATCTGTTAATATTCAGATAACTTCAATACTATTTAAATTGCTTCAGAGCATGGAAAAAGAATTCTGAATTCTTTTTATAGTGCTAGGATGGACAGTAAAGGGAAAAGAAACAAAAACTACAGGTCAATCTCATTTATGAACAATGAAGCAAAAATACTAAATTAAATATTAGCTTACAAAATCCAAATTTATATTTTTAAAAAACTGTCTGAAGAAGTGGGGGAGGGGTCTATTTTAAGAATTCAAAAATGAGTCAATATTAGAAAATCTATCAATATAGTTTTTAGATGAAAGTAGTGAAAGAAAAAAATCACAAGCTTATCTATACAAAAGTTGAAAAGTCATTTATTAGATCTAACATCTATTCTCAATTAAAAAAAACTCTTATCAAAATAGGAATAAATTGATAAAAACTAGATACAAATATTTCTATATATCAACCCTGAATCCAACATAGTATCCTGCTTGAAAGGAGCGTTCCTATTAACATCAGCCACAATCAATGACGTTTACTTTCATCACCATTTGGTAACATTGTTTTAGAGAAACTAGCCGCATTGTTAGATAAGAGGAAGGAATAAGAGATGTAAATTTAGGAAAGAAGGGGCAAAAATAAATTCATGAACAGATTCAATATATACATTAATTTAGTAAGTGATAAGGATGGTATTTATAATTATTTGGGAGATAGAGTCTAATTATTTAATAAATGGTGTTGGAACAACTGAAGCACCATCTGCAGGAAAAAATAATGAAGTGAGATTCCCTTCCTCATTGCCAACACTGAAATAACTTTCAGCTGGATTAAATACTTATTAAAAACAACAACAAAAATAAACCCCTATAAACATATAAATAATACAGTTTCACATGAAGACTTTTCTTATGATTATTTAGAAAGGAGAAAGCTTTTGTAAAAATGCCAAAAACTCAGAAAACTCAAAGAAACGGCTCATAAATTTATTATGTTGTACTTTTTAGAACCCTTCATTAATAAAAACGCCAAAAAATAGAGTAATGAAGTATTCAGAAAAAATATTTATACCACAAATTCCCAGTGCTATAAATTGAAAACATCACACTAGTTAACCTCTAAAATTCTTTCCAGCTCTACATTTCCACTAACTTAATGTGTTTAATATAATTCACATTTATTGAGCCATATCCACTAGGCTTACCCTGGTACATAAAACAAAAAATTTGTGTTGAGTTCCTTACCCCTAAAAGAATCTAGAGTTCATTCAAGCAGCAAGATAAGTATATGAGATATTTAGAAGACCTTGACAGAATGATTATCAGGAACTCTGGGAAGATGGTGGTGGTAGTGTCAGGACAGTTTTGGGCCTTCCTGAATGTCTATATAAAAATAGCAATTAGACGATGAAAAAAAATCCATCAATGACATTTATAATAAAATGAAATAATATGATATCCCTACAAAGCCCAAATACAAGTTGCTGGAACAAGCCATCAACAACCACAAGGCCTGCGTGCTATTGACATCTATGTGGGGAGGGATGTAAGAAGCAGTAGGGGGCTGGCCCGTGGCTTAGTGGTTAAGTGTGCGCCCTCCGCTACTGGTGGTCTGGGTTCAGATCCCGGGTACACACCGACGCACCGCTTCTCGGGCCATGCTGAGGCCGCATCCCACATACAGCAATTAGAAGGATGTGCAACTATGATATACAACTATCTACTGGGGCTTTGGGGAAAAAAAAGGAGGAGGATTGGCAAGAGATGTTAGCTCAGAGCCAGTCTTCCTCAGCAAAAAGAGGAGGATTGGCACGGATGTTAGCTCAGGGCTGATCTTCCTCACAAAAAAAAAAAAAAAAAAGAAACAGTAGGAATTGTGGACAGAAGAAACCCCCAAAGAGCCACTGGATAAAGGGATAGAGGAAGCGAGGTGTGCTGATTTGGGAGGTTTTTTTCTGACTCTGTGTACAAGGGGTCTGTGGTAAGATCTAAAGGGGCAGGATCTAGACTCTATGAACCCTTGGAAATGATCTTCCAGGGTGGGCGTCCTTCCAGGTCAGCCCCATGCTGAGGAGAATCATAATTGAATAGAATAATGTCAACAGAAAAGAAAGAAAGAGAAGGTCCAGGCTGAGGTGGAGAAGAGGGACAGAGACACGGAATGTCAAAAAGCAAGCCACCATACTTTTAAAAACTATACAAAAACAACATAAGAAGGAGTTCTTTTTTTCTTTTTTTTTTTTTTGTGAGGAAGATCAGCCCTGTGCTAACATCTGCCAATCCTCCTCTTTTTTTTGCTGAGGAAGACTGGCCCTGGGCTAGCATCTGTGCCCATCTTCATCCACTTTATATGGGACGCCACCACAGCATGGCTTGCCAAGCGGTGCGTCGGTGCACGCCCAGGATCCGAACCGGCAAACCCCTGGCTGCCGCAGTGGAGCGCACGCACTTAACCACTTGCGCCACTGGGCCAGCCCCAAGAAGGAGTTCTTTATACCTAAAAAAATCAATCTAAAGAGACTCTCCTTCAAAAAATTCAGGAAAACTAAATTCACACAAAAAGAGCAAAAGGAAAGTATAGAACTTAAATTCCATATAAAGTTACTTTAAGAAAAAAATAGAATAAGGAGTTGAGTAACATCCCTATAGACAATGAAGGCACAACAGAAAGGCTTTCTCAGAAGACATAAAACTGTAAGGAACAATTTAAAAATAAGGTAAATTTTTAAAGAAAATCATACAAGACATAAAAGAACATAAATCAGAATTACAAAAAAATCGGAAATGAGGTGAAAGAACTCAAGACATAAATATAAAATAAAAATTTTAGAAATACAGACTAAACAAAGAATACAAGACTGAATGTACACAACCTATACTCCCTGAAGAGAAATAGGAGGCCAAAAGGAAAAAAAAATTGAAAAGAAGTGAAGACAATAAAAAGAATGAAAGTGATGAATACTGATGATAAGCAAAGATGATCCAATATATTGATAATAGGAGTCTCTGAAGTGTGAAGTCAAGGCAAGAGACAATAACAAATACTAAAAATTGTAATAGATAAACATGTTCCTTCAATTAAAAAATAGATTTGAATTTATAAATTGAAATAGCACAATGTGAACCTCAGAATCTAACTGAAACAACCACGACATATTCTGGCAAAACTACTGAATCTTACAGAAAAAAAGATAATTCTTTGGCTTTCTAGGCAAAATAGGGCATGGCTTATACAGGAAAGAAAACTGGGTTATCATCAGATATTTTTTTTTTCCAAACAACAATGTTTTGTGCCAGAAGAAAGTGGAGTAACATATAAAATACTCAAGGAAAGAAAATGTGACCCAAGAATTTACTACCCAAACGGACCTTCAAATATACAAGGCATATATAGCAACAAAATGTACAAGGCAGTGTTAGCAACACTGAAAAATCTAGAGAATTTTCTTCCCTTAGCTCTTCCTATAGAATCAACTGGAGAACAAGTTTCAGAAAACCAAAATGACTGCAGAAAAATCACCATAAGAATTAGTGGAGAGCACTAAATGTATGATCACTGATAGATCTAAGACTAAATGAGGAATAAAATAGAGCACAGTACAAAACAGTTGTGGGACATGACAATGTGGATGAAGTACAGTATAAAAACTGGAAAGAGAATAAAGTACAGTATAAAATTTTAACTATTTTTAGTAGCAAAGTTAGAATGACAGCTAAGTATTGTTATTCTGAGACTGTTATTTGTGCCATGTGGGAAAGCAATGAATAGTTATGGGATGTTATAAATTTATCATCATCTTTGTTTCTGAGAGCCAGGATTCTTGGTATGAAAGGAAGGAGACAGAGATTTAACATAGAAGAGGCCAAATATAAACTCTTGATGCCTGAATTTGTATTGGAAACATGGCTATGTACTCAAGAAGTATTTTATCTTTAAATAGATAATTAAATTATCTATCTATCTATCTATCTATCTATCTATCTATCTATTCATCCACCTATTTTTCCTCTTTCCACTGAAAAGGCCTAAAAACAATGACAAACCAGGTAGCAATGAACATTCCTAATGCCAAGACTGTGGCCTTGAGTTACCATTTCCCATTAAAAGAAAACTGAGCTTCTTGGAGAAATGGCTGATCCCAGGTCTGCAGTAGGAAATCTACAATGTGAGCCTGGAACATCTTGGCATATCAGACAGATAGGAAGCTATCAAAGGTTAGGACAGTCAGGTCAAAAGACTCAGGAGCCAGTTTTAAAAGGCTCCTTCTGGCCAAAGATGGAACAATTTGAGCTTCAAAAAGGCTAAAAATTGAAATGAGTTGAAACCCATCAAATAGGTTTAAATTCATGAATTCATAGTGATATTAAAAAGTAATAGTTGGTTACATTTTGGAGATGACAGGGAAAAACTTGTTGTTTTGAAAACTGTGTAAAAGTAAGAAAAGAATCAGACATTTGTCCTGGCTTTTTAAATACAAAATGTAGCTTGGATGACCAAATAAGAGATGAAAGAACATTTTGCCTTTTAAAATGATTCCAGTTAATTGAAAAATGATAGAATTTAGGATATCATTATTTTGCAACCCCAGTGAAGGAATGGATTTAGGCTCTGAGCATAAACAATAGCTACCATCAAAATGCATGAACTTTTGGACATTCTGTGCCTTCTGATGAAACAATATGGCATCACCCATGCTCTTGTCAAAGGGATCAAACCTGGTTCTGATCAAGACACTAGATTCAGCTGTCAATCTGTAGGACAAACAAGGGACAGAGGAGCATGTTGAACTGCACGAAGAAAACGCAATTACCAAAATCCAGACTGGGGGAGACTCTACTGGTCAAATACTGTACCCCAGATTTCCTCAACAGTTCCGTTATAAGGAAAATAAAGGGTTGAGCAAGGTAATGTGACTTTAAAGAGACTTAAAAGACAAACCACTTTTTTTAATGGGCAAGCCTAAACCGTAGCACATGTGGGTGCACACTTGGGTGAATAAATCTTAAAAAACTGCAGGGAAGTGATTACTGTAAAAGTCAGGGTGGAGGGGGGCCTTTGAGGGGCAGGCTCCATGGAAGGGCTCCCCAGCAGTCTCACAGAGGTCTGTTCTGTACCTGAATGGTGGGTGTGCACCTTATAGTCATCCACTAAGCCATACCTTGCTTTTGGGTGTTTTTCTGCATATAGGCTTTATTTTACAATAAAAAGAATTTTTAAAATATATAATGTAAAAACAAAAGAAAAGCTACTATCAAGTATAATTTACATTCATCCCTTTATTTATTCTTCAAATATATAAAGAGCCCCTCAGGTGTGCCACCCATTGGCTCTGCACTGAATACTGGCCCTGAGAGAATGTCAACTCAAGCCAGAGGAGCAGAGTGGGATCACAGCCTGGGAGCTTTCAGAAACCTGGGATCATCTCCAGTTAAGGGGTTTTCTCAGTCCTGCTCAGTATCCAACCAGTTTGAAATTAGAGGTAAAACATTCCAACATGTTATCCCTGAAGCCAAGATCTGAAAGTAAGCATTGCATTTGCAGGTGTAATGGAACCAGTTCTGAACACCCTCACCTGTGAGGTCGGGAACACAAGAGTCACGCTGTCATCCCATGTCCCATAGGTGTTTGGTCAAATCTCAAATTAAAATGCAGCAGAAGATACAAAATGGCCAAAAGTTCGGCCAGAACATTTCCTAATAGCAATGACAAAAGAGAACTTCATAGAAGAGCCTTGAATCAAATCCAGATGCTTTACATTTGTGTTACAGATCAGAAAGCAAAGCAGTTTGGAATACTTTTAAGACAAACAACAAAAGTAATATCTCTGCATGGGTCTAGCTCGTATCCACTATATGAGACAAAGATTGTTTCTGAGGACAGATGTTAAAGGACATGTAACCTGTGGCAAAGGATTTGGTCATTGGGAAGATATCTTTATTTAGCAACACTTGATCCTTTTGTTTGAAGCTATTTTCTGTTGCATTTGTGTGTGAGAAAGGAAAGTTTCTAAGCAACCATATTGTATGCTGACTGTCTAATCCTAGTAAAATCAGAGTGGTTTTTTCCCTAGAAAAAGGCTATGTATCTATTTCTCATAAACTGAATCCTTTAAGTGTGTGTTGCCTGGTTATCAGGACTGTTTGGAAATTGATAATATTTTTGACATCAAATTTTCCAGGTGAGAGAAAAGATAAAGCCAGAGGGATAACAGACAGAGCCTAGATCGTTTTCCTCTGCCCACAAATGAAATACCTTACAGCTTATTCCCCTCTAATCCCTTATCCTTGCTGACAAGTAGAAAAATCAAATTAGTTTTCTTTTTCTACCCAACAAACCCATTGATAGATATGATGATAAACTGGTGAAGCATATGGCACCCAATGGAATAACTGGTTTGGACTTGTGCAAACAACGTTCCAAGAGAGAGGGTTTCTCAAAGCAAGGCAGTATGGCCAATTTCTGTCATTTCCTCTATGTTTATTAATGAACAAAGCAATTTTTTCTAAGCCTTTCAGTGAAGCTAGTTTTGTCTCTCGGCTTGAGGAGTTAATTTAGATAATTGTCTTTGCATTTTCATATGCTCTCTTCCCCATAGATAGTATCTGGTTGTTTTTGATAAAACAGTGTTCAATTCATTATGTTATGCTTACAAAGCAACATTACAGGACAATAATTATGGACCAATAATAAACAGTGGCTCCTTTCTTAGCTTCTTAGATTTGGGTGTTAAAACTGAGAGGATGTATTCTTGTAATTAAGCATGCAGACTGGCAAGATGAACTGGGTTTACATCTTGGCTCTACCAACCACCATGTGTGTTTCTGGACAAGTTACTTAGCCTCTGTGTCTCTCCATCTATTTCTTTATAAAATGGAGTGAATGGCATCTCACATTCTGATGTAAATGCTCAAAAATATTACCTAATATGGGAAATTCTATGCTTAGCATCATAATTTCTCCACAAAATAGATATTTATATCAAATTAATAGTGTGTTGAGGATTTTATTTTCTAGAATTTTTTTACTTATATGTATGCAAGGGATGGCATATTTGAGCATATCTGACCTCTATTTGGGAATCATTCTTTAATCTTATTAAAATGTTCTTTGGATCCTTTATTTTGAGAAAAATTTAGAAAGTGAAAAATCCTGGGCCCTACTTCTAAGTTAGAGAGGAGAGGGTGTGCCTGACCTGATCACGACTTTTGTGGTCAGTGGTCCTGCCGGACGAGTTTGTGTTTGGTGTGAGCAGAAACTCTCTCTCCTTGCATTTGCACACATTGGCGGGAGAGCGGTTTGTTTCCCAGCAAGATCATGAAGTGATATGTCTTTGTTTGTCAACATCATTTCCCAGCTGCCCCTGTTTCACTGGGCTTCTCTTTCAGTGGAATCTTCTTCACCAGGAGCAGAGTAACCAAGGAGAGACCAGGATGGAATACTAAATAGAAAATGGCCAAAAGATTCAACCCTGGGTTCACTGCCAGGTCAACTGGAAGCACAGAAAGGGAAAAAGAAGGCAGGAGAATAATAATGCTGGGAAGTGTAGAACTTGGAACATGAACAGCCCCAAGCGGACGCGTGCCAGGGAGTGTCTGAGCGGGCACTGTGCATGTGTGTGCCCCTGGGGAGGAGAAGGAAAGAGATCTCATTGTTACCCTGTGTCCTCTGCAAGGCCCACGGGCTGCAAAGGATTTCCTGGGATGCTGTACTTTATCTCCGGGTACATTAGCTTTTTGAACTTTGGTAGAGCAAGACATAGCCTCAGGGAGATTAAAGAAATGCCCTTCTGAATACCTAGTATGCACCCACTAAATGCACAGTGTGTACATTGCACACCTTCTCGGCTACAGCAGGGCTTGGGCAAGGGGGTGGGAGTGCATGGGAAGCAGACCTCCTCCCCACCCAGAAGTGTAGACGGAGAAGTTCCTTGGTGTCAACACCATGCCTCCACTTCCTCTGCCTCTGGGTCAGGTCCTGGGAGAACCATGGACTCTGCCGATTTCTGCCTGTGGCACTGCGGAAAAGTGCAAGTGAAAAACCAGTGGCGTGTTTGTAAGAGCAGAGTGAAAGTAGGAGAGGGTAGGGAAACAGAGGAAGCATGTCCTGTCCGCTCCTCCATGTTTCCACAACGTCTTGGGTGCCCTGGGCCCTGCCCCTCTGCTACAGTCACTCCATCCTTGGGTAATTACACACTTGAGAGAAGGCCCGTTCCATGGCTTAAGATAATACCTATAGGCTAAAGCAGAGGCCCCTGCAAGGAAGAGAATCTTGGAGTTGGAGATCCCTGGTCTCCATTTTCTCTCGGCTGCAGCACTGGGACCTGGAATCCCACGTGGAGGGCGCTTCTCCCACTGACACAGCCCCACTTCCTTCTCCATCTTCCCTTTACTGAGACCTGCAGTTCCTGCAACAGAGAGTCCACTCTCCTGGGCCCTCTACCAAGCCTCCTGCTCCCTGAGGACCAATTACTCCACTGCCCGGCTCTGCAGCGCCTCCTAACCCTCCAGCCCCCGCCAACATTCTGGGGGAAAGCTCACTGCTAGTGAGTGTGCTGCTGGCCCTCCTTCCCTCACTTCAGGCACCCATGTCTACTTCTCAAACACGTGTCGCAACCCAGTTGATGGCTGTGGAATCATTTTAGTTGGTCATGATTGTTATGTTTTTAATTAAATAGAATAGAAACAAAAGTCAGTGTTTATCATTTAGTAAATACAGGTATTACTTAATAAACCTTTCGTCCCAGTTGGGGGTGTGTGTTGTGTATATGTGTGTGTCTGTCTACATGCACACACTTGGCTTTGCAGTATAAAGTCCATTTCTTATCCTGGGTCACGGTCTAACATGTAGGAGACGACAGAGTTAGAGCAGACACTCGGTGAGGGTAGGACTGGTGTGTGGAATATGCCCACCTGCCCGGCACCAGTGCACACCTGACATCTGATGTGAACAGACTGGGGCTTGAACTGTCCAGATGCTACAGTTGAACTTGGCCCACAACTCTCCTTAAATTGCTCTTTAAAAAGTCACTAATGCTCAGGCATAGCAGAGAGAGTGGCCTATTTTCAATCCTCACTTTTTTCATTTGATACTTGATGGACTCCTTATCTTGATTCTTCTTTCTTGGGATCTCTACTTTGGCTTTTCTCAGTTCCTTTGGTCTCTGCTTCTGCCTATCCTGTAAAATGACTGTTTCCTGGGGCCTGGCCCGTGTCCTCATTTCGTAACAATCGCCAACGTGATTATTTTGGTCAAACTAACTTCCTCGGACTTAGGTGTTTAAGATGCTCCATTTTGATTATGTTGTTATAGTCTTTTCTTATTTAGCATGGCTGTCTGCTTATAAACTTAATATAACGAGTGGACACATTGCACATGGTTATAGTTTACATAATTATGAAACCTATAATTTCAAAATTTATTTTATATATTTATATATATATATATATATATATATATATATATATATATATATAAATTAGAGAGAAACAGGAGAATTCCTGATATTCTTTTGTCAGTATAGCATAAAATAGTGTGGTAAAAACACTTTGCACAGCATATATTCTGTGTCAGCGCACTATTTGTGAGGATGTATGACAAGAACACAATTATGACAACAGTCATGGTGGGCCCCTCAGTGCAGAGCCCCATCTCCAGCCAGGGAAAGCTTTCCAGGAGGTGGCAGTTTCTGGAATTGATGGTTGGCCCTTTTTGCCTAGTTTTTAATGCATTGGCATGGTTGTCTGCAATGGTCTTGCAGGACAATTAAGACATTTCCACACTGCGTGTTCTGCTTTCAGAATTATTCACACCATCCAGAATTCTCCTCCAAGTCAGCCTTCTCCTGTAGGTTCCACGGTGTAATTTCCATGCAGCTTGTTGTTCCTAATTCTATAGCTAAATCGATCTTCAGCACCACATTCGGAAGAGAGAAATGAGGCTTTAAAACTCGCTACCCATTCAGAGAGCTCTTCTCCTGGGTGTTTTCTATAGTCTCAGCAATCATATTTTTTTGATCTAAGACATTTTTATGTGAATAAAATAATCTCAGTTTCTTAAATGAGACAATTAAACTCCATTTTACCTTTTTTTCCCTAGGGCTGTGAGATCCTTAAACTGACAGAACATCTTTGTTCAAGCCCCTTGTAGAAGCACACCTTTTATTCTTTTTATTGACTGACATCTATGTTCTGAATTTTTCACACCTGCATTCTGTGGACAAGATAGGATGGGAGGTGAGTATTACCTTGCAGAAGCCAGTCTGGATAATTTAGACCCACATGATAATTGTCCATGCAAGAACCAAGGGTCTCGTTCTCTTGTTTCTATGGTCTTTGGTGCCAGTAGCTCTTTCCCACAATCCTACATCCTGATGGGAACAACAACTTAGCTACTCCAATGCCAATTCTTGTAATTCCAATACGATAGCATTTTTCTTCTGTGTGCAGGGCCTTGCAGTTTGCAGGTCTGCTGTCAATGGGGGACCGTAAGGCTGTACTTAAAGTCACATGCCAACTTAGTTGCAATGGAGAAAGCCCTTACTCTTTGGGATAGATTTTATTATTGTTCAAAATATTCATTTTTCTTGCCTGGGGGGATTACATTTCTTTGCCCATGGATATCAGGCTTGGCCACAGAACTGTAAATGTTTCTTCTGATCAGAGAATTAGGAGGATTATGTAAACCCAGCACCCACCTTGCTGAGTGTCATGTCCCGTGCGTGGACAGTGTAACGTGAGAGCAGAAGCTTCAAAAGCCAGGTATTCTAAGAGTTCCACACATCAGACCCAAAAGTGCCAGAGACAGACTGAAAAAATTGGCTGAGTGAACCTTGATCATTTAAAAAACATACTTCTAACTGAACTACTATATAAAATTCATGGACATATGATGTTTATCTGTCTATGTATTTATATAGTGGAGTATATTGATTTTGACAGGTGCGTTGAGCACAAACAGCTCATAAAATACATGGAAAAGAGGGAATTTTTTGTTGTTGTCTAAAACATTAGAACACTTTAGAAGCAAAGGATGAAGGTTTCTGGGTAATAGTCTTCAGGGAGGTAGAGGAAAGTGTGCTTGCGAGGTGGAGGCAGCGCAGTCATGTCTGATGCTATAATGATGCGTAGTCTTGTTCCCCAGACTGCAATGGCCTTGAGACAGAAACAAGGGTGTGACTAACAATTGTGCTAATACTGGATATCTAACAAAGCCAACAGAAGTCTGTATTCTCTTTCTTTTTTAAGGTCCTGGCTGCTACTCTTCTGTTCTGAGTAGGTTTTGAAGTTTTTCTGCACTGTTAGGTACAGACTCTAAAGTTAGATGATCTGGGTTCAATTCCCAGCTCTGGTAAATTATGATTTCTTGGGCAATTTACCTAATTTCTCTGTCTTAGTTTTCTCATCTATAACATGGTAGTTTTTAAAAGTACCTATCTGTAAAGATTGTTTAGATTAAAAAGTGAGATCATTCGTATAAGTGCTTAGAATAGAGACTAGCTCTCTGAAAGCTGTTAATAAATATTACCTATTGTTCTCTGTGTTATTTTATTTAATTTGGTCATTATTTGATAGAGTTTTTGTTGATCCTCTGCTCCATCTTTCTCCTCCTTGCACCTACCTAAGGGCCTTTTATAACTTTATAAAAATAGATCTTGACTATTTTGATTCTTCTTCTGGATCAAGATGAAGTTACAGGGACTGGATTTCTCTCCTACCTGAAGCAACAGAAGAAATAGTCAAAAATATGAAACAGGGTTTTCTGACATTGACTATCAGTCAGCACAGGACAGTGACTCTTAGAGATGGATAACAGACAGGGTACACTCTGTACTTGCCACACTGACTGCCAGGAGAGAGCTCCAGCTGCAGAGGAAGACAGCGAGTGCCAAGAGGAACCTGGCCGTTTCCCTGAGTTGAAGAGATGGAGCTGAGGATCCGTAGGACCCAAAGTGGATGGAGTCCCCCCTGTAAGGTACAGGGAGAAGAGAGCTGCAGAGAAAGAGAGAGGAGAGAGAGAGAGCTCCGAAGATCTGCAGACGGCTCCCCTCAAGTCTTCAGCTGAGGGTCATTGTGTGCTCATAAGGAGACTACCCCCAGCTGGGGAAAGAGCTTCCTGAAGGGATCAGGGAACGGTCCCTGGAGCTCACACAAGGCTGGGAATAGCATGTGCTCCCACCGGCCAGAGAGAAAAGTGCTTAAATTCCTGGGGCATCAATAGGGGACTCAGAGGGGTCTTGCTTGAATAGTCCTTAGCCCTGGACTAAAGGCTGCTTTGGTCCCACTGAAAGCAAGACCTGAAAAGATCAAACTTCCTAAGTAGCTTGATCATGTCCTAAAACGAAGCCCAAGGACATTTATAGGAATATAGAAATATCCATCACAGACAAGATACATGATATCTGCCATCCAATACAAAACTATGTAAAGAAGCAAACAAACAGAAACAGATTGAAAGCAGATCTGAAACGGACACAGATGACAGAATTAGTAGATAAGGACGTTAAAAGAGTTGTTATAACTGCGTTCTATATGTTTAAGAAACAGGACAAATGGAGCATGTGAGAGGCAGAGACTCAGAAGATATAAAAATGACTCAGATCAAACTTCTAGTGATGAAAACTACAATGGCTGAGGAGAAAAATATACTAGATGAGATTAGTACCAGAGGAAAAGATTAGTGAACTTGAAAACATAGCAAAAGAAACTACCCACAATGAAACACAGAGAGAAAAAAGACTGACAAAAAATGAACAGAGCATCGTTGATCTGTTGGACAATTTCAAGCAGCCTCACATATGTATAATTGGAGCCCCCGAAGGAGAGAAGAGAAGAGGAAGAGCAAAACTATTTGAAAAAATAATGTGCAAAAATTTCCCAAATTTGGTGAAAAACTATAAAATCGCTGGTCCAAGCAGTGCAACCAACGCAAGCACAACAAAGCATGAAGAAAGACACCAAGACACATCGCAATGAAATTGCACCAAGAGCTCTCTTAGCCAAATTTTCAAAGTTTTGGCACGACCTCAAATAAATATTTCAGTTTTGTTCCCTGAAGGCAGCTGGTTCTCTTTGTTTATTTAAGCCCGTTGTGAGGAACTTGCGTCAGGTCCCAAGGCTTGATTGGGAAGGTCATTCATTGTCCTCAGTGCTCTTTGGGCTGAACACAAACTAGCCCCGGACATGTCTGCAGGCATTTCAAGTCTCTTCCTCCTTCGTTTGGGGTTCTAGGACTATCCATGTCATTCCTCCATCTCTTCTGGCTTCCTTCCGCCTGCCTGGGGCAACTTTGACCAAGTCTCTGTCTGGATGTCTTCTACAAACTGAATTCCAAAGGGCCTGTTCTGATATTCCTGCTTGCCTGAGGTGGGCAATCGTACACACCAACCCTTCCTGTCTACGCTCCATAGAAATTTGCATTACTTTTTATTTTCACTTTCCTGCTCCTGGCTGACTCACCTTTTTCTCCTGGCTGTTGACAGACATTGTGAGGTCAAAAGAAAATCTACAGTCACCTTAACTCTACTCAGGGTCGAGCCTGTAAAGATCATCATTTTTTTTCCTTGGACATGATGAGTTTTATTTCATAAGAAGACTTTGCATCCGCTTTTCCCTTCATGTGGAACCCTCCCCTCTGCATTTTATGGGACTGTGGCCTTTTCATCCCTCACATTTCAGCTTCAATGGCCTCCTTATATCAAGTAGATTCCACTGTTATTCTCCATCACAGCACCATTCTTTCCTTTGAAAACCTTATCACGTCTTGTAGTAAGGCCCAGTTTTGATGGAATGGTATCTTTCTCTTTCTCTCTGATACGTAAGAAGTGGTAGCAGGGATCAAAAAGTCGGGGGAATGGGGCCAGGCCAGTGGCGTAGTGTTAAGTTCACAGGCTCAGCTTTGGCAGCCCATGGTTCGCTGGTTCAAATCCTGGGCACAGACACACACGACGCTCCTCAAGCCATGCAGTGGCAGCATTCCACATACAAAATAGAGGACAATGGGCACAGATGTTAGCTCAGAGCCAGTTTTCCTCACCAAAAAAAAAAAAAAAAAAAAAGTCATGAGCCCAGAATGCTGCACGTCAGTGTGTGACTTCACACCACCAACTGATATTGCCCCGTTAGCCCTGGGAGGGTATGCTGAGAGAACTGCCTTCCTTGCACCTTCTGAAGCACAGAATGGGAAACTCTCGTCAATGACACAGATCACTGTCACACCACCGCCTCGTATTTTACCCTAGATGCAAACCAGTGAATATGTTAGGAGGCCCTCAGCAGCATGCACGGAAGTAATGGCCAGGTGGAGGGCTGCAGGGCTGTTCGTGCCCTTTTGAAGGTTTTATAAGTAAATAAAGTTGCTTTAATGATAAAAAGACAGGATGAGGCTTGCTGTTCCTGGAATTACTCCCAGAACACACTATATAATGGAATGAATGAGTTTGTGAGTTAAATGGAGGAGCCATGAAATTCTTGGATAAAAATGAAATGTGTCTTGGTCTAAAAAGGGGGGAAATGCCCTTTCCATGGTGCCATAAAGGAATAAAGTTTTGGCATAACTAATGAAAATAAATTGTAGTCTTAGAGAACATAAAGAAAAATATATGTGATTAGTAAACTTAAGAAAATACTGTCAGTGAAAGAAATTTTCATATACTCATGATTTTAAAATGCAATAAAGAATGATTTGGTTATGAGGTGCAGGTAATTTGGTAATGATAGAATGTGCTAGGTGGGTGATTTATTTTGCATTAATTAGAAGTTAGGGATTATAAAAAGACATTATTATAAACAAAGTGCTACTTTAAAAATAGCTCAGTCATATAGTTCATTACTTAACTATAGATTAAGAACTATTTTCATTGCACTTATGCGCTCCTGGACACAGACAGTAGATATGTTTTTGGCTTCATGAATTTTATGAGGATATTTTACTCATCAATTCTGTTTTATTATCTTCAACATATACATGTACATTGAACAATCTGTACGTGTTCAAGCAGTCTGCTATTAGGCCTCTCATCTTCTGTAAGGGGCATTTAAATGTGTTTTCTTTCCTTTCTTCTTCCCTTCCTCCCTCCATCTCCCCTCCCCCCCCCCTCCCTCCCTCCCTACTCCCTCTCACCCTCTCTTCCTTCCTTCCTTCCTTCTTTCCTTCCACCCTTTTTCTTCCCTCCTTCCTTCCTTCTCTTTCTCTCTTTCTGTGTCTCAAGCAAATTTGTCCTCCTCTGTAGTGAAATAATGTAAAACACTTAGATAACTTCAGAAACACAAGAACATTATATTTTGGAGGCAGGCGTGTGAAAGCACATGCTTCCCTACGCTGAGGAATTCTTCGAAAGAGAAAGAAAAATCCCAAGAGTGAAAGAGGTTCATTTAACAGTAAATTTAATCAAGAATAAAGATCAATAGTGGTGAATGTAAAAAGAAAAAGATCACTTATTGCTTATAATTTACAAAACTACACAGATGAAGCATATTAATAAGATTCCTCATAAAATAACACAGAAAAACCATGGAAGAGATTTTCAAACCCTTTGAAATCCCTAATTGGTTAATCCCTGAGAGTTTAGGGCTATTTTTCCAAGTTAGATAGATGAGGAAATTGAGGGCTTCTATGACTCGAGGCCATGAAAGGAGCCAATAAAGGGTAGAACTTGTAGTCAACAGAGCTGTGCTCAGACCCCAGAGAGAGACAGCTTTCCCAGTTTACAGAAAACAAAACAGAACAAACCCATTGCTGTTTGCTGAATGACGGGTTCAGCTGACATAAGTATTTGCATCAGACAGAGTCTGTTTTTGCTCCCTCCACTTTCTCCCACACAAAGCACAGTGCTTGGCACAATAAGTGTTTGTTGAAGGAATGAATGAAGAGAACAAACAGATAAACAAATAGGCCTCTGAGAGAATATCCTTGTGTGTTGTGTACACTCGGTTACCAAATGTTCCACCACAGTGTTCCCAAAGAGAACCTGATCACGTAGGCAAAATCAGAAGACCAGGAAATGAGTTCTTTGACAGATTAGCACTGTGGCCCATTCGAATGATCACTTCTGATACTAAGCCAGAAGGAGCTGGCGATTCTACTGGAAAAAGGGTATGCCAGTGAACACAGCACTGAATCTGGGCTTCTCATTCTTCCCTACTCTACTTAATAAAAATCATTGTATTCTGTGTTTATGGACTAAGCAATAACACTGCTTAATAGCAAACATTTCCCATTTGTTTCTGCTTTTCAACCTCTCAAAGTGACACCGGCAGCAAAGAGCTGGGGACTCCTCTTCACTTGGATCTGTGGGTTTTATAGTTAAGGTTGCAACACATGAAAATTTTTGTAAACAGCAAAAGTTTAATCATTGAATACACTGATCCCCTGCTCCCTTTGCCTGACTTTCCTGTCTACTGCCTGGCATGGCCAAGTACGCTGAATATGAGCATTTCACACAACATTATTTTGTCAACCTAACGATGAATGCACAAAAGACATTACCCATGCCCCTAGATGTCTCTGTCTCTGAATGTTACCCTGATCCAGCCATCTTCATCTTGCTGCGTTCTTCAGATAGGATTAGCTGCTGCATTAGAATTGAGTAAAGCCAGATGGAATTGGACTGAACAGATATGCTTCAATTATGTGAGCTGGCACCATGCTTAAGCTTCAGACTGGTGAGACCAAGGAAATACTTGAAGGGCATTCTTCCTCAACATCTCTGGGTGAAATACTTTGAATAAGAAGAACTTTATGGTTGGTTGCAAATCAGAAAATATACTTGGAGATCAACAGAAAAGCCAATAGCGAGCCACAGAATTATGAAAAGCGTGGTAAGTCTGCCAAAAATCGAAATTCTCTCAACAAGATCTCCTACTTCCTTTGTCAAGTGTGAGAGTTTCTTTGGCTATTAAGATCAGGAAGAAAGCCTTCAGCACCAGCGTTTTTTGTCTTCAGGAAAGAAAAAAAGAGAGAAAAACTTCAGTCAAGATAATGCCCCTTTCTGGGTTGAGAGTGCACAATGTTGATGAAGGGCGTTTCATTTTATTTTTAAAAGTTTTCAAATGTGAGTAGGAAATTTTCAGCCCGTCAGCTTGAATTGTTCTACTTATTTACAGCAGCATTAAATTGGTACATTAGTGATTTCCATTCTTGCTTTGCAATAGCAGAGTACATTTCCAATTATATTTGTTGTAAACATCTCAATCTATTATTACTAAAATGTTTTTTAATGCAATTTAATTTTTAAAAAGTCCACTCAACCATGATGGAAGAGGTTTATGCAGGGGAGGGGGCGTGTTGAAAAACCAGACAATGAGAGGGTCATACAACCCCCGAAGGAGAATCGCAGTCCTAGATCCCTCTCCTGAAGCTTCCTCCAGTTCTTTCCCTTCATCCACTGGCCTCTGACCTCAGAAATATGCCATCATCAGTCACAAGAACAGCTTAAGAAAATCTGTCCAAACTTCCAACACCCCTCCCAATTACTACAGAATTTCTCCCTTGTGGTTCCACATACGAGAACTTGCTCCCACCCCTGGAGCTCATTTGGTGACCTGGGCTGGTTCTAGCACAACCAAGGCTGCCCATCAGGGTCTAGTCAACATCGATTCTCACTCTACTTTAGTTAGATGGAAGCTAAGCACGATAGCCCCGGTTTCATGTAGGGATCCCATTTCAACAGATCTGGGCTTGAATGTCGACTCTGTTCTTTCCCAGCCTCAGTCAACTTCCATCAATCACCAACAATTACTGAACACACTTAAGGCTTCTCTCTTCAGGTCCAGAACCAATGACTGGATATTAGTTTTTACCCCACAGAAAATGAGGTTTGAAAATAGTCTTTTGCTATTTCAGGTCTCGGGCTGAAGTGCCATGCAGAGGCTGTCAGAAAGTCCCTCACTTGTCCAGGCACAGCGTGTCCGAGGCTTCTGTCTTTCTGGTTCTTGGAGCCCTGCAGGTCTGACCTTGTCCCCAGGCACAGGCTTGCTGCCTACCGTCATCCCATTCTTGCCAGATCTGCTGGCAAGGGCTGCGCCCTGTTTCTGAGTGTGCTCCTCATGACAGTCACAGGCACAAAGTGATAACTCTGATGAGGCCACCACTCCCTTTTCTCTTCTGCTGTTGTTCTGTCTTCTTCTCATAACCTGAGCCTGAAGTTGGATTTCAGTTTGATCCTCACCTTTGAGTTCATGTGTTGGGGATTTGCAGCCCTCCCCTGGATCCACCGGGAGAGAAAGGCTCCACTCCCAATCATGATTACCCACAGGGCCAGTTCTCCTCTTCCCTGGCCTTGTCCTTGCGGGAATCCATAATGACCCTTAGTATATGGGTTTTAGTCAAAGTCTCCTCAAGTGTAAAAAAAATAATCTATTCTCAATGGTGGTTGTAATAATTAAATTTGGTAGCACGTGTGAATGGGCCTAACACAGGCCTGGTAAATGCTGCACGATTGTTTTCTTATTTTGTTTCTGAGCACAAATTGATTAATCGCTAAAACACTTAAATGCTAGACGTGGCAATATTTGACTCATTGTAGACACTAGATTATCAAAGATGATTTTTTTAAGAAAAAGGATGTTTACATGAGCACAAACTGTGACTTGCAGGTCCGAAAGCAATATGTGTTCTCCCTTTGTAGAAATTCAGAGGACACCATGGTGCCTTGAGCGTCCGGTGCAGGGACACCAACTTAGCTGCATTTTAAACACTGCGACATTTTCTGGGAACAGCCTGGGTCTCAGGATATCTTTTTACCCTGTTTCAATTTTACACACCATTAAAATTGTCCCCAAAAAGGCTGGGAAGAAGGAAAATAAACATGATATCAGGATAGCTACGGAAACAGAACATCAGACGGGTACATGTGGCAGATCCCAACTGCTGAGTGTCCAAAATTCAGACAAAGGGGCAGGGATTTCTGTCTGTTTTATTCAATGCTGTAATGCCAAAACCTATTATGGGAACTGGCATAATCAACAAAGATTTGTTGAATGAATGATATGCATTTTACAAGGGGTCAAGCAAGCCTTGGGGGACATATTTTAAAAGCACGATTCAATATTGCCTGAGTCTGACCTTCAGGTTACAATGAATTAATTACTCAAAAATGTTCCCCTTAAATCTTAAAAAAAAAAAAAAGAAGCAAGCAAAAACTGATATTTTTTTCTTTTTACGATTTCTATTTTCATGTTCAAGGCTGGTACTTTGTAACACTATCTGAATGAAGTCACCGCCACATTTAAAGGACAAGGTCAATTGAAGGGAGAAAGCAGCACAACAATATTCATAAAAGAAAATAGCAGTATTCGTATCCATAAAAGCAAATTTTAATCCAATAACTGACAAGGGAGTTGGAAATGCAATGGCTATATGGTGGCTAATGGAGAATTCCTATCTCCATTCTTTGCTGAATGAACACATGGATGCATTCATCATTTTTTCCCTCAAAAATGAATGCAATAAAACAAATGAGAGACCTAATCTTTATTTCAAGTAAATGAAAAGAAATAGGCTGAAATCTACTTGGTTCTCTGAGAAAAACAAAAAATACAAATGAGGTTTATTATGAGGCTTTTGGAAACTAATGATTGAAAGTCAGCTATAGGAATGCCCTTTGACTGCATACAGTTTACCAATGCCATTAGCAGAAAGCTCAACCTTGTGTTAAGTTTCAACTTGGTCTAAAAGGGGGTACATTTTCTGCAAAGATTTGAATATGCTGCACATTGAGTAAAAGTGTGTGTAGTTTCAACTGCCTGTGGCTTTATCCTACCCCACTCCCATCTGTTTTTTGTAAACATCTCTGAGCCACCATTTTGGTTCAGTTGGATCAGCTGCTGTGAATAAGGGTGGATATTCCTCTGAGCCATGAGCACAGACTGCACCCCAGATACCAATATCCTTCTTCTAAATGCATGCATATCCTCACAAGGATGTGTGTGCAAATCTAGGAAGGTATCAACAAATATAAAGAAAATAAATGAAAAGACGTGACTTAGAAGAATGTCAGACCTCTATTGTCATCTTTGACTTCCATCTGAAGTCCAGATGGAAAGAAACATCTGTTTTAGTGCTTACAATTTCCCTTCCCACCTGCCTCTCCTCTGCCCTCACCAGGCTGAGACTTTGTCTACCAGCGGCTGTGGGCAAATCATGTTGCTAAGGATCAGATTCCTCGTTATGCAGCATTCAGTAGAATGACCATCTTGTGTACAAGGAAAAGCCGCCCCAATTCCATGTGTTACTCACGTGAATCCCACACCATACTTTCTTGCTGTCCTACAGAACACTTTTGATTTAAAGAACTTCATGCAGCCTCACACAAAGAGAGACCATTGAGGTCCATAGATGTTCATACACACACCATAAGCCACAAGATTGGCCTGTGCGCACCTTCCGAGATTCCCAGGCTGCCCTTCCCAGGGACTTATCTCATTATGCTCCCATCCTCCTCATGATAGTATTTGCATGCACAACAGCATCTCAGGACTTTGCATGTGTTATTACTGTTCTGAATTAGAAGTAACTGAACTAAAGCTTATCTGTAACTAGATTTTTTTTTAAGTTATTATGTAGCCAAAGAGAAGGGAGAGAGAATTATTTAAATCCACAGTATAAATCATATGTCTACAGAATCTTTGGCTAAGAGCTAAAAATCAATGAAGAATTTATGAAAAACCAGAAAAAAAATTAAAAAAACACTTCTCACACTTTTGGAATAAGTATGCCAGACAAGAAATACAATTATGAAAGAAATGGTTGGAAGACTTTTTACTACAAAAATGTTATTCATATAAAAGATGAAAAGCAACATAAATGAAAGAGAAAGAAAAAAATAATAAGAAGGATGTTTACATCAAATAAACCGTATAGAGGATGAATACCTATAATAAATAAAATTGTTCACAGATACAATAACATTACAAAGACCACAGTAAATGAAAAAGCCAAGGATATGAATGGAAAATTCACAATGGAATATAAATAGTAAGGAGAAAATGTCTATCTTCCTAGTTATCAAACAAATGTAAGTCAAAGCAAGACCTGCAACTATTTTGTCCCTGTTTTTTTTTGCAAGATAAAATTGCACACTGTTTGCTCTATTGGAGTATTGTTATCAACATTAGGTGGTAGTACAAACTGACACTACTTCCCTGGTGAAAGTAATTGGATAATATTTCAGTGCCCCAATTTTTCAGCCAATCTCTCATTCATTCAAGAAATATTGAGCATCTATGGTGTGTCAATGATTCTACCATGTGCTGAGGATTCAATGATGGACACAATAGATATATTACTGCCTTCATAGTTCTTACAGTTGTTTTAAGGAAACATATTAAAAAATAAAATAACGTTTTCAAGAGTTAGGGAAGCACAAGTACAGTGTGTAATTAAACTGGATTGCAGGTTGGGGGAACAGATGCCTTAAATCAGCGAATGAGATGGGGCCATAAGCAGATAACTGGTGAAAACCTGCATTACCCGGATAAACCAGGACACATGGTCACCTCTGTCATAGAGGATTTAACCTGTCTGGGATCTGGAAAAGTTTCCCAAAAAAGCAATATTTCAGCTGAAGACCAAAAATTTGTGTAGAGCACAGCAGGTGAAGAGGCAAGGGAGAAAGAACATTCCAGAAGGAGAGCAGTGGGATGGAGGCACTAAGGTAGAAGGAAGCGAGCTGCAGGTCCAGGAGGCTCATCCATGATGAGTGCGGGGGAGACTGCAGAGTCCAGGAGGGTCTGGGTCATGCAAGGCCTGTAGGCAACGCTGAGAATTTGCTACTTTATCCCAAGAACAATGGGAATTCATCTGGAGGGGATTAGCAGAGAAGAGGCAAGACTTCAGTTTATAAAATGTCTCTCTGGCTTCAATAAATATAATATTGGGGGCAAGGAGGGAAGGAAGAAAGTCTATACCAGGATTCCAAGAAGGATATTTTTGTAATATTCCAGATGAGACCAGATGATGATGAGAGGTAGTCTTAAACTGAAGTATAAATACCCTTTGAGGTTCACAAAAGTTTTTCATGTGGTTTGGGACCATATGGCCAGCTATAAGAAAACCATTTTCAAGATTCTCAAATTCTTGATGTAATCCTTCCTAAAACTGACCCGCCTCAAAACAGGCCCACAGTTTGTGGAGAACAGAACCTAGTTCTCCTTTCCCACCTCCCCTTCAGCCAAGGCCATTTCTCAGAGAGGAACTTGGCTGGTAACTCTTCTGGCAGCTGGGGAAATGAGTGCCCCTGCCCAGAAGGGAAGCCTGGGAGGCACTCGACATCATCCATTGCAATCCACTCCTTGCACCACTTGATCTGCTCTCCTAGCCTCATCAGTTCACCCCACTGGGAAAGCTCCTCCAAGGTTCTGGCTGGGCTTTGCCTTGGAAATCTATCAAGAATCAGGTTTGTGACAACATGGATGGACATTGAGGGCATGATGCAAAGTGAAATAAGTCAGAGGGAGAAGGTCAAATACCGTATGATTTCCTTCATTAAGTAGTAGATAATAACAACAATAAACAAACACATATGGACAGAGATTGGATTGGTGGTTACCAGAGGGGAAGGGGGGAGGGAGGAGGGTGAAAGGGATAATTGGGTTCATGTGTGTGGTGATGGGTTGTAATTAGTATTTTGGTGGTGAACATGATGTAATCTATGCAGAAGTAGAAGTACAATGATGTACACCTGAAATTTTTACAATGTTATAAACCAATGTTACTGCAATAAACAAAAAATTTAAAAAAAAAAAAAAAAAAGAATCAGGTTAGTGTTATAAAATACAGGTCACGTCACTATAGCTGGTCATAGGGCTTCAACTAATACAAATCACCTCCCTCCTTTACTACTCATTCTAGATTCTCTTTAATCTTGGCCAGCATCTCTTCCCCTTCAAGCAGCTTACCTGTGGACCCAACCATCGTTCCTAAGGAGCTCCAGCCCCTTGTCACCATTCTTTTCTTAGGCTGTGGCTGCTGTCTTTGTTCAGTTACCATCAAAATTGGAAAGGGGTCTAGCAAGACATGCACCAGTGGATCACCTGGTACCAAATATATTTTTTACCTACTTCCATTTGTGATAGGAGCCCTAGTTCCCCCTGATGATCATGGTCAATTAACTTAATGAAGATGGTGGCTCTTTTCCCTGCCTGCTGGTCTTTTGGCACAAGGAGCTTGAAGCGACTGGGCAGGAGGCATAGCTGAAAGTTTAATGGGACTCGTTATGTGGATCATGATGGAAATATTCCACCTCTAAACCCACAGAGACTAGAGTATCAGGGGCAAGAACAAATTCTCCAAGAAAGTCACTGGGAGTAAGAGAAAATGGGGCTACTCCAGTTTCCACACTTTGGTTCTTGGACTCATGTATTCTACCTATTGGGGACATAACACCTTATAGTGGTATTTGATTTGGAGAGTATGATATGTAATGGAGAATGGTGTCCCATTATCACACGGTATTATCTCTAAGTGTGCACATTAGCTCTGCCTTCAAGAGGTCCCCCCATTGCCCTATCAGGTCAGCAACCTTGTGGGTGGTGTGGTACATGAGAGGACCACTGGATCCCATTGTACATGTTCACTCCTCAGCAGTTTTGCTGTAATGTGGGTCTCTTGGTCTGACACAATGTGGTCAGATGACTAAGCTTCTGCAAGTCCTTGGAGGGTGGTGTTGGCTGAGGTCCTGCAAGGTAGGAAAGGCAAACTCATAGCCAGAATATATATCAATGCCAGGCAATACAAACTGCTGTTGCTTGCAGAGGAATCAACTTTCTACTAAGAAGCTAGTCATCCTCCTCATGGGTTGGTGCCATACTAGGGAAAGTTGACATCAGTCTCCATTGCTGTCAGGCTGGCACTCTGCAGCAGCAGTAGTCAGTTAGCCATGGAGAAGGGAAGACTTTGCTGGTGGGCCCAATGAAGCCTCAATTCCTGACACCATGGTACTTCATTCATGAGCTCATTGTGTCAAAGTTAAGCTAGCCAAAGATAGCTGCTGGCTGATGTCACCTGGCCAAGCCGTTCTGTCTACGTGGCTGTTCGGTA
This sequence comes from Ceratotherium simum simum, assembly GCF_057802395.1. Classification (NCBI taxonomy): domain Eukaryota; kingdom Metazoa; phylum Chordata; class Mammalia; order Perissodactyla; family Rhinocerotidae; genus Ceratotherium; species Ceratotherium simum. The sequence goes on from NC_141909.1 coordinate 4,039,263, forward strand.
TTTCTTCCATGCTGGCTAGTCTCTGGTGGACATTAATGTGCAATGAGAAGATTTGCTTAGTCTGTGACCATTCCCTTAGATATATCTTCTGGCGTCTTCCCTGGACCTCCTTATATGCAATATTCCTATCTTTTTCTTCCAGGTCCCTGGTGCAGTAGCCAAGCTACTTGCCACTGCCGATGAGTCCCTATAAATTCTTGCCTTGCCCACTTCTCTTTCTACACAATGTGGATAACCAGGTAAAGTACCTGAAATTCTGCCCATTGCAGGAGTTTTCCCTCACCATTGACTTCTAGTGCCATGCTAAAAGGGCTGTACTTCAGTAGCAGTTCATTTTCAGCCTGTGCCCATGTACTGAGCTGACTCATTTTCCTCCCAAACAAGTTATATAATATTTAACATTCTCAATATCTAGTTATTAAAGGTACTTTGTTGGCCAATTCTTTGCTAACTTAATTATCATGCATTTATTGCATTATGATAAAATTTTACTTCTTAAAAATTCTAGAATTCATATTTTGAGCAAATTTTAGTCTTTATTATTCAACAGAGACTTCACATTCTGTTCAAGTATAGTGCCTTTTGGTGAACTTTGGGGAAGAAAAGCGAATTCATTCAGATCTGTCTAGATGCAGACTCCATGACAGGATTAGACATGCGAGAGATTGATTGGGGGCGGTGCAGGAAGGGGTAGGGGGGAGGGAGAGCACACAGACTGTGACACAGGCCTGATACCTGTGAAAGGAGAAAGGAAAGGAAGAGGGATTGGGTAGGAAGAGTCTTGGACTACAGTGCAGTTCCAAGAGAGGGTTGGCCAGGTCAGTGGGGAGCCCTGAACCTTCCCAAACTGGGCAATTGGAGGAGTCTGCCATCATTATGGGAAGAGCCTTCCGGGTTTACTCGTTGTCTGTGAACAGCCTGTGAGAAGTGACTGTGCTGGTGGATCCAGAAAGGCAGCAGCTGGGAGCATAGATTATTCAAGCTCCCCGCAGCAGGAGACCAGAGGGGCGCGTTTTCACGGCGACCACCCTGCTGTCCTGCAGCAGGACGCCTTCACTGTGGCCTGCATGTGGACTGACACCAGGAGAAACAGCTGTGCTGAAGTCAGGCATCAAAATCAGACACACCAAAGCTTCGCAGATTACAGAAATGCTTTCTTATTCTTACCAAAACATGAAAATTAAAATTGAATTTCAGTGAATGTTAAGATTTCAGGGAAGATTTTCCCAGAATCATGTGATGCAGAACCTAGTACTATACTTTCCTAGTGATTATAGGCAATATTAGCACAAAACATTTGTTTAATTTCTGAAAGACTCCTAGCTTCCCATGAATTATTTGTGCAAACCCACAACTGTTCTGCCTGCATATGAGATCTTTGCTGTGTCCTGCCCCAGATCCTCTTCCTAAGTTGATCAAAGCATCCTATGATTGGAGAAAGTGCATGTCCTGTGTTCTGTTGACTTCAAAAGGGTAAGATTGTCCTCTAATCACTGGGGTATCTGTTAAAGACTCATTGTAAGTAAACATTTATGAAGGTACCTTGGCATGTAAGTTGCTAATTTTAGCCCAAACAGAGTTTCATTCTTTTTTTTTTTTTAAAGCAGTAGAAACTTTCACTCTGCTACACACATTTTCAGCATTCAAAAATTATTTTTGAAGGAAGGAGTAGAGCTCAGGGGTAGAGCATTTGACTGCAAAAAACTATTTTTGTGATCTATTATTCAGAAGAAAGTGGGATTTTTCTCACAGAATTATTGAGGGGTACATCTTATATGTCTTGCTTTAGGGCATTTGTTTTGTGCTCATAAAGACTCCTATTGCTCGGCTCACAATCTTCCAGTTGATGGTAATGGAAAGTCTTCCTATGTTTTAAGTGGAGACTAAGTGCTTCCTCTGAATAGATAATAACAGTGTAGGTCAGAAAGAAGAATTATGCCCACAATAAAACACTAATAAGCCTCAGGAACTATTTGCCTTTACTTTTTCAAGTTGAAATTGCCTTTTTGCATCAAATACCTGGTGGCAGGTACACGTTTTAAGCTTGAATTAAAAATAATAAAGAACTACAGAGTTTTGTAAACACATTTAGAAAAGTCAGCATAAATTCAAAACATAAGTCCAAAAACAAGCAGAACAGAAAAATAAATAAATAAACTAGCCCCAGACTGAGGTTTCTTTATTTGAAGTTCTAGCTTCTAGCTGAAATAGTACATTTGGTGGATGCAGAAAAAATTAGACGTGGGAAGAAGGTCCTGGCACTTTTCTAAATCTTCTCATGAATTATAACTATAACACTTGAAATGGTACTAAATTATGTTGGATGTTGTACTTTCCAAATATGAAGGAGATGATCTTTACGTCATCTAGAAAGAAAGGTTGGTGTGATGGAAGGATCGGGTCACCTTATTCCCAAGGGGCTTAGAATACTTTTCCAGTTGTAAGCTCCTTGACTATATCATACCTTACACCTTCTTGAATCTGTTCCGCCTCCCGGCCACGGCCAGTTCTCCTTCCTAAGAAGGTACACACTCTCTTTACTGTGGCCACGAATTTAGGGCAGGTTGGGTCCAACTGCAGTTCTTGTGGTGGCTCTTTCTCAAATTAAGCCAACCCAGGGGGCTGACTCCCTTCTTTAGAATTGAGTTTAGACCAGGGCATGTGGTCCAATTGCATCCAATGATGTTGAAGACACATCTGCTGGAAGATTTGGGAAATATTTCTTTGATCCTAAAACAAAACCATCAGGGAAGTAAAAAACGATTATAATCATGCTTGTGATGCTTGGGTTCATGGCAGCTACCTTGTAATCATAAGGAATACTAAGCTGAGGAACAAAACGAAGAACGAGAAAAGCCCAAGAAAGTGATGCAAAAAGAAGAAGGGAATCTGGGTCCTTTTTGACCCGGAGGAACTCATTAGACTGTTGAGCGATGGCTTTCATATCAAAAGCAGGAGTCAACACTATAGGTCAGTGAGCTAGATTCTGCTATTTCCCACTTCTGCTATTTTAAGAACTTTCAACAGTTCTTAAAATAACCCCGTCTATGGAGAGGCACTACTAAATCCTGATGATGAAACATCCCGGGGACCCCAGGATCCTTTTAGGGGTTCTGAGAGTACAAAACTACTTTCATAATAATGCTAAGACAGCATTTGCCTTTCACTCTCCTTGTATCACAGGGCACAGGTGGAGTTTCCCAAAGTTTGCATGACTTGCAACATCACAACAGATCCAGCGCAGAAGCGGATAGGAGAATCCAGCTGCCTTTCATTCTGCCAATCATCTAAGAGATTTTTTTAAATGTCAAACACTGTCATTCTTATCAGGAAATATTTTTGCTTTTAAGTTATTTTTCATAAAGATGTATTATTTATGTTACCATGTAGTGGATTTCTAACTAATTGTAAATAAGTTCATAAATATTTAAAATTTTTTCTAAGCCCTGATTTCTAATACAATAAATATCAGTAGATACAGTCCACATAAACAAGAGCTTTTTGGAGTTCTCAATAATTTTTTAAGGGTGTAAAAGAATCTTTAGACAAAAATATTTGAGAATTGTAGACCAGATGTAACCTTTTGTTGTTGTTGTTGTGAGGAAGATAAGCCCTGTGCTAACACTTGCCAATCCTCCTCTTTTTTTGCTGAGGAAGACTGGCCCTGGGCTAACATCCGTGCCCAACTTCCTCCACTTTATGTGGGACACCGCTGCAGCATGGCCTGCCAAGCAGTCTGTCGGTGCGCGCCCGGGATCCAAACCCGCGAACCCTGGGCCGCCACAGCAGAGCGCGCGCGCCTAACTGCTTGCGCCACGGGCCGGCCCCCAGATATAACCTTTTTAAATGAAAAAAACAATCTTAGAGGTCATCTATAGCAGCTCAAGACCCTCATTTGACAAACAAATACTGGCACCAAAATTAAGATGCTCAGGTTCTAATGGGTACTTACTGCTGCCTAGGACCCAAACTGGGCTGCTCCAACCTCCTTGTCTCTCTTCTCCCCGGTGCCCCTGTTATTTGTGGTAAAGATGTTGGCGTTATTGTTGGCTTGTGTTTGGGGTGACATTGGTTGAATTTTGTCTAACCTCCTGGTCATGCATAGAACCTGGTGTGTCTTTGCTCCAACATATAACAATCACTTCTGTTTCTTTTTTTTTTATTTATTTATTTTTCCCCCCAAAGCCCCAGCAGATAGTTGTAGGTCATAGCTGCACATCCTTCTAGTTGCTGTATGTGGGACGCAGCCTCAGCATGGCCAGAGAAGTGGTGTGTCGGTGGGTGCCCGGGATCGAACCCGGGACCGCCAGCAGCGGAGCGCGCGCACTTAACCGCTAAGCCACCGGGCCAGCCCAATCACTTCTGTTTCTAATGACTCCAAAACCTATGGGAGTTCTGATAATTGACTTGATTTCACTTGAAAGCCCAGAATTTGGTGAGGATTCTCTTTTTACTAAAGTTTAGCCTCCAGATCTGTTCCATTTCTAGCTCCAACATTTGAGGCCATCTCAAAGACAACAGCTTTCAGAAAAAAGGAAAGCTTGCCAGTGCCAGCATCTGCCTCCTTCTGGAACTAGAACTGACCTGTAACTAGCATCATTATAAAATTCATACCAATTTATTCCTAGCTATGAAGCTAATACAGAGCTGTAATTTGGATAAGTTTGTCTGGTATTAATTAAACTAATTAATGTGATTATTAGACTCAGTTAAAATACTTTTTAATTTTACCACACTGTGACTTCCTATAGATTTAGAAGGAAAAAAGAAATAAACTGATTAACACAAAGAAAACAATAAGGAGGAAAAATGCTAGGCCCCAAACCCCAGTGCTTGGATTCCATTCCCGGTCTTGCGCACAGACACCTCAGTAGCCACCAGTCTGCAGTCACCACTGCATACTCAGCATGTGTCCACACTGATTGCATGGGACTGAGAGAGAGGAACACTGGTAGAGAGGCTGATTTGAAAATAAAAGAGATACAAGAAGTATGAGGTGGAGCAAGCTTCAGAAGAAGAAACAGGACCAAAGTGACACAGTGACTGTTGGAGAAGTACAGAGAATCTCTTTTTCTCTTTATCTGAGCAAAAGAGTGAGTGGGAAAAAAAATTTGGAGGTAGAAGAAATTTGCAGGATTTTATTTTTGAAAAATGAAACAGTGCATAGTTCCAGGCCTCATGAATAGATACTTACTTTGATTACGAATACTTAAACCATGATTAGTTATTTCAGTCTTGGGATCTAGTATCATTCTATTCATCTGCTCAGCTGTATTGAACACACAGTAGGTATTCAAGAAGCGTTTTTTGAAAGAATAAACCAGTGCTTGTGGTAGGCAGAATGATTGCCCTCCTCTCCGAAGATGTCCACGTCCCAGTCACCAGAACCTGTGGATCTGTTATCTCAATGGCAAAAGAGACTCTGCAGATGTGATCAAGATAAGGGCCTTGAGATGGAGAGGTTACCCCGGATTATCCAGGGGGCCCAGTATAATCACAAGGGTCTTGATAGGAAGGAGAGGGAGACATAAGAGAGTGGAAAGGAGACGTGAGGATGGAAGAAGTCAGAGTGATGTGACTTGAGAAGGACTCACCCCGCCATTGCTGGTTTTGCAGATGGAGGAAGGGGACAATAGGCCAAGGAATGTGGGTGTCTCTAGAAGCTGGAGAGATACGGAAATGGATTCTCCCCTAGAGCCTCCTGAAGGAATGCAGCCTTGCCGACACCTTGATTTTAGCCCAGTGAGACCACGTCAGACTTCTGACTTACAGAACTGTTAGATCATAAATTTAGCCACTAAATTGGTAGTAATTTGCTATAGCCACCATAGAAAACTAATACGGCGTTCAATAAATATTTATTGAAATTGAACCAAATGAACTCTCAAATATGTAATATATGATACATTAAATATATACGGAGAGAGAAGAATGTTAATGCTGGAGGTTCTGGTTATTAAGTTCCTGAACTTCGTGTTTCAGGGAAAAGACAAAAGATGGGACTCGATTTTAAGATTCAGAAAGGAAAATTTTCCCAATTATGAAACACTGCAACCAAGCTGAAGAAACATTATGTACCAACTTCTTTGAAGCATCTCGTGGAACAATGTTCAGAAAAGACAAAATATTAGATGGGACATAAAAATTACCACATTTCCATTGCTTTAATATCTTTTTTGAACTTGCATTTTATGCAGCACATTACAGTGATTTAGAGTCCATTTAGTGGCTTTTCTTTTGTAATATATTCCTTAGGAATCCTGACTCCCCTTTTCTGGTTCCTGACTCCTCTGACTAGGTAAGCCTTTGCTCTCAAAAGCTGTGTGTGAGAAATAATGGTTTTCATTAATAAAATTATTTCATAAAATAGAAGGCATATCTGTCCTCCCAATTTATGTGTCTGACAAGATAATGGAGGGACACTACATTTTTTTTCCAAGATAATTTTTATAAATCTAATTCTGATACACGGTCATAGAAACTCAATTAAACATTGAAATCTATATTATTGTAAATGCTTTCCTTAAACTCCTGAGAATAGGATATTACTAAAAACCCTTAATTTTTTCTAATAGCCAAATAGCTCTACTGCTCTATGACTAGATTTGGAAAAGTAGTACAATTATTTCTTTCTGAAAAAACAAAGGTATTTTCCTTTATTATCCTTTAGTTTCTAAAAATAGACTGGAATTAAATGTCATGTACCTTTGGAATTCACTTTATAAATACACTTGGTAACTAGGAAACTCACATTGTCATTATTTATAATCTAGGAATTCTTTCCATGGTAACTATTATAAGGTCACAATTATGGAGCTGCAATGGAGGCTAAGAAGCTATGTAAGAATTCACCAAAAAAAGCCAATTCACAGGAGGTGGTGATGCCTGATGTCTCCATTACCCAGATTAATGAGGTGAGGCTTGGATTTAAGCAAGGGGCTGCACCTACAGTTCAGCTTGGTCTTCTCTGCCACAGACCTTCTTTCGGCCAAGAAATGTTGTCAGCAGTACCAACCCTTTCATTTCACAGCCCTTGGAGACTCTGCGTACCATTATTTATAGTGTTTTCTCCTCCTTGAGACATCATGTGTAGGTTAATTACATTGGCACACAGTAGGGCTGCCAAAGCCCAAGAGGTCAAGGAGAAGTGGGAGGCGGCCTCCGCCTGAGGCTTGGGCTGCGCAAGTTCATGTACCGTCTTCACCACGTCCCAGAGCCTTGCTAGGCAGCTCCCCAGGGAGCCCAGGTAGGGTTTTAGGTATTTCGCCTTGAGCATCTTTACCATAAACATTTTCGCCACATAACTAATTGGCCCTAAGGCAATTTTGCTGTAAAAGATAAAATAACTGGTTGACAGTTTGGTTTGACAGTTTGGTTTCAACTAGAAAATACAGTGATAAAACTTACTGGAAGTGTGAAATAAGAGAGTGAAAGGCAGATTGCACCCTATGCTAGAAAATGATAACATAGTTTGCAAATCCTTCGGTAAGCACAGCCATCCTTGCCTGGCAAAACCAAAAGTTTACCAACTATGGCAGATACAAAAGGTGGCTAGTCATTTACAACAGTCTTCGAGAGCGTTGGTTATCGATTCTTAGCTAATTTAGGTACAACAGCTTGTGCTCTGATGCCCTCTTTACCAAGTTTACTGGCAATGTTAGAAATTTGAGGCAAAAAAAGAATCAAGCTCCTCCTCCTATCCCCACACCGCCCCCTGGCAAGAAGAAATGGTTACGTGATTCCTGATGAGTGTAAATTTCTTGAAAATGGTAAAAATTTTTTGCTGTTTGATAGTGTAGAACATGATGTGGACAGAATTTTGGTATTTGGCACAGAATCTGGCTTAGATGATTTGGTGAAATGTAAGGACTCGGCATGTGATGGGACATTTAAGTGTAGTCCAGATATACACTACATGTTTCATTATGTCCCTTTTAATGTCTCTCTTTTATTTTATTTTTCACTAGTTTATCTTTTAAGACAAAATCGTCTTATAACAATTAGTTATACGGCAAAAATGTTTGCAGCAAAAATTCTCGCAGCAAAGACGTCTATAGCAAAGATGCTCAGGGTGAAATTACGGACACACCTCGGGAACGGGTCCCAAGGAACAAGGCCTTATAGTCAGCTTTTACTCAAACCCCACAAGAGGTGGAATCAGCCCTAAGTAGCCACACAAATAACACTTGCTCCGAGATGCCTTCTTAGTTTGTACTAATGAGGGACACGACCTCCTATCATTAAGCTGACAATCTTTACAGTGTGTCGACATCTACCCTAACCCATCCTGAAAGTGGAAAGAAAGTTGAATTAGGACAATACAGTGATGACAGACAACAGTCGAGGAAGATCCAGGTGTCTAAAAATGATAGAAGAGTTCTGCTTTTCTTACACCCAGATTTGTTAGGAAGGACTTAACCCCCATTTTTTGTATAATAGTAAGGAGAAACAATGGTGTAATCAAACACTATAAAGAGAAATGATGTGAATTAAGAATTTAGAGAATAAAATTCATTAAAATAAAGCTCTCATAAATGCCAGAAAAACATATAACCTCAGAGACGTCTTCTTGGGGTGAATCACATGTTCACGAGATTCGTTCACAGAATTCCATAAAATCCACAGTAGCCACCTGGTCCAGGTTGGCCTCACTAAAGTCTGTTACTCAAAGGACAAGAACCAGCAGCTTAAATAAATACTAACATGAAGAAAGGGAAATAAGCACCACTTTACTCATGATTAAATAGTAACAAATGGAAATGAGATGCTATTTTTTTTAACCTATCAGATTGGCAAAGACTGGAAAGTCAATATTTCAGAGTGTACAGAAGATGTGGGCCAACAGATGGTCTCACTTGCTCTTGGTAGGAGTGAAAATGGGTGGAATCTCTTTGGAGAGCATTTTGGTAATATTCAACAAAATGAAATGAATATTTACTTTGACCTAGCAATTTTGCTTTGGGAAGTTACGTTAGAGGCATATTCTCATATCTGCATGAAGGCCTGCACAAGAATTTTCCTTATAGCATTGTATGAAGTACTAAAAGTAGAAACACTGTAAATGTCCATCAATAGGGAATTGATTAATTAAATTATGGTTTATCTAGAAAGTAGAGCTATTTTTAACAACAAGATAGATAAATCTGTGCAAATATGGAAATATGTTCAAGCTACGTTAATTTTTTAAAAGATGCACAACAATGTAAAGGATATATTCCCATCAATGTCACAAAACAAAGGAAAGGAAAAAAATATATACGTACAGATATTCATTTGTTATTGGTAATGTTTTTGAGTGGATTCCGACTCCTAGCAGCCCTGTGTAGAGCAGAGCAGAACCCTGCCTGGTCTCTTTGCACCATCCTCTCACCTTCCGGCGCTGTATCAGACAATGCTCCACTGCTATTCACAGGGATTTCATGGCCAGTTTTTTCTGAAGTGGGTGGCCGGGTCTTTCTTTCTAGTCTGTCTTAGTCTGGAAGCTCTCCTGAAACCTGTCCACCATGGGTCACCCTGCCGGTTTCTAACATACCAGTAAGTGTAGCTTTCAGCATCACAGCAACATGCAGCCGCCACAGTATGACAACCGACAGATGGGTGGTGTGGCTACCTGACCGGGAAATAAACCCGGGCCACGGCAGTGAGAGCACTGAATCTTAACCGCTAGACTACCAGGGCTGGCTATAGGTGTTTATAGACCTAGAAAATTCTGAAAGATACATAAGAAACTGTTAACGTTGATTTCTTTGAAGATGATGATTACAGATCCATGAGAAAGATTTCTATTTCATTATAGTTCTACTTGACTCTGTGGGGGGAAAAAGTGTGCAATATACATGTGTTTCTTTGCATTGTAAAACTAATTAATTAAAATTCCCCACTTACTGATGAAGCATGCCAGCGTATAGCTAAAAGGAATAGTACAGTTAGGGGGCAAATTTCAAAAACTGTATATCTTGACTCATTATTATTAATTTTAATAAGTAGCCAAAGAAAATTATTTGGGGTATCTGTTATAGAAAGTTATACATATGTCCACCGAAGATTTGTTTTTAATAGCAGAATAACTTTACAAATGAAACAAGACAATTACTTTTGGCCATGATGAAGTAACCAGGACCAGAACATCCCGCTGGTATAAGTAACAACAAAACTGCGCAAAATAGAGGAAGCAACCATTCCCAGCTGTCAGACAACAGGAAGTGTGAGGCTGTGTTCCCAGGGAGAAGAGACGCACACGTTCGTCCCAATCACCCTAGTTGTCTGCCTAGAGGCCCTTTGTGGACCAAAGGCAGAGGCGTGGAGCCAAGTGAAGCGGGGTGGGGGCTGCTGAGTGGCTGGAATTTGTGGGCAGAACACGAGAGAGAAGGAAGCTATGCAGTGAAAGAGCTCTGGAAAATGCCCAGGATCCCCGCAAGTCTTTGGGCAAATCTGAAGCTGTCTTTGTGTAGGGTGGGACTCCCTGGGGCCTGGGAAAGGACAGCTCCGGGAAGCTGGGAGCTGCAGCATGCTGGAGACAGAGGTTCCAGCCAGCCAGAGAGAAGATGCAGAATATCCAGGGCATTCCATCCTAGAAAGACCGCGTCTTAGGAGAGGCTACTCTGGCTCTGTCCTACCACATTTTAAAACAAACCTTGAAAGGATCAATGTGCTGGGAAACACCAGAGATTATTCCTACAATATGCTACTATAAAGCTGTTAACATGATGTTGAAGAAGAATATTCAATAATGTGAAAAGATACTGTCTTAGTCAGTTTGGGCTGCTATAATGAAATACCGTAGACTGGGTGGTTTAAAGAACAAACATTTATTCCTCAATTTCTGGAGGCTGGAAGTCCGAGATCAGGGTGCCAGCACGGTCGGGTTCTTGGTGAGGGCCTTCTTCCTGGTTTCGTCCTCATATTGCCTATCCTTGGTGTGTGCACATAGAGAGAGGGATCTTGAATCTCTTCCTCTTCTCATAAGGGCATTAATCCCATCAGAGGATCCCACCCTCATGATCTCATTTAAACATAATTACCTCCCAACACCCCATCTCCAAATACCATCACATTGGGAATTAGGGCTTCAACATGTGAATTTTGAGAGAATCTATTCAGTCCATAGCAGATATTCACCATATTATATTAAATAAAATGTGTGTGTGTGTGATAGAGAGCTGGAAATACATAATCTGAAATGCTAATAATATTTATGTCCGTATTTTCTATAAGGTCATGTATAAGAATTTTACAAAAAAGCACCTGTTTTCTGCTTTAGAGTCTTCACAAATGTTATTTCTTCTCCCTGAAATACCTCGTCCTCATTAGTCAGTAGAAAATGCACATTAAAACCATGTTCCAATCATTAGAATAGCTACTTCAAGTCTGTCAACAAATAATTGTGAGTATGTTGATTCATTGAAATTCTCATGCATTGCTGGTGGGAGCATAAAACGGTGGAACCTCTGTAGAAAATGATTTGGTAGTTACTTAAAAAGTTGAACATACATCTGCTCTATAACCGAACAATTCCACTCCCAAAAGAAAGGAAACAAATGGCCACAGTAAGAGTTATAGAAAAATGTTTGCAGAAGATTTCTCCATAACAGCCCAGACCTGGAAACAGTGCAATATCCATCACCCTCTAGACACCACATCAACATCGAGGGAGGGCGACTCTGGGCCTCAGAAGCCTGGGGGCGGGAGGGTGGGGGGTGAGGTAGGACTTGTCATTATCTAATTTTTTGCACTATTAAAATTGTTTACCACGTGCACATATTTAATTTGAAAATATTCAACTGAATATAAATTGCCCACAGCATGATGAAGCATATGCCAGAGTTCAAGTGCGGAAAATCGTACACTTTTACACTATGTTTTGAAGACAGTTTTAAATTCTCATTGGGTCAGCAAATTTATGTCTAGAAATGTATCTGAAGGATAACAAGAATGTCCTTTAGAGAGCTATTTATAATAGCGAAAAATTAGAGGCAATTTAAATACCTCAAAATAGGGGTTTGGTTGTGTCAATTATAGCAAATCCATATGTGTACTACCAGGAGCCACTCAGATAACGTTGAAGAAGAACATTCAACAACATTCACCATCTAGTGTTAAATAAAGACGCGCACACGTGTGTGAGGTCAGGAACGTCATGCTGTGAAATGCTAACAATGAATATGTCTTTATCTTCTGTAAGAACATCTCAACTTTCCAAAAGGCTTGTCTTTTCTGCCTTAGAGAGTTCTTGGAAAGCTGTGTCCTGATGACGATACACAGCACTGGCTCCCACTCAACCTTCAAACTCTCAGCCTCAGTTATCTGCATCCAGGCCTTTTCTGGAGTGGTCCCCAGCCCTGTGCTGCCCCCAGCAATGTCCTCAGTGGCAGCTCTGTGTTCCTCACCCACATACCACTTCTTTCCATTTCCAATTCTGCAATGACTTATTTAGTGTCTGATTCCCTCCCCACTCTCTTTTTTTTTCTTTCTTTCTTTTTTTTTTTTTTTGAGGAAGATCAGCCCTGAGCTAACATCCGTGCTAATCCTCCTCTTTTTGCTGAGGAAGACCGGCTCTGAGCTAACATCTATTGCCAATCCTCCTCCTTTTGTTTTTTCCCCCAAAGGCCCAGTAGATAGTTGTATGTCATAGTTGGACATCATTCTAGTTGCTGTATGTGGGACGCCGCCTCAGCATGGCGGGAGAAGCAGTGCGTCGGTGCGCACCCGGGATCCGGGCCGGGCCGCCAGTAGCGGAGCGTGTGCAGTTAACCGCTAAGCCACGGGGCCACCGCCCCTCCCCACTCTCTTTAGGCAGAGGGTGGGGACTGCATCTATTTGATCACCACTTGTGTACCCAATATTCAGATTCATGCCTGGCGCACAACAAACACACAACACAGACTAGTCGGGTGACTGAAGGAAGAGACAAGAGAACAAAGCTCTGTGTAGTGGGGTTGGGGGTGGGGTGGTCACAGTTACCCATACTGAAACTCACATATGTCAAAAAGAAAAAAGCAACTTTATTTTATCTGTAGCAAATCTGTCTTTTTCACAAATTCTTCCCACTTTGGAGACAGGTGGGTGAATATAATCCAGTTTGCTGTACTCAGAATGATCTGACAATTTGACCAGACTCTCTGGGCCCCAGCGCCCCTAGAACACTGACTGGCCTATCTTTGATGTTCAGTAAATGTTCGTGAAGAACTGCAATTAGCCTGTTTTGAGCAATTGCTCAGTTTTTCCAACTTCCTCCTCTTCCTCAGGTTGAATTCCCAGAAGATGGTGGGATGCTGATGTAACTTGTGGTGTTTGGTAATGGGGTCACTGGTCCTTGCACTGTCTCCTGTCCCCTCATTTCTACAGAAATGTTGCTTGTCCCCTCAAATGATTGGGGTTCTGGGGAAGCCTACAGCCGTAGGCTTGGTTTCAAGCCTGGTTTCTCCTCTTGCAGCACTGGGTCCAGGTCTTTGTGTGATGAATTGGCTCCACCTTGACCCTTGCTAGACTACACATTCCTTGAGGACAGGCAGTGCTGTGCCTGGAGCCCTCGGCTGGAGATCTGTTGTGTAGCTCCAGGCTGCAGGCTTATTTCACTTCAGGGCAGGCTCCTCTGATAGACTCAACTTTCTCAACACTGCCCAGGAGCATATAGGGACTTCTGGTCCCTTCCTTTCTTGGGAGTGCTAGTCCAGTCTCTGTCTCTGACTAACTATGATGAAGCCCCACGCAATCAGTGCATGGGTACCTTACAGCATAATCTTCTTGTTAGGTCCTGCGGTGAGCCCACTCAGTGGTCGTTTTCTCAGTGTTTGAATGTATAACAGGACTGACATTTTTAGTATTTGGTAACACCCCACGTCAGGTCCTCGTCCTGTAGGATAAGGACTATCAGTGGGGATGCTCTGAAAGTGCATCCCTGGTGAACGATATCACCTCCTAGGGTGGGGATAGGACAAGTCAATGACACTCTGAGGATACTTTGTACCCATTTAACTTACCAGGCTGGCTCCCAAAAATCCCACAGCCTGGAGGTCCTGGAGTATGCCGGTAGACTATCACAAACTCAATCCCATATTAGCCATAGTTGCAGCTGTAATTTCATATGTGGTAACTTGCTGTGCAGTTCAAGAAGACCTGAGGTATGTGACCCTCAGGGCCTCAGCCAGCACATACAGTGCCTGACCTCCAGCAGAGATTTCCACACAGTATCACGTTGGCAGAGGGGCCCACATTAGGAAAGGAGGTGTGATAGTGGGACTGCAACCACGGGACCCACTGCTCATACCACATAATGCCCACAAGAAGCTACCGGTCAAATGGAAGGTTGGAATGGCCTGCTTAAGGTACAGTTGGAGAACCAGATTGGAGGCCATACTTTTTGAGAACAGAGCACCATCTTCCAGGATGCACTGTATATATTTAACCAAAGGCCTTTCAATGATGTCATGTCTTCTGCTGGAAGACTATCTGGCCCTGAGAAGCAAAGATTGGAAGTGGAGTGGCCTCAACTGTCGTCCTTCTGAACAGCCATCTGAGAGTGTTGTGGTTCCTGTCCCACCAATCCTGGCTCAGCAAAGTTAAGGTCCTGATCCCTATTGGAGTCTCCCTTGGTCTGGGGATAGACCACGATTCTGTTGGACTACAGGCTCTGGCTGCTGCCAGGACACCTTGGTCTCCTTGTGTCCAAAGACCAGCAGGTGTGAAGCGAACTCACCATCTTGTCAGGGGGGTTGCACCTGACCACTGGGGGAGGCAGGGCTGCTATTAGGCTAAGGAGGCAGGGAGAATATGCACGGCACCCAACCAGCAATTGCCCAGTTTTGACAGTCAGTGGTGAAGCAAAACCACCCTTTCTGAGGAAGGGAATAATAACCAGGGGTTCACAGCTTTCAGGCATGAGGATGAGAGTCATGTCCCCACAGAAGCCACTGAGACCAGTGGAAGTGGTAGCTGACATGAGGAGAATCTAGAATGGATAATGGAGAAGGAAGATACAAGTATCAATTGTGGCCTTGTGGTGGTGAGGCCTGTAGGTCTTCCAACCTCCTTCTCCTAAGTTTCTCAGGAGAGGAGAGTCTTGTTGGGATCTTGGTATGAATGCAGAACGTATGGGAAAAACTGGACCTCAGGAGCGTAGGGGTGGACAGAAGTGGACACACAGCTGCACCATCTAGATCTCTTTTCAAGGAAGGACTTCTTGCCACTAGTTGACAGACAGCCTTCGGCTGTCAGCTCAGAGCTGCCTCACTCAAAAGCCCAGCCCTCCTAGGACAACTGACATCAACCAGCTGATCTTGGTGGGGAATAACAGCCTGTCTACCTCCGTTCAACGTGGGAAGACTGATGTGCCATATACATTCCAGTTCCCATGAACGCAGCTGAGGCTCTGCTGGGGTGCCTTGGAATTCAACATCTCATTCCGCCACACTCCTGCTTCTCCTCCTCTCTTCACAATTGTTGATCCCCAATAAATAACTGACATCTCAAACTCCATCTCAGCATCTGCTTCCAGAGGACCCAAATTATAAATCCTAGCCAGGAAGCAGAGCAAATGGCTTTCTGCTTTCAACTGCCCTTGTCCTAACTCCCAAGATTGGGACTCCAGGGAGGTCAGGACACACATGTCTCATCACCTACTCTCCTTACCTGTTGACTTCTTTCTTCTTTCAACCCCTGGGAAGCTAGAAGAGATGGCTTCACTCCTTCTACCTGCCCCACTGACATTCCTCTATGTCCCAACTTCCTCCTTCCTGAGGTGGCAGCAGCCACTTTCTGCTTTCTCTGGTGCTATCGTGGTAGAAATCAGGCCAGGAGATACTATTTACAAGGAAAAGGAATTTGCTAAGTATTTTGAAAATGTTATACTTGTTACACAAAAGATGAGGAAAATGAAGAATGCCCCTAGTGGGAGACATGTTTCTCCATATTGTATGAGCAGGGCCACTGATAGCTCAGTTCTGGATTCTGTCTTGAGGCGTGTTTGTGTAACAAATAGCCTTGGAAGATAGAGGTAGTACCTCCTTCCAGAGCAAAGGGTAGGCTTGCTAACAGCCTTGGAAGACGGAGATATTGTCTCTCTCTGGAGCAAAGTGAAGACTGGCTTGTTGTCCAATGTAATAGATTTGGGCTCCTCTCCTTAATAAGGGCACCTGCTGTGAGTGCCCATCTGTATTGCCCCTGTGGGACATGGGGGCAAAGGAAACTGATGCCAATAGGTGAATGCTCAAGCTGCTTGCTGTGCTATGAATAACAAAATCTTCTGCCTCTGACCCAGGAGTCTTGAACCTTTTGCCAACGTCCATGACACTGTGCCATTCTAACTCGATGGCTTGTAAATACAGTGGAATCTCAGGCCCTTCACGGTTCTTAGCAGCTCTGACGGAGCCCAGAGGCCAGCAATTTTGGAAATAGACACTGAGCCACCTGTTTCATCAAGTGTGGACACACTCTGTTCTTCTCAACTTCCTTCGATCTTGAGCATCACTTTATTATGGCTCATCTTGAGTGTGGCTGGTTATTTCATGGCTTCTGAGGCTAGCTGTTGTTCTGTGAGCTCCGTGAGTCTTCCTGTTTGTCAGAGCAGACCCCCATTCCAAGAACCACCTTGCTTGTGCATGGCTCTGCTGGCAGCTCCACATGAGGGCTTCAGCCAAGTAGCAGCAATTCAGTGGAAGATTACACGGAGTGGGGAGAAAGGCAGCCCCAAGTCAGCTCTTTGATCCAAGCATAGATCAAATAAGTTTTCAGGACTCTGCCAGGGTTGGTCAAAAGGAGAATATCTCAAAGGGATCTGAAGTCTAGGAATATTTGTCTGAATCTCACAAATAGAACATGTTCAATAAGAATTTGTTGAATTAATGAATGAATTAAAGCCAATTATTGTCTTTAGACATAACACAATTTTAGTCTCTCAGCAATTTTATGGAGAAGAACAAAGGCAACCTAAAGGAAAGTGAAACTTTAGTCTATAATATAGAGTGTGAGTTGGTACATGATCAACAAGCAACTAGGATCACTGTAAGGCAAAAGGATACAACCAGTCTGTGGTCTCCAATTTAAAAGTTAGGACAACATGAGGACACGAGAACTGCGTTGGCTTCTCTGTTCCTTTGATGGTGTTGAAAATTGTATCTTTTTTTTACATTTTTTTTAAAGATTTTATTTATTTATTTATTTTTCTCCCCCAAAGCCCCAGTAGATAGTTGTATGTCATAGCTGCACATCCCTCTAGTTGCTGTATGTGGGACACGGCCTCAGCATGGCCGGAGAAGCGGTGCGTTGGTGCGTGCCCGGGATTCGAATCCAGACTGCCAGCAGCGGAGCGTGCACACTTAACCACTAAGCCACGGGGCCGGCCCCTTTTTTTTACATTAACATTAACTTTCCATGACTAGTAATTTGACTTTAAAATAACATCCTTAAAATAATTAAAAGAGTGATTATAAACTAAAGCATTATATGGATGTGTATCTGAATATTTTTGTAATGAGAAGGTTTACTAAGTTGCAGTATCAGATTGGCTAGTGAAAAAACTGTGGATAGAAATCACCTGTTAGAAAAACAAATGATACAATGAAAAAAGAATGGGAAGGATTATTGTCTTTTACTTAAAAATGAGCTATTATAATACACAACTTCCTAACATAAAATTTATTAAATTAATGAAACAATTGTGACCTAATTACCTTATTGATGACTGAACAATCTTCTCCTGTAAACTCATCCTGCTTAAATTTTGGTTGTTTCCCTATTTGCAAATAGGTAGAGGATACGCTATTCCAATGCCTGGGTCACAGTGTATAACATTTTAGAGAATAAAGTCCTTATGATGGTCCCTATTCAATCTAGCAAGGAGAGAAGATACAATAGATGCATTGTAGGAGGAAAAACAGATGTTAGAAGATATACCTTATTTTTTCCTTATGTGTTAAATTTAGATTATAAATTATATGTACAGTACAAATTCCAATGGCATGTAAGCTTTGATACAGTCACAGACTTTATCTTAAGGCTTAATTGCACTGGATAAAATGAATGGAAGGAAAGATGAACTGAACTCACCATGTGCGTGTGTGTGTGTGTTTGTGTCTATGTGAGTGCTGTGGTATGACTGAGTCCTCCCCACAGTTGTGGAACCAGGTCAAAAAACTTTTTTAGATGTTCACTTTTTAAAGCATTCCTCTATGAAGGCCAAAGATATGAAGGGCTACATCTTCAAAAAACACCTGAACACAAACTATCAAACAGCAGAAAATTAAATTAATCCAACAGGGGAGACACTAGTGTCCCCCCCACACAAAAAATGTCATTTAGTATGCATCTCACCAACAAACCCTAATCTCTTATTAAGTTACAGATTTAACTTATAATAGGTAAAACTACTTGAGAAATTACAGAAGATGTCGTGCTGCCATTCAGAGGCGCCTGATTGCTTTATTTAATCAACTCATCTAGTGAAACTGAAGAACTCGTGGAATACAAAGGTAATAGATACCCTGGTGGTCAGCCAAGTAAGGAGACCTTCCCATGTGCCCTTGGGCATGAAGCCCAACTCCCTCCAACACAGTCCAATCAAGACTGTTTCCTGCGGCCCCTCTGTTTGCCAGGATGGATAAGTTGGACAGGGAGGATGTGAGCTCATGGCCAGAATGGAAATAAAGGACGACAGTGTTTCTTTTGTTGTCTCTGCTGGACTTTCCTTGGTAACATCTCTCTCTCTCTTGCTCTCAGTATGTACACATGCACACAGGCATATGTATATATATTATACATACATATATATGTATTATATATACATGCATATGTATTGTATATGTCTACATACATGTATGTATATATTATCTGTATACATACCTATATATGCATTATATATAGCTTATAGTATTATATAATATAGTATAGTATTATATAGTATTATATAATATGTATATATACATATATATGTACATATACGTACACACATATGTATTATATATAGCTATTTTGTATCTGTGCTTTACAATTCCAAAACATCTTCACATATATTACTTAGTTTATATTTTTGTAGACACCTGATTTGGAGGATGAGACAGACATCATTTTATTTGTTATTTATAATTCACCCACTAACAAAAGCAAAAACCCCAGGAACATGTTACATGCCATAAAAAACTTAGCAATAAGACTGAAAATAATAAGACAGAATGCAAAGATAATCAAAAATTTTATTGGATAAACAAGACTGAGGATGTCAAAAGGATTGAGTACAAAACTTAATAGCCAAGAATTTTAAGGTTTTTAAATTCTCACTGCCTAATGAGAGGAGACCATAGGAAATTTTGGTTTGGTTTGGTTTTCCAGACAGAAAACTGAGACACAGGGTGGTTTAGAGATATTTTAAGGTCCCACAACCAGCAGGCATCTGACTCTCAGTTCTAACCTGGGTCTCCAGATTACAATGTTTGTGCTCTTTCCACCAGATCCTGTAGGAAGACAGGCTTACTCAATGCTGAACAACTAGTTACTAGTTTAGGTGAGTCTACTCCGCCCAAAAGAGCAACCATCTGAGTCTTGACTTTATCACAGTCATTCCAATCGTTTAGAACGTCTGCTAGCTCAAAGACAATCTTTATACAATTGAGTTGGCCAGGGTAACAAGCATCGATTGTGATGATGGCCAAAACGGTGATTGGGTTGGGAGAGCCACGTTCCAATTCGTGGTTGATGAATAGACAGACAATATGTCTACACTGAGGAAAATTTAAATGTTTTAGTGGCAAGAAATGCTTATTCTCTCTGGGCATTGCTGATACCCAAGTAGCTACTGAAGAATTCGCTAGCAGGAAGTCAGCAAACGGCAGCCACCTGTCTAGTAGACAGGTGATCTACCTCGAGCATTGCTGCATGTGGCTTTACGTGGGATAAACATGATGTTCCACACATGCATAAAGAACAGCCCCATTGGAGTATGTCCGTTCATTCTGCAGAAACTGGTACAGGTGACAGGGACCTGTGGCGTGCCACATACCAGGATGCTGGTTTGGATGCGCCGGATATGTGTTGGTTTGGAAAACCAAAGCACAGAAAACTTAACTTGCTCACCCAAGGGCTGAACACTTTCAGACTGGGATGTAGCCAACAACACAAAGCAGCTTCCAGCTCATTCTCCTCTGCTGCAAGCACTCGGCAAACCACACACTCCCTCCACAGCTGGTGACGGGTTTCCATCAGGAATGATTTATCACTGACAGCACTCAGGTTTTCCTGCTGTCAGAGTACTTCCCCAAGCCTAGAGCAGGCAACCAACCTTCCTATTAGCAGCCCTAACTCAACTATCTTTCTATGCCTCTCCATATCTTTCAATTAACTCCAACCGAATTCCTCCCAGAGGATCTGACTTCAACTGATGTGTGGCAGAGCCACTCTTTCCCTGAAAATACATTTTTATTCCTAGCTCACTAGAAGTCGATTCTTATTTGGTTTGTTATTTTGTTCAACACAAATTAGAAGGAGTCCTTGCATGCATGAAACCAATTTCCACTGGACATCGAAATTGTCCTCTTTAAGAGGCAGCCACCATTAAGAGTTCAGCAGCTATCATCATTCTCTTGAAAGGAGAGCAGTTTTGTTGTAAAAATCCCTTTTTTCATCTTTTAAGAACTGTATAATTTTTATCATCTACAGAAAGACTCTTGTTGATTGTGCATTTTTCTCCTTATGCATTTACAGCATTGAAAATCAAATTATATCCCTCTTTTACCTTACAAATAATCATAATTTATTTTTGTATTAATAACAAAACCCTTAACAGTGTTTACTTAAGTGTATTAAGAATTTATTTCAATATGTTGATACAATTTTAAATAATAATTGTTCCTATAATAACCTGGTGTTATTTTATAAAGAAAATAATAAACTTTATTGTTACAATATTTATTGGCATTTATCCTGTAATTCTTTCTCCAGGTGACATCATGGTATGTTAGGGCAGGATATGGGAACAAGGGCGTAAAATGAGGTCACAGCTCTGAACATAAAATCAGAGAAAAAAATATAGAGGGAAAGAATCCAAAAATTAATCTTGTTTGTGTCAAATAGTGTGAATAGTAAGTGACTCGTGTTCTTTTTTCTCTTCTGATTTTTCAGTGAGAGGATATTTTATGGTGAGAGAAAAGTCTTCTTAAAAATTATGCTTCGTTTGTCACCAATGAGAGCGTGTCAGTAGACGCAGGACCATGTAAAACTGACAACACATTTTGGGGAAACCCTTCAATAATGTAGCTGTAATTATCCACAGAATTTTGTATTACAGGTTATGCACTCAAACATTTATGCTCTTTGGTCTCCGTGCCAACGTGCCTGAAAGTCAGCCACTCCCGCTCGGGATCTGCTCTACCCAGTCCCAAGTCACCACCCCTTAAAGTTTTCCCAACTGCAGGCAAAGGAGCGGTCATGCAGCTTCGCCACCAGAAATGTCTTCACTGTCCTGAGCTCCAACGTCTCCCCATTTCCATTTTGTGTTCACGTGGCCACAGAAGACAAGCCCAAACCACCGCCACCTCAGAGCTGTTCGCATCTCTGAAGATAACCTCCAGTTCCCCAATTCCTTCTCTCTGTGTATTGAATGATTCAAAACTTCCCCACTACACTTTAGTCTCTAATCTGAACATGCATCTACAGAAGCTTAAAATGCATGAAATTCCCTTTTATACTTCCATCGTAGGTAGGCAAAGGCATGCAATTTAGTCTCTGCCAATCAGATGTGGCTGCCTGGGATTTGACGTGGAAGCAGACGGTGGGAGAGGCAACATGGTAGAGCTGTCTCCCTCTTTCAGTATTTCTCTCTCTCTCTCTCTCTCTCTCTCTAAATCTCTCCATCTCTCTCAATCTCTCGTTCTCAATATCTCTCTGTCTGTCTCTTTCCTCTCTATCTCTGCAGAGGTAGTATCGAGTTTCCAGCAGAGAGAAACACTATTACAACTGCTCTCCTGACCTGCGCTGGAAGGTGTAGTTTTAGGAATTGTTTCTGGAAGCTTTAGCCTCAAGCCTGGCTTAAAGCTATTCCAATGATTCTGTAAACTGCACAATACGCTCTCACTAAATTGATTTATTTTACTGAAATCAGCAGTAATCAGTTTCTATTGCTTACAAATGAGGACTCTAATCAGTAATTCTCTAAGGAAGAGCTTCCCAAATTTTCTGTATTCATGGCACCCTAAATGCCTCAGTATTTTTTTCACAGCACGCCTAGGCCAAAAGAAATATCTAATAGTATTTATTTATTAAATATTTACTTACACTTAATATTTATTAAGCAGTTAGGTTCAAACATCTTAAGTATTTTTATCCTAACAGCTTAGTTGTCATTCAAAAAGATAATAGACATATATTGAAACAAATCTATTTCACTCTCAAAGAATCGCAGTTACTAAGAGATGTGTATGCCTCTTGGGCACTCACAACTTGTCTAATCTTGGACTGGGTTGAAAGAACATTCTCTTTTCCTGTTCACATTGATGTTCATGTAGAAATTTCTTTTTATCACAGCAATAGCCAAAAATCCAGCTTTACCAAGATGTGATGCCGTTAAATGAAGTATAACATGATCTAATGTTGAAACTGAATTACTTCAAGCTGGTAATTCTTGAGATGGCCAACAGATGTGAAATATGGCTGTATTTCCCTCATATGTGCAAAATATTCTGTGTTTCCCTGGGTTCACTGTGACTCCCTGGGGACACCTAAGCACACAGTTTGAGAACCACGGCTCCAGGGTAATTTTACATTTCATCAAAATGCGTGATACAAGATAATATACAAAGTAAGATTCGTTCATGTATTCAGTAAGCATTTATTGAGTGCTGCTCTCTGCCCGATGCTGTACAACAGCCCAGGATGTGAAGATGCATAGTTCCTGCAGTCAAGGATCTTAGAGGCCATTGAGAAAACAAACATTTGCAGACTCTCTAATACAGTTAAATTTTTATTTTTATGGAAGTATGTGAAAAATGTATTGGGAACACAGGAAAAAGAGAACCAAACTCTACATGAGAATCAGAAAAGGATTTATCAAAAAGTCGACATGGGTTGAGACACGAAGGGCGGGGAGAACATTTGCCTGTTGGAAAGCTGGAATGAGGGCATTCAGGCCTGGGAAAAGCTACACAAAAGCCAGCAATCATAGGAAGCTGGTCTGCCATGTTCAGGGATCACAGTTGGAAGAGGGAGAGGCAGCCCTGAGACTGAATGCCAAATGGGGGCCCCGGCAGGACTGGTCATGCGACAGGTTTCAGACGATAATCTGTGGATGATGGTGCCACAAGAAACTGTGAGCAGGACAATGCTATCTGGTTCTCATGATGGAATGATGATTAGAGACATTTTGGCATTTGGGAGTTAGATTGGGAAAGAAGGGACATGGGGAGGTGATACCAAAGCCAAGAGACTACTAAGGAGGCATAATGTGGTTAAATCACAAAAAAAAAGAGACACGAATGGGGCTTTCTTTTTATGATGGAGGAAGAGAGACAGATACTAAAGAAGTAAGAGAGGTAAAATACATCAGGTGGTGATAAGTGCTAAGGAGAAGAATACAGGAGATAAAAGAGATACAGATGCTGGGCGGGAGTCCAGAATGGGTGCAGGGTGAGTTGCAGTTTTAATAGGATAGCCAGTGGTCCTCACCAACACTGTGACATCGGAGTGAAGATCTGAGGAGATCGACTGAACAGAAGATGCGTGGAACATGGGAAGAGCATCGCAGTGGTTCTTAACTGAGCATGATTTTGCTCCCGAGGGGACTTCCAGCTGTGTCTGCAGACATTTCTGGTTGTCACAACTAGGAGAGGGGTAGCTGCTGATACCTAGTGGGTAGATCCCAGAGATGCTGCTAAACATCCTACAATGCCCAACAAAGAAGCATCCGGCCCAATTTGTCAATAGTGCTGAGGTTGAGAAACCCTAGTTAGAGGGAGAAATTAGTGGTGTCAAGTCTTGAGTCATTCCAATAGTTGAGAGAGGATGAGTGTCTGAACTGAAAATGTGACAAGGAGATAAAAAGCAAAGGCTGTATTCGCAAAAATGTTTACAGAGTAAAAATCCACAGAATTAGGAGGTGGTTAGACTCGAGCTATACAGAGAAGGCTGGGTTTGGGATATGACTCAGGTTTCTGAGAAGAGCAGCTAAGCAAATGGCGGTGGTGTTCATCACAGCAGGGAGCATGCGAGGGGACTACCTAGGGTAGGGGTACTAATAAACTTGACCCTCTTGCAATTCCTTATGCCTGGTAGGAGTTCAATATCTGCTGAACGACTGAAAATTGATTTTGAAGGTGTTCGAAAGTCCCAGGTGGAGATATTGAGTGGCGCTGCCCTCGGAATCCACCACATCACAACGTTTTCTTTCTTCATATCAGTGATTAAAGGAGATTTTTTTTTAATACATTTGTTCACTTGTTTATCGTCTCCCTTCCTTCTAGAATGTAAGCTCCATGGATGTGGGAATGTCTACCTTCTTGGTTACCACGTCCCCAAATCCTAGAACTGTGCTTATTACACAGTGGGTGTTCAACACATAAGTATAGAATGAATGAATGGATGGATGGGTGCGTATATACATACCTATATACATACATGCATGCACGCATAAAAACATGTGTATGGAACTCAGCAAAGTTCTAGCATGGAAATAGAAATGTTGGAGTAGGTATTGCATGTGCTTTGGTTATGGTGATGATTATCTTGGGAAAACATTAGCTCGTTGAAATGAGAACCAAGCAGGGAAACCAAACCAAAACTGGGAAACACCCATTTGAAGTCAAGGGAAGGAAATGTTTGGAAAGGAGTTAAAGAAGGAGCAGTCAGAGAGGTAGGGATAAAACAAAACAAAACAGCTGGAGAGTGAGGAAAGCACCCTGGGAAGGAGAAAGCATTGGAAAGGGAGTGAACTCACGGTAGTGATGCCATAAAACATTACAGTACAAGGAGGCATGAGAGACGCCTGTTTAACCTGGCCAAGAGGAGACCATCGGTCACATGAGAAAACATTATTCTAAGCCTGTGACCCTCCTGTATACGCAGCTCCCTAACCATGAGCACAGCCCCGACCGGAGCCCGACCCTACAAGGCCCTGTCCGACTCCAGCCCCATCTCACACTCTCCTCCCCACTCTCCCCGCTGCAGGGTCTTGGCCTCTTTCATCCCCCACCCTGGCCCACATTCTACTGCATTTGCACAGGTTCCGTCCTCTGTCTAGGGTGCTGCTCCTTTGCCCAGGAGATTCCATTCATCACCCTCAATGATCCCCTCTCAGAGATTCCTGACCCCCTATTGCAGTTTCTCACATCACCATCGTACCTGGCATTCAGTAGGCCCACAATAAGTAATTGTGAAATAATTTAGTGGTGCACAGGGAACCCAGATCATGATGGGTTAAGGACATAAAGACAAGGGAAGGAATTCGAGAAGGCAAAGTGAACCATTCTTTCCGGAAGTCTGATTCTTTAAGAAAACGAAAGTGTGAAGATGCTAATCCTCCAAATATGTCTTCATACAGTGCATCTTCCTTCATCTTGTCCTCAGAGATAAGCATCAAGAAATGCTGTAGAACTGCCTCACCCAGTCCCAGAGATTAACCAGCAGTGAAGCCTATTCGCTGAGCGCTTTCCATCCCAGTCCCAGAGAATAACGAGCAGTTAAGTCCTATTCGCTGAGCACTTTCCATCCCAGTCCCAGAGATTAACCAGCAGTTAAGTCCTATTCGCTGAGCACTTTCCATCCCAGTCCCAGAGATTAACCAGCAGTTAAGTCCTATTCGCTGAGCGCTTTCCATCCCAGTCCCAGAGATTAACCAGCAGTGACGCCTATTCGCTGAGCGCTTTCCATCCCAGTCCCAGAGATTAACCAGCAGTGACGCCTATTCGCTGAGCGCTTTCCATGTGCCGGGCAACCAGCTGCACAGCACGACGTGACCTCGTCTCCACCGCAGCCCTGACGCCGCAGCCTTGCTGCGTTTCTGAAAGGAGATGCTGTCGGATCTGTGTGCCATTGTCTTCTCGGCACCTGGGAGAGGGGCTGGCACAGACTAGATGCTTAAGAAGCATTTGTCAAAAGGAAAAATAAATGACGTGAACAAATGAAGAAATGTGGCTCTCAAGAGATTGAGCAATTTGCTGAAGGTCTCGCAGCCAGTCAGTAAGACAGCATCTACACCGTGTCTCCACGAGGCTGCTGGGACACCAGCTCTGATTTCTTTACCCGCTGTCGACTGCTGGTGGTCTGGCCTGAGGCATTCTAAGCTTCCAGGGATCGTGCTCCCTGTGTGAGGGCTCCCCACCCGCCCCTTTCCTAATGTATTGTAAGATTTCACCTATAATCTCCTCCCCATTCTCCAGCTCCCGTGACTGTAGAAGATCCGTGTTCTCTCTGTAGGTGACATGAGGGCAACTGAGCAAGAACCAAGGGTTCCTTTTAAACCTAATGAGTCAGGCGCTGCCATCTTCAGGGGGAGAAACTAGACCCACCCCTTCTGCAGGCTGCCTCTTTTGTTCTTTCTCAAGAATTCTGGGATCAATAATTCAAGGAAGTCATCTCCGATCCATCACCGGTTTTCACCTTCTCACAGATAAGAGATTATTTCCGGGGACTATTGATTTCAGGATGCTTGAAGAAAGACCGAGTGTTCCCCTGTGTGTGGGGGTGGAGGGCTGTGATTGTGAGATGGCTATGTATGTAGGGAAGTTTCAGAGCACTTGAAAATATAAGCATTCACATCACCCTGTTTTCATATATGCCTTGCAAGCATTAACTCTATATTAAAATTTCAGTGCTCAAACTGGTAAGATCAAAGGTTCCTTGTTATGTAACCACAGCAAAGCTCTTGTCCAGGCAGTTAGTGAAAGCACGTCATCCTATAAGCCTGTTAAATATGATATAGACAAAGTATAGAAAATGCTCTGCAGGGAACGGTCTTATGCTGATCCCTTTAGGGATGATTGAGATGAACTAATAGGTCTCTTTCATGTCTAATTTATATGATTCTAATTATAGAGTCATTTTCATTCCTGTGGTTACTCTCATCTGCCAACATAAATGTGCTATACTTGTGACCCAGCCAGCCCTTCCTCTACACTGCAACTCTCTCTTGGGTCTTTTCTCAAACTTTGATATCAATCCTTTTAGGAGACATTTTGTAAATCGCAGACTTCTCCAAAGCAACACTGTACATTTAATAGAAAAGGAAGAAATCCATGAGAGAACTCTCTGTCTGCGACAAGCGTGAAAAATGCTTATTATGGGTAAATAGAAGGAAATGATACAGAACCTCAAGCCAAAGGAATGTGGTGATTTCCCCATGGAGTCTACGATCTTGTTCACTGGTCATGACTGGATATGATGTATCAAATTCACATTAAATATTTATGCAAACACCTAGTATTATTGCAGAGAGGATGGAGTATGTTCCAGATCTAAGACTTTTGGTGGCCTTTGCCTCTCCTGAAATTCAGCTGATTTCAAAATGGTTGCAAAAGAGCTCCAGAAAGAACCATGCAAACCATGGAATCCTCTTGCTTGCCCTTAGGTTGGGGCAAGCATGTGAGGAATGCACGTGCAAATTTTGGATCCTCTTAGGGCAGATATGCTTAACCCACAATAGCAGACTGTGAAGAGAACTTCTGAAGCCTGCAGAGTTTGCTCTTTGCTCTCTCTAATCAAACAGTAGAGGAGAGAACAGGGCTGACAGATAAAAGAGCTCAGAGCAGGCTGCAGACCTCCTGGACGTCTTATTCCAGACGCTGGATCCCTGGGAATGTGCTTCCCAGTGTCCTGCAGGGCCTTGTGGGAGAGCCCTGTGTGCGAGGAGGAGAGAAAGGGATGAGCTGAACAAGGCGGTGGGCATTTCTGCAACGGGTTTCCCTTGATTTTGTCCCATTTTAACTTAGTGGAGTATTGAAATCCATCACTAAGGTGACCACATGCATATTTACCCACATTGTCTTTGTTTTATTTACCCTTCCGTAGTGCTGTTGTCTTTATTCTCCCTGCAGAGGCTACACCATGTTTCACTGTGTTTGATTTTCTCAAAAGACTTAAGCAGTGGTGGTGGTGGGGGGCTCGCAGACATAAATATTCAGCCTTGAAAATCCGCACTAATCAATTTCCCTATGTCGTCTGCACATTTTGGTTAGTAACAGATGAAATTAACTCACCAGGCAATCTTTACAGACACACTTTCATCACTGGAGAAATTTAAAACAGTATCTTGAATGCTATACATTTTATTACACAAAGGCACTACATCCAGATGGGTATTTCTGTCTAAAGTGTAGCCTGACCTATTGAAAAAGGAAAGAAAACAAAACACTCCAGCAAAATAGTTTTAAGTGTGGCGGGGTTCCTGGGGCCCATTAAAGCAGTCTGTCTCAGCAACAAAAGATGGAATCAACACAGAACAGGATTGGAATTATGCATGTCATTTATAATGAACCTCATTATACAAGGGGGCCTCGTGCTATCATGAAGCCCGGCAGTTTACAATCTTATTGCTATTCAGCTTTGAACAACGACAAAGAAAAAACCCCACCCCATGTCAGAGCTAATCTTTTTTAATGCTCACAATTTTGTATTGTTTGTATATTTCCCTCAAAGAGAATTTTCCTGCCATGTTCATTGCACTCAGCAGCTTTGCATCCTTCACCTCACCCACGTCTAGTGTCTCACTTCCACTTTTCTTAAGAAACACTAAAGAATTCCACACACCGTTTTGCTTCTGAGAAGTAAGGGCACAATGGCCACCCCCACAGTTCTAATCTGGCATTATATTTAGAAACAATAAGGTCCATTTACCATTCCACATAAGCCTCTAATTCCAGCAGGGGTGTTTATGTGACTCTCCTTGACAGAATTACAGCTGGTGCACATTATTTGGCCCAATGCTACGTCGTAGCTGTTTGCATGGCTCCTAGGTTTAATAAGACTATTCACCATCAAACCCTTTTTCTACACATTTTTATTACTCCTCAATAAATACAGAGGGAGATTCTGTTTGGGGCACGCATATTTCGAGGCATTTTGGGGCTATTATTTTTAAGCATCAACTCATAAATTCCAGAATATTGTTTTAAATGCCTGAGCATTTCATCCTGGTGTGGCCCTCCATTCTAATATAACACCCTGGAGACTACACATGTCTACTTCGAACTGTTTACCTGAGATATTTGTCAACATCATTTATTTATCTGCACAGAGAAGAGTGTCATGTTAGGGCCTGTGAAGAGACTGCGAAGAAATAGAAAAAATAACCTTTGTTCTGGAAGAGGTATTTGTCTGTTGTGTGTTTAGGAAGGGGGAGAATCTACCCGGGGATCTCAGGCAAAGACACTTAAAAAGCCAGGAACCATGAACTGAAGATGAATACAGTGAAGGGGGAACCTAGATTTCCTCTGTTCTTTCTCCTGCCCTTTCTTCTTTCCTCTCCTCTCCCTTCTATTCTTTTTAGGCAGAGAGTCTGTGATATGTAGGTTTGGATTCCAGCTCCATTATTCACTAGCTGACTTTGGGCGCGGTGTTTAATACCACTAAGCCTCGTTTCCCTCAGCTGTGGAATAAAGATAATAACAGTTCCTACTTCATATGTACGTTGTTAAAATATCGTTCACGTGAGCCGTGTACATAAATCACAGTGATTTGCTTCGTAACAACCACTTCATAAATGTTAGCTATTATTTACATTACAGCTTTTCTTTTCAACTTATACCCACTTTAATGGAATCAATGAGAGCACTAAATTGAAACTTGTGTGTTGTGGTAAGCAAGGCAAGAAGGAAAACTATGTGTTACAAGGTTCTTATTATCTGAATCATTATTGCAACAGTGATCAGAGACAAATTAGAGATCAATTTGGAGACAAGTCAGCAATCACTGAAACACTTATGAAAACACAGGAGGATATTAGGTCATAAAAAGGAATGAAGTACCAATACATGCCACAGCTTGGAGGAAACTTGAAAACATGATGCTACACGGAAGAAGCTGGTCAGAAAGACCACATATCGCATGATCCCATTTATGTGAAATATCCGGAGTCGGCAAATCCATAGACAGAACGCAGATTAGTGGTTGCCAGGAGCTGAAGACAGGGAGACTGAGGAGTGAGTGCTACTGGCTTCAGGGTTTCTTTTTGTAGTGATGAAAATTAGATAGCTGTGATAGTCACACAACTCTGTGATTATACTGAGAACCAGAACTGTACATTTCAAAAGACTAGATTTTATGGTATATGAATTATATATCCAATAAATCTGCTATAGAAAATGTATATTGGACAGAAGAGGGCCAAATTCAGAATTCTGAGACTCTTACTAAAGATCTTTTCGTGGTTTGTTAGCTAATGAAATATTTAATGTTTTTTTGGTGTGGAATTTATTCAACAGAAATAAATCCAAACAGCAACCAGCACACACACACACACAGAGGACATGTGAGGTTGCAATATTTCTGGAAATGCAGGAAGTGTCTGCTAACCCAAAGCTAATACGTCTCTAGGGTAGAAATGTGAACTAAATCTGAGAGTAGATGATTCTTGCCTACCCTTTTCTCAGAAACTACCCTTCACCTTTATTTGCTAGCAAAATTCTCCCAGTAAAGCAAGACATCTAAATAAGAAAAATCAAGATAATATCATGAATCATTTTAATAATGTAAAGCGTTTGAATATCGAGTGTTCATAAAGCAAATGAAAATATTTAGAATTAATCACCACAATTTTTAGCACTATTTAACAGTTAGAAATTATTATTTTAGAAACTAAATATTAAATAGAATTTAAAAAAAGATTAATAACAATAGGAGTGTTTCATTGAAAGTTAGAGTTATGAGACTTGTTATCACAAAACTTTTATCTACTCAAATAAGATCATAACTTTTTTGGAAAAATGTAAAAATCAAGGCAGTAAGATTTCAATCATTATTGATGACAAGGGTTTCACATAAAATTGTTTTAATAACTTCATTCGAAATTCAATATTTTTGAACTTAGTAATGTTTTCTGGTGATGTTGGGGAGCTGCAAGGAATGTCATCTGAAAAAAAAATCAAACCTTATTCTTGGAAATGGGAAAAATATTTTAAAGGGAAAGATTTACAATAAAATCATATTGGATTTTGTATAGATGATATCAAAATAAAAGTATGGAGAAAATCTGAAGTTTCAGCCAAAATTTAGAAATACTTGTACACATTAAAATTCGACAACATCAAAGTCATGATAACTACTCCTGGCTGTGCCGTAAAAGATACAAATTAAGTCAGTCACTTTACTGTTAGTCCAGGTGAATCTCATATTTCTACCGTATGCCAAATGAAGACCTGAGAAAATTAAGTATTATCTGAAGAGATAAGAATTTAAATAAGCAAAACTGGGAGAATATTTGGATGTCGACAGTAGTACAGTAGGGCTGGAGGTGCAAAAACTGTTTGAAAGTTATATCAAAATTTGTGCATTCCCTTTAACAGTAATTGAATGTGGAAACAGTTAAACATTAGAAAATAACTCTTTTTGAAATTTGACTGTAATAAAACTCATTCTGAAAAAGATGTTACTTTCTTTGGTATAACGAGAAAGACATGTTTTCAGTTATAAGGCTAATCTATCTATTCCTGCAAATCTCCTAGGATTGAGAGTGATCTAATTGATAAATTAAGTCTACAAATGAACAGGACATACCAATGAACGATGTTTGTGACTTTGATAACAGAGCTATTTAATACGTGTAACCATTAACTATATAACTGAGGCCAGAACATATTTTGAGAGTAATTGCCATTTGCGCAAAAGGATCTGAGAGAGTATTCGACAGCAGGACAAATAACATGGATGATAATATAGATTGTCTACTTCCTCAGGCTACAAGTCATCTAATGACCATCAATTCAACAGAGTTGTCTTTGGGAGAGCTTGATACAAGTGCCTATGTCAAATCATGACAAAAACTGGGTCATCATTTACCTGGTGATAATAGTGTCGACAAGATTACAGAAACAATTCCTGAATTATCAACAAATAATTTGGAAGTTAAGATGATTTTAGAGAAAGTTATGGTAAATATCACATGGAAAACATTTTTTAAAATATGTGTAATTTAATTCAATTAGTTAATGGATAAAGGAGGATATATTTCTACTTTTTGGTTCATATATTGATTCATATACATATATGATTTATATGATCAGAACAGTTATTAAAATTTTTAATATCACAAAAAAACACCACTTTTTCCAAAGGGATATAAAACAACTGAAGTAAATGAGAGCTAAAAATTAAAAAAACCAAAATTAGCTTACATTGTAGATTTAGTACAGTTCCAATCAAAATGCCCATGGGAAATGTTTGGGGGTGGGGTTATTGAACTGAGGTTTATCAGAAAGATCAACCATATGAAATTGGAGAGTAAAATTTTGAGAAAGAAGAGTAACAAAGGGCATTTTTCTCTGTACGCACAGCTTTAATAAATAGTCAAATCACTTTGGTCCTGGTGAATGGATCAGTGGGTTAAATAAATGAATTAGAAACACACCGACATATTGCAAAAACAGTAAATAATAAGGACTACAACATGAAGTTATGAAAAACAGCAGAATTACATATTACATTTTTCTGAAACAATGTATTATTTTTTTGAAGGGAAAATAAAACACAGAAGCAAATTGGAGTCTATCATTACATACGGTGGAAAATTCAGGGGGAATATTTCTCTGTTCTCAAGATGGTTGAGAATTTTATAATCACAAAGCGATGGAAGAGAGTGTGATGGATCAATCAATACAATCAACTACATAAAAAGCTCCTCTATTTCATAAATAGCATAAATAATATTAATAGGTAAACAACAACTTAGGAAGAACTGCAACAAATAAGGCAAACAGTAGCTTAACGTCCTTCATACATAAAAATGGGTATAAATCAATAGATGAGACAATAATACGTCTAGGAAAAAAGTTGGTAAAGCCTGTGAACAGGCAGTTTATTAAAGAAAAAGCGTGTAACCAGTATATGTTAAAACATATTACCTTTGCTTTCAAATTAAACAACTTTTTCTATCATGTTAATGACATTTTTTCCCTGAGGATGCTTATAAAAATATAGTGTGGTTTACTATGTCTTCCCACTGCAAAGTTACCATTTTCCCCTTTGTAAAAAATAACATCCAGAGATAATTTGAGATTATGTAAACGCCTTGTATCTCACCATATTTGGGGTTCTACTTTTAGCGTCCAGTGATGATTTTTGCTTGAAACAATGTTTACTGTGGTCTCTGCCAAATGAGGATTTTCTATGTTCATCATTCTTTCTATATTTATTAATTGGAATTCTACTGAAAGGTCAGATTTCTCCATTAATAGAGAAACCTGGCAGACACCACCACCTATGGTGTCTACCAAATGGTGATTTTCTATTTCTATCTTGCCTGCTACATGTATTAATTGGGACTCTACTGTGAAGACAGATTTCTCCATCAGTGGAGAAACCAGGCAGAAGCCACATTAACCAAATGATCAAAGCTAACATCATCAGTAATGAGGAAAATTTGCGTATGTTTCTAGGTGTGTTGCACCAAGAACCTAACATCTCTTTTGTCAAGAATACAAAACTGAAATTTAGTTATGAGAGAATATCGGGCAAACCAAAATGGAGGGATATTATATAAAATAACTGGCCAGTAGTTCCTCCGAAGTGTCAAGGTTTCGAAAGACAGATGGAGGAAATATCTAGATTAAAGGAGATGAACAAAACGGGGCAACTAAATGCAGCCAACATGTGATCTTGAGTTATATTCTGGACAAGAACATGGACCTTAGTGCAACAGTTGGTGAAATATGAATGAAATGTGTAGGTTAGATCACAGTATTGTACCAACATTAGCTTTTTTTTTTTTAATTTTTCTAT
Source organism: Ceratotherium simum simum (assembly GCF_057802395.1). Lineage (NCBI taxonomy): Eukaryota > Metazoa > Chordata > Mammalia > Perissodactyla > Rhinocerotidae > Ceratotherium > Ceratotherium simum. Next base: position 4,073,163 of record NC_141909.1, read on the forward strand.
GTTTACTGTGGCCACCTAAGATGTTATCATGGAGGGAATTGGGGTGAAGGATATACAGGAATTCTTTCTAGTAGTTTTGAAACTTTTAAAGTGAGCAATTATTTCAAAATTAAAAATAAAAACAAAATTTTAAGTGGAAATGAATGTATATCATGGGTGTGGTGGGGCTCTTTAATTACACGATTTTTGAAAACATTCTGTTGACATACTTGAAGACACTTATACTGCTTCACTGTTCCTCCACTTCACACCTCTGGAAAACTGTCCTAAAGAAATAACCAGAATTGCAGGCAAAAAATATATATACATGACAAAAATGTTCATAATGGCATTCTAATTTTCATATAAATGCAATATACTTATATAAAGGCTGCCTTAGAAGCAACAAAAATTGTTTACCTGTTATTTGAGGGCGCGATATTTGGGAGCTTGGTGGGATTTCATACACAGGGAGATCCCAAACTAGACCAAGAGCTTCAAAATAACACTGATCCAAAGATAAAAATAAGTTGAAAGTGTTCAGATACATTTCATAATTAAATAGATCTACTGTGAAGTTAATGTGTTTAGATGAGTCTTGTTACTTTAAAAAATATTACACACCTGGAAGAGGGAAAAGATAGCTGCTCAGACTTCATGATGACTATTTGCGGCTTTCAGAGCTTCTTGGGCTCCTCTGAACGTTAGAAGGACTGATGTTAGAAACAGAAAAACAACAGGGTCCGGCCTGGTGGCTTAGTGGTTAAGTGCTTGCGCTCCACTGCTGGCAGCCCGGGTTCGGATCCCGGGCGCGCACTGACGCACCGCTTCTCCGGCCATGCTGAGGCCGCATCCCACATACAGCAACTAGTAGGATGCGCAACTATGACATACAACTATCTACTGGGGCTTTGGGGGAAAAAAAAAAGGAGGAGGGTTGGCAATAGATGTTAGCTCAGAGCCGGTCTTCCATAGTAAAAAGAGGAGGATTAGCACGGATGTTAGCTCAGGGCTGATCTTCCTCACACACACACACACACACACACACAAAAACAAAAACAAAAAAACCTGCATATTTTTTACATAGCCTCTAAGCAAAGTAACTGCTAATTATGACTATGCTGTCCAAGAAATTGAACCACTTCATAGTCATGATACATGGAAAAGGTTCATGATACAAATGCAGGTTACGACATACACTATACTTAAATATTTGGTGTGGACGCATAGATAGACTTATTAAGGAGAGATAGATAGATAGATAGATAGATAGACAGACAGAGATAAATAGATAGATAGATAGACAGAGACAGCCACACCACACTGCAGTGGGGGTTGGGGATCCAGGAAGGCTTGAGAGTGAAAACTAATTCCTATGGCGATCTGAGCCCAATTTTTTGACTTCTTATCTAGGTCATGTTGACTGCGGGTCCTCTGCACACAGGTGTCTTTCAAGAAGTTCATTCAGGGAGGTGGACAAGGTCTGCTTGCCTTTGATATCCCCCCTTTTCCTGTTACATTGCCCCCTCCGTAGGATTCACATATTGTAGAGGAAATTGGGACTCGTGTGTCTGCTCTGTGTAGGTCAAGCTCTTCCCCAGGAAACAAACGACTTACTCAAATGGTGAAATTGAAGGGAGTTGAACAGAGCGACTCTTTTCAAACATGAAGCTGAAAACACGTTGGTTTAGAGAAACCACCCAAGGATGGGAAGTCATTCTGGTGTTAACAATTGCAGAACACCCTTACAGTCCCCTGGATTGACGGGCTCAGAGGAGGGAGTGGTGTCCAGCACCCGAGAAGGTAACTCCGTGAAGCCGACAGGAGCCGTGGTCTGCAGTGGAGGGACGCCCCAGCTCTCCCAGATCCGCAGGTAGGGCACGAGGAGCAAGAGCTGTGCCTCCCTCTCCACCCCCCCTCACTTCCCACTTGAGAAGTAGCTGACCCACTGGGCGAGGAAGCACTCCCATGGCTCCATCCAGGTCAACCTCCAGGCAGAGGGTGGGGCGGAGGAACGCAGAGAGGAGGTGTCCTGCTCAAGGCTGCACCTACTTCTAATCCTTTTGATTTTCCTCTCTCCCCACCTCTGCCAGAGAAAACGGGATCCTCACCTTTTTTTTCCTGATTATCTGGAGAACCTTAACCCACCAAGGCACTGGGTGTTAAAGGAGAAGATGGTGGAATTTAGAAAACTCTTCTCAGGGCAAAACAATTATGAAAATGCCCCAAGGAACCGAGAAGCGGGAATCACGGACCCCTCTGAGCCTGAGATGAAGACAAACAAAATCCTTCTCTTTCTCAGCAGTGTCTTATGGGGCACAGATTCCCATTTTGAATGTCAGAAGCTGAATCTTTCTCTGGGCATCTCTGATATAAAATCTTAACTTCCTCGGGGCAGCCGTGTACTTGGAGACTACAGAGACTGTCTCATAGACGAAAAGGAAAGAAACCCAACACATTCATATTCGTGTGGTTTCAGACTGTTCCTCCTGTTTCTCTTACAAAGGAAAAGAAAGAACTAGAAATAAAATCGACAAATTTATATTGGTTCTATCTAACTGATGGCATTGTGAGAAATTCTTACTTTCTTGTTTTATGCTTTTCTTTTTTTCCAAAATTTTCACAGGGAATATTATTTACTTTTATAATCAGAAAAAAACATCTTTTTTTCAAAGTGATCAGAGTCACCTGGGGTGATAGAACACTGAGTTAGAGAGGGTATATTGGGGGAAAATGAAGTAAGTCTAAGTAAGAGGCACATTACCTCAAAATTCTTTTCATTGATAAATTTTGATCTTTAGAGGCACACATAATTATATTATACTAGCTTTTTGCAGATTCACGTTTTCCGAATTCTGTTATAGCTTTACCTTTTATTCAGCGTTGCTAGTCTTCAACAATTTATGAGACTTCACATGCATATGTTAAAACATATCTTATAAAATAAAATTGCTCTTTTCTTTGGAACATCTGTCTCCCTTATGTGGCAGTTATAGGGCAATTTCCTGGGAAATTTATTATTAGAACAGGAGAAAAAAAGGAATCTCAGGATAAACTATGGAAATTATGATGTGTAAGGCATGATTAAGAGATAATATGCCCTCCAATGCTGGAATTCTGAAAAGGCTTTTTTAAAAATTTTCTTTGCTTTTATGCAAATAATTTGAGCTCACCTTTTGCCTCAGTTTCTCAGGATGTGAGTTCGAATACATGTTCTAAGACAGACAAGCATGAGATAATATTTGGAAATTTAAAAATATTATGATATCCACTTTCTTTCAAAAACTGTCAGTTAAATTGATATTTTCTTCAAGACACCATAACAGGCACCAAATTAAAAGGCAGTTTCTGCAAGAAATTGCTCTGTATCCTTGAGCTTTCACTTTATTAGACAGCAATTATAGCAACTACCCAAGAATTTACTTCTTGGAAGAACTGAGAGGCCTGGCCAGCAATTGTTGTTAAATACTCTTCCTCCCTCCCTCCCTCCCTCCCTCCCTCCCTCCTCTCTCCCTCCCTCCCTTCCTTCCTCCCTCCCTCCCCTCTCCCTCCCTCCCTTCCTTCCTCCCTCCTCTCTCCCTCCCTCCCTTCCTCCCTCCTTCCTCCCTCCCTCCTCTCTCCCTCCCTCCCTTCCTCCCTCCCTCCTCCCTCCCTCCCTTCCTTCCTCCCTCCCTCCCTCCTCCCTCCCTTCCTTCCTCCCTTCCTCCCTCTCTCCCTCCCTCTATCCCTTCCTTCCTTCCTTCCTTCTTTCCATCTCTTTCTCTCTCTCTCTCATACACACACACACACACACACACACACACACACACAATTTAATGCCAGCAAAGTGCAAGGCACTATTCATGATAAGAATTATACTTTTGAATATGCCTATTAATCAGATTTGATAGAAACAAGGACATATAAGTTTAGAGCCTGAACAAAAAAGTTAAAATTTTTCTGATTCTTCCTAACATGCTACATGATCTTGAGTACGAGCCATACATCTCTCTACATTATTATTATTATTATTATTACTACTACTCAGATGGAAGCCAAAAAATCAAATGACTTCACTTTAGTGTCTCCAAGGATCAAATATTTAATAAAAGTAGAATATATGGTCAAACCTGTGGTGACACACTTACCTATGTGAAGGGGACAAGCTGCAGAGATGAGAAAACAGGAGGGATCAGCAGAGGGACATTTCCTACTACCGAGGAGCAGGTAAGGGTACTGAAGCTTATCACACGAACCGCTAGTGAAACCAGTCTGGATTTTCAAAATTAATTTTGCAAATGTAGATAAGGAATTATATATCCAGATTAGATTGGGCCACACTTTTTATATTTTCCTGACACAGAGGGATATACTTGGCTATTTTTTCTAGATAAAATTTTTAGAAATCCATATCTCTTTAAAATTTATCTTCTGAGAAAATAAATGAGTTCTATGTAGTAGGGTTTTATTTTTAGTTCACTCTGAACTATAGTAAAACCTTTTATGCAAAATATATCTTCAAAATGTACCTTTTTGGGAATATTAGTTAGTTCTTTGAAATGGGAATTTATGATTAGTTCAAAGTGAACAGGCTATAGTTTCTTTTTCCTGAGAGATCCTTTAAAAAGCCTGAGAAAAGGAGTTCTGGATTTTTGTCTAAGTACAATGAAAAACAAAATAAAACTTCTTTCACTATGTACAATCAAAAAATGCAAGTTATTTGTCCCATGGTGTCTGATCTGGAAAATCCGTTAGCCGCGGGGCATTTTCGTTCTTTGAAGTTCATTACACCAGTAGAATAACACATAATGTAAGGAATGCGCGTACAATGTGGAGAACACGCGCATATAAACTTTTATTGAGCTAATTCCCTTCATTAAATAGAAGGCGCTTTGAACCGCTGGGTTGACACCTGCGGAGTAATAAGCTTCGCGTGGACTGTATTATTTCTATTTGATGTTTAATGTTTCTTGGAATCAGTGTGCATTTCTGAGGTTTTGACTTTTGAGGTTAAACCTAGTGCATTTACAGCGAGCTGAACTGGGAACTAGGAACGACCGAGCTGTTTTAAAGCAGCAGTGTTTCAGACCCCGCCTGTCTTTCTGGACAGTCAGGCTCGCTCCCCTTCCCACCCAGGGAAATTGTGTTCCTCATGTGCAAGCACACTGCTCTCTTCCACAGATAACTGCGGCGGGCGGCCTGGAGAGCCTCTGCTCGCAGCCAGCCGCACGCTGTGGAGCGGGCCACCTGCCCTGCAGAATTAGGGACAGCCGCCCTGCCAGGGAATCTGTTTGATCCTTCCAGCATCTCTGCGACGAGCACTTTTGAAATATAAACATTCTTAAAGGAAGCCTCTGCGAAGGCCTGGAGGAGCGTACTTTTAGTGTTGAGAATCAAAAAAAAACTAAGACCTCTCCCTGTCTAGACAGAATGGTACTGTCCCAGACAGAGAGGTCTCCACAGGCCAGACAGGCCATGTAGCACCGCAGTGCGGGGAGTGCCGCCACGCCCCGGCGTGAGGGAGCGAGACGCCGAAACAGCTGCAGAGTCCTCGGGTCATCAGCAGGACCCGGCCGGGCGGACAGCGTGTGTGTGCGCGTGTCTGTGTCTGTGTGTCTGTGTGTGTGTGCGCGCGTGTGTAGTTCTCTGCGTGAGGCTCCTTTCTTGTACACAAATTTAGACACAAGCCGGATGCAATAGCAATCCACGTGGATTTTTAAATCCTATAACTGCAAAGAGCAAATTTTTTTGAGCCCTAGATTATTTACAATGGAAAACAAAATGATGTTTTGATATTTTATTTTAAAATCCATTTTCAAATGGAGAATTCAAAAACTCAGAATTCAAACAATTATGTAGGCAACACTTAAGTTTCCTTGGATTTTGTGTTCTAAAGAAAAATGATTCAGAATAAATGTTATTGGGAGGGAGTATATTTTTAAATCATGCCTTGATAAATTTCACACACACACGAAAACAGTTCTCCTCATTTTTATACCTGGTTCACTGCTACAAAAGATGGTGATTACCTGGGTTCTCTGTGGGGGTGCCCTGTCTCTCCTGTGTCACGGGCACCCATTTGTCATTCCAAGCAAGTGTTGGGCATTAGTAGACCCGAGAAAAAAACCTGTACAGATTTTGGGTACATTTAGTTCTTAAGGGTCTTACTTTGCTACTAGACACATCCCTTATTGAAGACCACAGGAAAAAGCAGTTAGTCCCTTTTCTGATATTTTTCTGCTCTAAAGAACACAGCAAAATGACTTGGCTTTAACCAGCTTGTACTACGTGCAGGTTTGGACATGGAGAAAAAAAGTCACAGTGTATCTCAGCATTTATTCTGATTGGTGCCTATTAAATGATGCAAATTGCTTCCTCTGCTTACAGACTAGTGGAATTAACTGCCTTTGTCTAGAGGTGACACAGATTAGAGAAACACTGCCTGAGATCAGGCTATGGACTTCAGCCAGAGTCCCCAAGATGTTCACTGCTTCGCTTGAAACATTGTAGAATTTTAAAATATAAGATTGTAGATATTTCTGTCACTGTTATTTCAAGGTTCAATCTTTAAACTTGATGGGTAGGTGAATTTTACGAAAGATACCTCATAGGAAATTTTTCAGAACTTGTCCTTGTTTAAAATAGTTATTGTGTTGCCAAAAGTGTGAGCAGGAACAGAGCAGTCAGCCCATCCGCCATCCTACTGCTCTGTCCTTGTGTCCACGGACAGGAGATAGACCAGAGTCGGCTTTGGTGGGAAGGTTACCTGCCCCCCAGCAGAGCTGGAGGCAGTGAATGAGCCCATCTTCAGGCAAACACAGGTTATCCAATGCAAAACATGGAGAAACTGGTCACTGAGGTTTGAGAGCCATGTGGGGTCCCAGACTTTAGCCCACCAGCAAGGTGGCCTCTCAAGGTTCTAGAGGCGGTGATCAGTGAGAGGGTGAGCAGAGATTCCACACCGCATGCCAGAAAGCTGCCTCAGCTGGACCTTAGTCCTGAGGAACATGCTCCTCCTGTCCTTCCTCAGCCTCCTTCCACTCCCGCCCCACGTGGCAATCTGTGTTTTCCCATGCATTGTGGCTGGTAGCCTGCCAGTGGGGTCTACGTCTGTCATTTTTCACCTGCCCTTGCGGAATCTAGCCGAGGAGGAGCCAAGAATTTGCTTGCAGATAGCCAAACGTACTAAGGGCTCCCCAAACTACAGATGGCCGCAAACAGCCCAGAGTCCATTTTAGCCTGTTTTGTGGAGTCTGGATATCTGGGCCAGCACTTAATTGTATGCCTGATACATAACCTAAAAAGTATTCTTGCCTAGAGATAGGTTACCAGAATGGGGAAAAATGTGAAAACAAACAAAATGATAAAAATAATGAAAGACCCCAAATAATAGCTACATTACACAAATCACAAGGCAAGTCGTTATATTGAAATTGGTCCTCCAAATACTGGTTTGAAAGGTATAGAAAGGTGATACTTGACTTAGAAAAGCTGAAAAATTGGTTTCTTTGAATTTTGGTCAACAAAATTTAAAATTATATTTTTTGATGTTTAAATATTTAAGAAGGATATTTAAAAATATTTTAGTAGAAAAATATCCATTGTAAAAATAATTTTCCACAGACAGGAAACAATTCATCTACCAGGTAGTTCTGTGGAAATGTTCTTCAATACTCTCTATATAACATTAATAAATATTTTTCAACTTTCAAAGCTGAATTCATCAGCTTCGCCCAACCTTCTTTCTATTCTATATTCTCAGTCTTCACTCATTGAAGTCACCATCCAGTGGGGGACGTACACAAGAAACCTAAGGCATTCCTTGATTGCCCCTCTGCATCTGCTCTCTGTAATGTCATCGATTTTGGCTAGTTCCAACACTAAATATCTGTATCGTGCTTTCCCTCCTCACCATTTCCAAGAGCCTTTTGATTGGTTTTCCTAGACCTCATTCTCCTCTTCATTCCCTGACAATTTATCTTCTCTCAAGGCTACCAGAGTGAATTTTTTTTAAACCAAATCTAATCATGTCATTCCTCTGCTTCAGATCTTTCAATGGCTCCAGATTGCCCTGAGATGAATTCAGACCTTATAGCAGAGCCAGCGAATTTCATGATCTGCAACCTCATCTCCTAACACTAGACCTCCTGAGCTGCCGGGTTACAAAAATACTTGCTATTTATTAAATGAGCCCCATTTTTTCAAGTGTCTGAGAATGAACATGCAGCTCTTATTTCCCAGAATGTGCTGCTTCCATTATCCACCTGACAAAACTCCCACCTCTTATTTCAAAACTCGGATCTGCTATCACCTCCTCCAAAAAGACTCCTTCACCTCTGCAAACTGAGTCAGGGACCTACCCGAGTTCGTCACACTGAGCATAGTCTCCTTCAGCCATCATTGTCTGCCCTTCCTTTGGAGCGCTGTAAAAGTAGGCATGTTTGTATTCATTGTGATCTTCCTGGTGTTCTGCACAGTGCCTGGCACATAGCAGATCCTCAGTAAATATGAGTTGAGTGAATGAATGGACAGGGGCTCTCTCAATAAATGGTTATGACTATATGAACATGGATTTTGGAACCATTAAGGTGCCAAATATGATTCATCATTGTACAGTTCAGGTTAGGCCATGTGATCCTAAGGTTTTGATTTTTTTTCCAAGCAGTTATTCTGTATTTAAAGAGTCTCAGGCCTAAGATAATAAATGATATGGAAGTGCAAATGAATTTTAGATAGAGTTGCTGGACAGGGAGGCCTCATACTGAAGTTGAAAAACATAGGCCTGGAGAATAACATAAGACGGGCCTCACACAGCAGCCTTGGCCAACTAGATGACTTTAGTCAGATCAGTCAACCCCTTTGAGCCTCCGTTTCTTCATCTATGAAACGTGTCTGTAAAGTTTATATATACAATACCTACACTATATGGCCATCTCCTCAGGTAACAGTGAGAGTGCTTTAAAGAAATCAATATCCAGCTGTAGCTATTCTCAGCTTAAAAATTTCTCATTCCCAACAAATCGTTCACTGGATCTCAACTTTTTCCTTTAGATTCTCAGTTTCACCGAGTATGTTTTGTTGGATGTTATTCTTCAAATAGCTAAGCATCTTTATGTCTCTCTTACTTTTTGTCTAAATCTGGCATAGTTTTATATTGTTATAATGAGTATTTTATTTTTCTTAACTTCATATTAATTATCTATGATGTCTACATACACATTTTGAAACTAAGTCAATGTTTATAAGCAATAACCAATAATATTGAACCAGCGCGTATCTCATAAAATCTTAAGACTCATTGAAACAGTCACCAACATACGAAATGTCTCAATCTAACAATTTAACATTTCTTTTCCTTTGAGGCTGATCTACTATGCATTTAATTACCAATAATTGCCCACCAGGTATAATATGATGAGGTAAATATCAATAATTAGTAATTGTGTAAGACAGGTTAATTTTTTCTTCGGAGAGATTTATTTCTAACTGTTTCTCCAGTGTGTAGCAGTTGAAATATTACATAATGGATTTTTATTGATTTTTAGCTGAACATTGAAGATGTACAAAATACATTTCCATAACTTTGATTGTCATGAGTTTCAGAGCGTATTGATTGGATTGATGTAATATGTTTGTTTAGAATATTAATGTCATGAGAAGAGAAAATGCATTCCAGCAGATAGATGTGACACACTGCATTGAAGAAGAAGGAGGAGAAGAAGGAGGAGGAGAAGAAACGTTGGAGTTCTAATGCCAGACATCAGCCTGATTTATGTTGTGGTTCAAAGAACCACTCATCTCATACCCTCCTGCATGCTTCTATGTAACAAGGGCGCATCACGCCAATGCTGAATAGCCTTATCCTTCTTCCCTTTTAAATGAGTGAGACCATAAAGCAGCAATTGCCTCTTAATGTGTTTGTGGAAAGAGGACTTAGGAAAACAGAAGATAAAGCTCTGATTTTCACAACAATTAGGTAAATGATGCCTTTTCACCAGGGTCACTTGCAGAGAAATGAGTCTTAGAAGTGAGTTGCAAAAGGGGTCCCAGAGGCCGAGTTATGTATGGCATCCTTTTTTCTTCCTGAGAGAGGTCTGGAAAGTTCATTCAAATGCAAATGGCATTAGTGACAAATGTAGTGTTAATTTATCGCAGAGACAATTCTGGCTAGATAATTCAGTCCTAGGGACTGTGTTTATATCTGAAATAACTCCACCTCGGCAGAATCAATCCAGTTACTATAGCCATTTCGGAAAATAAATCAAATTGAATATCGTCAATCCAGTCAGTTGCCTGCCTATTGATCTGGAGGGTTGGAAACACAGAACTGATGGTGCACAGCCCGTAGGACTGCAGCTTGGAGTCTTGGTGGAAGTAGGTTTTAAACTAAACCCTAGTGAATAAGCACTACCTGTTTCCCCTACATAGTGCACAGGGAATAGGCAAAAGGCAAGAGTTTTGGAGTCAGATAAGATGAGAGTTTGAATTCTCCCTCTTCCATTTATTAAATATATGACCACAGGCAAGTTGGTTTATTCTCTTACTCTCATGATCTATAAAGTGGGATAAAGAGACCTAGCTCACAGGATTGCTGTGAGGAACAAGTGTGCCAAGTTACACTATCGCTGTTCACTACCTGAGGACTTCCGCCCCCCTTTTCCCCAACTGGGGGCTCTTCTTCACTTACTGTTGTTCTGTCAGGAAGGGGGAGTGCTGTAGAGATTTTAAGGATTATTTTTAGGTAATTAATTGTGGATCTTAAACAGTGGCCAAACAAATCTTGACTCTTAACTCCCATTACATACAAATATTAATTCCTGGTGGATAATATATCTAAACGTGAAAGGTAAAATAAATACACTTTTTAGAATACAACATAAGAAGATATCTTCATGACCTTGACTAGGAAAAGACTTCTTAAAGGGGCCCACCAAAACACTAATCATTAAAAAATGATAAATTATACCACATTCAAATTAATAAATTCAGTTCACAAAAGAAACCATTAAGAGAGTGAAAATGTCATCTGCAGAGTAGAGAAAGATATTTTTAATTACATATGTTACACAAAAGACTTGTATCTGGAAGGTGTAAATAACTCCCACAAATCAATAAGACACTGACAAATAATCCAAGAGAAAGATTGGTTAGAAAAGTCCCAAAAGTCACATCTCGAAAGAGAATATCCAAATAGCTGTCGCACATGTGAAAATGTGCAGAACTTCATGATTGACGAGGGAAATGCAAAGTGGAGCCACGGTGCAATGCCGTTACACGCCCACCAGACGACCAAGTGTCGGTGAGGAGCCGGAGCAAGCAGTGTGCAGACACAGTTAGGGAGAGGGTAGAAGACGTAATCACTCAGGAGACTCTTTGCAACTCCTGCCAAAGTACAGTATGTGCATCACCAGCAATTCCACACCTAGAGATGTACCCAAAGAAATGCATGGGTAAGTTGACCAAAAAGTATATACAAGAATGTTCATAGCAGCACTGTTTCTAACAGCTCCCAATTGGAAACAATCCCAATGTGGCATATTCACAGAATGGATATGCTGTAGCAAAGAGAATGAAAATTCATTGCTACATGCAGGGCCACGGATACATTCTCATAAGCATAGTGTTGATCTAAAATAAGCCACAGCAAGAGTATACACTGTACTTCACTCCATGTATATAAAATTCAGAAACAAGCAAACTATTCTATGGTGTTAGAATTTATCTTTGAAGGGGAGCAATGAGTGGAGGGGGCATGAGAGAGACGTCTGGAAATGCTGGTAATGTTCTCTTTCTTGATCTGGGTGCTGGTGACATAGACATGTCTACTCTGGGAACTTAACCAGCTGTACATTATGATTTGTGCACTTTTTTTAACGTGTACTCCAATAAAAAGGTATTTTTGTAAGTTTTTGGTGACAACTTCTTGATGAAAAAAATCCCTGAACATAAAACACAATGCATGTTCATTATCAAGAATTTGGAAAATGTAGAGAAAAAAGTTAAATTCATCTCAACATCTACTACTCTGTGTGTATACAGTTTGTATTTTGACATATTCCTTTCCAGTGTTTCTCCTCCTGTTCATACGTGTGTGTCTGTGTAAAGCATAATATCCAATATACAGCGTATCAGTTTTTAACACCTGCTTTTCTTACCTAACAGTGTGTCCAGGGCACTCTCTCCTGCCATTAAATATTCTTCAGGATACTTCAAAAGCCTCCCCTCTCCAGACTTGGCCTGCTGCTGCGCTTAGTCCATAGGCTTGACTATATGTGCTTTCGTCTCATCATTGCTTAAACTACACAGCTGCTGGAGCCTGGAGCTAAAACTGCGTCATTAAAAACAGATCAATTTAGACCTAACAGGATCTTACCAACAGTCTTTGGCAGTGGGTGGCCCTGAACCCAGTATTACTTAATATTGTCATTGTTGGCCTGGATTAGGGGGCCCCTGCAGCATCATCCTCAGCAAGGAGCAGCATCAATTGCATGCAGATTGCATCCCACACCCGGGTCCAGTTGCTTGCTCGTGTGCAGCAGTTGGCATGATTGTGCAACAGGGACGCTCCACGGTCAGGGAGACATAGGTCAGGGCACTAACTCCGTGACTACCGGCTGTGTGACTCTGGCTAAGTGATCTGAGAGTCAGGGACTCTTTACCCTCCGGAAAATGATAATAAGTCCTACCTTGTAGTACAATGTATGTATTTACAATAGTACAGAGCAGAGTGGGCATATAAAAAATGATGGAGACATTAAAAGAAGTAATGATCAAGTCACTTCCTTGCTTACAAACCTTAGAATCAGCTCCCTAGCACGGCAGTGAGGTCTTCACACTGTGTGTTCAGCCTCCTCTTTCACTAGTCTATGGCACCAAGACTTGTGTACCAACCGCCCAGGGTGATCTGCGGGTTCCTGAACACATAATGGCTCACATGTTTGTTTTCTATCTGGAAGCCACTTTGCGCTATTCCCTGCCCCCCTGACACCAATCCTCACCCATTTGCTTCACTAATTTATACTCACCCATATGTTTTTATCCAGATTTGCTCTCTCATCATAGAAATGTTCTCTGATGCTGCCCCGATCTCAAGCCTTGTAAGAGACCCCTCCCATGGATTCCTATGGCCCCCTGGATTTAGCCACATCGCAGGAGTTATCACATTGTACTAATGTCGCCTGTTTACCCTCCCGGCTCTCTTTCAGACAGTAAGCTCCCCAGGGTAAGGTATATCTCGCTCATCCTTATGTCCCCAGGGCCTGGCACAAGACCTGGCAAATAGCTGCTGCGCACAAAATATTTGCTAAGTGCTTGACTATATGTTGCATCTTAATTTCAGTGAGAAATAGCCTCACAAGGTCAAAGAGCCTGGAAATCAGAACAGCCAAGTTTTCTCTCCCCTGGGCACCTACATGGGAAACCAAGTCACGTCAGAAGGATTCTGGAAGACCTAGAAAAGTCAGAAGAATCTAGCATTTAGAGCCCAGACTGAGGCTTCTCATGCCCCCATCTGACTACATGGACGGGATAGTTTTCTTTTTCTGATATTTTGTTGTTAGTGTATAGAAACACAACTGATTTCTGCATGTTGATTTTATATCCTGCAACTTTACTGAATACATTGATTAGTTCCAAAAGGTTTTGGTTGAGTCTCTAGGATTTTCTATACGTAAGATCATATCATCTGCAAATAACGGCACTTTTACTTCTCCTTTCCGATTTGGATGCCTTTTATTTCTTTGTCTTGCCTAATTGCTATGGCTAGGTCTTCTAGTACTATGTTGAATAAGAGAGGTGAGGGTGGGCACCCTTGTCTTACTCCTGATCTTAGAGAAAAAGCTTCCAATCTTTCACTGTTGAGTGTGATGTTAGCTGTGAGCTTCTCGTGTACAGCTTTTATTATGTCAAGGACATTTCTATACCCAATTTGTTGAGAGTTTTTATCATGAAGGCATATTGTATTTTGTCAAATGCCTTTTCTGCATCTACTGAGATGATCATATGATTTTTATCTTTCATTCCATTAATGTGATGCATCACATATATTGATTTGCATATGTTGAACCATCCTTGCATCCCAAGGGTAAATCCCACTTGGTCATGGTGTGTGATCCTTTTAATGTGTTGTTGAACTTGGTTTGCTAATATTTTGTTGAGAATTTCTGCATCCATATTCAACAAGGATATTGCTCTATAATTTTCTTTTCTTGTAGTCTTATCTGTCTTTGGTATCAAGGTAATGCTGGCCTTGTAAATTGAGTTTGGAATTGTTCCCTCCTCTTCAATTTTGGAAGAGTTTGAGGAGGATTGGAATTAATTATTCTTTAAATGAGATGATTTTGCTCACAGGGAAAAGAATGCTTTGAAGTATTTGAATAAAGCTCTGACTCTCTAAACAATGAAGAAGCAGTGTCTACCTTTGTGTCAGTTACTATAATTTTGTCTGTGTGTTGATAGCCCCATCCCTCCCCTACCATCATCCTGACAAGTTTTCTTCGGTCATGTGATCTTCTACTACTTTGAAGTTAAGTTTTGTAGGCATGAGAGCTGGTCCGTTTCTTTAAATTGACTTTCTATCTCTGCTCTGATATGTGTTTATTTCATAGCTGGACTCTCTAAGAAAAATATTCATTCTTTAAGGTCCAAGTTATTGAAAGGCACCTTCTTGAGAGGTACCCATTATAGAATACAGCTTATCACTGATTTTATAGTATGAATATTATATGGTATAGTTGTGATATATGTTATGGTTTCCAGCCTGAAAAACTTGCAATCTGACTAAGGTCTGAACACATGAATTAAAAAAAAAATTAGTAGTAATTTATTATAAGACTTAATCGTGAAGCAAAGAGCTATTACAAGGGTGTTTGTCACAGTGTTAGTTATTTTAGTAAAAAATATAGAAATAACCAATACTTAAATTTTTAAATTATAATGAAGTCTTTTGCTGCTACTGAAATTATACTTTCGAAGATACTTACTAATGTTTCTAAGGATAATTTATTTGAAGAAGAAAAGTAAAGAGGACAAATTCAAAATAGAAGGTCATTATCTGCTATTACTGTGTGAGAAAAATGACATGGATATTGGAAAAGAAGGTGTGCTTATGCTAGAAAATTTGTGTTTAAAAAATTAATCACAGATCTCTTCTCATTTTATTTATTATCCTTATCAAGGTTTATCTTATATCTTTAATACTGGTGAGATTTTTCCTAGCCTGTTATATCTAATTCTGGGTTCCCTGGCAATTTCAAGAATTTGGAATCGATTCAGAGAAGGGCCAGTATGGTGGGTGGGAGAGCAGGTTGTAGAGTCCCACTTTCTACAGGTCTTAAAAATATGACTATATATTTGGTTTCTCTCTGTCCTGCTCTTAGGTTTGACCTTCTCTCAGTATATGAAAATTCCTCAGTATATGAAGATTTATGCGTTGTCCATTTGTGAAACTTTTCTAGGAAAAAGTGCTTTCTAGGCAACTTCCAGAAGGCATTAAACAATAACAGGATTTGGTTTTGCAAAGAATCTTGAAGGTCTAGTGCAACTGCTGTCATTATAAATGGGGAAACCGAGGCACAGAGAGTCTAGGGACTTGCTTGGTACTTGATGGCAGAACTGTTTATTCTGAGTGTCCTTTTCTGTTTGCCTCTGCCGATGATGGCTTCCCTTGTGTTTGACATTTAACCTGCAGGGCTGTTTGGGATAAGGCTCTGCCATTTTCTGCCTCCTTGCTGAGTGATGCTGGAAGGCACACAAGACAGCAAGAGCTGACCGATGAGAGACGGACGCAGCTAATTCTCAGTGGGGTCGAGCAAGGTGGGCCTTCCCAGGGCACATTCCTGGGCAGAGATTTAGGAAGCAACACAGAAAACTTCATGGAAAGTGTATGTCATTCTTAAAGCATCAGGTTTAGCTCTGACTTGCCTGCATTTTTGATGATTTATATTTATTTTTTTAGAATTCTGTTTATTAATTTGACAGGCTTTAGGAGGAGACAGTATAATAAATATAGAAATAATAAAAATATATTTAGAAACATAAATTGACCAAAATTTATCATGTTTTGGTCATTTCAGGGGAATATTTTCAAGAAATTCAGTTCAGAATTAAATTTGGGAAATAAAAATATTACGCTAAACATTTTTGTTTGACCAGGGGATATAATATGATTGTTAAGACAGCTTGACTAAAGAAAGACTATCTCTACTTTGCTTTGTGTTAACTACCATACATTTGATATTTTTCCTTACGAGTCTCTAAATCACAGTGCACACCGTAAAACAGGCATCACAACACTCTCCCCGACTCCCTGTATCCTTCTCTCACCATTAGTAAAATAAAACTCACAGTCGAGTCTTGGATCTTCAAAGGCTGGGTGTGGCTATTGGGTGAAATTGAATGTCATGTTATTTGTGGGAGAAAATTGCCGTTTTCCTAATGAAAACTTGGGAAGGGACTCTATCACCTGCTGTCCCCACCCTCCTGATGGCGGCAAAGCGGCGGGAGGCTTCGCTGGACCCACTGCAGTGTGGGGCCCGGGACACCCTTCACCAGCTCCAGGGTTGCACGCTTCCCTTTCTTTCTCTGGAAAACCCATTTTTGAGGAGTTCAAACGACTGCCGCTTCTCAAGGCTCAAAAGGAGCGATGCAGGTATAACTTACCTATGTTACTGCGTGAAAGGACCACGTGCTCACCTGCGCATCAAATAAAATGGGCCCTAACGGATTTAGCTCAAAACAAAGATCAAGAAAAAAATCTGTTGGAGTCCTTCCCTTCACCTTTCTTCAGTTTTTATATTTGAGTGGAAAAATCAATACAGCTGAGGGCAGCAGGCTGGAATTATAGCTCATCCACCCTCCTTTGCTATATGCAAGATGTCATATGACTTCTATATTTGCTTTGCAATTTCCTATCATTAATCATTGATTCCTTGTTTATGTGATCTTACTGTGATCCACATCTTTGTAAGCTCTTTGTTATTTTATATCTGAGTTGACTTAAGTGAATAATCAGAAAACAAATTGCTGCCTAATATTGTCTCAAGATGAACTGAGAATTAAGGTCTGGAAAGAATGGTCCCTGGTGCGGCTGGGATATCTTCCATCCTGTTGTTTGTATAAATGCGTGAGTCCTTCATGCTGAGATGATGCTCATGGTTGTTTGAATAAATTACTCTGAACCTGTTGTCCTTTCTACCATGAGGATACATGCAATTTTTTTGCTTGTGTGTTTTTCTGCCCTGTGGTTCCAGCAGTGGCCTCTTTAGAGAGATGTCTACTATTTCCCACGCTGGCCCTTTCCTTGGTCTTGTTCTTGTTTTTACTCCAAATTTTTTTAATGTGTTTTAGTCTGTCTGCTACATACTAATATGTGTGTCCACTGGCTGTTTCATTGTAACATTATTTCAAGATGTTTCACCATATCCTTGTCTTTCTGTTCTCTGCCCATATTGTTTCTAATTTCCCTACTGGAACTTTCCATGGTGTCCAGGATAGTCCTGGTTCTCCACCTGTTGTCCTATTATCATTACCTATAGTTCCCCCTTTCACGCTGAAAAGTGAAGGCAGTGAAAATTACAGTGGTCTCTTTACCCATAAAGTCATTACTTGTCCCGGATTTCATATCCACCTTTGGAGAATATTTCAGGGAAAGCCTGATTGGGTAGGTACCTAATTTAGATCCATCTTCTCCTGTCATGTATGAAGTCATAAAACAGGGCCAGATCCTGAACCTAACACCAATCAGGATGCGTCTAAATGACAGACAGAGTGGCAAAAATATTTTAAAGTCCTCTAAACTCTTCTGGTCATTGCTATTTACTCAGAAGCTGCATATGATTCTGCACTTGTCAGCAATGATTACTGTAGTCTTTATTTTCCTCCTTTCCCCAATGCATATTTATGATGTCTGCACATACTGTGTACTAAGCACTGTTTTAAGCATAAGTCTGTCTCAGTGACTGTACTGGATAAACTCCCTACAGTCATGGTGCTTATTCCAGGGGTTGGAGGTAGAGCCACAAAATGAAAAGTTAAATAACGAAACAGAAAATCAGATAACGTTAAGTCTTGTTTAAAAAAAGAAAGAGTGATGCGATAGAAACTGAAAGTTGTCACTGAGAGTATCTTAGAATGGAAGACCAGAAAAGTGTCCTCAAAGAAGGGGGCATTTAAGAAGAGAACCAAATGGTATGTGGGTGCCAGTCATGGGAAGATGTGTGGAAAACACATTCCAGGCCGAGGGAACCCTGAAAGCAAATGTCCTAAGGAGGAAGGAGCTTAGCATGTTTGGGGAACAGGAAGAAGACCAGTGAAGCTGGACGTCACAGCAAAGAGGACTAGCGTAAGGGATAAAACTAGAGAGAGACAGGGGCCAGGTCACTAGGGGGTAGGTCACGGCAAAGAGCTCAGATGCATCTCTAAGTGGGTGTTTCACATGGTCTCGATATGCCATGATATACATTAAAAAATATTCTCACCAGT
Organism: Ceratotherium simum simum; assembly: GCF_057802395.1. NCBI lineage: Eukaryota > Metazoa > Chordata > Mammalia > Perissodactyla > Rhinocerotidae > Ceratotherium > Ceratotherium simum. The sequence goes on from NC_141909.1 coordinate 4,091,601, forward strand.
ACATGTAGAACAGAGTGAGGAGGGCAATTAGAGAAGTAGGGAGGCCAGTTAGAAGTCTCCTATACTCTCCAAGGGTAAAATAAAAAAGCCTGGGGCTGGGGTGGATATAGCAGAGATAGGAGAAGGGAACTTATTTGCTGTGTCTTTGGGACGTAGAGTCATCATGACTTGCTGAAGAATTGGATGGAGGAGGTGAGAAAGGACGATGAATCAATGATGCATCCTAAGAACTGGCTGTAGCAACTGGATAAGAGAGTAGGTATCTAGAGTAGTAGATAATGGTTGGAAGAAAATGAAGAGTTTTATGTTGTTATGATAAGTTTTGAAGCCATGAGATTTACAAGTGGGGATGTCAAATGGAAAGTTGGCTGTTGGTCCACAAGCCTGGAGTTCAGGGCAGAAGAAAAAGCCAGAGATATAAATTTGAGAGTCATCGGTATATTTGTTGTTAGTGCCACTGAGTGGATTCTGACTCCTGGTGACCCCGTCTACAGCAGAGCTGAACCATACCCAGTCTTTTTGTGCCAGTCTCTTACCTTCCAGCAGTGTATCCCAGGATTTTCATGGCCAATTTTTCAGAAGTTGCTGGCCAGGTCCTTCTTCCTAGTCTGTCTTAGTCTGGAAGCTCTGCTGAAGTCTGTCTATCATGACTCACCCTGCTAGTATTTGAAATACGGTGGTGGTGGCATAGCTTTCAGCATCACAGCAACATGCAGCCACCACAGTATGACAAGCAACAGGCGGGTGGTGTGGTTCCCTGACTGGGGAAGGAACCCAGGCTGCAGAGGTGAGAGTGCCAAATCTTAACCACTAGGCCACCAGGGCTGGCTCATTGGTATATACATTGTGTTTTAAAAAGTCACTTCACAAAATTGGATAATCTAGAAAGAAAGCATAGTGAAGAAATCTCGTCCAGACTCAGCATTTAGAATTTGAACAAAGGAGACTGTGATGCAGAAAAAACATGACAGCAGGTGTCACAGAAGCTGAGAGAAGACATGTTTCAAGAGGTACAGGGTATTCATATGTGCTGAAAGCTTCTGAGAGGCCTGGAGAGACAAGAAGGAGGTGAGACCTCTGGATCTGGCAGCACCGCCACCAGTGGTTACGAGGGAAAGAACAGCTTCCAGGTAGAGGCCAGAGCCCTGATGGGAGGGAGTTCGAGGCAGAACAATAGGTGAGGAAGTAGAAACAGTGGCTCCAGCTTCCTTCAGGAAGCTTTGCTGTCTGGGGGAACAGAGAAATGGGGTTTTTATTAGATGGAAACAGGAAATGAAAAGAGGTTTTCTGTTTTTTAATAAAAGAAGCCAGAACACATTTGTGTGTAGATGATAAAAATGATCCAGTAGAAAGAGAAACTGATGGTAAAGGAGGAGAGATGATGGGGTAGAGAAGAAATAGGCAATTGGCCTTTGAAAGGAAAAAGGACACTTCATCCTTTGAAACCTAAGAGAAAGCAGAGAGATGGGAAAACTCCAAGCTGTTAGGCTGCCAGAGTTGGTGGTAGTAAGAGGGAGTTCCTTTCCATTTCCTTTTATTTTATTAATGAAGTATGAGGCAAGATCAGCAGATGTAAGGTTTGGGAGGATGTTGTAGGGTGCAGGTTCAGTATGGACTATTTTGATCTGACTGTGACTTCTGAGATGACCTTGTGCCTGTACTCAGGACTGGTTGGACCAGGAGCCATGTGTGCTATGATTATACCATCAGGGTCTCTCCCAGTCACGGAGCTTAATGGTGCTTTGCCCAGAGGCTTGTGTGCTCGAGAACAACTCTCTGCAGTCTTGGCCCAGTCTCCATTTCCAATATTTTCTCACATTTCTCTATTTCACTGTGTCTTTCTTATTGTTCTTTCCTCTTCTTTTCAGCCTTACTTTTTCTGGGCCTTTATTCCCATCATTTTCCTGGTTTGAATATTCAAATCCTACTTCTGCAAGGGAAGTGGGCCAATTCTTTTCATCCCAGTTAAAACCATACCTTCAAGATGACACCTTCCTGATCACATCCATCTCCTTCTCCAATCTGAAATGAGTGAGTTCTGTCTTGGGACACTCATAGAACATTCATTCATTTATTCATCTATCTATTCATTCATTCAACAACATGTATGGATCATCTACAATGTACTAGAAGTATGCCAGGTAGGCTCCAGGAATATAGTGGTGAGCAAATTGACCTAGTCTTTGTCTTCACGCAGTTTACAATCTAGAAAAGGTGCTATGGTGGAGAAGGTACCCTCAGTAACTTTATCCCCTTATTTTTACCTGGGTGAGCACCATCCATTGTCGACTTCAGTTTTTAAACTTCCTTGCAGCTCGGTTTGGCATGTGAATAAGTTCTAGCCAATAGTTTATAAATTGAAGTGTCCTGTACCATTTATGGGATGCAATCTTAAAGTGAGGGAGCATGCTTCTTTTTGTTTTTTTTTTTCTTTTCTGTTTCCTCATTCTGCTGCTTGGAATGTAGTGTCGACTCCTGGAGTCGACAATACGATGGAAGCCAAATGTTGAGTTTGATTAGCATAAGATTCTAGAAGAACACTAGGTCCCTGGCACCTTCAGATTCCATTTGCCTCTATCCAGCTCTGCACTTTTAGAATAAGAAAGTACAGCCTTGTTGATTTAAACCACTGGAATTTCAAGTTTTCTGTCACACACAGTTGTGTTGAATTAAAATAAGGTCTAACGACTAAAAACTGCAGGATGCTCCAAGAACGTATAATATAATCCAGTCTAGTGACTTAGAGGTGTTTTTCCAGAGTAGTAGACTTGGAGTTGAGATCAGAAGAAAGATCTGGAGTTTAATACAGCTGTGGAAGAACAGTATTCCAGGTGGCGGGAATAGTACCAAAAGACGCTAAAACAAGACAGAACGCAGCGTGTTTAAAGATCCAAAGATTGTGGCGTTAACTGAGTAAAAGAGCAAACGAGTGGCTCAGTGTGAGCCTGGAGTGGTGGGCAGAGGCCAGATTACTCATGACGTAGCTACAGTGAAAGTTTTGGTCTTTATTCTAAAAAGAAATGGGAAACTACTTAGAGTTTTATGCAGATATTTCAATGATCAAATCTGTGGAGCTTTAAAAATATCTCACTGGGGCCGGCCTGGTGGCTCAAGCGGTTAAGTCTGTGCGCTCCGCTGCAGCGGCCTGGGGTTCGCCAGTTCTGATCCCGGGCGTGCACCGACGCACCGCTTGTCAGGCCATGCCGTGGCGGCGTCCCATATAAAGTGAAGGAAGATGGGGACGGATGTTAGCCCAGGGACAGTCTTCCTCAGCAAAAAAAAAGAGGAGGATTGGCAGATGTTAGCTCAGGGCCGATCTTCCTCACACACACACAAAAATATCGCACTGATTGCAGTAGGGAGAACTTACTGGAGACGAACAACAGAAGGTGCAGGCAGAGCGTCTGGGAGGCCAGCATCACGCTATTCGCTCCGTTTGGGAGGAGGAAGCAACGTCCAGAAAGAGTGCACACCCTTGAGTAGAATACGAAGGGTCAGAGGCTTCTGGCTTCATCTGGGTTCCCCTTAGATATCTGCATGCATAATTTACCTCGTCTGCTACATTACGGGCTGTATTTTATACATCTTTGTGTATTCTCTCCCACCCAGCAGAATGCCTTGCTCACAGTAGGTTCTCAATACGTATTTATTGATTTAGTTAACGGATGGATGAATAAACAATGGTTGTATAATTCTTCCCAAAGGAATCCAATGATGCTAGCAGAACTTGCTAGAAAGATCCTTTGAGACTTGTTTATTTGCCAACTTTGTTGATGTTTGTAGCTAAGGCAGCATAATCTGGAAGAATAGGTCTGATTTTGTAAATTGATTTGCCTGTGAAAATAGCCCATCTTACGGAGTTACCAGTATGAGCAACAGGGATGGTGCAAGCTGTTTTCTGGCAAACAAAGCTTCTGAAGAAAAAAAATATAACTTTAACCTATTTGCTCTTTTGCAACCATGTAGCAATAACTGTAGGAAGCCGTGGCTTTTTCTCCTTTGTAATAATGTAGGCTTGAGTAACAAGTTTTGAGTAACAAATGATTTCACTATGTCTGGTTAATTCTTAAGTGTGGTTTATCAGTTGATTTAATGCTTTTTACAAGCATCAGGAAATGAATAGAGAAACAGAGAACCATCTCCATCACATATTCCCGGAATTGATAGTGACTAGGAGAATCAAATGTTCTGTGCTTAGCAATAACATTCCTGAGCAGTGCTCTAACCTCAGGGTGAAACATTCCATGGAGGCTCAGAAGCCCTGAGTGGGACAGAGCCACGTTCAGAAGAGCACATGGCTCCAAGGTCAGGGAGACCCAGATGACAAATGGAAACAAGAATACATGCAGACCACCATTCAGGAGCTGCTGAAAACAATGCTTTTTAAAACAATTCATAGTTTACTCCAAATTTTAAGAGCTCATTCAGCATTTTGAATGATGGTGTTCTCACCACCATGTTCGTAAAGAAACGGGAAAAGCCAGGGAACCAACCAAAGATCTCCAGTAACCATGAAAATATGCGTGAGTCGTAGTACTTCAAGTTCAACAGTTAAAGATCAGGAGGAGTTGAAAGATACACCAGGTGGTTTCCTGAGAGGTGTGGAGGGATGGTGTTCTTCTCCAGCAGGTCACTTTATTTTCCACTTACATATAATTATTGACAGCCTATCAAGAATCAATTTGTCTTCAAAACTTCCTGCAACATGGTAAAATACACGATTTGAAAAGAAATTGCATTAATGTATACATCCTCTCCATCTCTCTCACTTACTCTCTCTTTCTCACACACGCACACACACACACTCTCAACAAATAAAATTTAGAAAGTCAAAACTTTATTAACCATTAAGCTCCCAGTTATTAATCAGCAAATTTAAATAATATACTAAAAATTATCAGAATAATTGTCATCCAATAAAACTAATAAATACTTCTTAAAACTATAGGTCAATTTGGAGGCTATATCATGGTTTTTTTCATTGCACGATTGCTTTAGCTCTCCATCTTACTTTGTGAATGTCAGAATTAACTCTTAGCCATTTTTTAAAAAATTTGTGACTACACAGATGTGGTTTTCCTCCTTTCTGTAAATAATTTTGTTTTAATTCTGAATGCATTATAAAGTCATTGTAGATACTTTAGAACAATACATAAGGATATTAAGAATAAAATTACCTGAAATCCTATTTTGAAGACTTTCTTCTATATTCCGGAATTTTTTTAGTATCCAGATGTATATTAGTTGAGATAACAGTGAGCACTGATTGCACACTGTATGTCAGGCACTGTGGGATAGACTGTACTGGTATCAGTTGATTATTCATTCAATTCTGCATGAATTTTGCAATTTTTATTGTGATTTTTTAAGATTATACCATATATTCTTTTCCATATCTCTAAAAATTCCTAGTAAACATGATTTTTAATGCCTGTTGCTTTTATGGGATGGATATACCATGGCAGGCTTATGTAACTGAAACATTTGGATGTTTCCAATTTTTCCTTAGTGTAAATAATGTAAATGTTTTCATTTACTGTAATTGTATTACAATATTACTATGATAATGAAATCAAAAGAGTTACATCTTTGATATAAATCCTCATATGTGTTTCTGATGGCAGAGCTAAGATAGATTCCCAGAAATGAAACTTTGCTGGGTGGAAGACTTGGAACATTTTCTATACACAGCATTTTTTAAAGGGGAATTTTCATAGCAAAAGATATGTTACTTTGACCAGATTTGCCTTGTTGAAATGCAAGTTAAGGACTGAAAATCAGTTAATTATTCAGACCTCCCCGAACAGGCGAGCTGAGTGATTTGGAGCCCCTAGCCCATTGGATATTTGCTTCTAAGCCTGCTCTGGTTTTATTCAAATTTCCTACGGGAAGTGAGAAAGATCAAAAATAGTGCTCACCATTTGATGATCATTGATGACCGAGGCATACAAATGCTGTGACAATCTTCAATAACCAAGGCCCACGAATGCTGTGCTGCTCATGAGTTGAGTGGAAAAGTGGTGAGCCAAGCCTTCCTGTTCAGCAGCAGCTTGAATGGTGCCAATGGCAGCAGGAGTTTGTCAGGAGACCCCTGCTGAGAGGGAGGCAGGCATGAGCCGGGGACTGGATGCCTGTGAGCCAAAGCCACGGAGTCTAGTACCTAACAATGCTCTGCTTTCACTCACTAGTCAAGAGGACGATGTTTCCAGGTCCATTCCCATCAAAGCAAACTAATGCCCACAGCATTTGGTCAATATCCAGAGAATATCTCTCTGACTCCCCCATTGAAATCTCATGAGTACCTTCCATGGAGAGAGCCAATTTGGGGGCCATGTGGAAAGCCCCCGGCTTAGTAAATTGCCGACAACATCATCTTCCTTCTCTCCTTTCTTCCTTGAAAGTAAGAACTCTGGTGTTTAATATAGGACCACTCTGGGCCTTGACCAATGGCCTGTGTGCTAATCTGCACATTTAGGATATCTATTGGGTCCAGAGAGAGCACAGGAGCAATGGGCCACTTTAACAGCTTGCGGATTCTCTGGCACCGTCGGAACTTGGCCAATTTGCGTTGATGTAGCAGTAAATAACTCACCCTGAGAAAGGGTTATGAAGAACACGTCCAGGTTTCTGAGTAGTTCAGACTAGATTTGGGGTCTGTGGTTGCCTGCCTCAGGAAGATAATCCGATCCTCCTGTGTTACATCATCAAACACTCCCAGGAGCTCAAATAATGCTATTGATTTGAAGGATCTACTCCAGGTAGAAGTTTAAGACTTACCATAAGCCCACAAAAGGATCTATTGGAAAGTTTACTTTGTGAGGAGATAGACAAGAAATGACTTTCCATTCTGCCTTGGAGAACATGCACGGTGCTAGTGCGACAGAGGCATCGCAGGCCCGTAGTACCACGGCCTCACTGGAGGAGAAGGACGGGTGTAATGGACCAGGAGTAGGCAATGTGTCTCCAAGACCCAGGTTGGGCCATGATCTTGGGAAGGAGACAACCGGGAAATCTCAGGTCTACTCTGTGCAAATGTCTGCTCCAAGAAAGTGACGCTCCACGCAGCACCCGATGCTGAGATTCCCTCTACCTTTTCCTTGCTAATTATTCAAACTGCTTATCTTAACCCCTGAGTCGTGAATCCCCAGCTCTGAGATCAAACTTTTCCACACAGTATTTGGAGATCTGAGCGGGCCCCAAGGGTCTTGTTGTAGCCATGCTTCTTTGTTTCCTCTTGTTTTTTCTCCAGCTGGAATCTCTATGCCTGGAGTTTCCAGGCATTGGTCTAAGTGTTACACCCTAGAGTCTTGTAAATCCTATGTCGTCTACCTTCCTATCTTGTTATTAGGCTAACCATTCTGAGCTCCGCTTCACTGTACTAGTCAAGTCCTCCTTACATCCCCTCCAGTTTCCAACATATTCCTCAGGTTGTGATGTCTCACACCCCCCACACTCCCTCCAGCGTGGCCTGAGCAGCAGGGAGGGTGGTTCCTTTCTCTCTCAGTTACTGTCCAGGTCAGAGACAGAGCAGCTCAGAGCCTGTGCTGAGGTCTGTTAGCCTAGACAGTCCCTTGTTGCCAAGCGGGATCCTCCCCATCCCGTAGGTGCCAAATGCCCAACCCAGGCCTTCCTATTCCAGACGTGGACTTCACACTCCTTCATGTTAAACCACAGCTTGCTGCATAGGGCCCAACGCTGCAGTGCATTGAGGACTTTTTTGGATCCTGATTCTGCCACCCAGTGTATTTGCCGTCCCTGTACTTTTGGGACTTGCATCTTTGATTAATATTTTCCCTCTTTGCATTAAGTCATTGATTAAAATGTCAAATAGAGCACAAACTAAAGACTGTGAACTTCCCTCCCTACCCACATTAGTTCATTAACCAGTGACTTTTGGGTATGGTTATTTAACACGTTACTGATTCTCTTCCTCAGCCAAAGCTGCAGTCACCATGGGGTGGAAGCCACATCCTCCATCTTTGTATTCCTAGTACTCAGGAGAGTGCCAAGCATGTGGCAGTCACTTACAAATAGATGTTGGTTGGATAAGATGCTTGTCAAAATGTTTTATTTTAAATTTCATCTAGTCTGTCAGGATCTTAGAAAAGACCCTGTTCTAGCTGACTGAAGTCCCACATAATTGCTCATTAAAACATTTGCATGAAATTTGAGTCTAGTAATCCTGTCCAGGAAAGAAACCATGCTATCACGGCTGGTTCTTCTTGACCCTCCCTGGGTCGTAGTTATCGGTGTTTTCTCTTTAGGTGCTCTCAGACCGTTATTTTAATAATCTGTTCCAGGGATGTACTTTAAATTCACCAACCTATAGTTTGCCTTAAGTGAATCTTCTTCTTTGCTGTGGTTATTGAAATGCCATTTAACCACTTTTGTTTTCTGCAGTCTTTCCTTCCTCTCTCTGCTTTTCAAAGATCACAAAGGTGTTTCAGCAATCACATTCATGAAGGTCTTCCGGGCCCTGAGATTTTGTTTAGGGCACTCAGACAGTCTACCGGCTTTACGCACGTCGGGTTTCTCGTCTCCTGACCTTTACCCCGAGCTGACCTCCCATTTGTATCAGTATATCATTACTTCTAAGATTATACTCACGATAAAAAAGAGAATGAGAGAGAGAGAAGGAAGGAGGGAAGGAAGGAAGGAGGGAAGGAAGGAAGCCTTTTTGTCTCAGCATTATCTTGTCTCTGAAAAGCAGAAATTTGTATTGGGGTTATTGGCTCGAAAGGGGTGGAGGGAGGCCTGTGGGGAGTGAGGAGTGGAGTCAAGTGTTGTGAGGTTTGGGCCCAGAAGAAAGGATATTATGCAGCTAGTGCCAAGCTCCTTTTCCACCAGACAGGGACTAGGTTTCATTTTACAGAGGGAAACATTTAACAAAGACTGCATTCTTCCGGTCACATGGGCATACTTTAAAACTCACATTTATTTCTTACCACAGCCACCCAAGCAATCTGGGATCCCACACAAACGTGCAGTGCCTTCTGGAGAGGAAGTTTCTATGAATATTTTAGAAACAACAACAACAAAAACAAGAACAAAAACAAAACCGGCTGGAAGAGTCTGAATCTCAAAAATCTCAAAATTCTGATAAATTTTGAGACCTTCTAGAACAATACGAACATTCTCCTTGGTAGGTCAATAAGATAACTCACTCTTTGAAACAATAATGCTCTGTTTTTCTCAAGTTGAGGAACTAAAATAATGGAGAAAGTCCCTGGTCCTAATTTCTCTAAACAGACAAAATCTAAAAAGCATGTGGCTGGAGTCATAGTCGGGTAAACATAAGCAGGATTGTGGAACACACAGGAACCTCCAACTTGCTGGGCACTCATATTTTCCTTCATTCCCTGAAGAATTGCTAAACCCAGCAATTAAGAAGAGTAAACACCAATACTTTGCCTTGAGGGGAATTGGGGGTTCAAGCTAAAATATCTAAGAGATTTGAAATCTGTGATTAAATACAGTCTTGGTCTTAAATGTCCACAATTTTGTCTTTGTCATCGACTTTCCACAGTAACTTCTTTCTGAATAGCTCTACCTCAGGTTACCGATTTAGCTTTCTTATGTAATAACCCCCATAAACGACCACTTGATCAACTGCTCTTCATTCATGTTTTGTTTTTCCAGTCTTCTCAATTGGAATAAATGAACATATGACTTGACTTTAACCTATTTTTCCTTGTGCTTAAAACAAAAGAGCACAATGTTACGTATGGATGCATGCATTTGTTTAATTTCAATCCCAAGGACCTCACCAATGGGAAGTAGGAGGTTAATCAAAGTAGAAAAAAATTCTTCTCACCCTTTGCTGTACCTATAGTCAATGTGCAGCAAAAATAAAAATGGAACAGTGATATTTTGGATAGTATTGTCTTTACTGAAAGGCTAATTGTGGTTGTATTTCAGAGAAAGGGAGATTACTAACAATATGTTTCATAGTACAGTTGATTCTCATTATTAGCAGCACTTACATTCTATAAAGTCACCATGAACACAGAACTAGCCAATTCTGAACTATTGCTCCTAGAGGAAATACAAGGTTACGTTCCTGCGAGACTTTGGTTAGGACGTTTTCACCAACCGATCAATTCATACTTTTGTTGTATGTGTGTTTCTGTTTCAAGACACCCTATGTAATATATGTTGTTGACTCATTAACATTGAGCTCACTGCCATCAGCACTGTAACTCAGCCTGGAGGAAGCTTGTCTCACACATGTCTGCTCCGTGAGGCACGGCACAGCCTTCTCACACTTGGGAGCATGGACAGCACTTCAGCACTACACTTTCGGGCCATTTTAAACAGCGAAATCAACAACAAAAAGCACAAAATGTGAAAAAAGCACCAAATACCACAGAAAGGACCCTTGTTTACAGCATGAGAGCTGAAACAGGAAGGCAGAGTGTCACCTTGTTAGACCTCAGCTGGGAACATGCACATTGGGTGGCTCACATTTTTGGCCACTCTGCAAATGTCCACAAATACCAAGAAAGCACCATGAATATGGATGAGGTTACAAATAAATTTTAACAAGCAGGTAAATTTGCAAATATGGAATCTGTGAATAACGAGGATCAATTGTACTTCTGAAAGAGTCATCTAAAGCATTTATATCCTATATTGATATATTCTTTTCCCAATACTGACACTGTCACTTCTGAATATTCACAGCTTCTTACTTAACTTTCTCTTCCTAGACAATCCTTTGGAATTAAAAAAAAATTTTCATTCCCACGAGCAGTGAATGAGGGTTCCCTTTTCTCCACATCCTCTCCACCAGTAGTTATTTTTTATCTTCTTAATTATAGCCATTCTGACTGGCATGAGGTGATATCTCATCATGGTTTTGATTTGCATTTCCCTAGTAATTAATGATGTTGAACATCTTTTCATGTGCCTGTTGGCCATCTGTCTTCTTTGGAAAAATGTCTGTTTGTATCCTCTGCCCATATTTTGACCTAGTTGTTCATTTATTTGTTGTTGAGTTGTATGAGTTCTTTATATATTTTGGAAATTAACCCCTTGTCAGATATCTGATTTGCAAATATTTTCTCCCAGTTGGTGGGTTGTCTTTTCATTTTGTTGATGGTTTCCTTTGCCATGCAGAAGTTTTTTAATCTGATGTAGTCCCATTTGTTTATTTTTTCTTTTGTTTCCATTGCCTGAGTAGACATGGTATTCAAAAAGATACTGCTAAGACCGATGTCAAAGAGTGTACTGCCTATATTTTCTTCTAAGAGTTTTACGGTTTTGGGTCTTACATTCAAGACTTTAATCTACTTTGAGTTAAGTTTTGTTTATGGTATAAGATAATTATCTACTTTCATTCTTTTGCATGTGGCTGTACAGTTTTCCCAACACCATTTATTGAAGAGACTTTCCTTTCTTCATTGTATGTTGGCTCCTTCGTCAAAGATTAGCCATCCATAGATGTGTGGGTTTATTTCTGGGGTCTCAATTCTGTTCCATTGATCTCTATGTCTGTTTTTGTGCCAGTACCATGCTGTTTTGATTACTATAGCTTCGTGGCATATTTTGAATTCAAGGAGTGTGATGCAACCTGGTGCAGCCACTATGGAAAACAGTATGGAGATTTCTCAAAAAATTAAAAATAGAAATACCATATGATCTAGCTATTCCACTACTGGGTATTTATCCAAAGAACATGAAATCAATAATTCAAAAAGATTTATGCACCCCTATGTTCATTGCAACATTACTCACAATAGCCAAGACATGGAAGCAACCCAAGTGCCCATCAATGGATGAATGGATAAAGAAGATGTGGTATATTTATACAATGGAATACTACTCAGCCATAAAAAAGACAAAATCATGCCTTTTGCAACAACATGAATGGACCTCGAGGGTATCATGCTAAGTGAAATAAGCCAGACAGAGAAAGACAAGCACTGTATGATTTCTCTCATATGTGGAAGATAAACAAACACATAGATAAGGAGAACAGATTAACGGTTACTAGAGGAGAAGGGGTAGGGGGTTGGGGCAATAGGGGTAAAGAGGAAGATATGTATGGTGACAGATAAAAACTAGACTATTGGTGGTGAACACGATGGAGTTTATACAGAAACTGAAATATAATAATGCACACCTGAAATTACACAATATTATAAACCAATGTGACCTCAATTAAAAAAAAAATTTCCTGGGGCTGGCCCAGTGGTGCAGCGGTTAAGTGCGCGCGCTCCACTGCTGGCGGCCCAGGGTTCGCAGGCCCGGATCCCAGGTGCGCACCGACGCACCGCTTGTCAAGCCATGCTGTGGTGGTGTCCCATATAAAGTAGAGGAGGATGAGCACAAGTGTTAGCCCAGGGCTGGTCTTTCTCAGCAAAAGGATGAGGATTGGCATCGGATGTTAGCTCAGGGCTGATCTTCCTCACACACACAAAAAAATCCCTGGTTATTACTTTCCACACCCAGCCTCTAATTCACTAGGGACTGTGTTTTTTTTTTGTTTGTTTATAATGAGTAAATTCCATGATGGGAAAGGAAGCTGTGGCAGATGTTGTCAGTGCCCCCTACTCATATCTCCTCAGCCCACCCCAAATACAACACGCAGACATGCTTGTGGCTTTCTTCGACTTTTTGCCTGAGGACATTCTCTGTCCAGAGGAATATGCTAGACCCATAGAGGGCAGACCATGCCTCAAAAGTAGTTGAATACGGCTGCAACTCACCCCTTGGTGGAACGATTCCAGGGTGGCTTCTCAGCGGAGTGTGCCCTGATGCCCACAGCACTCACCTGCGTGATAGACCCTCCCACCTTTCCTGTCTCAACACCCCAATCTCTGGATCACCTCTCACATTAACTACTTTTATTCAAATCCTAGAATCAGGTTCTGCTTTTATGGCAACGCACGCTAAGGTAGAAATAGTTTTTCTGTGAACCCTGATGGAACAATTTGCATTTCTGCAGAACAGTTTGAGCTCTAAGCTTAGAGACACAGCAGAGCCTTCTGAAATGGGGTCCCCTGGACACCAGCCTTGCTTCTGTCCCTGCCTAATTCCTTGGCGCCTGTGTTCGTTTCCTAGGACTCCTGTAACAGATAGCTGCAACCTGGGCCACTTAAAGCCACAGAAATGTATTCTTTCACCATTCTGGAGGCCAGAAGTCTAAAATCCAGGAGTCAGCAGGGCCAGACTCCCTCTGAAGACTCTAACGGAGAACGTGTTCCAGGCCTTTCTCTCAGTCTCCAGTGTTGCCAGCAGTCTTCGCTGTTCCTTGGCCTGTAGACGCATCACTCCAGTCTCTGTCCCCATCATTACGTGTGTGTGTCTGTATCTTTCCCCCCCTTCTCATAAGGACTCCAATCACTGGATTAGGGCCCACCCTACGACTGCGTGTTAACCTGATTACATCAGCAAAGACCACATTTCCAAATAAGATCACATACACAAGTGGTTGGGACATGAACATATTATTTTGGGGACACAGTTCAACCCACAACTGTTCCCTAGGTCCCTTTTCTGCAAAATGCAAGGGTTTGGTGAAGAAGCTGGTGTCTGAGGTGCCTTTAGCTCCTGAGTTCTCTAATTTAGACTGCAAAGATGAGTGTGACTTTCATTGCTGTTGTTCTTTTACTCTTTACTCTCTTATCTTCCCATTATCACCACAGTATAAGTCCAGTTATGGTTCGTCTAAAAAGAAATACACATATAATCACATAGTAAAATATAGATAAAATAAAGCATAAATCAAATTGATGTCTCTTAAAATAATTATTTTCTCAACCCTAAGCATGTAACTTTCTAACTCAATCTAATAGACTCATTTAACATTTGTAAAATATTTTGAAAGCGCTGGGTGAAAGTAACAATTACTAATGACACAAATTTCCTCAAGGACAGTTATGTTGCTGAAGATGTCTTGCTCAGGTGCAATCAAATGAAAAATTCACATCAGAATTTTATCTGCCCGGGACTAGAGGTGGGTTTGCAAGGTTCAGAGTGCCTTCCACACCGTTTAATTTCTCCTGCCAGGGCACATGTACTAATAGGGCCTACGGTCTTTTATTTTTCTCTAAGCTATAACGTATTCTGTACAACTACAGTACTGTTGACTGGAAATTAAAACAACAGGTATAAATCATATCATTTACCCTGAGGAGCTAAGCTTTAGAAAGGCCAGTCTCCTTGAAGGTTGTTTTTTTTCTGATTGCTTATTTTGTAAGACTTACTTTTTTTTTTGTTCAATGTTCTGTTTATGCTACAGCAGCCAATGGAAATGAAAGCAGATTACCCTTGGAAGGAGGTACACAAGTTGTTTACTGTGCTGTGCAGCACAGCCTTGCGAATATCCACTGAAAGGCAAGAAGAGGCTGACGGGGAAAGAGCTGGACCCCCTGAGCCCGGCCCCAGCAAAGTCTGTGAGACTTTGGTGACAGGAAGTCACATGTGGTGTCATTTTCAGCTGCTGTGAGAGACAGATGCACCCAGATCAATATCACTGTCCAGTATCAAAGACGTATTGTTGTCTCATCAGGCATTTTTAACCAAGGAGAACAACACAGCTCTTATTCCAGGGGACTGGTAGGGGCCTCCAGAGTCTTCCCCCTTTTCCTGGTCAGAGGGGAGGATACAGGCTTACAGGTGATTGAGATTCTTATATTTGGAAACCTCCTTCAGCTAAGAGACATTACGGTCATTTTGATCTAGTCGTATTGCTTGCTGGTGTCAGCGTAGAGTCCGTAAATGAGCCAATGACGGCAGTAACCCTTCCGACAGTTTCCGACTTTAAAGAATAGTGAAATGGTTCATCTGTTCTACGTATTGTTGAAGAAACTTGTCATCATCCCACCTGTAGCATTCGTGCACAATTTCAAAATGCTCATGAACTTTTTTCTCAAGATAGACAATTAAATATTAGGCCCCTCGATGCTGGGGAGAGTAGAGGGATGAACGAGACGCCTGCTCTCAGAAGTCACCCAGGCAAAGTCAGGGGGAGAATTGAGGTGATCTACTCTGAAAGAAAAAGAGAGATTGGTTTTGTTTTTCTTTTTGCATCAGCAGGATAATCGGCCCCATTTTCTGCTTCACGCTGTGGGTGAACATGCAGTTGGACACTGCCATCAGGACGCTTTGCCACGGCTTTTGTATTTGTCACCAGGTGCCTCTCCTGTCAGACCGCGTGGTATTAGAATGCGCATGCAAAAGGAATGGGATGTTATAAGAGCATTTCATGGTGCCTCCAACATCATTTGTACAGGTATTTCCACAGGTGGTAGGAAGAGTCGTATTGCCACATGCCTGGAAAGTGGGAAAGCAGCAAAAATTTTTATATGCATTTTAAGAGCTGGAGATTAAATGACATCACTGAGGTCATCCCAGGGTGGACACAGTGAATGTTTGCGAAGTTCCTACTCACTCTACTGCCCACACTGTGAACCAAACAGGTATGGGGCCAGCCCAGTGGCATAGTGGTTCAATTTGGTGTGCTCTGCTTCAGCGGCCCGGGTTCATGGGTTTGGATCCCAGACACGGACCTACACCACTCATCAAGTCATGCTGTGGTGGTGATCCACATACAAAATAGAGGAAAGATTGGCACAGACGTTATCTCAGGGGCAAGCTCCCTCACCAAAAAAAAAAAAAAACACTATGGTCATAAGGCAACTAGATTCAGATAGAGGACAGCTAGCTCTTGAAAGATCTGGGCTCCAGAATCAAAAATAGACATATTTTTCTTATGCAATTGGAAACTTTTCAGTAACTCACATTATGTTCCTTAATACGTATCTTTTCATGACCTACCTAGGCTGTTGACTTATTTTGGTGAAGAACAAATTTAGAAAGCAAAACTGTGCAGGAAACATTATATCTGAGAGCGATACCCATGTGCTGAGGTATTGGCTTTTACTGCCTTTCTCCTGGTGTCATCACACTCTGCAGAGTGCTCATTATCATAATGTTTCCATTTTATTACAAGAAGAATTTCTGGTAAGAGAAAAGAGGCCAACAGTTTATTTAATAAGTAATAAAAATACATTCTTAAGGACTGACTTTGAGTAGTTCAAGGTTTCCAACCTGAACTAGAAAATGGGCTTACATCCAGCACCTGCTAATAATGTCCCCAAAGCCTAAGGCTCTAGTGAACAGATATGCCCAGGACATAAATTTGGGTGCCCATTAAAATATTTTAAATTCCCCAAATCTGGAGTTTAACCGTTGACATACTCTCATATCACATCGTCCGTCCAGTGACTTCTTCTTCAGAGAGCCTTTAAATGTTAGTTAATTAATTAGATAATGTGTTTGTGCTGTACCTTTAAGTCCAATTCACAGTTGCATCTGGCATATGGTGCCGAAGGAACTGTCCCAAGACACTGCTGAAATGCACAGAGCAGCACGGAGGAGACCTTCCCATGTGACCCCGTTCCCTGCAGCGAATTAGCAGAAGCACAGAGGGAGTGCTGTCTAGAAAGGAGAGATGCCACATGTGCCTCTGAGCTCAGGAGAGACTTGACAAAAGGAGAAAATGTGTTTTTCGTCTTTCATAATTAGCCTTTGTAAATAGGTAAGGAGTTGTTTTATTTTGCTTGAAAAACCATACTGTTAATTGGTTCATTCACTTATTCGTGAAACAAACACAAACTGAGTTGAACAAGGGCCGGAGATCATGCTGGCGGCTGAGAGCCCGAGGTGGGGAAGCCCAGCCCCTGCTTGCCACAGAGAGGCCAGGGAGAGGGACGACCAGGGAGCCATCTGAACAGAGCTGGGTCTGTTTTAACAGACCTGATACAGTTAGACATACAGACGGACGCCATGGAGAGCTGCCCAGGGCGCCCCACAGGACAGGATCCTTCCCCCATCGCTGGGAGTCCTTCAGCTGGAGAGAGCTGCTTTGGCGAGATTTTAGCCCTGTCCTGTGGCAGCCTCTGTCTTAGTCCATTCTGGCTGCTGTGATAAAAATACCAGAAACTGGGGGCTTAAACCACAAACATTTATTTCTCACCATTCTGGAGGCTGGAAGTCTAAGATCAGGGGGCCAGCCTGTTCAGGTTCTGGTGAGGACCCCCTTCCGGGTTGCAGACTGCCACCTTCTCATTGTGTTCTTTTGGTGGAAAGAGGATGAGGGAGCCTTCTGGGGTCCCTTCTGTAAGGGCACTAATCTTGTTCAAGAGGCTTCCACCCTTATGACCTAATTACCTCCCCAAGGCCCCACCTCCTAACACCATCACACTGAGGGTTAGGACTTCAACATATGAATTTGGGGGGGACACAAACATTCAGTCCATGGCACCTCTGTCCAGTGACTGGGCAATGAAGGCATACGATGACTCAGCCCCCAGCTCTAATTCCCAACAACCGTCAAGGACCGTTCCGGCTCCAAACCTCCCTGTGAGATCAGTGAAGTCTCTATTGCAGTGGCATTGCAGTTCAACATCTGCACAATCCTGCCTCCTGACTCCCTGGTGGATGCTGTTCCCAACTGCTCTCCCCAGTATACTTTCTATATGCAAATGTGTGTCTCAGAGTCGGCTTCCTGGGGAACTTAACCTATAAGAGTCGCATCCAAGTGCAGCCCGAGAATGCAGCAGGCCGGCCAGCTATGAGGGCCATCACTCATGGGACACAGAGGACAGACAGCCTATGGCAGGCAGCAGTGCTGCAGCTGTGAAAACTGTCACCACAGGTGATCTGGGCTGGAGCCATGGTGGGAGGGAAGTCACGGGCAGGTGCATTATCTTAGGTGTTTCAGAGGTTCCTGGGAGTGGTAATCATAAGGACTATGGAATCCAGTGTTCCCTGCTGAGGGCTGTTGGCGTGTCAGAGCAGTGGTTCTCATCAAGGGTGTATTTTGCTCCCCAGGGGATATTTGGGAACATAAGGAAACTTTTCAGTTGTCACAACTGAGGGGAGAGAATTGCTACTGACTGACATTTGGCGGGTAGACACTGACATTTGCTGCTAAACACCCTCCTGTACACAGGACAGTCCCCCAAAACAAAGAATGATCAGGCCTCAAATGTCAATAGTGCCAACATTGAGAAACCTTGCATTAGAGAAAGACAATGAAAGGCTAAGAGTGGGTAATTTAAGGCAAGAGTGGAAGTTAGAGGGCCTCTGTTACGGACTGAATGCTTGTGTCCCCCAAAATTTGTGTGTTGAAGCTGTAACTCCCAATGTGATGGTATTAGGAGGTGAGGCCTTTGCGAGGTGATTAGGTTTAGATGAGACCATAAGAGGGGAGCTATGATGGGATTAATGCCCTTGTAAGAAAAGGAAGAAACACTGGAGCTCTCGTTCTGTCATGAGAAGGCAGCTGTCAGCAAGCCAGGAAGAGAGCCCTTGCCAGGAACCCAGTCTGCCTGCACCTTGATCTTGGCCTTCTAGCCTCCAGAACTGTGAGAAATAAGTGCTGTTGTTTAAGCCCCCAGTCTATGGTATTTTGTTGTAGCAGCCTGAGCTGACTCAGACAGCCTTCTCAGCAAAATATAAAGAGATTATCCTCTTCTTTAGCTGGCCAGCAGAAGAAGCTGAGAACTGAGAATCAGACAGCACCTTGTTGTTAGGGTAGTGGGCCCAAAGGAGACTGAATTCTCAATCCCAGTAAATCTCCTACACCATGCTTACGATGCAGATTTCAAAACAGTGGAGCCCGGAAAACTGGGTCAATGAACTTGGAAATCTTGACTCCCTGGGCACCTGCCAACCCTCTATACCTGCAGAAGTGGCCATTGCGTCTCTGTGAAAGGCTAACATTCTCACGTTGCTTGAAGACTGTGCAGTGTCCTCTGTCTTGCAGACACGCCCACCAAGTACTCTCAGAATGTGTCCCCACCTCTCCAAATCATAGTATAGCCCCACTAGGGAAGGGTAGCCTCTGCTGAGGGAGGAAAGGGACTTTACAGGGAGCGAGCCACAGGATCTGGCCAACATTTTCAGCAGAAGCTAGAAGATATGTAGGGATGGATTCTGAGGATGCTAAACATGGTGGGGGCAGAACATTGAAAAGGAGAAGGGAAAGTCTACTGATTTGGAGACTTCTATAATACAAGATGTAAGGCCTTAGCGAGGACCACGGGAAATGGTGCTAAAGCTGTGAGGGCTCTTGGACGCTTGGAGAAAGTGATGGTTCCCACTAAGTAAATTTGAATGCTGGAACTTCCATGGAAGATGATGGGAGCAGGGGAAAAGTTTCAGAGAAGGGGCTGGGCTGTGTACGACCAGCTGACTGAAGTCTGGGAACCAAGTGTCAGAAGTAGGAGTGACTGGCTTACCACTGTCCCCAGTGCGTCCTGGGAAGTTGTGTGTTCCATTCCTGTGACTCACTCTGTGAGTCTGGACACCCCTGACCTCAGAGGGTGTTTCCACTCGAAGGTAGCCTTATTCCATTTTAATCGCTGACTGCTGCCCAGTCCCATCCAGTTCCCCACGCTAAGATGCCCTGGTTTTCAGCTCTAAATGTTGCAACAGAGATTATAGAGTGTGTAGGAGCTCAGAGGGAAGTGAAGTCACTTCAGCAGGGGGACTCTTGTGTCTTGGGGTAGGGTGGCCATATAGACTAGGCAATACATGTGCAAAATCATTGAGTCATTAAAAAATGAAAGCCTGTGATTGATTTTTTTTTTTTTAAATGGCTCAATATACACCTGTGGTGGGGACGGAGGCACGGATTATACACAAAGTGAAAATACTACAGGTAAGCAACGATCTGAGAAGAAGTCAAGTTCATGTGTTGAATAAATGAAAACAAACAATGAAGGAATATTTTTTTCACGTATCAAATGGCAAAATTTTAAAAATGAAAAAACTCAATACAGATAAGAGTTCTGTGACATAAGGTTCTCATCCACTCCTGGGACATGACTGGTATAAGCTTTAAGGCAGCAATCTAGTACAGATATCCTTTGATTCAATAATTACTTAGCTGGGAACTCATCCTATTGCAATACATCTAAATATGAAAAAAAAGCTGATGAAGAAATATGTTTATTGGAGTTGTTTACAAGATGACAAGGGAGAACAGTAGAGGAAATATTGACACCATATTCATCTATCTATTAAGCAAAATACTGCACCGTCTGTTTAATGACTATGTAAATGTTATAATAATATGGAAATATAGGTAGAAAAATATTGAAATAATATGGTAAGTGCTTGAAATGCAATATCAAATGTAAAAAGTAATACAATGTGGAGACAGTGATTAAAATTATATAAAATATTTGCTTAAAGATAGGTAATTTGTATCAAAATAGATACTGTTTTTCTGTTATGTTAGTGTTAGAACTGGTTTCCCTGCAGAATAGTTAAATATTGCCCAGCACACAACTGACCCAATAAAACACTATTTCTAAAATATTTTTCTCAATAAAATATGAATATAAATTAATAAGCACACTATCCCCTTGCTGTATATATAATTTATATAGTTATATGCCCTATACAAAGGCTCCTGGCTTTGGGGACTTACATCCAGCCCAGAGGAGGGTGCCTGATTCTATTTCCTCCTGCCCAGTGGGAGGAATTTACTGGAAGGCAGGCTCTGGGAAGGAACACAGTGGGGGTTTCAGGCTGCTGCTCACCCAGGGGACAGGCCTGCATTTATTTGCTTTGCAAAGGAATTCCATGAATAAAGTGATTTGACCCCTACCCGTAGATGACTGTGTAGTCAGACAGATCCCCCTCTCCTGGATATGGGGCTTGAGTAACTGCCTTACCTGCTGTAAAATGGGGATGTGTACATAAATCAGACGTGGCACAGGGTAGCCTTTCTGGCTGGACTTCTCTGTCTCTTCTCTTTCCCCAGCTTGCCAGCAAAGATCCTGTTTCCCTGCTCCAGTTCTTGGGTGAACAAGCCATGGAGTACAAACGCTGAGGGCAGGTGTTGGGAAGCTGATAGCATAGATCTTCCCAGGTGCCATGACCTATGAGAGTAGGGGCGGGAAATGGGAAAGAACAGGATGCAGTGATGTTGAGACTGTGTATCCACCTGCTGCCTTGGAGAAAGAAGGAAACTAATGAACATTGTTGTGTTTAGCAAGCACTGACTACTCTTTAGCTGCCTTTGGAGATGCAGCTTGATGACATAGTAACAGGACATGGACCTCACGGAGTTGTGGTGAAGATGGGGAAACAATGCACATGGCACCTGTTAGGTGCCTGGCACCTGGCAGCCGCTCCACAGATGTCAGTTTCCTTCCCCATCCCCTTTCCTGTGAGACGGACAGGAAATAGGGAAACACGGGTGGGCTGGTGATGAGCTGCGAGATTGAGAGTGGGTGTGGATTGGAGCAGTTTTCACTTGCTGGACTCCCATCGTGCTAGGAGGTCATTTTTGGAGGAAAATGCTAGGAGGTCATTTTTGGAGGAAAATGGTAGAGCGAGGATGCTGAGGAAAGGGTGGAAGTTGCAGAAGCAGCCTAGGAACGGGGAAAGGTTGCTGACCAGGGTCACAGAAGGACAAGGGATGACAGGCAGGATGGTGAGGAGCTGAGGATGAGAGCAGTGGGGTCGCATCCCTTCTCACTCGAGCCCCTGTATTTTCCTCCATTTTGAGGGGCTCTCTGGGAGCCCCACTGGGAACCCTGTGTTGGTTTGTGCCTGTGCCGTGCTTTCGTGCATTCGTGGCTGCTTCTCCATAACTGTACAGGAGGTTTCTCTTTAAGGAGATGACAAACGGGGTCCTGAGCCAGCCTCTGACTTGCAGGCTGAGGCATCATTTCAGCAAAGAGTTGAATGAGCAGGACCAAGTGCTGTTTGTGCCCAGGACGCCAACTGGAGGCAGCGTTTGCCCCTGAATTAAGCACAGAAAAGTGAGGGCTTTTCCCTCCAGGTTAGGAGAGGAACAGGAAGCTCTTTTCTGGGCTGGCACATGAGGTGTCTCGGGGGATCCTGTCATGGGTTCAGGTGCCTGGAAGAGATAGGGCCATGCTACCTGATAAGGCAGTGCAGCCAGCAGCCCACTCGGATCCCCTGGGCTGGGAGGCTGCAAAATAAACAAGCCGTGGAATAAACAAGCAATGAGAGCTCATCAAGGGGCTGCAAACTCCAGACAGTCAGAGGCAGCCCTGCCTCCCACATACTGCGGGGAGAAGGCTACAGGCTTTGCCTGAATCCCTCCCTTCAGCCAGCTCCAATTTAGGCATTCTGAGACTGGTGACCCACATGCTTTGAATGGATTTTTCTATTTTTGCCACTGCCTCTGCTGCTGCCAACAGATTCTAGCATTTTCTACTCTTTTTACATCTCTTGCTGCCTGGATGGAGATGAAAACATAATACCCCAGGCCCAGGCTGTTCAAAATCAGGGCACAGGAGAAATTGGAAGAACAAAGAAACAACATATTTTTGCAGTGTGTTATCCTTTCTCTGCCAGCCAACGACACTTTGTTATGTCACTTCGGGAGGGGGGTTATTTACTATAAATTAGCATTTTGGTGACATTACTATTTCAGTGGTCTTTAAAAAATTAACCTGCCTCTTGCCCTGAAACATCAGCTGTAGAGGTATTGTATACAGGACAAATGTACAAGGACACACACGGAGGCTTTTCCTTCGTGAAGGCGACTTTTAATATGTCTAACTAAAGTTGACTTAAAGAGGAATATTAACACTTTACAGCAAAGCTTAGAACAGACATAAGGATTAGAAAACAGACACTATTTGATGAATCTGATCAAGGAGGTAATGAGTCAAGATCATTTTTCAGTAGGACCATCGCTTATTTGGCAGGAATGTCCAAAACATGACATCAGGGCTCCACGCCCTTCAGCTGATGCAGGTCAACTTGAGGGGTCAGGGCAACGGGGTCCAGAGGGAATCAAGACACCTTTTTAATGTCCCCAGGGAGCTGCTGTGCATCAGAAGCCATCTACACACTAAATGATGGAGAAGACAAAACAAATCAGAAGTGTTCAACTTAGAATTTGTGAATTTTTTCCTGCCTTCCTTTTTTCCTACCTAGCTTGATATCTGGCCAAAAATATGTGCTGGAAATTTGCTTCTCCAGTGAGTGGATAAACAAGGGAATGCGTAACTTTGTATTTTCCCGTCTTTCTCTTCTTCCTTGTTGGTCTTGTTTGTCTGTTATGACATAGATGCAAACATCTGCACAAGGTTGCTCTTTTCACTCCATCTTTATGTCACTTACGGCATGGAGAGCAAGACCTACTATTTTGATAAATCTCTTCGTCTGGGGTTCTCCTAACACCAACGTTGCTGTTATTTAATATGTTTAGCATCTAAGTAAGAAGGTGAAGGCAGAAATTATACAAGTGAGCTGGTGAAAAGGGCCCATTTGGAGGCCAAATCCTGGGAGATTCTGGGAATGAAACAGCATGATGAGATGACGGTTCACACTGGGGTCTGCAGATGGGGTCTGTGAGGTTAACAACTGGAGGAGGAGTCACCGGGTTGAAGAAATTGTTCCAAAGTAAGTTTGGCTCTCAATTCCAGAGCCTTGGCCATTGGCTAATAAGAAGAGGTACCGTATTAGTTTCTGGGGCTGCTGTGACAAAGTACCACAGACTGGGCAGCTTAAAATAACAGAATTTATTCTCTCACAGTTCTGGAAGCCAGAAGTCCGAGGTGAGGGTGTCAGCAGGGTTGGTTCCTTCCGAGGCTGTGAGGGAGAATCTGGTCCTCCTAGCTTCTCTCTCCTAGCTTCCGGTAGTTTGCTGGTAATCTTTGGTGTTCCTTGGCTTGTACACGGTCCCTCTCATTTCTGCCGCCATCTTCACATAGCGTTCTCCCTGTGTGTGCATCTATGTCCAAATTTCCCCTTTTTAAATGATGTCAGTCATATTGGATTAGGGCCCACCCTAATGGCCTCACCTTAACTTGATATCCTCTGTAAAGACAATCTCCAAATAAGATCACTTTCTGAGGTTTTGGGAGTTAGGACTTCAACATGTCTTTTTTTGAGGGAGCACAATTCACCCCATAACAGGTGCCAATGAAAACTCGGCTCTGCCAATTTATGCTTTGCCCTAGTGACATAGTCTGTGTCACTTGTTTATTGTGAAGAAGCTGCTAAGGCCACTGGATAGAGCTTACTGTATAATCAAGAAGAGCTTAAAAACAGCATTAAAATGAATTATTTATTCCGATCTTTCATAACCCTACTTACACGAGGGGCATCTATTGTGATGCTAATTAGTTTTACCGGCATATAGTTCTTGGCAATAAAAGGTCTTGTACGTAATTAGTTTGCATGAAAAAAACAACCCTGGCAAATATTAAATATTTAATAACGAATATTTAATAATTCAAAATGACTAAATATCATACTTGACCAGAGAACGTACAATCCTCGATTCAGAGTGTGCCAACGGTATTCAGGATTCATAAAGCAAACGTGAATCTGTTGCTGTAAGTCTTACCTGGAACAGGCTGACTGGCCCTCTGCAGTCCAGCTGCGGGGAACCGCCTGGTCCCCTGAGTGGCTCCTCCCTAAAGCCGCCTCAGAGCCTGCTCCTCACAGCCTGTGCGCACGCAGCATGAGAGGAGAACGACTCTGGTGCTGCTTCAACCTGATGGCAGGTGTGAGAGCTGCTCGCACAAACCTGATCAGCATTTTCAGTTTCACTCAGGGCCCCTGAGACAGAGGCGACGTGTTCTGCCAAAAGTTCAATTTCCTAGAAATAATCTTTAGGAAAGTACTTTGTACATTTTAAGCCGTGACACAGATGGAATTATTTTACTATGATTATTGTCATCATCATCATGATTACTTCTTCCAACATGACGAGCTTTACCTCCCCGTGTTTGCGTGTTGCCGTGTTCCAGGCCTGGGCTGGCAGACAGCTGTGCAGACACCATATCCACACGACTCCCAATGACCCCTGTCCCTGCATTCCTGCCTCTGTAGCCCCCTGCCCTGAATGTGGCTGGGCTTAGCCACATCTCCGAATCAGTAGCACGTACAGCAGGAGTGTTGCCTGCCACCCCTGGGGTCAGGTTATAAACGGTGGGACTCTCTGTTGCTGCCTCTCTCTCTTCTCTCTCTCTCTGTCTCTTCTCAAGTACTTGCTCTCATGAAGCTAGAAAGGCCCATAGGACAAGGGGCTGAGGGCAGCCTCTGGCCAACTGCCCTCGGGGACCTGAGGCCTTTGATCCCGCACCCTTGAGAGTGAGTTTACCACATAAGTGAGGTTAGAAGAGATCTTCCCAGGTGAGCTTTGAGATGCCTGCAGATCTGGGTGGTGACTTGACTGTAGCCTGAGAGACAGCCTGAGCCAGAGGACCCGGTGAGGCCATGCCGGGGTTCCTGCCCATAGGAACTGTGAGTAATGTACGCTGTTTAAGCTGTGTGAGGGACTGAATTGTGTCCCCGAAATTTGTATGTTGAAATCCTAACCCCCATGTGACTATTTGGAGATAGGACCTTTAAGGAGGTAATTAAGGTTAAATGAGGTCATAAGGGAGGGTCTCTGATCTGATAAGACTGGTGTCCTTCTAAGAAGAGAGAAAGACAGCAGGGATGAGCATGCACAGAGTAAGGGCCATCTGAGGACACTGTAAGAAGGTGACTGTCTACAAACTAAGGAGAGAGGCCTCGGGAGAAAGCGAACTAGCCAACATCTTGATCTCAGACTTCTGGCCTCCAGAACTGTGAGATAACAAATTTCTGTTGTTTAAGCCACACAGTTTATGGTATTTTGTTATGGACACCCCAGCAGACCAATACGAGCTGCTATGTTTTGCGTGATTTGTTATGCAGCAATAGATAACTAATAGAAGAGTCAACACACAGTGGATTCGCATTCACTCTGGACTGGGAACAAGATAGCACAAGACAAAATCTCTGGCGCTTAAGAATCTCACAGTCTGTGGAGGGAGACCAAAAAGTAGGATAAAGTAAAAGAGCTCAAAACCAATGAAACAATCGCGTTACTGGGGAGAGGGGCAGAGTGTAATTGGAAATCTGGGTAGGAGATGCTTCACCCTGCCATGAAAGAGGAGGGGAAGATGAATCCCACCTCCCTTAGGAATGGCAGCTGAGAGGTCATGTGAAGGATGAGTAGAAGTTCCAGGAGCTGAGCGGGGCGGAGAGGACAGTTTCTGAAGCAGGAGCTGCTTGTGAAGGCCTGAATGCAAGAGAGAACATCGTACCTCTCCCCTGCCTGCTCTGTGCTCCACAACATGCTCAGCATTACACAGCCTTTGCTGTTTTGATCCTCCTAGTAGCCCACTGCAGTTGGTTCTGAAATTATCTCCATTTTGTATTTGAATACGAGGTGGCTGAAAGAAGTTGGCTCAGTTGCCTAACATCATAGAGCTCATCACATAGTTGCCAAGATCCACACTCAGGTCTGCAAGATGAGAAGAGAAGCCATCCTTGGAGGATACCAACTTCTCAGAAGTCAGATGAAGGAAAAACCTCGGAGAGAAACTGAGAAGGGGCAGTATGAGTGATGAGAGGAAAGTTAATGTTGTCCCAGATTCAAAGGAGAATTGCTCTAGGTTGGAGTAGTATTCGTGGCCAAAGGCAGGAGAGCTATCAGGTAAATTATGGGCTTTGGGAAGTGTTCGGTGATGAGCTTCAATGGTTTAATAAGAACAGAAAAGAGATTCCTATCCAAAGAGTGGGAGGTGAGAAGTGGAGACCTTGACCCCTCCTTCAAGAGGTTCAGTTGTAAAGTGAAGGGGGAAAATAGGGCAATAGCTAGGTCACTTTGTGGTAAATTCTGCTGTGCAGACCCTTCCTTACCTGATTCCTTCCCGTCTGATGTTAGAAATTTAAGTCAGCTGGGTTTTGAATGTCCAGACATCTGCATGCTGCTCTCTTTGAACGTTTTCTTCCTTTTTAATTGAGCCAGAATATCTCTGTGAAGCATGCCATCAGACTTTGACTGTTAACTAGCCTATACATGGGAAAAGTGCTAAAATTTAATGGGGAGCATCGAGAGATCTGATTATAGTCTGTCTGTATATGCAAAAGATACCTCAGAGCACATGCTCCCTCCAGCAAGGTCCTCCCAGCCCCACCCAGCCCACATGTGGGGGAATTCGACCCTTGTGCCAAAAAGATGGTTGAACTGGAAAAGACAGACTTCAGAATTTCTTGAGATTTTGATTTTTGTAAAATCCTATGAAGACTCACTGAGCCAATCTTGGCCCAGGTGTTACTTAACCCCCTTACCTTGGAGAGCACCTATGAAGCCAATGACCTTTCCTAGGATTCTCCAAGCTAACAGTATCTTTGTTTATAATTTGCCTTACCTTGGTATCCCAGGGGGTCATGCTTATAGGGGACAATGATTTCTGGAAAATGGCATATGCATATGCCCACACACTCAATTTGTTGGACAGTGAGAGATTGAATCAGTGCGTGGAGCAATCACCGAGGTAAGGTCTTAAAGGAGAGGAAGAGGGCTAAGGAACAGAGCAGGAGGCATGACTAGCCTTGGACAGGAAGCAGGAGACCAGAGAGATCATGAGAGGAGCAGGAGGGAATGACTGATGCAGACACGTCTGTGCTGGAGTGGGTCATAGTTAGGGGTCCTGCTCCATCTCCGTTTGGTAAAAGACACACAGATTTAGGTGATGTTGAGCTCAGTTGTTAATTTTCCAATCGTGAAATGTGGAAATTCAGCAAGGATCCTGGAACATTTGCACACCTTCTACAACAGAATGTGCCATGCTGTGGGGGCACTGGGCTGACAGTCCAAATGCAGCACAACCTTGGGCGGATGCTGTTGGCTGTGGAGAGGGGACTGAAATATAGCCACTACAATATAATGTTGAAGCAGTGAGGGGAATTTTGTAACTATCAGAACGGTCAAAAGAGACATAAGATCTTCTATTTGTAAATTGTGACAACATAAAACTGGCAAACTGCCCTGAGAAAGTTAGAGAGAGCTTGTGTGTGCAATCTGACCGAGAGACCTGCAGTGACCCCAAATTAGCTCAGCCCAGACTGCCCAGGCAAAAGTAGCCACGGGGTTTGCCCAATCACATAAGGCTGTTATTTCTCTACATAGTGTTTTTCATGAACCAACACTTCTCCAATAATTCATATTTCTATTTACTGTCTGATGGATCGGCTGTTTGTTTTGTTGGTCTCTGTCCCCAAGAAAATGTAATCTATGTGACATCAGGGCATTGTTCCTCTCATTCCCTGTTGTCTCTCTCACTCTCAGAACTCTGCCTGAACTGTTTGGTGCTGGTCTGTGGTAAAATGCGTGAATGTGCCCCCTATCCCTTCCCACCTGCCTATTCCCAAATATTTTTTCTGTTCTGCCTGTGGAAAGGGTGCAGGGATAATAAGGCAGATCGAACTTCTAATTATACCATTAATTTGCTTGATTATTTTAGGTAAGTGTTATAGGTTGAATTGTATCCCCCCACAAAAAACATACGTTGAAGTCCTAACCCCCAGTACCTTAGAGTGTGACCTTAGTTGGAAATGGGGTCATTGCAGACAGTTAGCTAAGATGATGTCATACTGGAGTAGGATGAGCCTCTAATGCAATGTGACTCTTCTTATAAGAAGATGGCCATGTGAAGACGGATGCAGAGAGAAGCCACCTGATGATGAAGAGAGAGGCTGGAGTGAGGCAGCTGCAAGCCTAGGAATGTCTGGGGCTTCCAGGAGCTGGGAGAGGCCAAGGATTCTGCCACAGACTTCAGTGGGAGCATGGCCCTGCTGATGCCCTGATTTTGGACTTCTGGCCTCCAAACACGTGAGCGAATACACTTCTGCTGTGTTAAGCCCCCAGTTTGTGGGACTTGGCTCCAGCAGCCCTCAACACTCACACAGCAAGTCTCCTGACTTCTCTAAGCCTCAAATTCCTCACCTCAAAAATGACGCTGATAACTGTGTTGCTAAAAGAAAACAATGAATCAAAATTGAAAGAAGACCTTCATTAAATTAATGCATATACCACACTATGTTTCATCTTTAAATTTCAGCCAATTTGCCTCTTAAAACAGTGATAGATTGATCCTTGCAACAATTTTGCCACTAACTGGTGCCCAGCGTTCTTGTCTTTAAAACTAGTGCCGGGACGCCGACCCTGCTCATCTTCATTCACCCACACAAAGATGCAACAGCTCTTACATATTTCATTTATTTTTGATTGATATCCCATCTACTTCCAAAATGGATTTAAGGCAGCTTACCATCAAAATACGGATACAGGTTTTATGCATTCCAAGCCTGATAGCACTGCACTGACAAGACAGTAAAACACATGATAAAATATGGTGATGTGGGATACTACATGCAGAAAGGGTGATAAATTTTTGTGACTCATCTATGAAGACGTATCTTTCTAATACTATGTGACTTGGGTTCTTTTATTTATTTCATCAATTTTGTTCTCTTGTTTTCCTAGCGATTTCTAGGAATGACAAACTGATCATGGTTTAATACAAACTGTGAATCTTGTAGTCCCCTGTGTGTGACTTATAGGGTAATGAACGCTGGGGGTGGGGTGCATTTTGAAGACACTCTCAGTTTTTTCTGTCTTCAGGCAGTATTTTGTTTGATTGATCGGTTACAGGTCACTCATCAATTTCTGTTTGGTAACGCAGGCGGCATGCATAGTTCTGTGTCTGTAGATCCACGCTGCAGCACTGCTCTGTAAAGCAAGACAGGGGAAGGCTGATAACTAAGAGTTTGGGCCTGAAGGAGTAAGGGCATTCCCCTCTTTATTCCCTCTTTTCCTCCAATGCCTTCAAGGCCAACTTCAAGTCAATTGTCATTGATCGTTTCACATTTTTTGCTTTCAAATTTTTCAACTAATTAACCAAACATTACTTTAAATTGGCATAATACCTTATAGTTAATAAATTGTTTTCATTTTTAAGTAATTATCTTTTTGTATGTGTGTGCAGTTGATCATTTCAACAACTAGAAGACCACTGACTTCTCCCAGCCGGCTCTTTCAGGAAGTGGAAAAGCTGACTCCGGGGGCCCACTCCTGACTTTGCCCACTCTATCCGGACACCAGGACCCACGGGGGAGATCTTTGACTTCTCCTTGGATCTATCGTGATGTGTATGGGGAATGGTTTGGGGGCAAGGATCTCTTACACGCTCATTAGCTTCAGGAGACAACCTTGTTGGGTGTTCAGTAAGTGGAAAATTCACCTCAATGAACCATCTCTTCAACAATAAGTTTTTTAGAAACATGTCAAAATCTCTCAGGTTAAGGGAAGATGACAGAGAGAACCCCAGGAAGCAGCATGTTTGTCTGTTATGGGGAAAGAATGCTGAGTTATGGACTTAGGTGGCACAAGGGGTGGCAGTAACCTTTCCCCGAGGACAAGAGGAGCAGGGCAGTGTAGGGGAGGCAGACGTGCTTCCCTTGGATGAAAGTGGCAAGATATGTGATTTGATTCTTCCCTCCCTTTTCTCAAAAATCAACAGATTTTAGAGCCTGTTTGTTATCAACTGACTCTGCTAAATGGAATGCACAGATTAAAAATAAAAAGGCAGGAGAGACTGCATCTGGTACTTTCACTGTGAGCATCTTTGCTGTAGATTTCCTTCCTCAAACGTTTTTAACCACATAAGTAATTGGCCATAAGACAATTTTGCCATAAAAGATAAAATAACGGGTTAATACAGCCAGTTATGTCTATCTGCTTGATAGAAAATACAGTGATAAAACTTCCCGGAAGTGTGAAACAAGAGAATGTCAAGGCAGATTGCAAACTATACTAGAAAATGATAACATAGTTTGCAAATCCTTCGGTGAGCAATCGTTCCTCCCACTCACCAAACCAAAACTTTGCCAAGCTATGACAAATATAAACGAGGCAGCTAGTCATTCACAACAGTCTTCAGGAACATTAATTATCAATTCTTAGCTAATTTAGATACAACGGCTTGTTCTATAATGCAAATTTGTCAGCTATATTAAAAGTTGGAGGCAAAAGAAGAATCAAGTTCCTCCTCCTGTCCCCTCCAAAAAGAAACGGTTATGTGATTCCTGATAAGTATAAGTTCCTTGAAAATGGTAAAAAAAATTTTGCAATTTGATAGTGGAGAACATGACGTGGACAGAATTTTGGTATTTGGCACAGAATCTGGCTTAGATGATTGGGTGAAATGTAAGGGCTGGGCGTGTGATGGGACATTTAAATGTAGTCCAGACTTGTACTATATGTTTGATTATGTCTTTTTAACATCCCTTTTTAATTTTATTTTTGTTATTTTATCTTTTATGGCAAAATTGCCTTACGGCCAATTAGTTATGTGGTAAAAATATTTGCAATAAAGCTGTCGACAGCAAAGACGTATCCGGTGAAAGTACCGAGAACCCTGATCTGCCTTCCTGTTGCATCATCTCTGATTTCTGCTTTCTGTCATGAACTCCTCTATCTCCCAGTGTCAATCTTAATGGATCATCTCGAATATATCTTTCTTTAGTCTCTTGAGGGAAGTGCCAGACATGTTTTCCCATTTTAGGCTGTTAGTGGGATTGATTGACCTTGCTGCCACAAGCGTTGTATCCAGTGTGCTTGGGGTAAATATGGGTGCCAGACTGGCCTTGTAGCATCAGACATTTCCTTACCACTGTGTGAAATATAGACTTAATGGGACTGGGCAGAAATAGGAGGCCAGACACAGGTGAGCCAAAAATTGATACAGGGATCAGGGACAGGGCAAAGGAGAATTAGACCTAATGAGTACCTGGCAGCGTAGGGGATATTTTATGACTAATGCTAAACTTCAATTCCATCTGTCATTACAGGACTTCAGATTATTTTTTCTCCTGTGAATGTGTCTATATGTTGTGTTGGGGGAAGTATGTCTGTACGTCTATGTGTCCTGAATGATTGGGAGACCTGAATCGACTCTCATATTCACTTTTCACAGGTACAGTAACTAGTTCATTTCAACTGGGTGAGTGCCAGCACCTGGGATATGAAGGTATAACTATCACAGAGTCTGTGCCTTAACTAATATTTTGCCTATTGGGCATGGCTATAGTTATTTGTTACCGAGAGCAGTTTAGGTCTGCAAATGAAGGGAAAAACTCTTATGAATCTGGGTCATGTTAATTACGTAGACAGTAGCATCTAAGACTTCTACTGAAAGTATGTTAGAATTCTGTGGCCAGGTAAGTAGTTTGGGTTGGAGTATATTGCAAGAGAGTCTATAATGAAACGTGAATTAAAGAACAGTGGCCTCTTATAGTGATGAAGAATTATGTAAAGTAGAAATGTAAGAAGGATTATGGAAGTAATTGCATTTCTCTTTTTAGTTTTCTTGACACCCCTGTGTCATATGGTCATAGCACTCTTCCTCATTTACCTACCTCTGAGTAGACAGAGGGGTCTGGATCTACCTAAGTACAGTAGCGACTAGATATATCAACAAGCTATCCATTGCCAGCTAGTGAGCAAGTCATATTTCATAGCTCTAATGTGATCAGAGGCTACAAAATTTAATCAAGGGCTACACTATTTCATGCTTGTGAGGCCATTACTTTGAAATATTTTTTTTCTTTTGAGCACAAGAAAAGACCAGTACTTACATTGGATTTTAAACCAATAATATTGAAATATTTAAAAGAACGTAGATGAATCTTGTAATATTGATTGGAAATCTTAATCTTAAACCTGAAAAAATTTTGCAAATGGCAAGTGAAGAACGAAGTTGTAATTAGTGTGTTTTCTCTGCTTTCTCAAATAGAAGATTGCTAGCGGGTGGCAAATGCATCGTGCCAAGTCAAAGAAAGAAAAATATTTCAATTATAATTATTACCTTAAAATTTTATTTTTCTGAATTATTTTTAAAGCCAAAATATCAGAGTGATACTAGATTTAGTGTAAGGTAATGAAGTGTGATAAAACTGTCCAATATCCTGTATCATGTACATTTTGCAATGGAATTTTCCAATTTAGTGCTTATAGACCTCATCTTTATAACGGAGAATACCTAAAGGGGTTCCATGATCAAGTAATTAGAGGAAACACTACGTGTCATGTCTTATTTCCCTTTTGGAAAGTCATTAAATATATTTGCAAGTTAAAGATTAATAATTCCTTTAGTAAAGAGTCATTAAAAATGGAATCATTGCAATTAGGCCATCATCACACAAAAGGCCAAAGGCATGTCTCTATATCTTTTTGTTATGAAACTTGAATTGGCACACAGATTATTGAACTGCATTGTAAAGGGAAACAAGATATCCTCAGATACTCAGAAAATGATGCCTATGTAGTAGAACTGTTTAATTTATACATATTAAAACAGCTTTGTCACCATGTCATACAGAAATCCTAAAATTGCTTTTAAAACAATCTCTTTGGTTTGTAATAGAATCCATAATTTCTAGGTGTTGCACTCCCATGGTGCATGATTTGGCACTCTTCAAAATTGGATTAATTTTCCCCTTTATGATATCACTTCAGATGAAAAAGCAACGGCATTTACCCACGGGACGCAGTAATGCAGGTGGTGAGTTTCTCTTTTCTCACCACCTTATTGGGGACCCCAGTGATCACAGGGAGAAAGCAGGTTAGACCCGGTGTTTCATGTTAGGCTGTGGTTCATTTAGCCTCATGACACCCTACAGTGGAGTGAAGAAGGAAGGCAGTGTGGGAGAAGATATAAAATACTCGCATTTTATGTTCCTCGATTTCATGAATAGTAATAGTGTTATGGGTTGAATTATGTCCCCCAAACAGATATGTTCAAATCCTAATCCTCTGTACATGTGAATATGACCTTATTTAAAACTGGGGTCTTTGCAGAAGCAATCATGGTAAGACGAGGTCATTAGGGACCAGTGTTGTAGAAGAAGAAAACGCCATGTGAAGGCAAATTGAAAACGAAGATCATATTAGCTTGAAGAATCCCAGGAAAGTCTATTGGCCAGGGAGAACACCGTGTGACGACAGAGGCAGAAGTTGGAGTGAGGCAGCTGCAAGCTAAACAACACCAAAGATTCCTGGCAAGAACTAGAAGTTCGGAGAGGCACCATGGCCCTGCAGACACCTTGAGCTAGGACTCCTGGCCTCCAGAACTATGAGTTGATAAATTTCTGTTATTTTAAGCCGTTCAGTTTGTGGTAGTTTGTTAACAGCAGCCGTAGGGAACCAACACAAGTAGCTAGTGGTTATCTTTTTTACTATTTTAGGCCAGTTGCTAGGCAATTTCCATGCTTTATTCCTTACATCTGCTCTGGCAATAGGTCTATTATCTCCCACTGTACGGATAACAGAAAGTTTTGATTGTCCTGGAGCAGCAGCATTAACATTACCTGGGAAACTGCCAGAGATTCAAGTTCTCAGGCCCACCCCAGACATATGAATCAGAAACTCCAGGGGTGGGCCCAGCGCTCTGAGCTTAACAAGATTTCCAGATGATGCTGGTGCACGATCAGGTGTGAGTGCTGAAGGTCTGAATGTTCCAGAAGGGACAGAGGAAAGATTTGGATTCAAGTCTCTGTAACTCAACAGCCCGTGTTCCTCTTGACAAACTGGGTACACACACACACTCACACACGCCCACACACTTGCATGCAACTTCACATTCATACACACTCACACACTCAAATGCAACCACACACAGCCAAACACACTCACATACACATAAACACACACACTCACACACAACCACACACTAATACATAAACACACACACACTCATACCTAAACGCGCACACAGCCACACACACACAACCACACACACACCATCACACACACTCACACAGAACCACACACTCACACATAAACATGTCTGAACACACATTTCTTTAAAAAAAAAAAAAGAGAGAAAGAAGGAAAGGAAACACTCGGAAACAGAGAAGAAGGAACAGCTTTGGTGGCTTGTTCATTTTCTCCTCCAAAACAGCAGAAGGCCAGGAGGACCTCCACTAGTTTCTACTGTGTCCTAGAGGGTCGGGCACTCTGTTATGGCTTCAAAAGAGTTTGTAGTGATCACCGTTGTTTCTGCTCTTGTATATGGCAAGGCCAAAGGCTAAACGACAAAGTCCAAGCAGCCTCTTCCTCTGAGAAGAAGAATGAATTCATTTACGATAATTTGTTTGCCTTTCTGTACTTTCCTCAAGGATCTTTGTTTATTAACATGTCGACTTTATTTTGCCTAATACAAGCTTTCTTTCAGAATATTTTCACCTGCTACCGTATGAAATATTTAATGATCCTGACTCCATCTTGTGAAGTTTAAAGCATTTGCAAGACAAACAATTCTCGTTTTCTAAAGTCTTAGCACCAAGGTAAAGCAGCCAATATCACTTGCTGACCTGGGAACAGAATTGGAGGTAGAGCACATTTTGTGACTCAAATAAGGTCTTTTTTCTTCTGCTACAGGCATCAGATAACAGTGTTCAGCTAATACGCTACAGACTTTGATATAATATTGGTAATATGATAATTATATCAGAAAAGCCAATTCTCTCCCCTGTGAAAGGAGCTGAGTGTACTGCTTGGGAGTTTTCCTGCCATAAAACTTGTGGGAGCTTCCAGGGACCCAGGGAGCCCCAACTTTATCTGGTTTACAGGATCACCTCTGCTCGGATGTATTTGTAGTTCAGGAGTAAGCATTTCAATATCCCTGACTGGATGATTTCTAAGATTTCTTTCAGTCCTTAATGCTTTATAATTTTGTTCCCTAATCAGGGACTTGGAAGAACCGAGAGTTCTGTTTTCCTAGCTTTTGGCTTTGCCAATATCTTCCCCAGCCAACACCCATCTAAGAAACATTTATTAGGAGGGATTTAGGTGGAAGTATTATAAGAAAGACATGTTTTTGTAAAGATTGTCTTTGACAATACATTGACCCAAAGCACAAAAATTCTTTTGACTCTCAAGTTGAATCAAAACTGTGCCTCCCTCCCTCCCACCTCAGGACTATCTTCCGAGAGTTCACAAGATTTCCAGTAGTGGGTCCCTGGAAGTGCAGAGAACAACTGCCCTTAAATAGCTGCTGATCTTTGTATCATTAATTTCCTGCTCCAAAAACTGAAATGCCTTATAATTATCCAGCTGTAGGAATACATAAGATGGTACTAAATTTTGCTTAAGTACAGCTTATTGCTAAAACGGAAGCCAAAATATATAATTAGGTTGGCATTAACATTCAATAGCTGTGCGATCTCAGAGTGGCACAATGGCTGGGACGTTCGTGAAGGAGAGGCAGTCTGGATAATGTAGCAGAAACACTTATCTAACAGTGTGCCCTCCCATGCCCCTGTCATAGCGCCAGCATATTAGTCCTATTACCAGTCTGCGAGTATAGTAGGATTCCACTTTGCAGCCCCTGCCAAAAGAAACAGCCTTCCCCATCTTAGGAGCAAGTGTCTGCACACGTATATGAAAGAGAAAAGTAATGAGATTACAGTGTTTCAGGCTGAACTCAGTGCAAAAAAATAGCCCATCTTGCCCATTTACATGAATAAACATCCCACTATTCTTCCCAGAGGATGTTCACAGGGCAAGGGTCACGATTTTCCATAACGAATTCCAAGAGAACTCTTTAGACCAGGAAAGCAAAGTGGTTGCTTTGACCTATCGCCTACCCATAATCGTGATGAAAAGTCGCTGGTGGTTTTGTGATGAGGATGTGTTTCCCTTTCCAGTCATGATTTTTAAAACTCTGCGGTGTGGCTGTCAGGCCAGTTTAGACACTCCAGCAAGAAGAAAGTAAACATTTTCTGCTTAGAAGTTGCTTAAAGCACAGGGCATATTCTTAAGAAACAAAATGTTATTGTTAGTTGTTAGAGGCTGTCCAGTATTTAAGCTCTTTTGATCTATAAAAGGGAGGGTTTCAGCCATGGTAGCTTGGGAGGAAAAAATCCTAATTACTATTAATGAGATTCATTATCATATGGAGTCTCCCAGCAATGAATTTTAAATGTCCCTTGTCAGTTTTTCCATCAACATGGCAGGGAAGAAAACATCTGCTCCAGGATGCCCATGGAGTTGCATTCTTATTAGCTGATATGGATAATCTATTTACTTTTGGACTTGTCATGTTGGTGAACAAGGGATCAATCCTTCCTTCAGATCAATTTTTCCACGAAAAGCTAAAAGCTAGGATATTTGTGTGGTATGTTTTTAAAATCATATATTAAAAATAATTGAAAGGATTTAACTCTAATTGCTTTTTTCTTCTTTTTTCAATTTTTTCCTGTTTGGGCTAATACAAGTTACCCTCATTGTTTCTTGTTATCGGATGGGGGAAAACCCTACGCTGGTATATTTCAGAAAAATCAAGTCTTTCTGTGAACAACATAATTCCAACTCTTTATTGGAGGCTTAATAAAATCTTCCTAGAAGTTACTATGTGGAAAAGTGATGCCCAATAGAAATAGAATGTGAGCCATATACACAATTCTAAATTTTCTAGTAGCTACATGTTAAAAAATAAAAAGAAATGTGTGAAATCAGCTTTAATAATATATTTTATTTAAGCCAATAGATCCAAAATATTATGTCAACATATAATCAACATAAAAATTATAAATGACTTATTTTACTTTCTCTTTTTGTATTCTGCACTTACACAGCCCTTCACTACCCACATTTCAAGAACTTGACAGACTAATGTGGCTTCCACAATGGACGGCGCTACACTCCTGAGGAAACGCTTTTCTCTGACTCTCGTTTGAGAAACTGGAAGGCAATGATTAATTATACCTCTTTAGATGAAATGTTGTTTGCAATTATACTTCTCTAGAATAGGTTAAATATCTTACAGCTTTTAAGTCTAACTTTTCTAGAGTTTAAATGATGTGGCATTGCTAAAATACAAACATATTTTTTAAAAGATAAGGCAACTAAATGCATTAGAGATGAATTTCAATAGTCAAAATGGCTTCCACTCTTTAGAAATACCTATATCTGGCCAAAGGTTTCAGTAGATGTAAGACAATTTAAATTTTTCACGTGTAGAGACAAATGATTTTTCACTATTTATTTATATTGCATATGGAAATAAAACAATTTAAAACAGTAAAATGAAGTGTTATTTACAGTACTTTTAATTAGCAAACATCTGAAAACATGTTCATAGGAAAAGTACAATAGCTTTTACTGCTCTTTATTTTCATCTAAAGCCAATGTAATTTTTTAGTATTGTTTGAGTAGACTGCACAGAATCATTGCCCACTCTGGTGACCCGACAATTTCACTGTCTGTAGTTCTTGTTGGCAATGGCCAACTGTTTACACAACCAAAGGAAGCATTTTCAATCAGTGTAAACATTTTGACTATCTTGTTTATGTTCCATATTATTCCCAGCTGTGTGGGAATCAAGAGTATGTTGCATGTGAAGAAATATGTGACAGTCTACCTGGAGATGTAAGGGATATGAAAAGTTGCTTTTGACCACAAGGCAGAGAATGGCCCATCCCCAGTGACATCCGCATAGAGCACACGGTCAATGCTGGCAGGTCCAGAGAGGGCAGCAGTCTCTCCCTCTGTGGGTGATTGGAAAAGACTTTTGGGAGAAAATATGATTCGATGATGAACAGGTCTTGGTAACCTGGAAAGGAACAGCCTCCAGGCAAGGGGAACATTTGAGGAAAAGCAAATGAACATCTGTTGCCACATAATTTTAATAAAAAGATAAATAAGGTAAAACAGTGATAGTCTCCTTAAGATACGGATTCATAGGAAATTTCCGTATACTTATTTAGGCAGCGATACAGTAAGAAGACTGGTTCCAAGATACAGTAGGACGGCCTCTCCTCAGGATGCCTGAGTATTGAAAGAGGAATCAAAGAAACAGGAAAAAAAAAGTTGCAAAAGCTTAAAAATCTCCTTCTTTATCCTTTGTCTTTAAAACAAGGGTCTTTTACTTGGCATTCATTCGTGAACTGTAGAAGTTCAAGACCAATATTCAGTAACCCCTAGGCATCATTTTTTATCGCCAACATCTTCATTATTTTTAAAGCAAACACAGAAAGGAAGAGAGTAGTGATGTAGATTTTTAAAAATTGGAATAAGTGGCTACTTGTACTTGATACAGATCAGTGTGGGCTCTGGAGCTGGGTATATGAATTTGAATCTTATCTCTGCCACCTACTTGGTGTATGAACACAGGGGAGATGCTGGAGATTCCCGTGACTCTTCTTTTCTTATCTGTAAAATGGGGGTGATGATAGTATCTACCTCAGGGTTTTTTTAATAGACTTTTTTTGTGTGTGTATGAGGAAGATCAGCCCTGAGCTAATATCCGTGCTAATCCTCCTCTTTTTGCTGAGGAAGACCGGCTCTGAGCTAACATCTATTGCCAATCTTCCTCCCTTTTTTTCCCCAAAGCCCCAGTAGATAGTTGTATGTCATAGTTGCACATCCTTCTAGTTGCTGTATGTGGGACGCTGCCTCAGCATGGCCGGAGAAGCGGTGCATCGGTGCGCACCTGGGATCCAAACCCAGTCCGCCAGTAAGCGGAGCTTGCAAACTTAACCGCTAAGCCACGGGGCCGGCCCTAGACGTTGTTTTTTTTAGAGACGTTTCAGGTTCACAACAAAATTGAGCAGAAAGTACAGAGAGTCCCCATATGCCCCTGCCCCCACATAGACACAGCCTCCCCCACTATAACAGAGTGGTACTTTATTACATTTGATGTGTCTACAGTGACACAACTTTATCACCCAAAACCCATAGTTTATGTTAGGGTTCACTCTCGGTGTTGTCCACTCTATAGGTTTTGACAAACGTATATAGATTTATTTTTAAGATGAAAAGAAAATATGCAGGCCCGGCCCTGTGGCTTAGCAGTTAAGTGCGCACTCCGCTACCGGTGGCCTGGGTTCGGATCCCGGGCGCGCACTGACACACCACTTCTCCAGCCATACTGAGGCAGCATCCCACATACAGCAGCTAGAAGGATGTGCAACTATGACATACAACTATCTGCTGGGGCTTTGGGGGAAAAAAGGAGGAAGATTGGCAATAGATGTTAGGTCAGAGCGGGTCTTCAGCAAAAGAGGAGGATTGGCATGGATGTTAGCTCAGGGCTGATCTTCCTGGGGAAAAAAAAAAGAAAATGCAACAAGCTTAGAAAACTACATGGCAGAGATTAAAAACTTAAAATGTTGGGACCAGCCCGGTTGTGTAGTGTTTAACTTCGGGCACTCCACTTTGGCAGCCTGGGGTTTGCAGGTTCGGATCTCAGGTGTAGATCTACACACTGCTTATCAAGCCATGCTGTGGCAGCATCCCATATAAAGTAGAGGAAGATGGGCGAGGATGTTAGGCCAGGGCCAATCTCTTTCAGCAAAAAGAGGAGGATTGGCAACAGATGTTGGCTCATGGCTAATTTTCCTCACACACACACAAAAATAACTCAAAATGGTGTCTATTATTATTGATATTATTAATTATAGCAATATATTTTTAAATCATCTTTTGAGATTGATATAATGTATAGTATTATATATGTATTATATAATACTATATGATATATTATACATTTTATATATGTCTTCAGAAACTGATAAACAGAGTCTCTGAACTCAGCCAGACACCGAACACTTTTTCACATAGAGCATCCTAGGGGATTGGATTTGGGAATACACGCTCTGGGAAATAGCATATATTAGGTATGACTCCAAGGTCTGAAGTTTCTAATATTCTGGCTGACTTTCTGTGTGAAGGGCTTATATTTTGGGGTCAAGGATTTGTATGTCTTTTCAATCACACAGAAAGTATGATTTGCCTCCTCTGGGTAATCGTAGCTTCACAAGGAAGGATATAATCCCACAACTGGAAGAGGTCTTGAACAGACAGAGTTGACTCCCAGGGACACACACCAATATTTGTTGGACTAAGATTCCGAGCAGTTAAGAGTTTCATTGTGCTGGTCTACATCCGTGGGACAACCCCTGAGAACATAAGCTGACTAATGATGTTAGCCTAGATCATAAAAACAAAGCTTCAGAGTTGGGTCGTACATCTCCCCACACCCACCACTCAGGCAGCCCCACAAGGACATCCCATCTCTGGATTCTGGTCCATTATTCTTGAACAGATACACATGCCCAGTCTCCCGTAGTCCAAGGGCAGTGCCTACTCTTGACCTTCTAGGACTGAGCCTACTGCATTCTTACTGTTTTTTCAAATCAAGTGTTTCTTAGAAATGTACTAAATTTTCTTATGCTGGCTCTCACATGCTTTAATTATGGGGGTACTAGGGAAAATCATGGATCCATTGGAATTTTTCAGGCATGTGGGGTATGACCCAGGGTCCCTGGTTGTACCTGATGAGAGAGAGCATCTACCCAGCCCCTTAATTTGAGGACACAGAGAACCAGCAGTGGGCCCTTTATGGTTATTCTCTAGAAGGCAACCGGCCAAGATCTGAACCCAGCTCTTCTAACTTTTGGTCAGGAGCACTTTCTCCTCCATGTTCTCTGACCATGGTCCAGTAGAAGCAGTGAGTGCATGAACCTGTATTAGCTTTCAGTTGTGTGTAGTATATTTTATGGTAGTCTAGTAGTTAAGATTCAGCTCTTTCACCCCTGGGGCCTGGGTTCCTTTCCCGGTCAGGGAACCACATGACCCGCCTGTTGGTTGTCATTCTGTGGTGGCTTCATATTGTGATGCTGAAAGCTATGCCACCAGGATTTCAGATACCAGCAGGGTCACCCGTGGTGGACAGGTTTCAGCAGAGCTTCCAGGCTAAGACAGACTAGGAAGAAGGAAGTGGCCACTCACTTCCTAAAAAATTGGCCATGAAAACCCTGTGAACAGCAGTGGAGCATTATCTGATGTAGCACCGGAAGGTGAGAGGATGGTGCAAAAAGACTGGGCAGAGTTCCCTCTGCAGTACACAGGGGCCATGGGAGTCAGATCAGCTCCATGGCACCAACAGGGTATATTTTAAAAATTTGTTATAACTATTCCTTTGTAGGCCTTTAAACATTCTCTACGTATGATGTTAAACACTACCTCATCATTAGAAATGGCAGAACTATCCAGATTTGCCAATATTGAGGTGATTACTCTTGCAAATATCTTTACAGAACCATAATTATGTGCCTAGCATTTAAGTGATTTTAACAAGTTTATAATCATTATTGGTTTCTGCAGAGAGCCTGTGACCTACAGAGAATATGAAAGCAATAACTTTTGTCAGGTGTGCCCAGGTTTCAGTGGCAGGATTGGGACAGAATGCAGGTCACAGCCCAAGAGAAAGCTGTTAGCTGTGCCATCCTTTCCCATTCTGGATGCATATTTTCTCATTCAGGGTTTAATGTGTATTTGTAAATACTAATATGTATTTACTGGCTTCAGGTAAGTTTTTCTTTTAACCTTAGAATTTCTGTGCCTCACTGAGGGAAGCCCTAATGTATCACAGAGGCTTGATTGAAGTAACCTTCTCTACCAAATATGATGCATTCTTATTTTTCCTGTGTGACTGTCAGCTTCAATCCTTACTTCCCGACTCTACACTCCATCAATTCCAAACGGTTGCAGTTTGCTGAATAGCCTGTGCTGTTGCTGCTTCTGACATTTGTATCTGCTGTTCTCACTGCCTGAGACCCTCTCCAGACCCTTTGTCCACACAGAATACTCTGCTCATCCCTAAGACAGAGCTCAGCACAATCTCCTCATTTCCTCTTCTCTGAAAACCTCTCTCCTCCCACCCTGCGATTGTTAGCCACTCATCTTTTGTGCTACACCAATAGGGTAGATATTTCTGTTGATTTTTCTGTTATATAATGTCCCCTGAATTTTGAGTCTGTTTCTTAGTCATCATGAGGAGAGAACTTTGTTTGAAAACACCATCAAGATACACACAATCAGAAGTGACAAACTGAGTGACACCTACACACGTTTGGTGCAGTGCCAGAAGTACATGCTTTACCATTTCTTGGGTAAATTAAAGAGATTCACTCTCATCACATGCACTTCTATGGTTGGATATTTTCGTGTTGTTTCGGGTACTTCTATCTTCTTCACTGCCTTTGTTTTTTTTCCTGGTTCATTTTCACATTAATAGTTTAATTTTTAAGAGTTCTGAAACAAATGCATACAATCAGTGTGTTACTATTCAAAGCATAAGACCAACTTGTAGATAGTTCTCCCAGGAAATTTTAACTCTAGGAGGTACTCTGCTTCTTCCATCCACAAGGCTGCTTCTAGTCACATACATTATTAGCTTGACGGAAATTTATCTAGTGACCTGTTGGGCACCAGGCACTGTGGCTTTACATCACGTAGGGAATTAGAATCTTGTTAGTAATGATTCTAAAGTATTTTTTCAAGTCAATGAAATGACAACAGCATTGATAAAGTTAAAAGAACATTGAGAGCAGTGATTATACCTCAAACATGTGCTATAAAAAAAATCTTTGTGAGTTAGAATATAATGTAGTAGATTTGTCATTCATTTCCATTCAGTTATTTGGAAGTGAAGCACTTTATATATATCTCTATCTCTATCTATCTATCTATCTATCTATCTGTCCATCCGTCTATCTATCTATCTACTATCTATCATATCTATCATTATCTATCTATCTATCATCTCTTTATCTGAAACAAAAGATCATTTGTGATCTTTTGAAGTATTCAGAACTTTCACTATGTTACAAATGGCAATTTATCTGTGTATTTAAACTCAAACTTCTCTGGACAAACATTGTAATTTTTTTCTTACATATAGTAGATTTTATTTAAATGAAAGTAAACACTTTAAAACCTTTGCTGGTAGGATTAGAAAATACCAATGACTGATAGTTCTATTCAGCATTTTTCTTCCCTCACTTATTTTCTCGCCCATTTGGAGTCTCATCTTTGCTGCTCTTAAGGCTACACCAACATAGCTCTATTAGAGATGTTCATGCTGTCACAGCAGGAAGAAATCTCACCCACAGATGTTCAGGTAGATCAATACTCAGAAATTAAGGCAACTCCAAGAAACATTAATAGGTAACAAATTTGTTCCCTTTCTACATGATGATGATAATTATTGATTAGGCTCATTGTCCTCCAAAGTTCTAAATTCAGTTGAGAACAAATAGTGAAAGCTTTTAGAAGAGTGGGCTTGTCAAATTTCTCTTTTTTGTATATTTAATGCTGATATGT
Source organism: Ceratotherium simum simum (assembly GCF_057802395.1). NCBI lineage: Eukaryota > Metazoa > Chordata > Mammalia > Perissodactyla > Rhinocerotidae > Ceratotherium > Ceratotherium simum. The sequence continues at coordinate 4,135,603 of NC_141909.1, forward strand.
GACACAAATCTTAACATTATATATTTGACCACAATCTTTGCTGATTATTTTTATTGGTGTTTCCATTTCTTGATTATTGATTTGGAAGAGGTTTCAATATGTTACAGAATTTTTAGCAAGCTGGTATCATTATCAAATTAATGCCAGATACCCATCTGGCAGCAGAGGGCAGATCTGGTTTCAGGGAAACTGGCATGAAACATGTTGAACTAATAAAAAGGCAAAATGCCAAAAAATAGTGTAAGAAAGATAGCAAGAGACATGAGGAGAAGGAGGTAGAGTCAGTAAATTTATGGAGGTAAAATTAGCAGAAATTGGTAGATCTATTGGGTACACAGAGAAAGGGAAAGGAAAGAGAAAATAAAGGTTGACTTGGTGAGTCCTGGGCCATGTCCTGCCTTAATGGAATTCTAGGAAGAGTGGGCTAGGGAAGGCTCAGAAGGAAAGGAAGAAAACGATGAGATGGATATAACTCATGGTCAGAGACTCTAAAAGAAGCAACCATTTAAGACAGATGGGTAATTTTTTAAAATCCTATTATATCACCAGTGAACTTGGTGAGAAAGAAAATTGGGGAGGCTGATGATAAAATTATTTCTCTAAAGAGTTCAGTTTTTAAAAGTCAGATATAAAAAGTAAAAAGAGGGACACATAATTGAGAACTGTTGTAGAAATGTGGCAACCAGCACTTACTGCTAGGAAGGGAAAGATAATGGCAGTGAGCTCGCCTGTTGAAACGCCATGGATAATGATGACAACAATGAGATAACATTGACTCTGCACTTACAAGGTGCCAGGCACCATTCCGAATGTGTGAAATGCATATTCTCCATCCTTGAAGAGCCCTATCAGGTAGCGCTGTGCTTATCCCTAATTTACAAGGATGAAATAGAGCTGCTGGTGGAGAAATGATCTGCCAAAGGACTAACAGCCAGAGGAACTTTGTAAGAATGCTCAGAACAAGAAGTGCTATCAAGATCTGCAAAAGCCCACAGTTTCGGTCAATGTTCATAGATGACAGAAGGCAAAACTGCTCCTCTGCTACTTTTTGCTTCAACCTTCTCTGATGGCAAGACCAATCTTTCAAGTGAAGCCGGGAGAGCTGACATGGAGCAATGGGAAGCGGAGTCGCAGATAACTGAGCAGGTGATAGGAGAGCGCAGCTCTCGACAGGGATTGAGTCTCCAGGTCCAGACGAATTTTATCCCAAGGTGGTCAGAACTTCAATGTGTGATTACAAAAGCAATTTCAGCTATCTTCAAAGAATCTCAGAGGAAGCGAAAGGGCGAAGCCATGAGTGCTGGAAACTTCAAATAGACATACTTGGTGACATGTCCTGGTAACACTGTAGAATGAATTATTAGAGGATAGATTTATAAGCCCTTGGAAAAAGAAGGAATGATTTTTAGGAGTTAGCGTGATTCATTGCCAACAAGTCATACCTCATCTGCTTTCTGACGCTTTCACTAGACTGGCAGCTTCTGGAATGACACGGACACAGTGGATCTGGGTCTCATCAAAGCAAGTGACAGAGCCTTCTTTAATATGTTTGTGGAAACACAACAGGATGACATGAACTGACTGAAAGTTAAATTAGATGAAATGTAAAGTAGTGAATAACTATAAAAAAAGAGTGGTGATTAATGTGCTGATACCAACCTGACAGGAAATTATTAGCAGCAAGCCAAAAGGTTCTGATATGATTAAGTCCAGTCAAAGGCTTTTATCGCTCACTTACTTGAAGGCACAGAAAACATGCTTGTCAAATTAGTAAGTGATCTAATGATGGGGGAGGCGGAAATCTACTATAGCAGATCTGCATCAAGATTCAAATAATCCAGACGTGCCACTATGAGGCTAAAAAGAAAATGTCAGAAACTTCTTCCACAGAAATCTTTCAAAGCAAGGTAGATACCCATCAGTTCAAAGTTGGTAAGGATTTCTGCTTTTACCATGGTGAAGTGAAGCTTGCGTTCCTCTTCTAAGAAAAAACTCCAAAATAAGAAGCAAAACAGAAACAAGTGAATCTCATCTTTGATGAAACAGAAAGAAAGAAAGACAGAAAGAAAGAGAGAGAGAGAGAGAAAGAGAGAGAGGAAGGAAGGAAGGAAGGAAGGAAGGAGGAAGGAAGGAAGGAAGGAACGAAGGAGGAAGGAAGGAAGGGAGGAAGGAAGGGAGGAAGGAAGGAAGGAGCAAGGAAGGGAGGAAGGAAGGAAGGAGGAAGGAAGGAAGGGAGGAAGGAAGGAAGGAGGAAGGAAGGAAGGAAGGAAGGAAGGAAGGAGGAAGGGAGGGAGCGAGGAAGGAAGGAAGGAAGGAAGGAAAGAAAGAAAGAAAGTAAGAAAGAAAGAAAGAAAGAAAGAAAGAAAGAAAGAAAGAAAGAAAGAAAGAAAGAAAGAAAGAAGGAAACAAGAAAGAAAGAAGGAAAGAAGGAAGGAAGGAAGGAAAGAAGGAAGGAAGGAAGGAAAGAAGGAAGGAAGGAAGGAAGGAAAGAGAGAGAAAGAAAGAAAGAAAGAAAGAAAGAAAGAAAGAAAGAAAGAAGGAAACAAGAAAGAAAGAAGGAAAGAAGGAAGGAAGGAAGGAAAGAAGGAAGGAAGGAAGGAAAGAAGGAAGGAAGGAAGGAAGGAAAGAGAGAGAGAAAGAAAGAAAGAAAGAAACAAGAAAGAAAGAAGGAAAGAGGGAAGGAAAGAAGGAAAGAAAGAAAGAAGGAAAGAAGGAAGGAAGGAAGGAAGGAAGGAAAGAGAGAGAAAGAAAGAAAGAAAGAAAGAAAGAAAGAAAGAAAGAGAAAAGAAAGAAAGAAAGGAAGAGAGAGAGAGAAAGAAAGAGAGAAAGAAAGAAAGTAGGAGGATAGTCTGTCAAAACTAATGGATATTAAACATGGAAGGTGGACACCTGTGGTCTCAGATCCCAGAAAAGATCTCAAAGTCCCTTTCTTCAAAGTAAATGGCCATCATGAGGGCCAGGAGCAAACTCAGGTTCACAAGGTGGGATGAAGGTGCTTGGGCTGGCCCTGGGAGCTTCCCCAAAATGAGTTTGGTTCTGAGGAAAAGTAGCTGAGAGAGGGACCACACAAACACATCATGGTGATTTAGATCTAACTAATTAATAGCAAACACACGAAAACCATCATGAGGTTCTGTTTTTGGCAAAGTCCGGATTGGCAAAGTTCAATACATTTTGTTAGCTAACACACTGTGGTGGCAATGGTGTCATGAAACAGTTGTTTCATACTTTACTGGATGGAGTATAAATGTCAATAACATTTAAGGAGGGCAATTTGATCATGTATCAAAATTTGAAGTACACATAATCTTTGATTCAACAATTTCATTTATAGAAACTTATTCTACTAATATATTTACATGTGATGTGAAAAACATAGCATATAAAGTATAGTTAGTTCATAACCCGAATATAAGATAAATATCCATTAGTCCATACTGATATAAATAAGTGATTAACAAATAAATAAATAAAGAAATAGGAGAGAATAGACAAATCTATCATGCAGAAGGATTCCAAATAATTTATGCAGCTTCTTCATCCTCAAGGAGCATTCCTCTCCATTTTACAGTGGAGGAACCTAACACTACCTGAACCAGGTGATCAAGGTCACCATCAACAGTGGTAAGTCATGTGGATAGTATGTGCCTGTGACACAATGTAATAAAAATGGCACTTTCTCTCTGATGTAATCCTCCTGAAAACCCATAACCCCAGTCTAATCATGAGAAAAACATCAGACAAATTCCACACAGAGGGTTTCTACAAAATACCTGACGAGTAGTCCTCAAAATTGTCATAGCCAAATACAAGGAAAGTCTGAGAAACTGTCACAGCCAAGAGGAGCCTCAGAAGACATGACAGCTAAAAGTAATGTGGGATCCAGAATGGGATACCAAAATAGATAAGGACATTACGTAAGACTAAGGAAATCTGAATAAACGTTTTGGGCTTAGTTAATAACAAAGAATTAATATTAGTTCATTAGTTGTAACAAGTGCACCGTACCTAGCATAGGTGTTATTAACAAGGGAAGCTGAGTGTGCTGGTATATGGGAGCTGTCTAGTATCTTCTTAATTTTCCTGTATTTCTAAAACCTTTATAAATATAAAATTTATTAAAATTAAGGAGATGGGAAAAAAGAGAAATCACAACATAACAAAACCTGTGAGATGCAGCTAACTCAATGCTTAGGAGGAAGATTTTAGCTTTAAAAAGTTACATAAGAATGAAAGAAAACTTCAAAGTCAGTGATCTAAACTTCCACCTTAAGAAGATAGAAAGAAGATCAAATCCAAACCAAGATAGTAGAATTAAGGAAAAAGAAAGAATGAAAATCAATAAAATACAAAAAGAACAAACAATCGAGAAAATCATCATTGAAACAAAAGCTGGCTTTTTGAAAAGATAAATATGATTGACAAACCTCTATCTAGATTATAAAGAGAGGGATAGAGAGGTCTTTTCATGTCTTTTTCACGTTTATCTGCCATATTTTGCCCTTTGTCCCTCGATGTTTAAGAGATTTTTATGTATTAGGGATATCAGCTCTTTGTCTGAGTTATTTGTTTAGAATATTTTCTCCTAGTTTTCAATAACCTTTGCTTATGGTGAGTTTTTGTCATGAATTTTTTTTTATATTTTATGTAGTCAAATTTATCAATATTTTCTTTTATTGTATCTGAATTTTGAGTCACAGAAAGCTTTTCTCTACACCAAGTTTAAAGAAAATTTACCCATTTTTCTTCTAGTACTTGTATAATTACTTTCATTATATTTAGTTTCCTAATCAATTTGGAGTATATTCTTAAGTATAGTGTGAGAAATGAATCTAATTTTATCTTTTTCCAAACGGCTACTCATTTGTCCTAGCTCTATTTATTAAGTTCATCTTTTCTCCAGCAATGTGAGAAGCCCTCTTTGTCATATACTGAATTTCCAAATGTGGTTGATCTAATTCTATACTTTATATATTTTTTCCACTGATCGATCTGTCTATTCGTGTGTCAATACCATACTGTTTTAATTATAAGAGATATATTGTATGCTTTAATATCTAATAAAGCAAGCCCCCCTCACAGTATTTGTTTTTCAGTGTTTTTGTAGGAATATGTGCATGTCAGTTTTTCCATATGAATTTTATCAAGTTGTCTAACTATAAAATAGCATGTTGGTATTTTTACTGATACTTCATTGTTTTTATAAATCAACCTAGAGAGAACATACATCTCTATAGTGTTGAGTCTTCCTATCCAAAAACAGGACTGACTTTCCATTTGGTCATGTCAACTTTTGCAAATTTCATGAACGCTTTCAAATTTTTCTCATATACGCTTTGCATATTTCTTGTTACACTTGCTTCTAAGTATTAAATTCTTTATTGCTTTTGTAAATGGAACTTTCTCTAACTGCTTATTATTTGTATATATGAAGGCTATTGAAGTTTGTATGTTAACTTTATATCCTACTACATCACTGAATTCTTTTGGTTTTGAATGTCTTTTTGTTCGAGTTAGTTTTATCATTGATTCTCTGAGGTTTTACAAGTATACTGGTATTTCATCTGTAAATAGAGAAAATTTTACTCTTTTTTTTACTCATTCTCCTGCCTCTGATTGATTTCTCTTGCACGATTGGTTGGTTAATACCTCTAGTAAGATATCAAACAGTAGTGGACATAGTGGGCATCCTTACCTTGTTCCTAATCCTAGGGGAAATGTCTCTAGTATTTCTGGAATTCTCCCCATTAAATAATGGTGGATTTGGGACTATATCCACATCTATCTCTATATCTATCTGTGTGTGTGTGTGCATGGTATGTGTATCCTTATTAAGAAAACATCTTTCTATTTTCTTGAGTATTTTTACATGAATGGGTGTTGAATTTTGTTAAAGACTTTTCAGCATCTATGGAGATTGAGAAGAAAAATGAGTTAGAATTAAACAAATATTTTAACTGAAGGCATCTCATATCTTTTAATTTAAAAAGAATCACTGAAATCACTAAGAAAATACAATAAACTGTTTCTAATTTAAGAAAAAGAATTTTTTTTTCAAAAATGATCTTCCAGAAGTGTGCCAGTGAACACACTTTGGGAAACAACGACCTTGTTGATCCCTGTCCTCCTTCCTTTACTTTATGTGTGGATAAAGGTTGTCCTGCAAAGGTTAACACAATCACTAGTTAATGTTGGTCAGAATGGAAGCCTGCACCTCAGGACAGTTATTCTCCTGGTAGGCTACCTCTCAAAGCCATTTCCAGGAATTTTATTATGAGGTCCCCTCAACCGACCTCTCACATCACAGGCCCAGCCAATTGGTATGACTATCTTCAAGATCAAGCTATCTGGAGAAGGCAGCACATCATTATGGAGGTACTGAGCAGGAGAAAGGAAAGAAAGGAAGACTTCGGAAATACAGAGAGTACTGACGTTTTGACAAATTATTTTGCATGTGTTTTCTTTATTCCTTGTGTGTTACCAAGATTTATATATAGAAGTTAGAATATGTGAGAGAAGGAATTTTTTGGTTTGTTTCTTTATTTTTCTTCTTCCCAGTGGTAAAAGAAGCAGTATAGAGGATAAAAATTCCATAGTCAAGAGTGTGACTTTTTATGAATTGAATTCCAAGAATAGAATCCCCACAACTGGAATTGAACAAAAGGAGCCACAGGAAGAGAAGGAGGCACATTGGCAGTGGCTCCCATCAGTGTCTGTCTGGGCTTTTAGCCCACTGTTGGCACATCTTCAAGGCCAACTTTGCATAGCCTTCAAGTCAACAGGTATGTTAAAGCTGCAAGCACCATGATTTGCTTTTTCCTGGGAGGATTTGTTTGCATTGTCCTTCACTCTCCAAATAGACATCGACATTTTTACTGTCAAAGCTAAAAACCCAGTTTTCCTTGTCATTTGGTAATATCCCCCAGCTTGTATCAGTTGTCTTAGGAAATGCCACTAAAAAGTGCCAGACCAGGTATGCAGTAATGAGCAACGTCAAATAAAGGCAAAGCCGCCCCATATCTGCCATTTTTGTCTTTGCCATGTATCATTGACCTTGCATTTTCATGCACACAGAAATAAATTTGATTTGATCTTCTACAGATTTGATCTTCATCTATTCAGAAGAGCTCCAGGATTTAACCATGGTGCACAAAGGGCGTACTTTACAGAGGTATAAAGATAACATATTTACCTTATTATGGCACAAAAATGGCCATTTTATATTGTGGGTTTTGTTACTTTTTTATTGCAGCAAAATCAAACATTTTGTTAAGCGTCCACCTCTGGTCTTCAAGGTTTGCTCCTCTCCTCATCCGCCCTTCTCTGCATAGAGACCTGCCTGTAGAACATTTTGCCATTGACTCAAGGTCCCAAAGTTTCCCCTGACGCCTTGGACTCTGGCTCCAATGCGGTCTCTGCGGTCTTTCAAATCCCTTTGGACTAAGTTTGTGTCCACTGTCTGCTGGCAGATTTATTCTGAACCTTTAGGCTTAAATGTATTTTCTCAGGAAAAGTCAGCCATAATGTTGCATTAATGGAGATTATTCGTTTAGGTTGTGCAGGATTCTTTTCTTCCATTGATGTGCATATTTAGTTCCCAGTAATGGTGAATTATGTGGACAGATTGACATAAGAATAGATCCCTTGGGCTCTATGTGTAGAGTACATTTGTTAATTGTACTTTAAAAAAAAAACAAACGAATATCCCGCAAATCACAAAAAAGTTAAAATTACTTTGGAAAGAAAGGAAAGATTTTTTGCTGATGTGGGAAGGATCTGGTTTGAGAGGATGCCAAACTATAGTTCTCGAGTATTATGGAATGTTTTTTCCTGTAAGAAGCATTCAGGAAGAATTGCAACATTAGTTGTTCCAGCCTCCTCGTTTCTCTCCCAGCCCCTTCTTGCCATGATCTCCTCAAGAAAACACCGGTCTCTTTGTAGCTACACTGCTTGTGACGGGAAAAGGTGGGTCTCCTCCACCCGCCATAGGGCGCCCGTTTGCAGACACAAATGTACACTAGCTGTGAGCTTACCTCAGTGGAGCCTCCTTTGGGAAGATTTCTCTTGTGTCCTTTAATTGACTCCAGTGACTGTTCCAACCAAGGATCTTGGCTAATTTAAGATACCTTCCCTCATATTTCCTAAAATTTGTTAGTTCTCAGCAAATGGCCAAGCCTCCAGACTTCCCCTGGACAGCTTGTTTACCTGCCCCATGCTGCCTTATTGTCATTCTGATAAACTTGAGCTTGTGAGTGACAATTTTACATAGCACCATACATACAACATAGAAACAATTTTTGACCAGAGTCCAGTCAGCATCATCCTGTTCTTTGTATGGCACATTATGTTACGTTGCAGTTGGCTTGCATCTCATACTCTTTGGCTCAGTTAAAACACATGAATAATTTCCATCACCAAGTGAATGAGCACTATGAGAGTCAGGTCTGCTCTGAGAAGGTGCACTATCTCACGGAGGCTTCCTCAGGACTAGATAACCTGAACCGGGGTGACAACCTGCACAGATGGTATTGGCAGCTGTGGGAACCAGGTGCAGATTTGGATGGGCTTCAGGAGGTTGACCGTATTGTTATGACAGTGTGCACACTCTCCAGAGAGGGGCACGGAGGAAAGAGGAGTGGGCAGGAGTGCCAGCTGTCCCTCTGGTGTGCCTGGGTTGGCACACCCCTGATGTGACCTTCATGTCACCTATATAAAAGGCTGGCTCTGTTAACATCTCTCCCAGCCATGAGATGTCACAGGAGCTACACAGGCACAGAAAGTTAAATAATCATCAGAAGCACAGGAAATAGTAAACAAATGCTCTTCTCTCCCCCTCCCTGCCCCCGTTTCAATTAGAGATGTAAATATATTCAAATACTCTGCCTGATACACCCTAGGGTGGTGCTAAGAATTTGCTGCCCTAGGCAAGATGTGGAAAAAGAGCCCCAAACTCACCTACCCCCTCACAGCTTACAGACCCTCCCATAAGAGTCACTAAAACATTTTGCTGCCCTAGGCAACCACCTGCTCTTCCTGTAAAATCCCTCCCTGGCACCACTTAATTCATCTCTGCCGGTAGATCCATATCACACACAGACAATCTGTGGTCAGGAAAAAACAATCCAAATGCATTCTGATATAAAACAGAGCATCTACCCCAAACTGCACTGCCCCTGTGCTCCTCTTGTTAAACCATGCATGTTTAGTTCTTTGCATTACTATTATATTTTCTTTGGGATTACAGTTCTAGATAACTGGTTAGGAAGAAGGAAAGAAGGATGCTTAAATTAGATTTTTACCAGGAACAAATTTTATCTGTTTCCCTTCCCATCTGACCCCTTCCCCAGTTTTCTTATTATTGTGTGTGTCACATATCCACTCCAATTTACCTGGTCAATCACTACACAATTAAAAAAAAATCCTTTTGAAAAAGGACAAAAATAATCAAATGGTAGTGATTGCTGCATAGACTAGTCTCTTGGTGTTAATGTACACGCTATGCGTCTGTGATGCGTATACAGTGTTTGTAATGCCCACCACAGACATTTCTGGGGTCCAACTCAATAATGCAAACTGAGCCTTCACATCATTTGTATAAATATTATAAAGTTATAAGTCAAGCCAGTGAACAATTAAATAAGACATATTCTGTCTGCCTGCCTTGACATATATCAAAATAATGACCTGAAAGGCCAAGTTTGAATTTAGAATTCTCAGATTCCTTGAACATCTGAGCTAAACCGGAAGAAGCGTGGATCCATGGCCTAGCCCCTCGCCTCCCTTCCTACAATTGGGCCTGGGTGTGTGCAGGTGGGCACCCAGCCCCCAAATCCAGGTTCCATCCACTTCCCACAAACAGCACTCCGTTGGCTTCCCGAGGTCATGAGGGCCCCTCAGCAAGATGGACGGGAATGTGCTCACGGCCTCTGATATAAACTCAAGACTGTTTCCTCAGGAGTCGCAGGCTCCTGGGTGTGCAGTGTGGACTAACAAGGGAAGCGTGGCTTCAGAGGGCGTGTCCCTCTGGTCCATTAGGCATCTTGCCCCTTTAGAAGGGCAAGGCCAGAGGACGAGCAGAAGCAGGACTGTAGAGGTTAAGGCCCAGGACAGGAGGCTCCCTTGCCCAGGTGTGAAAGTGACACCCATGTGGCCGGTCGTCTTGGGTTGATCTTATGAACTTGGCTCTAAAAACAACACTGGCCACACACTTCACATTCATTATTCACTTAGTCTTTACAATCCCTGCCAGGTGGGTGTTGTGCCAAGCAAGGAAACGGACCTCGGAGGAATTAGTTCATACAACTAGTTAGTACAGAGTAAGGACGTCCCCCAGCCTCGTTTGAGAGAGACCTGTGTGCCTCCCTCTCCACCACACCCCGTACGTATGTCAGGGACTTGGAACACATCCTATAAAGATGAAAGGGGCACGAACGAAAGCCTGCAGTTGATTCTGATAATGGTCCAGGAAGGAAGATAAAGTATTGGAGAGTCGGGAACAATAGATGAAGGAGGGGTTTGTAAATGAAGACAGAAGAGTAGGCGATTAACTGTGGGCATCCTCTCCCAACAGTGAAGCTGTGTGGCTGGAGTGAAGGAGATACCCAGCCCTCCTTTGAAGGCAGGGCCAGTTCTGTCGCTCCACCAAGTGTCCTCAAAGGGGCCCTCGCATCAGCATGAGCACGACTCGGCTTGACCCGTCCCCTGCTTTCTGCTCCCAAACTCCTCTAGCCTGTGCTTTCGAGGGGTTTAGGAAGCCAGGTCAGACACTTGTTTTACAAATGATGATGGCTTCAGAAAGCGGTTTATGACCTCTGTGATGAGCTGATTTATACAGGAGGCTTCTCTTGTCTGGAAACTTAACACCCCGAAGCTCCATGCCTTTCTGAAACGCCCTTGCCTTGTATTCTGATATGGCTGTTCAGAGTCATGTTCCAAACCCTGGAAGTCAGGGGTTGAAATGACATTTCCCAGTCCAGGAGCCTCCTTCATCACGTCGTTTGGGCAGCGTTGCTATAGTAACCTCTAGCCTGTTTTATGATGCCCTGATGGTTACCCAGCGCATGACAATGGAGAAAAGGTCAGGTTACAAGGCCAACTGCCACTGTCCAACATCCTGGGTGACAAACACCTGATTTCCCAGCACAGAGTGGTTTCAGTTGCTCGGGAAGGGGGGAGAAGCACAACGTCACAAGGCAACACAGGTTTGCAAATATCTATTGCAAACATCATCAAACAATCGTGTCTGAATTGTGCTTTTGTCTTCCTGAGGTGTTGAGTCAGTTCCCTATTCTTCACAACCATTATCCTAAACTGTAAATGTCGGAAAGAAGAAATACAATCTGTGAAATTATTCTTTAGTGTTTAGATGGAAAAATAGACACAGTGGCTGAAAAACACCACCTTCGTTTTCCATCTGCCTTTTTGCATAGCAGTATCTCCCGTGCAGCAGGAAGCAGCTCGACCAGCACCAGTTGGTGGAGCTGCGGGCAGACGGCTCAGAGTTCCAGGGAGGTGGGGGCAGGAGAAGTGAAAAGCACTTAGAGGTGCAGACTGGTGCGAGGGCATCCAACAGCATTTTAATTGCCACAAACAATATTTGAATCAAAGAAAAAGTTTGCATTGCTTCTTTAAAGTTTAGTTGACTCAGAGAAATTAAGAATATTACAGTTATGGTCGAACCATCTGGTTCAGAAATAGATCCATTCTTTGATTTTAAAAGACCACAAATACTCCATACTTGAAGTGTAATATTTATGCCATTATTATTGTGCTGTACAACACAAACAGGAAAGAATCCTGATTAAATTTAATGTGAAAAAGATGACCTGTTTGTTTGTTGCTTACATCGTTTTTACGTCAACAGTTTGATATCATGCAAGACGAGCAGTTTTGTACATTAAAAAAATCTAGGATCGTTGTGAAAGCAAAGTGATTGTTAATTAAGGGTTGAAGCAACAACAGAGACACATGCTTATGACTCACGCAGGTCAAAAACAGATTATGAATCTTGAAACTATGCATTGATTATTTGATTTTATATGATAATACAGCACACACTGTCTCCTAAATGCTCCACCGACGATTCCCTATGATTGCGTAGGAGCTAACTAGCTGTAGGCTCTCAGGGCTGCTTCCTATGTATCAAGAAAATGAGGCATTGGGCATCGGTGATTTTTAGCCTCCACTGCATTTTAGGGTATATTTACACAAAATACACATCTTAATGTATAACACAAAACAATTTTACAATTTAATACTATATATGATAGTTTGGTGTTGTAATTTTGCAACCGAATGACTTCCCATCACAGAATCCTCCCATCAAATGGTTGCATTTTTATAGTTGGTTAATGATGACACAGCCCAGGTGGCAGGAAGGTGTTGTGAAGGCTCCTGAGGGTCTACTTTCTGGAGGTGTCTGGCAGGCAGCCCTTAAGCTTCACTGCTCAGCCTTCAATTTCTGATCAACTTGGAAACATGCCCAGTGAGTGACAATGGTGAACAGAAGTTCAATGCTAGGAGTAGTTTGAGCCACACCGAGGTGATTTCCACGCTCTAAGTCGACCATTGTTAGCGCTGTTTTCTTGTTATGACAGTTGTCCAGGACTGATGTGTCTCTATGGATCCAAGGCACGGGGATCATTTACCTTCCCCCGGTGCTGCTCAGCTAGCACCATCTCCAAAAAAGAGGAGTCATCCATCCACAACTGTAGAACCCTCGGATCTTTTCCATGATGCCCATGTCCATACACTGAGGCTTTGAATTACAGCTGCTGCAAGTCTTAACCAAAAACTGGTGGAGGCATTTGGTTTTCCTACCATGATCTCTGCTCTTGCTCCTCTTCACCCATTAGCCTATGGCACTGGCTTTGAGGCTGGCATAAACATAATAAAGAAAGATGGTGTAACCTCATTTGTGCTGTCTGCCAAATCTCTCTGGTACCCCCACTTCTGAGTACCTGGAAGCATCACACTTTCCAGATGGAGTGGCCATGTGACAGTGGTGGCTGGTGAGTTATGAGTTATGTGTCCTTGTCCTTATCAGGCTGAGCATTCAGTCACTGTAATGAAACACCCAGAAGAACACACCTCCGTCTGCCACCTTCACAAGCAGTGTTCCTGCTCTCCGCCTCAGTTGCAGAATGAGGACTATGCTCGTATGAGAGGACAGCCCCAGATAGCAGGTGACAGACATGTGGAAGGAGAAATAAACTGCTGTCATTAAGTCTCAGACTCCTGGGTTGTTTGTTACTGCAGCAGAACCAAGCATTACCCTGACATAGACTCTATGAGGTCGTGTCTCCTGTGCACACATTCACGCTAGTGATGAGCTACTCCATTCCTATGAAAGTCTTGTTGGCTATCAGTCTCTGCTCTCATCTCTTCTTTTGGTAAGAATTTCTGCCTGTTTTGACCAGGACTTCAATATTCACTACTCTAAAAATCTTAACACAAATTGGAGCTCTTTAGGTTTAAAACTATTTAATGTCAACATGAGAACATACAACTCAAGTTGTGGCTTAGTTTTCACAGTTAATTTTTCTTCAAGACAGTTTCACGTGATAATAAATACAGAAGAGATCTTAAAAAGACTGGTGGCTTTTGATTTCGAAGATGTCTAAGAGTTTTGGTGGATTGTCAGATTCCAAATCGGCCCATTCCCTTGACTCGGTACATTTCATGCTTTCTGGTATGTGCTGAAGACACCTTCTCATGGTGGTAAACATTCACCTGGTGTCCTCTCCCCTGCAGCCCCTTTCTATAAGGCTACTTCACTTACTGCAGCTGGTTCTCTGAAGAAGAACTAGTTTGGAGGATGAATGAAGTATTTTTATTTCAAGGCATCAAGGATAAAACTTGTACATTTTATATGGAGTTCATCTAAATGTCCTGATGGCATCATTTCCTGAGCGTCTCCTGTGTTCTAGGAGCTGAATTAAGAGCTTTATATGGGCCATTGAACCTTCACAGCACTCTGTGAGACAGGAGTCAGCACTGTTCCCCATTTCACAGATGAGGAAAGAGCCTCAGAAAGAACAGGCACGTTGTCCAAGGTTCTATACCTGGTAGCACCAGGGGAGGATGTTTGGAATCCAGGTCCATTTGGACGCAATCCGTTACTTTTCTAAGGACCTGTGTGGGGACCTGACAATTCACAGAGGTGGGAAAGCGAAGACCACCTGGAGACCTAACCGTTGGGAGAGTTTCCGTAGTTATCCAACCCAAACTACAAGGATGGAGGATTGCTTTTCTCCCTCTCCATCACCAGGAAATTTAATTCAGAGATAATGGCGGGGAGGGCGTGACTGGGCAGTGAGAAGAAAAGTTTATCCAATTGCTTTTATATTCAAAATGGATTATTACAGACAATGGGAGAGGAATGTGCCAAATTGAACCAAGTGGCAGAGTTGGCTCCTTTTAAACATACAGACATTGAACCAAAACCGGCACTATCTTGCTCTATTTCTGAATTTGAAGGTGCACATATGTAGCTGACATTTAAGCCACGTTTTTGTTTTTTTATTTCACCAAGAGTTGAGTTTTTCCCATAAATTTACAAATAAATGGAGAATTCTTAATAAACTATAAAATCCAATTACTGCAAGAGGTTTTAAAAGTGCAAAATGTAGTCCTGAGTATGAGAATTTAATGTTCTTTCCAAGGGCTGGAATGATTTTAGACTCACCCCAAGCAGTTCTCAAAAATAATAGCCCATCTGACTATTCTTGTTAGTGACCATCAGTGGCATATTATTTTCTCTGAAGTCATTCTGTCTAATTCACTTTAGGTATCAGTAATGGGCACTTTCAAACTGTAGCCCAAATGGAAATGATGATCCGCTCAGCCATGCCATAGTGGGAGCAAGACAGAGCAGCCTGGCTAAAGTACAATTATCTAAATACACTCCTGATCCTAGTCTAATTTGCAGGGGCATATGTCTATTTTCATTTTCTCCCGAGATAATCCCGTAAGACAAAGCTTCTACACTGAAGGAAAATTCTACAGTGGAGGATGAAGGGGCCCAGCTGGGCACTCAGGATTCGCCTATGGGGTAGCAGGCTCCATGTCAGGGCTCCGCTCTCCTAAGCCCCCAAATCCTGCAAAGGAGAGAAGGAAGCCCAAACGCTCTTTATCTAGCTCCTACTCAGAGTAGGAGGTGTCTAGCTAATTATCAGCTTCCTTTTGACTAATTCATTAGAGAAACAAAGTAACGCTTGCGAAATCTGGGAGGCAGCTTTGTTATGCTCTAAGAGGACTTGCTCATCAAGACAATTTCTACAAGGTAGAAATAAATACAGATAGACCTAAGACCTTCAAAATAATAAGGAAAAAAAAAGATTGGGGTAGGGGTTTGGAGAAAGGAGAAGAAATCGATTCCTTTGTACTGAAACAAAGCAGAAAAAAAATTGTTTTGAATTTTCATCTCTGCACAGTTGAGTTCTACATAACAGTTTTGGTTTATTTCGCAAAAGGGATCACTTCTCGAGCTTCTGCTACGTTTTGGAAGTGAAGGAAACAGCCCTAAGTGAGAGGATGACATTCATTTGTGTGAATGGTAACAATTGGCATCCGATTCTCCAACGCAAAGAAAAACCATCTCTTTACTGAGGCTCTAGTTGACTAACCAGAGGTGAGGTTGAGAAGATACCGTACTTTTCTCACTAAAATGTATTGCAATTTAAAATTATGTTTAGTGATGCAGAAGTGCAACCCAAGTAAGTATGAGCCAGGTGGCTTATGAGAGAAAACCTTGTGGCCATCCTCGTTTCCAGAGGCTGTTCTGCAGGTCCCCCCACACGGGCTATTTCTGCTAATGCTGTGTTCTCTTTGACTGACTTCTTTATGCAAGCGGAGTGGCAGAGACGCCAGCGTGACTCACACCAAGCTCAGCAGGGGATTTGCCATTCACGGGGTGAAAATTTAGGTCACTACAGCTACCTGTGCCGCCTACAACCAGCTGCCACCCAACAAACATTTAAAGAGATAATAGTTTCCAAATACATACAAAGTTGAGTTTTCTACCTTCTACCAACAGAATATGCAGCACAGATAGCCAATAGCCAGCCACACACACACACACACACACACACACACACACAAATTAGAGGATGGGTAAGTGCATCACAATTTCCCTTTACTTTTCAAATCTTTCCAATTCAGTATTATTTTCCATTGCTACATAACCAAAGGACAAAACACACATCTATCACGAACAACTTCTTATGGCCTTGCCTCTCGCTAGAACTCACATGCTGGGAGTGGACAATCTGGGAAGGACATAGGGGATAGAGTTTGAAAACCTTTGAGATAATTCTGATATTCCAGCCTCTCAGCCATTGGTGATTCTTTGTCTTGTAAGAATTAGTGTTCTAAGTGAATAGCTCCCTAATACATTGAAATATATACTGACGAACTGATGCAGACGTCCCCTCCTCTTTCTTTTTGGTGATGAATGAAGCACTGCTGGGTGCAAAGCAATCCCCCAGACTAAATCTACACGGCAGCAGACAAATTTTTGGCACTTCTGTTAAGACAAACCACTTCGTGTTCTGACACGAAGTGCATTGGTTTTATTTTCCACCTGAAATTCCTCGCTTTCAGAACATTGTCTTCTACCAAATAGAAAAGAGTTTTGGTTTTTAAATCCTTTTATTAGTCCTTAGTGGAATAGTACACAGGATAGCTTATTTTGATCATCTTGATTGCCTTGATCTAGTCATCCTAAATGCCTTCCTCAGTGATAGGAAGGAAGAACACCTAGAGACACGGGTGTTCTACACGAGCTAGAAAAAGAAAGAAGGGAATTAGGGAATCAATTCCACCTTGATTCCCAGGCCTGAATCCTGGCAAAAAGAGAAAGATCACCATATTTTGATTGCCAACAGAGAGCACGTGCCACATCTGTAGGACGGGGCCCAGCACCACACCGTGTGGCCACCCCATTCCACCATAACTAACTCTTCCACAGGCTCTTGAACTGTCCTATCAGGTCAGCAGCTTCAAGGTGAGCGGGTATGTGATAAGACGAGTGAATTCTATGAGCGAGAGAAAATTGCTGCACTTCGTTTGTGGTAAAATGAGTTTCCTAATCAGAAGCAGTGTTGGGAAGTGAACAAGGACCCTGCTGACCAGAATAGGACGTAGTCCTGAGGTATGATGGGGAGGTAGACTGCCAGCCCTACTAACTGAAAGTGAACAACCTCTTGTGGTCCTTATCTGCAGGTTTGGAGGAAAAAAATGCATCTGTCATGCCAATAACTGTATACGAGGTGCCCGGGGTGTGCTGATTTGCTCTGACGATGAAACCACATCTGGAACAGCAGTGGTGGTTGGAGTCACCATTTGACTAAATTTAGGATAGTCTGGCGTCAGTTTCCAAGATATGCACAAGCCAAAGAGGAGAGGTGAATAAGCATCTGGTAGGAATCGCTGTCCCTGCTTCCTTCCAGTCTTTGATCATGGTACTAATCTCTGCAACTGTGGCAGAAGAGTGATCTTGCATTCTTTTCCTTTTCTTTCTTTCTTTTTTTTTTTTTTGTGAGGAAGATTGGTCCTGAGCTGACATCTGTGCCAATCTTCCCCTATTTTTGTATGAGGAACATTGCCACAGCATGGCTGATGAGCAGTGTGTAAGTCCACACCCGGGATCCGAACCTGTCAACTCTGGGCTACTGAAGTGGAGTGCACGAACTTAACCACTACACCACCAGACCTGCCCCTGTTTTCCTATTTTATTTAGTAGAGGAAGAGACCTTAATCATCAAGTTGAAATTAATCTTCCAGGGTTTAAAATATAGCTACTTGAAGGATATGTGGTTTTTAGAAACATTTACTTTCTTTATAAAATGTCTTTTCCTTGACACTTTTCAGTTTTTTGATGTGAAAGTTTTTTGATAAATCTTTCTTCAAGTCTGAGACCTTTTCTATTACTATGCCTCCAAATATTTCCTTAGCCCTATATTCTCTTAATCTCCATTTGTAGTTTATGCTGGACTTTTCAAATCTATCCTCCATGATTTTAGCAGTTTTTTTGTCTTGTGTTCTGGGTGATTTTTCCAACTCTATTATCCATTTTAATAATTCCCTTTTCAGCAGGATCTGTTCTATTACTTATCTCCTCTGTTGAATTTTCATATCAATTACTATATTTCATTTCCAATATTTTTCACTCAGCTATTTTTCATATATCTGTTTTTATTTAACAATTTTCTCTTCTTGTTTTAGCAATATTATTCCCTCCCACAACATTTTATATATTTATTTTAAATATCTTTTTTAGGTTGACTCGTTATTTCTATTTTCTTTGGTGTGAATTCTCCCAATAATCAAGTCTGATGACTGACCTTCATAACAGTGGGCTTCCTTGTGCTCCTCGTCAATTCTGCCTGAGAGTCCTGTCTACACAGCAGATTTTTCCTGCTCACGTCCTTTGCTCCTCAGCCTGTTTCCCCTGCTTATTGTACACCCTGAACCATATCTTCTTTTAGGAATTCTCAGCCAAATTGCAGGTTTCCTCACCTATCTGCAATGCTGCCTAGTTTCCGTTATTGCACGGTTGTCTCTTATTTTTCCATGAGACATAGACAGTATCAAGTTTCTATCTGCGATGTCGGATATACAGGCAGAGCTACTCCAACCCCAATTCACTCTCATGGAGCTTATTTCCCACCCTTTGGCTTCACACAGGGAGCTTGGTCCTGGTCTTCCACGGTGCTTATCACCAGCTCTTGCCCAACACTGAAGCTCCAGCCCCCAGTGTTCATATCTAGACCTTGCTTGCATGGATGACATGCTTCAGGTCCTGCTCACCTCTCTCTCTGGTCCTGATCCATGGGGATTTTGCTCTTGTTTTGGAGTAGAGATGGGCACAACTGTATATTTCATTTATCCTTGTTTTTTACATTTGGAGAGGAACTGGGAAAAATGGCCCCAAAATGTCATTTTGTATCTATCCAGTTTTCATTTATTTTGAATCAAGGAAACATTGAACCAACTAAAGTGAGTTGTATAAGTGGCTGACTCTATGAGGTAAATTGAAGTCAATTAATTTATTTATTTATATGGTATATTTTTCAGCACCCATGATATGCCAGACACTTATTATTCTTCAGGTAACAAAGATTCAACAGACTGTAATCAATAAACACAATTCAAACTGACTTAAGCCAAAAAGAAAATATTCCATTTATATCATTGAACGTCTTTAGGAATGGCTGGATCCAGAAACTCAATCAAAGTCCTCAAGTCTCTGTTTTGCATATTGGCTTTGTTCTTGCATGTTTGACTTTCTCTAGCATAGCAGGAAAGACCTCCTGGGAATTCCAGAAATACATGGCTTTATTGCACAGAAAGAGAGAGAGATTCTCTTTCCTAGAGCAATCACTGTGTTCAGGGGTGTGCAGTACTCAGTTGGCCTGGGTTATTTTATTCTCTCAATCTCATACTCTCTTCGTCCTTCTGAACAAATACGCTTTCTCCGAAAATGCATTTCTACATCTCCTTTCGGGTATATACCTTACCTAGTTTATTGTCCTATGCTTATTTTCAAAATGTATTTTTGAACTTCTTTTCAAATATGTATTTTATTTTGTTTACAGTTTTTTCCTTATATTTCAAAGTGTATACTCGGATCACTTGCTAAATGAATATTATCAGTCTTTGCTTTTAGTATAAGGTTCTCCTGCCCTACAATCCCACAGTAATTCCTGGAAAGATAAGGGCTGGAGGGTGGTGGTCTTAAGCTGTGTTGAGGTATAAAGAGAATTTGAAAACTCGATGTGTTAAGAACTGAGGACCTGAGGTGTGAGAATCCCCTCTTTTCGGTGGGGGGTGAGTCACCCTCACTTCTTCCTGTGTGCGGACAAGTAAACCACAAAGCAATGATTCCGAGTTTCTAGGACTGTGGTCTTTTCCACATTAATGGAGCCCTGTGATACACAGATCTATTAGGTACACAGCGGGCAATTCCTGACAGTCTCTAGGCAGACTTAAGAAGTAGCATCTGACTCAAAAGGCAGAGTCACTTGTCACCTGGAGCGTCAATTACAAATCATCGCAGGGCAGGGTGCAAGTGCAGTGACACACATTCGGAGAGCTGGGAAGACGAGAAGAGCCAAAGCAGGCACCAGGAGGGGCGACCTACTCCACTTCTGCAATGTCAGGGGCGGCTTTTGGAGGAGGGGGCTCTCAGCCCCTCAGAGTTTCCATCTGTGATTGTTGCCAGATGCAAGGAAAACGTAAGACATTTGCAAAGCACATCCCTGGCACATCCTAAGTCCTCAATTTATGGTTGTAGACATTAATGAAATATTCTTTAAAACACTGGGCATATTTGTGGTAGTTATATGGGAGAATTTCTCACACTTTATCCCGAAGATGAATCAGAGCTTTTCTCTAATATACAATCTGGTCTCATTTCTATTTGTTTTATTCTCAACAGGCCTGTGTTGTGGGGAAGGGGAGGTTTGCTTAATTAGAGAGACGTGTGCAATTTTGGCTAGTGGTTAAACATGCCCTACAGTGGGGCTCATTCCAAAGTTAACAATTATCTCAGCACAATATTTACCTTATCAGGGGGAGTTGCACTGTCTGCTGGTTCCTTCAGTGAGATCTCCTACTGAGCCGAACTCAAAACAGTTGAGCAAATGTTAGCTCTTCAGAGAGCAGTGCTCCTGAGCTGGAAAGTGATGGAAATCAAGGTCGTGTCCTGTGATCCTTGGATCTTCACAACGACACCATCTCATCCCAGCTCTTCAGGTGCATGTCTCATCTTTCCAGTAGGTTGTGTGTACACCTACATGTTTTTTGTCCAATTGTGCCAGGCAATATGGTAAAGCCCTGGTCAATTTCCTCTGCTAAGAACAAGTGAAATTTTTTGAAAACATTACCAAGAGGTGACTACATTGACTATTTTTATTGATTATTTTATCCAAGTATTTGCCCAACTTATACTTAATTTAGTTCAATGTAATCACAGTCCTAGGATGTGGGGCATATGGCAGATCATAATTGAGATCACTGTGAAGCTACCAGAGAAAGTACTTGACAAAATCATAGCCACGGCTGTGTCTTTAACACTGATCCTATAAGCAGGATCAGTGTTATACCTATTATACAAAAGCAACTAAGACCTATAACTTTCCACCTGACTTCTGAATTATTTTAAGATGAAGGAGGCCAATCATCAAATTGCTGTCCCCTGTTTCTAAAACGTTGAGATTTCTTATTTCACTACGATACGCTGAATTACAGACTGAATGGTGACCATGAAATCTTATGTAGATCTACAAGCTGTCAGCCCCTCCACTGACCCCCCGAAGAATGAACCTCTCTCTCCCCCCGGTGAGGGCCCAGCTGTGGAGGATACAAGAAAGTATGGCAGCATAATACTTCTCCGGAAGAACTGAAAACCTAGATGAGAGATTTATGGGCAAGAAGTAATTAGAGAATAATACAATTTAGTAGACAGTCAAGCACTTAACCGACTATAAATATGACCAGATTTATGAGAAGAGGTGTTTAATGATTGCTGAATAAGAGAATAGCCTTTTTGAAAGAAGGCAAAATTGAGTTGGATGTGAAATACTTCTGTTCCATATATATTATTGGGCAAATAATTTTTGGCAAAGCTATGCATATTTTTAATATTAATATTAAATATTTGCTAAAAATTTATATAGAGTCATGCATTTCTTAACTACAGGGGATATGTTCTGAGAAATGCATTGACAGGCGATTTCATAGTTGTGTGAACACCACAGAGTGTACTTACACAAAACTAGATGGTGTAGCCTACTACACACCTAGGCTCTATGGTACTAATCTTATGGGACCACCATTGTATACGTGGTCCATCGTTGACCAAAACGTCATTATGTGGCACATGACTGTACATAGGTGTAGCTTTGCCAACAATTATTTATGTACAAAATGCAACAGAATAAAACCCTGCCATACAAGATAACTTTGTTACTCACACATACACATGCATACACACTGACACAGTGCTGTATGTTCCAACAACACTGAACTATTTGAGCACTCAAAAAAATGATGTGTTGCTTCAGAGTTTTATTGTACTAATCCTCAACCTTCACTGCACAGATACATCACTGGGGAGCTTTAAAAGTTACTGCTGTCTGAAACAATGAAATTCCAAATTTTAGTGGCGGGGGTTAGGACCTGTATTTTTAGGGCTTCCAGATGATTTTAATGTGCAGCCAGGGTTGAAACACATTGTTTTGGGCAAGCTCCTGCCATGCTCTCTCTCTCAAATGCCCTCTGTCAAAGTTTTATTTTCTAGGCGAGCCCCTATTGACCCTTCAAAGCCTGTCACAGGGTTAATCTTTGCAATAAAATCTCTGCTCTTTCCATCTTCCAAGCTGCTAGTGAAGAGAACCACTCTTTCCTCTGAATCTTCAGCGAGAGGAAACAACAGGTGTATAGATTGTCACCACCAAATCAAAGTAGGTGAAATCCATGGAGCTCTGGCTGTGTAAGAGCTGGGACAACTTGGAGGCCTATCTCGAATTTCTGAGTCATTCTTGGGACCCGGCTGAAGCAACGCTTTGCCAGACTTTCTGCACTCACACCTCTGCTGACCTTCTTACTCATCTCTCTCCCACTTTCCTTCCTTCCATGTCTCCCATGGGAGTGCATCCTTAATAAATCACATGCATCCAGATCCTCGACAAAGGGTTGATTCTACAAGAACCTGACCTAAGACATACATTCATAATAAGTATTACTTATTCCAAGGGTGTGTTGGAGCTGGCTTTCACCAGCTCCCAAAGCAAATTGTGTACATCTTGTCTCAATTCTTCATTCAGTGAAGTCTTGTTGGTAGGTTGAAACCAGCCATGGTGGAAGTGGTTATACCATAGAAATTAGCAACTGCTATAAATCAGGGCTGTTGTTTTTTTCTGGAGAGCTACTTGTTAAACAGGTACTAGTATACCACTGGTTTTTACCGTGGCTTTATTACCAATGAGTAAGTGAATAAGTAAAGCATATTTGAACTGGGTTCCCCAAATTCTTTTTTACTTACCTTTTCTCTTTTCAATAAATATCTGGTTCTACAGCAAATTCCTAAATTGTTTCTGCCTTCCAAGCTTACCTCATCTTCCTCACAGATTTTATTCAGCTGGTTCCCTCCGTCTTCCCCGCATCCAACTTTCCTGGGATCCAAGTTCTAATCTTTGGCTATCCACATGGGTCCTCAAGAAATAGCAAATAATGCTAATTTAGCATCCAGGACATGTAGAATTCAGTTATGCTTTGAGAATGCCTGGCCAGATGAAGACAGATATTCCATGGAGGCTCGAGCTGTGCTTTAGACCCTTTCCACAGGATCCTGTAGAGGTGGCTGAGGACAAAGGAGTTCTCCTTACAGGCACTGCTTGCCTCATGCACCACAAGGAGCCATGCCCCAGGAGAGTCAGCTCCTCCTCAGATGGCTACCTGTTTACGTATTGGATCCCTGAGAAAGGTTCGTGTGCTCCTATGGAGTGTAAGAGCATGGTGGGCTGAGCATAACAGAAAATAGATGAAACTGTGCCTGAAAACTCAGCTGTATTCAGAAAAGCAAGGGTTAGGGACCTCAGCCATCTGCAGGATTCTACACGAATGTGGCATGTATATGTGTCCATAAGAGCTCTGTGCCATCTCCTCTTGATAAAACTTCCCAACACTGGCAACGCCTTCTCTGTATCCTGTGCTACAGAGCTTCCAGAAAGTTCTTCATGACAATAGGATATGAATGGCACAGAGAGAGTGAGGGTCTAAAGAATAATATGAGTAGAAGCCATGAGAATAGGTGTTTGGTAAAGGAATAGGTGAAATAAGTGGTTCAGTCATCCTTTTGGTAGCAGATGCAGAATAGAAATGCAATTCGTGAATCCAGAAGATAAACCAGAGCTCCCACTTCCCAGATGGAAGGCTCAGCACAGAAGGTCAGGGCCAGAGGTGGAAAGATCCTTGTATCATGGGGGAGGGACTTTGGGACTTTTTAAAAGGCCTAAGGCCTTAGTCAGAGGTAGGAAGTGACCTATCAAGAGCAGAAAACCAGCCCACTCCCTAGGACCTTCCTACAACGAATTAGAAGCTTGTTTTCCCACATCATCATTTCTCCCTCTCTGCCGGATCATTCTTATCACCATCCAAACATGAAATTATTTCCTCCAGTTTACCGCTCTGGCTACTTCCCAGGAGACAAAGCTTCCTGCATTTTCTCTGTTATTGTCTCCCATGCCCCTTCTGTTCTCTCTTGAACTCTCTCCAGTCGGGCTCTGACCCCACCACTCCACTAAAAGCACTCGGGGAGTTGCTCAGGGCTTCCACACTGCTGCTCACAATGAACAATTTGTGGTCTTGGTCTCTTTCAGTTTCCAGCAGTATTTGACACACGTAATTATGCCATCCATGGAAAAAGACGTGCTGGTTTTTCTCCCACTTCCAAGGTTTCTGCCTCACAGTCTCCTTTGCTGGCTGTTCCACGTCACTCCAACCTCCTACTATTGAGGTGTCCCAGGATTTTGTTCGTGGTCCCCTTCTCTTCCCTATATGAATACCTTGATGACCTCAACCAGGTGCACACCTTTAAATACCACACATACCCTGAGGACTTCCAAATGCCTGTCTTCAGTCCAGACCTCTCCCCTAAACCCAAGACTCACGTGCCGCTCAGTATTTCCACTTGGATGCCTAAGAGGCATCTTGAATTTAACACGTCCCAAAAGGAATCACTGCCTCCCAACACACACACAGACACACACACACACACACACACCCCTTTCCCTTACTTTGGTCTTTCTCATCTCAGAACACCATCTTTCCAATCTTTCTATTTTCTCATCTTTGACCTCTCCTTTTGTCGCACTCCGTAACCTGATCCATTATGAAATCGTGCTGGCTTTACCTTTAAAATATGTCCAGAATCTGACCTCATCATCTTCACTGTGACCGCCCAGATCTAATCCACCATCACGTCACGTGAAGATTATTATGGCAGCCTCCTAACTTGGCTTCCAGTGTACTTTCTTACCCTCCTACAGTACATTCTCAACACAGTGATCAGCACACGTGTCATTCCTCTGCTCAAAACCCTCCAATGGGTGTCCATTTCTCTCTGAAACCAAAGTCCATGCCACGGCCGACAAAGCCTTTCACGATCCACCGTCGTATTTCCCTGATCTGATCAGTCTCCCTCACCTACTGCAAACCTCACCAGCTTCTTTGTGGGTCTTCAAACCCAGCAGCAGGCTCCCTCCTGAAGCTTTTGCCCTTCTCTCTGTGCTTGGAACCTCTCCCAAGTATCACCTTTTTGGTTAGGTTTCCCACACTATTTAAAGTTGCAATCCTTCCCCATTGGGACTGTCACTATCACTCTCTGGTTCTCTCTTCTCCCTGGGATTTATTGCCATCTGACAAATTGTATAAAAGTTCCCTTTGATTCCTGAGTTGGGGTGCTGAGTTTGAACAGCAGGAGATAATGCATTTATTTGGTGTTTTTATTTGGTGTATTTATTTGGTGCCTGAATTTCAGATAGCAAGTAACAACAATTTAGATAAGAGATTTATCCAGTTATCTACTTGTGTATGTATAGTTTCCAAGTTTGAATAGCCAGGGATGCTTACTAAGTTTGTTTACTTATTTTGTTTATTTCTCTCCCCAAATTTGAATATAAATGCATGGATTTGCCTGTTTTGCTCACCGCAGAATCCTCTAGAACAGTGTCTGGCACAAAGCAGACATTCAATGAGTATTTGTTGACTGATGGAAGGAAGGAAGCAAGGAAGGAACAAGAAAAAACGAGACATAAACTGAACAGAGATGGAGGTGGGGGTTGGGGTGGAGAGGGAGTGTAGTCAGAATAGATAATACATTATATCTCCTCCAACCCTGAAATACTGGGATTCAATGATTCTACCCCATTATTTCCAAAAACAAACAACAATTCTGGCCCCAAGAGCAGGTATGAAACACAAATGTCCTTTACAGCCACAGGTCATCTCTGCACAACTCCATGCGCTTTGATGGATTCCCATACCATGAGCTCTACCTTCTGAAAGTGACATTTTCTTCTGCAGCCACCCTTGAAGCAGGGTGGCTGTGTATGCCGTGGGTCCTCCATAGGCTTACCTGTCCAGACCCTGATTGTAAAGCTTGTGAATGGAGAAAACAGCCCCTGCAAAGTTCTCCTTTCTCTGGGTGATGACAGAGGCTGCATCCCCAGGTTCACTGGCAGCAGGGGAAGCAGAGTTCCTGCATCAGGCCATTTCTGTGATGTGGTTCCAGGAAGTGATGGGAAGTTTAGTGTTTTCCTCTTAAAGCAGTCTTCACGATGATTTTTGATCTACCTGCTTTTCTTTAATAAACTTCTTTCTTTTTTGCCTAAAATAGCCAGAGAGGGTTTTGGCTTTTTGCGGGTTAGCACCAGCTCTCAGAGGGAAAAGTTTTAGTTTCTGTGATACTTCCTGATTCCTCTGGTGAAAAAGGAAGGGAAGTAAAGTTCCTGGTCATTAGGGCTTTTAATTTTGCTTTGAAACTTTAGAGATTGAAATGTTTGAGTTCCTTTATAAATTATTTAACTGCAAAGCGCGTCATCTAGACCAAGCTTTCTCAGCCTTGTCGCATTGACATCTTGGGCTGGGTCATCCTCTGCATGGGCTGTCCTGGACACTGGACGATGTTTCCCAGCATCCCTGGTTTCTACCCACAGAGGCCAGTAGCACCCTTCCCCCATCTGGGACAACCAAAATGCCTCCAGATGTTGGCCAATGTCTCCCCAGGGGCAAATCGCCCCCAGTTGAGAACCACTAATCTGGAGACAGTTGAACACAATCTCCGTATTTTCCCTTGCCATGGTAGGAATCCAGAGGACGGGGACAGAACCAGGTACCTCATTCCTTAGATGTTCAGAAAGAATAATTTTAGTCCAGGGCCTTCTTTTTTTGACATATTAAAAATAAAACAAAACACTTGCTATGAATCATATATATTCTAAATTGTTTTATTGCTTAAATTGGTATGATTTAGTTAGTCATCTTTCTGCTGTAAGAAATGTCACACTTTAATGTTGCACATCATTTCTTGAAAGGCTTAGTTGGCTGTCTAAGGCTAAAATCAGTGGTGACACATCTGGAAAAGTATATACCTGTGGGAAGGTGGTTATATAGTATGGGTTTTTTCTCCCAAATCAAACTTTGTTTCTATCAACCTAGTTTTCCTTGGGCCATGAAGCTCTGTTAGTTTCAAGTTCACGTTGTGCTCTGCAGTATTGATCATTCTACACTTTACATTTCTATAGTTTTATTAAAGCCATTTATTTGTAATAGTAAGGTAGATGAGATATTTACAGCAGTTTCATTTTTGAAAATACTATGAACACGTATTACAAATCTAATAGACCATAACTAGAATGTTGATTTGTGGAAAATCTGTCATTAACACAACAGAATTACTAATTTTCCATCATAGCTGCTGAGATAAGCTAGGGCTACCAGCAATTTTTAAAGGTAAAAAGAAAAAAATTAAGAAAACTATTGTTACTATTATAAATAATTGATTATCATTTATTACAAAATAATTACCTTTAGGCAATTATCACTGTTAACAAGTGATTGCTTTGGGATTATTGCTTAATTACTATTAAATAGCAAAGTACATATGGCATATGAAATTCATTGTTTATTATTATTTTTACAAGCACAGATGGCTTAGTACAATCAGGAAGACTAATGGAAAGTAATCTTTTTTTAATGTAATTACCACATGAATATGTCAAATGAATTTTTTGCTTTGTTAACATTATAATATTATTTAATTAAGATGCTAAGGACAGTATTTTTTCCCACCTAACTAGACAAAAAGGAAAAGGAAAAGATATATTAAAGATATTTTTAAAACTTTATTATAAAAAAATTTCTATTTCATTCACATATAAATCACATTGGTGCATCTAACCTTGCTTTTATCTTAGCTGAAAAAAATGTGTTTAAAAAATCTTATAACTCAGTGACAGTTCAGTATATTGTACAACTCTAACGGTCTGTATCAAAATAATAAAATACATATTGTGGATATGTGTATAGTTTTGGAAAGAATGGTGATGAGAAGGAACAAGGATAACTGTGATGATTGCCAATGCAGCAGAGAATTCAGATTTCTGCAGGTCTTTTTTTTGTGTGTGTGTGAGGAGATCAGCCCTGTGCTAACATCTGCCAATCCTCCTCTTTCTTTTTCTTTTTTTTTTGCTGAGGAAGACTGGCCCTATGTTAACATCCATGCCCATCTTCCTCCACTTTATATGGGACTCTGCCACAGCATGGCTTGCCAAGCAGTGCGTCGGTGCGCACCCGGGATCTGAACCAGCGAACCCCGGGCTACCACAGCAGAGCACGCGCACTTAACCGCTTGCTCACCAGGCTGGCCCTCTGCAGGTCTTTATTAGACCAATATGGCTACTCACAAAGATAACATACGATTCCACATCTCCTTTTTTTGTTGTTTTTTTCCATGAGCCAATCTTCCTCCTTTTGCTGAGGAAGATCATCCCTGAGCTAACATCCATCCCAGTCTTCCTCTATTTTATATGTGGGACACTGCCACAGCATGGCTTGATGAGCAGCGCATAGGTCCACGCCCGGGATTCGAACCTGTGAACCCTGGGCCACCAAAGTGGAGCATGCAAACTTAACCACTACACCACTGGGCTGGCCCCTCGACATCATTTTTGTAAATAAAGAACTGATAGTATAGAAACATAGTTGTTAGATGGACAGATGAAATTTTTTAGTTTTTTTGGTGAGGAAGATTAGCCCTGAGCTGACATCTGTTGCCAATCCTCCTCCCTTTTGCTGAGGAAGAGCAGGACTGAGCTAACATCTGTAACCATCTTCCTCTATTTAATGTGGGATGCCGCCACAGCATGGCTTGATAAGTGGTGCGTAGGTCTGCGCTCAGGATCCGAACCTGCTAACCCTGGGCCACCAAAGTGGAGCGTGAGAACTTAACCACTACACCACTGGGCTGGCCCTGGACAGATGACTTTTTATAGGGGGATTTCTGTACCACCAATATCTGCTTTCCAGAGACTCTGAAACCCTCCTTGCATTCCTCGTGATAAAGCCCAACTTGAGCTTTGTCCAGATCCAAACAAAACCACATGTGGGCAGAAAATAAACTGGCACAGATGTGGAGGCCTGAGGGGTCTAGGGAGGATCAGGATTTCCCAGAAGGGCTGATTCACAGCAAATCTGGGGGACTTAGGGACTTAGCTAAAATTTCTGTGCAGACCTGTGTCATCTTGGGCACAAAGTGGCCTTGTGTGAAAACACAAATGGTCAGCTGACTTCCTGTAGGTTGTAGGAGGATGCATTTGGTCAAAACTGAATAGTTGGCTGGAAGTATGGATATCATATCTGGTCAGAATTATTGCTTTTGGCCACAGATGACTGCAAGATGATGATACATATGGTTATTTCCAACTCTAACACCATCAGTATTGTCATCCCCTAATATGAAGCTCAGATCACAAACAACATTTCATGACTCCCCAAGCAGATCCTGAATGATGCCGAGGGTTCTCCCTGGGGACACACACACCATCCATCCCAGCCACGCAGGGAGGGGCCGCTCAAGAGGAGCTCTCCAGTTCCAGCACCCAGCTGGGTTGGGATCCAAAGCCTGATTTCCAGCTCACAGTTGTGACCTTGTTGGGATTTGTGGAGTTTTCTCTCCCTGTTGGACACATGCACTTCCCTCTACTAAGGCAGTGCCCAATTGCCAAAAATGGTGTTCTCTGGGGGAACCCATCCTTCCTGCTTAGAGGCAAAACACATACACTACTTTCAGAAAATGAGAGAACTCACAGCTGTGTGGCCCTCATGGCCTGTCCCCAGGGTGTTGCTACCCTCCACCAATTCACCACTAGGTCCCCCAAGCTAGCCGCTAGCTCACCACCAACCCACATCTCCAAGAGGAAGGACTGCAGCATTCACCAAGATTCGCTTCTCAGAAGATCCAGCTTCTGGGACAAGTTGGAGCTCACTTCTTTCCCCCATGCATAGCTTTGTTTGCCCAAGGAATAATTTAAAGTCTCATATGATTCTAGCTCAGGCCCTTGTCAATAATTATAGGCAAGTCACAAGATTCTACCTGCTTTTGTTCTTTCCTCCACTCTACCATGAGAATCAACTTTCTCAAGTGCACCTTGAAAGACGTCATGATCCTGCTCGCAGATCTCCAACAATCCCCATGCTACTCCTCGGTGGTTCTCAAACCTGCCCGCACATTAGAGTCATCTGGGGGTCTTTTAAAAACTACCTAAACCCAGGTCACATGCACATTCTCACATATCTAAGGACAAGACAGCATTCATTCTGTCTGACTTTAAGCCCTACGATTTATTCAGAAAGTCCCACTAAACAAATAAAACTTTTTTTTTAACCTATAACTGTCTATTAGAGAAATGATAAAGAAGAACCAGGCAGAATAACCAAGGTTGTTTTCTTGATTCAGGAAATAAAAAAAAGGAAAAGAGAAGAAAGGAAGAAAGAGAGAGAGAGACAGAGAGAAAGAGAAAGCAAGTAAGCTACTAATGACTATTGGGTCATTTAGGCTGCTCTGCCAAAAGTCATCCATTCCAATTAAGCAACTTTATTATACTATTCTAAAGAAAATTATGAATTGTTAACTTCAATAATGCAAAAAGGCCTTCAAATAGACGGGTTTTGGTCAAGAAGAATAAGTGAGAAGCCCCATATACCAGACTTCACTGTGCTTTGACTATAAAATGAGTGTGTCTATACTTTATATCCAAGTTTTCGTTGTGTGAAACGTTAAGAGGCCCACCTGGTAGATATTAGCCCAACTCAAAATGTTTCCCAGTTATTTTTGCAAGTTTTTTGAGAACTTGTTGTTGTCCAGAAGCAGCCCTCCATGGTCTTCCCTTCCCAGCTTCTGGTCACCCTGTCGCTGCATCTGTGGCTGATGATTCTCTGAGTGCTCCTCTGCTATGTGTGGCTGTGTGATGAGGCAGGGACCAGTACAGTCACACAGGACCTCAAAAAGTGTATCCTACTGCCCTTGATGACATGACATGCATCCTTATTGCCATACTGATTGCAAGAATTCATTCACAACTCAGATGTACCCACCCAAGCCTGGAAGTCTCCCCCACTGTTGTCTTGGATATTGGCTGTCCTTGAAAATGCCTGGCTCACAGGCTCCCTTGAGAGGTCCGAGCTAGGGCCAATGGCAGCAGCATTGACCTGGATTTAGCCCTCACCCTCAGTCTGAGCCCACAGGGTTAGGGCCAAACACTCCATCGTTAGACCCACTCCAGGCTACGCCGTGTGGTAGAGTCTGGGCTGAAGCCATAGGTCTCACAGAGAAGAAGAATTTCCATCCTTGTTTAATCCAATAGCCTCTCTCATTGCCTACAAAAATTTATCAAATCTCTAGAACCATTGACCCCAATCAATTATAAAATGTTATTAAATTGTGTATTTTCCAAAGTGTAGTCAGCACTATCCAATAGAACTTTATGTAATAATAGAAATATCCTATATCTGTGCTGTCCAATATGGTAATGACCAGCCATATGTGGATACTGAGCACTTGAAGTGTGGCCAGTGTAACTGAGGAATTATTGTTAATTTAAGTTAATTTAATTTAAATTTAAATGGCCTCAGTGTCTCGTGGCTACTATATTGACAAATAGGTCTAGGTTATTCAGTGGTCACTTTTTGATAGATAGGTTATTTGTCATCTATAGAATTAGGATTATCAAATCAAACCCATCATCCAAACGTGCTCAAACTGTCTTTCTAAACCATGGAGCTGATTGCCATCAGACCATCTTAGGAGTTTTCCTCAGATTCTGCAGTGAGCCCTCTTCTGTGAAGTCCAAACTTCTTAACATAACATTCAAAGACTCCAGAGGCTGGCCCCAACTCCACCTTGCCTACTTCACTTCGCAAGACTCGTCTACGCAACACAATTGACCCTAAATTAAATTCTTTGTTGAATGAGTTGACCCTGAAATAATATAATCTTTCATCCACCTATTTATTGAGAGTAAGACCAAAATAATTAATATTTATTGAGGTATTTCTTTGTGCCAGGCACTGTGTTAAGTAATTTCATATATTTTCTCTTGTAATCTTCATAGTAATTCTACAAATTAGGTACTCGGAGCCTACTCTTACTACTAAGGACACTGATCCTCAGAGAAATGACTTTCCCCTAGTTTCCACTATTAACTGATGGGACGATGAGAATGTAAGGTCCTTGGAGGGGAGGGTCCTGCCTCCTTCCCTCTTTCTTCCTCATCACCTAGAATAGTATCTGACGCAGAGTGGACATTCCATTGATGTTTGTTGTTGAAGATGTGAATCAGGTTTCAAATCAGCTCCATCTTCCTCTAATATACACGTGTTCTTGACCACAACCATACTGCCCCACAATCAATTGTTTTGAGTCATTTGGAATTTAAGTCTCTTTAGAGCAGAGATTGGCAAATTTTTCTGTACAGGGCCAGATATCAAACATTTTAGGCTTTGCAGTTTATAAGGTCTCTGTCACAACTGCTCGACTCTGCCATTGCAGTGCAAAAGCAGGCATAGACAACAGGTAAATGAGTGAGTAGGGCTGCATTTCAACAAAGCTTTATCTGCGAAAACATTTTGCAATCAAATCCTGGCAGCGGCTGGCTTTCACCAGCAGGCTGTAAGTTGCTGACCCCTGCTAACTATTAGCAAGCGGAAAAGTTACATTGCTTATTTAACATGAAGCTGATCACATACTTTGCAAAATCACATCCAATAATCTTGCATGGCAACCTCAGCCTGACGTTCTTCTCCTCTTTGTCATCAAAATGTCATCAGTGAAGTATTTTGTATTATTTCTTCTTCATTTACATGACTAGAATAAGGATCTTTTATTCTCCTGCATAATTCCCTTGCAATCCCGTTGGTGATAAATACCCCAGAGGCCAGGTTGAAAGTCACATCCATTAATAAGGGTAATCATGTCTAATAGGAGCTCTGAATCATTTCCCAGAAGCAAGGACACAAACGGAATTTCTGCTTGCTCCAGATCTCAGATGCATGCATTCCATAGCTGGGCTGTATTTTGCCAGTGAGATGAATAAGTGATATCCAGACTTTAGAAATATGGAATCCGAGGATGACTTTTAAGATTAATTTGAACAATGAATGAAAATCAGAAGTTCACACTGGATATGGGAAGGAAGCAAGAAGACTGTTTCTAAGTGTGGTTGGATGTTGACATGATATCAGCTAGATCTTATAATAATACTTTAGTGTGGCCATTTCAATTTTTCATTTTTTCCTACATTATTTTATTCATGTTGTTGGAGTTGACCTTGAACTGATGGGAACTAAGTTCAGGTTTCAAAAATAGATTCAGTTGTTAACCTGCTTTTGTTTCAGCTTGGTGAACTTCTACCGGGATCTGTCCACACCTCTGAGTACCTGTGCAGATGTTGTCTATGATGTGAATCGGAGCTCTCAGGAATCAGCGAATTCCAGCAGGATGTGTCCCAAGTATGGTGACCAGGCTGTTCCAAGTCCACTCTCCTGCAAGCTTGTTCCTGGTCTAAAGCAGTCATTTGTGACTGCAGGCTCGAATGCCCCTGGTCAGGCAGGTATGTGAATGAAAGAGTGGACCTGGCCTTTGCTGAACAACAAGGAAGAATGGCGGTGAAGGGAAGCAGCTGCCTCAGGCTCTGGGTTAAGGAGCGGTGGAGTCCTCGACAAGAAGCCAACAGAGGCCACTGGAACGCAGCTCCTGCTCATTGCTGCCTTGAAGAAATGTGGGCCCTGGGGTTTCAGATCTAATTTTTGAGAATTGTTGTGACAGTTCCCAATTTGTAAGTATCGGTAACTCTTCCCGTTTTTCTCTCCACGAGGAAAGGGCCAGCCGCATCTGGTCCCATGGTCATCTGCTTATGGTGTCTACTTTAGTTCTTTGAAGGCTGCTGAAGTTTTAGGGGTCTTCCCTCAATTACAGAGAAAATAATTCTGGGATGTGGTAATAAAGTCATTATCAACAGCTATCTTAAGGGTAAGAGCAAATTAAGAGGCTCTAGCAGTAAAAACTGTAAGCAGAGAGGAGGGAAAGCCCCAGTTATGGGTGTCACCATCCTCACAGAGAGGCCTCGCTGGTCCAGGGCGGAAGTACGAGGGGGGGCCCTCACAGCCTGTGTCTCAATATCGTCAAGTGATGCACCAAGATGGCATTGAATAAAAAATGTTCTATCCTGGCTTCCCTCACAAATATACCTACAGAGAGGCAAAGTGAACAACATGCGCAAATCTACAGTTTTAGGGAAGGAACGTCAGCAAGCTATCAAAGACGAGGTAATTTAATCAGTCTTGTGAATGTTGGAGTAGCTTTCTTCTGATACGGAGACATCTTTACTAATGGAAATTTCCTTTACAAAAAGGTAAAATTTATGCTCTATTTTTAGGCAGTTAGTGGGAGGTAAAGAGCTTCTCATGTGTCTGCTGGTTCTCAATTGCCTTTAGCTCAAAATAATCCATAAGCCAATGAGGCATATTTGGGGTGGCATATTCTGGTACCCATCATGAGCAATGTCAGCCGAGGGGGTGTTTTAGGGATGGAATGTTGTCTTAACAAGCTCCTTCTAATCATAAAACCGGACTAGTTAAAGTTGGTTTTACAACAAAATTCTAAATATAGGAGTTAGTTTCACACAGAATAGTTTGATCTAGTCTTTAATGCATTGTTTTCTACTTATTATACCCACAAAGGACAAAATAACTATGAATGGGAGATGTGGAAAGCAGGTTGTAAGTTTGGGGTGTCCTTCAATGGGGGCAGTGGGCCCTTGCATGTTCTCACAACGAGGCATTTATCGCAGTGGATTCATTCCAGTCCAGGGATTGGCACTCAGTTTTCCAGGGGGCCCTGAAAATTTAATTTGGCAGCACATGAAAACTCAAAGCGCTGATAACTGTGGTCTTGTAGGAGGGAGAACTTGTTGGCTGGGAGACAAGGGGCAAATGAAAATTATTCACTTTTTGGATTGTGGCCCTGTGTGAGTTAATTACCTATTTTATAGATAAGTAATGGAATGACTAAATGAATGAAAACAGGCCCAGCAAAGAGACTGATGTGTAGCAAGCCAATTTAATATCTTAGCAGAAAAGCATTGGTAATACCAGAAATCACATACCCTGCCCTGTTACCACAACTCCACAGGCCTCCTTGGATTCCTAGCTAAATGGGAAACCAGATGACAGGAGAAACTCTCTAGCAATTTTCGCTAGAGAGTTCTCTTAAATACAGTATCTGGCGCCTTGCTATGATCAATGCTGTGCTGGTGCCTCCTAGTCAGTGAACGTGCTCAGCTTCTGCCTCTTCCTGTCCACGTGTGTGTTTACCAGGAATCGCGTGTGTTTCTGCCCACACCTCTCGGTGTCAGTTGTACTTTCACTACAATTATATAATGTAATTAACTATTGTGAGATTACATTCAGTGAAATAGAAGTATAAATAGTTGTTTCTGTGAAAAATGAAGTTAAATTATTTGGGAGGATTTGATAAAAGCAAGCTTTTCTCTTTTTTTAGACTGTTTTTCCTAATGGACGTAGATTATGCAGCTGTAAATGCTAAGGAAAAAATTCTAGTGCTAAGTTACCTGAATTAAATTGTTTCATCAGAACTAATAAGTTCTTGATCTGACTTCAGGAAATAAAAACAGGAATTAACAGACAGTCCACTGTTTGTTATCTGTGTGTTAATGCAAGAAACACCATGGGGGTCCAATTAGTGGAGCCATTAGCAAAAACATCCACGTGACTGAATGTATATTTATATGTTTTAATAAATTTAAATAAAATATTTGAAGTATGTATGATTCATTTGTATAATTTTCTGAGTTAATCTTTTTTTTTTTTCAATTAACCAGCAACCAGTCACATTTTGGAAGGATGGTAGGATTTCCAATGTATCGTCTCAAACTTGCATAGTGACCATACAATTAGGAAAAGAAGGTTTCCCTGGACGTTGACAGAAGTTGGAGGGTACCAGCTTCACATGTGGGAACCACATCCTTTCCTCAGATGGGGTTTGGGTGCGGCTGTACTTGTCAGCTCTGTCTTCTCACTTGTCTTTAACCTTTCCTCACTTCCATCTCTTTTTCAAAGACACGTGCCTTCTTCAAATAATCTAATTCCTTCAGTTCAGTTAAGGGAGCCCTCTCATTTTCTTAAAGACACTTTGAACTAATTCTGCTCTGAACCATCAAGTCGGTGTAAAATTTCACTCTAGAAAGGCGATCTTTACCTCACTCATCTGTTGAGTTCTCAGAGATGATGCCTCAATGTAATCTTTCCTGTATCCTACAGATGTCAGTGCATCAGTGATGTGCAAAAACCAATAACTTAATGTAAGATGTTCTTCATGTGACTTGCCCATGTATTTGACCTCTTTTCCTAGCCCACTTTTTGAGTTAATATCATAATTATCTTAATTTTTAAAAATCACCAATATATAGTTTGGTATCCCTTACCAAAATCTTAAAGACTTAGGAATCCCATATGGTGAGTGTGTCTAATTTCAAAGATAGAACAAGAAAGAAAAAAACAGAACTACAGCAACAAAAGAGTTTTCTTATCCTCATCACCAGTATAGGATGTTTCCAGTTACAAAAGACTTCTCGTATGTGGAAATCTTTATATGAAACTCGGATGGGAGGCCAGAGCCCAGGTGCAAAGCTAACACTTCCCCTCAGTGTCAGTTGACTTTGGACGAGTTATTTTATGGCTCTGAAAATTGGCATTTGATCTGTAAAGTTTTTAACCATGCTGTATCTCAGAAAGAGAACCGAGTAGTCAAAACTAGCTTTTAGAAAAGGCAGACTCTCATACTGGCTTCCCATCTTCCCTCTTCCAAGGCATTTGATCGTGCCTATCACCCAGGAAGATATTACGTGAACAGGTCACTCCACCCCTGACAACACACTAATTTTAATATCACAAAACAACTGAATAGTGGGGCCATCTTTTCTAGGCCACAGGAACTTGCCCTGCAAATGGCCCCATAATTAATTTGCCTGCAGTACACCCGTTTGGAACAGGAAAGCTGCCTGCCTAGTGCAAAAACTTGCCTGCCCCTGGTGTGATGACAGCCACTTGTTTCAGCCTTAGAAATGTGCCTGGAATTTAGAAGATTTAGTGACAAAAATAGTTAGCTATCAGAATGGATTCAAAAGTTTCCTTTTCATAAAACCAATTCATTTAAGGCACTTATTTATGAGCATGTCTACACTAGCATTCTTTTTTTACTATAATGTCAATTTTAATCTATTGTTAATCCAATGAGCACTAAAGAATATACTCAATTCAGCAGACATTTATTGATGACTTTACTGTCTGCCAGGCACGCCGCTAGGTGCTGCTGAGAAGCGCAGGATGCATTCAAACGGCAGCCAATCTAGGGTGAGAGGTGCCAGACCTGTGACTGGACAGGTGCACAAATTCCTTCCTCCTGTCCTCCTCCCTCCCTCCTTCTGTCCCTTCCTCCTTCCTCAACTTTTTGTTTAGTATCTACTGTGCGGCAAACGCTGAGTATATGCTGGTGAATCTGTTAGATATACTCTGTTTCGTAGAGTTCACAGTCTGATGGAAGAGACAAACAATGAATAAGTAAAGAAAATTTAAAGTGCCCTTTTAGGCTATTACATACAAGGAGAATATTGAACGCCAGCAGAATGACACTGTGTTCTGCAGGCAGATGCTAATTGCACAGGAGCTGAAAGTCGTGTTGTGTCCCCTTCACCTTTGTTCGATGGCCTCAGATCCCTCTTATGCTGAAGCGTGGCCCATCACAATGGCTCTTGGTGTGGTGTAGTTGGCACTTTCTCTTACACATTCTGTTGCTTCAAACAGAAACACTACTATCTTTCTCACCCCTTTCAGGGGAAAGTTTTTTTTCATTTGACCTTCCAAAGCATTCTATTCTGTGCAGATGTTGGTGGCAGGATGTTAGAGAGTTCCCTGGCAAAAGAACAAGTCTGTCTTTCTAACAAAAATAAACAAACAGCCAAATGTGTAGGAGAGGCAGGGTTGAAAATAGCCCAGGAATTTAGTCTATCTGGCTTTTATTAGAAACCTAGCCTTCCTTTCAGGACGGAGTCGGTATTATTACATGTTGGAATATAGTTCTTCTCTTTCTGATGCCATGGGTTTGGGGGCAGAATGGTTTTTCTCTGGGACACAGGCCCCCTCAGGGGCCCTTGTTGACCTATCAACAGTGTGAGACCAAAACAGGCAGCATCTGAGAAAAAATCTTATACATTAGGCCCTATAAGTCTTTCGTATTTGGGTTGTTTTTCTCCGAGTGATAACCTCAGAAACCAATCCAGAATAGATTTTGGAAACAGTATGAAAAAGTCTAACAGAAATCCATCACCCCTTTCCACTCAAATAAGAGAGTAACACTCACAGTTGTGATTTACTGAAATGGCAGTAACGAAGGTGACCATAAGTTGTATTCGGAATGACCCAGGTCTTAGGTTATAGGAATTGAGGGAACCATCTGTCTATCACCTCTGACCACAAGAAAATGACAGCAGTCTCTGGCATTTGTCACTGCAGAGTTTCTCAGTGTTTTCATGTAGACTATCTCATTTTCTCAGTGTTTTCATGTAGACTATCTCATTTTGTGCTTCGAGATGAATTTTCACTGTGCTCCTGGTGACATATGTCAACAGTTTGAATTCAGATACTTTGAAAAACAAACTGGGCTGAATCGCACCGGAAGATGTGTCCTTGCTCGCCCACTTTCTCTTCTCTCTCTCCCTTTCCTCCTCCTTCTTTTTCTCTCCCCTCCCTTCCCTTTTGAATGATGACAGGTTCCCATCTGTCAAGACAAATCAATACTGAAGAGGGGGATGACCAGGGTGGGGAGATGACTGGTGAACCCCCACTTAGGGACCTGAGGCTATCATGAAAAACTCTCTGGACCCCCCAAAACGGGGTGACAACTTAAGGACAGACAAGGCATGGTGAGGTTAGACCCTAAGTTTTCCAAGATTAAGAGAGCTTATTTTATTATAAGAGTGATAAGATGACCATTGTAAAAACCAGACTATACTATAAATTATAAAGAAGGAAAAATCACTAGTAATCTCTTAGGAAAAAACACTGCTAACATTTTGATATTCGCTTCCAGATTTTTTCTGTTTGCATGTTTATATGTATAATTTTTAAACAGTTATGTTATAATTTAAAAAATTCTGTCTTTTTAATTTTTTCCATGCCAATAAATGTACATGTGTTATAATTTAAAAAATTCTGTCTTTTTAATTTTTTCCATGCCAATAAATGTACATGTGCTTCCATCATTTTTAATGCACACATATTGTACATATCTACAATAATTTATTTAATAATGCCTCAATTAATGGTCAGTTAGGTTTCTGATATCTCTATTAAAAAGTGATATTGTGAACATTCTCGCATATATATTTGTACATTTGTCCTCATTCATTTGGATCGATTTCTGCCGATGCAGTTGCTGGGTCAAAAGTTGCTGACAATTTAGATTCCTCTGGCCAGATGGCCATCAGAGAAGTTGACAAACTTATAGCCTCACAAGAGGAACATGTGCTGTGCTCATCCCAGGCGGGTGGGAGAAGAAGATTTGAAGGGAAAGACGAGGAGCAGCGTGGATCTTCTAAGTGCTCTTCTGACTCAGTGGCCTTTCTTCTGCCTTCTCAGGACACATCTAACACTAGTTTTTCTTCAGGACTGGCCTCATCCAGAGTTGCCACCAACGAAAGAAGTCTACTCTGTTCCCCCCAACTTTTCACAGATTTAGTTATTATCGAGAAAAGACTACTGAGAGATAAAGTGGAGGTGGAAAGGTGTAAATGACTTTCAAGTGCTAGCTGTGTGTGAGCAGGGAGAGGGTCATGGGAGTGATTGGGTTAAAATAGGAAGCTGTGCAAGAAGTCAGGACATAGACCCTGGGATGGGAAACTGGGAAAGGTTGCCTCTGGCCCGGTGGGATTTAGTCCTATTTTTGTTTGTGAAATTGCTCAGTTCATCTCAAGCAACTTGTCCAACAATCACTATTTTACTCAGCTCATATAATTTGCATTGAAAAAGAGTCTGGAAAGATCCACACTAAACTTCATGATTTTCTTTTGAAGGGTGAAATGGGAAGGACAAGTGTGAACTTTTCTCATATTTAAATTTTTAAAAGTGCTATTAGAACTATTTTAAAATTTATTTTGAATTTTATGATTTTATATATTAGAGTAAATAATTCTTGATTGAGTAGATGGAATTTTAGCTGGAGGAGTTATTCTAGGTCTACCATAGTGAAACCTTGTGTTGGAAAGAACAAGAATACCAACAAAAAGGATCTCTTGTTGAAAAGAACAGAAATAAAAATAAGTCACTGAGGTAGAGATGAACATGTGTGTTCATTTTTTCCCTCATATATCCCACAATAAACAAATATATAGTAAGCACCAAGATTGGCCAGGTATCTAGGGACACAGGGGAATAAACATATGAAGTTCCTACACCATCCATTGAGAAAGGTCAGATATTATTCAAATCATTACATATCCTTCAGTATTACAAAAGGCGATGATTATGGCTAATGTTTTTTGAGCAATATGACTATATGTCAGACACATCTTTTTAAGTGCTTTGTGTGTATCATTTTTCTTTATCACAACCACCTAAAGATTTGGGTATGACCACACTGTACAGATGAAGGGGCTTAGGCAGTAAAAGGTTAAGTAATTTGCTCAAGGTCACATGACATAGTTAATCAAATCTGATATACTATCAATTGTAAGATATATCATGATTTTATGTACTATTAAAAAAAGTGCTACCTATTAACAAGAAAAAATGTCATGGATTAAAAGGCTGATTTTAGAGATATTAGCATAGGGAAAAATGTGCATCTTACGTCCGATGAAATATGGGAGTTAGCAAGTGTTTAGAACTGTAATTTGAATACCGGGTCTCCCGTTCCACAACATAGACACTTTTGAAATTATACCATTAGATTATTGACCACTACTCAACATTGAGCAAATGATGCTTGGTACTATAGGAGTGCCTAAGAATATTATTGTATAGGAACTTTCACTGAGGATGAGTCTGGGAGCAAGGACAGGGTGAGTTAGAGAGGTACTCTTACAGAAACCCATCATTGACCTAAACCCAAAGATTGAATAAAAATAAGCTAGGAAGAAAAATTAATAACATTCTCTTTATGGACAGGAATATTGTGCTTTAGAAGAAACAGAAGTAATCCAGACAGGTGAAAACTGAGAAATGGGGTGGGGATGTGTGAATATGAGAGTGGGGAGGTTGGGAGAGATGCCATGGGGGGATTCTGGGAGAAGATTCTGAAGAGGAAATTAGGGGTCAGAGCCTGCAAGGCTCAGTGGAACAAGGTTAGGATTTTAGTCATATTCTGAGATAATGGGAAGGTGTTTAAAATTTTGAGAATGGCATAATCAGATTTGTGTTTGAAGAGAACAGTCATTTCCGGTAAGTGGTAAATTTCTGGTAAATTCCTTCTCCGGTAAGAAGGAATTTTGGGGGCTGGAATGGATATGGGCAGAGCAGTGAAGAAGCTATTATGTCCTTAGAACTGTGAAGAGAATGCCTCACCCAACAAATGGCACGGTGATTCCACTATCAGGACTGGGGAGTCTGCACTGCTGAGTGGTGGAGCTAAGATCAACTCAAAGAATGAAGACAAATATGGAGGATTTTAAAATCCAAGCCAAGGAGTTTAGACATTGTTCATTCACTCCACAACTGCAAGAGTCATCTTGAAACCATGAAGGGAAGGCCAAGAAAACTGAAGACATCTCAGCCCAGATACCTCTGAGCCTCCACACCCGGTCAGTAACTGCCCATCTCAAAACTTCTTCCCTTTTTGGTGAAGCTACTGAAGTGCTGTTGCTGTTGCATGAACCCTACAGTTTGACCTGCAGAACTGGATGAAAGATAGAGTCATTCGCTGAGAGAAGAACATTGGAAAGTGTATCAGCGTGGTCATGTAGAGGAGGGCGAGCATGCCAGAGACAGAGCAGGAACAGCCAAAGAAGTGGGAGAAGTCCCAGGAGACTGTAGTGTCATGGAAGCCACCGGAAGAAATTCTTTCAAGAAGGAGGGAGAAGGTCAACTTCTTCTGGGCTTCTAAGAAGTCAAGTTCATTAGTTTTTGAAGAGTAGAGGATCCTGGTAACTGCTGAAAATATGCCTATTCCATATTCATCTCCTCCTTCTTTCCTAACAGAATCCACTTTCATCTGAGTAGGTATTATGCCCCCCTGGCACCCGGGAGTGGCCATGTGATGAGGCCTGGTGACAGAGTCTCCCTGTCCATGCAGTTTTCCAAAGATTTTAAAGGCCACACTCGGCGTTTGCCCTTGTCTCTTTCCCTTGCTCCTAGAAGCCAGATGCATGGCTGACAGTGGAACAACGATCTTGCAACTGGCAGATGATCATGAAGACGAAAGCGACACTCAAAGAATGGCATCACAGCAAGATGGAGTCGCCTGGGTCTCTGATAGTATCATGTAGCCAGGCACATGTCAGCCCTGGACTTCTTCCTACATAAAAATAATTCCATAACAATTGATAATTCCTTTAGGCCAGTATTTACTCTGGTTTTCTGCCATTCTCAACCCTGCACCATCTTAAGCGACGCGGTCACCTTAGTGAGAACAGTTTTGTTGTGATGGGGTGACACCCGACTGGTGGACTGAAGAGTGAGTTGACAGAGGTTACATGTTCGTGGGAAGATGGTCAAAGAGAAATAGCTGAGGAGACCAAGGGGCCCAAGGGAGTTTTGGAAGGATATTTTTTAAATGAGAAACTTGGGAATATTTAAATGAAGATGAAAAGGGCCCAGCAGTGAGGAAGAGGATGAATACATAAGACAGAACTGATAATCATACTCTGTGATTACTAAGTAGGTAAGAAGAAATGAAATCCAAAGTGCAGGGGATAGGCTTTAAATTCAGTAGAACAATTCTTCTGTGTAACCAGAGAGAAGCAGGAGGGAAGGTGCGACGCTTACAACAGTCTTTACAAATAAACAATAAATTATGACTATCCCTGAGGGAAGGGATGTCCTGAGCATCACTGGCAGCATGCTGCATAAGGAGAAGAGCCTGGAGTTTTGGTGATTGCCTGGGAGGCCATGGAATTACTGCAAGCAACAGTGATAAAAGCCTGCACCAAGGTGGTCATGGTGTAACCAGAGAGGAATAAGAATGAGATTTTAAAGAAATTTTAGCTTTATGACCTAGTTTCTTCAGATCTCTTTTATTTCCCTCTAAAAATCAGCCAAAAGGTAATATTAATTGCTCTTTACTCCCACTCCGACTTCTGGGCACCAACCTTACCCCTATTTTTGTAGGTTCTCAGTCATTCAAGTCTCAGCTCAAATGCTACCTGACTTCTCTGTCTTGGCCACTTGGGGGTGAGCGTGTCCTCCTCTGAGACCCTCACCTTATCAGTAAGAATCTGTTTTACATTACCTCTCTTGTGTCCCTATAATTTCTTTCTTGAATTATAGATCTATGTTCCAATTTCATCTCCTCCATGAGATTATAAAACCATTACCTCCACGTGCCATCTTTCTTCTCCATCACATGCCCCTGATCATAGCCCATTGTGGTACTGCTGGGTTAGCACTGTTCCGACAATTGGACATGTGCTTTTCAAAGGGCATGTTGACTGCGTGGTTTGGATGTGAGAGGAGAGAGATTATCCAAGATGATTCTTAGATTTTGAAACTGGGACATCAGAAGATAGTTGATCATCACTGACAAGAGGGAGAGAATTGGGAGTATGGTTTATGGAGGGAAGATAATGAGTTTCTTTTCGGCTTGGCTGAGTTTGGGAAGACTTTGATGCTAAGCAGAAAACTAGAATTCTGACACTGCATTGGATGACTGCAGGCAGGGGGACCAGCTCCCGGGCAGACAGAGTACCTGGTTTCCAGCCAGACAGCTTACCTGCAAATCCAGGTGAGGCCAGGCTGATCTCACAACATTTCCCAGTCTGATCTCTCTCACCCTTCAAATGGAGATGATCAGGAGGGTAAGAAAACAAAACCTTATCTCACAGGTAGAAATGAAGAGGAAATAAGATGAGTTCTGTAAAAACACTTTTAAAGCTTTATAAA
This sequence comes from Ceratotherium simum simum, assembly GCF_057802395.1. NCBI lineage: Eukaryota > Metazoa > Chordata > Mammalia > Perissodactyla > Rhinocerotidae > Ceratotherium > Ceratotherium simum. Next base: position 4,179,832 of record NC_141909.1, read on the forward strand.
ACTTTTCGTATGTCAGTCGTTACTATTATGAAATGTAAAAAAAAAAAAAAGATTTCCCATGAGAAACAAAGTGAGCTCTGAAGCCAGGTGCCATCTGTAGTGCCCACCTCACAGGCTTGTCCTTAGGATTAATAAGTTAATGCATGTAAATTCCTTAGACAGTATCTGGCACATGATGAATACTCAACAAATAAGAACAAAAGACCTCCCACCATGCCCGTTGTTATTCTAATACGGGTCTATGAATTGAGTAAGAATGTGGTGGGGAGTGTCATTGTATAAAGTCTGCTGATTAAATAAGACAATAAACATGATCTGATGGGAAATTTCCTCAAGTGAGTTATTTGGGAAGAAGCAGATCTCACCCACATGGTGTGTTTTCTTAGAGCCAGCCTTAATTAGAGTTCAAAATCTCCCATTTCCCTCATATGGCTCATGGAAATATGGCCCTGTTGTCTCTCTCTGAAGCTAAGGAAAATGTTTTTCTCAATCTACAAAGAAGGCAAATAAAAGAAAAGCTGGGGTGTGGCAGAAGTTCTCTGTGCTCACTGTTCACACTCGTAATTCCCTCGTGGAAGAGAGAATTCAGAGGAAAGGGCCTTCCTTTTTGGTTTCTGATTCTATTTTCCAGAATCAATTTATTTTACTATAGGCAGATCCCTGAGAAAGCACGCAGGGGCTATGAGCCAAGGGGGTGCAGGGAGAGGACTGGAGAGGAGGCTTCAGGATACTGAATGCCAGGGATTATGGCCAGCCCGCCCTCCCCATTCTCCCATTCCGCAGTGACAGGTCACCTGTAGAAAAGTTCTCCTCTGCACACTGAGAGTTTGCCAGATTCAAATCTTCAAATTAATAACAATTTAGATGCTTCCAACATGAAACCTCTCATACTGAAGCAGTAAGTGAAGATCAACTTGGAGTTAGCTGTCCTTGCGAGCTCTCACCTTCAAACCAGAGAGTTGGCCCAGAGATGTTCTGCTAAATTCAGCCTTTGAACGGGAGGCCAACCAAGTTCCTATGTGGCCAGATGAGTAAGTGTTGGCTGCAATGACTTGTTTTGCCTGTAGTGATCTAGAGAGACTTCAAATTTCGATTGGCTTCAGAAAGCTCTGCCCTTTCAAATTCACTATTTCTTTCACAGCCTTTCTGTTGTGAGCAGGAGATAAAACAAATAGTAACCTTTGCTCCCTTCATCTGAGGATCAATGTTGCTAAAAAAGACAAAAAGCAAAGCAAAGCAAAACAAAACAACTCTAGGCAACCAGTTCTTAAAAGAAAAAAAACAAGATTTCCCTGTTAGCAAGGCATCTGCCCAGAACACTTGATCGTTGCAGTGTATGTGTTTGCTGCTTTGCGTTATGACTCAACACATGCTTCTGGGATGAGATTCCTGTGAATGTGATAATTGCCTCAAAGTCACCAGATTTTCAAATACAATGCCACCCTGCCAGTTGCCTTCCCTAATGTGATAGTTAATTTTATGTGTCAATTTAGCTGGGCCACAGTGCCCAGATCTTTGGTCAAATATTATTCTGGATGTTTCTGTGAAGATATTTTTTAAGATAAGATTAGCATTTAAATCACTTTGCGTAAAGTAGGTTACCCTCCATAATGTCAGTGGACTTCATCTAGTCCGTTGAAGGCCTTAACAGAAAAGAGACTGACCTCTCCAGAGTGGGAGGGAGTTCTACCAACATCCAGACTTTGGACTCGAACTACAACATCAACAATTCCCTGGTCTCCAGTCTGCTGATTTTGGACATGTCAGCCTCCACAATCACTCACATTAGCCAATTCCTTAAGATAAATCTCTCTCTCCCTCTGTGTCTCTCTCTACATGTGTATATACATATATATATGCACACACACATCTTATTGGTTCTGTTTCTCCGGAGAACCCTGACTAATATACCAACCATGCTATGATCCTCTATTTCTTGCTTTCACCTTAAAGACTCAAGGTAGACATACTGGGTAGGGTGGCCAAACCAGATTTAACAAATACAAATACAGGCTGCCCAGTTAAATTCGAATTTCAGATATACAAGAAATAAATTCCTAGTATAAAAATATCACATGCAATACTTGGGACCTACTTATGTTAAAAAATCATTTGTTGTGTATCTGAAATTCAAATTTAACTATTGTCCCGTATTTTCTCTGGAAGACTTCATCTGAGCATCGCTATGGATGGAAGGAGGGCCTGGTTTGTTCCTCTCTGTGTTTACAGTGTTGTAATCTCAGCTCTTTCCTCCAGTCTTTGGGCTTCCTCTTTGGGTTTCAACCCTGGGATGAAGCCACCACCCTCCTTGTTAGCCCCTCCATGTGCCAGCCCACTCACTCTTGTTGCCTCAAAAGAATGAAGCTCTGGAATGGTTTCATCATATATTCTATAAATTAAGATCAGGAGGACCACTTTCGTTACAATAGCGTTGTGGATAAGCTGTCACTCTATTTCTAAGTTTGGGGAATCCTTTCTTAATCTGAATAAACCTGTGCTGTATCATTTTCCTTTTATTTCTAAATGTCTACCTGCCTCAGTTCTGCCCCCATATGACTGATAGATCCTTTTGCTCTCTCCTGGGAATGTCAGTGGTGTTTTTCTGGTATCAAAATCATAATAGAAGAGGAGTTATGACTCAGATCTATTACTAGAGGTCATCTCGTCTCATCCTAGACCATGAGTAAATGTGTGTGGAACGAATAAGGGAATGACATTATTTAATTTTGTAGGTAAAAATAATCATAAATCTTGGAGTTAAAAAGTCCCAAGGCATTATTTATGATAACTACTTGTCTAATGTTCATTCAGCCCTTTCACTATCCTCTCATCTGAGTAGTAGTGAGCCATTAATGACAGCTGATAATTATGACAGTTATTGTCTATTGGTATTTACCGTGTTCGAGGCACAGCAATGTTAAGCAGGAGGTACTAATTTTATGGCAAGTTTATATGTGAAAAAACTGGTGTGTACAGGACTCAAAGCTTCTTCAAGCAACTCAGTGAGTCCCGGGTACTGGGACTCAGGCCACTTTGACTCCATGCCCCTGCAGTTCCCATCAGCTTCTCTAAGTCGTGTGCCTGAGCTCTTCCTGAGCTGAGAAATCCTTATTAATGGGCATTTTTGTTTTTAAAGTTCTTCTCGAAGAGTGGTTCTCAAATTCTCCTTGATTTATAGACTGGAGATTGAAGAGTTGGTGAGCAGTTTTCTCAGATGTATGCATTTGGACAGGTGAAGCATCCTCAAAGTACAAGTGTCTATGAAATCAGTCAGTCAAGGGCACTGAATTTACATAAGGGTCCCATTGCCTGCTTGGGTCTGAGGTGGGTGTGGGGTTAGAGAAGCACACTACGTGCTTCCACTCCATCAGGAGCCTACAGTTGATGGAAACAATTCTCATTCACTGAATCATTTATTCACAAGTAATTATTGATCACCTATGATGTAGCATCTGTCAGCTAAAAGCATGGACTCTGGACCCAAATCTCTTGTGTCTGAATCTTGGCTCAGCTACATACTAGCAGTGTGAGTCTAGGCAAGCGGTTTATCCTCCTGTGACTGAGTCCCTATCTGTCAAGGGTGTGATAACTTCACTTACCTCATCAGATTACTGTGAGGATTAAATTAGCAAGCATATGCAAAGCACTTGGTGTGGCCCATAGGGAGAGCTATGGAAATATCTGTGGTTGTGGTTGTGTTGTTGTGTTCCACATGTAGTCCTAGACAATGGGGACACATCTTGTTTACAAGATAGACAAGGTACAGGCCACTACGGGATTTATTTATTGCTAGGAGGACAGGCAAACCGTTAAACAAACGACTATGCAATGTAATTCAGGTAATGATAAATGCTATGAAGACAGATAGACCAAGGTGAGGTAAAGAGACGGTGGGCAGGGTCTTCTTTATAAAAGGATCAAGGGGCCTGCCCGGTGGCACAAGCGGTTAAGAGCGTGCCCTCCGCTGCGGCGGCCCAGGGTTCACACGTTCAGATCCCAGGCGCCCACCGATGCACAGCTTGTCAAGCCATGCTGTGGCGGCATCCCATATAAAGTGGAGGAACATGGGCATGGATGTTAGCCCAGGGCCAGTCTTCCTCAGCAAAAAAAAAAAAAAAAAAAGAGGAGGATTGGCAGATGTTAGCACAGGGCTGATCTCCTCACAAAAAAAAAAGGATCAGGAAAGACAGTGACTTCGAGATAATCTCTGTAGTCAAACATATAAATGGCCCAGAAGTCCCATGCCAGGGCACTTCCACAATTCATGGAAAAGTCAGCAAGGGTCTTCTGGAGGGATTTAGATGGGTGAAGAGGACACAGCTGATCTGCTTGGGAAAGGCAAGCTGAGGGACATGTGGGCAGTGTGTTGTCTAGGGGCCATCACAGGGAAAGCAAGCAGGCTGCCCGGCCCAGTGGCCCCAGTGCACTTTGTAAAATAATGGAAAATACTTCCAAGTAGGCAGTGCAGAGCTAGGTTATAAACAGTCTTTTATGGGGCCGGCCCCGTGGCTTAGCGGTTAAGCGCCTGCACTCCACTACTGGCGGCCCGGGTTCAGATCCCGGGCGTGCACCGACACACTGCTTCTCCGGCCATGCTGAGGCCGCGTCCCACATACAGCAACTAGAAGGATGTGCAACTACGACATACAACTATCTACTGGGGCTTTGGGGGCGGGGGGGTGGGGAGGAGGAGGATTGGCAATAGATGTTAGCTCAGAGCCGGTCTTCCTCAGCAAAAATGGGAGGATTAGCATGGATGTTAGCTCAGGGCTGATCTTCCTCACAAAAAAAAAAAAGAAAGAAAGAAAAATAAACAGTCTTTTGTGAAACATTCATGTACGAAGCAAGTGAGTACAGACTTGCTGTGGTGGGACACAGTAAGGGTGTTGAGGACTTTATGTGGTACCTTAATGTTGTTCTCTAAGGCACAAGACTGGGGGCGTGCAGCCTGCAGTCACAGGGACAGCCAGGAGGACGTGGCCCTGGGAGCCCCAAGCTTCCAATTTTGAGAGAAATATGGAGCCTGGGAGATCCGAGAGGGAGCATCTCACATACATCGTATTTCGTATGATGAGTGGCGGGTGTAGGAGAGGAGAAAGTTTTCTTCGACCTCTTAGGATACCTGGCTGGATCTGAAAATTAAACCAACAAAGATAGATTAACAGGATAAAAGCATACAAATTCATTTAATATAGGTTTGACAAGAAATTTTCACATATTGAAGTGCATGGAGTAGCTACTCTGGTTCAAACCTGATCCAGCTTGAACTAAAGAAACCTGACCTAGGGCCTATCAAACATGTATCATATATCTGCTGTAACCATTAAAGTAAAGAGTGCCTTAAACATTATCCTGAAGTAAAACAATGCGCTCTTTTAAGACAAGAGTGCATACTTCCTCTCCCATGCCCACCAGTATCCCACCAGTATTGGTAACACCTATATTAGCACTCCTGAAGATAAGTTCCCTTTCTGGGACATCAGGGTCATGTTGATCTGCTAATTTGCAACTGAATACCTCTTTGGAACTTTGATGAATATGTATCCTGGGTATGTTTAATGTATGTTGTTTCTTCTAAAGACGTACGAAACTGTACTGGAAACCATGCTTCTCCGGAGGCTTTCTTCCTTCATGGAAACGGCCTTCCCAGGTTATAATGCTCAGCTTGGGTCAAGTAAAAGTCACTTTATCTCTCTTATCTACAGAGTGGTTATTGGTTATTTTGCACTGATGGGTTTTACATGACACGGGAGCCTTCATAAGGAAAGAAGATATGAGGAAACAGACTTAAGTATTTTATGCTAAATTTGATGAAAAGTGGACAGTCGTGGAGGAATATGAAAGGTGAAGGAGTGTGAGGGACATGTAAGCTGTTTGTTAGGAGTCTTCTGGTGTTTCTTTGTCTTCCATGCTAAGGATGCTCTTTCCTCTGGGAATAGAGGAGGCGTGTCTTACTGGAGGGTTTTACGACCTACCACAGGGAAGAAGGCCAGGAAGGAGGTCAGAGTGACCTCAAACTCCTTCAGTTTAAGTTATTCAATATGCCACAGTGCCACATCGTGGGGTAGCCTGTCCTGACCCCATCATGAGGTTGGTGCTTACTTGGATGTGGGCGGATGTCTGTTTTCCTTTTCCCGTCATTGATCAGCAACAGGCCAGTGATGAAGGAGAGGATGGACTAGAAGAAGTGGAGATGAGTGAGCAGAGAAGGGAAGAATGAGAAAGAGGCTAGGGAAGGATGGGAGGGGAGAGAAGAGGGGATGCAGATCCCAGAGACCCCAGGAGAGCCTGAACACTTTCTACAGGGTCTACAACAACCAACCACTCTGTTTACTTTTGTACCATCAACACTGTCCCATCATCACCCCCGCTTCCTTCTTCAGAGACTGATTTTTTTTTTTTTGGTGAGAAAGATTGGCCCTTAGCTAACATCTGCTGCCATTCTCCCTTTTTTTGCTAGGAAGATTGGCTCTGAGCTAACATCTGTGCCCATCTTCCTCTATTTTGTATGTGGGATGCCACTGCAGCATGGCTTGATGAGTGGTGTGTGGGTCTGCACCGGGGATTTGAACCTGTGAACCCTAGGCCGCCGAAGCGGAGTGCGCGAACCTAACCACTGTGCAATCGGGCCAGCCTCAGACTAATTTTTTTTAAGTATTTAAATTTTTATTCTCTGGTTTTGCAGAGCTGGAAGGAGGGAGGGAGCATTTAAATGTGGCTTCAGATCCTTCCCTGAAAGTCAACCTTCCTGGAGGAATCTCTCTCCAGGTTGCTTCAAGTCCTGAGACACAAAAGCCTCCTTCAAAGCTGATCAACAAGGCCTCAGTTACCCTAAACAGACAGTTGAGTCCCCCTCCTGGCCCCCAACAACTGTCAGGATATAGCAGCCCAAGACACAGAAGTTCCAAGACCAGAGAGAAAACAAAATAAACTGCAGCTCTGTCTTCTTACTGCTGGTGGTAGTAATCCTGAGAGGTGAGTCGTTTCTCTCCAGAGAGCCCTCAGGTGCAGAGGCAGCATGTCCCCTTCATGAGAACGGTGTCAGGCCCAGGGTCTGCCTTCCCCGAGATCTCTCTGTTAGGAGACCATTGTGTACCTTCCAACTGTGAGGATTACGTGGAAGAATGCCCGCTCTAGAAGGATGCTGCTGCCTGTGACCAGCTCAACACTGTGATGAGCAGTCAAATACTTTGCAAAGAGCTCTGAATTCCTGCTAAAACCAGTGAAATGGATAGAAAGGAGATGCTTTTATTCTCCTGGGAACGGTTTCTTCCTGCTTCAGTTCTTAGTCCTGCCTCAGTTACAGCTTCTTCTCACCTCCCTCTCACGCTCTTTTCTTCCTCTCCTAGGAGGGGGATGCTCTGGGCAAGCTGGAAGTGCAGCAGCCCTTCAGGGCGTGACCGGCCACTGGAATATTGCTCTTCACGCTGATTGTCTTTATTGAGCTCTATTCCAGCAGGCCCCTGCTGTGTTACCGCCCAAAGGGGGGGTCGTCTGCCTGCCTCAGACATGCCAATAGTCAAGAGGCAAGATGGTAGGGGGCAAAGGGCTTTATTACAGCTTGCTAGCAAGGGGGAAGATGGCCGCCTAATGTGGCAAAGAACCATCCTACAGAACAAACACTACAGGCCAGTTATATAGGGGGCTGGTCTCCGGGTCGGGGAGGCATCTGGTCTCTGGGTGCGGGCATCCAGCTGATCTCCCGGTGGGGGCAGACATCTGTTCTTAGCTCCTGATAGTTTTTTGTTTTCCTGGATATGCATCCGAGGCTGGACCAACACCATACACCCTAATCTTTCAGTTGCCATTGATGATGGCTATCAGCATAGACTCTCTGCCCAGAGGTCATCACATTCCTAAGGAACTCAAGAAAACAAAGTTTGTCACCTTAAAGCAGCTGGGAGGGGCCGTAAAACCTACAGAGCATGTCTGTGGTTAGTTAATCAGAGGTCATTCAAAGTTATAATGAGGTTTCTTTTCTACAATATGGCTTCCCTTATGTCAACCTTGTGTTGAGCTGGTATCTATTGGAACTGGTTAGAGGTATCCGGATTTTAAGTGCATCTGATCAACTTCAGGCTTTGGACTCCACTGGGGCAGAGAGGTAGGAGCCAGCCTAGGAACGCTGTACTTTGGATCTGTATCAATACCCCTCCCCACTTCTTACAACCCTCATAAAATTCACCCTCAGAAGATACCTACCTTTAATAGGAAGACAAATATCTCATTTCCTTCCAGAACTTTCCCCACTGGTTTGTATTCATCTGGGCTTCTCTTGCAAAGCTGAACTGTGCTTTGAAAATTCCCGGAGACCTATTCATTCTGCTCTGTGTACCTCACATTTGTTCCTTCCGTGGTAGGCTGAGGACTCCCCTGGGGTCCTCCGGGAATGTTATTCTGTTTCTTGCTAGACTCCTTATTTGGTTGTGTGAGTGTGTGTGGGTGTGTGCGTGCGCGCGCGCGTGCGCGTCCACGCGCATGCATGTGAGGTTTCACACAGCAGGTACTGTTTGAGTACTGGATGGAACACTTCCATGAAAGGATTCCTGAAGGAGTACTAATTGTTCTCTTCCTTTTAATTTTTTTTAAAAGAATCTTTGTTTCTGACATAATAAGAATTAGAAGATTTCATTTTTCACTGAAAAAAAAAAACCCTTCCTGCTCCAAACTACCTGCTTTGGGTTTCTAAAAGAGATTGGAAAGGCCAGGAAGCACGGTCCAGTTAGATTTGATGCTGGAGGGCCCAGTCCTCCTTCAGAACAAAGGAGCCTTCGATTTATACCTCTGTAGGCTGATTTTAGCAAGTTCAATCTTTCCATTAACCCCTGGTAGCCATAATGACTTCCTAATACCGGTTAATTAACAAATACTGGTGTGCCACCAAATGGATTCCTGGGAATGTCTTTGGTGTGGTCCCTAGTCTGCTAAAATGAAGTGCAGGCCCCTCCTTTGTTTTCCCCACCACTTTCCTTGTGGGCTCACAGCACTCTGAATCTCAAATGAGCTGCCTAATTAATCTCCATGACTCTCCTGTGGGATGGGAAGGGCCTGTCCATTATCTTCACTTTGCAGATAGCAACAATTTACAGGGCTTGGCCGAGGTCACAGGAGAATTAGCATCTGAGCCATAATAAAATTCCCAGTTCCTAAACCCCTCTCCTCTTATCCTGTTCCCTAGACAACATCGTTTCATCCTCTTGGTATAAAATCAGTAAATGCAGCCGGACCATTTTGTGTAGTAATGAACTACTGTTTGGTACATGTGACCTAGCGGCCATGGGGGCTTTTAGAAATGCACAACCTGGAAAGGCACTAAAACATGTTTATTTTTGGAATATATCTACAGAACGGCTTTTAGACCCTATGCACGAATCCATCTCCATGAAAGCAAAGTCATTCACACAAATCACCAAACATCCCGCTCAGGTATTCCCACGCCAGGTTCAAGAGAACATGTTGTCCCTCAGGTGTTTTCTTGCTAATAAAGTGTGGGTGAAATGTTTTGAACTCATTGTGTGCTGCAATGATTGCAAACGAGGTGACCTGCACATGTGTTTTCTTATGTAATTTTGTTTGATGTCTTTCTCAGTGTGGTTAATGGTTACATTGTGGTAAGAGACATCTTTCCCCACATCACAGTAGGAGACATCTTAATAGCATTGCATCCCTGCAGTACAGCTCTGTATTTTTTTAGAACTAGATATCTGACAGGAAAGGATATAAATCCAAGTTGTATTCATTCAATTCAACGAGCATTCATTAAGCACCATCTAATGACAAGCCAGTGCCAGGGGCTGTGAATGGGATCAGAGGGAGGCAAATTTCCCAGGGTGACTTTCAGGTGACCTTTCCTGTATGCTCATTTGAAAAATCAGAAGGTGATAATGATCTCTTGATTCCCTCCAGCTCAAATGTTCAGGAACACTGTGATCACTTCAGATACGTTTATCTTATTTTGATGTTCAATTGACGGAGACTCCTAGGGCTAGACTCCCCACTCTCCTGTTAACAAGTAAACAAGTTCTTAAGCAGATTATGGGAACTAACTAATGAGTAATTAGACGCCTTTCGTAAAGTCACTAGAATGGAATCCCAGGGTGGACCCTGGGTGAAGAGAGAGTTCTTTGATAATGCAAACACATTCTTTGGATTGCAGGTTCCAGCTGGGCTTCTGGATGGCAGAGCAGGGAGCTTGCTTTAGAGATGGAGCTGGCGGGAGGAGGGCGTGTTGGACCCCATGGGCTGTTATCAGTTAGGACTATCCAGGTGGGATCACTGGAAACACCGAGGGAAAATTCTGATTCTTCTCGCATCTGCTTCAAGAATGACAGCAATTTTAATATAGAGATTATATTATTCTATACCTTCAGGCTTATTATCAACTTGCAGCACTGAAAATCTTTAAAATTATTATTAATGCATTTGCGTCAATTATGAAAGAAATATGCATTCTTTACATGTAGAAAATTGCAACCAATAAGCGGCATTCCATTTATCATGCATTTAAATTCTAAGACATAATGAATAGTTCTCCTGATAATTATCAAAGCTGAATGTTTATGGAAGAAACACCCTCTCTATAAATCTTAAAAATTGCATATCCTTACAAGTGAATCACATCTCAAAATTTGGAAATCATTGCAAACATTTATTGACTATTTAAAGCTGACAAATGGTAAACAGAAATGTCATTTCTTTCATTAGTACTAGAAAAAGCACCCGCGTCCCCCCCACCAAAGTCTGCTGTTCCCTTTGATGAATTGGTCGATTATTTCAAACAATATCATTGCACAAATAGACATTAACATGAATGATGGCGGCATGTCACTTCTTCGGAATTGCATCAGGAGGTATGTGTATGACAGCTCACACGTAGCTCAGGCCTATATTTATGCAACAAGAAAATAGGATTTCTTCAATGGATCACTTCATCACAGGTGACGTACCTATCTGAAAGACATCCTCATGTCGGAATTGGCAGACTTTCTCATGCATAACTAACCCGTATTCCCACGAGTACTGAAGGGCATGATTAATCAGTTGAAAACAATTAATTTGTTTAGTATGTCAAACTCAAGAACAAGCCACAAGATTTATGTTTTACAGGAGACTGCACTTTTTCAACGTTTAAGAGAAAAACAAGAAAGAAAAGAAAAACGAGAAAAGAAAAGAAAAAAAAAAGAGAGGAAAGAAAGTCAACGATGTTTTCGATGGAGAGACTCACAGAGACCAAAAGTTCTCAAAGAACATCAAGGCCAACCCATTATTTTACATACGAGAAAAGTGAAGCCCAGAGGTGATAATAACTGGCACATTTACAGAGTGAAAATGACACCTAACAGACTCTTAATAATACTCGTTCCTGCTGGGGGAGACTGTGGTGAGGGGTTGTCACCCAGGCATCTCAGGTGGCATCAGATGGTGGCACTACTCGGATGAAGTCACCATGGTCAGGGTCTTGCCCTAAGCTTTGAACTCCTTCAAAAGCAAATCTGTCAATATTTCCACGATTATTTGGATTCAGGGAAACTGATATAAATGCCAAAATATTAATTCAAAAAGGGAAATATTGGGGCCGGCAAAGTGGCATAGTGGTTAAGTTCACGCGCTCCACTCTAGTGGCCCAGGGTTTGCAGGTTCGGATTCTGGGCACGGACCTACGCACCGCTCATCAAGCCATGCTGTGGCAGGTGTCCCACATAAAGTAGAGGAAGATGGGCACAGATGTTAGTCCAGGGCCAATCTTCCTCAGCACAAAGAGGAGGTTTGGCAACAGTTGTTAGCTCAGGACTAATCTTCCTCACAAAAAAAAAAAAGAGAGAGAGAGAGAAATATTGTGACTTTTCATGTCCTCTACACAGAGTACTCCCATTCTTATATCACCCTTATGACAGGAGGCCTCCTTATAATGCCTGAGACATTGAGTGAATTGGAAGGCTGTATGTGAGCATAGAAAGGGCCAAGGAAGGGAATGGTCTTAAGGTGGTGACGTCTGGTCATGTCAGTTTTACCACTGAGGGCACTGCTTTAGTCATGAGTTAAATCTGATCACATCACTGCCTCTTTTCCCTGAATAATCATAGCAAAACTCTGGCTCTCTGGACTTCCTTTATCAATAATCCAGGCTGGTTTTTTCACAGGTGATTTCCAGAAAAGGTTAAATAAAATAGATTTGGTTTCACTTGATTGGATTTTATTTACAATTTAATTCTCCTCCTTGAACCAATCACCTTGGTTGGAGTTCTGGGTGTTGTCTTGATAAGGATTCTTATGGGACCTTGTCTCTTCTGCTTGTTTGCCACTTCCCAAAGAAGAGGCTCTGAGGGCCCACCTTCCTCAAAATCCTGGGGTATCAGACCTTCCCCCAGCAAACACGACTGCTGTTGTACCTGCTGGGAACAGACGACAGGAGTGTTGCCCTCTGTCTACATGAGAGGGGACTCTCCTAGGACCCATGCTTGCCAGGTAAGGCCAACATCTTTCTCAACTGTTGGCATGTACTGTGCCCTGCTGGGGTGGGAGAAGCTCCCCAACTCTGCACCCCTCTTGGCTACAGATGCTTTCCTTTCTTCCCCACAGGGTTGCTGGACAACAGGAGGCAGAATTAAATCTTGGTGGTATTTTTACTCAGACTCAACGTGTTTTACTCCCTCACTGGACTTAGAAATATAATCAGTCATCAGAATTATGCAAGCATGTGTTAAACATTTTGGTCACTTATTAGCAGATAATTTCTTAGTTTATTATCAAATATAGCAAATAGTATTTGTCACATCTGTTTTTGGTTATTTTTTCTTAGCGGCAGCCTTAGGCCAATTCCTAGGGTAATGGAGAATGAAGAATACCTGACCACTTCTCCTGGGAGGGCCCAAATGAACCTAGTGTCATTGGGAATGGAAAAGAAGAGAAGGCAAGAGATTATATGGGCAGAATTCCGACAGTAACTAATTGGACGTAGCAGACAAGTGAGAAGACCATATCAACCTGATTATGGAAACAATGATCAAGAGAAGGGTTTTATGGTTAAAGAAAGCTTTGGGAATTGGGATAATTGTTAGGTGTTTATGATTATTTCCTGAACTAGACTGCAATTTCTCTCATAGCAAGAAACCTGTCTTTTGAGCCACATAAAGGGGACATCAAGTGGGTCATTGCCCATGATGGCAATTTATAAGGAATGCCAAAACATCCCTGGGAGATAGTGAGATGGAGACATTTTACTCTCTACAACTTCTCTTTGAAAGATTCCTGTACATGATTAGAAATAATATTTTGATAAAGTTCCTTGGATTGGTTATGGGAGTGATTTCTTCAAGGGGAATGCTAGCGTAATAACATATAATTGCTCAACACTCTCGTAACTTCAGGGCTTTTGTTCTGTTAAGTGGGCTTACAGGTGTGAGGGTTTCAGGCGCTTGGCCACAGCCCATGCACCATCTCAGTGGTCCTTTCTTTTTCCATTTCTGTCGTCCCTGTTCAGTACTCAGCCTCTCTTAACATGTGTCTAACAAACATTTTTAGCCTGAGGGACCAAATTGTTAGCCTAACAGGTGCTCAAATGTTTCCATCTGGACTTGTTTGTCCCTTTATCTGTCCTACCAGAGCTTCCAAATAAATATCAATAATCAATATGATTTATAATAAATATCAATCATCAAAAAATACATCAAATAACTAAGAACACAGGCTGCCTGGCTAGGAATCCTGACCCTACCACTTGCTGGTGATAACGGTTGTGGAATGTTGGGCAATTTAATCAAACTTTCATTGTCTCAGTATTCTCATCTTTGTAAGGAGATGTTCAAACTCATCTCACGGGGTCGCATGAGGATTAAACGAGGTAGTGCACATAAAGCCCTGCTAATAATTCCTGCCACATAGTAATTGCTCAATAATGTTAGTTGTCAAATGTGCTCATTAATAACAACTGGATACCTATCATTCTCCCGTCATCTATCCTCAACACTGTGGACATTGATAGTATTTCAGAGTTCACATGATCACATTTCCTCATTGCAGTAGTCTTAACAAATAGACAAGGGATTATGATTCTTTTTTAACAACAGACCAAATTGGTGATAGGAAAGGTTGAATGACTTGCCCAAGGTATATGTGGTTTGGTCTTCTATAAATGAGCCAAGTGATATTTTTCCCCATTATATTTTTTAAAATAGCTGTTCATCAATCTGCATAAATATCTAATCCATAGAACTTCAGAAAGTACAACAAAACAGGGTAAAAAAGTTTAAGACTAGGGGCCGGCCTGGTGGTGTGGTGGTTAAGTTCTTATGCTCTGCTTCGGGGGCCCAGGGTTCACGGGTTTGGATCCCAGGCGCAGACCCATGCACCACTTATCAAGCCATGCTGTGGCAGCGTCCTATACGAAGTAGAGGAAGATGGGCACATATGTTAGCCCAGGGCCAATCTTCCTCAGCAAAAAAAAAGAGGAGGATTGGCAACAGACATTAGATCAGGGCTAATCTTCCTTGGAAAAAAAAAAGTTTAAGACTGAACACTTCATGTTGATATACAAACCGAGGTCTGTGAGATTAAAAAACCTCTATTCTTAAAAATGAAGGGATATGGTAAAAACTGCCAAACTTTTAGAGATTCTCTCACAAGAGAAGCCAGCTTGTCTTAGGGAGCATTTATGCACATTAGGAAAAGGCATCCCCCAAGACATCTTATGATTTTGTTATAAGATGACACTACTACCCTACACTGAGAAACGTGGCAATGAATATGCCAATCTATAGTGTTTATAATGGGAACCCTGTCCCGTGGAATGTGGTCCGACGATGTGCTGCCCAGCACACACCACTGCAGGCAGCAGCCCTGAGTCCATGCCCATATAGATCTGCAAAGGCAGGAGCCACCAAGAGGAGCTGCCCACACCCGAAGACCACAATCCCATATGAAAATGGGCCTACCAATTTCTAGTTGTGGCTGCACAATGGCAAAGTGCTTATTAAAAGTTATTCAGTGGGTTATTCTTCCTCCTGCATGTGAATTCTTGGTTACATCTCTTGGGGCATCTTAGCAAAGCATCTCTTGGGGCATCTTAGCAAAGGTATAAGTAAAAATGATTTTTTTTTTTTCTTGTGAGGAGGATCGGCCCTGAGCTAACATCTGCCAATCCTCCTCTTTTTGCTGAGGAAGACTGGTCCTGGGCTAACATCCATGCCCATTTTGCTCCACTTTATATAGGATGCCGCCACAGCATGGCTTGCCAAGCGGTGCGTCCGTCGGTGCACGCCCGGGATCCGAACCGGCGAATCCCGGGCCGCTGCAACGGAAGGCCCAAACTTAACCGCTTGTGCCACGGGGCCGGCCCCAGCAAAGGTATAAGTAAAAATGCTTTAAAATCAACCTTATCTTATAGTAATTTTGGGTGACCTAGACTTATTATTTTCATGACTTGTTCAAACTCTGTACAAACACTGGAAATATTTTTGTAATGACCATGGTTTTTCTTTCTATCTTTGCTTCCTTCTTTCCTTCCTTCTTTCTTCCTTCCTTCCTTTCTTCTGGAATTTAGAGAACGTTGACTTTTGTCTACCTTTTTAATCTCAAGAGATCCATTATATTGTTAGAGATCCCAAAACTTCTTTTAGTTAAACTAATATCATGGCAAGGTGCTTTTAAAGACCTTACTTAAAGAGTTATTATGGAAATTTCAAAACTATGAGAAGTAGAGAGAGAAGATAGCATAATAATTTCATATACTGATCACCTAGCTTCAGAAATTAACTTGAGGACAGTCTTACTTCCTCTATAACCCTACCTTACCATCTATAACCACCCATCCTCCCTGATCATTTTGAAGCAAATCCCATACATCATACAATTTCTGCCATGAATATTTCAATATGTATCTCTGAAAGACAAGGACTCTTTCAAAATGTAACCTCAATACTATTATCATACTCAAAAATTAACAGTAATTCCTTACTATTATTAAATATCCAGTGTTAAATTTTTCTGATTCCCTTTTTCCATCTTACAGTTTCTTTGATTCAGAATTTCCATAAAGGTCGATACATTGAATTAGTTGACTTATCTTTTAAATCTCTTTTAATAAATATGTGACCTCTCCTTTTTTCCTTGCATTTTATTTGTTGAAGGAACTAGCATGTTTATCTTGAAGAAGTGTTTACAGTCCACATTTTGCTCTGTACCTATTGTGTAATTTCTTTGAATCCTGTATTTTCTGTAAATTGGTATTTAGACCTAGAGTTTTTTGTTTTTGTTTTTGTGAGGAAGATCAGCCCTGAGCTAACATCTGATGCCAATCCTCCTCTTTTTGCTGAGGAAGACTGGCCCTGGGCTAACATCCATGCCCATCTTCCTTTACTTTATATGGGACTCTGCCACAGCATGGCTTGACAGGCGGTGCAACGGTGTGCACCCCGGATCCGAACCAGTGAACCCCGGGCCGCCGCAGCAGAGCGTGAGCACTTAACTTCTACGCCACCGGGCCAGCCCCCTAGACCTAGATTTTTAATGAGATTTGGATTATGGTTTTATTTTATTTTACTTTTTATGCAAAAATTCCTCATAAGCAGTATTTCCTATTTCTATCAGGAAGTACATGATGTCCAGCCATTTTCTTTTTGTAAAAATCGCTGCCATTGATAATCTGCCTAGAATTGATCAAAAATAACTCAGGGGCTGCAAAATGGTGATATTTTAATGTGATCATTCCTTTTTTATTTATTGTCTATAAAAAATAACTTTCTCTCATCTATTATTCAATTACCCTGAGGTAAAATTCTTACAGAAAAGGCAATGTAAGTGCTTGATTATGTCTTCTTATTCACCACTTTTCAAAATGTTGAGTTATTTTCTTAACATCCTCTAAATATGACCGATGAGATTTAAGTATTATTATAAACACATGAATTAACATCTTTGATGTATTTCAATTTATTGCATTTATCAATCTTAAATTTACATTCAAATTTACACATTGTCGGCTAGTGGGAGCCTCTTGAAGGTGGCTCCTGAATTCTTTGGTCGTGGTGCAGTAGTCTTTGCCAGCATCTTGATTTCCAGTACTTGACTAGCCCTCTAGCCATAAATAGCTAGAAAAACTGTACAAAATATATGGTTTTTCAGATACGTTGCAGACAAAAGGTAGCACAGGAATATAATCCTTGACAGGGATATAGTCCACATAATGAGGTGATCCCTCGATTCCTTGGCTTTCTGCCTGGGTGATTCTTCTGGATCATGGCCCACGAATGGGGAGCCCAAACAGAGCATGGGGCCTCACTAAGGCGAGGTGATAGAGATCAGAGTTCAGAGAG
This sequence comes from Ceratotherium simum simum, assembly GCF_057802395.1. NCBI lineage: Eukaryota > Metazoa > Chordata > Mammalia > Perissodactyla > Rhinocerotidae > Ceratotherium > Ceratotherium simum. The sequence goes on from NC_141909.1 coordinate 4,197,141, forward strand.
GCTGAGGTTGCTGGCTCAAAGGCAATTTCATAGGCAATGCACACTGGGAATTTGTGGGACAGAATACTGGAGAGCAAGGTGCTACATAGAGAAAGAGCTCCAGAATCACCTCTGAGTATCCCCCGAGTCTTTGTCTGAATATTAGTCTGAACTAATAATAGGGTAAAGAACAACTATTAAGGAAAGATAACTATCAGGGAACTACAAACTGAAAAAGTTATGAGGTTTCACATAGAGCTGGGAGATATTTCAGTTCTGTCTAGCCTGAGTGGAAAGACCTTACTGCAGACCCAGGACATTCAGTACAGGCAGACCTTGGAGACTGTCTTGGAGACATGCCGGTTCCATTCCAAGGTCCGTGCGGGACCTTGGAGAATGCGGGTTCCATTCCAGACCGTCGCAATAAAGTGAATATCGCAATAAAGTGAGTCACACGAAGTTTTTGGTTTCCCAATGCATAGAAAAGTTATGTTTACACTACATTGTAGTCCATTAAGTGTGAAATAGCATTATGTCTAAAAAAACAATGGGCATACCTTAATTAAAAAATACTTTATTGCTAAAATATGCTAACCATCATCTGAGCCTTCAGTGAGTCATAATCTTTTTGCTGGTGGAGGGTCTTATAAAAAACGCAGTATCTGTGAAGCACAATAAAGTGAAGCACAATAAAACGAGGAACAGCTGTAGAGGCTCCAGAGAGGCCATACCTTAGGAGTGAGGCTGAAGGAGCCCTGGAGAAAAGCTAGTCTAAATCCACTCTGACAAAGCCTAAAAATACCCTAACAAAGACTTATAAGGGTTGCTGGGCTCAAATAAATTACCTTCCAGAACAAAGCCCAGTGCTCTTGAAAGGAAGGCAGGAATCTAGACACTGAACAATATTGATGATGTCAAGCATCCAGTTAAAATTACTAGACATGTAGAGAAGCAGGACATGTGGCCCACGACCAGGAGAAAAATCAAGTTAACAGAAACAGAGCTGTGCCTTCCTCATTATCAAACCTGAAGATTCAATTTAGTTGCGATCTTCATACTTGCCATTGTGTTGCATGAGGCCTATGACCTCTCCACTCCATCCTTGGCTCCTGTAACACCAGACATGCCTAGTTACCCACTACTTCTACCATCCTTTCTTATTCCCCTTTGCTGGCTTTTGAGTAGGCCTTATTCCTAAATGTTAGTCTTTGTGTTTTTTACTTCTTTTGCCTCTTTCTGACTGACACTACAAGTTCTCTTGGACAGTCTCATCTACTCCTATTCCTTCAACTAAAAATTTGTTTTTCAGAAGCTTCTACTTTTATAATAATAAAAATATTATACTAATTATTATACTGTCTACATGCCTTAGACTTCATCAAACATTGTTAAGTACATTATTTCCTTTGATTTTCATGCAACTCCTGTGTGATGGAAAATTCAAGAACTCCTTAACAAAGAATGACTTGAAAGGTCAGTGAGATTAAAGTATTTGCTCAAGGTCACCTGTCCGGGAAGTGGTTTGGCACAACCTAGAATCTAGGATTTCTGACTCCTTATACTATTCTCTTTGCAAATCTGTATTTTCCTAGAGTGTATCCTTCATAACCCACAAGGACTGAACACACGGTAGATTATTAGGTATTCAATAGTCATGACACTTGCTGCTAAGAAATTGGCTGAGGCATTCATTTAATTTTAAATAGGAAAGTCTCCTTTTTGGGCAGTGATGTGTAGACAGAGTTTCTTTGAATAATGTCTGTAAATGGACTGAGGCAAAGCCTGTCAGGTGATTCATGCATCACATTGACATTCTTGCGAGTCAGATTGCACAACATGCTTTTGACTTTCTCCCTCTGAGCAATTTGAACTATTTGTGCTCACATGTCCCATCATGGAGCTATGTGCCCATGTGGATGTTCAGTTTCATTATAGACTAGGGTTCTTATCTGTGTGGAAACAGGCAGGAAAGTCTAGGGTAACTCCAATATCAGGCGTTGGGTTGCTTACATTTTGAATTCATTGGTATTCACTTTCTTTATAGGGAGCCCAGTGCCTTACATAACAAGCATTTGCCAACGGTGATGATAGCTTCCTTATATAGTTCATGCCCCATCACGGTAGTTAGGAATGTTACACACATTTTCTTCCCTCATCCCAGGAATTTCTAATATGCTCTTTGATGTAATCCCATAGTTTTTGTTTTGATATCTGACCTGGAAAATCAAATGGTTGGACACATTCTGACTTTTCTCAGTTTCCCTAGCACATTCAAATACGGGTCAAACTCAGTGGTCCTCAGGAAATAAATATCCCTCCTCCCACCTTCTACACACACATACACACACACACACACACACTCAACAATGAAAACTAAAACACAAACACACACACAAATAAAAATGAAAAACACCCTGAGAAAACTAAGTGTTCATCGAAGCTCCTTTCTGTCCAGATCTATTTTATCATTCACAGTTTAAAGGCAGTAAGGCAAACCTTATGTCAAACTAGTCTAATAGCAATATTTTAATGACTGCCTCTGTTATGTGTGTGAATCTAACACACATCTTTTATCTTCTTCAGAGTAGCACATATGATTGCTTACTTAAATTCTGAATAATAACAAAATTAAACTTGTGTTGTTTTCAGAGGAGAAACAAATTTCATATTTATAGGTATTAGCATTTTAAAATACTGTAAAACTTAAGTATTAGTGTCCTGTGCATATAGTGTTTATTTTAGTGGGGATGAAATAGTATTTTGTAACTTTATGTTTTTCCTTCTATGTAAAAAATATATACTTGTCAACAGAAAGTGAAAGTAACAGTTAAATGAGGAAGGATCAGAGAAAGAGTAAGTTGGTGGTGTCATTTCCGAATTCCGTTCACCTTGTGCCTGTATTGTATAGATAGCTCACTACAGTCAAAGTGTTGGTTTCTATTGGCTGTTGAGTTCCCTGTTACATTGGTCTCACACTTCATCACACCAGGGCCGTGCTCAGTGCTACCCAATTTTAAGTGTTTCTGTTTTCCTAATGTACAATCACATACCATGTCAATAGAATGTGCCTGGTGACAGGCTGTATTTCCTTTTGCAAATAGCCTAGACAAATGCAGTTCTATATGTTTCTTGCCACCTTGAAGCAATTAGATTTAAAATGGAATATTAGAGCTAGTTGTGTCAATTAAGTTGGCATGAGAGCAAGATAGGGTTTTGTTGACTCTTGTTTCTAGAAAATACACAGAGTTGATTTCACTAGAAAAAGCATTTACATCAGCGGTTTAATAAATAGATTATTGTGGGTTTGTTTGCCAGGATGCTCAAAATTTAAAGTGGAAACGGGTAATAAAATAGCACTATATGAGTCCCCAGATCTTTAATCGGGATTTTCCATGACCTTTGGCAGCACACACAGAAACTTTTCATTCTGCAACACTGTAGTGACTGCACTGTTTTATCCATCTACTTAGAGCTAAGGACTTGATAACTGTCCCAGGAATTCTTCATGGGGGTATTATTATCGCCATCTTATAAGTGAGGAAACTGAGGTTCATATAATGCAAGTAATTTTTCCAAAGTTAGAAAGTGAGAAAGCAACAGAGATGACTCATTTCTTCAAAACTCATTTGTTCCTGTTTTAACAATCTGCCTCTCACTAGGTTATTCTACATTTTTAAAAGATGGTCTCCTATGTTCATTAGTGATAAGAATGCTTATTCTAAGTCACATGAATATTTACATCAGGTTTATAATAAGTCAGTTTATTTAGCATGTGTGAGTTCTGTTGAAATGATTCTCCATTCAAAGGGAGACTGAAGGGCTCAGAACCAGGAGTCAGAAAACTGGGTACAGAGCTGTCAGTGGCCATCACTGCCTGATGGTGTTCTGTCCTTGTATAAGCCTCTTAGGTTGCTTCGACATAGTTTCTTCATCTGTGTAATGAAGGAATTAGATAACATAATCTCTATGATCTTCCATTGCTACATTTCTGTGATTCCATATTGTATCTCTTGACTAAAATGCATATTCTCTTTCTAGCTCTACTGCTTGTCTACTTCACAATTAACCAGATAGAATAGACACAGGTTTTGGTTAAGTAAGGTAGTATGATCTATGGGGATTTACCCCTGGTGGGCACAAGAATTGACTTTTAAGGGTGGCCCCAGAGAGACCTCCACGTGTCCCAGAGAATCCCCAATCCAAGGATGACAGATGGCCCACGGTCATATGGATGTTGCTTCGCTGCCTCCAAAACTCCACCAAAATGGATTATGTAAGTTTTTCTTTCTGATTTTCTGAAGAACTTACATAATGAAAACTTGGTTTTAGCTGTCTATTTCAAAGTAATAGATTATTTGGCTGAAAACTTCCCTCAATGCTGAAAAATAATTGCATTCAAATCAAACATTTAAAAGAAACAAAATGTTTTCTTCTACGCTGATCTGATATCAACCAAAGGAGCAGTGGCTCCTGTTTCCAGTACCCATTTTATTTCCTTTCAATATATTGATGTCAAATAAATATGTGGATTTTAAAGTAAATGTGATGAAAATGTTTAAGTATTTTATTGCTTTCTAAAAATATGTATATAACTCTATAGACTATATGTATTGTTCAATTTCAAAATCTGTCTTGATTCATTTATTTAATAAATATATGAGTAAATAAGTAAATTTATTATACAAGTGGGGAGTCTCACTCAAATAGGGGTTTCATAATGTTCTCAGCCAGATTGCGAATTATAGACTGCAAACATTTCAGTCTCCAAATTCTAGTATCAGTCAGGATAGAGGAGGTTAGACTACACTGTGGTAACAGACCCAAAAATTTCAGCTCATGTGACACAAAGTTTTGTGTCTCAGTCATGTCCCAATCTGTCTTCCAAATGTGTATACCCAGGATTCTGTTACCTTAAACACGTGGGAAGGCAAAAACAGAGAAATGTACAGAGATTTTTATAGTCAGGCTACGAAGTGGCTTCTGCACGTATCCCATGGGCCAGGATCTGGTCACATGGCATCACCCAATAAGAGAGGCTGGACAACGTAGTTTTTGGTGTGCCCAGGGAGGGAAAATGAGATGGGATTTGGTGAAAACACTAGCATTATGTCTGCTAAAATTCCTTATTCCAATTTAGCATGATACTCCTTGGCAATAACTCTCGAGAAAAAACAGACAAATATATTTTCTTCATGGCCCACAAAACCAAAGGAAAACTGAAGAACTGAAATTGCTTAAGAAGATGGCAAGACTGCTGAAAAAAAAAATTGTTGAACGACCACAAAAATTTTTCTTAAAAAGTTACCGTTTGTGAACTCAAAGTAACTGGCTCCTGAAAGTCAACAGAGGGCACCAACATTGATGCTTCTTCAGGTGTACTCCTTTAAAAGCAGTTATGCTCCAGACTGGGGAAAACTTCAAAAGGCAAATGACTTTGCATCTTCTAAATATAGTTTACAAGGAAAAACTGATAGATAGTGAGGGGAGGGGACACCAATACATCATACAATATTTAAGTGATATATCAACCAATTGAAATTGTGGATCTCATTTGGATTCTGATTCAAACTATAAAAAATGTGACATTTATGAGAAAAGTAAAAGTTCATACACTAACAGGATATTTGATGACATTAGGAATTATTAATTTTTAGATGTGATATTATGATTGTTTCTTTTAAATAAGCTTTTATTTATTTTAGAGATACATACTGAAATATTTAAACATGAAATGATTTGGTGTCTAGGATTTTCTTCAAAATAGTAGGGGAGAGGACTGGGCGGGGGCAGAAATGAAACCAGACTGACCTTGCATTGGTAATTTTTGAAGCTGGGGTGTGGATACGGGTACATGAGGATGTGTTTTATCATTCTGTCTACTTTGTTAATGTTTATTATTTCCCACAATAAAAAATTTAAAATAAACCCCCCCCAAAACATAGTATTTTATTATTAGAGGATTAATTTTTTTACTCCTGATTGATTGGCTCTTTTTTTATATCTCTATTTCTCTTCCTGCGTACTTTGCTTTTTTTTAAAAGTGTTTCACTCCTTTCACGTTGACTATGGTTTTATCAGACTCATCTTTAATGATTTTGGTAGAGAATGAAGATGTTTCAAAATGAGTGCGTGCAGCAGAACAACATACAGGATTTACCCGTCCTGAAGCTGCCCGACATAAAGAATGAACACTGTCCCAAGAATCCAGGATGTGAAAGTGAGGCGCTAATTGATTACCAGGGTGGACTCAGTGGCCATGGCCAATTAAAGACTGTTTCCCTCTTGCATCACTTCCTGAGCATCTCCCTTGAATTTTCATGATTGCTTGGAAAAGATTAAGTTCCCTAGCAACAAAGGGTCACTTTCTGGAAAGAGTATTAAACTACTTAGTTTAGCAAACTTGAGAGAACCTCCCTACCAAAAACGAACTTTTATTCCCGACCTAGCAAATTGTGCCAATTCAATTATGTTGAGAAATAGTCTTCTCAGGTTATTTTGGGTCTTGCTTCCAGTCCTGAAGTTCTTGAGATTAGCTGCTGACTATCACCTAGAACATTCTCAGGACAAGATTCAGCCATCTTGCCAGTAGTCCCAATAGTCTCTCTTGGTTGTCCCAATTAGGCCCAACTGTTGACTTTCTAAAGAAACAACATTGCTTTTTTTTTTGGTTCAGCACTCTTTATCAAAGGAATAAATCTTTATTTTTGGCACTTTGAGTGAAGGAGGAAGATTTATGAAGTTACAGCTCACAGTTTAAATCAAACCAAATGCTACCTGTTTTCCTTTCCAAGTCAAATTTCTCTCTCTCTGTCCTAAATCTGATCACATTCCTAAAGGATAGCACCTAATCATTGTATTGTATTTCAAGCCCTTTAATTGAACCACAAATTATTCTTTGAATATGAGGAAAGCTATTTTGATGACATTTCAGTATAGGGAATATGTCTTTCAATGTTCTGTGATCCTTTCTGATTGAATTTCCACTGTATCTTCAATATGATTTTTTAAAAACCTGTTGTCAGAGAAGAAAATCCTCCATGATCTGGTCATTCTGAATGTCCAGGCTTTTCTTGTTACATCCTTCCACTCATTTAAATGACTTCTAATGTGTTGTTAGATGTCTTGTAACGAGCTCATAAAATGCCCTTGTGAACTATTAAGGTTGGAGTTTCACTTGAAAATAATGCCAGAATTAATTCAAGGAACTTGGAAGAAACCAATTAGCTTCCTCAAATCAACAATCCAGATTTGCAGGTAGTGTTCGGGGGATTCTTGATAATGAACACTTAGCAATATTGATCTAGAAAACTCTTTGTATTACTTTGAATAAATCCCATTGGCTCCATAGACAAGGAAGTCAAACTAAATTTGGCAACTACTCAAACAATAGGAAAGGAGATTGTTCTGTAAACCTACTAGACTTTTCATACCCTTTAGTCAATCAGTCACATAGAACGTGTCTACTGAGTTTTCACTTTCTAAATAATACGTAGAACAAAATGACATTATTCTGGCTCCAAAGGACTTTAAGCATTCTATATAGAATATAAAAAGTTGCAAAATCAGATTATACTGTGCCTGGAGACTTACATGCAGAAGGAGTATTGGAGTTAAGCTTTGGAAGAGTTGAGAATAATGGATGATGAGAAAAGTAGTGGAGTAAAAGATCTATGTTGGGCGGTAATTAGATAGAAATGTTGATAGATGAGAGTATTTTTTAAAACTTTGCAAGTGAAACTTTGCAAACTGAATGTGTGAATCAGATGATCATCATCACCTTTCTTTTCTTCTATACGACAAAGGCGTCAGTTTCTCCTGAAGGACATCCGCATCATTAAAGGTAGAGAACCAGAAACAGTGAGAAACTGAAAGATTCTCGTCGATCCTTGTGGGGTCCACTCACTCTAGCTGGTTCCCATTGGTCCCATCTTCCCCACTCCATTTCATTTTTCTCTCCCAACTGTCTGCTCTGCTAACTTCAAGCTGCAGCATCAGATCTTGGGGAAACGGTCGCCCATGGAAAGTTTCACCAGCACCCATAGTTGCCTGAGGTTAAATATCTAAAATAAATCCTTTGTTATATATAGTGGTTTATTATATCCTAGTGACTCTGCCTCCTTGACCGAACACTGACTCATTGAATCTCCAGGTCTCTTCTACAACCCTGCATTCACTTTCCACCTGGCGTTGTCGCGTGACCTTGGATACCACCCAGAGACTAAGCATTGCTTTCTTTGATCAGCCAGTTGGGAGAACTAACTGAACAATTGTCTTGTGACAGTCGCTCTGCTAGGCACAGGGATACAAAGATGAATCTTTAAGGAGCTCTAGTAAGAGAGACAGAGATGTAAAGAGAAATATTTACTATGGAACTTCTAAATCTTGAGCTTTATACCTCTTCACCTTGAGAGAGCCTCTCCCAACGCTATAATTTGTGTTTCTCCTTACTTTTTTAAACAGCTTTATTTAGGTATAATTGACATGTAATAAACTACATACATTTAAAGTGTATAATTTGATAAGTTTTGACGTGTGTATGTATCTGTGAAACTATCAAAACAATCAAAATAATGAGCACACCCCTCAGCTCCTAAAGTTTCCTCACGTTCCATTGTAATTCTATCTGCCCCTCCCTGAGTCCTCAGGCAATCACTGGTCCACTGTGTGTCACTATGGATTAGTTTGCATTTTCTAAAAAGGTAAATAAATAGAATAATACATTTTGTACGTTTTTGCCTATCTTCCCTCAGCATAATTATTTTGAAAGTTATTCATATGGTAATGTGTATCAATAGTTTATTCCTTTTTATTGCTGAGTAGTACCCCATTGTATGGATATACTGCCATTTGTTTATCCATTCACCTGTTGATGGGCATTTGGGTTGTTTCCGGTGTCGGGCTATTGCAAATAAAGCTACTATGAACATTCATGTACGAGTCTCTGTAGGGACATCTGCTTTCATTTCTCTCGGATAAATATAGAGGAGTGGAATGGTTGGATTATATGATAGATGTATGTTTACATTTTTCAGAAACTTTCAAATTTTTTTCCAAAATGATTATATCATTTTACATCCCCAACAGCAGGGTATGAAAGTTCAAGTTCCTCTGCATCCCCACCAATACTTGATATTATCAAGCTCTGTAATTTTAGCCATTAAATTAGGTGTGTAGTGGCATAATATTGTGGTTTTAATTTACCTTTTCCTAATAACTAATTATGTTGAGCATCTTTTCATGTACTTATTTGCCATTCATATATCTTCTTTGATGAAGTATCTGTTTAAATTTTTTTCCCCCATTTTTTATTGGGTTATTTGGTTTCTGATTACTGAGTTTGAGAGTTTCTTGTATATTCTGGGTATACATCCTTTATTAATTTGTGATTTGTACCTCTTTTGTATTTATAATCTCTATTGTTCTGTGGGATAAACTTAGGATTATTATATACTCTTAATGAATTGAGCCTTTAGAGAAATGACTTTCTTTATCTCTGGTATTCTTTGCTCTGAAATCTACTTTGTCTGATATTAATGCAGTTACTTTATTTTTATTTTTATTAGTTTTAGCATAATGTATTTTACATACTTTTAATCTATTTTGCATCTGTACTTAAAGTTCATTTCTTTTATGCAGTTTAGAGTTGGGTCTTGGTTTTTTGTCTAATCTGACAATCTCTATGTTTTCCTTCCTCTTTTTGTTTTTTCTCCCCAATGCCCCAGTACGTAGTTGTATATCCTGGTTGTAGGTCCTTCTAGTTCTTCTATGTGGGACACTGGCTCAGCATGGCTTGATGAGGGGTGAGTAAGTCCATGCCCAGGACCTGAACCAGCGAATCCCAGGCCATTGAAGTGGAATGTGTGAACTTAGTTACTACCCCAAGAGGCTGGCCCCCAATCTCTATCTTTTAATTGGGGTATTTAGAGCATTTACATTTAGTGTGATTATTGACATGGTTTAAGCTAACCATTATGTTACTCGTTTTCTATTAGTTTCGTCTGTTCTTTTATCCATTTTTCTTTTTTTTTTTTTTTCCTCTTTTGGATTGAGTATTTTTTAGACTTCTACTTCATCTCTTATGTTGGCTTATCAGATAACATTTATATTCAATTTGTTATTTTAGTGGTTTCTTTAGGGTATATAGTATACATATTAAGCTTATCACAATAAAACATCCATGATATCATACCACTTTACACATGCTACAAGAATCTCACAATAGTATACTTCCATTTTTCCTCTCACAATTTTTGTGCTATTGTTGTTATACATTATATTTATATCAATGTTATGAACCCCACAATACTTTGTTAATTTTTTGTTTATTTAATTTTCTTTTAAAAAGATATTTGAAATAATAAAAATATATTCTGTACTTATCCATTTAATTTTAATTTCTGGTGCTATTTATTTATTTATGTAGATCCACATGTCAGTCTGGTATCAGTTTCCTTCAACATTTCTTTTAGGAAGGATCTGCCAGTGACAGATTCTTTCAGCTGCTTTTTTTTTTTTTTTTTTTTTTTTTAAAGATTTTATTTATTCAGTTTTTTCCCCCCAAAGCCCCAGTAGATAGTTGTATGTCACAGGTTCACATCCTTCTAGTTGCTGTACGTGGGACTCGGCCTCACGTTGGCCGGAGAAGTGGTGCCTCGGGGCGCTCCCGGGATCCGAACCCGGGCCGCCAGCATCAGAGCGTGCGCACTTAACCGCTAAGCCACGGAGCCGGCCCTCTTTCAGCTTCTATATGACTGAAAACGTCTTTATTTCAGCTTCATTTTTGATAGATATTTCAATCATTATTGAATTCTAGATAGATAGTTTCTTTTTCTTTCAGTACTTTAAAGATGTTGCCCAGCTGTTTTGCCACTTGCATTGTTTCTGATAAAAAATCTGCTATCATTGTTTGTTTTTCTCTGAATAATTTGTCTTTTTTCTCTGGTTGCTATTACACTTTAAAAAAATCACTGTTTTTGTACAATTTGATTATGATGTGCCTTGGTACAGTTTTCATCATGTTTCTTGTACTTGGGTATGCTCATTATTTTGATTGTGTCTGTAGGTTTCTTATCTTCATCAAATTTGGAGAATTTTTAGGCATTGTATCTCCAATTTTTTTTTCTTCTTTCCCTTCTTCTCCTTCAGGGAGTCCAATTACACATATTTTAGGCTGTTTGAAGTTTCACAGCTCAGAGATACTCTTTATATGTATTTTTAAATTCTCTTTTCTGTGTTTCATTTTGGATGGTTTCTATTTCTAGGTCTTAAATTTCGCTAAACTTTCTTCTTTATATCTAATCTGCCATTTATCCCATCCAGTATGTTTTTCATTCCACACAGAGTAGTTTTCATCCCTAAAATTTAGATTTTGTTCTTTTTTATATTTCAAATACATGTACTTAACTTTTTGAATATATGTAATACAGGTATAATAATTGTATTAATGTCCTTGCCTGCTAATTCTTGGATCTGTGTCATTTCTCAGTCAATTTCAGTTAATTGATTTTTCTCTTCTTTATGGATTGTATTTTCCTACCTGGTAATTTTTAACTGAATGTCAGATATTGTGAATTTTATCTTGTTGGGTGTTATAAATTTGTGTATTCCTATAAATATTTTTCAGCTTACTTCAGGGATACAGATAAATTGTCTAGGAAACCATTTGACCCCTCCTTTTACAATTTGTCAGACAGGATTGTAGTAGTCTTCAATTTAGCCTAATTATTCCCCTTTACTCAGGCAAAACTCTTCTAAGTACCCTACCCAATGCCCTGAGGATCACGAGGTTTCTAGTCTGGCTGATGGCAACAGGCATTGCTCCTGGTCCTTTGTGAGTGCCAGATACTGTTACCTCTAATCTTTGGGGGATTCCTTCCCAGCCTTGGGGAGTTTTGTCACATGCATGTGAGAAATTACTCATTAATCAGCTGAATCTCTGAGGTGGGCTTTCTGCAGATCTCCAGAGTTCTCTCTCTTTGCAGACCCCTTCCATTACTGTGTCCTGTAAACTGTGGTCACTTTGGTCTCCCAGCTCCTTTTCCTCAACTCAGAAACCATCTAGATCCACCTCAGCTCCCAATTCCTGATTTGTGGCTTGGAAACTCTCTCAAGGCAGTAAGCTAGGCAACTTTAGAGCTTATGTCATTTGTTTCCCATCTCTCAGGGATAACTGTCCTTCATTTTCTGATATCCTGTGTCTTGAAAACAATTGTTTCATATATTTTGTCCATTTTTTGTTTGTTTTAGGTAAATCCAGACCTTGTCCTTCCATCTTGGACAGAAGCAGAAGTCCCATTGGGTACTTAATGTTGTATTAATAAAATTGTATTCATTTTCTTAAAAGTCCACCTCTATCCTAATGCATTAGCCTCCATCCCCACAAACCAGCCCCCCCCCCAAAAAAAAAACCTACAAAACCAGTGAATAGACTGTGATCTAACATGCTAAGTATAGTAATGGATGAATATCTTGGTAGCCTCTCAGACTGTTCGGAAATGGATGACAAGGGCACGGTGTTGGAAAACTTCCCAGAGAAGGTCACCCTGGAGTTGTTTCCAAAGAGCAAATAAGAGCGAAGATGGATGAGGAAAAGAGAGTAAGAGGCAGAAGGGAAAGCTAAGGAGAACCTAATACTGCCCTCCGAGGCCTTATTTCCTAAGAGGCAAATGCAGTTTATTGTAAAAAAGAACATAAGAAAATAAACATGTCGTGTATAGCCTGGCATCTTTGTCAGGGAAAAAGGAAGGGGAAGGAGACAGTTCACTTTAATTCAATTGACCTTTCCAATTCTTGAAACTATAGGTCATTTTGAATTAATGTTATGTGGCAGACAACCACTTAACTCCTATTTTATACAGTAGGAAGAAGAAGGAGAAGGAAAAGGAGGAAGAAAAGTAGGAGAAAGATGAAGAAGAGAAGGGAGAGAAAGTAAAAACCTCAGCCTAATTTAGAGCACACGAATGAAACTGTTCCTTAAATATGAGAATTGTTCTCCATCAGAACCAACTTTCCCACAGACTCTGCTCCAAGTCATGAAAAGACAGTGAATTTGCCTCCCTCAGTCTTGCCTGTCTATAGGCTTTTCCCTCAAATACCACCTGGGTTACTGTCAGGTTGTGTTACCTGGTCTCCCCATCGTTTTTCTCAAAGACTTTGCACACCTTCCCTTAGCACAGAATTGGAGTCTCTGAAACAAAGTGAGTCCCATTGACTGGGGACGTTCCGCTCCTCACTCACTTTGCTCTCGCTGTTCTGTAGCAGAAACAGATTTTCTCTTTCCTGTTGACAAATGAACTCTTTTTGCTTTTCTGATGTTGGTTTACATGGTGGTTGCTGTGTGCTGACTCCTTTTATAGAAGCAGGAACAGAAGAGAACAAGGGGAAAGAGTTGTAGGAAAGAAGCCCCCAAGAGAATAATCACCTGTCCCCTTTCATGCTGTGCCATGTTTGATGCTCCTGGCTTCCTGCTATCTAAGGCCCAGAGGAAAATGCAGACATAAGGTGTCAGCCTCCTTATTTCAGAAAAAAAATCCCAGGGCATCGCAGTGTAATAATAGGTCTTATTATTCCTTAACATTTAATAAAGCCCACAGTAATGGATGCTGAACATATAAGAAGCTGGTGTGGTGTCTGCTTTTTGAAAAGCTGAAACTCAAAAGAGACCAGAGCAGGCAAATTATACAGATGGACAAAGGATTGAAGAAAATAGGAAGGAAGGGAACAGAGACAGATGGCCAACTCCTCGGATCTTTTTTTCCTGCAAGACAATTCTTCTGGTTAAGGACCCCAGGACATTCTGAAAGGGATTTTTTTCCTTCTTTTTTTTTTATTCCATGTGCTTGTTTGTATTTAATCAAGGTTTGCCGTAAACAGTGAAGCCAAGCTTCTCTTAATCATGCTGGCCATTAGGGGGTATAAATACAAAACTCCTACTTAAAATTACAACTCTACTTTGATGAAAAACCTTCCCAACCCACTCCATTTTACATTTTTCCCATTGGTTTTCTAAAATAGGACTGGAAAGTGCTAATAGACTGTTTTGGAACTCAGAGTTCTTTGTGGTTTTCTAAGTCTCTTTAAAAAAATCAGTGCTCCTTACAGCCTTATCACCACTAATCAGGGCTTATGTGTGACTGGAAAATTAGAACCTTCACACGTGGCAGGCAGGAGACACAGAGGCAGGTCTCAAAGAGAAAACATCTAAACAGTGATGTGATTACCAGGGACAGAATATTCCCCTGTACCCGTGTGGTTCTGGAAGTCATCCAAGTTATTAATAGCTGTGGTGACAGGACTGTACATTATATTGTTTCCTCATCGAAGAGAACGGAATGTTAGGCGGTGGGGATTGTGACATGGAAACTATGTGGCTTGGCTCTGTTGTGTTTTATTTTCTCCTTTTGAGGGCTTTCTGCCCTCTGTACTTTTTACCAGTGCTTGTGGGCAAATATCTTCGTGGATGATGAACAAGAAATGACCTCATGGAAACAGTCTGGTGACCCACAACTGATTTAAGGTGCATGCGATTTGATCACCCTCCAATGTATACAGAGGGTTGTGAAGTGGCTTGGTTCCCCTAGTGCTGGGTTGATTCACTGAGAGAACAAATCTGGACCTCTTTACTCTGAATCATTGAGTTGAAATGCCTGTCCCATCCTAGGCTGGCCTCAGATTTCCATCTGGTCAAAAAGAGGGCTTCTTCGCTGCTACTGAGGTTGACATTAACTCAAAAAAGGGAGCACAGATCTGGATGGCCCCAGATCCCACTCAGCCTCTCAGACAAAAGCCAACTCTGGGCACAGACACACAGTTAGTGCTCTGGGCCAGGTCAAATGAAGGGATGAAGGGCACCACTACATAAATATATATATATTTTTAAGTCTGAGCTGGCATAAAATAATTCACTCCTTCATTAGTTGTTAGTGCATTTCTTCATTGTTTGTTCAAAGGGACATTACCTTTTGCATCCAGCACACAAAATTTGAGAATTTTTGCAGACATTGTATAAGACTCTACATGAAGCTATCTCATGAGCCTTCATTTCCTTCCGCTTCTCTCAAGATTTGAATGGCACATGGCAAGCTGGGGAGGCACTCTTCTCTCCTCTAGTTTTAGAATTAATTTATTGTTCTCTCCAAGTAACCTATTCTCAAATGGCTAGATTTTGATGCTTTAAGCACCAATGCTGCTGTTCTCTCACTCAACAAGCCAGTTATGTACTCAAGACCTGGAGGTCTGGGTTTTTTTGTTTTTATAAACCCTGGGGCCACCATAAGCTTACCTTAGCAAATGCTCAAAAATGTCATTGATTGAGCTAAGGCATTCTCTTTGGAATTATTATGTATGAATTCATTCACTTTGGGTTTTTTTTTCTCTCAGAATAATCAGGAGGAAAATATTATTACCGACAAAACAAACATAATAAATTAACTTGAAAAAAGTTATACTGTCCAGCTAGTTCAATTTCAATTTTAATAATAGTGTGCGTATTTAAGATATGCAATGGGACAGTAGCTGAGGGTCTTTGCAATTGCTTTGATTTCAGGATCCTCCTAGATTCCACAGAGACTCGTACACTAATTCTTTAAATTTTCACTTTACAGTTCTTGCCAGAGTTTTAGATTTCAAAGTAGCCTTCACAAGTGTGGCCCCATCCTAAAAGAAATGTGCATTTAAGAGCCATCGTATCCTCCTAAGTTCCCCACATGGTCCAGTTAAATATTCTTTTCTATTCAATCGTATTTTAAACCCTACTTGCAGTTTTGAAAAGATACTGTTTGACTTTGACAAGCTCTGGCACTCTGAATTCCTTGTATATCTTTGTCTTTTTCCTTGGGCTTGCTTGAGGCAAGGTCTAAAACTGTCAAATCAGTAGGGGGAGGGCTTCATTTCCAATTTCAAATCATTTTATTTTCATCACTCAAAGAGAAACGCCATGTCTTGGGGATAAGTGTCAGTGACTACTTTGAAGAGGGTAAACTCATGTTTCTAGCAAAGTTAATCCTTGAAGTCACTTTCATGTTGTTGATTTTTTAAACTTATATATATATATTCTTAAAACTGACTATTACCTTGAATGAGTTTCATTCTTCTCTGACTAGAGACATGCCTTTTCCTCCTTTAGGATCTACCATCACTTTTATGCTTTCTGCTTGGGAGAAAACAATCTTTTGGCTATTATATCCCATTTTTTAAAAAATGTCAGTTATTCTATTATGATAAGAATCGCAACATTTTAGAATTATCGTTTAGGAATTTACTATACATCCTCTCACCTCTCTGTCCCCAACACACACACACACACACACACACACACACACACACACACAAAAAAAAACGCAAGCTAACTACTAAGCCAGGACTATCACCTAGATTCCTATAGTTCCAGGCCGGTGCTCCTTAAGAATGCATGGATATCAGACCCTTCCACTCTGCACATCATAGTGGCTGGCCTATTAATTTTATCTTTCCTAAGGTAAAATAGAATAACAAATAGGACACATAGTTATTCTTTTTCTTTCTTTACCTCAGGGCTGTCTGAAATCACTTAAGAAAAGCAAAAGTTAAGTATTCTTTTGCCATTTAAAGAGCCACTGATAGTTAAGTAACAAAGCAGTAACTCTAGATGAAAGAACTAATATTTTCACAGTTCACAAACTACTTTCACATGTACCATCTCATTTAATGTTCACTCTGACTGTGTATGGTAGATGGAAATATTACCCCTCTTTTATTGTTGAGCATGTTGAGGATCATGACAGTTGAAAGAGTTTTTGTGTTGAAACACTTGTACATGGGAAGGCAGTATATTCTGACACCAAATTCTACTTCAGTTAACTGGATTTATTTTCTTCTTTCTCTTTCCTTCCTTACTTTCCTTCTTGTTTTTAAAACATAATTTGAATTTCACCATCTTTTCATAAGTCAACATAATCTACTCACATTACTGTGATTTTGTATGTGTTTGGAAACATCTGATATTCTTAACTTATGCTTTTAATCTACCGTGCTTCCTAATTGTTTATTGATGTTTTATGTCCTGCCTGTCTGTTATTTAGTTGGATTAGTTTTCCTTTCCAGGTTTGAAATTTTTCTTCTATTTGTTTGAAGTGTAGACTGTCTATATGATTTCTTGTAGTGTTTCTCTTAAAATTTTAATAGAAAAGCCCCAAATTTGGTCAATGGGAGCCCTTTCAAGCCAGCTCCGGTTTTGTGTTGACATGAGAACTTCCTTGCATCTGATCCAAGAAGCTGTTCCAGGCTCACCACCTAGTTTCTCTGCCTCGCTTGGAAACCTAGCTCTGTGTGCTAGGAGTACTTGCTGCTAATAGAGTTTATTATGTCTAGGCCCTTTCAGGGGATAGAGCTGGGGATTTCTTTTATGTTTTATTCTGAAACCTCCCAATCAAACCTGAAACCACAGAACTCTTTCTCCTCTTTCCTCATTCTGCATTTGTATCTTCCTTCTCATCTGGTTCCCAACAACATGAACACGTTGCCCCATTTGATCAATCCTACCACAAAAACAAAACAGTTCAGAATTATTTTAATAATATCATGTTATCAACAGAGTTGCTAAGTAAAGTTCAAGACTTCTCTGAAGTTCTTTCTGTATTCAGACTATATTCTAGTAAAGATGTACAGTTAAAATACTTGTTCACAAGTTACCGGAATTAATTCCTTGATTGTATATGTTTGATTGGTATTTCAATATGCATCTTTGTTGATTTGTACCTGTTTGTATTTAATTTTAGAGTTTACTTTTTATTATCTTCATTACATTTTACTTTTTAGTATGTAAAGCACTTAGATGTGTCAAAATTATATAAAAAGGATACTCAGAGATTTATTATTCCCAATTCTATCCTTTCAACCCATTTCAACCAATCTTCTATCACATTTTATTAGGTTTAAATTTATCTTATTCTTATTTCCCTTTTGTTTCTGACATAAAATATAGCCTACCTCATATTTTTTTTGCAGTTTGCTTTTTTCATTAAATGGTGACTTTTGAAATAATTCATACCAGTTGGTAGAGATCTTTCTCATTTTTGTATAGATGCATTTTTATAACTTTTTAGTAACTTTTGAATGTTTGAAAATCTGATAAGTAGAAATTGTATTCTTTTTCCATTCTTAAACTTGAAGCAACAGTAGTAACAATAGCATGCTCCTGCTGAAGTGACCAGTTCTCTCTCTCCACAAAGTAGATCCAACCTTTCCTGAACCTTGTGTCCACCTCTGGATGATTTTTATTCCTTTTCTAGTTCGGTCACAACATGATTCAATATCCTGTAACCTATGAACTCAATTTTAAAATTCATTGCCACCGCTACACTCTACATAACTGAGTAAGGGAAAGAAGATAGGAAAAATATGAAAAATTGGAAACTCCAAATTTTCTTATTTTCCTATCTATCTATATTCGTATATCTATTCATCTGTCATTACTTTCTTTCCCTTCCTTCCTTCCTCCCTCCCTCCCTGCCTTCTTCCTCCCTCCCTGCCTTCTTCCTTCCTCCCTCCCTTCCTTCCTTCCTTCCTTTTTTTTCTTTCTTTCTTCCTTCCTTCCTTCTTTCCTTCCTTCCTTCCTTCCTTTCTTTCTTTCTTCCTTCCTTTCTTCCTTTCCTTTCCTTTCCAGCTATCATCTTCCACTAATATACATAGATATATACATAGTAAAGCAAGCAAGATCTGTGGATAGCAAATTTAGTCCTCATTCTAAGCTAATTTGATATTTCTGAACTGAGTTTTATAGCTTGCCTTTTCTATGACCTCCCTTGTGTTCCATTTGCCCCCAGCCAATCCCATAAGTAGCCAGGACTCTTTGCTAGTGGAGCACCCAGCTCTCAATTTTTGAAAGGTCTTAGAATCCTGTATGTATAGTGTTGTTGCACTCTATAATCTATCTTACACCACTGGAAATGCCTATAGTAGGATATGACCTATAAGAGTCCTCTGACTCCAGACATTCTTATTCCTACACCATTGTGTTTTCCCATGATGATAAGGACCAATGATTGCACTTGTACAGAATCCATTGTTGGTCTGGTTGTATAAAGAATCTGCCATAGTCATGTGACGTGCATTAGTGGAAAAGTTTCTTCCTTGCATCTAAGACCACTAAATTCCTGGAGCCCAATGTTGACATCACAAGAACTTTGTGTGTATGCTATTAGGTGTAAGGGTAAGTTCCCATTCCCATTTTCAATCTGTGGATTCTTTACCCATGTGTTCTGGCTGTGGGAGAACTGGCATCACATATTGGTCTCTGTTTTAGGAATTTAATTGCATTTTATAGGACAACACTCTTTCCTCACATGCTGCATATCAGTTGGTGTCATGACTAGATTTCCAATAGAACATCTCATCATTCTTCAAGGAGGTGCTGCTTCTGGGTGATGAACGCCAGTAAATCCCATCAGTGTCAGTCAATTGCCTTATTTACTTTCCTGTAAATTGAGGTTTTGGGTCAATAGTATTTTACGTGACACCATGATGCCTATAAGGCATTCTGTAACCTCATGCACGGTGTTGCTGGGAGAAGCTTGACAAGAAAGGACAACAAATCCGTAAACAGAATAAATGTCAGTTCCAGGGAGGATAAATCTCATCCTCCATGACAGAAGAGTTCCATTTTAACTGAGTTTCCACAGATAAGTGGCTGCTGCCTAGGGGATCATACTGAGTGCTCAGTGTTGGTATCACCTTCTGGCAGATTGGGCATTCAGAAGTGCCAGTAACCAGATAAGGCTTGGCGAGAAGTCCATATATCAAGCCATGCTTAATAGCCATCATTACTGCCGTGGCCATTTTGCTCAAATGTCCTTGGAGATAGTCCTTGGGATGGCTGAGAAATGAGGTTGACTGACATTCATAGGGTGATCTCAATTTATGTAACACCTTCCAAAGTGAGTTATTTTGGTAAATATTCACTAAGCGGCTCAATTCTGAAAGTTCAACTTTGTAATTCTGTCACTAACCTCCTTGTCACCAAACCTCCTGATTTTATGTTTTCCAAGTCCCAGACTATCTAGCCAAAACATTAGCCCTTGCCCATGAATTCATATAGATCCCTACCTCTCACTAGCTCACCTTCTAGGATATGGACAAGATTTGTCTGTCCACTAGGATGATTTCACTAATCCTTGTCCTTTTATATTCTAATATGGAGACAGAAGATAAACTAAATAAAGAGGCACGATAAAACATGTGTCAGATGGTGATAAATGTTACAGAGAAAAATAACACATAAAGGCAAATGGAGAGTGTGGAGACATGGCAGTTATGATCAGGTTGGTCAGAGAAGGCCACCAAGGAAAGCAGAAAGAAACAAGAGTTGGTAGAGGAGGGTGTAAGATTAACTTGAATCCCCTTACAGCAGTGGTTCTCAATCTTGGCTGCATCTTGTAATTTTCTGGGAAGCTATACAAATTCTGATGCCTGGGTTCCACATTTAGAGACTCTGATTTGATTAGTCTGAGATGTAGTCTTGGTGTTAGGACGTTTGAAAGATCCCAGGTGATCTTAATATGCTGCCACAATTTTGAAACACTGCATTACAGGGAAACTCCCTGAGGTGAGTTTATCCTAAGGTCTTTAGGTGGGATAGGAACAGTCTCACGATAAAGGATAGAAAGAACATATCTTGCTAGCAGGGGATGTTCAAGGGTTTGGGGTCTTTGGGTACACAGAATAACTAATTTCTCCCATTAATCTCAGTTCAAATTCTTTGAATCTCATGTTTTTGCAACCAATGCCTTAGTCTTAAGAGTGCTGTGAGTCTGCAAACTCCAGACTTATGACCAAATGCTGACTTTTTACTGCGTCTGCCTCACAGCCATAAAAGATAAGAATTCTTGAAGACGTAGAAGCTCCCCGGTCTCCTGACTATGCCATGAGCTGAGAATGAACAGCCCTGAGCTTTTCGTTTTCTACGTTGTGATCACTAATACACTTGAAAACAACCAAAGAATCCACAGCTATCTTATTCCTCATCTTGCCATGCTGATCTATGACAGCAGCCATGTAGCCCACCAAAGCTTTTCCTTCATTGGGCACTTTATTTCTCACAATTCCAGGGGATAATTTAAGTATCTCCTTCACCACTGGATACCATGGACTACCAGTATCCCATCCTTTAATGCCAGCAGAATCTTTGCTGCTTTCAAATCTAACTAGGTCAGAAAAAACATTTCAAACTCTCATTTCCCTGCAAGTCTGTTGTCTGCAGCTACCTCTGGTACCAATTACTGTATTGAAGGAGGTTCAGGTGAAGAAACAGCCAACTGTAGCTAGTTTCCCCCAGATTTTTTTACAGGATATTAAATGGCTTACAGAATCTTTGGGTGGGCCAGAGAATAGTCTCTAGATCATGCATTAAAGATTTCTGCACTCCAAAACTAGGCTGCGGGGGAGATGCTGAATTTGACAAAATCAGGAAGATGCCTGCAGAATCAAAAAGTAGCTCCAGAGCCATCTCCCCACCTGCCAAGTTGGAAAGCGGTCCCTAAATTACCTACTAAATACTTATGTCAACATAGTTCTACTTGCTTCAATGACTGTTCTTCGGGCATAATTTCTTTCTTTTGTTGAAGTCACTGTCTTTCTTTTCTCTGATACTCTGTGATCCTTGATTGTGCTTTCCTCTTACGCTGAGGCAGGTAGATGTTCTGCTGAATTTGTTTGTGCTGCCACCTTAGGGAAGGTGTGAAATGTGCAACTATGGTTTCCATTTGAGATTATTTTCATGGGCAGCTGGGAGGCTGAATGTATGACCAGATGATGCTCCTTCTTGACTAGTCTGAGTGGCCCCAGGATTCCTGATACCCAGGGCGCTGTCTTTCTCTCTGAATGAGCCTTTACTTGCGCTGATCCTATCAATTCTGCATGGCCAATAGTATACAAAAGGGAGATGTCTTGCATTGTTTTGCCTGGCTTCTCCTGCTGGGCTATCCCAGTTAACCCCTTCCAGGTGGTCCTGGACCGTATGTGTGTCCATGGAGTGCTGTGGAATCTGCTCCCGCCGTTGGCAGTGACGCTCTCCTGCATACAGTTTAGGCTGTGGTTTCCTTTTGCAACTCCATTATTACTCTGTTCTCCTTTTCAGGGATTTCTCACATTTCCTGGTCCAACAAAAGCCCTAAATCGTGATTTAAGTATTAAAAAATGTTTTTTATATTATTTTTAGGGATTTGGGATGGGAGCAGAATGATACCATAAGCGCTGTAGTCTGATACCTTGAAAACTCTTTCATTCATTTATGTGTTATTTCATTTGTTCATCCATTAGTAGTAGGTTGCTACATTCTGTGTGCCAAAGATTATTCTAGAGTCTGAGTAATACCAAGATCTCTTAAGTCCTCATAGTTTAGTGGTAATGACAGATATTAGGATACCAGTTGACAGGTGCTGTAGTGAAGGTATATGCGGAAGACTTGGAGCCCTTGAAAAGGAAGAGTCATTTAGAAGAATACAGATCATCTGAGTTTATTTCCCATTTCTGGGACTTTCTACATTCTACACAGCAAACAAGACATATACTTTTCTCTTCATCCTATACCTGCCCGTTTATGTCTCAGTATAAACACTATTTTATAAAATACTTCCATCACTCCTTTAAGTAAATTAGGTTTGTCTTTAGATTTTTGTAATACCATGCTCTTTGCCGTCATAGCACTTGGCAAGATCTCTCTCTCTTTTTTTTTTTTTGTGAGGAAGACCAGCCCTGAGCTAACATCCATGCCAATCCTCCTCTTCCTTTGCTGAGGAAGACTGAACAGGACCACGTATCCAATGCCAAATATGCTGAGGAGGAGCTTCAGAAATATATGTTTAATTTTGAATAAATGAACCTGGTGTTAGGTGTTCTATCCATAAAATAAAAGCATCTTCACAGAGAAAATTTCAGTGGGCTTCTCTGTGAATTTGGTACCAAAATATAGATAATAACAACAATAAACAAATACATAGGGACAGAGATTGGATTGGTGGTTACCAGAGGGGAAGGGGGGAGGGAGGAGGGTGAAAGGGATAATTCGGTGCATGTGTGTGGTGATGGGTTGTAATTAGTATTTTGGTGGTGAACATGATGTAGTCCATGCAGAAATAGAAGTACAATGATGTACACCTGAAATTTTTACAATGTTATAAACCAATGTTACTGCAATAAACAAAATATAAGTTTTATTTTCCGGTTGAAAAAATACAAGTAGCAGGTGTTAACTAACTGGGTCTCATTCTCTGCTCACGACTAGTCCAAGGTGAGAATGCAATGGTACTCTTCCCACTGCTCTCTCTTTGCCTTCCTCACTGGCTGAAGAGAGGAAGAGGAGGCTCAGCTCTTTGTCAGCTCTACACGTCCAAGCAGACCCGGGGACAGCCATGCAGCAGGAGGGGGAGACACTGCCTTCACACACTGCTGTCAGTGCTGTGGTATCACCTCTCATCAATGAATTATCCACTTCACAGTCTGGAG
This sequence comes from Ceratotherium simum simum, assembly GCF_057802395.1. Taxonomy (NCBI): domain Eukaryota; kingdom Metazoa; phylum Chordata; class Mammalia; order Perissodactyla; family Rhinocerotidae; genus Ceratotherium; species Ceratotherium simum. The sequence goes on from NC_141909.1 coordinate 4,220,595, forward strand.
TGAGCAGTGAGCGGAAGCGTGGTGTCTGACCTGTTTTCTTGTAAAGGCCGTAAAGAGGAGAGGATAGAAAGAGACTGTAGGTAGAGGTAAAATAAAAACCACAGGAAGGAGAAAGTATTCAAGAAGTAAACATTGGTCGGATCCTTGGAGGCGTGGCTTTCAATTTTGGAATATTTGTCACACTGATTTATTTTCTACTGGTATGTTTCTCGGGGTAAAAGATTCCATTATGTTTTCTCATTTAGAGATGGTACCAAAGCAGAGACCACATGTCAACTGAATTCATCCAGAGCAAATTTGTTTTCGCTTCATTTCAGCTGGCATTAATGGCTTGACAGGAGCCATGGGAAGACTTGTTCTTGATTAAGAGATGAAAATTCAAACCAATTCAGTGTTAGGTATAACATAAACACCTGTAAACAAATTTTAGTTAGAAGTTTTGAACCAGGAATAGTTATAAATGAAAATATCAGTATGACTTGAAACTAGCACAAAGCAAACTACTACTTAAATACTGAGAGTTGTGCTGAAAACCAAAAACTAGTGACATATAAGTTATATCTGTAAAAATTATCACGTGTCAGACTGTCACAGCCCCCCAAAATCAGAGTGGGAGTGCAAGCATGGGAGACGGAGCACAGTGATGACTAGAAATTCTCCTGCAAAACCCAAGCTGTTGTGAATGTGTTTTCTCATGAGTGTCCCTCTCTGAAGTTGGACTTAAAGTGTATAGAAATTCAAAGTTTTGGTGGATACTTCTGCCTAGAAAGACGTTTGGAATTAAGAAGGGGCGCTTCCTATGGGAGCAGGGGGAGTGAGTTATGGGTTTCCTGGTCTAATGCAGATTATAACTCTCTGCACTCAGTTTTACCCACAGGAAAACTTTTGGTGACATCGTTCTGCCAAGTGAGCATAGAAGATGGTTTGAAACCTGTGAGTCATGATTTCTTTAGCTTCAGAATGATAAAAATGGAGACATCTTTAAGGAGGCATATACACTGCAATTAATAGCAAAAACCTGTAAGCAATACAACTGGGGTGAGGCTGTCAGAGCCATGGGGACTTGGTTAAGGAAATTTCATATTTCACATACTTTTAAGGATGTATCTATTACAGGGTATTAGATTGTGACTCTTTCTGCCTCAGTTTCCACTAAAAGCCCAGAGTGACAGTGTTGGGGCACCACAGTGAGTCTGAGACCCTCTCTATAACCTGCTTCCTGTCACCTGGGCCCCTCAACAAGATTAAAGGTACAATGAGGGGTCTTAGAGAGGATCCATCAGGAAAGACTGATGGAAGTCCCCATCCCCACCTTTGGGAGGGGTTTGGGATGCCTGTAGCTTTCCGTGCTGAGTCTAGTGAGAGGAGCTTCTCGAAGATCCCCAGGGAGCAGGGGGAAATATGTCTCTGCAGTGGGGAGACGCAGAGCCAGTGCCTGGCTCATGCCTAATGGAACTCTGGCGGGGGTGTGACACCCCTGGGGAAGCCTAAGGGGCTGGAGTTTACCGGTGCATGCTTTAGAGATGGGGCCAAAGAGTGTTTCTGCTCCCGGGCCGGCCTGCCCTGCTGGGGTCGGTGCTGTATGGGGGTTCCCCCAACACTAGGTGTGGGCCACGCGGAGGGAGCCGGCATAGGGCACATCCAGAGCAGCGCTGCTCACATTTCTGCGTGCACATGAATCACCTGCAGGTCGTGCTAAAACGCAGACTCGGCCTCAGCAGGTCTGGGAATGGGCCCCCAGGTGACGTCATTGCCGCTGAGGGGCCGAGAGCACTGTCTGATGGAGTCTCCCGTAGAGAGCAGAGAGATCTCAGGGAAGAGAGGCATTCCTCCCGATGCCTCAGTCACACAGCTGAGTTCTGGCCAGTGGAATGCGAGCAGAAGGGACCTGAGCCACTTCCAGGCGGTGGAGACTGCCCCGTGTACGGCTCCCTGCGTTGGTATTTCCATCCACTGGCCAAACAGGAACATTCCAAGGACCAGGAGGAGGTTGGGGTCAGGAGATGGAAGGACCCTCAGTCCCTGGATGACTGCTTGGGGTCAACATGCACAGGACTGTGACTCAGGGGAGAAAACTAAATAGAAATCTAGGTTTATTGTGTTAAGTCACTAGATTCTGTGGTGTTTATTAACACAGCCTACTTGAGTTATACAGGTAGGCAGCGTAGGAGACTCAAGACAGTAAGACAATTGCTCACCTGGGCCCAGTGCCAACTGTCAGGAGTAAAACTGGGAGATGTAGCAACTTGTACCTCTAATGAGTTTTTCCTGTGGGTTACTGCGGGCAAACTGCTGGCTCTTGAATGCTCTGAGCACCAATATTCTGTCTTTGTAGGATTTACCTTTTCATCTGGGGCTGAAAGGTGAGTGTTCCTGGTGATCAGTAATGAGACAATGTCACCTCCAATTCCCTACTTCCTTACCCTTGATGCCTTCAGTAGCCGAGGCCATTACCATGTGGATTTCCTGTGGCCTCTCTTCCCTTTTCCTAGGGAAATTTTCTGGCTTTTTGAAATATGGAATGTTACCTTTTTACAACAGCTTCTAAGCCCAAGGGAACGACAACAGGTCTCCAATTGCAAAATTTTCTGAAGAACTGTTTCCCCTACAATGCACATGTATGTACAGCATACTTACATGAAAGCATGTCCAAAAAGTTATTTTTGTAACATTAAGATTGATTATTCTGTTCAAAAATAATGTCGATGAACCATAATAAGGACTCTGTTGGGTGGACCTGCCCTTTTTGTTATCACACAAGACCCAGTTTGATTGAATTCAGTTTAATAGATCCCCCAAAATAGGTTCAGTAAGGAAGCGCCTCTTCAGAATGTGACAGAATTTATATACTTTTCAACCAATTGTTTTAGATCATGGACCTCCAGCCCCTTTGTTTGCTGAAATCTTAAAAGATCAAAACCTCAAATTGAATTTGGTTTTATTCCATTTTTCTTTAGAGCTTTGATCTCCCCCTTGGAATTTATCAATAGTTTCATTCTTTTCCATTTTCTTTAGACTTTTAAAAACTAAGTGGTGACATCAGGAAAATGTCATCTGGGCCAGCTCACAAGCCTTCCTTTGAAGCAGCACATGTTCCCCGGGGCTATAGCAAAAGGCAAGCTAGCAGATACGCCAGGAAGTCTGTCGATGACTAACTCAAAGGAAAGAAAAGACACATTTGATGCATTCCTATTATAAAACAACAATTGAAATGAATGCATAGATTTATTCACCTTTAACATTTTCTTACGAGAAGACATCCAGATTTTCTTCTGCCATTGTAATGATCTGCTAAACTACATAAAATCCGGATTATATTGTGTTGATGTCAAAGCATACAAAAATGATATTTTAGGTATAAACAGATTTTTTAAAAATCTGAGAAGTGATCTGAAAAATTAGAACAAGTGATAGAGATGTACCATAGGCATCTAATAAGACTTACCCTTTGAAAAAGTCATCTTTAAAGTTTTACAAAGCATCCTGGATTTTAGAGAAACTTACTGAAACCACAATAATGGAGCATCCCAGGGGTCTGCAGTACTTAGGTAAAGCGAGAAACTACAAAGGTAATTCTTTCCAGTCTGTAACTCAGCATGCTACAACCGTTTGCTATATGGGTATCTTTGTAACTCACATGGGTAGAACATTGTAGTAGAATTTATTTGATAAAGTCACTACTTATGAATAAGATGTAAAGGAAGGAGAATGGGGGTGGAGAATATATTTTCAGTTTTTTGATAGCAGTGCTGCTGTTTTGGGAAACCATGAGCATCGTAGAGAATTTACCATTGTACAATAAATAGAAATATAATTGCTTCCATCTTCATTACATGGATTTTTATGTGCAGCTAAAAACGAATTGAAAAATGTAATGAAATTACACTAAACTTTTACTTGGAACACAGGCTTTTTTTTTTTTTTTTTCCAGCTAATTTAAGAATGTTTTTTGTTGAAAATTTCCTGATGAGAATTAAAGTAAAAATAAATCCTACTAACGTCTAACTAAAGACATACATTTAAAAGTTGGAAAAAAATTAGCAGTGCTGAGTAATAGGCAGTGGGTGAAATGTGTCCCACTGTAGAATGTTATTATATAATAACCTCATGCCCTTTATTGTGATGTAAATTGAGTTTGATGTCTGGCTAGAAACTGACAGCAATAGAACTTTGACAGAAATTTATCCATCCTTCTAGACGACGAAATTCCTAGTATATTTTTTTGTCCAAGTTATGTAATGTTCATATGTGAAGTTCATTTCAAATCTAAGATTTTAATTGGTTGTTGCTTTTATTGGATAGATTTATGTAAGCATAATTCTACTAAATTAGATACCACTCTTTAAGAATAGTAACGATATATTTTTCCACAGTAGAAAATATATTTTAAATCATTTTAACCCACTATAAGTATTTTGATGGTAGTTTTTAGAGACCTCTCATAAAGCATTTTTTAAAAAAAGCAGCAAGGTTGGGCAGTGTTGGAACATAGGGTAATAATTCATACCAATTATATTGCTAAACATAAAGTCTCAGGCTCCATAATATATCATAATTCATACCTATGGTTTGATAGCAATTAAAATACCATCATTAAATATATTGCAAACATACATAATTGTTGAAATCTTGCTTATGTGGAATAACATTCAGTGCTTTATTATCCAGAACAGTACCTCTGTTCATTTTCTTGACAATGTTGTAACCATTAGAGAACTGTTCTGAGAGTACCTTTACTACACACAGACTCAGACATTCTCTCCTATTATTAGGACTGTTCAGGCTGTTACTACTTTCATGGCTATTAATGCTTTTGAGTCTCTGCTGATTTTTCTATCATGTAAGTAGAACAGATACAATCACGTGGTCCTAGAGTAGTGATTAACAGAGACCTGAAATCTCTCTGCACTGTGGAGAAAACCAACAACTGAACACTAAGACCTTACTTAGGACTTAGGAGACTCTGTTCTAGAAAATATTCAAGGGATTTGGCTTCTAGCTCCAGAAGGTCGACACACATAAGATGAGACAAAGGGACTACTAGACAGATTATTCACCATTGATGAGGCTCATGGTACTTCCAGCAGGTGATGGTCAGATTTGGCTGATGACCATACAAACCCTAAACTGTGACCAGGTTAACAGAGTAGAGAGGGGTGTAGGCTGGACCCACTTGTGCTCAGATGCTTCCTTCATGGGAGCTTTCCCTGTAATAGCCTTCCATCACAGTTTCACACAACTATGTATCCCCAAAAAGGTCACTGAATTCGAAGTTTTTGAAGATATATTTTGATAAAATAAGTGGAAAATTTCTGTGTATCAAGTTAAAATGGCATGGACTTTGGAACTGTAAATATGACGGTTCATATTCTGATGGGCTACTTAAAGCTCTGAGCTTCCATTTCAGGATCAGTACACAGATGATAGTAATTACCATGGAGGTATGAGTTAGTGTTAGGATAATATGTGCAGAGCACCCAGAACAGTCACAGCAAGTGCTTAGTGCACATTTGAAACAAGTTCTCACCAGGTGCCATGCTTGAACAGTTCACTTCTCACTCTGGAATAAATAAATATCCTGTGTGTGTATTGGGGGGGAATCCAGTTCAAACTTTTAATTCAGCCAAGGTCATTAAGTGCTTACAATGTGCCAGGCATGGCCGAGGAAGCCATGTGTGCTGAGGAAAGTTGATTTCTTCTGTTTAGTGGCTGAGGTTAAGAGGTCAGAGGTCAGGGAGATAGGGGAGAAAGAGGCAGGAGTGGGGCCTGGTATCGGTCATGTTGCCAGTTAACCAGCATTAACTGTGTCTTCTTATTTTCTGTATCCTGATGCTTTGGCATCTGAGCCTTGCTGATCCTGGAGGAACTGCCCCTCCCAGGACTAGTCAAGTCCTAGGGATAGTGAACAACTCCAATCAACCCAGAGCCCACACCTCAACCACCCCCTTTATTGGTTTCTTCCACTCCAGGCCACTATCCCCCTGCCCAGGGCCAGGAACCAGATAAGCAGAGACAGCCCCTGCACCCCAATGTCCTCTGAAGTTATTCAAAGCTGCCAATTCTATGCCTGGATACCCTGCCTTGCCCATTCCTTCCCATGGAAACCACAAAAGAAGCTTCAGCCCACTGGTTCCCTCACTCTTTCTGCTTCATGACCCACCCAGGTGCTTCTCACGTGGCTTCCCCCTGGCCTGGCATGGGACTTGTGAGTTTAACAAACTATCTTTTCTTTTTTTTTTTTCCTTCTAGGAGGCTCCTGCCTCCTTCTTCTTTTTTTTTTTTTTGTGAGGAAGCTCAGCCCTGAGCTAACATCCATGCTAATCCTCTTTTTGCTGAGGAAGACCGGCTCTGAGCTAACATCTCTCCTTTTTTTTCCCCAAAGCCCCAGTAGATAGTTGCACGTCATAGTTGCACATCCTTCTAGTGGCTGTATGTGGGACGCGGCCTCAGCATGGCCGGAGAAGCGGTGCGTCGGTGCGTGCCCGGGATCCGAACCCGGGCCGCCAGTAGCGGAGCGCGTGCACTTAACTGCTAAGCCACAGGGCTGGTCCCACAAACTATCTTTTCAATAGCAGTCATCGCTTGATCTGTTGGCCTATTATTATTCCTAAATAATAAACATGTTATTCCTAAAAGTCACACATGCATACATGGTAATTATATCTGAATAACCAAAAAACCCTTATTTTAAAGCAAATTACCAGAGCCTAAAGCTTGCAAATTGCCGTGAAAAGAACATATGAAGGGAGGCTGGATGAATGAGATTGTTCACCCCTCTATTTATCTGACCAGTACAGAAGCATTCATGGAAAGCAACAACAAAAATAAATAAAACCACAGAAGAACATAGTTGTACCCTTTTATTGGCACAGTAATTTTTCAAAGGCTGGTATGAATAACAAATTCCAAGTAGCAAGATGCGATGGTCTGATGCCACAGCTCAGAACTTCCCAACAGCCAACAGAAGCACATCAATAAACAAGGCGGTTGCATTACAGGAGGGCTGAGGATATACAGCAGGTGAGCCATGCAGTGGAGCTCTGAGAGGACAGTCGTCTTGGAATGCAGCATTGCTGCTGGAACCAGTAAATCTGAGCGTGCTTATTTGTACTGTGTAGACCTTTGAATAGATATGACCCTTGCACACCACCCGCTATGAATTTGAAGTTGTACGTGTTTAAGTGAGTGCCACATAATTTCCTGTAACCTATGCTGAAGCCAGAGATGAGATTTAACTAAAGAGCTCACAATCCATGTATCCAGAAATACAGGGCATAGGAAGGAATTGCCTCCTAACCAATGAATGAAATATCAAACACGGGACTCAATCCACACGTTTGCAGGGTTGACACTGGCGAAGCTAAAACAGCAGCATAGACTTGAGAGCTTTAGGTACTTTAGGTTAAAAAAAAGAAGTATGCAGGGAAAAAATTGTAGAAACGATTTTTTTAAATCTGTATTTTGAAGAAAGGGAGCACCACCAATTGCGTAAAGTTATAAAATACAGTAATAAACATGTAAGTAATGACTGGGTTTGCAATTCCAATAAAACACACATCCCTGCAGAGACATGAAACATACAACCTGTAGAGTGTATCAGACTAAAATGACTGCAGTACTACAACAGACATGTGGTGGGACCATATAAAACCCACTGTACAGTGTGGATCCCTCCCTCCTCCACCAGTCTCTTTCCCTCTCTCGCCTCATCCCACAATTTTCCCAGCCTTTCTCTTGCTCCCCAGGGGTAGCATGGCCCTATAACCATGGAGCCTGAAAATCAGAGTGTATCCCCACAGAATGGGTAAGAAAGAGCACACACACACACACGGAATCTCATGTATTTAACTTCATTGTCCTGTGCTTGTTTGTGTAAATGTGTGGCGAGAGCACCCAGCCATATCAGAGGCAGCCTTCTGTCAATGCAGCCTGGAATCGCTAGACAGTCCTATTCTGCGAGTCTGCAGTCCGGGCCACATCAAATGGTGGTGTCCCAGAACTCAGAAGGCAGCCGGCTGCAGGAGGCCCCCTCAGGCTTCTTCAGAAGAGTCGGCTTCTTGCAAGGAGGTGGGGGAGGCGCCCTGGGCTCCGGGTGGTGCAGGATTTGCTGCCAGTCTTCTCTCTCCTCGCAGAGCTTCCGCCTCCAGTCCAGGAGCTCCTGCAGGGCTACACTTTCATTCTGCGAGAGCCTCAGCTGATGGATTACCTGCGGGAGGAAAGAGGGAAAAGAGCGGCACCAAATATTGTGAACAAGAGAGAAACATAATAGCAACACCTGGATGCCAAGGCGCTGGACCAGTGGAAAGAGAGAACACATGTTCGCTATAAAACCTCCCGGCTTTACTCCTCGGGAAATGGCAGCCACCTAGGTCAGCTGTGAACTGCTGAATTAAGATGATGAATGGAACAAAACACTCAGGATGGCTACACCAGTTAACATATGATATACCTCCAGGGAATACAAGAAAGAATCAGATGTCCGTTTGCCCTTTGCCCTCTGTTATTACAGATATTCTCATGACATCTTGCACTTTCTCTTCATTTATCACAATTGTAATTCTGCATGTAATAGATGCTTCTGGATTTCTCACTCCATTCTAGGATCACTCCTCCATCTACGCACAGTTACTAGTCAACGTCTCTTAAGGTAATGTGACCCCACTCTGACCACCATGCATTCACCCAAGGCTGGACCCCTACTCAGGAGGGCCCACTCACATTAGTGTTAGCAGAGGACCACAGTAACATCGAAACTGTCTCCAAGAGTTAGGTGTGGCAGGGACAGCCAGTGAAATTTCAAACAAGCTCAGTGGAGGCAGGGTAGCCACCGCACTGGGGTGTCAGTGCACGCTCGGTTTTGCAGCAGGATCTAAACTAGCAGCTGGTGTGCTCTCTCAGACCTTGAGCTGGCAGAGATGGGAACTTTAAGGGTCTTTGCAGGAGAGCATCAAAACGTGCAACTGGGGCCGGTCTCGGGGCCTAGTGGATAAGTTTGGCGCACTCCACTTTAGTGGTCTGTGTTTGGTTTCCGGGCGCAGACCTACACCACTCGTCAGCTGCCATGCTTTGGTGGTGACCCACATACAAAATAGAGGAAGATGGGCACAGATGTTAGCTCAGGGTGAATCTTCCTCAGCAAAAAAAGAAAAAGAAAACCATGCAACTGTTTCAGCTACTTCCTCTCCCTTTCTTAGGGTACCCAAAGACAGACACCCTGAAGACTGAGCTTGTCCCCCCACGGCAGCTGGGGCACTTCAGGACAAGCAGGTTGCATTGCTGTGGGCTCCCCCTTCTGCCAGCAGCCTGTATTCTGTAACAGCTGGACGTTGCAAAAACCAATTTTTCTGTCAATTCTAAAGTGAGTATGCTGGTTTAACAAAATGAGATTCTGGACATCAAAATGGGAATACCAGGGAGAATTCCGAGGAATCAAGATGGCTCATCCCACCCCCAAAGCACACACTGCTGTGTCCAGTGCCCCTTCCATCCTCTCCATCGAAACAAAGAGAATAAAATAAAGCAGGACAGAGCGGTTGGCTCTAATATGAGAAAAGTCACTTGAAGGCAGACAGGGTAGCCAGTGTTCCAGGAAAATTCTAAAACCGACACCCTCACCTGGACGCCCGAGCCTATTGTTTACTCCAGAAAGAAGATGTTAAAGCCTAGAATCAAGGAGATGGGCAGAAGGTTGAGACACTGTGTTAAAACACAGAAGCCGTGGAGGTCAAATCCATGTCCAGAGTGTATAAGTAGATTTCTGGAGCTGGTTATTAGCAAAAGAAGTTCTCCCAAATTGAGTTTATAGACAACCAGAAAAAAGCCCTCAGTGTGATTGTCCAACCTCTGCAGTGACCTCCAGGCATCCGCAGAAAGTGGGCTGCTAACACGGGACGCCCCCTTAAAGGGAACTCCTCTAGTCTCTAGGACTGTGGCAGAAGGACCTGGGGATGAGACATCCTCCTGCTGGGCAGACTCTTGTGAAAGCCAGATTGCCTCTACTGTCAGGGAAGTGAGCCAAGAGAGGGAAGTGGAGGGTGTGCATAAAAGTTACTTACTTAAGTCAACACTTGAGAGTGCTAAATACGCACCAGGTACTTCTCTAAGCACCTTACAAACATTAAGTCATGCAATCCTCCTAAGGACTCTATAAGGCAGTGTTAGCATTTTACAGATGAGGAAACAGAGAGGTTAAGTAATTTGCCCGAAGTCACATGGAAAACGGTGGAACCAGGCCGTCTGGCTCCAGAATCCGTCTTCTTAACTATTACTCTACAGTGATCATCATTTACTGAACAACTGCTGTCCAGGATCTGATGTAGGCTAAAGACCAAGGTCCCTACATCATCTTCCTTTTTCTTTTTCTAAATGAGATTTGGTGAAATCTTTATGTTTCTTCCACTAATATATTTCAGCTCTTCTATTTTCTCCACTAGTGTATGTTGTGGTGATTACATTTAGCTTCAGTCTCATTTACTCTACGGATATTCAATATCTGTACATACGTTTCTTGGCAAACATTCAGCATATAGGAGCAATCTCTGAAAAATACTGTCACTGGATTTATTCTTATGAGAGAATATTTAATTGATTGAAGAATACTTCTATCATCTCAGTTGATCATATCCCCAAAACTTCCTTGAGATACCACCTTTTTTTCCTTTTATTTATTTTTTTTTTTGGTGAGGAAGATTGGCTCTGAGCTAACGTCTGTGCCAGTCTTCCTCTATTTTTTTTGTATGTGGGATGCCACCACAGCATGGCTTGATGAGCAGTGTGTGGGTCTGCGTCCGGGATCTGAACCTGCGAACCTTGGGCTGACAAAGAGGAGTGCATGAACTCATCCATTATGCCTGGCCCCCCATCTTTCTTAAGTAACACAACTTCATATTGATCTATTGAGAAAGAAAACAGGGAACTTCCATATCTGCAAAGGATGTTGAAGGTCATGGCAGGTTACTGCTCCCACTGTAAAAATGAGAAAAAGGGATAAATTACAAAAATCATATATTTAAAACATCAGACAGCTCTGGCAAAATTCTGGATGGAGAGAATCTTTCTGAGTGAACAGATAATTGCCAGTTGCTTTTTTTTTTCTCCAGGGGACTGGTGCCAATTCTGAGTTCTACTGTAGGTGTAGAGGGCCCTTTCTAGAAGAAAGAAAAACCATACAATATTTTGCAGTTGCATGAGACTAGAGACACAAACTGGAAACTTGAGGACCCTCAAAGGCACGGTCATTTTCCCCAAGAGACATTTGTTAAGTTCCTCAGCTATCTGAATGATAGTGCCTTAGGCCAAAAGCCTATAAAACCCAAGTGGAATCTCCTACAATGACACAGGTGCTTCAGAACAAAAGTCTGACAGGGGAGATGATAGTCGCAAGCACCTAACTAGTCTCGTCTTCCAGACGTGCAGATTCTGAAAAGCTACCACACAGCGGGACAGCGGGGCCAGGAGCCCTGAAATGCAGAGCTGGAGCCACTGTAACCTTCAGTCAGAGGAGCAAGGACCTGACAGGCTCTCAGTCACAGTGCAGCAGGGCGCAGCCTGAGGATCAGAGAACTGGGGGTGGACTGGTTCTCCAACGCAGCTCAATTTGTGATGGGACTGAGGTGGTCATCCCTGGCCTTCGCCTCCTAACAGAGGACGGTAGAATCCTCTTGGGGAGAAACCATCACCTATAGCGTCTGTAGTTTGTTTACACACAATGCTGACCATGTAATCAGAAATTACTAACCATGTGAAGATACAAGGAAATTTACCAAAAGATAAAACAGATTCACAGAGGATTCAGATTTAGAGTTAGCAGGTAAAGACTTTAAAATACCTATGATTAAATGTTTAAGAGAATAGAGAAAAAGATGGGCAAATAGAAGAAATAGTGGAATAGACATAATCATGAGAGCAGTATGAGAAGTGGAAACAAGATACAGGACGTGGCAAAGCAATCTTGTAAGAGGTAAGCTTCCAAAACTCGTGAATGCCATCAATACGCACATTTCACAAGCTCAGCAAACCACACAGAAGACAAACACACACACCACCACCACCTACAGGAAGACACAAGGTAGATCACATTAAAAATGCCCAAGGCCGAAGACAAAGAAAAAAGTTTTAAAAATCCAGAGCAAAAAGACACATTACCATCAAGGGACAACAAGGAGAATGACATTTGACTTCTAAACTGAAACACTGGAGGCCAGAAAACAACGAATCACAGGTTAAAGTACTAAAAGAAAGGAATTCAACCTAGAACTCTATACTCAATAAAAAAACCCTCAAAAATGAAAGTGAAATAAAAAATTCTTGGACAAACAAAAATGACGAAATTTGCCATCAGATGTCTTGAGTCTCTTGTTTCAGAGTGAATGAAAATGATCCTGGATGGAAAACTGGAAATTTAAGAGAGAATTAAGGACACCAGAATTAACTCCATGGCAATATAAATTACATGCTTAAATGTCTTATAGACTTTAAATCATGTGTGGAACAAGAATGCATGCCAACAGCAACTGTGAAAGCTAGGAGGGGTTTATGGAGTTTAGAGGTTCTAAGGTCCTAGCAGTATTAGAAAATGGTAAAAGTAATAAAATCTGTAAAGATATAATAAGGCAGGGATGCACGTTTTATTCTTTAGTGAAACGATGAATAGAATAGTGAGAGAATGTATAATTAACAAGTTAATATGAGGGAAACGTGACCTAATAAATATTCAATTAATCTACAAGAAAGCAAGAAGGGTACAAAACAGAATATAAAAATAGAGGGCAATTCCTAGCAAAACAGAGTAAAGCATAAAATAAAAAAATAAAACAGACTCCAGATCTCCTCCCGGAAGTTGGTGTGGCTCTTCTACAGATGGACGGCACGTGCTGGATTGATTTTCGTGCTGGGGTGTTCAACAGACAGTACAGCTCTGTCCTCATTCCAAGCACAAATACATCCATTCTCTACTTCTTCCCAATCCTAAACTCTCTGCAGCAGCTTTTCATAACCACCAAAAGCATACACCAGGTGTGACCCTCTGCTAAGACCTTCATGATAGGAACAGATTTACAGATTGAGTCGCTTCACAGAAGCAGTGCCAATCTGCTGAGCGACTTTCAGCGGCTGCTGATCTGAATTAGGCTTGTAGGGAGGGATTTTGACACAAAATGTCCCAAATCCCCTGAGTCATTGCTTTACTGTTTGAAAAAAATACTCTCTACCCTTTCAAATATTCTCAATGTTTACTAAAAATATCTGAATTCTCAAGTACATTATGAAAGGTGAAACTTATACTCACAAACCATTAGGAAGCACTTTCTTAATGAGGATATCGATGTCTTGAATAATGTGGTGAGTACAGAAGAAGGCCATCTTTGAATCAACAACCAAGAGCTCTCTCTGCTTCCTTGATGAGCAAAAATGTGACTGATGTTTGCAATAATCAACTAATGCTCAGAATAAACCCTTTCATTGACAGATCCCATAGAACTTTATTGTCTATTATGTAGATTAATAGGTATTGAGCAAAATCTAATAGGTGCATAAGGATGGTTGCCAAAATGACATAAATGAGATGCTAAAATATTAACATTATGATCTTCATTTTAAAAAAACAAAGTATCTTCACAGGTTATGTCTTAAATGAACATTAGAATTCTGTGTAAGGATATATGATAGGTTATGTTCAACATAATGAAGTTCAGAGGGCATTTTAAAATTATGATCTGTGAGACAATAAATAGAAGATCAGAAGATGAGGACAGTACGCCCTGACTAATGATGTTTAATCTGCTTGATTTAGATTTATTCAATTTATTAGACTGTGCGGCACAAGAATCATATTTGTCACAGATAGTTAAAGAACTTTAATATTTTAGAACAGCAAACAAATGCAACTATGGGTGTTATTTCAATGGTGGTCAAGTAATATATAAGCAATAAAAATAAAAAGTCTTTACAATACTATTCAACACTCTAAAAACATCTAAATCAGTGTTTCTCCATTTTTAAATTTTGTGTCCTATTGGTAACAACAATAACCCTCCCAGCTTCCTTTACCATTATTAGATATTTCACAATAAATTAAATATTATCATTAAAAAGGCAATAATGATTTTGTAACAAAAATTTTAGTTTTCGTATTGAAAGGGAACCATTTCTTTTCAGAAAGAGAAGAAATGACCCTGGGGATTAGGGATGCTCCTGGAAATGTGAGCTTGGGGTCAGCTGGCTTCACACCAGGACTCATTTACCCTGATTTGTTTGTAGGATAAAAGATGTCATTTTGGTGTCTTTTAACTTAAAGCTTATTTTCCATTGCTTTGAAAGATATAACTCCACCCCATGTCACCACTTCAGATAGCTAGTCACTTATTCATTTTCTTTTCTGGCATGTTTTATATGGCAGTGTTTGCACACAAAATCATTATCGTTCAGAACCAGAAGGCAAGTAAGTGTTCAAGTGGAAAAGTAAAAAGTGTCTGCACCTATGAACATTGGGATGCCTACACCGTACCCTCTGTGCTCCTTGAATCTGACAGATGTCCCGCTTTGAAAGCAGCTGTTGGACGTGCAAAACACATAAGTATCTTAATCTGCTGCACATGGAATAGACATGGAGCAGGTCAAAAAGTTTTTTTTTTTTAACCTTTTTCTTCTTTTTAGCCATTTACTTGGGAAAGGGGGCTATATGGAGGAAGGTCTGGAAAGACTTCATAGAGGAGGTAAACTTTTGATCTGAATTTTGAAAAATGAGATGGTCCTCAGTTGGAAAAGGGGGAAAAGTAGGTGGAGAGACGGGTTTCCACAGGGCTTGATGTAGACAAGTGCCAGTGATGACATTAAACTTTTTTTTTTTTTTGTGAGGAAGGTCGGCCCTGAGCTAACATCTGCCAATCCTCCTCTTTTTGCTGAGAAGGACTGGCCCTGGGCTAACATCCATGCCCATCTTCCTCCACTTTATGTGGGACGCCGCCACAGCATGGCTTGACAAGCGGTGCGTCGAGTGTGCGCCCAGGATCTGAACCGGCGAACCCTGGGCCGCCGCAGCGTAGCACGCGCACTTAATCACTTGCACCACCCGGCGGGCCTCGACATTAAACTTCTGTAACAGAGAATCACAACAGAGAACCACAAGGACTTTGACGCTGGTCTAGGCAGACACAGTTGAAAACTCTGCACTCTGAAGTCGGAGTGCCTGGATTGGAATCCTCAAGTTGCCACCTAATGGTTGTGTAACCTTGAGCAAGTCTATCAGCCTCCTCATCTGTGAAGTGGGATCACGGTAATAATCTACCTCAAAGGGACAGGCGAGGATTACTTGAGTAACATGCGTGGCTACCGGAAAGAGTACGTTAAAAAAGGAGTGACTGCCGTATAAATGTGGGCTATTAGGATTTTGTTAGTGTTAGCTCTTTGACTTGAGAAAATCCCTACACATTGCTGAATTATGATTATCCTGATGACTAAATCAGATAATGTTAGATGAAAGCACTTCTCACAAGTTACGGCCCTATATAAATATAACATCGTCTCTTCCTTCATTATTAAAAAGAGGCTCGCAAAATACTGAGCAACACACTGGATTTATAACATAACTGATCTATACATGATTTAAAACTAAAGAAAGCTAAACAGGAAGGAAATGATGGAAGGTCTGGAGGTTGTTTTGAATTTTAGGAGTAGGATAAAAAAGGGCATACACAGATTTTAGTGAGTAATTTAAACAACTCTTAAATGCAAGTTTCTGAGATTAAGATTTGTATAACATATTTTCAGGGGTCCTCAAGTTCTTGGGACAATCAAAAATTTTTTGCATTTTTATTTTCATAGTATTTTTTAAAGTAATGTAATCATGCTTTGGATCATTTGAATACCGACTTTTTAAGCTAGTGCTCAGCGAGACTTCATTTTCTGCCTTTGTATTTTATTTACAAGCAGATTGATACAAGTAGTATTATTTATATTGTTATAAGTTAATGAGAAAAGAGTAGGTGGATTTACTATGCAAATAAGGCATTCTCCTCCAAGAAAATGCTCAGCGGTATTACAGCACAGGGTAGCTTCAAAGCTTGCTCAGCAGTTCAAATAGAAAAAGTCGATTCTCACCACATGAAAAAACAATTCTGAACTACGTGTGCTGATGAAAGTTAACTAGACTTATTGTGGTGATCATTTCGCAATATATACAAATATCGAATCATTACGTTGTACACCTGAAACTAATATGATTATATCTCAATAAAAACAAATAAACAATCAAAAACAAAGTTCTGTGTCCCTGAAAAAAAAAGTGGTAGAGACTTGGGTTTAACGAAGGGCTCAAGATGGCAGAAACGAACCGAAGCTCATGGAATCTGCCTGAGCCAGTACCACAGTCAAATGTTCAACAGTAATTTCATTTCAGCTAAACAAAATTATGCATAGCATGAATGCTGTAAATTTTATTTTTGCTTTTGTAGTTTTTTTGTTCTGCTGTATTTGTAAATTTGCTTTGGTTTACAGCTGTAATGAGAGCTAAAAAGATAAAGAGATTTTATGTAAAAATGTGTGTATATAGTTATTAACATTATAATGAAATAATTAAAGAAATGTGAAGGGTCAAGGAGAATTTCTTTTTCATTTAAAAAGCATCATATGTATTATGCAAGCGGGAAAAATGTTGATCTATGTGGGTAAAATTCCCTGTGGGTAGAATAGTTACTGCTTGACAAAACTAAGGGTGTCCTTTAGAGTGCAAAATGAGTAAATTAATCTCTACCCAGCACAAAGCATACAGAGCATGCACTTAGAGAATTTAAATCGAGCTGGTATGTGAATACCTGGTTGCACATTTGAAAGAGGGGAGAAATGTCTTCACAACTATTAGACTTGTAGTTTTATTTTTTGTAAACTCAGAGGCAATTGGGCACCTCACCTTTATCAAGGTCAGGGAAGGGAAACTAAGAGAGTACCTTTATATAATGCCAGACTGACCTGAACAAATTCTTATACTTGAGATGTAGTTCACACTTCACAAATTCAGGTAAGGCCCTTTCAAAAACTATAAAGCATTGGGGACTTGCTAAAAATGCTCTGCTGCTCTGAAATCACATAGGGTATGGGTAGTCCCACATGCATTAGTTACTCTGAATTCAGACATGCCTTGGTGGGTTTGAATGGCTAGTGAGTGGGGCCATTGAAAGAGAGTGGGACAGTCACCATAGACTTGGGGATGGCCAAAGACTGCAATGTTTTAGGTAATCAAATGAACTTATCCTATGCAATGGCCCACATGTTTGTGTCCCCCCCGAATTCACATGTTGGAATCCTAACATCCAATGTGGTGTTACCTGTAGTTGAGGTTTTGGGGAGATGATTAGGTCATGGGGTGGAGCCCTCTTGAATGGGATTAGTGCCCTTATAATAGAGACCCCAGAGAGCTCCCTCACTCTTTACATCATGTGAAGACATAACAAGAAGTTTGTGACCTGGAAGAGAGCTCTCTCCTGACCATGCTGGCATCTTGATCTCAGACTTTCAGATTCCAGAACTGTGAGAAATAAATTTCTCTTGTTTACAAGCCACCCAGTCTGTGGTGTTTTGTTATAGCAGCCGAACGGACTAAGAGATCCTATACCCAGAATTATTATTTTTGGATGGCATGGGAAAAAATGGTACTATTCTATAAAAGATACAAGACCCAGGCTTCTAGCAAAGGGCACAGGCTATCGCACCCGGGATCCGAACCTGCGAGCCCTGGGCCGCAGAAGCAGAGCGCGTGCACTTAACCGCTACACCACTGGGCCAGCTCCTATTCTGTGATTTTTATTTTTAAACTTGACATTCAAAAGAGATCTGAAAGCTTCAGAGCTTAGGGGCAACTTGTGATTCAGTATGAGAAAGCAGAAAGTCACAGTCCACAGTGAGCTGGCACAACCTGACCCTTCAAAGAAATTGACAAACGAATCCATTCCACAACCACGCAAGAACAGGTAGTATCACTCGAGCCACCCCGACGTGGGCTGCACTGAACAGGAGCTCAGCAGTTTTAATTTACCACTTCCTGTCAGTCTAGACCACCTAAAACGTGGCCTGGGTTGCACCTATTGCCCCACGTTCTCTTTCCTGCTCTTAAGGAAGGTTTACCGAAGGGAGAAGCTCAGCCTTCTATGTTCAGTAAATAGGTATGCCTCTGAACAACCCACTCAAGCTCCCAGCACGTGTGAGCAGATACATAAATGACTGTGGTCCAAATTCAGTTCCCTGTGGGCTGGAGCACTCATCCTTGAACAAAACTCCTGCAGGTTTGTAACAAGAAGATTCCTTCATTGAAACAGGAATCCTTAGAAAATAGTGCTACTTAAGACACTGGCGATTACTACCCAGACAACTCAGTACGGGGGCTAAAAAAATAGTTTATTCTGTTACTGAGACAAACTTGCTGATTTGATATTTAGAAATTCAATGCATGAATCACGTTTCCATTTCCCCACCTGGGTTTGTAAGGTATTTTGTGTCCTCTAACCTCCAGGAGGTATCAGTTACATATGAAGACAGAGTTTGATAAAGGGATGTAAAGACTGAGTTCATGCAAGCTCTATATCTAAAGGGGGACATTTATAATCAGTTTGCTTACTTTCAGGGGTTAAAATCCACTAAATCTTTCACAACCTAGAGAGAAATACAACATGAAGTAAAGGCTTAATGAGGTTTATTACTTATATATCTATTGACTAATTTTCAATAGTTTCCTATGGTGTCATTAATAGAGTTCTAGGAGATGAACTAATTAAAAAATGAGAGATAAATTTTCTTCACTTCCTGTGGCTATGCATTTCTATGAATAGTATTAATAAATGTAAATTAATAATTTGCTGCTGATTTTACCTTAAGTCTTTCCCTTCTAGGATAAAAATAGCCTTTGTTAAATAATTCATATGTAAAATCATGTTGCTGTGCATTTGTCACAGAATTGATTTTTCTATTGACTATTCACCCAAAGGTGAAAAGAGCCATTTACTGACATTTATGGAAATTAAAAGAGAGAAGTGTCTTGGCTGACTGAATAGTGAATATTAGTGTTTCAAATGCAAATACCATTTCCACTCAATGCTAACAAGATGTTGAAGGAAAAAATATTAAAAAACGAAATTTTAAAATCACAGTTTGTAAAACCAAAGTCTACCTAAATAGATGCTAAAGATGTGGCATAAAATAAAATGTGGTTCAAACAAGTCTTTGATTAAAGGGTTGTATACTTTCATACTTCTAAAAAAAAAAAAAAATCAAAATGATCTGAAAATGAAAACAGCATTTCTGGTTTGGACAGAAAAGAGTTGATCCTTCCTAATTCAGAAATAGTCATGTATATAGCAATCCGGTTAAGTTCATTCTTGCTATTTTGTTTCCTTTGTTGCAAAGGATTAAATAAAGGGAAAAATATCCCTTCAAAGGCAATTAAAAGTTCTGTTGGAAACAAGAGTAGCTATACCTGGACAGCAGGCAGGGAGGGAGAGGAGGGAGGATTTTAATTTACCTTATCTGTACACTTTGATTTCTTTAAAAAATTAACAACGGCTCTTTACTTTTATAATAAGTAATATTATATTGGAACACATTTAATATAATTTAAATGGACATTTATTTGCATTTTGCAGCTGATTTTAAGTTCATAGCTATGAATAAAAATAGACTCTGGTGAGTGAATGTGTTTCTTCCTATTAATGGAGAGTTATAAAATAGAAATTTATGATTGTACTGCACTTCATGCAATATAATTAATTTGTGACATTTTAGGATATGGATTTTGTATGAGCTCTGGTCTCTCACCTCAATTCATTTTAAAAACATGGCAGTATCAGTATAAGTGACTAGTAGATTGTAACTGATAACATATATTTAGAGTATGTTTATAGTAATGACACATTATAGTAATAGGAACATATGGAAAAATAAATCTATTACATTGGAAACAAAGAAAGTAAGAATATTATAATTCCTCTTAAAATATTTTTCTTGGGATTATATGGGAGACTCACTGCAAATACCATGAGGTATTATTGAGGACAATTAATCTACTAGATTTTATCTCTCCAAAGAATAAATCTGTTCATCTAATTTACTTGTTCAAAAATCTTCAATGCCAACACCTTGTCCTGGCCTAAACAATTAAGTCCACACACCTTAGCATGTTACAGAAAGTCCTATATTTTCTAGCCACACGAATTATTCCAGCTTCATCATCATACATTCTCAAGTACAGTCTATATGTCAGTCCAATCAGATGGACCCAGGACGCCCTGTGTAATTATATTTATCTTCTCTACAACAGTCCCAGTTTGTACACCCAAATATAGAACCACCTGAGGTTTCCAAGGCTCATTTCTAGCATCATCTTCATGATATTATTTTATACTCTTAAAGCATTTTCATATGTTCTTATTCAGTAGATTCTCATAACCATGTGAAATAAGCAAGTTAAGTATTCTTAGCCTCGTTTAATAGAAGCCTAAATTCATCTTTAAAGCCTAAACTCGCTTGCTGATAAGTGATACAGTCAGAATGCAAATTCAAGTACATTGAGTTTAGTTGACCTTATTAGGTACTAATTACATTACCTTCCACGAAGTTTTCCTTGTCTGCTGATCAATTAACTAATGTGCTTTACACCATTATGAAATGGAAGATGCTGTGATGAGTTCTACAGAACTTAGAAAGAATCACACAACATGACCTGCTCCTTCAAGAGGCTTCCATTCAAATTGAGCAACAAGACATAAAAGCATAAAGAGTTAGATAAGTAAAGAAGCTTAAACAGGACATGAACACAAAAATGTCACAAGGCAGCACAGCTTTAACTGACGAATGAGCTATATACATAATTACTGTTGTTGGAGTACAGAGGAGACACGAGTCAGTTCCAAACAATATGACCAAGAAATTCATATTGGTTGTGGATTTGTTCTGGATGAAAAAGATGAGCAAGACACAAAGAGAAGAAAGGACATTTGGGTGGAGCGGTATAAGGAATGGTGTTCATACTTTTGTTCACATCTATATTTACAATTACAAAAAATACAAGAGAAAGAAAATCACCATGCGATGGGGTATAGGATTTGAACTTGCAGCAGAGCTGTGACTAAGTCAGAAAGGTGGGAGGCATGGGTATGAAAGTGAGGGAAGCCAGGATCAAAACCATGGTAGCCAAGTAGTCCACAGCCTTCGGAGAATGGAGGATCCTAGTGGAAGGACATTTCCCCCACTTGTTCAGTTAGCTAGTGTCTTAATTTGCATTGTGATGTAGGACACAGTTTACCTGCTAATTTATTAATTTCTCAAACTATTTTTTCCAGAAACAACTACAATCTGTGTGTTATGGTGTTAAATATAACTAAATAAGAATGAGGAAAATTCATTTTATGAAACTGGATTCTAATAAAACTATTAACCCAAATCCAAATAGATTTTAAAAATCAGCTATGATCAGCAAGGCGTAGAGTTTAGCGACTCCTCTGGCCATGGAATTTACTGCATGGGGGAAAGCATCTTCTTTGTCATCAACCTTGATTCTCCCTCTAAAATTTAGTTACCAGTTAGAGTCACCCACTTGAGAATTAGAGGTAAGAGAGGCAATTCTTCATAATCATTAAATGCACCAAAAAGGGCCTAAAAGTACGAAAACATTTCTCAGGGTCCCCAACTTGTTATAGGGGACTGACTTTGTCCCTGAGGAAAATTAAGTCCATTGATTTTGAGGAATTTCTGAGAGACCAGTTGTTAAGAGTTACAAGCTTTGGTTTTACATAAATATGGCTTAGCTGGAGTGCTATTGGTCATTATTTTGTATCAGAATGTCTGATAAGCAATATTCCAATAATTCTATCATTAGAAAATATGAACAGGCATGATTTTTGCTATTTTAAAGAATAAAGATTGCTAAATAATGGAGGCTAAACTTAGTTAATTAAGTACTATAAATAATAATGCTCAGCAGCAACATGTAAAATATTAATCCAAATAAATAATGAAGAGGTACTAGTTAGGGTTTTCCAAGATGCTATAACAGGAAAACCACAAATACCAGTGGCTTGACACAAAAGAAGTATATTGCTCACATTGAGGCCAAAATGGGTGTTTCTGATCAGTAGATGATCTTCCATGTGTCATGAGTGTATCTTGCACCTTCTTGGGTCTTAGAGTATTCTGTTTCCAGCTTTTGGATGGGAAAGGGCATAGGAGATCAAGCAAAGGGAGGTTTATAGGGATCAAGCTTAGAAGTGGCTCACATCACTCTAGCTCCCGTTCTATTGGCTATATCTCAGTCACATGACCACTCCTCATCACAAGGGAAGCTGGGAAATGTAGTCTAGCTATGTGCTTAAGAAAAAGAAATGGATTTGGTGGCCACTGTGACCCTGGGATCATTTACAGTGTCTTCAAGACATAGTCATCAAATTGTGCAAAATACAAGTGCTGGACAAAATAGCAAAGAGGAAACATGTCAGGAAGGGTTAGGATGGAAAAGAGACAAGATTTTGCCAAAGTAGGCAACATATGAGAACAAACTTTTTAATCAAAACTTCTTTCCAAAAATAGATAATAAAAATCACCTGCAAGTGTATAAAATTAATTTAAATCCACTTGGGCTTCAAAAATCTAGGCTTTTTATATCATTGACTTCATGACACTTCTTTCCAATATCATAGTTCATCTCTTTTAGAACCTATTTCTGACAGAGTTAGTAATACAAAATGACAGTTTCAAATAATAACATAATCAGAGAAATCAGAGAAGAATCAGGTCTACGAGATCTGCTAAGGTCATAAAATAAATTCCTTCACCAATGTTAGCTGATTACATTTCAGCACAATGGAAAACTTTCTGTGCGTCTAGACTGAATTTTGCTTTCACAATTGTCAGGCCACATTAGTGTCCAGAGCACTATATTAACAAGTCAGGATATGGGGGGCCCAGGTCCCAGGTGTCTCTCTTCCAATGCTCTGTTTTCTTGAGCAGGAAAATAGCTATTTGTCTCATATTTTCCACTTACAGAAAAGGCAAACATTTACCCTTTAATTCGATTCTGAGTTGACCAAAGTTTCCAAACCTGGTAAATGGTTTTGAAGAAAGATAATACAATAGAGTCATAATTGATATTTCACATTCAGCCTCCTGCTGCAGTTTGTAAGGTAAAAGTCTCCCTTTTCTAGAATTAACACATAACTAATGCTAATTTCAGCTTCTCTTCATCTAAACACCTAGTAATATGTAGGGTTTCCCCATTCCAGCCACACGGGCCATCTCGCAATTCAGGTGTGCTCCTGTCTCAGGGCCTTTGCTGTCCCCCACCTGGAATGCCCTCCCCTAACATCAACATAGCTACCTCCCTGACTTCCTTACTCTGTCTTTGCTTAATGAGGCTTTCGTTGACTGCCTGATTGAAAATTGCAACCCAATCCAACCTTCCTCCGCATCGATCTTGTCACTCCCAGCCCTGCTTAACATTTTTATATGATTTATTTCTTCTCAGGATATTACACATTTTACTTTAATATTGTTTGTTGTTTGCTTTCTCATGCTAGAATTTAACTTCCACTAGAGCAAGGATGTTTGTTTTATAGACCAAGGTGCCTAGACCCGTGTTTCACACAGGAAGGTCCTCAATAAATGTTTGTTGAATGAATGAATGAACGAACCTCAGAAAATTCAATTTTATGCAATACACTTTCTTAGAATTCAAAATACTATACATATATTATTATATGCTTTAAGTTGTTTTACACATTATGCATAAATACTTGTATATAATTGTAGAGCTGTATACATTAAAATCATGTATATTGTTCTTTACAGGCAATATAAGAGATCATATGCAGTCATTTTCATTGCGTGTGACTTTCATATTACATGCCAACTTTAGAAACTATCATCATACAAAATGTGACTTTAACACCCTTCAAGCAGTGATGCAATTGCCTGCAACCCTATTGACTAAGTTTGTTGGTATATACACACATATTCTTTTTTTTTGGCTGAGGAAGATTTGCCCTAAGCTAACATCCGCTTCCAATCTTCCTCTTTTTTTTGTATGTGGGCTGCTGCCACAGCATGGCCACGGACAGACAACTGGTGTAGGTCCACGCCTGGGAACCAAACCCGGGCCACCGAAGCGGAGTGCTCCAAGCTTAACCACTGGCCCACTGGGGCTTGCCCTATTGGTCCATTGTTAACACGGGGCTGAATGAAAATATTTGACAGAGTTAGGAAATATTTTATCAATCTGCTTCTCTTTATTCATCTGAGGCTGCTACTGGTTGTTAATTACATTGAGCTGGCAATTTATTGAGTGCTTGGTGTTTGGAATATGAAAATGATTAAAATGCATTCAATGCACCCTCTTTGCCCTTGAAAGTCTACCAGGGTCTGCACACACACATGATTATAACACAACAAAATAAGTTGTATAAAAGAGACATGCATTATAGACTTATAGGAATCAATTTACAGAGGCCACTATTCTGCTTGGAAGTGGTGCTCAAGGAAGGCCATCAAGAGGAAAGTAATATTAAGGAAGCGTGTGGAAGGCCAGAGATAAATGTGAACAGTCCACCTCTGGCAATGTACTCAGCATTAGAAGGAAGTCAGAAGCATGGTCCTACGTTGTAAACGGTGTGGAACAATTGTTATCAGCCCAGAAAAATGTGAAATTACACTTCTAATTTACACTACTCTCAAAAATAAAGTCCAGGTAGCTTAAACTTCTAAATGTGAAAACCAAACCTAAACTTTAAAATAAAAACTGTGTGGGAAGATATCTTTGTGACAGCGGGGTAAGAGAGAACTTTTATTTTTTTTAATAAGAAAGATTTTCTTGAACAGGACAACAAAAGCACAACCCATAAAGGTAAGGATCAATCAGTTTCACTATATTAACATTACAAATTTACGTGTGATAAATACATAAGGTGGGCCAAGATGAAGTAAGCCCACTACAGCCTATTTCTCTCACTGATTATAATTAAAACTTTGGATAAAATACACAAATGTCTATCTGAGGACTCAGAAAAGTAAACAAAAGGAGGTGAATTGTGGAGGGAATCAAAACTTGGAGAATGAAGGCAGAGTAAAGTGCTCAGATTAGAGAAAATGAGGGGAATTCAGTGACCTGCTGTGAATGAGCTGCTAAAGGAAGTGCTTCAGGCTGAAGGAAATGATACTAGAAGGAAACTCAGAACTCTAGGAATGAAGGAGAGCCAAAGAAATGGTGAGTACTGGTATAACAAAAAGGACAATTTTTCTCCACTGAAGTTGTCTAAAACATGCATGACTGTTGAAGGTGAAAGCTACAACATGGCCCAGGAGAAGATATTCAATGTATGTAGATGCAACAGATGTGACAAGTATGTAGATGTATGTAGATGCAATGGATGTGACAACTATGTAGACGTATGTAGATGTAATATATGTGACAACTATAAAGTATGTAAGATCAATAGTGGAGGATAAGGGAACAATATGGTTGACTATAAACAGACTGAAAGCTAGGTGTGCATATATTACAATCATTAAATCAACCACCACAAGATAAGACATATAGCCAAAATACCAACAGATAAATTAAAATGGAATCCAAAAAAATATTCAAACAATCCAAGAGAAAGCATCATAGGGAAACAGAATAATGAAAGTGGTGATAACAAACTAGAAAAAAAAAAAATAAAACTGCTAGACCTAAATCCAATCACATCAATAATTATACGAAATGTAAATGGTCTGAACACACCAAAGAGAACACAGAGACTGTCAGACAGGGTGAAATAAAGAAAGACTCATGGAAGGCTCATCTATCTGCCGTCTGCAAAAATCCCACGTTAAACATCGAGACACACAGGGTAAAAGTAAAGGGAAAGATTTCTTTGAACAGGAGAGGGTAAACAAGTTCTAAAAAGTTCTAAATTGTGGTGATAGTTGTACAACCCTAAGAACTTACCAAAAAAAGTGGTATTGTACACCTTAAAGGTGTGAATTGTGTGGTGTATGAATTATATCTTAATAAAGCTATTTAAAAAAATTAAAATGATGGAAAAAATATACCTTTTAGACAATGATCAAAAGAAGATTGGAGTGGCTATATTAATTTCAGACAAAGTAAACGTCAGAAAAAGGAATATCATCAAGAATAAAAAAGAAAATTACATAATGATAAATGGATCTACTTTTCCAAGAAGGTGCAATAATCTTAAAGGTCTGTGTACCTAACAATAGAACTTCCAAGTATATGAAACAAAACCTGACAAAAATTGAAAGGAAAAGTAGATAAAGTCACAATTATAACTGGAGACTTTGGTGCTCTTCTCTCAGTATTCAATAGGAAAAGTAGACAGAAAATTAGCCAGGATATAGAGAAGTGAACAATACTATCAACCAACTTGACCTAACAGATATTTCCAGACCACTCAACGCAACAACGGCAGAATACAGATTCTTTTCAAGTGCACATGGAAATTTCACCAAGATAGACCATATCCTGGGCCATAAAACAAATCCTAATATATTTAAGAGAATTGAAATCATATAAAGTATATTCTCAGATCATAATGGTATTAAACTAGAAAGCAATATCAGAAAGATATTTGAAAAATTCCCATGTATTTGGAAGGTAACAACATTGATCAAAGAGAAGGTCCTAAGAGAAATTAGAAAATATTTTCAATTGAATGAAAATGGAGGCAAAACATATCAAAATTTGTAAGATGTAGCTAACACAGATATAGATAGAAATTTATAGCATTAAATACTCTTGTTAGAAAAACAGGAAGGTATCAAATCAATGATCTATGCTTGCTATTTAAGAACTAGAAAAAGAGCAAATTAAACACAAAGCAAGCAAAAGGAAGTAAATAAAAAGAAGAGAAATCAATGAAACTGAAAATTAATAGAGGAAATCAATAAAATCAAAGCTATTTTTTAAAAGATCAATGAAGTTGATAAACTTCTAGCTAGAATGATTAAGAAAACACCATAAGCAAAGTGTTTGCCGTGTATGCAACTGGAAGGAATATTACCTAGAATGTGTAAAGAATTCCTACAAATCATCAAGAAAGTTTCGAAAACCAGTCAGGAAATAGCAAAAGGATGCATTGGACTACCAGGTCTGAGAATGTGGGAAAGCATTCCACACACCAGGGAAATGTCAACGAAAATCACAATAAGATCCGTGTTACCCTTATCATATTGGTAAACAAATAAAATGACTCATTAAACCAAGTGTCTACCAGAAAAAAATGGGAAACATTCCCTTCTAGAGGTGTATAAATTGATTCGACCATTTTGGGGAGTAACTTGGCAAAGACTGCAATGGTAGAAAATGGTGCATACCCAGAAACTCAGCATTTTCATTTCTAGGGGAAACCTCTGGCAATTTTCTTTTTTTCTAATTACGAGTTGGGGGCATGTGCAGTGGTTTTCATTGCAGCATTGTTTGTAACAGTGATAACTTGGAAACTTGATTTTGATAGCTTTCTATCCCATTTTATCACACTGTAAACATATTTTTCTTAAGAAATGTCATGAACATACATAAAACTTACTTCTGAGAAAAGTTTAAAATGGAGGCAGCATGTTTACACCTAAAGAATGGGTAATATAATTGTGTGTGTGTGTGTGTGTGTGTGTGTGTGTTGAAAGAGAGTTTATAGAGACACCAGCAGGCATCTATGCTAATCCCCTGGCTGCTGTAACCTGTAGCCCTCTTGTGCAAGTTTGAACATAAACGCTGTATTGTCGACGAGCGTCCAGCATCATCTCCCTGCATCTCCCCTGGAGATGGCTGGATTAGGTTTTCTGTGGACCAAGCGAGACAACTCCAACTGCCTTGCGCAGATCTGGAGGAAGACAATCCAGCTGCCAGAGGCACTGCTGCCCCCTGGGGCCAGAGGCAGCAGGTAGGGTGGTACCCGCCCTTCTAAATGGGCTGGTGAGTCCCTACTGCCCTTCCTCTTCCAAGCGGCTTGCTTCCTGTTGAGTTTGCTGAAGGAATATGAATGATTGGGGCCTCAGTCCGTGCCTGTGCCTGTCATCCGGAATCTCCCTTCTTACTGCTCCCTTGGTCATCTCGACCTTCGGGCTTTTACATTTAACCTTGAGCTAATACTCAAAAGAAAACAACCAATAAGACTGAGATGTATTAAAATGGAAAAAAAGAATCCCACTTCAACAACAAGAAAACAATTTGCAGAATAATCTGCACGGAGTGATACATTTATTACGCTTTAAAACCATGCAAAGCATCAGTTATTATTTATGGACATTATATAATTTCAGGGTACAACTGTACTCGGTAAAGGTGCAAAATGGATGGAGGGTTATGCACTAACTTCAGGATGAGGTCCAGCTCGGCATGGCAGGCAGGGATGGGATCAGGAATTGGAATATATACTTCTCTAAAAATATGGTGCCAGAGTAAATATGGTAAAATGTAAGATTTATTGATGTTGGGTGTTTAGGAATCACTGTGCTTTTTTCCCTAAGTTCATAATATTCCATAACAAAATATTTTTGAAAATCACGTACATGACATACTTTATCAAAATCTCAGATAAGTGTTGGGTCCTGCTGATTCAATCTAATCTCCAACATATTACAGATAGCATCTACTATGTTCGAATCAGAATTGAGGTTCAGAATATGGACCTTGAAAAAAAGAGTACTATAATAATAACAGCAAGCAGTTTTTTGAGCACTTATTATATTGCAGGCAGCATGCTTGATGTGTCACATATATTTTTTTTAATCAATCTGAAAAATAATTACTACTTTCTATACCCACATGTTAAATAACAGATATGGGATTCAAACCTAGTTCTTTTCTTTTTTCTTTTCTTTCTTTAATTTTAAAAATTAAATTACATTAATTCATATTGAAATGCTTAAGTCAACTAGAATTTATAGTTCACCCCATTTTGTCAGTTGCATTGCCACTCCCTCCCTACATAAGAGTGTTGGCTGACTGCAGCTTTCCCACCTGGGAGGGGAGTATGCAGTCATCACAGAACCTTTTTCCTCTTTAAAAATACAGCCGCAATTCTGGTTTCTCATTCTTTTAATATTTCTTAAAGTTGAATTCTCCTCATTGATAATAGTCAATGTCTTCACTAGAAAAATACTATGCATTTGAATAAATTTAGAATATACATACAGTGCAATTTTGTGAAGGAAAAAAATACAAAATATAGAATTTGTTTTTTATTTTCCAAGTTTCTATATATCGATATAGGCTATGTCCCTTTTCTGTTGAAAACACTGCCATTTAACTCACACCATCAAATTAATTTACTGCCTTCATTTCTTGCACATAATATGGAAGTCACGAGTGGTGCATACTGATTTCCTGAAACCTCAGCTGTGTGAAAGAGCATTCTGTGCTAGATCTCCTTCTGTTTGTAGCCTATAAATGAAATACATATATATTCCTTTTGAAATAGTTATCTAGTTTCTATTTTCTACCATGTGGTTTAGAATTATCCCTCAATGATTAAACTAAATGTGTCTACATTTCGTTATTTTATCTGACACACTGTTTCTACTCTGTGCCACAATATATTTTAAGCAGTCCATGTGACAAATAAAATGAATATAGAAAGAAGGCATTGGGTTTATTTGGTGTACTGCAACTCTTCATTTTGTTGGTATGTGACATTACAAACAGGTTTCTTTGATGGTTCAGTAAAACAAACCACATAACAATTTGTTTCTTGATGTGGATCAATTGCATATGGATTAGGTTTATGGTTTTCATTGATGGCTGGGTTAGGAGTGGGCTAGGTATTTATTAAGCTCTCAGGTGCTGGATTTCCACTATTTTATCAGAGACCATCAATGATTTCTTACAATAAATAGTTGAATATGATATATTAATAATAACTTTTGATGCTCTTAAAAAAAACAAAGAATGTAAAAAGAAGTTTGCCAAGAAATATGACAAACGCCCACACTGAAACTCAAAGATCGTAAACCACACAATATTATTGTGGAGAACAGACAGCTGAGAGGAATAGAATGGCATCAATGAAAGCTGAGAAAGCTAAAATGAGAATGTAAACACAAATAAGCCGTGCGCAAATGAAAAGGAAACATCTCATTTCTCAATGTCAAGAGTGGACCCCAAAACAGATGTGTAACTAGCAATTTTATGCCAAGGGCAAGCTCTAAGCATTCTATTTCATCCAGCCCCTCCTGGTACCCTCCTGCCTTCAGGACCCGCCCTCCTGCTCTGTCCATGTTTTTGCTCTATTTATAATCCATGGGCTCTCTGTGTCAGGTTACCCAGCCTTCTGAGTCAGCAGAGGATTGCAAATACAGCAAAACCCTAAGAAGTTCATTCTGGGCTGGAAGATGTTCTCAGTGTTTCATTCACTGCGGAGTCTTTCTCCACTGACTTACTTCTAAGGTATCTCATCATGCCAAGTGATCAAAATAATAATCAAAATGATTTTACATCTCATAAAATGGCAAGTTGATAAATGGCATATTATTTTTATAAATGCTGTCTAATTCCAAAACCAATCTGACATCGCTTCTATAATCTAAGAAATTCCAGATTTGAGTGCTGGGAGGTGCCACAAAGCCCCCCTCCAGGGCCAGTGTGTGGAATCCCAGGATGTCACACATTCACTGCTGATTGTATTCATGCCTGAGGGCTGCAGAAGGTCATGAATATTTGATCTTGGTTCACAGCAGGGACCTACCAAGCCTTCTATATAAGGACCATAAATAAACACAGTCACATACACGATATGGCTAGTGTCTCAGCTGTCACTATTTTCAAATATTTTGAGTGAAATTAATTTTTACTACTTTCATGTAAAGTCACTATATCTTGCAAATTAATACAACATTATGATGGAGTATAACACAAACTACATTTTCTATATTTTGTACTTTGAGGAAAGAAACAACTACTATTTATCGAAGTGCTTCCCCTATTAGAAAATGTTTTACATCTATATTAAGAACAGTTTGTACATTTTATGTAAAAAATATT
The DNA here is from genome assembly GCF_057802395.1 of Ceratotherium simum simum. Classification (NCBI taxonomy): domain Eukaryota; kingdom Metazoa; phylum Chordata; class Mammalia; order Perissodactyla; family Rhinocerotidae; genus Ceratotherium; species Ceratotherium simum. Next base: position 4,251,604 of record NC_141909.1, read on the forward strand.
TGTTCAGATATAATGTGAATTTTATGGATAATAACAGTAAAATCAGATTAGTGTGTCAGTTAAAATTCTTATTTGCCCAGTAATGGAAGCTAACTCTGGACATCTTAACAGGTAGAATCTTTGTTGGAAGGCAAAAGAAAGACATGAAGTTGGAAGGAAAGATGTGGCATGGGAGGAACCAAGGAGGAGGTAGTGGCTGGCAGTAGATATTTGCTGATGGTGGTGCTCAGGGCAAGCTACCCCAGGAGGCACCACTCTGATATGCGGATTATTTCGAGCAATAAGGACTCAGAGAACTCAGGAAGAATATTTGAGTTTCCCCTCCCAAACTGCCTAAAGAATTTAAAACAAAAGATCTGTTTCAGGAAGGAGTTATTATCATGATGGCTGTAAAGATAATGTAGGATAGAAGTTACAATGGGAAAGGCACCAAGCCCCTTTTATCAAAAACTCTATCTCTCCCTGACCACATTATCTATAGATGACCCTGAGAAGAGTTGTGAGGCAAACATTTGCATTTCTATCTCCATGTGAGTTGTCTTCTTGCCCTCTGAGGTCCCAGACCACTACCCACCCCCAACACCTTCCTGGCCTTTAGCTACAATACTTAAGCAGGCAGCTTAGACAGAGGGACGAGTTGCTCATTTCTGAGTTTCTCCCATGTATACATGTTATTAAACTTGGTATGATTTTCTCCTGCTAACCTGTCTTGTTGATTATTTGGCCAGCCATAAGAACCTTAAGGAAAAGGGCAGAGGGAGATTCTTCCTCTCTCCCGACACTGACTAACATCTACTGCAGCTGGAGGGAGCCACCAGTGCCAGATGCCTTCTCTATGGTGACAGCTATTCTTCTTGTCCCTTCCATTACACGTCTCTCACTCCATAATCCATGGTTGATAGACTGAGCCCACCTCACATACATGTGTCTAGCTCTCAAAGGAGGGGAGGATAGGGAGTCTCTCCCCTCATATTTTCACTGTGGTAGGTGAGAAACTTAAATATGTGGCTGGCAGTTAGAAAACCAAATCATAAATGTCCACTATGGCTACTTAGATTTTTGTCTTGACCAAAAATTCTTCAAATTTTATGAAAAAGTTGGATCACTCCTCCATTCCTTTTAAGGAGTTATGCTAAGTTTATTTTCAGAAACAGGACATACGATCTTGACATCCATTCAAAGAGTGGACTCTGAATTTTCCCTATGATCTTTGGCAAATTACTATATCTATTTCTTATTTTCTTTATCTACAATAATATCCATTCATTTTTATCTTCCTTAAAGGGATTTTAATAAAATCGCTGATGATGCTAATTAAAATATAGACATCTTCAGAGAGGGTTTCAATTTTTAGTCAATATTTAATTTTACTGCTACATGCCCAATCAGTCCAGAACTGATTTTATAGAATTTCTATTTAATTGCATTAGTAGAAAATCTAAAATGCGATATGCCTGTATGTGTCCATACTTCCTCTATAAATGTCACACAAGAGGCATTTATGCTGAAAGTCGTGTGGCCATCAAATGCAGAGTTTCACATAACTCTTATGGCTTCTCAGCAGCGAGGAATGTGTCGTACCATGAGAATGCCCACACTTTTGCGTGGAAGAAAATGAGTCTGGTTTTCCACTTCCTTCAAAAAGTGCACCATGAGATAATGGGAGGCAGGGATTGTCTGCATTTGAAAACAAGACCCTATTGAAAACTGGGAACAGAAAATTATTCCTGATGACCTTTCCCATCACTCCTTGCTTCTTGGCCAAATCCATGAAAGATCAGAGGAAAAGTTACAGAGACGCCTATTTTATGCATCGTCTTTCAAAGTTAACCCTATTCTCTATGAGCCACATTGTAGTGGCACCCCTGGAAAGGCTGTCAGACAGCCTATCATTAGAACGTACAGGAGTCAACCCTGTAATAAAGATCAAACCAGTGTTCATCACAAGTAGGTTCCCCTGTGAATTATCTTAGATAGAGCGTCTGTAATGCTTACAAGGTAGAGTAAATGCATCTCTAAGGAACAGAGGGGAGATGAGGACAATCTATTATCGCAACCAATCAGCGTTTTCTTTCTATTTCAGTGTAGATATATCAGTCTAAGTGATTTCAGCAGATTGCTTCCTGTAAGATTTAGTTTTAAGATTAAAATTATTGATTTTTCTTACTACCTCATCAGTGTTATTTAGAAAAACCTCAGCTGATAATACGGCCACGCCTACATAATGCCAAATATTCAGGTGAAAGCTGATCGTTAGCTGGATAGTTGATTTCATGGAAACATCTGGATACTTGACTGAGTTTTTAAAAGATTTTTATGTAGATATTTGACATAACGAAAGTTGTACCGTAACTTCATACAAAATAAGAATTCTGTTGCTATACTTTGAATATACTGATGATCAAGTCTTCGATGTATTGTTGTTTGTGCACCATCTTGAACGCAAAGTCAAATCTTGTTGAAGATAATTATTGAAAACAGTACTTCAAAATTCAACATAAAACGAATACTAAATTATATGATATAAATCCTTTTTCTTTCTAAAAACACTAGTGTTTTTTTTCTTGAAGTGATAATCTTTTTCATTTTGGTGAACTTTTTAAGGCCAACTACAGAAAGCATATACGCAAAATCACAGAAACACATCGAAACACAGCTTTGCGAACTGTCATCTCACTTTGATTCTACAGTGCTCTGATCAGATGTTACATTTTGCATGAATCTGGACTACATGGAATTTGGAGGTAGTAACTGCTATGTAATGGTCTACAATAAAACCACAGGTGCTTCAAGCGTTTTACCCCCACATTGTCGTCACTTCAAGTCCTCCTAGCTTAGCTGAGGTCAAAGTGGAAAACATATTAACACCATTCAGTAGATTTAATATCATCGCCACCAGACAGTGATTTTAAAATATCACATCATAAATTGTCTACAATATTCTATTTAAAACCACTTATTAATTTTTATTTGTTTTGGACATTCTTCTTCTTTGTTTTTTTAAACCAGCAGAAAACTGGAGTCAGCTAAGACAGAGGAGAGAGAAGAAGGTCAACCTGGAGAAACTTAAGGCAGAGATGAGAACAACTGCCTTCTCTAGTCCAATAAGAAAAGACATTCTTGGTCAGACCCGAATGAATCTCTTGTCCCCGTTTAATTTCAGTTATTACTGCATTTGTGAACTTCTAGGGTCATTACCTGAGTGGTGTGACTCTCCCTGTGTCTCTGAAATGATGAGGTCCCTGTGCCACTCACAGACAGCCTGGAGCATCCCTCCTCTTCAGGTAAACCTATTGAGGTCAACACAAAGTAGCAGTTCAGTTGTGTGTCCTTTCCCCCGAATGAAATAAGTTGTGTACTTATTGTGATAAACTAAAATTGTTGTATTTCATGGATTGAAATGATCATAAATAAACACAAATAATAAATTTTCTAAGGAAATATAGGACTGTAAAGTATTGCTGCAGCTCCATTTAATAAAAGAAGAAATATACTGACAAAAGAGATAAAATGATGGTGAAGAAATACATCATAACAGCACAAAAGTGAGCACAGGAGTATTGGAGGGGAGAAGGGAAACTCTTCTAGAAACCGAAAATTATTTGACGAAGCATTGATGGTGGAAAGGGAAGCATGTGGACAAAGGAGAGAAATGGGTTCCCTGAGTGGCCACAAAAGACAGAGTTTGTATTCTATTTTTGGGTAGCAGGGAGGCAAAGAAGGGATTAGAGGACAGATAAGACATAACTAAGTATATGTGTCCAATGAATTCTATTGACTCTAGTTCACTTCACAGACAAAGGGAGGGAAGAGATTGGGTGGACTTTCATGAGGAAAATGTCGGGGTAGCTGCCCATTCACAACAGACCAATTCATAACCAACTATATAGGATAAATGGTGGGTTTGAGGAAATTTACACCCCCTCCCAATAACATAGAAGTACCTACGAGGCACCAAAGGATTTTATTAATTATCCCTCATTATAGAAGCAGGGTTTGTCAACCCCAGCACTGCTGGCATCTTGGGCTATATAATCCTCTGCTGTGTGCCGTGTGGCAGTCCTGTGCATTGTAAGATGTTGAGCAGCATCCCTGGTCTCCACTCTAGATGCCAGGAGCACCCCCCAGTTGTGACAACCAAAAATGTCCCCATACTTTACTCAATATCCCCTGGGAAGCAAAATCACCCCTGGCCGAGAACCATTGTGAGAGAGGGATCAAGTGGCTTATTAATAAAAATGGAGAGATAAAAAAATAACTACCCACTGGAACGAGTTCAACTCGGAGAACTTTCAATCCTGAAGTGATTGCTACTCTCATCTGAAATCATAATTAGCCAGCATGGTGTAATTGATTAAACATATACATGATTTGTAAATTAAAAATCATTAGAAATCACTGCACGCTTTTCAAATTATAGGAGAGAGTGAGTTCCTCAGGGAAGTCCACAAAATCCTTCTCAACATAACAAGGCCTCCCAATTGATTTTCCTGTTACATATACAAATACCTTGGTACGGAGAGGATGGCTTCATCGAGACGGGGCAGACTGGGGCCAGCACCTGGAAACTCACACCTACAGATGGGGGTCACGTGCTGGAGAACGGGTCATAAGCAATAGCAATGTCTAAAGTCGGCTAGGGGAATATTGAACTAGAGACTGTGGTGGAAGGTGAACGAAAGGTTCCAATCAAGCAGTCAGTGTCAGAGTGATCTAGAGTCTAAACAGGTGGAAGGGAGCAGGGAAATCTAAGATCAGGCACAAGGTGGAATTCCAGGCAACTAGATCAGCAGATAGTCAGCAAAAAAATGGGGATCCGGGTAGCAGGGCATGGCAAAGGGTTTGGGATTCACAAGGAGGGGTGTCAAAGGTGTGGGAGGGACAAAGGGTGATTGACAAGCAAGACGAATGTCCACTTCCAGAGAATGTGGTTCACTGGACCTCTTACTGAAACTAGGAATCTGAGAAGGGGAAGAAAATTGCGATCCGTTTTTCAAAATGAAATTATAAATTAGAAGTTTGCTCTCTGAATCAAAACAGAAACTTCCTTGAGTGAGGATACACACTCAGAGCCGAATCAATAGCATATGGTATCAATTAAATAGGTTAAGAAATATTTATGGTCACCCTCTCAATAAGGCACTGGATAATACAATGAAGAATAAAGAAAAGTCTCTACTCTCGAGGAGCTCAAATTTAACGGGGATGACACTTAACCAGAACACATGACAGAACGATTTAAGGGAGTACAGGTGACACTGAGCAGTATCTTGGAGAAAGCAGGGATTAATTCTGATTGAAGGGGTTAGAGGAAATGTGATAGTGGAGATGCCAAAGGATCTGGGCCTTCTAGGATGAGAGGGGTTTTGAAAGGTGAAGAGGGTTGGAAAGGGCCAGCGTGGCTGAGAGAACAAATAAGATAAGGCAATGATGCGAGATTGCTCCTCATCCAGGGTCCAGGGGAGGGGCCTGTATGAAGGTACAGCCAGAGGGAACCTGAGGATGTGTTGGAAGGTAAAGCAGACCAGGTGTTAAAGCACTTTACATAACATTTCACAGCAATTTGACAATATTTTGTAGGCAATGGGGAGCACCATAGATTTCTGAGAAGGGCTGTGACACCATTTAACCTACCTGGTAAGCTAAAAGGCATTTCTTATCTGTTGACTAAAGAAATCACCGGACCACAGAACCTGTGGCAGGGTCAACAGGATAGGGACAGATGGCCTCCCTTTGGGGGAGGTGAATGTGTGGGATGGAGAGCCAGGTGATGACAGCGGGGAGTGAGACGGAAGAAAGGGGTAGCAGAGAAACTGCATGAATAGTCCCTCCTCCTGTGAAGGAGGAGGTGAGGGGAGTAGCTGGGATGGGAAGTCTGCGGTGGACTACATCCTTCATGGCGTAGCAAACAGGTGCGGGAGCTCATCATGGCTAATATGCCAAGGGGGTGTGAACTGGAGGGAGTAAAGTAACAGCAGGAGGCATCGAAATGGTAAGGAGGTTAGAGGGCAGGATATTTTTTTTACCAACAAAATATTTTATTTTGCTGCCATATTGAAAATAGTACTTTTTAAAGGCAAATGATCTAAAAATGACACCAAAGGCACAAACTGTGAAAGAAAAAAAATGGATGAATGCCTCTACTTGAACATTAAAGATAAATATATGTTAAAAATATCATAAAAATAAAATTCAAATTAAAAAAGAACAATACAGAACATTTAAACACACTGAATAAAAGGCTTTTTTATTTTTGAAACATCCTACAAATCAAAATAAAGGACTTACCCTCAGATTTTAAAACATGGGCAAAGGATATGTTTAGAAAGTTAAGAGAATATAAATGACCACTAAATAATAAACATGTTCATTTTCATTAAATATTCAAAGAAATGTACATAAGACTACAATGACTTACCCATCTTACCTATCAGGGTAACAAATATTTCAAACCTTTTTATTTCAGAAATTTCATACACATATAAAAGTAAAGAGAATGTGTAGTGAAACACTGTATACCCAGCACCGGGCTTCGGGATTTTCATTATTCCAATCTTGTTTTATCTATTTCTCATTATCCTTTTAAAAAATTCCAGCAACTATGTCATTTCACCTGCAAATTATTGAGCATGTGTTTCTCATGCAGCTGAGGGATTTCCTCATGCTGCTAAGGGGAACACTGTTATGCAAAGACCTCAGAAAAGCCCCAAAGTCTTGGGGTAGAGAATTCCACTGTGCATTGCCACAGGGTTGAAGATTCCAGACAACGGGGAGACATTTAAGGTTAACCTGGAGGCCCCTATTTGTTGACTTCCATTGGAAGGTAGGTTTCCATCACTGAATGATTGCTGGCACATAATCATGAACTTGCTCTAGTTTTCTCACCGCCACTGCCTTCCTCCCAGACCAGACTCTGAGGTGACACTTCCCAGCTTACACAGTTCTGTGCCCCTTCCTCAACATATTCTTTCTATGGCACCAACAGTGTGCCTCAAAGTGCTAAGCAGGTCCATTTGATAAGAAACCTTCATTTGAAAAAGCCACACTTGCCCAAATTACAGCAAGGGCCAAGGTCTTCTGAAACAGTACCCACCCTTCCTACCCCCAGATACCCAGCTCTTCTGCTCAAAGAAAGCATGCCGAGGCTTGGGGAAAGTCATTCCCCACATGATGATCTGAGTCACATAATTGATACCGACACTCCATAGAACGGGCTGCTCTTCGCTGGAGCTTGGCAGAGTGGCAGTCAGGAAGTTGTCAGCCTTGAGCGAAGGTCCAGGCAGAGGGAGGAGGCTCTGCGCTCCCCTTGTGTAGTGGGTGCTGCTGAGAGCTTTAAACTAACCCTTCCCCAGGACGCTCAGGAGGAATGGCTTCAGGACATTCTCCTCATTGGTTATGGTGTGGATCCAGCCCCTGAAGGTCCGTGAGATTTGTAAAGTGATTTTTTTTTTTTTTTTTTTTTTTTGGTGGCAGAGAGGCCGAGCCCCCCCTCTACATCGTGTCTCCATGGTGGATCTCTGGGGGGGGACCCGGGGTGTAAAGTGATTTTGAAAAGTAAAACTCTGAGATCATGAAGTCTACAAGAAGAGCCCAATGTGTTTATTTAAAGTCTTCTAAGAAGAGAAGAGTGGTGCAGACTGTGAAAGGTGGGAGACACTACATTTTAGGTGGTTAACCAGGTCCTCAAACTCCCTGTCATTTCGTAGGGACCCAAATTTGTTTACCCAATAGCAACGAGATCTGGATTCTCTTTTCATGTCCTCCCAGCTTACCAAGTGCTCCCTAATCTTTAAATCCATGCCTCCCCTGGTTTCTAGGAACTTGGACCTCTGTATCCTCCTAGGTCTTTGACTGTCTATTCTGTAGCTCCACGTCTGCCCTTCTCAAGGTTTATTTCTCAAAGTTTGGCACTCTACACGGTTTTGTGGTCAGATTTTTTTTCCCTCATTTACCTTTATACTTTTTTCTCTGATGCTATAAATGATCCCCATTTCTCCAGTTTTCTTGAAACTTCTGCCTCTTCTGTCTTTCCATCCTGGAACCCTTGCCTAAACCCCAAAACTATAATCGTCATTTCTGTAGCAATCATCTGTAGCCAGACATCCTTCTGGGCTCTTGAACTCCAAATCCAACCCAGGAATTGACCTCCTCTTAGAACTTCCATCTCTCTGTTAAACGGTGAATGCTTCTCCCATCTTTAGTCTCAAGTTCTTGGAGCCATCTTTCACTCCCTTTCTCTTGTCTTTATACCAATACACTCTTGCTGGGTGTACACACACTGCGAAGGCTCAAGTGGAGGAACATAAAATTGGAACTCCCAACTTAAGTTTTTTTCCATTGTTCACTTTAAATAATGCAATCAGGTAAATTTATCCAAAATAGTAGATAGTGCCCCCTCCTAACAAGGACAGCCCTTTCAGAGACATTTTGTCTTGGCATTCAATGCCCTGTACACTCTTAACACTTTCTTTCCTGTCTTATTTACTTACCCATTCCATGAAAGCAGCCCATTCACACTCCTGCCACAAAGACATGGTACGGTAAATTTTCTTTGGGGAAAGATGTACCCTTCTTGTCTGAATCCTACTCGTTTTGAAAATCCCAACCTCCACCATGAAGTTTCCTTAACTACCCCAGCCCACAGGAATCTCCTCTTCTATATGGAGGCAATAGAGAATCATTATTTAGGTGGTTGGTTTGACATCTGTCACTGGCTGCCCTATTTGTGACCTCTCAATATGAATTGTCAACATTCTATGTATTTTCCCTGTTCACACAAAGAGCATACCATGAGTTGCTTAGATTTCCTATTACTCCCCATGCATTGCACATTGCCTGCATGCAACTGGTGCTTAATAAATGCTTTGATTGACAGATGTGCACCTGGTTTTCACTAGGCTTCCTCCTGCCATTCTGCCCTTTATATTATTTTGAATCCTCCAACCTAGGGATAAAACAGATCCTTCACCTGAACTCACACATATATCCTGAGTTCCATTCACCCCAGAGGCTCCAAACTGTAATGTCTGTCATCACCCTGAATACCAGTGTAGGCTATCAAAATCATACACATGTTTGACTATACACATGTGTGTATTTGGGTCTATGTGTAAATAACTCATAAGGCATTGATTCTAGCATTACAGCCTCTATGGTCTTGGAGAAAATTCACTGCCTTGCACTTCACCTACCTCATATATATGATTTTGGGGGTTTTTTGGATAAATCCTCAGGGATCTTCTGGCTCTAAAATATCTAAGATTTTTATGACAGCTGCGTATAGGTAATGTTTATTGGGCACTAGTCTTGTCATACTAAATCCTCAATCAAAGGTAAGTCCTTTGATTATGCCCATTTAACTAAATCAAAGGTAAGTCCTTTGATTATGCCCATTTTTCAGATGAGAAAACTGAGAACCTGAGAGGTTAAGTAACTTTCTCATGGTCATGGGGTTAGTAAGCATCACAGTTGGAGTCTGAACCCAGGAAAACAGGAGTAATGTAACACTGCTGGGAAATTCAAGTTGGGAGTACCAATGTGGTGTTCCTCCACTTGAGCCTTTGAAGGAGGCTGTGTACATCCAGAAAGAGAATTGGAGAATGTATTGGTATAAGAGGCAAGAAAAAGGGAGTGAAAGATGACTCCAAGAACTCAAGACAAAGGATGGGGGAATGGTACATTGTTTTTTTTTTTTTTGGTGAGGGAGATCAGCCCTGAGCTAACATCCGTGCTAATCCTATTTTTGTTAAGGAAGACCGGCTCTGAGCTAACATCTATTGCCAATCCTCCTCCTTTTTTTCTTTCCCAAAGCCCCAGTAGATAGTTGTATGTCATAGTTGCACATCCTTCTAGTGGCTGTATGTGGGACGTGGCCTCAGCATGGCGGGAGAAACAGTGCGTCAGTGCGCGCCCGGGACCGAACCCGGGCCGCCAGTAGCGGAGCGCACGCACTTAACCGCTAAGCCACGGGGCTGGCCCGGAATGGTACATTCTTTAACAGAGATAAGGAAATGCAAAGTCTGCACTTCAATCCAGCCATTTTCAACCCTGACTTCTCAACTACAGTGGAGGAAATTTAATTAAATGAAGTCCAAATTAGAAATTATTTAATATGGCTTTAAAATATTTTTTTGTGTGTGAGGAAGACCAGCCCTGAGCTAACATCCGATACCAATCCTCCTCTTTTTTGCTGAGGAAGACTGGCCCTGGGCTTATATCCATGCCCATCTTCCTCTACTTTATATGAGATGCTGCCACAGCATGGTTTAAGAAGCGGTGCGTAGGTGTGCACCCAGGATCCCAACCGGTGAACCCCAGGCCTCTGCAGTGGAGTGTGCACACTTAACCGCTTGCGCCACCGGGCCAGCCCCTTTAAAATATTTTTAACTAGAAGGAGGAGTGGGGAAGGGCTTTCTAAATGCCTGGGGAGCTAGTTTTATTTGCAAAACTACCTTCTGTTGCTTAAAATAGATAATTGCTCAATATTCCATATTGTCTAGTGAGGGCTTGCTTCCTCTGGCAGGTAGCCTTTGAGTCAGACAACAGTGTGAATTCCAAAGAAGCTAGACAATTCCCATAAACAAAGTGATGTGGTAAAACACACATTTGAATATATTTCATGGGGTCCAACCAGAGGTTCCAACCATTACCAATGGTCTGGATCTATCTTGAGCCATGGCTGATGAAAGCCATTCTTTGATGTTCCCCAAATCAGTGTGGTTTGGTGTTCCAATGGTGCTAAGTTCAATAGGGCGCTGGAGTCTATGCAGAGCTCCTGGTTGCAGATGGTTTCACTCAATCCTTCCCTGTGAAAAGCCCTTTATCTCCACAGATAATCCTTACTGTGCACTGAGGATAAACATAATGCAAATAAAAAGAAACAGTCTTCACAGAAGATAAATGTAAAATCAAATATAATGACTGTATTCTTTAATTGCCATTTTTCCTGATGCCCAGCAATAAAATGTATATTCATTGAGCAGTAAGAAAGAAATCATCCTGAACATAAAATGGCCTAGTTGGAATCTTTTATATCTATATTTTCCACAAAATAAACATCTTTATATTCACAATATTTTGTTTGATATAACTAAAACGTTCTTACACTAAAAACTGTTCTCTAGTCTAATGATAAATAACCACAAGTCCAAGGAATAATTAAGTATACAAAAAAAGATCTAAGTCTGTGTTCACATCAGTAAAAGGATGGCAATTAAAGTAAGTGATAGCTATAATTACCCACATATAACTATATTTCAGCAAATGAACAAACAGATAATTATTTCTGGGAAGCAGAGGTAGCATGCAGATACTGGCATTCAAGAGAGAAATCGTTTCCTAGAAAATAACACTATTTCTGATTCAATTAGAACTTCAAGTTATTTTAAATATTTATTTCCATCTTGTGCCTTCATTTAGAAAGCACATTGAGTGTACGTTGTGAATTATGAATCAGGACTAATAACTGCTTTAAGAATTATAATGATCATGTATCCCTCATATGCTGCACATGTGTAATATTTGTTCAATTTTTAACATACTGACTGGGAAAAATTTTCTGACTTGGCCCCCTACATAGGACTTACCGGTTCATATGTAATATGCAACATTGTTTCAATCAGTAAATATTTACCTAGTGCCTAAGAGTCGAGGGCATTGTGCTGGATATTTTAATAATCTTGGGAAGGTTTCAGGAACCCAGAAGTTTATGGTATTCACAAAGTAGATCAACATAAACATGTCAAGTTGCTTTGAAAGATTGAAATCCCAATTGAAATAATTTTCCTTTTATGTGCATAACTCTTGAGATTTTCAAGTTGCCTTCAATGAATGACAACAAAGAACCAGCTTTATTTTAAAATCTGTTCCCTAAAAGCATTTAAGGGACAACGTATGTTGTAAATCTGTGTTCTAGGATTTGAACGTACACTATTTGTTACATGCAGAAGTTTAGAAGCCCAATATTCCCAGAGACGTCATTTTATTATTAATTTCAGGGTCGTATTCCACAGAAATTTCCATTTTGGCCCAGAGGATTTTTTTGTTTGTTCTGTTGGTTTTTGGTTTTATTTTGATTTTTAGAGTAAGACTCACAGTTTTTGTATTAAGTTTGCTAGGACCATTTCCCAAGTCATAGCTTTTGCCTTTTGACTCAAAACACAAACAAATTAAATATTTTGGTGAGGGAACTTTCTATTTTCTCTTTCTTTGTGGTAGGATATACGTCATCCAAGGTGAGAGGCCTGTCAGGTGGCATAGTGGTTAAGTGCGTGCACTCCCGCTGCGGCGGCCTGGGGTTCAGATGCCGGCATGCACTGATGCACTACTTGTCAAGCCACGCTGTGACAGCGTCCCATATAAAGTGGAGGAAGATGGGCGCGGATGTTAGCCCAGGGCCAATCTTCCTCAGCAAAATGAGGAGGATTGGCATGGATGTTAGCTGAGAGCTAATCTTCTTCACACACACAAATCCAAGGTGAGCTAGGGAGGATGGCATGGAGTGAAATTTTAGCAAAAGTGCTGGGTATACAGCCATTTTTCTAAAATATTTGTGTATTCAGTTTTGATCATTCTAATACATTTTAAATTCCCTTTTCTGTTTAGTGTTTATCCTTAAATATCCCCAAATTGCAACTAAAAAAGGAATTAATTACCTTCTTACTAGATATATGCAACCTTTGTGAAATATTCTTCTATTACACACTTGATGGCTATTGCTGTTACTCAAGTTCTATTTTTATTATTTTAGGAATATTCAATTTGAATATAAGGGCATACAATGTTTTTCTTATTTTTACCTCCTTGCAAAGGATTATTATCAGAGATTTCAGAAGGCAATCTTTTTTTTTTTTGCAAGGAATATTTGTCCTGAGCTAACATCCGTACCAATATTCCTCTATTTTGTATGTGAGTCGCCACCACAGCATGGCTGCCAATGAGTGGTGCAGGTCCGTGTCCGGGAACTGAACCCAGGCCACTGAAGTAGAACGTGCCGAACTTAACCACTAGGCCACAGGGCTGGCCCCAGAAAGCAATCATTTTTAAAAAAAGATTATATCTCTGTATTTCTAACCATACACATACATCTGAACATTACACATTAACATGGAAAGTTTTACAAAATGCCTATTTTAATCAAGTTGGGACAATATATCATAAACAGTGTTATTTTAAGGGTGGAAAATTGGGAGATAATTTTAATATCTAAAAAACAGGGCTTGGTTATTTTAAATCATGGTAGTCCTATATGATGGCACACTATGCACTGAGTACAATTAATGGCTAGCTGTAAACAATGCAGATCTATATTTGTTGACTAGAGATAAATTACACGATATTTCCAAGGGGAAAAAAAGCAGATTATTAAAACTATATGTACAATATAACTCAAACTTTATGAAAATAAAACCAAATATATAAACTATGCACAGAATATTTGTATGAAAAATTAAAATTCTACACTGTGGAATATTAGACATATTTAGAGTATTTCTAGGTAATAGAATTGACGGTAGTTTTTATTCTTTCTTTATCCTTTCCTATGTTTTTCAAATTGTCACATAGAGCATGTGTAATTTTTATAACCTGAATAAAATTATAAATGTCATATGAATAACAATATATTTTTTAAGAAAGCTGCTAAAGTCAGTGAAGAGAAAATGTTAAGAAAGGACAATATTTTGGGATCCTGGGAGCCCATATCACTCTTTGCTGAACTTTTGTGTGTTCTTAGTAGTAATAAATATTGGGTAACTGCAGTTCCTTTTTCTAGATGTCTCTCTTGCTGGTTTAGAAAAGTTTCTGCATCTTACCTGTGTCATTACTTTCCCTTACCCTGCACCAAAAAGCCTCCGCCTTGTGAGTGGAATACTTGTAATCATAACATGTAATCCCTGCTTATATGGGGGGTAAGCTTCAGAAATACTTTTGGGATTTTTCCTGTGTGTGTGTGATTAAAACAATCTTTTTTTCTGAGTGCCGACAGAACATTCCCACATGACTCGAGAGACTTTAATGCTAAGCTTGAACAAACCCTGCCCCCACCAACTACCCACCTCCAGACTCATCCCAAATAAAGTGTGACTTATGATTAAAATTCCCTGGGCTAGTTTTTATCCTATATCCATTCTCCTCTTCCTCCTTGATAAATCAGCAATGGACACCTTTGGTCAGCAGTATGCTTAGCTGAAAACCTACATCAGCACTGACGTTGAGGGCGGCCAGAGACAGGATGGTGAAGCCCAAGTCTCTGATGGCCATGAAGTTCCACAGTCCAGGATGCCTAACATCCATTCTGAAACCTCCCTTCCTCTCTCTTCCTCTATTTTCCCCAATATTTTTAAATTGTAACTACCACATAAATCAAGGAATAGAACATTGTCAGCTACGCAGAAGTCCTATCATTCTGTCTCCAAATCACTGTTGGCTCTTTCTCCCCCAAATGAAGTCACTGTCCTGACTTTTGTGGTAATCCTTTCACACAGCTCCTCATCCTTGCCAGCCAGTCTGTGATTCTATAGGGCCTGTAGTAGAATCACGTTGTGGTTTTAATGTTCATTTCTCTAATTACTAATGAGGTTGGACTCTATTAAAAACTTTTATTTTGTTGCTTATTCATGTATCCTGTCCAATTTTCTATTCAGTTGTCTTTTTTTGTTTTGAATTTAAGGAAATTCTGAATATAACCCTTTGTTGGTTAAATGTGTGAAAAGTATTTTCTCCCTATATATATATTCTCCTTTATGGTTAGCACTCTTTTGCATCCTGTCAAGAACTACTTCTTTCTTTTTCCACCTCTGAGGTAAAAAAGACATTCTCCTGTGTTTTCTTCTATAAATTTTATTACTTTACTTTTGACATTTAGATCTATAATCTACCAGGAATTGTTTTGAGTGTAAAACATAAGGTAGTTTCATTTTTTACTCACTTAGATAGCAATCAATTACCCTTCCCCCAGTGCCCTACAATGCCAATGTTGTCATAGAGTAAGTGGCTATTTATGCAAGCTGGGAGAGTTTTAGTTCTTTTTTTCTCCTTTTTTTTTCATTTCTATTCTCTGGAAGACTTCATGTAACATGGGCATTATTTCATCCTTAGAATTTTGAGAAAACTTACCAGTAAGCCATTTGGGCATAGAGTTTTCCTTGTAGGAAAGTATTCAATTACAATTTAAAATAACTTAATATTTATGTTACTATTTAGCTTTCCTATTTCTTTTCTCCACTTTTGTTAGTGGTGTTTTTTTTTTTTTTTTGAGAAATGTGTCTGTTCATCTAGATTTACAAATTTATTTTGGCATAAAACTGTTCATAATATACTCATTATTTTTTAATTTCTGCAAGGTCTGTGGTGGATCCCCTTTTCCATCCCTAAAATTGGTTATTTGTGTACACTTTTTTTATTTCTCTATCAACTTTGCAAGAGAATTATCAATTTATTAATGACTCAAAGATGAAGTTTTTCAAAGAACCAACTTTTGGCTTTGTTGCTTGTTTTATATTTTAATTACTCACGTTCTTATTTTTATTTCATCTTTCCTTCTATTTTCTTGGTGTTCAATTTGTGGTTCTGTTTCTAATTTGTCGACACTTTTAGCACCAATTTTTAGCCTTTCTTCTTTTGAAATAGTATATTTAAAGGTATAAATCTCCATGATTTAATATATAAGCAGTTTCCCATAGTTCTATCATATTTTGATTGACATTAAAAAGTTTTTTTTGTGATTTCTTCATGCAACTATTGATGACTTAGAGATGTCATTTTTATCTTCCAAATAGATGAGAATTGTTGTTGTTTTTAAATACTTGCATGCTATATCTTTTCCTTTTCTATTCCTTTATATTCAAACTTTCAGTATCCTCATGGTTTACTTGTTCTTTAGAAAGATTAGGCTTTAAAATATTGTGTTAATCAATTTATCTTTAATGTGAACTTACACTAGATGAGAGTCTTTTAAAGTTTAATGTAATTCAATTAAGTTTAATTATTTTCATGTATGCTTTTACATCTACCATCTAAGACCTTTCTATTTGTCTTACCTTTCAGACAGTCCTATTTTTTTCCTTTTTTGCCATCTTTTGGGTTGATTGACTCATTATTTTATTCTACTGTTTCTATTAGTTTGGATATTATACACCCCACTACTATTCTTTCAGTGGTTACCTTTGAAATTATAACCTGCTGGTTTGATTTATCAGTGTATAATATCAAATATCGTTTTTGCCCTCTCCTGACTTCACTACTTTTTAAAAATTGTTCTTTATTCCTTCTTGTATCTCTGAGCATTCTGGGTCTGCCCATGTTTAATTCTTTCAGTTTTTATTTTTTCTAAAAATATCCCTAACTCCCCTTCATTCTTTTTTTTTTGTGAGGAAGATCAGCCCTGAGCTAACATCCATGCCAATCCTCCTCTTTTTGCTGAGGAAAACTGGCCCTGAGCTAACATCCATGCCCATCTTCCTCCACTTTATGTGGGATGCTGCCACAGCATGGCCTGACAAGCAGTGCATCGGGGAGCACCCAGGATCCGAACCCGGGCCCCCAGCAGCAAAGTGCGCACTTAACTGCTATGCCATGGGCCGCCCCCCACTTCATTCTTACAGGAGTTTCCTTTTATTGTTTATAAAATTCTAAAGTGGCAGTTATTTTAGTTGAGCATGTTAAATATGCACGCTTGGTTTTTATTTTACCAGTGTTTCACTATGATATGCCTGGGAGTGGTTTTCTTTTTATTTATTCTACTCAGCCTTTGCAGTTTTTTTTTTTTTTTCCACAAAAGTCACATTTACAGACAGAAAGAGTCACTCTTATTAAATGTGCACACCTATGAATCTACAGGAGCACATGACACATGTATTCCTGTTTGTCAATAGTACCACATGCCCCTTTCCAGTGTACTGTAGTCTGAATGTTTGTGTCCCCCCAAAATTCATATGTTGAAATCCTAATCCCCAAGGTGATGGTATTAGGAGGTGGCACCTTTAGGAGGAGATTAGGCCATGAGGGCTGCGCCCTCATGAATGGGATTCATGCCCTTATGAGAGAGACCCCAGAGAGCCTCTTCTGCCATGTGAGGACACAGTGAGAAGTTGGTAGTCAGCAGTCTGCAATCAGGAAGAAAGCCCTCACCAGAACCTGACCATGCTGGCACCATGATCTTGAACTTACAGGCTCCAGAACTGTGAGCAATGAATTTCTGCTGTTTATCAGTCACCCAGTCTATGGCATCTTGGTACAGCAGCACGAACGGACTAAGACAACAGTCCATCCCCTGCCCCTGTAGCCAGCCTCTGGCAACCACGTATCTGCTGTCTGTCCCTACAGTTTTGCCTATTCTAAAATGTCATATAAGTGGAATCATACCTACAGTCTTTTGATTCTAACGTTTTTCAC
Source organism: Ceratotherium simum simum (assembly GCF_057802395.1). Classification (NCBI taxonomy): domain Eukaryota; kingdom Metazoa; phylum Chordata; class Mammalia; order Perissodactyla; family Rhinocerotidae; genus Ceratotherium; species Ceratotherium simum. The sequence continues at coordinate 4,268,995 of NC_141909.1, forward strand.
TTAGTGTGATGTGTTTGAGATTTACCCATTTTGTCATGTGCAATTGTAGTTCATCATTTTTTATTGCAGAGTTTTTCCATGTGCTAGACAGCCTGCAAAATGGCCCCTGATGAGTCCACCTCTAGGCACTCACTGCATGTGATCCCCTCCCATCGAGTGGACCAGATGAATAACTCGATTCCAACAAATGGAATGTGACAGAATTGCTGGATGTCTCTTCTGAGACTGGTCTGTGTAAAGATTGTGACTTCCATCGTGAGTGCTCCTCCTTGCTCTCTTGTGGATTGCTTGCTCTGGGGGAAGCCAGCTGTTCCACTGTGAGGCCACCCTTATGGAGAAACCCATGTGAGTGAGCTGGGAAGCGGATCTTCTGAAGGCTGCCAGAAGCCACGTGAGTGGTCCTGAAAATAGACCGTCTTCATCAAGTGTCAAGATGACTATAGTTTTGGCCAACAGTTGACTGCTGCCTCATAAGGGACCTTGAACCAAAGGGCACGCAGCTCAGCCACCCCCAGATTTCTGACCCACAGAAACTACAAATTAATAGCCATTTGTTGTATAGTATTCCGTCTCTAAGTTCTGGGTGTAATTGTTACACAGCAGTAGATAACTAATACAACCCATTTGCCAGGTGAAAGACACTTTATTATTTCCAGTCTTAGGTGATTATGAATAAAGGCACCATAAGCATTTGCATACAGTTGTTTGTGTGGACACCATTTTCACTTCTCTTGGGTAAATAGCTAGGAGTGGGATTGCTGGGTAATACGGAAAGTGTATGTTGACCTTTATAAGAAACCGCCAACTGAAATCTGTTTCTTGATGCTTGCATCAGTATTGGAAAATTCTCTAACATTTCTCACCAAATCTTTTCTCTTGCTCATCTAGTCTCTCTTCTTTCTCTAGGATTCTAAGAACCCTTTTCACTGTATCCTTTCTGAATCTAAAGCATTTTCTGGAATTTCTATTCTTCTCTTTGGCTTCTTTGTGTCTCATCCTGGATATTTTCTGATTTATCTTTCACTTTTCTCATTTTTTTTAAATGACTGTCTAATTAAATTTAAACTCATCCTCTATTGTACTTAATTTTATGACTGTATTCTTCAATTTCAGAATTTCCATTTGACACGTTTTTATGGTTTCCCATTTCTGCTGAGATTCTCATTCTTTTATCTCCTTGGGCATAGTAAACATACTTTAAAAGTACGTGCTTTTGAACGCCAATCTTTTGAGCTCCCATGGATATATTGCAATTGACCGCTATTTCTGCTTGTAAGTTTTCATCTTATTTTGTGTTCTCATGTGCCTGGTTCTTTTGGACTATGTGTTGAACATTGTATTTGCAAAATGGTTTCTTAGAATATTTTGAAGCCTTGGATGCCGTGATTGTCCTTCAGGATAGATTTATATAAACATATATACATACTTCTCCTAGGTACCTGTGGGCCTGTCTATCCTAGAGGACCTCAGTCCAACTTCAGGGAGTGAGATGATTCACAGATGAGCTGTGGTTTCTGGTTCTGTTTCATCTGACCCTGAGGATGGATACGTCAAGCCTCACCTCCAGCCTTGGCAGCCCTAGACTCTGTCCCCACAATCCTAGCAGGCCGTCAGAAGCACAGCCTGGCCTCTCAGCTGCCTTCTGTGGACTAGGCAAGTGCCCTGAACATCCATCAGAGAAAAGCCTAGAATATAGGCTTCCTTGCTTCACCTCCATTGCCTAACATACCCCTCCTTCAGTCCCTTCCCAGTATTTCGTGGTTTTGATAGTTTTCCAGTGCTTTAAATCAGATTAAACAAACAAAAAGAAATGTCTTGTCCAGCTCTTCTGGATATTCTCTGAAGAAGATTGGTCCGAATCTTCCTGTCAGCCATTACTACAAACTCTGGGCTTCTCTTATGTGTGAGAGAAGTAAGCTAATTGTGTAAGCCACTATTAGTTTTTGGAGACACATGATCAAGCCAATTTCTAAATGATACATTCATTGATACACTCAAATTAAATACTTAAAACCAGTTTGGTGCTTACCATGCCTTCAATATTATTTTCCTTCACATTTTTTAGGTATGAGAAGAAAAAGATTTTTTTTAAATTAAAAATATTGTTAGAGTATCCATCTCCTCCTTCTACTCAGTATAAATCTCATTTTATACTGGTTCTCATTTTATACTAGACCAAATACCTCAGAAAAAGTCAGCTAACACCGAACACAATTTTAATTCTTTAACTTAACCAATAGTATGTTGACAATGTGCTCTACAGTGAAGTTTCATAGTTTATATTCTATTTTCCAGTTTTTAAGCCTACTTCATTTTTATGTTTTAAATTCTTTCTCTCTTAGAAAGTTGATACAACTTAAAACTTCTGTCTATTTACTTCTGAGTTTAAAAAGTGCTTACCATTTGAGAAGGAATTTCCATTTTCAGCAGTGATGGCACTAGAGAGTGAATTAGATAATTGAATTCCATGGTTATTTGCATTTCTATCTTGAGTCTCTGATGCAATTTCTGATGTACCAGGATCATCTCGGCTAGTTAGGTTCATGTTAGTTTCAAAACCTAAAATAAATTTTAGAAAAGATTATTCTTTTCTGATAAAATGTACTGAATAAGTTGAATAAAATATTAGAAGGAAATAACACAACTTATCAAATTAAACACTAATTACATTTGAAATAATAATAATCCTTAATCAAATCTATGGCCTACAAAATATTCACCAAGTTTTGCCACAAAATTGTTAAACATAATAAAAAATACTAAGTGGTGATAATCAATTTCATAATTTGTTATTTTCAAACATATCTATACAAAATTTTTGATGTCACAGGTCAAATAGCTTGCTATTATAGTACTGTCCATCTTGAGAAGGCTACTTCCTAAAAGAAGTGTGGCAATAAGTATGTTTCAGAAGTTTTCTGAATTATTAAATTAAGCAGAGCTGAGGCAATCTTATAGCTTTGAAAAAAAAAGAAATATATTTCCAACATTAGTATAAAATGTATTCTCTATTTAGGAATGCTAAACTTCAAAACTCTACTTCCACATTCTATACACTAACAAAATTACCAAAATGTGTACTACATGTCCCACATCGAGTGCTTTGAGATATACGAACATAGAAGCCATTGTCCAAATTAACCTGAAGAGCAAAATGAAGACTTTTTAAAACTATGTGGTAGTAATAAAGTAAAATATAGTGAATGCTTGGGTTTGGAACGATGTCTAACTGAGGTAGATTTTTCCATAATCGCTGCATCCCCCCAGGCAGGGTCTACAAGTGACCAGAGTGTGCAAAGCAGGCACAGCTGTCCATCCAGTGTCAGGCAGGGCCCTCTCCACCCCCTTCCCCCGTCTCCCGCTACTTGAGTCAGGCTCCCCCTCCACCTGAGTCTGGTTCCCCCTCCACCTGAGTCAGGCTCCTTCTCCACCTGAGTCTGGTTCCCCCTCCACCTGAGTCAGGTTCCCCCCTACCTGAGTCAGGTCCCCCTACCTGAGTCACATTCCTCCTCTACCTGAGTCAGCTTCCCCTTCCACCTGAGTCAGGCTTCCCTCTCTGCCTGAGTCAGGTCCCCCTCTATCTGAGTCACATTCCTCCTCTACCTGAGTCAGGTCCCCCTCTCAGTCTGGCTGGGCATACCTAGCATTGGCTCTTGCTTCCCTAGGGACCTCAAAAACAGCTCTAAACTACTGGGGGATTTTGCTCTATGTCAAGGCTACGCCTGGTGCTCTGCTCTTGGTCTGTTGGTACAGAGCGGATTCTGGCTGTTGTTAAGTTAGGCCTTTTTGAAGTTTTAGGCTAACGAATATTCAAAAGAGATAATAGGCGTAATTGGTTTCCTTATACTTTACATGTGGCAGAACAGTGTATCTGTGATTCCAAGTAGGGGAGGAAGGAGAGAGAAGGCCAGTCAGCCCTCCAGAGCTTGTCTCCCAAGGCTGGTCTTGACGTGAGCCTTTCTAACACTTCCTCCTGGACTTTCTCACTCCTTGCCCTTGAGACTTACACTCAGAGAGCACGACAGGCCATGGGTATTTATCTGGATGCTCCATATTGACTCCAGTGCCGTGGTATGTGCATGCCCTCTGCCTGCAATGTCCTCTTCTCTTATCAACCTGCCTCTTCCTACCCGCAGTGGGGGATCTTGTTCAAATCACCGCAGTGCAGTGACCACTCATTTACGAGCAAAGCACGAACATCATAGAGAGGAGCCGGGTTTGCCCAGACAGGAAGGTGTGATAAGGTTTAGCAGTAGAAGATGCTAGATAGTTAGAATGAAGGCAAAATGAGCAGGGCTTTGAAAACCAGGTGGAAGAGTTCTATTTAAATGTTCTAGTTGTATCCACTGTAGCTCCTGACTCCTTGCACTTAAAAAACAAGCAAAGAGTGGGCCGGCCTGGTGGTGTAGCAGTTAGGTTCGCATGACCCGCTGCGGCGGCCCGGGGTTCGCAGGTTCGGATCCCCGGCCTAGGCAGATGCACTGCTTATCAAGCCATGCTGTGGCGGCGTCCCATATAAAGTAGAGGAAGATGGGCACGGATGTTAGCCCAGGGCCAGTCTTCCTCAGCAAAAAGAGGACGATTGGCAACAGATGTTAGCTCCGGGCTAATCTTCCTCACAAAAAAACAAAAAAAACAAGCAAAGAGGCTTTGGCAAAGCCAGCATACATAAGAACAGTGGCCACAGCGAGGTCAGTGATCTTAACCACCTTGGCTCTTGACAATGAGCAATTAGCCCACAGCCTGGAATGGAAAGAATGTCTGTTCTCCTTGGTCAAGTCTATTTTGCCTTTTTTAATCTTCTGAAAATTAGAAAAACAGGTTTGATTTTAAAGCTGTCTAAAGACACAGTCAGCTGCTTTTATTTCTTTAAGATTTTTTTCATTCTTTAATTCAGTTGTTAATCGAGTGCATACTATGCGCCAGACGTTGTCCAGGTGTGGGAGGTGTAATAATCAGTACAACGGACAGGCAGCTTGGAGCCGACCTCTTGGGAACATGATTGACAACAGATGAAAAGCGGATAACTGGAAGAGGAGGAATCCCAGCTGGGTGGGCAGCAGGGCTGGGCAGCCAAGGTTTTCAGGCAGTGTGAGTCAGGGAAACATCTCTAGGGGGTCGCATTTAGGCTCAGAGAAGAAAGAGGGAAAGAAGGGGCTGTGTAGAAAGAGACCTCCCCACATGGGTGAAGACCCTGAAGCAGGAAAGGGCTTGCCTTTTTCAAGGAGCTGGTTAGGAGCATCCTAATAAGTCAGGCATGCGGAAGCAGGGGGCAGGTGAGAAAGGGGAGCGGGCATATGGCCCAGGGCCCGGGGGGCCACCGTAGGGGGAGGTGGTGTTTTGTTTTCAGCGCAATGGGAGGTGTGAGAAGCAGGGCATACGGGGACAGTCCTCTTTTGTCTGGTGCTACAAGACTCAACCCTCTGAGACATTTGTTGACTCTTGGTATGAATATTTGAAGCTAGCTTCCCTCATAACTGATTTCTATCTCTTAAACAATTGATGCATTTAAATTATAGTCAAAACCTCCATTTTTGCTGTTAAAGTTTATAAAATATTCTCATATTTCCAATCAACAAATTAGAGCCAAGAAATGTTTTTAAATTGGTCATAGAAGTAAGGCTGTGATCCTTACATTATCCACTAAAATTTTCTCTCTGTTTTTATCTTAAAAGCGTATGTCTACTCAAGGATGGCTCTGGATTGGAATAAGGGAACAAGACCTTCTTAACATAAGACATAAGAATTAATGGCCAACCTAATGATAATTATTCACATTGCTCCTACAATAATTACCACCTCCTCAGTGTTTATTACTTGCTAACACCCGGCTAGATGTGGGAGTTGTCTTAGCTCTTGTTTTCATAACATTCTGAATAGTTGTCACGATTACGCCTATTTTCGAGACGAGGTCATTGAGGCTTGGTGAAGTTAATCTACGTGCAAACATTTCACAATGAGGTGGTGTTGCACCTGGATTCAGCCGGTCTCCACTGTCCACCCACAGTCACCCCTACGCTTGGCCCCTCTACGTAGCCTTCCCTTCTTATTTCACTTGCTGATATAAAGGAGAAGGCAGCTTTTTTTCTGTGGCTCTATTTTATCACCCGAGCCTCGGTGGTAATGAACTGGGAACCACAGGTTGAAAATTGTACTCTAGCCACTGAAACAGAGTTGTGAAATCAATATTGGTGTCCCCAGTTTGGAGTTATCCTTATTCACAACTATTAACCGGCGGCTACTTGGCTTACTAAATGCTGTGTCAGCCTCTGCTCATAAACGCCCTTCCTCCAAGTTAAATGCAAACACGTAAAAGTGTCTGTGCCCCAACTTGTTAATTTCTCTATTCAGCCCCAATGAGAGTTAAATGTAAAAACTCAATAATTTGATTTTGCTGTAAAGTGTCAGTTTAGTGCACAAATGGTTGCAATGTTGTCAAAAATACACCCATTACCCTGTTCATAGGTATTGAGGAAATTACAAGAACAAGTCAAGAGGACACTGGCATTAAGTCTGAAGATGCCTTAGTTATAAAAGTGTATGTGCAAGATGCATACTTTATGGAGAATTTCAAAAGGAATTATTCAGAGCAAATAAAGTATCAAGCCTGTTCATGCCTCCAAGCAGTGGCCATCAGGGTTCTGAAGGCAAAGAAAAGTCAGTCACACCAAAAGGAAATATTTGAGACTCGCAACAAATCTAAGCAACCAGCAGAGCAGTGAGTACTGTAAAATCCAGTATGACGATTCAAGGTGTGTCGGAGTCATTTTGTATCCTGCATCTTGTGAAATCAGTGGTTTGTGCAGCTCAGTGGCATCCTCTTGTTGGGTGCTTCCTAACACCAGTTCAGTCAAATACCCGGGATGTTTTCTTTTAGCCTGTAAACAGGATTTCTCTGTGCCCCCTGCCTGGAGCTGTTTTTACAGGTACGGGAGAAATGAATCACACTGGAATCTGACTCAAAGAGAAAGTCTTGGCCTTTGCATTAGGATATGATTATTAAATACAAGTATGCAATGTAGGCACATTTAAGTTGAATCTTAGTCTACTGAGAGAGTTCTAGCAAATATCTAAATGTGAATACAAAAAAAGAAAAATTCAGTTGTCCTGTGTTAGTTTTTATATAACTAAAATATCACACTGGGGGGGTGTGATCCTCTGAAAACTGGTTTTCAATAGAAGGAGCTATTGCCCACCAGAGGACATTTGGCAATGTTTGGAGACATTTTTGGCTGTCACACTGGGGAAGGGGGTGCTCCTGGCATCTAGCCAGTAGAGGTCAGGGATGCTGCAAACACCCTGCAGTGCACAAGACAGCCCCCCACAACGAAGAATGATCTGGCTCAGAATGTCAACAGTGCCAAGGTTGAGAAACCTGTTTTTTTTTTAATTGAAGAATAATTGACATACAACATCCTGTTAGTTTCAGGTGTACATAAGCTAGGTCAGATCACGCCGTTTCTCCACGACCCTCCAAGACCTGCCTCCCTGCTCGTCTCGGCCTCATTTCCAACTACCCCCTTTCCACATGCTGCCTCCGCGTCCTCCCGCTCAGCCTCTCCTTCTCCTGGGGAGAGCACGGGGGCTCTGCACTTTGTCCAGGCTCCACTCACACCTCCCCTCACAGCAAGGCCTTCCAGACCACCTTCTGGAAAACAACTCCCCTCTCCCCGCCCCAGGGCAACGTCTGTCCCCAATCCCTGCTTTAGTTCTTCTGCCTGGTCCTTCTCACCACGTGACACACTGCATTTCACTCATTGGTTTATTTTCTCTCTGATCCCTCTAGAATCTTGGCCCCAGGAGCTCAATGAAGTCAGTGCCCAGAACTGTGCCCATACAGAGTAGGTCCTCAATAAATGTTTGTTGAAAGAAAGAGAAAAATAGAATTTTTAGAATTAATGAATAACAGAATAATTGTACTCTAGTCTATAAAATAGAATTCATGAATGATAAATGAATTATTACAACAACATTGCTATAGAAATTTTGTTTTCTAAAAGGAGCTACCGTTTTTGTAACTAAAAGAGTTGACAAGTTTACTAACTAAAAAATTCATGTGAATGACTATGGAGAAATCAAGTATCACATTAATAGTTTTTCCCCATTCACGTGAGATTACTGGAAACATACGAAAGGATTTTCAGTGTTAATAATATGCCTTTGAGTTCTAATCATTACTTATTTAAAATTACAAGGTAAGGAAAATTTCACATTGTGTGAGGTGAAAATTTTCTACTTATTCAAAGGGTCAGAGCTGTTTGCTTCCCACCCGAGTGTTAACTCGTGGAAGAAGGGACTTAGGGATGTTTGAATTGTATTCCTCACCCATGATGTGAGATTCACATGTTCACTGTTGTCCTACCAATTATCATCGATAAATATTTCCTTATTGTTCTACCACTATGCAAGCTCCATACGTATTTAGTTTTTTAAAATCTGACTTTACATGGCTTTACAATCTCTAATGCCAGGAAACTATAATCAGTTTGGTAACCGCTAGCTCTGGAATCTTGTGGCTGGAGATGAGCAGAGGCAGGCTGACCAGGAGTCTAGTGAGTGGAGGTCCAGCCCCCACCTCCACTTGCAAAGGCCACTTCCAAGGCCCGAGAGGGAGTCAGTCAATGCACGCGCAGTTAATGCTTGTGTACCTGGCAGCTTTTCTAAATGCATACTTTGCTTTGATTTATTTTCTCATTTTAAATAAATGTTCACTTTATTCCCTAAATTTTTGTCATTTTTATTCTTTTTCTTAAAGAAGCCCCCCCACCCCCCCGCTGGGACCCCAGTTGCATAAGCTTCAATATCTGGATAAAATGGAACTTGTCCCAGGCATAGAGGGGTCTAGCAGAAATCTGTCTGATCAAATACCGCTGGGGAGTCCGCACTCTCTGGGAAATGAACCCAGTGAGAAACCACAGAAGAAGGCTACGAGGCAACATAACCTGGGGCTCTCATTGATACTGTTCCCGATGGCCACAGTTGTTTCACACAGATCCTCAGGGTGATGTCCAAGGGGGAGAATCTGAACTCCCTCCTAGTCACAGGTTTTGCAAGTTCACCCAGATAAGAGAGGTGTGAATACGTTCCTGTAAGGTCATGTGTCTAGAAGAGGAAACGGAGGTAGGATTCTGTTGAGGGAGAGGAGAGGTGAAACAGAGGCTAAGAAAAGAATGCAGATTCCTCAGGGGAGGAAAGAAGCTTCTTACTAGGAAGAGGGAAGTTTCCTTGAATAAGTTTGGGCGAGCTAGAGAAACACAGTGAGCATAATGAGTGACTTCGAGAAGTGCTCACTCCAAATCAACAACTAGAAGAAATGTGGCAAAGGGCATCGTGGTTGGTCCCTCCCTGGGAAAGAGTAAGATGTCCTCGAGTTGGTGGCCACTCTGGGGGACGCATGAGAGCTGGACGTAGAAGGGAGAGTGGTGAAAAGAGAGCAGACCACAGTCCTCCTCCAAACGGGGAGATTCCTGCATTAATTCAACAAGTATTTATTAAGTCCTACAAGGTCTAAACTTTATGCTAAGATTTAGCTGAGAGCTTTGAGAAATGTATATCTAAAAGAAATGATCCCTCAAATGCTTACATTCTAGAGGGGTGATAAGACACAATAAATGACAGGAATGTATGGTACAAACTGATAAGCACGAGAAGAAAAATCACAGATGACTGTACAATTATCTTGGGGGATTTAGGAATGAATAATCTGGAAGAGTCATTGTGGGATTCTCATCCTACTCAGTTGAGTTAATGTTGGCTGTTTTTGTATGTTAACGCCTTCAACACATAAAATGCCAACACGTGTGGGAGCCACAGCCAGGGTGCATTCTAACGGGTGCCTTTTCTCAGGCTTCTGGGTGGTGACTCAACTCAAAAGGTGATTGCATTCAAGGTGCCTTCAATGCAAATGCTAAGGCAGCAGAAGACCAGGGGCTGAAAGGAAAACTGCAAAATGCCCCAGGAATCTACAGGAGAGTGGGGGTTGGGGGTGGAGTAGCAAGGTGAGCCTTTGGGGTGTGGGCAGGAGGAGAAAACACCGGATTCTAAAGCAGGGACAGAGTGTGGAGAGGAGGACGGAAAAGGAAGCACAAAGTGTAAAGCAACAGAATCAGAACTGAGTGAGAGAGAGAGAGAGAGAGACACGGGGGCGGGGAGAGAGACACGGAGAGAGAGAGAGAGAGAGAGAGGAGGGAGAGGGAGAGAGAAAGGGAGGGGAGGGAGAGGGGAGAGAGAGAGACACAGAGAGAGAGAGGGAGAGAGAGACAGAGAGAGAGAGGGAGAGGGAGAGAGGGAGAGGGAGAGGGAGAGGGAGAGGGAGAGGGAGAGAGAGGAGAGGGAGGGAGGGAGAGGGAGAGAGAGAGAGAAAGAGAGAGGGAGAGGGAGAGAGAGAGGAGGCTGGCTCTGCCCACAGCTCTGCCCTGGGAAGTGGGAGACATTTGGAGCTTATGCAGCATCACACGAGTGGGTTCCAGCAAGTATTCTGAGTAAGGGCATGACATGAAGAAGACTGTATTTTTAAAATGTTATCAATCTAGCAAAAAAGGGTACAGCTGGATTCGCTTGGAAGAGAGATTAGAAACAAGAGCAGAGAGAGTTTAGCCTGAGGCAGTGACAGAAGGAATGGGGAGTGAGGGCGTCAGCTCAGTTAAAGACCTTAGAGCTGAGGGATTAGGAGTAAATTGGGACCAGCTAGGTGCCAGAGATGAGGGTGAGTTTGAGGCTGTGCATGTTGACTTTGAAGTGACAGCCACATACACAAGGGTTAAACTGAGTGAGAATTATTTGAACAAGAACATTTCTTAGGACTGAAAAGAAAATGTCTAGGAGAGACCTGAGAATCTACTTCTTCCAGAAAAGTGATGTTCCTATGGGTAAGGAGTCAGAAGGCTAAGCACAAGAGATAGTGGATACAAACGGGAGGAGCCTTGGAGGGGGCAGCACGTGTGGCTGGGGGTGGTGGCAGAAGGGAAGGGCTTCTCAAAGCAGAGGGAGGCTGACAGTACCAAATGCCACAGAAAGGTCAAGGAGAATGAGGAAGGCATGAGCCATGGAGTGTTTCTTTAAGAAGAATGCTTAAAAACATCATGTCTTTCTTAGTTACCTTAACTTGAGATAATTTTAGAGTGTATTTTGGAAATGTATGAGAGAGAATCCAGGTTTCAGTAATGCAGGAGAAAAACAAACTATAGCTGTTGGACTGATTTAATACCAAGAGTGCTATGCAAGGCATAAAAAATGTGAAAATACATTTTAAACTCATTACTCATGCTGGCTATAATTCATTCTGCAACTCTATAGGAAAATTCCTCTTCAGAAAGGCTACTGCAGTGGGGAATGTGCTTGTTTTTTCCTATTTGGCTTTAAGGAAAAGTACAAACGCTGAGAGGGGTGCCTGGCATGGTCCTGCTACTTCTCAAGCTCTCGTTTCTGAAATTTAGAAGTTACAGCTAGACTGTGCTCGCAGATACACAGAGACAGTGTGTAATTAAACTTGGATGGGATCTCTTAGACCCGAAATCAGCATCTAGTCTGTGTTAAACCAAATCTAGTTTATGTTACAAAGAAAAAGGCCTTTTAAATCTCTGATTTTTCTAAAATCTATCATTGAACATGAGGAAGAAACACAAATAAGGACTTAGAAAGCACTCCCAAGTCCCCCTGCATTCTGTAATCACAAGCTTCTAGGCAGCGAATTCAGCTTTTTTCTCATATGTGATAGCATTACCCAAACATTCCGCATATTGCCTCTGAGAAAGACAAACATCAACTGTAAGGATTCACATAGACCCAGTGGCTGATCCTCAACTCAAATAAGAAGAGGATTTCACATGCTGGGTTGTGTAACGAGATACAAGATGTGAGTAGAGTGCTGTATTATTAAAGAAGAGATGTGTATGCTCACGAAAGGTGCATGCTGGATTTGTGTATTTTTTGAACAACACAGGTCTAATTGACCCTAAATCACGTGAACTTGACTTTACCATCCCTTTCCAGTAGTCGCAGAAATGTATCAAAAGAGGGCTTCACTGTCTATTAGTAACAGAGAACTGGAAACAGAACACTTGGTTCCCACGCGATTACTCCTGTGACACAGCCGCGTCCCACGATTACACTTCTCTAAGAACTGATGACTTGAGAAACAGAAAAATATAACACTGTAGCAATTGGAAAGGATGGGTGGGTTGAGAAAACACAATTGTCCAACGTCCTATCACCTTAAAAGGCTGGAGCTGGCCCCCCACATTCCTTCCTACTTTTTAATAACCACTATGAAACAGCCGCTCTTGATTAGATCAAAATTCCTCTTGAACTTGTGTTTTAAGCATCCTTCTGTGGCAGAAAGTGCCACACACACATATCCTCTGGGTTAAGTAGGGTAGAATGGAAATGCTTCCTTGTCCCCTCCTCTTAGCTCTTGCCACCCACTCCCCTGCCAAGTCTAAGGAGAGGGTTTGCACTTGAAAACACCAACTGAAGCAGGAAATAGAGTGATATCTTCAACAACATATGTGCTGAGCACGGGAAGAATGTATTGATAGTAAAGCTAAAAAATGACTGTCAGTATAAATAAGGTTTTCAGAACCTAAAAATGCACAGAAAATTATGCTGTGCCAATTTTCTTCTAAATTTAACTAACTGGATCCTTTTGTGCCCATCTAGTCTGTCCCTGCCATAATGGGAAAAAATCATGTCAATTCCTTTCCTTTGCCTGTACTTGGGTAGCTTGTCTTTCCTATAATTAGCTGAATATGCACACCTAAACAACAAGCGGGCTGGGCCCAGAGACCCTTTCCTCATGTAGAATTTCACAGGTCATGCGCTTATTTATGTTGCTGTTATTTTTGTATTTTTGCATGTCCTACATGCCAGGCAGTAATGTAAACCCAGGAGCCCTGGAACGCAGCACCTGCAGAGCAGCACTGTTGGTCTGGGCAGCATAGGCTTCAGTGTAGGTCAATGGTTCCTCTTCACTATCTCTGGAAAGCAAAGGCGGAGAGGATAATATTCCTGCTTTTTCTTGGGGAGCATTTAGTATCTGTGACACCTGCATGGTGTCACGTGGATGGTAAGCTAGTGATGTCTATCATGTGAAAAAAACAAGACAGGGTGGCCCCTATAACACTTTTACCAGTTCACACATCCTTTCTCAAGTGAACAACCAATGCCCAGCAGCAGATCCCTTTAGAACAAAAGAGTATTTATTTATTTTTTTATTTTCATGAGATTGTATTGACTTTATTTTGTATCTTTGTATTTAACCACTTTTATAGATAGCTAGTCATAGAGTCCCTCTTGGACTTTTAATAGATAAATTGCTTTAAGAATAACTACTTCAGTCCATAAGAAAAATATAAGCTATGGTTGCACCATTTCAGCGACACTAGCTTCTGCTCCAGTCTCAGCATGCTGTTCTGGTGCCTTCTGGCCATCTCCATCTCCACCACCAAAACCCCAGCACAACTAGAGGTGTGGCTGAATCCCCGGCGTGTCATACAGGACAGTAAACCTCTAGCCGTCAGCATTAATTTCACTGATGCACTTGCAGCAGAGAAAGTCAGAGAGAACCAGTAAAATCAGCAAAACTGAAAAAACAAAAAGCAGTGGTGTGTGTTGAGTCTTTTCAAAATCCTTGTTCAGAACTAAGCACAAAATTTACCCACTGAAAATATTTAAACCCAAGGGCACAGGCCAGAACCAAGTGGAGCAGGTGGGAGCCACACACCTTATTAAGCCTCTTGCCCTGTCAACACTTGACGGAGAAGAAACAGGGCAGCCCTGGGGCCAGGACGGCCAAGACAGAGGGTGGGCTTGGGGACTGTGGAGGACTTCAGGCAGCAGTCGTTTCCAACCGGCAGGGAGATACTTCAATATCGTAACAACCGTGTGGCGGTGCCCTGCACCAGCCCCCCCGCCCTCAGAGCTGGCTACTAGCCGGCAGCTCTGAGGCCTGAAAGAATAAATAAAAAACATCCATGTAGACTTAAATCCTTGTCAGAATTCTCCTCCAGCCACACGGACTGTTTCTTTGACAGCTCCCGTGATTGCGTCCTTCACCGGGAGAGGTAGGTGGGTGGGCGTGACTAATGCCTTGTGCCTCCAAATCAATCGCATGTGCGTGTGACTGACTTTCCCTTGAGCCGTGGCAGTGACAAATCTCAGAGTTGATGTCAGTGACTCAGAGAGGATGAGCAGCTGGGACATTGCAGGCAAGGCCACACCTGTGTCTCAAGTGGGTTCTCCAGTCACCCAGTACAGCAGGAAAAAACCGCCCAATGGCCACCAGGTGGGGGGCTCCGCTTCTCATACACCCCACAACTAAGCATTTCTCATGCATCCTTTTTAAAGTATGTATGTTTACATGTCAGTGAACATAGAAAAATTTTTCCAAGTACCCTGGTGTAGTTATTCCAAAACGTACCCTGATTATGGCCTCACACCCTGGAATCACAGACAGTGCAGGCTGGAGCACGCACTGGCCTCCAGCAAGGGGAAGGGCCTCCACGCACGCTACTCTCTCTATCCTGTCGCTTTCGTCTCATCTCACCCATCCCTCCACATAAATCCTACCTTCTAGACCAGTGTTTTAAAGGACATATTTATGGGCTAGGAGATCAATTTAGTGGGCCACGATAAACATTTAAAAATGAAAGAGAGCAGAATGAATTGAATAAAAACGCGGGGTTTCACAAGCATTAAGGGAAGGTCGTTTTTTGTGAAACCCGAATATTATCTTCATGTAAAACGTGTTTCTCGTTGCCTGCATACGCTGGATTTCTCGTGTTTCTCTGATGTGCGCTGCTTATGAGCAAACCCCACATTTTATTTTTAAAATCCATGCAACTTAATACAATGCCTGGCACAAAACAGATCCTTAATGCATCTTTTGAATAAACGAATAAATGAGTGAAGCTTGCCCTTCTAATTTAAGGATTTTTCCAAACCTCTTTGAAAACTTGAGGCAAATAGAAACACAAAATATTATTGCTAGTTTAAGCACTTTGCCTGAAGTTAACCTCTGATGTTTTACGCCCTGAAAAGAACCACATGTCTTGGGGCCATGTCATAGAAGGACTGTATTATCTGAAAAATGGAATATTTCTTCTAGAACCATTACAGACAGTTCCTAGGATGGATTCAATCTTCACAGCAATGGAAATGCTCTCTGATTAGCAGGTGGACCACCTCGCTGGGTTTTCTAAAGGCCATCAGATTAAAAAGACATTTGTATGATCCCTCACCACTGTACACAGGCACAGTGCCTCCGTCCTGAGTCACTATCCCCGCCTCTGTAAATCAGACGAGATTTCAAGTCTGGGGAAGTGAGCAGAGGAGACCCCCCACCCACACATCTGCAACAACACCCATGAAATTAGACAATTTAGACAATTAGAGTTTACTGTCCTGCGTGACCTATAAGTGACTCAAGCACATCTCTGGTTGTGCTGGAGTTTCTGTGGTGGAGAAGGGTATGGCCAGAAGGCACTAGAACAGCATGCTCAGACTCAAGCACAAGCTAACGTCCCTGAAATGGAGCAGCAAAGATTATATTTTTCTTAAGGACTGAGGATTCTTAAAGCAATGCATCTATTAAAAATCCAAGAGAGACTCTATTACTAGCTATCTGTAAAGGGGGTTAAATACCAAGAGACAAAATAGAGACAAGACAATTCTCATGCATATAAATAAATCAATCAATACTCTTTTGCTCTATAGGATCTGCTGCTGGACATTGCCTGTTTACCCAAGAAAGGATGTGTGAACTAGCAGAAGTGTTATGAGGGCTAATGTACTTTAAATTAGTCTTTTGGACTCCTAGATGTGCCCTCCATCCTGCTGTTAAACCCAACTGGGGTGGGCATGATGTAGTCCATGCAGAAATAGAACTACAATGATGTACACCTGAAATTTTTACAATGTTGTAAACCAATGTTACTGCAATAAACAAAAAATTGAAAAATAAAATAAAATAAAATAAAATAAAGCAAAAAAAAAAAACCCAACTGGGCCCTATCCAGTTGGTGATCTCACCTGAGAACTGGAATTAAGCATAAGTAACTTCAACAAATGCATGTGACTTCAGGAAGTAATTTAATGGCTGCGAGCTTTGGTTTGCTTTTGGGTAACGTGGAAATGCCTGGGTAGCGATAATTTTCACCATTGCTTTTCTCAAGTCTTCTCTCTCTCACTCACTTCTTCCTGGATCATCCATCTTTCCACATCAAAGGAGAATAATAAAACCAAAATCCAAAACATGCATATTTGCCTGGGAAATACCCCGATGTTCCCATTGTGCATATGTCAGTTGTCCTTTTTTATAAAGTGAATATTTCTTCTGGAAGAGTATGTTCTATTATGAACCAGAGTTTTGGGTGCGAAGAAGCTTTTTTGTAGGTTTTTCAGGAACTTTGGGTAACGCACAAATTCTCAGGTGTCATGGTACCGTGAGGGTTGCCTTGTAAATCTCGGTAATCGCAGATCTAGCTCATGCCTGTCATGGTTTGGGCCCTGCACATTTTAGGACCTAGTCATCTATGTGAGGAGCACAATGAACAACATTGTTTACTTTATTATTATAATTAACATGTATTATTAAATTGCAATTGGCCAGTAATTGCAAAGGTACAGTGCCTAAGTATGAACATTGCAGATTTCAAGAAGAAACCAGAAAAAGAAAGAAATGAAAACCGGAGTAGAAAAAGGCCTGAGAAGCTTCCCACACAGTGGATGCCAGGCGACTGATGGTGACTCATGGAATGAAGCACTGAGTAAAGTGATATTGAATATAACTAGCTCTTGGGTGGTGTGAAATTTTCTAGGCTAATCTGAGGATTAATCATAAAAATGATTCAAGTCGGCATAAAGGACCTAAACACTGGTACGTAATTAAGAAATAGGTTTTTCTCTTCCAAGACTCTTAAAGAGGGAGAGAACACAGCACCCATCCAGCCCGTCTTGAGGAAAACATTGCATGCACCACGTCGCTTCTAAGCGTTTCTTCACAAAAGGAAGAAAACCCTAGGATACTGTATTATATGGCAATAATGAGATGCAGATAGTCAGGAAGGTCTTTATTAACTTGCTTAAGGAGAGCTGCTGAGTGGCTTACAGGATAAAGCAGTGCATTTCTCTCTGGAGCCCCCAGTGGGAGTTTCATTCACAATCCAGTATAGAGACACACGATACACAATGGGTGCCTGCTTTAACGGGTTGATAGTAGGAACAATATTTACTGGTTATGAAAGATAATCCACTTCTGAAAAGACTGCCTTTTTTTCAGAATCCCAGGTACACTAGATTCTTCTTCTGCTGGTGGTGCCTTATAGAACATCCCCCGGGCCTCTCTGCCACAGTTAGCTCATCTCAAAGATGATGAACTACACAAGACACATATCTCTTGTCTGACTGGCATGCTAGCGGCTGTAGATTTACAGCCAATATCTTAAGGTAATTTCCCAAGATAATTCATACTATTCAAAGGGTAACTTTTTGATCAGGTTGATCTAAATATTTAATTGTCACAACTCTCTGCTTGGTTTTGCTCCTGGGTTTCAAAGAATAATGAAGAAGCACGGCACGGTAGAGGCACCGTGGTCACGAAAACAATGAGTTTAAATTCTCCTAACAAATGTTTATTGAGGGGCTCTGAGTATGGATCCTTCACTAGTTTTTTATTCAGCCATGTTTCTAACTTTGCCATTATCTATAGCTCTGTTTCTATAATCACATAGTTTATAAAATCATGAATTTCTGCCTTTTTTTTTTTAGGAAGTTGCTATAGAGACACATGATGAGGGCTTTTCTGAGTGTGTGTCTTTCTCCTGTCCCCATCACGGTGGCTGTTGAAAACCCCTGCTGACCATCTGTGCAGCTCTTCGCATTGTCCCTGGGACAAGGTGAGAAGTCACGACACCTTTACTCTCTGGCTGGTACTGAACAGGCGTCTGACACCACATTAATAAGGCTGGAGCTCATATCCTACAGAAGTAACTGCTTCCTTAAGGAAAAATGAGCAATTTGCAAGTGAATACAACTTCAGTGTGTGTTTATCAGTAATTAGGAACTCAGTTCCCAAGAAAACCTTAGAAAAGACAAAGTAAAGGAAGATCGAAAATGAGGCCACACTGTTTTGAATGTGAGGAGTTATCCTGGCCCCACCTGTGTGCTGTGGGTCCCTGTCATTAGAGAAGACACATTGTGGGACAGGTGAGCAGAAGGGTTTTGTAGAGAAGGTGAGGACAAGAGGAGGAACAGGTGGAGAGGCACAAAAGGACTATCCTCTCAGCTTAAAAAGAACGCATGGATGTCCCTCAGGAACATTTACGGCACAGGAATAAAGCTTTAGCTATACCTTTTTCCCATATCTTTTCCTGGTAACGAGTTTATATTTAACTTCAGAAAAGAATTACTCTCTGAGACAGGGACTTTGTATCATTTTAAAATTTTAATTGTTTTTGGAGACAGAGAATGGCATACGAGAGAATCTGGGGTTTGGGAGAAAGGGGATGTGTTTGATTCCTGACTCTGGGACTGATTAGTTTCTGTGATTATAAGAAAATCTTTTAATCCCTCAAAGTCTCAGATTGCTCATTAGCAAATGGGGATGCTAACACCTGCTTCCCTCATCCTGCGTGACGAAGAGAAACAATGGAGATGATTCAGGGCCCTGTCATGAAGCTTCCAGGTGGAAAGCTTATCCTGCTCTCATTCCATGCAAGCCAAGTAGTGCCTTCTGTTCTCTTTCCTTTTCCTTCAACATTAAAGGCGTTATTCTAAAAGGACCAGGTACCCTGAACTTGCGTGTCTTACCACACATTGCTTCTTCTGGCTGCCACGCCCATCCTCCTACCTCTGCACCTGGGACCTCCCTCCACGCGTCCTCCTCTGCCACTCTTCCTGCTCACCTGCCAGTCAGCCCAGCGGGAAGCTCTCCTAGACTCTGTGCAGTAACTCACTCCTTTTCTGGGCCACTACCCATACCATCTCGTTGCAGTGTGCACACCTCGCTGCAGTGTGCACATCTTGTTGCAGTGTGCACATCTTGTTGCAGTCCCTTCGCTTTTCCCAAGTCACTGACATTTTGTGAGAACCTGACAGTCTACGAAGCCTCTCTCCGCAACGAGGTCCACGCATACCCCTGGGGTTCAAGTGCCACTTAAAGCTCAGTTATGGCTCCACCAACGGTGTATGATTCCAGGCTAAAGCCTCTCTCCTCTCTTAGAATTTCATTCATTGGAATTGGGTGGCCCTGTCTGCCTCCTACACTGTCTGCGAGAGGGCAGGGGCAACCTCAGAGTTCGTTCTTTCTTTTTTGATTCCCAGGAGCGAGCCCTGTGCTTACATTAAGCAAATGCTTATTGGATGACTATATGGGAGTCAGCCCTACAAGTTAATGCAAGTCCAGTTTACAGGTCCCTGGTTGCACAATTTCCCTGGGTGAATTCTTAGGCAGAGAGAAGGTGCTGCACCAATTGTGAGCAAAATGTCCCAAACATTCACAACAAATATTAGGCATTTTTTAAAAGTGTCCAATTAATATAGAAGACAAAGAGCTTTATGCTCTTAACATAGGTAAGCTTGGCTACTGATCAATTTATTAACATTGAAAGCTTATTTCTAAGTGGAGATGAACTAAGGATTATTTCCATTGGACATTTAGGGAATTAGAAACACTGCAACGTATGGCTGCAAGTTCTAAACACAGATACTCTCTGTTACCGCAGAATGACCAAGAACTTGGTAAAAAAAATCCTTTTCTCCAGAGAGAAATAGTCTCCTTATGTCAAAGCTCGGGGTCATTGGCATGGCAAGGGAAAAAACTTTACACAGCTTGTCCTTGCCCAATATCCACTTAGTGATAAATGGGAAACTTGCTTCTCTGGGGATGTTAAGCTTGTCTTCCCAAAGGACTTACTCATTTGGAAAATGAGAGAAATTTAGTGTGGATTCAAAATGGTTCCAGAATGCAGAGGAATGCCTTACTTTCACAGGAGGGAGACTTTTCTGTGAGGCAGGAATGCAGACAGCAACACATCAGTAAACTATGTGCTTGTTCTGTCCACACCCTTTATAATTTTCATGGAGCCTCAGGCCACCACCCCCTACAAATAAATCACCACAGAGAGAAAGCGTGTGTGTGTGTGTGGGGAGTGAGAAAGATTAACAGCTCTGCACAGGATAAAGTACTAATGAGCCTGCATATAGGCAAGAAGCCTATGGCATGTCATGTTGAGATTTGCATAAAGCAGACCAATTTCTGATCCTGCAACCTCATTAGAATGCGTCAGAGATTAAACAAAGATAGTGTCGAAACTTCTGTTTCCAACACAAGGAGCAGAGGAGGGCGATTTACAAACACTGTCCTTGAGTAAATCACAGATTTCTGCCAGTAATTCCATGATATTGCAGTGATGTTAAAGCATTCTTCTTGTTACTAAACAATGTATAAGTAACTGTACTTAATTTGGCATAGAAGTGTTTAAACCTTGTAACATATTGACTTAAAATGCAATTGTATGTCTTTTGGAATGTTTATCTTTCATAATTAGTTCTCTTTGGATGTAATATTTAGACATTCACACCTCTTTTTGTAGTAGAAGCAGTTGTTCCACCAGCCACCCAGGTCAGGGGCTGTCCTCAAAGCCCATGTGCAAGATCTTGCAGGCCAGTGTTGTTCTGGTGGAATGCTAACCCCTGAGAATTATTTTGCTTATATCATGAAAAATGATGCCCTGATTTCCAGAAGCAGGCTCCTGTCATGAGCAGCAGTCTCATGTTGGTGAAGGCTGAAATGGATGGACTGATTTGTACTAATAAAAGCAACTTAAGAATAAATATTTTATTTCTTCTAAAGGACTTCTATAACAGAATATTTATAAATATTTACTAATAAATTGATTTGACATGGGGATATACTTCAAAATAATCCAATGGTGGAGGAGGACACTGGGAGGGAGAGCAGACAAAATAGGATTGGCCATGGAGAGAGTTCATTAATCTATTCTCTCTACTTTTGTATATGTTTGAAATTTTCCATAAGGCCAACCTTAAAAAGAATTTTTTTAAACAAATGGCCTCATGTAATAAAAATATCATATTGTAAAAATTAATTTATATAACATGCTGATTTAAAAACTCAAAATATTCTTATTTAGAATGTTTATGCAATCAAATAAAATATTTATAATTAACAGTAATTTCCATTTGGCTTAAAGTGGTTCTTATTAAGTACAAATGCCACAAGGGCTAAATCTATCAAATATATATATACATCAAACTGATTTTTTTTAGGTAGGTTTTCCATCAAATAAGTATTTAATAAATCCCTACTATATGGAAAGAAATATTGTACATTATTTTTGTTGATATCATTTTTAAGTATCTATTTATATCTTATAAACTAAGGATGCAGAGTAGCAGAAAATAATGAAACAATTTTTTGTAAAAATATTCTGAAAATCAGACTTTTCCTTAATTCAGCCTGCTCTCCTCCACTTTCTTCTTCAGATTTCTGAGGTGTACTGCATTTTTGTCAATGTCCTATCATTCTGATCTTTTTCAATGAATGAAGAATAACATGCTCATTTTATTTCATGTTCTAGGTAAACTCAACCAGACGCTGTGATGTCATTTGGAGCAATGGAGCACCCTAGTGGCCTAAACAAGCCAATGAATCTCCCCTTTCATTGGAGTTAGGTCTCAAAATTTTGAAACTAAGCAACTAGAAATAATCAGCACAATAATATTAGTCATATTATAACATCAGATAAAAAACATTTTGTGAATGAATGGGATAACTGTATCTAGAAAGGCATAGACAATTAAACACTTAGTCATTCTTAATTTTAAGGATCAAGTGGCCTCCATTTGGTATTCCAAAATTATATATATATTCCTATGATCTGTAAAGTACGTTTGGCATTTTTGAGATTATGGAACAGTTTTCTCCAACCAAACTGTATGACTCTTACTTGTTGCAGCTCAGGTGAGCAAATATGAATTTTTAAAACTTTCTCCTCTTTGGTTTTTTTCCTTCCTGTCCTAGGCACCATTGTGTAGGTGTCCCTCTGGTGACAGAATTACTGCATTCAAGCCATTCTCTGTCTCTCATGAGCAGGGTGACTTTGAGTAAGTCGATTAACCTCTCTGTGTCTTGGCTTTCCCATCTGTAAAATGGGGATAATAGTAGCAGATACCTTTTAGTCTTGTGAGAATTAAACAGATGATTAAAACAATGCCTGGGGCATAGCAAGCACTTAGTAAGTTACTTGCTGCTAATGTTACTCCTCTCAGGCTGCAGTCACATCCATCATCTGCATGAGCACATTTGGCCTACACGTGCATCCCAGACTCGGAGAATTTGTGTAGCTTTTATGCCACAAATTGAATATCCAAGAGTCTACAGAAAATGAACTGTTTTGAGGAATGTAATATTTATAAAATGCTACATCTATGTAGCATTTTATATATATGTATCACTATGGAATAGTGATGGGGTAATTACACGCCAAAGGACCTCATTTCTTATGCACACCTCACCGTACTTTATATTTTAACTGGAAATACCTACAGCAGGGTAATAATGAGCAGTTTAATCTCCTCAAGGTCACTTTCCAAACAAGCGAGGGGAATATTTTGCGCCCTTCTGCAAAATTTGCAGTACGATTTCCCCACATCACAACCGTACAAGAAATGATCTGTAATTAATTTAGGAGCCTTGAGGGTGAATTGGCCACCCTCTGGATTATTTGGTAAGAAAGCTATTTCAAGCGAAAATAGGAATATCTTTAAATACAAAGAAGGTAAAGCAGAAAATTTTTCAAGTTAAAAGGAAGAAGTCTCAAGATTATAATAAATCGTTAATAACAGTCATTTAATTCATTCAGAAGGAAATGGATTATTGGCTTCAGGATCAAACTGTGTAAACCTTAGTAATCATGTAAGCAGCTCCAGTGCTGAGCTCCAGCGTGAAGACTCCTTTTCCTTTCTCATCTTATCTTTAGCCCGCATTACATTCTAAAAGAGTAACCCGTGTGATCCCATGAGAACATGTCGTTCACTCTTGTAAACTTATTTCCCACGTCAGAGACCATCAAGAGTCACACAGTTCTCAACTGCAGAGTCAGAACTCCTGGCATCTGGTGTGTGGGGATGACCTGGTCTCATATTGCTAAGTTTTCTGTTATTACAGCTACTATGTTGGGGCATAAGTTGCCAATTCATGTATTTATGAGAAAGTCATAAGTGGCTCAAACCAATCTTTTCAAATTAAAAAGTGTTTTGTAAAAGCCCACAGTAGCAAAATAGAAGTTTTATAATTTTAGAGTTGAATTAACAAGGTAATACTTGAGGTTTTGATATGTGTTTTCAAATGGTCCTGGTTAAGGCCACCATAGGGAAATATAATTAGCAAATTCCTGCACCATGCCTGGAGGCCTCACTGTAATTCTCAGGATGCTCTGAATCCTAGACTTAGGGATTTCCAAATGATGAGGCCTGTCCAGAAATTCATTTCCTTCACTTTCTTGAATACAGCTAGGAAGAACTCACCCAATTCCCATCTATAGTAAAATGAAGTTTATGAGGTTTTAATAAACTTCGAGTTCTAACAGCAAATATTAATTTGTTCATTTAATGCTTTTCTCTTAGATTCTGCTTTGTTTCTTTGAATGAAACATATGACTTGTGAAATTCAAACATTCTCCTACTTACAAGCACAATTTCATTTATTAAATTAAGAAGACATTGTTAGCTAAACAAATAATTAGCTTATTTGTCTGAAGAATAAATAGGGAGTAGGTTATTCATTCACTTGCTAAGTGTTCTTCGTCTTGACCTACTTTTCACTTATTCAGATGGCTTTCTAGATTTTCTAGAGTTTTTGTACCTAAAGTAATTCTCCTAATCAAAAGATGACAGCTAACGTATTTATGTATTTTCTTTAGGAGAAAGAGCAGGTTAATGAGTACATAAAATGTTATATTACACGTGAAAATTTTATTGCCAGTCCTACCACCTGCCCCTAAGGAAGGTATTTAACCTCTTGAAGTTTCCTGTCTCTGTACAGTGAAGATGTTAATAGTTGCCATCTACCTCAGGTTAATGACATCATGACTGAAGGGACCAGTTACAATGTCCTTAAAGAGAGGATGATTTATATTAGTGTAATTCTTCCCCCAAATACAGAACATTGGGAAATATCTTGGTTTAGTAGAAAAGCCTTAAAATCCTTTATGGAAGATGACTGTATTCTTTGTGATTATTAAGAGAATCTGCCAAAATAGCACCTTTGGCACAAAGGCGACCTCATCTGAACGAAACAGCATGTGGTTAGCTACTTACAAGAGATTAGTAAAAATTCTTAATGAGGATTTTTTTGCTTGCTGCTTTCTGCTTCTATAGGGACACAGAAATACATACATTTTTATACAGGCAACAGTCTCTGGCTGCAGCAGCCTCAGGCTGAGCTCACTTGAGTGGACTAACTGCAAACCGTGCCTTAGGCTGAGTTGCTCAATGAGGAGACACAAATAGAACAGAACAGAGTTACAAGGTTCCTTGGGTGGTGTAGGGACAGAAGAAAAACCATTTATTCAAAACAATATAAAGGTGAGTGGTAATAAGTGTAAGGTGGTAACTGAATAGGTAATCTTCCTAGATACCAGGAGTGGAAGTGAGATGGACAGCAAGACAGAAGAACACTCAGGGCTTAATGGTGAACTGTAAATCAAATAGGAATCACAACGCAATGCTACAAAAATACCATTTCATGTTCTAAGGAAGTATTATTAGGAAAAAGAAATCAGTAGCTAAAATTAAATCTTGCTCTATCTTATGACTTATTGTCATAAGAATTTATTAAACCCAGTTTTAGTGCTATGCATTTTTATATCATAAGCCTTTATCTGCAAAATGGAAATATTCTTATCCACTTGGCCACATTGGTTGCATAAGATTTTATTTTAAGTTATCGCCTCTGAATGACCACTACAATCACCTCAAACATTATTTTAATTATACATAGTTATATGTGTATACGTCTACGTCCATCCAGTGATCGATTGCTCTATCTATCCATCTATCTTTCCTTCCTTCCTTCCTTCCTTTCTTCCTTCCTTCCTTCACCTACATATCTATCCAATTATCCATCCAACTATCCATCCATCTATCCATCCAACTATCCATCCATCTACCCATCCATCTACCTATCCACTTACCTATCTATCCATCCATCCATCCATCCATCCATCCAACCATCTACGTCTCTCTCCATCTATCTACGTATCTATCTGTCTATCTCAATGTGCAGAAGGGGCATAAGTGTCGATTCTGCTTACCTTCCGGTTCCCTGATTCTTCTCCCCACCGCCGACTTCCGGAGCACGCTCCTTCCCGAGTTAAAGAGACTGGTTAGCTCGTCCAGAGGGCTGCCGATTGGTCTGGAGTTTGGGGGGCTGTAGGGGACTGGAGAGGAGGAGTTGGAGTTGGCCTTCCTATGGTCGGCTCTAGCTGCCTTCCCGGGGGAGTAAGGAACCTTGGAGAAAGAGCTGCACGGCCCCCCGGCTGGAGCAGAGTTGGGCTTCTGCTGCCCCTTGGGCAGATCTGGGTTGGCCGCCCCTTTCCCCGCGGTGGGCGCGCCGGGCTCTGGCGGGAAGGTGAAGTGTGCGGGCGGCCGGGGGGCGGCGGCCGGGGGCGCGGGCGGGGGCGTGGGCGGCGGAGAGACCTTGTGGGCCCCGTTAAATACCGGGAGGCCGGGGGACGCGGGCCTGTCTCCGTCCCCTTTTTGGTTTTTGGAATACTGCGGAGACAGAGGGCTCGAGCCCTCGGACTGCACAGGGTACTTGAGGTTGGTTTCCAGGACGGGCAGCTTTTTCACCTCCAGGGGCGTCAGGGGCGACTCGTCGGACGCGGGGGAGCAGGTGACCGGGGTGGGCGGGAACACCAGGAGCGGGGGCCGGTGAGGGAGCAGGTTGGGGAAGGGCGCGGGAATGTCGCACGCGTCCTTGCAGGGCCCGGGCGCCTGGCCGCTCCCGTCGCCGTCCTCCAGGGAGATGGGGTTCCGACCGTCACCCAGCAGAGGGGGCGACGCGGACGCCGAGGCGCCCACCCCCGCGCCGCCGTCCTCGGGGGGCACGAAGTACTTCATCTCCTCGTACACGGCCTCGGCCTGCTCGGGGCTGCCGGCGCGGCCCAGCATCTCAATGTAGACGGGCTCGGCCTCGGCCTGGGGCGCGGGGCGCGCGGGGACCCCCGGCACGGTCCCCGGGGCGCGCTGCGGGCCGGCTCTGCGCCGCGCGCCCGCGACCCCCGCCGCCCCCGGCCGGCCGCCCGAGATCTCCTCCGAGGAGCCGCTGAGCTTGGTGGTGGGGCTTCGTTTTGGCTTTCGAGGAGGAACCTTTTTCACGGTGCTGTAGTCATCACTGTGCGGTCGGGGCCGCGTGAGAACTGAGGAGGGCACAAAGAAGTGATGGGAGGTGTTAGCGAGACCCCAGGGCCGCACAGCCACGAGGACCGGCGGGCTCGGGCGGCCCTTCCCCGCGCGGCTCCTGCGCGTCCCCACGGCGAGGACCAGGCCTGCATCCCCCCGCCCTCCAGGATCCCGGCCCACCCTACACTTCACAGGTCTGCCAACAAGAAAACGAGCTTTGATCTAGGAGCTGGAGGACAACTTCCAGCACTTAAGGAAGACGTAAAGGGGACAGCGAGGTGGCCCAGGGTTTTCAGACACCTGCAGAGGGGAAGGGCCTGGCCATGCAGCGGGAGGGGGCGCTTCAGATCAGCTGCAGGAAACTCTTAGACTTGCACGCTTGGGGCCTGACACAGGTGTGAAGTGTGTATTTGCTGAACTGATCCCAGGCTTTTACAAAGGAGAAAACAGAAAGCTAGGGAGAGCAAGCAGGTTAGCTAATTTGTGGCATATGCATGCTTCCTGTAGGAAATGCATAAGCTTGATTATTAAGATAATATAAAATGAACAAAACAAAATATCAACAAAAGCACCTCCATGCATAGAGAGATTTTTTTTTTTAAAGAACTTTGTTAAAATGATGCTAAGGGTGAGTTTTACAATTAATCAGTATATTTGGATCCTTAACAGAAACATGTATTTAACAGGGAAATCAAGAGTGTAACATTTCACTAAGAACTTCTTAAGTGGAAAGCTCTTAAATTGAAAAAAGGGAGATATTTAGAAAAACAAATATAATATTAGTAAGAACTAGTTTTGAAAGAGGGAGAAAAAACTACTTAAATATGACTCTAAAACAATTATTAAAGGTTAGGTTTAAAAGAAAGAAATTCCAAAAGACGTCTTTTTCTAATATATTTTTACTGTAAATTGTAATAGTGTTTTTATTAAAAAATAATTTCTCTGGAAACTGAGATGTTAGTTTTAGAAAATTGCATAGTTTTACTGAAATATCTAAACTTCTCAAAAATCTTGACCTATTTTACTAATTTGGCATTTTACTAATCTGTAGGAATTCTTGATATAAACACATCTAAATTTGTTGAGTTCCTGGGTTAACTAAGGTAGCCAGGTTTTTGTCTCACTATGGCTGCATATATGACAGCAGTGTCTGTTCCCAGTTTTGGGGAGACAATGAAGTCTAATGGTTAAAATTGAGGCTGTGGAGCCAGATAGACTTGGATTCAGATTTTAGCATGACCATTCATTCATTCATTCATTCAACCATTCATTTAGTAGTGCAGTCAACCAGTCTTCACTGAGACACGTTTGTGAACACTAAGAAAATGTATTTCTCTGTATACCTTCCTCTGCCCTAGTGGGGAGTGTCAGACAATAAAAAAAAGTAAATAAAACAAATGAGTAAATTCTAGGGCATGTTTCAAAGTGATACATGTGATGAGGATCAGGAACAACAGACCACAAGGAGGGGTCACAGAATTGTGTGTGTGTGTTTGTGGGAGTGGCAGGGGTGCAAATTGTAATTTTAAAAGAAATCTTGGTCAGATCTCACTCAGCTTCAGTACAGTCGTGCAGAAAATGGTGACGTCAGTGATTATCTCGGGGAATGAAATAGATGTTGTATGCAAAGTGCTCAGCTCAGATTCTGGACGATTGTAAACGTGAAACAAACGGGAGACATCCAAATGAGAATGGAAAAGAACAAAGTTAATTTTCTAACTCAATGGGCATCTTTGTAAGCCAGTATTATACAGGGTTCCCAAAAGCAGCCAACTTTTAAGAATAGAAAATACCAAAAATGCACAAGTCTGTAATTAATAAGCATTATTCCAAAGGCTTTCCAGGTGCTGAAACACAGCCGCTCATAAGCTTCTCCTAAAAAGTTAATGAACCAGGGCCGGCCCTGTGGCTTGGCGGTTGGGTGCGCGCGCCCTGCTGCTGGCGGCCCGGGTTCGATCCAGGGTGCGCACTGACGCACCGCTTCTCCGGCCGTGCTGAGGCTGTGTCCCACATACAGCAACTGGAAGGCTGTGCAACTATGACATGCAACTATCTACTGGGGCTTTGGGGGGAAAAATAAATAAATAAAAATTAAAAAAAAAAAAAGTTAATGAACCAAACAAATTTTTAACATTAGTATTATAGAGATGTTCTGAAGATTTGAATAATTTAAAGGATTTGTGGCAGATTGTATTTTCCAAAACTGGCTTCAACAATATTTTCAGTCCCACATGCTCTTCCAGAACCTGGAAACTGGGAGGGTCTCTGAGACTGCTTCCAGTGAAAAAAATATGGCAAAGCGGATGCCGCCTACCTTCTGAGGCTGGATCATAGGCAGTACAGCTTTTGCCTGGCTCTCACTGTCTTGGGACACGTCTTGGTGGCCCTGATCTCTACGGGAGAGTTCTGTTTACCCTGAAGCAGCCAGGCTGTGGAGAACATGTGGAGGGGCCACACAGAGGTGAGAGAGATGACAGGGGATCCCATCTGCTCCAGCCTTCAGCTGTCTGGGTTTTCCCAGCTCAGACACCAGAAACGTAGTGAACTGAGTCTTCAGATGATTCCAGCTCCAGCCACTCTCTGACTACAGCTGTGTGAGAGCCTGCATGAGAAGGGTGTAGCACAGCCAACTAGAGCCCAGCCAACTACTAGAACGTAAGAGAGAGATAATGATAAAATCATCATTGTTATTATAAGCCACAAAATTTTGGAGAGGTTTGTTGTATAGCAATAGACAGCTCATACAGATATTGGTACCTGGAAATAGAGTGCTCCTACAAAAAACTTTGAAAGTGTGGCAGTGACTTTGGGAAATTGGAGGAGTCTTGAAGAGGCTGTTAGCAGAAATAAGGTGATCTTCAAGAAAGCTCTTGGTGAGGTTTAAAGGAAAGTGAGGAAGATGTTGGAAACTAGAGGAAACATGGCCCTTTTTCTGCCATTGTGGAAAGTTTAGCAACACTGTCACCTGCAGTAATGTGGAAAATAGAAGATACACTTAAGGAACTGGATGATCTAGCTAAGGAGATTTTTCAGGCAGAGTGTAATAGCTGCTTGTTGGATTCTTCTAGCTGCCTATAGTAAGATGTGAGAGTAAAGAGATAAGCTAAAGAAAGAACTATTAACTGTAAAGAAGCCAGAACTTTCTGGGTTTGAAAAGGAAATGGTTTCTCACTGCTAGACTCCAGATGGCAAATAATTCTCAAGTTGAGAAATGACTTCCAAGCCAAGATGGAATCGGGGGCATTTCCAGGAAAACATTATCTAATGATGAAGCCAAGATCATGACTATGAAACCCTGTACTTAGACTTCAGTAAGATTTAAGGTGGTGCTTCATGGACCCTTTCAAGGCAACAAAACCACAAGACTCCTAATAATATCAAGAGTATTTCTCCACAGAAATATTGCAGAAAGCCCAAAGTAGAGAAGAGATTATATTAAAGAGATCTGTGGATATGGCTTTTGACTAATGGAGTGGGTTATAAATTGATTCACAAGAAACTCACAAAGCTTTTAAAGGAAGTGTATCAGCTTGCACTGAAAGGGGCAGAGTCAGTACAAAATGAAGAGGCTTTGGTGCCTAAAAATGTTATGAGCAGGAAGCAGGCTGAGAAAACTACCAGCCCCAAACATGTCACCTCTTGTAGATTAGGAATTATAATTCAAAGGTGAGTCAGGATTCCAGAACATGCACCTAGAAGCCATGGAAAATCATTTCTAGGCACCAGAACTAAATCCTAATCAAGGCACAAGCAACACTTGCCCAGGTGTGTTCAGAACTGCTCTGTGTTACTGCCTGCTGTATGAAACCTGACTTCTCCCATTTCAAACAGGAGCATCCTACACCTGTCCTTCCAGGGTATGTTGTCTGTGTGCGGAATAGGTAACCTGTCTTCAGAGAGAAAGGGACATACTTGAGGAGCTGTCCACCTAAGGAGCCTTACCTGAGCAGCCAGGATACCTGGATCTGACTCAGATGATGAGATTTAGAGCTTGGGCCTGAGCCTGATGTGATGATAGGATGAGGCTTTGGGGAGTTTGGAGGAGGGGTGAGTGTATCTTGTTAGTGGGAAGGAAGTGGATTGTTTTTCCCAGAATGTGGACTGAGACAGATGGCATTTTTCAAAAATTGGCCACAACAGTATTTCCATCCAATCAAGAGGTGGAGTCTATTTCTCCTTCCTAAACTTGGATGTGCCTTTGGGACTGCCTGACGGATAGACTGTGGTGGGAGTGATGCTGCATGACTTCCAAGGCTGGCTCATAAAAGGTAACACAGCGTCCATCTGGTGTTCTTTTTCCTGGAGCATGTGCCTTTGACACATTCATTCTCCATGTAAGATTCTCCAGCTACCCTGAGGTTGCCATGCTGCACAAACCATGTGGAGAGACCACCTAGAAATAGAGATGCCCAAGCAGTCCCAGTCCTCAGATGTCTGAGGCACCAGACATGTGAGTGACCAGCTTTCAGATGATTCCAGCCACCACTTGCAGCTTCATGAAAGATGTTCAGTGAGAACCACCCAGATGAGCCCAGTTGATAACCAGAACCCTAAAGATAATAACAAAATGACTGCATTTTATTTAAATCACTAAGTTTTAGATGAGTTGTTAAGCAACAGTACATAACTTATATGATAGTCCCTCAAGGTTTGCTTTAGATGCAATGAAAACCTTTTTTGTATTAAACTATTATAAATAAAAGTAGCATGGCTTGCTAGGCGGCAGTTGAGAGACTGGCCTCTAGTGTCTGACTGCTGGGTTGAAAGCTTGGGTATGTGACATGGGACAGTTACACCACTGCTCCCTAAAACTCAATGTCTTCTCTATAGAAGAGTCATGATGATAGTCCCAATCTATTGGGTAGTTCTAAAGATTGAAGATACTTAGCATAATGCCCAGCACATAATAAACACTTGATACATGTCAGCTATTATCATCATCATCTTGTTATTACTACGCAACTGGAAATTAATTATGAGTGATAGGGTTTCTTAGAGTGTGGTCTGGGGTTCAGTAATATCAGATCACCTGGGGTGCTTTACTAAGAATGTGGATAGTGCAGTTTCCTGTCATACTCCATAAGTGCTAAATTAGAATCTCTCAGGGTGGGAACTAGGAAGCTTAATTCTTCATAAACTAAAATTAGAAAACTACAGTAGGAGAATTAAAGTCTAATTTGATTTTATGGCTATTTCTTTGTGTGTGTGTGTGTGCGTGTGTGTGTATCCACACAAGCACTTGATAATAGTTCATTTTCAAATATGGATTTAAGAGCTATTAAAAATGAATTTACAATTTCTTCTAAAAATAACAGAGAAAATCAATGAAACTAAAAGCTGGTTCTTTGAAAAGATAAACAAAATCAATAAACCTTTAACCAGACTCATCAAGATAAAAAGAGAGAGGGTCCAAATAAATAAAATCAGAAATAAAAGAGCAGTTACAACTGACACCACAGAAATACAAAGGATCATACAAGACTACCACAAACACTTATATGCCAACAAATTGGAAAACCTAGATGAAATGGATAAATTCCTAGAAACACATAACCTTTCAAGACTGAATCATGAAAAAATAGAAAATCTGAATAAACTGATTATAAAGTAATGAAATTGAACCAGTAATTTAAAAACTCCCAAAAAACAAAAGTCCAGGATCAGATGGCTTCACAGGTGAATTCTACCAAGCATTTAAAGAAGAGTTAACACCTATTCTTCTTAAATTATTCCAAAAAATTGAAGAGGAAAGAACATTTCCAAACTCATTTTATGAGGCCAGCATTACCTTGATACCAAAACCAGATGAAGATATCACAATAAAAGAAAATTATAGGCCAATATCCCTGATGAACATAGATGTAAAAATCCTCAACAAAATATTTGTAATATGAATTCAACAATACATTAAAAGTATAATACACCATGATCAAGTGGGGTTTATTCTAGGGATGCAAGGATGGTTCAATATCTGCAAATGAATCAATGTGATATACCACATTAACAAAACAAAGGATAGAAAATCACATGATCATCTTGATAGATGCAGAAAAAGCATCTGAGAAAATTCATCATCCAATTATGATAAAAACTCTCAACAAAGTGAGTATGGAAGAAACGTACCTCAGCATAATAAAGGCCATATAAGACAAGCCCACAGCTAACATCATGCTCAGTGGTGAAAAGCTGAAAGCTTCTCCTCTAAGATCAGGAACAAGACAAGGATGCCCACTCTCACAGCTTTTATTCAGCATAGTATCGGAAGTCCTAGCCACAGCAATTAGGAGGGAAAAGGAAATAAAAAAGCATCCAAATTGAAAAGAAAGAAGTAAAACTGTCACTATTTGCGGATGACATGATACCATATATAGAAAACTCTAAAGACTCCACCAAAAAATCTATTAGAAGTAATAAATAAATTCAGTAAAGTTGCAGGATACAAAATTAATATACAGAAGTCAGTTGCATTTCTATACAGTAAAAAGAGCTATCAGAAAGGGAAATTAAGAAAACAATCCCACTTACAATTGCATCAAAAAATGATAAAATACCTAAGAATAAATTTAGCTAAGGAAGTGAAAGACCTATATTCTGAAAACTATAAGACAATGATGAAAGAAATTGAAGATGACACAAATAAATGGAAAGATAAACCATGCTCATGGATTGGAAGAATCAATATTGTTAAAATGTCCATACTACCCAAAGCAATCTACAGATTCAATGTAATCCCCATCAAAATACCAATGACATTTTTCACAGAACTAGAGCAAAGAATCCTAAAATTTGTATGGAACCACAAAAGACCCTGAATGGGCAAAGCAATCTTGAGAAAGAAGAACAAAGCTGGAGGTATCATGTTCCCTGATTTCAAACTATATTACAAAGCTATAGTAATCAAAATAGTATGGTACTGGCATGAAAAACAGACTTACAGATCAATGGAACAGAATAGACAGCCCAGAAATAAATCCATGCATATATCCTCAGTTAATTTATGACAAAGGAGGCAAGACTATACAATGGGAAAAAGACAGTCTCTTTAATAAAAGGTGTTGGGAAAACCAGACAGCTACAGGCAAAAGAATGAAACTAGACCACTATCTTACACCATACACAGAAATAAATTCAAATGGATTAAAGACTTGAATGTAAGACCTGAAACCATAAAACTCCTGGAAGAAAACATAGGCAGTCAGTTCTTTGACATTGGTCTTAGCAATATTTCTTTGGACCAGTCTCCTCAGGCAAGGGAAACAAAAGCAAAAATAAACAAATGGGATTACATCAAACTAAAAAGTTTTGCACAGCAAAAGAAACCATAAACAAAATGAAAGGCAACCTACTGAAAGGGAGAAGATATTTGCAAATCATACATGCAATTTGCAAAGATTATATCCAAAATATATAAAGAACTTACATAACTTAATATCAAAAAGACAAACAACATGATTAAAAAATGGGCAGAGGACTTGAATAGATATTTTCCCAAAGAAGACATACTAATGGCCAAGAGGCACATGAAAATATACTCAACATCACTAATCATCAGGAAAATGCAAATCAAAACCACAATGAGATACCACCTCACACCTGTTAGAATGGTTATTATCCAAATACAAAGAAATAACAAGTGTTGGTTGGAGGTGGAGAAAAGGGACCCCTTGTGCACTGTTCATAGGAATGTGAATTCGTGCAGACACTATGGAAAACAGTATGCAGGTTCCTCCAAAAATTATAAATAGAACCACTATATGATCCAGCAATTCCACTTCTGGGTATTTATCCAAAGAACATGAAAACACTACTTCAAAGAAATATGTACACACCCATGTTCATTGAAGCATTATTTACAGTAGCCAAGATATGGAAGCAACCTAAGTGTCCATCAATAGTTGAATGGATCAAAAAGAGTCTTACTCAGCCATAAAAAAAGATGAAATCATGCAATTTATGATAACATGGATGGACCTAGAAGATATTATGCAGAGTAAAATAAGTCAGACAAATACAAATACCATATGATTTCACTTATATGTGGAATCTAAAAACCAAAACAAAAGAACAGACCCAGCCCTGATGGCCTAGTGGTTAAACCTAGGTATTATGCGGAGTAAAATAAGTCAGACAAATACAAATATCATATGATTTCACTTATATGTGGAATCTAAAAACCAAAACAAAAGAACAGAGCCAGCCCTGATGGCCTAGTGGTTAAACCTATCACCGGGTTCATTTCCCAGTCACAGAACCACACCACCCATCTGTCAGTTGCCATGCTGTGGCAGCAGCTCGTATAGAAGAACTAGAAGGACTTACAACTAGGATATACAACCATGTACTGGGGCTTTGGGGAGGGGAAAAAAAAGGAAGATAGGCAACAGATGTTAGCTCAGGGAGAATCTTTCTCTGCAAAAAATAAAAAAAGTTCTCATCACAAGAAAAAAAAATGCATAAAGAAAAACCAAATGAACAAACAAAATAAAACAGAAACATACTCATAGATACAGGAAACAAACTAAACTGGTGGTTACCTGTGGGAGGAGGGGTTGGGAGGGCAGGTAAAATTGTTGAAGGGGATTAAGAGGTACAGACTTCCAGTTATAAAATTAGTAAGTCATGGGGATGTAATAATGTACAGCATAGGGAATATAGTCAATAATGGTGTAATAACTTTGTATGGTGACAGATAGTAACTAGTCTTATTGTGGTGATAATTTCATTATGTATATAGATATTGAATCACTGTGATATACGCCTGAAACTAATAGAATATTGTATGTCAATTATACTTCAATAAAAAAAGAAATTAAAAAAATAAGGAAAGAATAGTCTTGCTGGATATGGAAAAAAAAGAATTTTCTTAATTTTTTTTAGTCATAAGATATATGGGTAAAACATTTGTGACTAATTGAAAATGTGAATGAGATGGGTTCAGGTAGACAGTTCATGGTCACAGGACACATTTAGGGCAGGTCCTGGTGGCATAACAGTAACTTAAGGGTTAAACCCCTCATTCTCAAGCCACCACTATTTCATAAACTTGACTCTTATCTGAGCTACTATGCAATATCTAGTGTCATCTTTAGCTTCCGTTAGGAGATAAAAATTTTCTTGTACAAAACTAAGGAATGTCGAGTGCCTTTTAAGTCACCATTTTCACCAGGACACAAGTTATTTGGCCCCATTCTCACTGAGAACAAGATACATACATATGTAATTTATGAGAAATAAGAAATGAAAAGCTCGCTCATCAAGAAAATATTTGTATCTGTGTGTGTATGTTTCCTTTGTATTCCAGTTCCTCTGGTGTGATTTTGCCTAGTTTCAGAGCAAACGTAGGGCCCAGCACAGGACCTTGGACATAAAGGATGCCTAAATAAACGCCAGCTGGCTGGAGCTACATACACGAGTGCATGTAGTGTCGATTTACGACCAGCTACAAATTGGACAAAGGGTTTCTACTGAGCTGTGATATATTTCAAGCTTGTTATAACATTTTTTTTGGTGGGAGGAGTCCATTACCTTTGCTCCCACCCCATCGTTACCCATTGGATGGCACCCCACATGCCTAATGGCGCTGAAATGTTCTTCTCGACCCTTCCCTGGTTCCCAACAGGGGTGAACCCTCTTCTCTGTTCCACACCCACCCGTTCTCTTGGCTATCACTCTGCTTTTCTCATAATGTTTGCCCATTTTTCTCCCCCACTGGTCTCCAAAGCCCTCAGGGAGGAGCCAGGATCATGGAATACACTTAATTTGTGCTGAATGGATGTATGTGTTGTAAGATGAGAAACATGCCATGGTGTTCTCCTGATATGTCCAACGTGTGCCTGTTGGCCATCTATATATGGCCAACAATCTCAGGACAGCATTCATGGGAGACCTAATTTCTGCCAAATTTCAGGTGATAGAAAAAAATATTATAAAGGGACTTCTGCTAAACATATGCTGGCAAACCAAGTCTGGCAAATCTCAAGTGTCTATTTTGAACCCGGCAAATTGTGCTCATTTTTGATTTATTGATAAGAAGCTCATTCTGCTTTAATGGAAGCAGCATAAAGAAATATATTTCTATAATATGTATTTACTTGTCCAATAAATATTTACTGAGTGCCTACTATGTGCCAAGGGCTGTTCTAGAATAAAGATATAAACAAGACAGTAAAAAAAAAAAAAGAAAAAAACAGAACGTTGTTTCCAAATTAGGCACAGAGCTGACCATTCTTGTATTTGTACCTATAAACTATGTTTTGTTGAGAATGGAGTTGTACTGTAATTTTTTAAAAATAATTATGGGATTCCCCTAAAATTTATATGGAGCAACAAAAGACCCCGAATAGCCAAAGAAATCCTGAGGAAAAAAAGACCAAAGCTGGAGGTATCACACTCCCTGTTTCAAAATATACTACAAAGCCATAGTAATCAACACAGCATGGTACTGGCACAAAAACAGACACACAAATCAATGTAACAGAATCAAGAGCCCATAAATAAACCCACACATTTATGGACAGCTAATTTTTGACAAAGGAGCCAAGAACATACAATGGAGAAAGGACAGTCTCTTCAATAAATGGTGCTGGAAAAACTGGACAGCCACATGCAAAAGAATGAAAGTAGACCATTGTCTTACACCATACACAAAAATTAACTCAAAATGTATTAAAGACTTGAATTTAAGACCTGAAACCATGAGACTTCTAGAAGAAAACATAGGCAGTATGCTCTTTGACATTGGTCTTAGCAACATATTTTCAAGTACCATGTCTGACCGGGCAAGGGAAACAATAGAAAAAATAAACAAATGGGACTACATCAAACTAAAAAGCTTCTGCACAGCAAAGGAAACTTATCAACAAAATGAAAAGACAACCTAACAATTGGGAGAAGATATTTGCAAACCATATATCTGATAAAGGGTTAATCTCAAAAATATATAAAGAACACATACATCTCAACAACAAAAAAACTAATAACCTGATTAAAAAATGGGCAAAAGACCTGACCAGACGTTTCTCCAAAGAAGATATACAGACGGCCACTAGACACATGAAAAGATGTTCAACATCATCAACTATCAGGGAAATGCAAATCAAAACTATAATGAGATATCACCTCATGCCCGTCAGAATGGCTATAATTAACAACACAGGAAACAACAAGTGTTGGAGAGGATGTGGAAAGAAGGGAAATCTCATACATTGCTGGTGGGAGTGCAAACTGGTGCAGCCACTATGGAAAACAGTATGGAGATTCCTCGAAAAATTAAGAATAGAACTACCATATGATCCAGCTATCCCACTGCTGGGTATTTATCCAAAGAACATGAAATCACAAATGTGTAAAGATACATGCACCCCTGTATCGGCTTGGCTTGGCTATTATTGCTTGGCTATTATGCACAATAGCCAAGACTTAAAAGCAACTTAAATGCCCATCAAGGGACGAACGGATAAAGAAGATGTGGTATATATAAACAATGGAATACTACTCAGCCATAAGCAACGATGAAATCCAGCTATTTGTGACAACATGGATGGACCTTGAGGGTATTATGTTAAGTGAAATAAGTCAGAGGGAGAAAATCAAATACCATATGATCTCACTCATAAGTAGAAGACAAAAACAACAATAAACAAACACATAGAGACAGAGATTGGATTGGTGGTTACCAGAGGGGAACAGGGGAGGGAGGAGGGCAAAAGGGATGATTAGGCACGTGTGTGTGGTGATGGACTGTAATTAGTCTTTGGGTCGTGAACATGATGTAATCTACGCAGAAGCAGAAGTATAAAGATGTACACCTGAAATTTATATAATGCTATAAACCAATGTTACTACAATAAAAAAAATTATGGATTCCTTAAGATGTTGCTTCTAAGGGATGGGCTGCTGGAGTCTGAAGGAGGATGAGTGTGGAAGTCACATCACAGAAGGGGGAAATGATGGAGCCTAGAGTGTCCGAGAGAAACCTGTCCTCAACCACTTCACCGTCCAGTCATCACTGGGTTGGGAGACAGCCTGCACCTTGAGCAGAGAATCAGCTCTCCAGAGGGACACTCAAGCGGGGAGCGCTCCAGCAAAGAGCAAGTGAAGCCAGGGCCCTGTTCTTCCTTTCCTAGTCACTATTTGCACAGAGCAACCCCAGACTTTTAAAAAATAGTACTTTCAAATAGTTGGCTCTACTTTGTTAATAGTTTGCAAACAATTGTTAACATTTACTGGCCCATAAAATTGTTTCCAGCTTTTGAGGCACAAAAAGTAGTGAAAAAAATGAGCCTTCCATCCTGCCTCTCTTTACTACGACCATGTTTATTGGATGAAAACCTATAGGAAGGGCACGTGTTCATAAGAACAGGACTGGGCTCAAAGATACCAACTGTAATGTGACCCAATTATTGGTTTCTCTAAGATCCTTGGTCCCCATTCTCCAATCCGATCTCCTGTCACTCTATAACCTCTGAATCGATTAGCAGCTTTATTTGTAAAAGAAAAGAATCGGAACTCGATTTTTCAATCGGTCACAAGGAATGGCTCAGATAATAAACTGAACTCAGCTGTGGTCCTTTTTCTTATGAAATCAAGGTTCACAGAGCATTTTAAATAGTGATGCAATTTTCTTCCTATCTTTTGCAGAAGAAGGATAATTTTGTGACATGTAATATTTAGTGCAAAAAGCTGAGTATTGCTCCTGTGGCAAAAACATGAAGCATTTAGAATCACTGCTGTCTGGGAGAACTTCCTGTTATGACAGGAAATTCCACGCCTGTGGCTGTTGAGCACCTGGAATGTGACTAATTTCTGAGGAACTGAATTTTAAATTTAAATTTAAATTATTTTAAATTTAAGTAGGCACACATGGCTAGTGGCTACTGTACTGGACAACACAAGTTGAGAATGTACTAGAATGGTGTAGTGCTGAGAGAAATGTCTAAGGTGCTACAACTGATTTCGCTTCTATTCTCCTCGGCCACCTTCTGCTCCTGTCACAAAGCCATAAATGGGACCAGTGCCACTGCTGATGGCTAGATTGTCACATATGGGTGTAGCCATCTTTGTCACATTACGGGTTAGAAATCTTGAGCACTGACGACCTGAGAGAGTAAGTCTCTTCACTGGCTCCTGATTCCTAATGCTACAAGACTAACCAGCACATCTATCCAACTAAGCAGATTAATTTGCTGATTCTTAAAGACGCGACGTAGAGCACACTCCCGAATGCAGGAGTTCATCTCCAGCGCAGGAGATGTGGTGCTGGTTGTGCAGCCATCAGGATGTAGGAATCCTGTATTGTGAGAACGAACGCATAATGCAGACTGTAAAAAAGGAACTAATTTATCCACTCACCCTTTCACAAGCTTCCAAAATATGAGTTCCCTGGGGTGGGACTCAGTGGGGGAGACACCTACAGACAACTTAGAGTCACATGTGAGCTGAAATTAGCTTCCAAGAACCTAAATTTTTCACAAAAATCTTGCAAGTCTAAAGATACCACCTCATGTGTTTCAAACAGTGGGCCTTGTGATTCCCCATAGTAAGGAATCTAAAACTTTTACATCTGCGGTCTTTCTTACTTCCTCTTCATTAATCTTTTTTTTCTGTCATTTTCTTTGGTATATATTTTTATCTCCTTTGGTTCTTGAGTAACTTTTTTTTTAATTGACATTTTTTTTGCTGCCCATCTGAGAGAGCCCAATTTTATTCTCAATATTTTGTCTCCATTCACAACGTGTGACTAGTTGGCACCTGATAACCCCCAAATCTCAACTCCAGGGCAGTGAGTCTTTTGAGGTGCACACCAACAGAAAGTGTTTTCAGACTTTACAGGCTATTTTGAGGCCTAGTTATCTAAATTTACAGAGCTCGTTCAAATTTGGATGGGGCTCCATCTCATGTACACTGCAGTTTTCAGTCTTGTTTCGTATTGGTTTTTCAATCTATGATGCTATCTTGAGTCTTTGTTTCACATTCTCCACATCTCATTAGTCTTAGCCTTTTAGATACTATTCTTCCTCCTCCCGCATGCCAAAAAAATCTTTCTTCTTATTTCAGTCACCCCTTTTTCAGATCTGTACCATAAATCTAATACAGAGTTCTAAAAGTAATAATGAGGGAAATGCTGTTTATTCTACTTTCTCGGGGAGTGTATTTATGATCTGTGTAGACTGTCAGCCTCTTTAAGTTTGCACAGTCCATTGGGAGGGTGCCATGTTTCTCTGGAGCCCTGTTCTAGCTTTGTCTCTATGTTCACATTTACATCCACCTGAAGACCCTCCTCTAGATGATTTCCCTATTGTCAGTTCTCACCTTTCATTGTCATCCTTATTACCATGACACTAAAAACACACACTTGGACTCTTCTCCCCCAAATTATGAATTTCTCCTACATCTCCATCTAAGTATTATTGTAACATGACACATATCTTACAACAGTAACACTGTTTTTAGTAAAAATTCTCCTAAAGATCTATTCTTTCTTAAAGATACCAATAAAAAGCATTTTTGAAGATATCTGGGGTCTACTCATTGTTCCAGGCTTCTGGCCCATGGTCTTTCCATGTCTCCATGGTGTCAGCCATCTTTTCCCAAAGGTGAGCTGATCGCTTTGCTGTGCATTTGCATTTTTGGTTCACTTATTTACCAAAGGAATAGTGTTCCATCCTACGTTCAGAAAATATTTTCTAGCGAAACCTATGCAGCCATTTCTTTAGAATTTCAACCCTCCCACCCTTCACTACCACCTCCTACCACATGTATTTTTCTCTGTGACAATGATCCTCTAAAATACAACCTGTGTCTACTTGTTTATTGTGTTAACTAACATCTGTCTTCTCCACTAGAATGTAAAGCCCATGAGGGAAGATAGCTTTGTTTGTTTGGAAGTACTTCCTCTATTTTTCATAATTCTAGAAATTAATAATTAAGCAATAATAGTCACATGAACTAATCTATGAGAGCTCTGATTGAGAATAAGCTGTGATTTACTCTTTTTGGCATAAATATTTGTAGACCACCAGTGCAGAAACTTTTGTTGTCTGGTCCCAAAAGTTTCACGGACTGAATTTCACCATGACCTGATTCTCCTCTGCATGAATCGTTTCACTTACCGCATGATAAAGCAGCTTTACTTTTTTTTTTTTATAATTTTATTTATTTATTTTTTTCCCCGAAAGCCCCAGTAGATAGCCGCATGTCATAGCTGCACATCCTTCTAGTTGCTGTATGTGGGACGCGGCCTCAGCATGGCCGGAGAAGTGGTGTGTCAGTGCACGCCCAGGATCCGAACCCGGGGCCGCCAGCAGCAGAGCGCACGCACTTAACCGCTAAGCCATGCGGCCGGCCCAAGCAGCTTTAATTTTTAATTAGATTGTGATAACAGGGAAGCCTGATAAAATTTTTTAGCTTTTTAATTAGTGAAAATTTACATGGATTAGCGACTGACTTGCTGAATTGTTCTGGTTTGAGGCTCCTCATTGAATGTTGAAGTTGGGATGGGAGTTAAGGAAATAATATGTAAGTAGCTTTTCCCTAAGAGGCTTAGAGAGTTGAATAAATATTATTTATATTTAATGATTAAAGAGCTGTCAGAAAGCCAACAATTGGATTTATTTCTTTTAAAAATATATTAGGGCAATCATACTCCCATGGGGCCCTCAAAGACCAAAGTCAGAGCACCAATAACCCAACAGCTTCCTCCTTCCCAGTGGCTAACCTTCACTCGCGGATTCCTTAGCTGCGGCCCACAGGCAGGCGCTCACTGCCTCATAGGAGGCGCTCAGCCGCGTGGTGGGGTCCCTCTTTG
Source organism: Ceratotherium simum simum (assembly GCF_057802395.1). Taxonomy (NCBI): domain Eukaryota; kingdom Metazoa; phylum Chordata; class Mammalia; order Perissodactyla; family Rhinocerotidae; genus Ceratotherium; species Ceratotherium simum. The sequence goes on from NC_141909.1 coordinate 4,311,221, forward strand.
GCTTGGGTGGAGGCTGTTTCCGTGGTGACGGGAGGCCACTGCTGTCATCCAGGCTGAACACCGAGTGCAGAGAAGGAGACCGGGTGGATGGGCCAGCCAGGGACTGGACCAGGCCGTCCACTGCCATGGGGACTGGGACGGAGCTGCAGTGAAAATGCCTGGGTCCACCCTTGTCTTCAGCTCTTGGGGGGAACAAAACACAAACAACACTCCACCAGAGAGGCCCAGATGCATTATTCAGGTGGTAACAATGAACCTGCTGAAGCGGACATCATCACAGCTTTTTGGTAAACAGCCTTCCCTGCCCAGCTGGAGGATGTGTATGCAGCTCTCTGGTGCCTGGCGCATCCAGAGAGAGCTGCCTATCCTTCCAGCTCCCGCTTTATGATATATAAGCACGTTGGAGATTCATCATTATGATTTTTTAAAAATCTCACACAAACGCAACACTTCTTAAGGAGTGCCACATTTTCTACCAGGCATTCACTGAATGAATTTTTCACACTCTGATTATTAAGCAAATCAAGAAACCAGAATTTCAATCTGAATGATAATTTCTGGGAAATCCATCTTAATAGAGAGGTACTGATGCATCAGATGCTGGGAGTTCATCATCATTTCCCCTTGCAAAAGAGTATATACTCCACTTAAAACTATCAGAAATTTACATTTTGGATCTTTCTCTCTCCTCTTTTTCCCCTGCCATTTAAATTCCATCAGCAACTATTTAATTATGTGCAGAATTATTATTTTTCTTCTGTTGCTCCATCTGGTTGCCCAATGCCAAGTGAACTGCTGCTATTCAATAAACAAATACACAAATACTTCTTCACTTAATTTTATATTAGGCAAATGAATACATAATCAAATTGAGAAATTGGGGTGGCTGTTTAGCTCCAGCAGAGAAAATAATAAATATTATTCTGGAATTCATATAAAATTAATAGTTATCTGGTTTGAAAAATGCCTTCTGGCTTCACATGTCAATGTAATCATGTACTAGCGAGATGCCAATGCAGTCACGTTACAAGGAGTCTCCGAGCATTTGTCTTTATAATTATATCTTTGCGTGGCAGAGCAGCAACAGGGCTGGGATCTACCACAAGGCAGAGCCAGACACCCATGTAGAAAATGAACTAGCTGAAGATGAAAGCATGGCACTCAGTGGATAATTTGTTTTCCCTGTAATGTTTAATTACAGTTTTCTGTACAAAGGGAATTTTTCAGTGTTTAATCACTGAGATATCTGAAGTTAATTAGTGAGAGACACATCACCATTTCCACTTTAATAAAAAATCTTTTGACATAGGCAGTCAAGGTGCAGGGAAGTCATTTTCAGTGAGAAACAACTAGATATTACCAAGTTCCTATGGAAAAACAAACATCTTCCTGGCAGCAAATTAGGATTCAAAAGACCTGGGTTCCTGCCCTTCTGGAGAGGGGTGTGAATCATAGGTGTTCTCATCATTCACAGAGAGGAAAGAGCCATAAAATGGAGAAGGACCAGGTTGCGCTCACGTTTCTATTTCAAACTCAGCATCCAAAGTAAACTTTAAAGTAAAAAGCTTTTCCCAAAGGTATCCTAATTGGCAAAGAAAATGTGACAGTATACTAAAGGAAATATAATATATAAAACCATTTATTGATTTCGCTACTTTTATGTTTCCAGAGTGGCTTCTCCATTTTTTTCAAATTTCCAGAAGTTTCTTTGACTTAGCCTTATATACATGACATTTGTATAAAGATGTCAAGAACCTAGCTATATATTTTTGCTAAGACAGAAATACTAGATGCCTTAAAACTTCATGCTTGAGCTGGTAAATGATGCAAGCATTGTAGGTGAAGCAATAATTATTTCATATAACTAAACTAACACAGAGAGCACCTATTTCATGAAAAGGAAGCACAGGAAAAGCATCCTTTTAGACTGCTAGGAGGTTTCAAGTAACAAACCACGCATGCATACATGCTTGTTCCCATAACTACTGTCATATTTGATTGAACTTTGCATTATGGGCTGTCAGAATTTTCTTGACTTCATTAGATCAATTACAGAGGTAATTAAAATTGCAGACTATCTGTCTTTACCTTCTGTTTCCTTCCTCTGGCTTGTTCCTGGCCTCCAGCTTCTCTTTGTGGTAAGTAGCATTCATTTCGTTCCTGAGCCGGTCATTTTCCCGGGCAATGTCCGAAGCGTTCTGAATGACCAGGGCATCATAGGTCTTCAGCCCCATGTCCTCTGTAATCTGCAGAAAGCTGTTGATGGACGTGACCTCTTGTTGTCTGATGCTCCTTTTCTGAAGCAAGTGCTGGCGTGCTAGAAATCCTCTTATAACTTCCACAAAAGAACACAAGCTTGAGTCAGTAAGAGGAGCAAGAGGGAAAAACGCAGGCACACACAAGCAAAAGTCACAATACATATATGTCTGAGCAGCTATAAAAGAAGACACATTTAACCCAGAATAAGAATTTACTAAAGCCTTCTAATCTTGTGTTAACAAAGATATCTAAATTCAGTAATAATAACACTAGAGTCAAAAATCTTTAACCTGAATGAGATTGTCCAGGTAACATTTATAATAAAGCTTCCACGCTTCTTTTGGTAACACAGGCTGGACATTGATGGACTGGAATAAAATCAATGGGAAAGAACTAGGTTCAAGCACCAGAGAATTCTGGGATGTGGCTGCAACTGGACCATTTTGGGATGCACAGATCAACTTTCATTCTATCAGATTACAACAGAAACATCTGAGGCTCCTGGAGTTAGTCTTCGAAAACATCATGCTTGTATTGTTAATAAGACTGTGATTCAACTCCTAGAAAAACTAACATTGCATTTAAGACTGTGATAAGAGATTGTGTAGAAGTATAGAACATCCTTCCTGCTCTCCCGGGAAGTAGGGCTAGAAAAATGTGTAAGAACCGGGGAAACAAGTAAGTGAACACACTTTGAAACTGCTATTATGTCAGTAACAAATGTGAGGCTTGAGAATAAAAATAATGACCACCATTTAAAGGCACTTCCATATGTTAGGCACTTTATTCTATCATTTAATGCCAAAACTAAATGATAATTAATATATCATTATCTCCATTTTGTACCCAAAGAAAGAGAAGCTTAGTGAGGCTAAGAAAATTCCTCCAGGTAAACACAACCAATGAACGGTAGAGCCAGGATTCAAATCTCTACGCTTATGAGGCCAAACTCATTGCCGCAGCCTCCGACCATATAGATGTGGTCTCAGCTCTCCAGAGAGCAGACCACCAACAGGGAAATCCTACGGAGGCATATTTGTGATCAATGTGAGGAAGAATTTTATTTGATTTATCTTTCATTGAGGTAACATTGGTTTATAACATTATATAAATTTCAGGTGTACATCATCATATTTGGATTTCTGTATAGACTACATCATGTTCACCACCCAAAGACTAATTGCCATCCATCACTGTACACATATGTCCTATTACCCCTCTCACCCTCCTCCCTCCCCCCTTCCCCTCTGGTAACCAACAATCTAATCTCTGTATCTATTTCTATGTTTGTTGTTGCTGTTGTTTTTATCTCCTACTTATGAGGGAAATCATACGGTATTTGACTTTCTCCATCTGACTTATTTCGCTTAGCATAATACCCTCAAGATCCATCCATGTTGTCGCAAATGGCAAGGTTTCATGTTTTTTATAGCTGAGTAGTATTCCATTGTATATATATATACCACATCTTCTTTATCCATTCATCCGTTGATGGGCACTTAGGTTGTTTCCAAGTCTTGGCTATTGTGAATAATGCTGCAATGAATGTAGGGGTGCGTGTATTTTGACGCATTTGTGTTTTTGTGTTCTTTGGATAAATACCCAGCAGTGGAATAGCTGGATCATATGGTAGTTCTATTCTTAATTTTTTGAGGAATCTCCATACTGTTTTCCATAGTGGCTGCACCAGTTTACATTCCCACCAGCAGTGTATGAGAGTTCCCTTTTCTCCACATCCTCTCCAATGCTTGTTATTTCTTGTCTTGTTAATTATAGCCATTCTGACGGGCATGAGGTGATGTCTCATTGTAGTTTTGATTTGTATTTCCCTAATAATTATCTGTATATCTTCTTTGGAAAAGTGTCTGTTCAGATCTTTTGCCCATTTTTTAACTGGATTGTTTTTTTATTGTTGAGATGTATGAGTTTTTATATATTTTGGAGATTAACCCCTTATCAGATATATGGTTTGTAAATATCTTCTCCCAATTGTTAGGTTGTCTTTTCACTTTGTTGATGGTTTCTTTTGCTGTGCAGAAGCTTTTTAGTTTGATGTAGTCCCATTTATTTATTTTTTCTTTAGTTTCCCTTGCCTGATGAGACATGGTGTTCGAAAAGATGCTGATAAAACCTATGTCGAAGAGTGTACTGCTTATGTTTTCTTCTAGAAGTTTTATAGTTTCAGATCTTACATTCAAGTCTTTAATCCATTTTGAGTTAATTTTTGTGTATGGTGTAAGATAATGGTCTACTTTCATTCTTTTGCATGTGGCTGTTCAGTTTTCCCAGCACCATTTATTGAAGAGACTTTCCTTAATCCATTGTATGTTCTTGGTTCACTTGTCAAAAATTAGCTTTCCATAGATGTGTGGGTTTATTTGTGGTTATTTATTTGATTCTATTCCATTGATCTGTGTGTCTGTTTTTGTGCCAGTACCATGCCGTTTTGATTACTATAGCTTTGTAGTATATTTTGAAATCAGGGAGGGTGATACCTCCAGCTTTGTGCTTTTTTCTCAACATTCCTCTGGCTATTTGGAGTCTTTTGTTGTTCCAAACAATTTTAGGATTCTTTGCTCTATTTCTGTGAAAAATGTTGGGACTCTGATAGGGATTGCATTGAATCTATAGATTGCTTTAGGAAGTATGGACATTTTAACTATATTAATTCTTCTAATCCATGAGCACGGAATATCTTTCCATTTCTTTGTGTCATCTTCGATTTCTTTCAATAATTTTGTTTTATAGTTCTCAGTGTACGAGTCTTTCACCTCTTTGGTTAAATTTATTCCTAGGTATTTTATTCTTTTTGTTGCAATTGTAAATGGGATGGTATTCTCAATTTCTCTTTCTGCTATTTCATTGTTAGTATATAGAAATGCAACGGATTTTTCTATGTTGATTTTGTATCCTGCAACTTTACTGTATTCATTTATTAATTCTAATAGTTTTTTGGTGGGTTCTTTAGGATTTTCTATATATAAAATCATGTCATCTGCAAATAGTGACAGTTTTACTTCTTCCTTTCCAACTTGGATCCCTTTTATATCTCTTAGGAAGAACTTTCTAACAATGAGCACAGGGTATAAATGGATCAGGGCATGTTCTGAGAAAAGGAGTTGGCTCCCCATCCCTGAGCATGTTCCAGAGGGGAAAATGGACCCCTTTCATGGATACTGTGGACAGGTGCAGGCAGAGGAATTCCCATGTGGGCCTTTGCACTCTAAGAGCCTTCCCTTCCAACTCCAAGTTTCTAAGATTAGAAGGAGTTGTTTGCTTTATAACAAGATCTATAATTTCAATGTGTATAGCAAAGACACTTTATTCTTGTCTGTAGGGAGGAGGGGCATCCTGTAAAACATTAAGTGCCTTAAAATATTCCACGGCTATAGAAGAATAAATGTGGGTTACCTACAATATTCACTTTGATGCCTTTACTTGATTACAAGGTGGAAAGCTGAACACAACTCTCCACAATTATGGCTTCAGAGGCAAATAATACGCAGACATCTAAAATGCTTAAGGTTCTTTTTTTTTTTTTTTTCAGATGGCAATACTAAATGTTTAGTTACTCTGAAATGCGGTTGTATTAAGTTAACTGTAAAACAGTCATGCTGAACTAATCTTTTTTTTTTTTGTGAGGAAGATCAGCCCTGTGCTAACATCTGCCAATCCTCCTCTTTTTTTTTGCTGAGGAAGACTGGCCTTGGGCTAACATCCATACCCATCTTCCTCCATTTTATATGGGATGTTGCCACAGCATGGCTTGCCAAGCAGGGCGTCGGTGTGCGCCCGGGATCCGTACCGGTGAAGCCCAGGCCACCGCAGCGGAGCGCATACACTTAACTGCTTGCGCCACCAGGCTGGCCCCTGCACTAATCTTAAGGGGAAAAAATTAAACAGTAAAAGGTACAATCAGACCTCCAGAAGTATAAAACGTGGAATAAAATGCAGACGTGTTAACCATGTGGCCGGCACATTGAGAGAAAGAGGCAGAACAACTGAAATCAGCCTTCTCACTTGTTCATTCTTGTTACATTAAAGAAATTGAGACACTGATTTTGGAAGGGTGAGGTGAGGGTATATTCAAGATGTTTAATCTCTCGGAATAAAGGGAAGATTAATGTGGCTGTGCCAGACTCTCGAGACCTCTTCCTCCAGCAGAGCTACCCCTGCATTCACATGCACCCGGGCATCTGTGGTCCCGGGGGACTCCACTTACTCACATTTCCTACAGGCAGCCTTTTAAAACTCTTTAAAAATGTTACACCAGTTGCTAAAAATTGATATCTTTAATAAGAGACAACTAATAGAAATAAATTTGCTTCCAACAGATATTGATACTTGTTCTCTTTCTCATGATTTCAACAGACTGCTTTTATAAAACTCACAGCATTCAGGTTTTAACAGACAGTTTTCATCCAGGACAAAATAAACATATATGGTCGGAGAGAAACTCTGTTAGGAATAACTTGAAATTAAAATGATTAAATTTAAGACTAAAAGTTACAGCTTTTGTCCCCCCAACATTTACAAAGAAAAAATGAGAACTCTTAAAAAACTGGAAATGACTCCAGATTATTTAAATTTTGAGTAAATTTCATACTAGCAGAAAGTATTGAAGGAACTGTTTCAAGAGACGTAAAAATAAAAATCAATAATGACTGCTTTGCATTTAAGAGCCTGTAATTTAAAAAATGCTTTTATGTCCATTATTTCATTTGTGCAATATGAAATTATGGTTTTCAACTTAATGTCATGTTTTTTAGACCAGTCTCCATTTTATCTTTAGAGGTGAAGAGATCACTAGAGTTCTGCTCATTTCTTCTGTTTCAGGTCAGTAGGACACAGCAACTTAATCTTCGTGAATAAATAGAAGAGAAATGTCTAATGAGCACCCGTGATGGAAGATGGGGCACATATTCTTCTAATTAGAGCTAAGGAGAATTTCTGGGAGAATCTGATGCCCTGTTCTGCGTCCCCGTAACATGACGTTAAGTGGGACTCGCAGTTGGCCCCACAGCTCCGGCGCTAGAGCACTGGTCTTGCGAGTGGGACCCTCCGTCCCACGTTCAGCTGAGGCTGCAAATGCAGATTCTGATTCCGGAGGTCTGGGGCGTGGCCTGCGACCCTGCATTTCTATCCAGCTCTCAGGGGACACTGAGGCTGCAGGTGCTCAGATCACAAGGCGGTGTGTCGGGCTGACCACACACATAGGAATTGCAAAGGCAGTGGTCCTAAACAGACCTGTGAGCCCAGCCTCTCCCTACACTGATGAAGGACGAAGTTAAGGAGGCCAGATCATCACAAGCCAGAGAGAAGCAAGAGTTGCCGAGAGGTGGGGGTGGGCCCCCTCTGTCACTTGAGCCTCCCCAACCGCCCCTGACCTCCACGCTGGTGAAGGGCTGCAGGAGACCATGCAGAGCCACATGAGTCTGGAGTTTGGAGGACACGGTGGACAGTGAGGCCTGAGAAGGCCGATGCTGCGCCGTCAGTGGCTGCTGGGCGCCGAATGCATGGCGGCTCTGCTGGGAGAAGCTGCACCTCTCAGGGTCCCAGAGGGTGGTTTTTTGGCACCAGATGTGGTTTTCAAGAAAGAGATGCCTGCTTGGAGTCATATAAAGAGACTTCTTCTTAGAGAGCACCCCCGCCCAGGCACGGAGTGTTCGTGGGTGCCCAGTGACTGACTGGAAATTATAAGCGACTGTCCCAAGGATAGGTCTTGCCAGTTCTCAGGTGGGAGCCCAGGGGAGCACTGAAATGCTCCCGCATATGCACAGAGCCATTTAACACCTGTCCGCCCACTGGAGAAACCCAATGCCAGGTCACACTGGTGCCAGTCAGACAGAAGAGCTGCCCTGCCCCCTCCCTTCTCCGGCATCAGCCCTGGAGGGTCTGGGGGCACCTGAGTAGGTAGGGGTGAGAACCACGTGCACTCCCCACCCGTGGGCCTGAGACGGCGAAGAGGGACGCTTTAACTGGGCATGAAGTTCTGAATTTTGAGCTTTACTTGGACTGGACTTGCTAAATTCTGAATGGACTGTCTGAGGGACTAGCCTATAGCAGGACTTTTTATCATCAGAAAACGATGAGACCTCTGGAGATTTCACAAGGGGCCCGCCTGGACAGGTCCCACAGGGGCTCAAATGGACAGAGGCTTAAACCGATTTCTGCATCCTATGAGGTGCTCTTGTTTTGTAACAGTTTCAAATATCCCAGAGGGCTAAGCTCATTACAGTAGGTCCCATCTAAAACTAGCGTGAGGATGAATTTCTCCTTATTTTACCTTTCCTTAAATATTTTATTCATTATATATATGTAATCTAATTAAATTATTAAGCAAATTAAAAATCTATTAAGTATATATGTTTTATGTGGGGCATAGTTATGATTTTTTAAATGTACCCATTTTTGACAGTCACTTGGGTTTTTATAGGAAAAAAAATTCTAAATGGAATCTCTCCCCTAGTTAAAAAGAAGTAGATGCTATCTGCTATCAAAGATAATTCTCCAAATATTAGTATCACTTCACAAAGGAAAAACAAAGTCAAGGATTTTTCCTAGGCGTATGTAGAATTATATAAAATGTGGTCTGGCTCATTGGCCGTTCCAGTCCTCCAGACCCTAGCACACCAGTGGTGCCGACCGAACTGGCCCAGTTGCTGCACCTCCGTGCCGCATGGGGTTTTCCCACTGAGGCTTCAAAGGTGCACTCTGCTTGTCCTGTGCTCCTTGAAAGGATCAACAAGCATGAATATCTGCAAGGTGGGGGGTGCATAAATTGTAAGATATGAATATCCCCTCTTCCAAATTGTGGTTTAGGTGGAAATTTGCTATAAAATTCCAGATAGAAAGACTGCCCAGTAACGCAAGCGCAGTGTCTGCACACGGAGATTTAGAGACGGGTAAAGAGCAAACTAGGCCACGGTGCTTCCTCAACTCCCAAAGCTGGTTGCCTGGATGCGGGGTTGTGGAACGGAGGCAGCGGTCCACGATAATGTAGAGCCCATTGACGTTAAACGTGGGGATGCGCTAACTGATTCTGTATTTACAACTCAAAAAAGCTCAGAAATGTTGGTGTGTAATGGTTACCTTTTTGGCAGGTGATAATTTTTCTCTGCAGCTGTAGGCACAAATCATTGAGCTGGCCGGCATGCCAGTATTTTAGAAACACTTTTCGGACACCCATCTACAACACAAACAGCAGGAAAACATTTAACAGCGTGAAGATACCAAAATAATGATGAGAAAATCATCAGGTAAGAGATAGTTCCAGAAGAGGATTAGAAGGAACAAAGCTAACAAAATGAATTCCAGTACATCTTCCTTATCTTTTTTTAACACCATTACATGTAATCACAATCCCGAAGGTTTTGTTCTAATAAGTATGTTTGCTGTGTGTACACATGGTCACTAAAGTTTGCAAACGCCTACATACTATAGCTGAAGAGGTTGCACCATGCAGTGCAGAAGAGAAACATGGGCCTCAACTCTTCGTGGGAAGATAAAACCACCCCATCAGAGAACTCTCTATTCCAGAGCTGGACTCTCATCTTTAATTGGTGATCCTTTTGTTTCCTCAACTCAAAGCAGGGAGGATGAGTCAACAAAAAGGAAAACAAACAAAAAGACCAACAATAACCATAAAGCTGACCCACAAAATTGCTTCAATTATTTTTTCCACTACACCATATATTATTATAAATTGAATGTTTATACAGCTGCAATTATGGAACTGTAGCACAAAAGAAAAACACCTGAATAAAGTTGTCCATGAGCAAAAATCTTCCAGATGCTTGCGTAAACAGTGCTGTGCAATGAACACTCCTCTCTAGAATTTTTTAAAGGGAATGTCAACAGGTTACCAAATCAGTTTCTACGAAAGGCTCTAGTGGCATGCATCTAGTCTACACGTGCTGCTGCTGAGGAAGACGGCTGCCAAAGAAACGCTTAAAAACACATAACAATAAGCCATATCCACGCATTTTAAAAATAATTTTCTTGTGTGTTCTAAGTATTCACAGAACTGTGGTAGGTGTGAGGAATGCCCTTCACAATGTAAGTGCTCACAGTCTCTTAGGGGAAGCAAACATAAATAAGTTCAGAAAGCCTGGTAAATACAAACATAAAGTGCTGGGGAAGCTCTGAGGTGATATTCTGTTAGAAAAGAAAAAATACTGCTTAGGCAAACCTTGTGATATGTTCATAATTATATTCTTAGCACTTGAGACAAACACCATTAAGATGAGAGGAAGACTAACAGGTGTGCTCCCAAGCATGAGCTGGGGACATTAAAACGATAACACCCCACAGCCTGTGTGATACATCACAATGACACCCGAAGCTTGCCTGCATGTACACACCATTAGGTACTGGAAAGGTTTATAGGTTAGACTTGCCTTGTCTTCAGAGTACTTGGCCAAAGGTGGTTTATGAACCTTTTCACATGGAAACTGAGTTTACTCCAAACATATTTCATCACTTCCCATCTTTCTATCTAACTCTTCCCTTAGCCATGATCTGTTGTCTTAATGAAACACACAGTTTTGTAAGAGATTGGGACCTGAGTCTTGCATTATGGCAGTCAGCCTAGTTAGATCAATGGGGAAGCTCTCAACTACTGTCCTGGTCCAGAGACCCCTGGTTGACTAGATGTCCTGCCTCATTTAGTTTTCTTTTAGTTGGTTGAAATTTGAGACAGTTCCCTGGGTGGGTGGCTGTAGAGAGTTGTTACTTTTTTTCTCATCGTATTGCCATTCTCTGTCTCTAGTTATTTTCCATAATTCATAGTCTTTTTTTTCTCCCTTCCCAACTGCTGACTTCTTTTGGCAGTCAACAGGAAGAACAGTTGGTACTGTCTGTGAGCGCTGCAGAACAAATCTGTGAGACAGGCACTGGGAAGGAGGGAGCATGTCATCTCTCTGTTCATCACTGACTGTGGTATGTAACTCATTGTGGGAAACTAAATCCCAAAGGCAAAATTCATGCAAATCTGGGTTCCCAAATGAAACTCCAAAGGAGTGATAGCCAACAAGACTACACAGTGCCTGGAATCAGTAATGATCATTGGGGGAGCTAATACATAGAAGGAGCCCGACATGGGGAGAAAAGAGCTGGATTCGAGTTCCACTCCCTTAAGTAAATGGAGACGCTGGCCAGAAAGGGAGTCGGATAGGATGATCTCTTACAGTGACATTTCTAACGGCCATTCAAAAAACCAAAGTAGGTTTATCTTCAGAATTGTGCTAGATTTTGGGGATACAAAGGAGGACTCTCTCCTCAAGGAGCTCATAGTTTACTGGGGAAGATCAGCAGTGAGCAAATGCAGCAAGAATACTTGCTCAGTGCGACGACAGAGTTACACCCAAGGACCATCAGAGAGGAGGGGGTGATCAAGGTGGGATCAGGTAGGATTCACTGAGAAGTATGTTATCTAAGCCATTTAGTCTTGATGGATAAGCAGGAGTTTTCCAGGGTGTCTAGGGACAGTGGGAGAAGATGAATGTGGGGTAGAAAAGCTAGCACGTGAAAGGCAAGGAGCAGAAAACAACAAACTGCCTTGGAGCACAGCTGTGGGGAGTGACGAGGAAGAGTGACGGGGAGGGAGAAGGCTGCGCATGTACCTGGTGGCAAATTCGTGCAGAGAATTCCAGGAAAAACGTGGACATTGCCCTACGAACAACGTGGATACACTGGAAGATTTAAAGAAGATCTGACTCAAATTTTACAAAAACAATTTTTGAAATTATATTTAAAATTTACAAAGCTGCTTCTTAAAACTGTCTGGAGAATGGATTTTTGGGTTTGGCTTTGGGAGGTAGTTGGGGAGGCAGGAAAATATAATCAATCAACAATTTGGGTTTGGAAGATTCTACAACTGCTGCTTGTCTGCTGGCCAACTCCTATTTATCTCTTATGACTGAAATCAAACCCCATCTCCATTATTAAATTTTTATACCCATTTCTCCACTTCCGGTAGGGCTTTGATGACTTTCATTTGTGTTCCCAGAGCACCCTATGAATGATTCCTTATTATTCTTATATTGCATGGCATATTTGCCATTATACATATATATAAAATTATATTAATATTACTATATATTATATATGTAAACACACACACACATCTTCTGAAGAATACGAAGATATATTCTTAAACTTCACAAGTGGTAGGGATGTGGGGAGAGGTGATTCAGATTAGAGACAGAAGATGAGGTATTGGGAAGTCCTGGTATAAGATGAGTCATAGAAACAGATAATAATGTCTTCAAGGATGAAAATAACGTATGATGACAATGAAAACATAGGCCAGACCCTGAAGTTATTCAGCAAGCTGGGCATAAGTCATGGAAGTCTGTAGGTGATAGAATAAATGATGGAGGGAGTAAATGTAAAAAGAAAAGTGGAATGAAATTGGTCCATGAATGATGTAGACATAAAACTTAAGGTTGGGGAGCGATGATTCAGCTGACCCCCTCCCCCACCAAGACAAAGAAAGTGAGAAAAAGTGAAACCTCATAATAGAGTATTTTCAGGAAATAGCCAATTTTCAGTTCATCTATGGAGGCTAAATTAGAAGAGGGGTAAATATGGATGAAGTGGATTTTTTTCACGATATATTAGAGATCTCATAGGAGTCGATAGTGGGTAGTTAAGAAGTGATCTGAGTGTTGCACGCTGATTTGCATGTCAGGCCAGACTTGGAGATAGAAAAAAGGAGTTCTGCTGGGAGCCATGGATTGGGATAATGACAGAGGAGGAGCAGGGTGGGAGCACGAAACATAGGACGTGTGCAAGGGAAGGTGGAATGCAGGCAGACACATGTCACGGTGGGAGCCAGAAGATAGGCCAACTCCCAAAGCTGCTGGAGAGCTTTTGGTGTGGCTGTGCCCATGAAAACTCCCCCTGTGGAGGTAAAATCAAGGGCTTTATAAGTGGGGAGGGCTTCCGGGCTTCTGATTCATTGGACGTAGGAAAGGCTGGAAGTATGAATCTCCATTGTAAGTATCCCGCTAAGACAAAACTAAAAACTTCATGGAAATGACTCGTTATTGTGCTACCATCACATTCAGATGATTAAAAATTTTTTTTCATTCCACTATTTGGTTTTACTTTACAGTTATCCAATGGACTAATTTATTTATTTATTTATTTATTTTTTTGTGAGGAGATCAGCCCTGTGCTAACATCTGCCAATCCTCCCCTTTTTTTGCTGAGGAAGACTGGCCCTGGGATAACATCCGTGCCCATCTTCCTCCACTTTATATGGGACTTCGCCACAGCATGGCTCACCAAGTGGTGCTTCGGTGTGCGCCCGGGACCTGAACCAGCGAATTTATTTGTTTTATTTTTTATCATACAATTTATTTGTGGATTGGCAATATTTGGAGATGCCCATTGGAAATTTTAACATTTGACTTTGCAGGTCTTTTAGAGATGTCATGTGTGTAGTAAATGTTTCTTCTCTCCTTAAAGATCGAAATTAGCCATTTAGTAGTATTTTGAATTTATTCCTCAGAAAATATTCTGGATAATGCATTTTAGTCCTCAAGTCCTCTGCTATCACTGACACTAAGGACTAGTGGGGGCTTAAATCTGGGAATCTTTCTTTATCAGGAAAACTCAGACAAGATCAGATGAATTCTAAATTTTCAGGGATTTCCATTGTCTGTTAATGATGTTGATCAGGAGAAAAGTGTTGGCCATTTTAATTTTTTCTATGGAATGAATTCATGTGAAGTTACTCAGTAATCAATGCCTTAGTGTGCTATATCAAATCCAACAAATTAGGGTTCATCCAAATGAGACCAAATGTTCAAATCACCTACATTCTTGATTTTAGCTGCATTCTGTTATGAAAAGAGTTTCTCACAATGAGAGAAAAGGAGAGGTTGAGACGTTCTCCTACTAAGCCCTCTCCCGGTGCGCTCTCTAGGCGCAGAGTGTTCTGATCTGATATTAAAATGTTAATGTCATTCTGACTCCTGTAAAAGTAAACCATCTGTGAATTATAGTCATTGCTATTTTTATTAGAAAACCAGTAGGATTTTTTTTTTGAGGTGACAGATTTTAAAAGATTAAACAGAATTGTCATTGATGACTTCCAAAGCTTCAATTACCGCCACAGTTTTCAGACTTTTTTAGAGGAGTAGGCTGCGGGAGCACAGACAGCTGCTGGAATGGCGGTTGAGATGGAGTTTAGACGGCCTGAGGCTGTACTAGAGAGAAAGAGCAAGTCACCTGTGAAGCTGCTCTCTTCTCCTTCTCCTCCCCTTCCTCCTCCTTCTCCTCCTCCTCCTCCTCCTCCTCTCTGATTGCTGCTTCCAACCGCAGAGATGCAGAGACAGAGGAGGGTGGCCAAGTTTGCATATAGAGGTTGCCCTCCTGTAGAGAGGTAGGGGGACCTGCACTCCTGGTTTCCATGGCAATCCTGGGATCTTGCAGGAGTTACACACTACTGGCCTCGCCTTTTCAGGAACATCCCCCATTCAACCACCCCTCACTGTCTGGGAGACCATGGGCAAAACTATCTTCAGAGTGATCTTTCTAAATATCAATCTCATTCTGTTACTTTCGTGCTTAAAATTATTTAATGGCAGGTCATGATTTTCAGGATAATGTTCAAACTCTTGAAATATTTACTAGACTTTTTATAGTATGGGTCTTTTTCAATCATTCAGTTTTATCTATTCTCAAATCATATAATATTTCTTGCTGTTCCAAAATAGGAACTTGTTTTTCTCCTCTGGCTTAACATATACTGTTTCTTTTTTCTTCAATACCTTTCTCTAAATCATCTACTGGATAAACTCCTATTCAACCTGTAAAACACAGATGGCTTGGTGAACTCTCAGTTTAGTGTGTACCTTATAATAATGAATTCATTATAATAGCATATCTATGTCAATAATGTACCTTAGATATCTCTCTATAATACCACTGATTTCTTGGTTTTGTCATTATTTGCATACCTGTCTGAATACTCAACTTTGCTGTGAGATATTTGTAGGCTGGGATAATGTTGGAAAAATATGAAGTCATAAGTTACATGCATTAAGTTGAAGGAAATGAAAGTAAATGACATGATAAAATGGAGAAGGCAGAATTTCAAAGAAAGAGATTATAATGGACACTAGCTATAACATGAACTCAGATGTTAAAAAATTAATCCACTTTAAATAATTAAATCTTAAAGAATTAAATCTGTTTAAACCACTTGAATTCATTCATTTTATAAAAATGCACCTAATGCAGTTCAAGAAAACAGGTGTTAAATTTTGTACTTCTGGTGCCACCACATTTCTGGTATATGATTATCACAAACCAAAAGCTAGAACTCACCTCGTCCTCTAATTCTTCACCTGCTCTTTGACTCACCTTGCACATTGCCTCCAATCTATCAATCTTCCAGAAACTTTCAATGATTCCATGTTGCCCATAAGCTAAAATGCATACTTTTGGGTTAAGCATTCAAAGCCCTCCATAATATGATCTTTATTGATCTCTGAAGAGCTAACACTTTTACTCCTCTAAAAGAGATGCTATTTACTGTTATTTTAACTCCCCACACACTCCCCGAGAACAGAAAACCAATGTGAGACTTCTATAGACACCAGCAAGGGCCTAGAGCATTCTTATGCAGAGAGTTCTCATTGACTGATGTCAGTGTTATGTTGACTACTATCCCTTTATATCCATGTCTATAATTATTGGAATGTTTCATTAATAATTACCATAGATTCTATTTTAATGAGAAATAGTTTACAGTAAATGAGTATTTTTTTGCTGCAAAAAATTTTATTATTACTGAGAAGAAATTAATCTTTAAAAATTTTCATCTCTCTTGATCTAAAAAAATTATCTTTGTTCTAATAAATACTTCCCATTTAAAGACAAAATACATAATATCATAGTTGCATTAAAAGTAGTCATCTTCCTTCACTATAATACTAGCGTTCCAAAAAAAAGCCCTGGTATCTCTTAAAGTGCCCTACCCATGTAAATCTGCTCCCAGTTTTTTAAATCTCTTTATTGATGATGATGTGAACGATATATTGTTATGTGTTTTGATGTCTTCATCACTCTCCCACCTGACTTGTTTTCCTTCCTGCTGTTCTGAGAATGTCACTGTACTCCTTTAAAACACTGTTCTTTCTACTTTTACCATGCAAAGAGCTTTCTGTAGCTACCACGTAATCTCTTCCAAACAGAAACAGCCCCCGAACTCCAGCATTTCCACATGAGTGCTATGAACAGTCCTTCACTCATTCCTGGTTCTATATATTTTCAGATAGCTCTCAGGTACATCCTATCTTAAATCATTCCTGATTTTCCTTGTCTCACATTTATTCATCCATCTATCCTATCATGTGGCTGTCTTTTCCATCTATTCACTCATCAGTCATTCATCTGCCCACCCATCTACCCATCCATCCATCCATCCATCCATCCATCCATTCATAAATCGAACATTTGCCAAAGGCCTTCCTGATACCAGGCACTGTGCCAGGCTTTAGGACCTCAAGGATGAATAGAATGCGGTCTGTCCTTTCAAGAAGCTCAGTAAAACAACCATTTAACTAAAATTTATCTTCTCCAGGCTGAATTCCCATATTTCCCCCATTTGCTTGTTTCTTTCATTAAGTTTCTAAGGATGATCATTATTGTGTGTGTATATTTTATTATTAATATTTCAATATTTTACATTTTCATGGTAGTTTTAAAAAACTACTAAATAGAAATATTCTAATGTTCAGCCTGGCTCTGAATGTACTTTTAAATATCCTCTAAGGGTACATTTATACTAAAATACAAGTTCTCTTTGTTATAAATAGACTGTTCTTGAAGTTTAACTTCAACACAGAAGAGATAATTACAGCCACACAGATCTAACAGAGTACCGCATATTCTGGTATTTGAAGAAGGTGGTTTGGCTCAAATTACATATAATTACAGGTTAAGAAAAATTCATTACTCTTACCTAGAACAGTATGACCCATACAGCAAGCAGTGATGAATAAAAACTACTATTTTGAGCTTACTAGTAAATTACTCACTATGTGATTCTATATATTATTTCATTATGGAAATCATATCGATACGGTCAAGAGTGCTTAAAGAGCAAATCTCTTCCTCTCAAAGTGACACATTGTGAAAAGCAAACCAAAACCAAACCCAAGCAAGGCTGATTGGCCTCAAAACCAGAGAGGAAAGTGCATTGGATAAGTCAATGTATTCATTTAAGGAGCACCTTTATTCTCTCTTCTTTATAAAATAGCCTCGATAATGTCAATAATAATCACCTGCCCCATGGAATGTGTATGTTATAAATGATTAAAAGCAGCATAAACATAATCACAGCTCATTGTACCTACTGGGGCGTGTACAGACACATACACTGGTGGCCCTTCCACCACCAGCATCTGCCAACTTACTGCCAGATATGTATTTTGATGTTTGCTTTACTTCTAAAAATAGGTATACTAATGGCACCTCATCCTGGGTGTCTGATCTTATACTGTTCATGATACTAAAAAATACTTACATAGCTTTCCTAATTTTTCCAAATATTTGTTCTGTGGTGTGTTCATGTTCGCTTTGAGACTTATCTACATTTATTTTTGTGAACCATCTTCTGCTTTCAACAACTAGAGGACTGGGTCTTTTCCATGTTTTAGAGTTCCACACATATTTTGTGCAGCAAATTCACACTTGTTCATAAGAGCTTGAGCATAGTCCTGACCTAAACTAATAGGTTGGTTTTATAGGAGATTCCACTCTTCAAGTCAATACAACTTAATAGGCCCACTTGTCAAAGGCCACCATGAGGTTCTCTCCTGTCCCTTCACTGCCTCAGCTACCCTCTTTGTTCCGTCTCCCAGGGCTCTGTCTCATGTGGGCTACTATATCAGTTTGCTAACTGGTTTCCCAGCTCTATTCTTACTCTTCAACAATACATTTTTTCATATTTAAAGCATGAATCAGATCATGTTCCACCTCCTTTCCACTGTACTGATAGCCTCCCATTGAACTTAAACTAGAATGTTGAGCTTTGACTTACACCAGGTCCTGCTGACTCTGGCCCCTGCTTGCCTCTCAGTACCCATTCTCAATGTGGTGATTCTGCCCCCAGAGGGTGAAATTGATTCCTGATCAGCAAAAACACCTTTAGCTATTACAAGGTTTGTGGCATATAATGGTGCTTAATAAAGGCTTGTTGAATGACTAAATAAATCAGGAATTGGGGAAAATTAGATTGATAAATAAGAGATGGAAATGGATTACGCACAGGCATAACCACCCTTTTTTCAGTCATTGTTAAGAGACACATTTTGCCAAGGAGGATTGATCATTGAAGGGCCACAACCATTGTAATAGCTAAGACACTTTTTTGCCCCCCAGTACTAAATTCTTTAGCGATTCTCTCATTAATTTTTCTCCTTAGTGGAGCAATAATGAAATAATAAACGTTGACAAACACAGCCCTACAGCACCACATCTCGCCTTCTCACCAGGTTCTCAGGGCTCCAGCCACCCTGCTCCCATCAGTTCCCTCAGGCTGCCTTCCTCTCAGGGTCTTGGCACACACTGCTCCTGCCCCCAGACCCCACCTCCCTGCCCATCACATAACTGGCTCCTTCTTGTCCTTCAGATCTCAATCTACATGTGTTTGTCTTGGAGATGCCCTTCATGACCACTGCCCTGTCTAAACTAGTGTTCCTGTTGGTTCCCTCCCAGGGAGGATCCTAACCTGTAATTATTAGTTGACTGTTGCTTCTTCCCACTGGACCGTAAGGCCTGTGGAAGTGGGATGTGCCATTAGTTCTTAATATCGCATCACAACTGCCTTGTGTAACTTCAGGGACATAAAGGGGCTCCATAAATGCTTGTTAACTCCATCAATCAACCAACCTGGAGTTACAGGAAATTAGGCTGATTTCTAAGACACGAAAGTCAGATTAGGAATAGGCATAGCCAGTTTTCACTTAGCAATTTTTAAGTGCCAGATATTATACTAAGCCTTTTGCATAATGAAACCGAGAGGAAAAATATAAAATTACTTTACAGGAGAAACTATCACACATGTCAGCAAGGCTTGACTGTGGATACTTTCATTTCCAAAGAGAAAATGTGACAACAAGTGGGAGGTTTGTTCATTCATTCATCCAACAAACGCGGGTAGAGTGTCTACTCTGTGCCAGACCCTGCAGGGATGTGATACTGAAACACACACACACACGTGTGTGAAAACATATAAGAAAAAAAGGGATGAAATATTTGCCCTCAATGAGGTTCAGAGTGAAAAGGGAGTGAGACACACTGACCAAGAATCAAATGTCTGTAATGTTATTTTTAAAAACTGAGTGAGTGAATACACATCAGACATTTGGAGTCATTCTCTCCGGGGAGTTCAATTATGGGTGATCTATTTTCTTCTTTAATCTTCCTTATTTTTCAAGTTTCTCATCAAGAATGAATACTACTTTTATGACAAAAATGTGTTAAAATATATGTGTATGTAAATGTTTAGTACAAGAGAAAAAAGGAAATGAATATATATGCATATATATAGTAATTCCCAGTTACAATGCACATAGTACCAAGAGATACTCTTAGATCCCTAATTTTTATTATTTTCAACATTAATAATTCCAGAGAAAGAGAAGCAATATGAGAATTTTATAGGCTATTTTCTGGCTGGTACTTACAGTTGATTTATGAAGTGCTCCTTGAGTAATAAAACAAAGGTTATAAACCATTAGTTTATTGTACTAATAAGAGCCAAGGGCTCTAATACAATTGTCTTACCTTAGAAGGTGTAAAAAAAGGTGGAGGGTGCTTAAAACTGTAACAGTTTCTTGCTCTTACTTTTATTATCTTTTCTCTACTGTACTATTTTAGATTAATGAAATAGTAAATCCTTTATCCAGCTGATTTTATTTAATGTTATGGTAAAAATGTTAATCTTGCAATTCTTAGCACTGTAAGAGTGAATCCTTCGAAGACCATATATTTTACAAAGACATACAATGAAATCTAGGCCATTCTTTGAAAATTATGGTAGAAGATGATATAGAAAATAATTATTGTAAATATTTTTTGTTAGTGAATAAACACAAATAGGAAAAGTATATTTCGTCAAAATTTGGGGTTTGTCTTTTGTGAGTCACACGCACATGCACACAGGAGAGTATGCCCACATGAAATATGTGGGTAGTTGAGATGAAGTTGAAGTTCTAATTTCATTTCTAAATCCTGTCTGTATAATCGTGAATAAGTCACCCAAATCTTCCTATGTCTGACTCCTCATCCTTAAAATGTTAGAGGAGATGTCAAATCTCTCTAAGGTTATAATCTAAATTTCTCCTTCCACGATTTCCAGTAACAGATATCGTGAGCACCTTCTCCAAAGGGTCCTCACAGGACACTCTCCTTCCTGCCCACTGAGCTCCCCCAACCCCAAAGTTCTAGAAATCTGTTAGAAATGGCAATGCAACTGTCGCTGTGAAAACTTTCCTAAGTGGGGCCAGCCGTCCCCAGCGCTGACTTTCCTGGGCTCGCTGCGAGCCTGTGTTCTGAAGCGGCACCCCTGGCATCGCAGGAACTGACTCCGACAGATTTGTGTCTCCATTCGTCATCCCTCCAGATGGCTCCAAAATGAATATAGCATTCAAATAACTACACAGAAGAAACCGTCCTATAACCAGTTGATTCATATAAAATGTGTGAAAATCAGATTATACCATTTATTTTTCCACTTAGAATTAGTTTCAAAAGTTTTCACTTTACATAAATGACATAACAAGGCAAAGCACGCATGTTCCACGGGCCGAAGTACCTGCCAGTCGCTTTCTGTAGCTTCAAGAATTCGGGGCAGAAAGAGATTGATTAAATGCTCATAGTTCTGGAGGGATTATTTTCAGTTACCTTAAACTAGGACTGAATGAAAAATGTATATATTTAGATAAATAAAATACCTGAATAATTAAAAAACAAATATCAGAAGGTTAATAACTAGTGGCTTGGGGCCAGCCCGGTGGTGTAGTGGTTAAGTTTGTGTGCTCCACTTCAGCGGCCTGGGGTTCTGGGGTTCGCAGGTTAGGATCCCGGGGATGGACCTACACACTGCTTATCAAGCCATGCTGTGGCAGCATCCCATATAAAGTAGAGGAAGATGGGCACGGATATTAGCCCAGGACCAATCTTCCTCAGCAACAAAAAACAAAAACAAAAAAACCCAAAAAACTAGTGGCTTAATTAGTTTGTTTTCAAACTATGACTTAATTCAAACCATTTGGATTTTTTTCCACATACGAAGTAATTCACAGACTCTTTGTTTCATCAAGAAAAATATCTGGTGAGACAGAAAACAATAATGGAAGTTAGTCATGTACAGTCTACTCAAATCATCTCAAGAACCTTCCATTCCTCTTCAAACAACTTACTTAAATTCTGCCTTGAAATAAGGACAAAGCCCTGACTAGTCCACCATATTTTTAAATATGTTATTTCACAAACATAAACTAGAAACCACCACCAAGTGGGACTCCTTTCCAGCCACCACCTCGTCCTAATCTTACTTCACTTTTCTTCAACATAAGACCACCTTATGTCAAAGCAGCAATGCTGAGTACGTTAAGCAAATAGCAACACGGATGAGTCTTCCAGTGGTTACCAGTTCGAATCACGTGAAAGAAGTCTGCAGATTCCTTTGAGAAGTAAGGGCTAGTGGTGTAAAATACACAATAGGTGAAGTATTATTTGAAAGCAAAATAGCTTTAGACAAAAACAGCCAGTGTAATTTACAGTTTTTTCACAAATGCTTAAAATAATTAATTTCACCTTATATAATATTCTACTTAAAGTATTTATGTAGCAGTCACAAATTCTAAAAATCATTTTTAGTTACAGAAGTAATGTATGAATACATTTGTCTTCTAAACATAGATATAAGCTAAAATTCCATTTGACTATCATCTCAAAACAATTAACTAGATATTACCACTGTTAGGTTTTTGTTGTGAATTATTCCAGATCTTAAAGATTCTTAAATGTCTATGTCCCCATGTGAAATATATACTATGGTTTGGTGGTTTCTTACTGACAAAGACTCATTTACTGGCCCAGCATATACACACGGAGTGTCCACCATGCATGTTTCTCTGTCCTCTCTGTTGGAGACACAGCAGTAAACTCGACAGATGCAAATCCCTTCTGAAGGAGCTCACATGCTAGTGGAGGAGAGATAATCAACAACTCTGTAGAATATGTGCAAGCTAAGGAATAAGAATAAACCAGAGAGAAGGAGCAAATGCTGCAGGGAGGTGGGGGTGCTGGAAATTTAAAATATGGTGCAAAAGCATATTGAGCAAAAGCATACTCATCCCCCGTTCCCTCCTCCCCTTGGCAAAATATGTGTACTTCAGTCAAGTGAGTGTAACCTCATGTCCACCGAAGACACTTTGAGCTAGTCCCCAGGAGCAAGCTTCGGACCCACAATTTCAAACTATTTATTCTCTGAGCACGAGGGAGTTGGTTAATTATGTTTTCAACTCTCCTCGTTGTTGTATGTGTGCACTCGCTGCAAGGAACTTATGTCTTTTTATCTGAATGTATTTTAAAGCAGTAGGTAGAATAACGAAAGAATAAATCATGGACTGAATGGGCCACTTTATGTATTCAGAGAGAGGAGCCATCCATCATCACAAAGGAAATACCAGTGTGAGCAATATGGTAATAAATACCAATATGAGCAAAGACTGGCATACTGCAAACTGGGTGGATTTACTAAAATAGCTTAGTAAGACTGTTCTCAAACCGCCTTTGCTCAAGTGGGGAATGTGAAGCGAGTATTACCCCGACTCGCATCTCAACCAGCACCACCCATGAGTTGTCTCCACCCGGGTAAAAACCAGCTCTCAGCTCTCAGAGCTAGGATACATATCAACACTATAGAAAGTCAAACCCTTCTTCACTCCATTCCAGTTCTTTTTCTCCCTCTTCTCTTCCTTTTCCTTCCCTCCCCTTTCTCCTTCTCCCTTTCTTTTCACGATGCAGTTAGGAACTGGAGACCAAAGGTGCTGTGCTATTTAAGGGTCAGTTGGCTGACAGTTTGGGTGAGAAAGATTCTGATGAGCATCGGCCTGGGCCTGCAACAGGAAGCAGTCAGCTTTGCTTTTCCTTCATCTACCGGGTAAATGATAGACATAAAAAAGACACTCACTACAACAAGTAATCTGCTCCGACTAATAAAGGAATATGTAAGTGCCTTTGATCAAAGCTCCCACTGTGAGGCATAATCTGTGCCTTTCAAGTTCTGTAATCCGAAGAAAAGGAGTTTAGATGCTTACATTAAAAGATATAGATCAAGTTAAATGCAGTGGAAAGAACATGGCACAGCAAGACCCAGATGCTGGTCTCGGCAAAGTGGCCTTCTATTGAAACTAAATATTAACTGCAGCCAGTATTTTGATCAGTATGCTGATCTCTAAGACTCTATTGACTCATGTCTAAAATGAGGTCATTACTGCCCACCCTGCCTACTTTCCTTTTTCTGCAGAGTTGTTATGGGGCTCAAATGGAATAAAGCAAAAAAAAAAAAAAAAAACTATGAATGTTGTAACACATTCTGTAGACAAGAGAAATCATTATTCCTGACATATTAAAAGTTGTAGTGCCTCACATACGGACTCCAAACCCACAACTCCATAAAGAATAAATAGCTCGCCTGGATTGGTAAACAAACACAACAGCAGGGAAGATCAAATGTCTCCCCTCATCTGAAACAGGGAATGCGGGTGTTCCCCACCACTCACAGCACTGCCACAGCGTACAAAAGTATGGCAACTATGGACTTAGAGTACCACACTGATGACTCAAAGGCTTTCCTGCACAGGGGCTGATTAATGCTAAGGAGAGAGGGAGAAATCTCACATGATTGCCAAGACTCATCAGAGCAACAATAAAAGGAATATATTTTTAGTTAAGAGAACTGATATCCTAGCTAACACTCTATGCACGTTCACACAGCAAGAGATGACTCCAATCCCTTCTGTCTTCTAGCATTGCTTTTAAAAATACGGAAAAGAATAACGATTAATTCACGCTAACCATTCAAAGCCAAAGGATGAACATCGACTGCTTAATAGAAACATACTTCGTAACTCTTAGCAATTTGGGAATCACGCTACAGACACAATAACCATCCACTAGGTCCTTACTGTTGCTTCAGTCAGACATCTATTTAATCCTTGTCCTGACTAAACACCCAGAAGAGAGTAATAGCAACTCTTCCTGTAACCATCGACACATTTCAAACTAACGCTGTGCTTTTAAAACTGAAGAGTCTAACTTTCTAGGACAGGAATACATGATTTTTTTAAAAATTCTTTTTCTGTCTGACTTGCAAAAATAAAGTGAAATATAAGTAAGCCTTATTTCTATGAATTCAATGATTTCCCTTACAGGATAAAGTATACGAAAGGTTACATCTTGGAGAAGCTGAGCACAGCAGCCTTTCCTAGACTGCTGGATATGGAACACACAAGCACACATGCTCAGTGAATGAATGAATTTCTCTTTTTGGTCTCATATTTTCAGCCTCCTTTGGGGAGTGAAAACATGAGGGCAAATGGACTTAGTGCAATGAAATAGTAGTCCTGTCCCATTTTTTATTTTGATGCACTTTTTCAAAAAGTCTCAATGTGTGTTTCAATTTAAAACCACCTTCAGTTGCAATTTCAGGTTACCTAGCACGCACAGAAATGGGGAAGGAATGACGGCCAGTGGGCACCAGCTTGTCTCCCAGCCACCTCCCACGTTCGACCCCATACTCTACCCAGGTGTCTCGGAGGACTGACAGCTGGTCAGGTATTGTGGTTGCTGCCAGGCACTTTCTTAGTGGAAGAATTATTCCAGATTCTCTCACTTTTTTCCTACAACTCAAGCTTCTTTCTCAACATTAATAGAAAAATTATTCTCATCTGAGTATTCTTTAAAGGAAAAAATACAAGAAAATCTTAGTGTTACGTATTCATGAACCACTACTATCCAAATATTTACTTGAAAATTCCAGCAATGATTCATTAGAAATGACTTCGGTTACCTACAAGCTCGATTAACAGTTCTATACGTGAACCTACATCTTATGTCACTGACCGAGAGTGGTTAGCTGACATCATTCTGAGTTAGTAATTCCTCCTTCTTCCTTCTTTTTTTATCCAATCTTTCAGCACGGATGTGCATCCATGACCACACAGACTGTGGGAGCCTCCTCCTTCAGACTGTTACTTAAAGTTCAACTCCATTATTAGTTAAAGAAAAAAAAAGAAAGAAAAGGGGGAAAAGATAATAAAGAAAGAGATTGGGTGGCACAGACAATTAAATCATTACTCATCAATGCTGAAATTCTACGTTTTTAGTTCTCTGTCAAAAAGGATGAGCGAGCTAGTGTCAATCCAGTATTCTCTACCTGTGTCATCTAGATTGGGCCACTTTCAGACAGATTCAGCAATTCTGAACATTCTGTTTGTGTCATTTCTGACGTGAAGCCCTTGTTTTTGGCCTCTCCAATTGTCATACATTTTCACTTACAGATGTTCTCCCTATCATTTTTTAAAATAAGATTCACGTCTGCTTTCCAGTAATTATTCTGTCTTGCCAAAGCTATAAGCCACCATGCTCTTTGCTGCCTTTTGGTTGTTTTATAGGTAGACACTTCCAATAATTCCTGGTGTTGTGGACTTCATTGTTTCTCATTATTGTTCCAAGATTACCTTCTCAATTCTTTTAAGTTTCAAATCTCCTCTTCCTAACACTAGTCTCAGAGGGCGTTCTGATGTTGTTTGAGGTAATAAACAAAATCCACAACTGCGCCCCACTGTTTGTGGGGAGCATTTATCTCCCTTGTGATTTGTCTTGTGTTACTTCTTCCTTCTGGAAGTCCCGCTATCCCTCGGGTGGGTCCCTGGACTCTGCTAACCAAGAAGATCACAGAACGTAATTCAACGTTTCCAATTATGAAGCTTTTGCCATTGAATGAGGTTGAAAGCACAGTGACATTTTCAGTGTGTGGTAGGAGAGAAGCAAAAGAGAAACAGAAAAAGGGGCCTAAACAAGACGTGGCGGGCCCGGGAAGTCCTAGTCTGGGAACACGTGTGCGATCTAGCTAGGAGCCAAGAAATCAACGCTCAGTCCTCATATTTTGGTTTCTCTGACATCAGCTACCTTTCAGATACTTCAAAAAGCTTTATGACAAAGTTGAATCTGAGACATGGGAAAACTGAATGCCCCTTCAGGATTTTCGTCAGCACCGTGAAAGGAGCCATGGCTTCCCTCACCTGTTAGCTGTACGCTCCTAAAGCCAGTAAATTAGAAAGACTGATGTGTTTCCAGGGAGAACACTCAGTGTCTCACCCTGCCAAACACATCAAAGCAATCTGTTTTTGCCAGGGAGACTGGCGGCTCCCCACAATGACTCAGCCACTTACCTAAAATCCTAACCCGGTCTGTTCGTAGCCCGTAGGTCACTAACCTGCCAGCCTTGTAATTTACACTGCTGGAGGACAAGTCGACATTTCTCCTCGGCAGACAGTTTCTTCTTCTCACCCCGGAGTGTATCGGCCAGTGGTTTATACCTGTGAAAAGCAGCAGGGACACAGAAGCCATGACTGAATTTGTCAAGCAAATGATTATAGTCCACAAGGTCATCTTTTTTACACTGTTTCTTAAATTTTCCTCCAGTCTCACTTTATCCCGCGAGTCACCAAATCTCCATCCATTGTGCATTTAACATTGTACAACTGTGAAACAACCATTATCTTGTACAGGAGAAATTATTTTAAAAATGAGTCAAATATATTTTTCAATCCTTTAACGTATGTTTAACACTGTCATGGTGTGATGCAAACCGTTTATCAAAAGAAACTTTGAAGAGAAAGAAAATCTATTAGTTTACATTTAAATACTTAGAATGCTCTTAAAAATACACCTTTTAACAAATTACAGCATTCTTTATTACCATGTGAGAGTGAATCTAGATGAGTTAGAATCTATAACAAATATAAAAATATCCATAAGTTTTGCTCAAGTGGAGGCAGAGCAGCTTCCTCCTCATATATTAGACATTGAGTATTTTAAATCTTCTAGAAGGAAATTTTACTTTTTTGGAAAATTTCTCTGAATAATTAACTTCCATTCCCTAGCTGATATTCATGGCAACATAATGGTTTCCTATGGATTTTTAAAACATGCCTTTCAAAATTACATCACTCATTTTAAAAAATCTGCGTCAAATTTCCCTTTACACTTATGTATTTAACCTGACATATAAGCAAAACCGCATTAGAAGGAGAAGAAAGAGGAGGAGGAGGGGGAGAGAAAGGAGTAAAAGAAGGAAACAGCAAAGGTCTATGCAGCTCTGTCTGGTTGCATTGTGTGTTTACGGTTCTCACGTTGGGCTGCTCTGGGAACTCAACATCAAAAGTTAAATCACCTAAGTTTCCTGTAAAATATCTTAGCTTTTCATCTAAAGTTTGTTGCAGCACATTTGGCACCTTCTAAAATGAATTCCTTGTTTACTTAGGGCAATGAAGGAAGGAAGTGCATTGCCTGCACATCTTTATTTTCCACCCTCCCTCCGAGCAACCACTGAGAGTACTGGACATGTCCCACTGACAGCCACACCGGATTTACACACACTTCTTTATTTCTGCAAGTGCTGCAGAGAAATGTGGTGCCCGGCACGTGGGCCAATGCAGCAGTAACTGTGGGCGAATAACATAGACTGAGAAAATATACCTTGTTGACTTTTTCAGTAGCAGACATTTATTTCCTTTCTTAAATCCTTAGCATTGTCACTGAAAATTTAGCATATTATTTTTCCTGGATTGAGAGCTGTCATAATCTTGCTAGCCATGAGTCAGACAAAATAAATACATCAGCATCAGCAACAACCCTTCCTTCTCATATATAGATTTTTGCTCACGTATCAAACTCAGGGTACAGGAGGGTGTAAAAATAGCAAGTAACAGAGACTGAACATGAAATTGTAGTGCCGGAGGCGAGGATATGAAAAATCTTGCTCATCATTTTGATCACACCGAATGGACTGAAATGATCTATGGTGACTGAAGTATTCAGTGATTTCACTCTTGGTTATAAGAGGCAAGATTGTGATTTCCTACCCAGCAGGCACAAGTTGGTATCTATTTGTTTTTACTGGTCATATTGTAGTTGCTGCAGTAAAAAAAAAGGTATTTCCAGGGTAGAACAGCGCAGACCAAATGGGTGTAATGGAGTATGTGTGTGTGGAGGGTCAGGAACTGGGAGTAAAGTGTGCAGGGGGCAGTGGGGTGGACTGCCTAAAAGGTTATGGGCATCCCCAAAAGATGCTGGTGCATGGCCTCAGTGCATCGGTGAGCAAACAGGGATTATGTTTTATAATGTTTGAGTGGTTCAAAGGTGGCAAACTGTACAATGTCTTCGAATAGGAAAGGACCTGGATTAGGGATCCAAACACAGCTTCAGGTTCCAACTTTGCAGCAAATTTGCCATGAGGCCCTTGGCAAGCCACTCAGCAGGTAATTCTCCCCTCTCTCAGTACTGCATGTTTGTGTTTCTCTAGATGTGACACAAATTCTATGTTGTATCATAAATACTAGTTTACTTCCTATCTGTCCTCAAAGTGTGTGAGCTTCCCCAGGGCATGGAGTCAACTTTGCATGTTCCATGGAGTCTGCTGGATTGCCTTTGTATGGAGCAAGTACAAATAAACGGTGGGAGGCCAGGAAATTGGGCTAGGGGGATGAGAAGTAACATTTCTCGAGCATTGAATGAGAGCAGGAATGTTTCAGATGTCGCTTCCTAGGCTCCTCACAGATGTAGGAGGTCTGTATGATAATCTTCTTTTAATAGTGAAAAACCGGATGGTCACAGAAACTAAGTCACTTGTTCAAGTCCACACAGATGGTGTTATGGGTTGAATTGTGTCCCCTCAAAAGAAAAGTGAATGTGACCTCATTTGGAAATAGGGTCTTTGCAGATGTAATGCAGTTCGGATGAGGTCATCAGAGTGGGCCCTAATCCAGTACGACTGGTGTCCTTATTTGAAGAGGATAATGCCATATGAAGACAGAGACACTCAAAAAAATGTCAGGCGACAACAGAGACAGAGAGTAGAGAGATGTGGCTGTAAAGGAAGGAACAGCAAGGATTGCGGGGTACCATCAGAAGCTAGAAAGAGGCAAAGAAGGATTCCACCAGTCTCAGAGGGGCATGGCCCTGCTGACACCTTGATTTTGAACTTCTGGCCTCCTGAACTGTGAGAGAGTAAATTTCTGTTGTTTTGAGCGTCTTGGTTTGTGGTACTTTGTTAGGGCAGCCCTGGGCCACTCATACAGATGGTAAACGTGGCTGAGCTGAAATTTGAACCCAGGGCAATCAGACACCAGAGGCAATCTCTCCATCACCATCGCTATGGAACTAAAAAGCCCCCTCCCCCAATGGTCGCACAATGGAAAAGGAAGAGATTGAACACGAAAGACTGAAAAGGTAAAACATCAGCAAATCAGACATGCAGAGAGAAGTCCTGGTTCTCTGACCTTTGGGTGACTGGGCCTCTCTTTACCAGCGAACTAGAACTCCTAATGAAACAGACTCATTCAAGCACTGGGGAAATCAATGCCGTTCTACCACTTAGCCAGAGTCACACGATGAAGTGAAATCACTCAAATTATCTTTTTATTCTCTTATAATTGTCTCATTCTGGAACCTTGTTAATTATCATGGCGAATTGAATTGACATAATTCACATATCTGAATACAGTATTAACAAGTCAGAACAAAAATCTTACACTTGGTGTTTTTCTCATTTTATATTGTTCTTTCGACACCTAAAATGGTATAATTCTGACATTTCAACCGAAAAGACAAAAACGTCAGCTTAGACAGGGTGAGGTACTCTATTTTAGTGTAATTAAAAACATCTTGTCTTTTGGAATGTGAGTGTCACCTATAGGTGGTGTCCCTGGTCTATCACTGCACTAAAACACGATCCCACAGAAACTTCAATCTGAGACCAAATGGTAATAATGAGCCTGGAGCAGTACACGGGTCCTGAGCACAGGTGTGACTGAGAATGGGACTTCTCACCTCTCATTCTCCATACCCTCCCAGCCTCTGTTGTCCAAGACCAGGTCTCCTGGATCCACTGAAGATCCCTATATTCAGGCTGACACCTGCCCTGCATCTGAGATAAACCAACCGACTGTAAGAAGTAAATGTTCACTCTTACAGCTAACCCACTCTCATCTCATCCTGGTTTGACATGAGGGAATGAATGGGATCTAGTTCCATGTCCAGAATTGGAGTCCTGTGGCTTATTTATTTGGACTCATTCAATCCATCAACTGATACTGACTAAGGAATATTGACTGAGCACAAAATATGTACCGGCAATGCAGCAGGGAACAAAACAGGTGAAATTCTTATATTCTATGATGGGGATAGAGAGACCAAAGTGTAAATGAGGAAGGATGTCAGATATGACAAGAGATAGAGAAAAACAAAGCAGGAAAGGTTTCACTGTGAGCAATAGCTGATGGCGAGGAAGGAAGTAGTGGCAACCTCTGGGGAACAGGAATCCAAGTGGAGGGAACAGCAGGTCCAGAAGCCCTGAGTGGGGGGGGGGGTGCATGCCTGTTTGAGGAATATCAAGGAGGGGAGTGTGGCAGGAGCAGAGCAGGTGAGAGGAAAGGTGGAGGAGATGGATTCACACAGCTAAGCACAACAGGGTAAGGGGGTGGATCATGCAGGTGACTCCAAGGACTTTGGCTTTGACTCTGAGAGTCCTGGGGGCAAGAGTTGCTAGGTTGAGAGCGGGCAGTAGCGGAACAAGCCAGAGAGACTCTCTGGAGGCTCCTCCGACAGCCCAGGACCGAGCAATGGAAGTGATAGGAATTCGTTGAACTCTGTCCATATTTGGAGGTAGACCCAACAGGGTAGACCCAACAGGATTTTCTGATGGATTGACGTGAATGTGAAGGGAAGAGATGACGACTCCATGGTTTTTAACCTAAGAGACTGAGGATGAAGCTGACATTTACTGAGATGGAGTAGACCGGGAAGAGTAGTTATTTCCCAGACTAACACTGCACAAACAGAAGGGAAATAGTCAGTGCACCCGCAGAGAAGCAAAAAGGAGAAATGCAGGTGGCGCTCCTGAAGGAGGTATCGAGTACATGTCGCTGATGCCCCCAAACCAGACTTACTGCCTCCCGGTTGCCAATGACTCAGCTGTGGTCAGTTTCTTCTCTGCCATGACCTTCTGCCTGACTGGATACCACAGTACCTACCATTTAGGAAGGGGGGTCTATTTCCATTACGGTGCTGAATATTCAGTGCTCTCTCGGGGTTAAACCTAAAGCTGCGTTAGATGCTCCATTTGCCTCACTTTTCCTGTGAATGTGTCTCTGATGGCTTTCCACTTCCCCTTCTTCTTGCCAGTCTGCAGCTTAAATTGCCAATATATAAATGTGGGGTTTCTATCACAGTTACTGAAAAATTCTTTAAGATGCACACTGTTCATTAAGTACTTTCTCTACATCAAAGATTCAAATACAAAAACTCTCCTCATTACACTCACAGCATCGGGAGTACAATGACACAAAAATAACAGCAGACATCACGATACCTTACAAAATTATAAGTGAAAGAACCACATCAAAGGTTGTATTCATTTTGGGGTCTCTATACTCTCTCTCCTTTTTTTTTTTTTTTTTTTGTGAGGAAGATCAGCCTTGAGCTAACATCCGATGCCAATCCTCCTCTTTTTGCTGAGGAAGACCAGCCCTGGGCTAACATCCATGCCTATCCTCCTCCACCTTATATGGGATGCCGCCACAGCACAGCTTGACAAGTGGTGTGTCGGTGTGTGCCCGGGATCTGGGCCTGCGAACCCCGGGCCGCCAAAGTGGAGCGTACGCACCTAACTGCTGTGCCACCTGGCCGGCCCCGGGGTCTCTATATTTTAAGAGTGATAGAGTGAAGTAGAAGAAGAAGAGAAAAGCTAACAATTGAGAAATGTAAAGTAAAACCTAAGGAAAGGGATGAAATAAATATTTCTCTTTTCAAAAGTGATTGTTCCTCCTAGTTTTAAGGAGAACTTTACATCCTATTGCTTGTAAAAGAGCTTATGCAGTGACCATATAATTCAGGTTAAACATAGTAATGACTCAATTAACTACTTTCAGAAGACTACCATGAAATAGTAGAATCATTTCCTTAGAAAAAGACAGTTATATATGTCAAGCTAATATTTAAAAAAAAAGACAAAACTCAGATGCAGTTTCTCTGGAATTGTTTGTTTGCTGAATATTGACTTCACCTCTTCATTCTCAAAGAAAATTCTGTTGTGAAAGTTTCAGTCCCGAAATCCCTTAAAATTTAATTCTATTCAACAAATATCTATTGAGCACATATTATGAGTGAGGTATGCTGCAAAAAAATGCGTAGCTTACCAAGATGTGTTCTAATTTCACCGCATATACTCATATATAAAGCATGACTTTTTTTTGGCCAAAATTAGATCTCAGAAAAGATATGATTTTCTTATTGCAAGACCTTATGAAATTTCTCTTATTATGGACAATTTTGATTACCTGGTTGAGAACAACAAAATAATTTTTGGGGAGAACCATTAACCTCCTCATCCCTCAGGAGGGAGTGGATAATCCACAGCAAGAGGAAAACAGGATGTGGCGGGAGCTCTCTGTTGGAGGACTGATGGAGAAAGACAGGCTGGGAGGGCGGAGGAAGGAGGACCAGGACAGAGGATCGGGACTGCGCCTGCGCAATTTCGGAGCAGCCGAGGGAAGACAGAGTTTGAAAGGTGGTCAGCAGTGCTAAACGTTGCCGAGAAGTTAAAGCATGTCAACATTGAGAAGGGGCTGCTGGATTGGTGGTTGGGGAACCAAGGGCTATGCCAGAGACCCAGAAGAAACCAGGTTACCAGGGCATCAAGACATTGGCAGAGGGCGGAGAGGCACAAGTGCTGGGCTCTGGTGGTTCACGACGTAAGTAAAGGAAAAAGTCAAAGGCTTGTGGGTGAGACAGAATCAAGAAAGTTTTTTGGGTGTTTTGTTTTTCAGAGGCAAGGAAGAAGCGACAGAGCTTCCAGGCAACATTTGTAGAAATATACAAACCCTGCATTCTATTCATGCTTATTTTTGTGTATTTCCATTTTTTTCCAGATTATTTTGTTCATTGCTTTGTAGCTCCAATAGGATGAGGATGCAGTTTCTTCTATAACCATTTCCTTGATATTTTCTCCCAGGGCACCGCATGGCTTCTCTACCTGGCATGTACGTCACCGACGGAGCTGTCTGGCCATGGTTAAATAGGGATGCATTTTACTCGTTCTATGAACTTGCCTGGATTTTTCATTTTGCTCATCATATTCATGATCTCACAGTAACCACAGTGCAGGTGCAGAAGGGTGATTTTCTAGCTATTTGGGGCTAATTTCCAGCATTCAGAATGCTGAGTGGTGGGTTGATCGTAACAGCTGCCTAGCAACGGGACTGACATACATCATGAAAATAGTGAGAAGTACGAAGAAAAGGAGCATAAGTGGGCTTGAGAGAGGAATAAAATCTATTTCCACATAGAGAGTGGGGGAGGATAAGAAGGAGAAATGAGACACAGAGAGAGGATTTGCAGAAGAGCTTTTCAACTAAAGAGGAGCACTTTTTTTTTTTTAAAGAAAAAGACGTGAAAGCAAAGAGATAAATTTGTCAAAAATCTTCTAGTTCACACAAAAATCTATTGCGTTCTCTAAGTGCGCACATTCTTTCTCTTCTTCCGTGACTTTTAGGGCTTAAAAATCCCATCCACCATCGCAGGTTTCTCCAGCTTTCGCCACCTGAACTGTCTGTCCTCTAGTGCATTGGCTCTGCTACCACACAACCTCCCCATGCCCACACAGCGGAATAACCCGCACTGCTCAGCGTACCACATGGAACCTTTATCCTGTGTACCTGCCCACTGTTCTGTCTTCTACCAGCTTCCTACAGGTCCTCTGCATCAAGCCAATCAAACCACTTCTGATCTTCTCACATTTCTTTGCACCTGCTGTGCCCTCTGCCTGGAGCTCCTCAGCCTGAAACCACTGGAACACACCCTGGTGTGTTCCCTTATCTCCACCACCTCTTCCTGTATATTTACAGGAAGGGGGCATTAGCTATACTTTGCAGTGGCTTTTGGGTCTCCTGGAGTGTTCAGGCCTAGAATTTGGTCTTGAGTTTATTTTTACATCTATTGGAACTAATATTCGGCCAATCAGTGCTCATCAGGGTCTCCATGTAGCTCTGTTAAGGGAAAAAGAAGTCTTTACATCAATACTGTGACAATTGCAGGCCTACTGCTTGTGCCGCTGGTCAAGACTGATTTCTCTTCTCTTTCCAAATTATGGAGAATAGGCTGCTGCCATCTTTAGAAACATGGGAACAGCATTCAAAGACACTGTGGCATGTCACATTCCCATGTACTTCCTGGTTAAGAGCCCCTAGGAGTGAAATCCTTGGGATGAACAAGGCAGACAGTGACAGAAGAGCTGCCCCCGTGACATCCCTCCATAGCCCCACGCAGGTTCTGTTGGGGGCTCAGTGACGGGCATAGTTAATGACATCCCTAACATCTATGTGCAATTCTCTAGAGTTGAAAATGAAGCAGAGAAGATGAAAGGGAGAGAGGGAGAGAGGGAAGGAAGAAGGAAGGAAGAAAAACCAGGAAGATTTCTAAAGTGCCTGTAAATTCCAGGTATGATGTCATGTTAATGTTACTCCATATCATCCCTGAACGCTCACAACAACCACAGAATGACATTTAAGGAAGTTAGGTGATAACTTCAGAGTTAGCTTATAGTAGAGCTAGAATCTTAATCCAGGCAGTAGATTCTGAGACTAAAATGGCTTCTACTAAATTAATATGGGGATAAAAACAGACATTTGTTTTTGAGCTTGAAAGGATAAAGGAAACCATCATCCAGAACCACATATAAATGAGGAATATTAATAAGACAGGAAATGGAAAGAGCGACGCCATGCTATTCCCTTAAATTCCATCTTCTAAATCAAGGTTATTTTCTCTCTCTCTTATTGCAGTGGTGGTTGTTGCTTTTGTTACTATTATTTTAATACCTTATTATGTTATTGTTTTAATGCCATCACAGCTGTATTTATTAGGCATTTATCTATTAAGACTCTAAAACATAGAATCCAAAATTGAAACTCCATGTCTGACTTTTACACCACCCCTGGTAGAGACCCAGAGGAAGAGAAAGGAACTAACATGGAGGAGTAAAGGGAATTCCAGAATTCCTGAGTAATTACTGGGCCAGCTGAGAGTGCTTCACGGAACCCCTTGCCCTCCATCTAAAATCCCCAGGATGATTTTTCAGCTTTCACTGTGTGAGTTCCACTGGAGGTGTGGTGTTTTCGGCCAGCACAGCGAAGGTGGGGGGTATGAATGACCACATCCGAAATTCGTCCACTTTCACCACAGCCACTTCCTTGAAAGCCTCTCATTTCTAAGCCCATGGCAAAGCAGACCGCCTGGAGATGCAGCCTTAATCCTATGGCATTCATTCATGCACTTCGTGTAATTAAGCCAGGGGGCTCTCATCCCAGACAATATGGGAGCTGAATAATAAGAAAGAATGCTAAATTATACCTCAGCTCCTGGGATTAGCCAGTACCACCATGCAGATAAAAAATGAATTCAGAGCATCTGCTAAGAATTTACATGACAATGCTCTCAAGTTCTCTTAAAGCCCATCCCAACATTTCATTTTAATTGTGCAATGTAACAACATTCTATTTATTCAATAAATGGATGAAAGTGAAACACTAAATTAGAAACGTCCCAGCATGAAATATGCCAAGTTCCATGTCCTGAGTGGCCTTTGCAACACGTACCATTTATTTTAGCCAGGTTTGTACTGGCTTCTAATTCAGCCCTAGGATATTTTTCTACACAGAAACTCCCTCTGTGCATGCAGAGCACTCCAGAGCCATCTACCATAGGGGACATTTAAAACTGTGCCCTCTTGAGGAACTGAATACGTGATGGGGCTGAAATAAAAGTCTCAGGCAAAGGAGCCAATCCTGCTGCTTTCTGATCTCGTTACACACGCCCAGGAGGATGCTGAGCGCAATCAGTGCGTATGTTCAAACTGATGTGCTCTCGTCCTTCCTCCTCCATGCTTTGCAGAATATACTGGCTGAGCCACAGCCTCTATTTATCAGGTACAAGAAGAGCTTGTTTAGCTAAACTGAAAAGAACAGATGTTCATTTGTTGTTTGGCCTAAATAAGAGACTTCTTCAAGCTATGCGGTTTAAGTAAAATTATCCCATTCCTAAAGCAATTTGCTCCTTAACCAAATAGTCACCAGGGTCAGTCTGACCTCCTATCTTAGAGTAGGGACAGGAAACCAAGGCAGATCAATTTATTTGTTAGAAATATTTTTTATTAGTGTTTTTTCTCTCTGTTAAATAGAGAAGGAAATTCTTCTCCTTGGAAACAACTAAAAAGTTTTATGGAGATTGGTGGCTAATGCCAGTTTTTTTTATTATTTCAACAAGTTTATGTCTATTTCAGATATTGAATTAAGTCACTTACCACCATGTGAATCTGCCATTCAGAATATCATTGTCATTACAACTGGTTAGCAAATCACGACAAAGTTGAGAATGAAATTACTGTGACCTCCAAAGGAACAGGCTGGTACCGGACCTGGATCATACTATTTCACAGGAATGAAACTTTCTTTTGCACGTCTATGTTTGAAAGTGTGGGACAAGGGTTGAATCAAGACTTAGGGTTTGGCATCTGAACCTAATTATGTTTTTTAATTTTGGAAAGTATTAATTATTTTTTTAAAAAAACACTTTATTAAGGTATAATTGACAAACAAAAAGCTGTACATATTTAATGTATTGAACTAGATGCCTTCAGAAATAAGTATACATCTGTGAAACCATCACCACAATCAATGCCATAAATGTAACTATCACCTCTAAAAGCTTCCTCCTGCTCTCTTTATTTTTGTTTATTTTTTTGTGATAAGAACACTTAACATAAGACGTACCCTTTTATCAAATTTTTAAGATTACAATACACTATTGTTAGCTATAGGCACTAGGCTGTATAGCAGATCTCCAGAACTTACTTTTCTTGCAGAACTGAAACTTTGTACCCTTTGACTTTCACCTCCCCATTTCCCATTCCACCCAGGCCCTGGTAACCCCCATTCCATTCTCTGCTTCTATGAGTTTGATTATTTTAGATCAAGATTCTACATATAAGTGCGATCATGCAGTATTTGTCTTTCTCTGTCTGGCTTATTTCACTTAACATGAGGCCCTCCAGATTTATCCAAGTTGTCACAAATGGCAGAATTTCCTTCATTTTTAAGGCTGAATAATAGTCCATTATAGGGCCGGCCCGGTGGCTTAGCGGTTAAGTGCACGCGCTCCGCTGCTGGCGCCCCGGGTTCGGATCCCGGGCGTGCACCGACTCACCGCTTCTCCGGCCATGCTGAGGCCGCGTCCCACATACAGCAACTAGAAGGATGTGCAGCTATGACATACAACTATCTGCTGGGGCTTTGGGGGAAAAAATAAAAAAAAAAAATAGTCCATTATACATAAATACCACATGGGAAGTATTAATTTTAAAATACAGTCAGTCATTACTTATAAAGACAAAATGGACATTTGTGTGGTGAGTCGTTAAACATTAGCAGTAGTGAATTCTAACATCACTTAACTGAATTATGTCATCCGAGCCAAGAAATGCAAGAAACATGGACATTTTAAGAACATATTATCTTAATGAAAAATTTAATGTAAAGAATGAAATTTCTATTTTTCTTCAATGAAACACGTTAAATATAGATACATTACTTTTGAGGAATATAACAGAGATGCTTTGATAATAGCGAGGGATAATTAACATTAAGAATTAGAATCTGGGGCTGGCCCGGTGGTGCAAGCAGTTAAGTGCACGTGCTCCACTTCGGCGGCCGGGGGTTCGAAGGTTCGGATCCTGGGCGCGCACCGATGTACCACTTGGTAAGCCATGCTGTGGCAGCGTCCCATATAAAGTAGAGGAAGATGGGCATGGATGTTAGCTCAGGGCCACTGTTCCTCAAGAAAAATAAAAGGGGAGGATTGGCATAGGATGTTAGCTCAGGGCTAGTCCTCCTCACAAAAAAAAAAAAAAAAAGAATTAGAATCCACTACACTTATATTAAGAGGGAAAATAACACATGCACCTAATCGTCCTACCAAATATTGATTTCTTTGTGTGCATTTTATTTTTTTGGGGGGGGAAGATTAGCCCTGAGCTAACACCTGTTGCCAATCCTCCTCTTTTGC
Source organism: Ceratotherium simum simum (assembly GCF_057802395.1). Classification (NCBI taxonomy): domain Eukaryota; kingdom Metazoa; phylum Chordata; class Mammalia; order Perissodactyla; family Rhinocerotidae; genus Ceratotherium; species Ceratotherium simum. Next base: position 4,349,915 of record NC_141909.1, read on the forward strand.
TGAGGAAGATTGGCCCTGGGCTAACATCCGTGCCTATCTTCCTCTAATTTACGTGGGACACATGCCACAGTGTGGCTTGATGATCCGTGTGTAAGTCCACGCCCAGGATTTGAACCCACGACCTCCGGGCCACCAGGAAAGGAGAGTGTGAACTCAACCACTACGCCACCAGATCAGCCCCAAAATATTGATTTCTTATTGTCGCTATTTGAAAATATTGTCTGTACAGGTGCAAATGAGAAAAGAAGCATGATATTTGAAATATGTTGGAAATTTACTAAGTATATTATCACTCACTGATAGGTACTAATATCTCTAATGAAAGTTTTAATTAAAAGAAAGTCATCATTAAAATTGACATTAACTAGAATCCTAAAGGAATAAATAATATGCAAAATGCTCTTTCTCTTAATGTCCATTAACACACCATACACCTTTGACAGAGCACACACTTCAAAGTTCTGGTTCCTGTTTATTGTTTCTAGCTCTCACATGACTTCATTTGATAATCACCCATTAAGATTAACACATGTACAACACTCTGCTTGGTACTGGAAGCAGTGGTGAACAAGACATCATCTTGCCTTTGCACGTCCTTTCAACAGAATGTTGAACATTGTCTGGCGGACCCTTGGGGATTACCTACTTCGATAGAGGTGTGATCTTTGATTACTTTGACTAAGCTATTTTACAGCCCTGTAGGAAGAGAACTTAAGCGGTAGAAAACTGCGAACAATGCAGATGATTCCTAGCCAAAGCAACACCAATGATGTTTGTCATGGCGGTGCAAATAAATTTTGTCAGTAGAGAATATAAATCTCTGCAAATCAAATTTTCATTTGAACTAGTTTTAACACCTTATTAGTTTCCTCTTTTCATAAAGAGCTGAATAAAATCTTTGATATGTATTCATAATATATTTGTATGATAGTCATGATTTTACTTTTTTGAAAATTATATTTTACCATAATATGATGTGGAAATCGAGAATTAGTAAGGGATAACTTAGCATTCTAGCAATAACCTAATCCAATATACCCTTCAACTTCTGCAATCCAGTTTTTGTTTTTTGTGCACACAACTTTATCAAACATCACGTCATGATAGTTAACAACACTTTATGTGTCAAATCCAATAACTACATTTCATGGCTTTTCCTCCTGCCACGTGTTTGTGTTTTCATATAACTTGATGCTTCTGTAGCAAATGAAACCATTGACTCATCCCTCCTTGAACAGCCTTCTCCCTGGTTGCTGTCCCATTCTTCATGTTTCCCTCTCACCTGTCTCACGGCTTCTCAGTCTCCATTACAGACGTCATTGCCTCCATCCTTCTACTAAATCTATGTGCTTTTCAGCATTTGCTTCTTGCTCTCCTGGAATGTCTTCTCTGAGCAACCTCAAACACACTTAAGGCTATAACTATCATTTATAATTAGTGATTTTAAAACTTTCTGTATGTGAAACACAATAATCACTTTCCTGAGCTTCACACCAGTACATTGAACTGCCTCCCGGACAGCACAGTTTGGATCTCCCAAGCACACCTCAAGACCAACATGATCCACCCACCTCCTCCTACATACTCTCCCTTCAGTCCTACTCCATGGGCTCTACCATCTATCCACCTCCCTACCTGGAAACCTGGGAGTCTGTCAAGACTAGTTCACCAACACATCTTGATCATTTTACATCCTATCCATCTCTAAAGTTTATATCCTTTTCTTCATCTCAATTAAGTTCCGTCCATAAACCCTCAGCCACTTCTTTCTTGATTAGTATAATCAATAGTCTCCTAAATATACCTGCCTTACCCTAACTAGTCAAATTTTTCACACTGTTTTGTTCAACATCCTTCAGGGATTCCCCATCTTCAGCATATGGTCCTAGTTTTTTATGGACTACGGGCTCCGTCAGGCAGTCCTCACTTTGTCTTTTCTTAGTTAAACGTCTCCCAGCCATGAGGATCACGAACTCCTGCCATGCTGTAATTTACTGAACTCACCATTCTCCCCATTGTTGTGCTTCTGCACGTACTTGTGTGAACAACCGTTCTTTGATTTCTTTTCTGGTTAACTCTAAGTGGTCTTCAAGCCTCAGTTGCATGTCATCTACTCCAGGAAACCTTATAAATCCCTTCCCTGGGAGCCTACACTGCCTGATCTAGACACTGCCTGCATCCTCTTCTGTCTCAGCATGCCACCTTGTCATTTTCTATTTTCCCAGCTTCTGAGACAGAGAATAGTCTATACATTCCATATTTTTATCCCTAAAGTACCCCACGGTATCTGGCGTGTTGAAAACATTCAACAAGCTCTTGTTGAGTGAGTACATAAAAGAAGGAAGAGAAGAAAGGAGGTATAAGAGGAGGCGGGAGAAAAAATTTTAATGATTATTTAAATATTGTTTTATATGTGAATATAATTCAATCAATAATATTTATATTTATTTATAAGGCAAACATAATTAAATAACATTATTTAATATTTAATATTATTTTAGCAATAACTGAGGGACATTGTTTTGCTGATGACCATCCACTTATACAAACATGAAAACTAGTGATCATACCCTCACATAGCATATTTTATTAGCCATCAAGGAAAAGCACAGCAATTTCATAGCAGTTAATTTCTTATTTTTATTTCTAACTTATATTAATGGGTACTGGCCATTTTTGTACACTGGCACCTGGTGGCTGCCTCTGAGGTCAGAGTTGGCGTCAGGTTTCTCACTGACCCCCTCACAGCGGTGAAGAGGCTTGGTTGTGTTAGTGCCCTCAGTCCCCAGTGAAGGGAGCAGACGGGTCACGAGGAGAAATTGGCAAGGCTGTCTTTCCTTCTCCAGGGCACAGTGCCCTGCCAATTGTTACCTAATAGCACTCTTTTCCTCCTATTCATCTGGATTGTTTAAAAACTTTTACAAGTACCCATTTTTCTTCAGATGTGTCTTCCTTTATACTTTCAGATTGGGTGATATTAAAAGAAGCCTGTGGCCAATTTATTTAAAACCACTTTTAAACCAACTAAAAGCCATCTAAAAACAGGACTGCTGAGTAGATCAACTTCAGTGAAAATGACAAAACGGATCCAGTTTTTTGCCCAATGTGTAGTCGTCACTCAGCTAGCATTTAGGTTTTTATAAGAGGAAAGTATTCCATATGTGGCTGTGGACTCAGTGTGTCTGGTGGGATGAGGTGAGTTCAGGATCTTCCTACATCCTCATTGTGAACAGGAACCCAAACCTATGTTTATATGTAATGCATAATATATGTGTTGCTATAGAAAGATATATCCTGCATACGACCGTAGATCTGTATTATGAAAGGAGAAGGAGATGCAAGCTATGACTTCACAACAGTTTAATCCCCAGACTTCCATCTCATTCACAGACTGTTGCAAAGATTTGGTGTGATGCTGATGCCCTTGACAATCCTCTCACACTGTCATAAATGCCACCCACCAAGTGCGAGATCTGTACCCTCTAGAGGTTTCTCAGGAACCTGCCCTCATCAAACATTTACGTGCTCACCCACACCGTTGTGAAAATGACTCTGGCCAGCATTAAGTGGTGACTCTCCTTTCAGTATTCTTCAGAGGGCATGGTGTTCTTGACCTTTCCCTTGTCTCTTCTTGTTTGTCTTCTTCTTAATGTATTTTTCAAAAGTTATCGACTATCATTCACGCCTCAATCTACAGTTTTTCTCCTACCCTCAGTGAGTCATTCCCTAATTTAGAGATACAGTGGACAACTTGTATTCCCTATCTCTGGTTCTTTCTGATGCAGAAACCCTTTTGGTCACAGTTTCCACAGCCTTCATATTCCCATGACTTTTCTGACACTGTACTCTTTGGTTTTCATCTACAATCCCAGCCATAATCTAGTGACAAGCCAATATACATCTTCTGCCAGAATTTTCTCATATTCAATAGCTTATTAGCCTTCTCTACCTCAGCATATCATAGGTACCTGAACCACCATGTCCAAAACCAAACTCATTTTCTGCCCTTTGACAACTGTTTCTCTGCCACTATTATTTATCTCAGTTAAGGACACCTAATAGTGACCTCAGGCACTATAGTGAAACTCAAGCTCGACCTCTGGAAGTCATCTCCAGTTTTCATCTGTCTGAAGCCTCGTGTTTATAATCACTAAGTGATGCTATTTTCACATTCAAAATGTCTCTTTTTTCCACATCTGTCTTTTCAGTCCATCCAAATTCACACTGTTTTAACTTTAGCTAAGATCATGTTCACTTAAAACCTAATTCCACTTAGCTGCTAGAAGTAGTTCTTAACCAGAGGAGATTTTGCCCTCCTAGGAGACATTTGGCAAAGTCTGGAGACATTTTGGGTTGTCATGATGTAGGGGAGCTCCTGGAATCTAGTGGGTAGAGGCTACACATGCTGCTAAATATTCTACAATGCATAGGTTAGCCCACCATGACAAAGAATCATCTGGCCCCAAATGTCAAGTGTCAAGGTTGAGAATCTCTGTGCTAGAGACATCTAGCTCAGGGGTCAGCTACTTTTTTCTGTAAAGAGCCAGAGAGTAAATATTTTAGGGTTTGTGGGCACAACTACTCAACTCTGCCTTCGTAACACGAAAGTAGCCGTAGACGACATGTAAACACATGACCGTGCTGTGTGCCCATGAAGCTTTATTTAATAAACAGGCTGCTGACTGTTTTTGACCCCACAGGCCGTAGCTTTCTGACCCCTCATCTAGCTTAAAGGAAAACAAAACCACACTATTATACTGTTTTAAAAATTTATTGCTTATTAGCGACAGGATAAATTCCAAGTTTTGTATCCTAAAACACACAGGTCTTGCCTTCTCTCTCCTCTCATTTTCTTTGCTTGTTCTCATGCTCTTGCAATGAGCACACCTCATGGTGCTTCTCACCTCCTTCCCTTTGTTTGTACTAGCCTTAACTGACCTCATCCTGGAGTCTGATTCTAAGTCTGGGATTTCCTCCATCATCTCCTTCAACGAGCGTATTTCTCATCATTGCTCAAGACTCCTCTAGGAATTTCTTTTGAGCAAATTCCATGAGGTGAGATAACAGGCCTGACTTCTAGGCTCTGATGACAGCCGCAGTACTATCATCTTACGCGTCTATTTCTCCAACTTAACTGGGAGTTACTTCAGACTTGGGCAAGACTTATTCATCTTTGTATCCTGGACACTTAGAATGGCCTCGGGTAGTTTGTAGGAACTCAGTATTAATTCCAATGAATAGCTTTGATAGAGATGTCTTTGAGCTTTCAAGCTTTAGGTCTTTAGAGAACACTTAGGTAAGATTTAGGGCAAGAAATAAAATACCCCGTAGAGGTAAATAGACTACAGGCATAATATAACATTTTACTTTGCTAGATTTTATTTGTGATTGCTACTTTCCCTAATTTTACATACTTCAATGAACGATGCCAAGCAAGTGTTTCTGTAGCTTCATATGAAGACTTTATATTTTTAACTAAATGAATAAATAATGTATGAGAATCCTGAGGAGAGAATGTACAAGAATGATATATATGGCTTATACTTTCCAAGGCCTGTCTCAATTGGGACTTTTGTTTTGTTGTTTCTTTGACACAGATCAGTTATTGCTAGTGTGATATTATATATCCCTTGACCACTGAAATGAAATGGAAATTGTACACAGTAAAGGCCAGAGATTTAAGCCAGATTTAAGCAATTAAGATTGTTTAAATCTTAATTTTTTGAGCCTTATTCCCGACATGATAAATGTCTGATAAATGGTTACAGCAATACTTGCAGGTAATGGTTGCTGTAAAGGTTTCTGAGACAACATATGAGAAATGTAAGTGAAGAGTACTTTTTAAAAGCGTATCCCTCTATCCCCGTTACTTATAAATTTTGGAAGTACCTTAAGACTTATTTTATGTCTCAGGGTTTTCCCGGGTTAAAGCACTGATCAATAAGAGAATGGGAGATTTCCTGCCAGCTCTGAAAATTCTACTTTGGGTAAAGCAGGTGGCATTTTTTTCTTGAGCCAAAGAATTTTTTGTTTTTTGGTCCAGGGTCGGGGGCAGAATGTTCATAAGTCTGTTCAGAACTCTGCACATAAATATGCATTTGTGACCATTTCGGTCATAGAAGCTTCCAACCCATGAATTCCCTAAGAATAAGAATGAAAGTTATCAGCTTCCTGGACAATTTCTAACGTGCTTAATTTTAGCTTATTTAAAATCCCATGCACATTCAAACAAATATAGTATTCGCCTCCACTTCCTATCCAAAACTCTTGTCTAGCATCATCATTTTATGAAATACCAGCTGCTCTATGTTAATTTTTATACAGAGATACAAGTGTGTTTAGGAAAAGTTGGTATACATAATCTGAATAATCAAAAGAAAAAAGTGTACCATTATCCAAACTATCAAAATTCATCTTTAAAAAATACGAGCTTTCAAACAATACTATCATTTTAGGAAGTTCTCTGTTGTAAGAATAGATTATAGGTGCTCACAGGATAACCCAGGAACAATTTAATAGATAAAGTACCCACCTACCAGGAAACCAATAAAAAATAAATTCACAGATTTCTACGTTCAGTCAAGATGGAGGAATAGCAACTGGTTTTACCCTCCATGCTCAAACAACTTAAAACTGGACAACATATGTGAAGCAATGGTTCTCAGGGCACTGGACACCAGACAATGGAGGTCAGTGACCCCTGAAGGACAGGAAGCAAATGAGTTAAGCCCTAAGACTGCCTCAGCTTACTTCATGGGTGGAGTTCCAGGCTGTGGCCCAAAGAGGGATCCCAAGTGAAGCCTGAGGATCTCCCCAAGTTAAGGAGGTGGCACTGGGAGATGCGAGATAACAAGGTAGCTTGAGGTCACAGAGCAGAAAATCTGAGAAGAGAGAGCTGCACCCAGAGAAAATTCCGTAGATCTCCAGAGCCCCCCTCAAGTCTCCAGCAGAATATTGATCAGCATATGCATGTGAATGAACTACCTAAGTCCCAGAAAAGAATCACCCAAATGGAGGAGAGGTAACTATACCTAGGGCAAAGACAGGAAGGAATTAGGGTGTTCCCATCAGCCAGAGTGAAAAATTCCACAATTCATGGGGCATTGCTCTATATTAGTACTATGAAACAATTAACCCTAGACTACACACTGGGCTGGTTCCATCTAACAAAGTATGAAAGCAAAACCTCAAAACAACAAACTATTTCCAAACAACTTAATTGTTTTCTAGACCACATTAAGGAATATTTATAGAAATACAAAAATATGTACTACCTGAAAACATAAAGTTCATAATGTCGGGTATCCAATTAAAAATTCCCAGGCATGCAAAGAAGCAGAACAATATGATCTATAATAAAGAGAAAAATTAATCAATCAACATTGACCCAGAAATGACAGATAATGGGATCAGTAGACTAATAGATACTAAAAGAAAGATAAAATATGTTAAAGACATGAAGCATTTTTAAAAGATCCAAACTGAACTTCTAGAGATGAAAACTACAGTAACTAAAGCAAAAAACACATTGGATTTGATTAAGTGTAGATTAGACATTGCAGAAGAAAAGATTAACAAACCTGAAGACATAGCAATAGAAACTATCCCAACTGAAACACAGACTAAAAAGACTGAACAAAAGATGAACATCAGTGATCTGCACTGATCAGTGACGAGCATCAGTGACCTGTGGGACAACTTCAAGTATCTAATATACACATAATTGTGGTTTCTATATGAGAGGAGATAGAGAGGAGGATAGAAAAAAATACTTGATGAAATTATGGACAAATTTTTTACAAATTTGATGAAAGCTGTAAACTCACAGATCCAAGAAACTCATAGATCCAAGAGGCTTGATGAACCCTAAGTACAAGAAACATGAAGAAAACTACACCAAGGTGCATCGTACTCATATTACTCAAAAACAATAAAAAAGAGAAAACCCTAAAAGTACACAGGAAAAAAAAAGACAAATTGTGTACAGAAGAACAAAGTTACCCCCAGCAACTGATTTTTTCTTGGAAAAAATGCAAGACAGAGGAGTAATATCTTTAAAATACTAGAAGAAAAATATGTCAACCTAAAATACCTTAACTCATAAAAATATCTTTCAAAAATGAAGGTGAGAATGTCCAACATCAAGAGTGATCTGTAATGTAAACTATGGACTTCAGGTGATTATGATGTGTCAATGCAGGTTCATCAGCGGTGATAAATGTTCCACTCTGCTGGGGGATGTTGATAATGGGGGAGGCTGCACATGTGTAGGAGCAGACGCTACATGAGAAATCTCTTTATCTTCCAATCAATTTTGCTGTGAACCTAAAAGTGCTCTAAAAATAGACTATAAAAAATAAATAAATTGAATTGAAAAAAAAATGAAGGTGAAATAAGCATAAGATCCACACGCGCACAGCTTGGAGGTGAGCCATGGGTTCATGGAAAGCTTTACTGCATCACTTTCCAGAGCTCCTCCTCCTTCCCAGTTTCACAGCACTTTCTTCTTGCCTGGTCTCTCCTTTCCTATCCTCCAGCCTGAAGTCTGGGGCTTTATTTACCCCTCTTCACTGTGCAACCCCATGACTGCGTCTGCATCCGGGGTGGAGCTACAGGCTGACAGGAAAGAGAGAAGGTCATTAGGGGTTCACCTTGCCCTCTTGGGACCACTACTCTTCTGACTGGGGAGGAAGGCTCTGCTCCCTCAGAGAAGGAGGTGCCTGTGGACCTTCTGCCACAGGACTGCTTGGGATGGGGCATGAGAGAATGGAGCAAATGAAAAACAGTGTATTTCCACACGCTTGGAGATTTACGAGGTTCATGTCCTGCCCCTGGAGCCTGAAGCAGAGAGCTTCCCCTGGAGCTGATTCTGTTTGCACCAACACCCGCTGCTGGGTTTAGAGCTGCCTGGATTCCAGGCCAGGGGATACGGGGAAAAAAATGGCAAACTCACCATCAGCTCAATGGTGCTGTTTAAACAAATAGAGGGAAATTTATATTAAATTTATATGCTTATATTAGAAAAATATAAAAAATATATGTGCTTATATTAGAAAAGAAGAAAGGTTTCATATTGCTAATTGAAACTTCCACCTTAAGATTGTAAAAAGAAGAACTAAATAAACCTAAAGCAAGCAGAAGGAAAGAAGTAATAAAGACAACAGCTGAAATCAATGAAATTATTAGAACAATTGTTTGAACAGAAAACAATCGAGATAATCAAAATCAAAAGTTGGTTCTTTGAATAAATAAACAAAATTGATAAAACTCTAGCAAGACTGGTAAAGAAAAAAAAGAAGACACAGATATTAGTATCAGAAACAAAAAAGGAGATATTATCATAGACCCTGTAGATATTAAAAGATAACAAGGGAATGCTACAAACAACTCTGTAGAGATAAATTTGTTAATTTGGATGAAATAGAGAAATTCCTCAAAAACCACAAATTACTAAAATCCAACCAAGATGAAATAGGCGACATGAATATCCCTAGAACTACTAAAGAAATTGAATTCATACTTAAAATCCCTCATATAAGAAATCTCCACACCCAAATGGTGTCACTAGCAAATTCTAACAAATATTTAAAGAAGAATTAACACCAATTCTACACAATCTTTTCCACAACATAGAAGACGGGACACAGTCTTAAAAAAAAGTTTGGCAATTAAATATTTAATATATATGTGTCTTCAGAATCTATAAAGAACTCTAAAAAATAATCAACCCAATGAGAAATTAGGCAAGACGTTTGAATAGAAAATTTACCAAAAAAGACATATGGCTAGCTAATAAGCCCATGGAAAGATGCTCAACATCATTAGTCACTAGGGGAACGCAAAGTAAAATCAACTGAGATACTAGCACACATCCATCAGAATGTCAGAAATGAAATGACTGGTCAAACCAAGCATTGGAGAGGATATAACTGGAACTGTCCTAGCCTGCTGGTGGGAATACAAAATGGTTATGACCATTTTGGAAAACAGCTTGAAGGTTTTTAAAAAAGTTAAACATACACTAAACACATGCCTCAGCCATTCCACTCCTATATTTTTACCCCCAACTCCACCCACAAATGAAAACATGTCCATAGAAAGACTGGTACCCAAATGTTCATAGTAGCTCTGCTTGTAATAACCAAATACTAAGAGAACCTAAATATCTATCAACAGGTGAGTAAATGTATAAAAGTAATACTACTCATTAAACTATAGATATCCCCAACTATATGGCTGAATGTCAAAATTATTATGCTGAGTGAAAGAAGCCAGACAAAATAGTATACAATTTATGATTCCATTTGTAAAATATTTTAGAAAATGAAACTAATTTACAATAAACAAAAGCATATCATTGTTTGTTTGGGGATGAAAAAGCAGGAATGTATAAGAAGGTGAGATTACAAAAGGGCCTGAGGAATCTTTTGGGAGTGATGGATATGCTCACTTCTTGACTGGTGGAATGGTTTCTAGAATGTAGGTTTATGTCAAAATTTGTCATTTTTTTATAATTAAAAAACAGGTGCAGTTTATTGTGTGCCAATTATATTTTATTAAAACTGTTAAAATTTTTAGAAATAAATTCACATTCATAAAAATAAATTAGGGTACCTTAACAAAAAATCTGTTCTGCATGCCTACAATAGAAACCAAAGTTCTCGCTCCTTCTGATGTTTAGTTTGCACATTAAGTAAACACCAGAGGAGTATCTCCTTTCGGTGGAAAAAAGCAAGGGAGATGGATTCAGATGAATTGAGTTGGAGATTTTGATGGGAATCACAATGTAGCTTGCATAACTGCTAGAAGATAAGATTACCTAATTCATGGTTTGACACTGTCTGGTCAACAGCAAAAACTATTAAATAGTAGTCATTTGTATTTGAAAAGTGTTACTCTTTTTTTGTTGTTGTTGTTTTTGAGGAAGATTGGCCCTGCGATAACATCTTTGCCAATCTTCCTCCTTTTTTTTTTTTCTCCCCAAAGCCCCAGTACATAGTTGTGTATCATAGTTGTAGAGTTGTAGCTCCTCTATGTGGGAGGCCACCTCAGCATGGCTTGATGAGTGGTAAGTCTGCGCCCAGGATCCGAACTGGCGAACCCTGGGCCACCGAAGCAGAGTGCGCGAAATTAACCACTACACCTGGGCCGGGCCCAAAAGGTGTTACATTTTTGATGTTACAGTTATAAAAATATTTAATGGGTCAAGATTATTCTCAATAGGATATACTGAAGGGTAGAAAAAACAATGCCTGTTATTTGGTCAGTGGGTTCGTAGCTTTTCAGTGAAATTTGGTCATAATACAGTTTAGTCAGTTGGTGTCCTAAGAGTCAACTCATGTCCGAAATGGCCACGTTTCTACACATGCCTGCAGTTGTGTATTGGTTTAAAGTACATGAAAATATGTATCTCTATATCAAAATTTGTATCTCTATATTTTTTCCTTCCAGGCTTAAGTAGATACCCCTTACATCTGAATAATGGGACAGAGATTAAAATGTATCCTAGTGGAAATAACTTAATCTTTTTCTTAGTATTTTTGAGTAATTTTAGTAAAGATCACCAAATTTAGATTCCATACTATGATATAAAGATGTTCCATTCTTTTACCCAATACTAGTACTCAACATTTAGCAATCATTAATGTAAAACAAATAGAAAACAGAAATATGTAAAAATAATGCATTTGCATACCCTGGTCTACAAGAATTGCAAAAGCACTCAATTAGCTAGTGTAGTTAAGAATTCCTTGTACACAGTAGGTAATCCAAAAATATTTGTGGAAGAAAGGAAGGAAAGAAGGTGAGACTAAGGGAAGGAAGGCAAGCGAAGAGAAGAGAAAAGGGAATGTGTGTGTGTGTGTGTTTAATGACACAGATTTTATAAACATTAACAGAGGCATAAGGAGGAATAGTAGTCCCTGGAAAATGGCCAGCGATAATTGGAATTTTTATTCATTATTTCAAGAACAACAACATAATTATTAGGCACCAATCTTGTACCAGGACGTGTGTTAGGTACTGGGATCACAATCTGAAATAGGAGACTGGTATGTATCATTAAGGTTGCATCTAGATAAGATTGTGAGAAGATACTGTAGTATTGTGGGAAGAGCAAGCTCTTTATTCCAATAAAGATCTTTTCTATTCCAGTAAGAATGAGCTGGAATGGGAAAGATACCTTTAACGTTGCATTTCTAAGGTGCATTGTAGCATGGCATATAGAAATTAAGCATTCTCAGTGAACATGCACCATGAGAGTACTGACCAAGAGGATCCTGTATTGTGAAGTTAGTGAGTCTGAGAAACAGGAAACAGGACTGGAACACAGCAGCTGCTGTGAGATGAGACCTTCAATCAATCGCCATCAATAAGGGTACTGGCTTGGCTTTGGGGGAAATGTGTGTCCTGTTACCAGAATGTGTATGATTGCTTTGGAGTAATGTTCAAAGCATAATAGAGGATTAGAAGTCAACATATAAAAGTATCTAATTAAACGGTGCTGAACTAACTCAAGTGTGGGAAGATGATTATGGCATCGATGTTGGTCTTAACAATGGGGTGTATCAGGCGTAGAAAATAGTTTATCTTGTTTCTATCCTATATCCTGCTCCAAATACATCTTTCACTGGGACAAGACCAGTAGCATTTTTAATAGCTCTTGTAATGACTCCTTTTAAAAAGTCTCTTCCTGATAATTCTATAAAAGTCAATCTTGAAATCATGTGTAGATCATCTCTAATGGAAAATGTATAAATATAACTTTCTTTTTTACTATCTTGTTAAATAATCATTGCTTTACTAAATCTAATGTATAAACAATTACTTCCATTTATTGGCTTTGTAGAGATCTAATAGAAGTTCCTTCACAAAAGCGAGAACTTGATTTTGATGAATGCCACGTTTGGTATTTTAGTTCTTGAATGTTCTTGAAAGTTCTAGTTCTAGAGTCTTGAATTCATTGTTTTGAATATATTAAAAGTTTCTTCCTAATATAAGTTAGTCCATTTTTGACAGCAGTGGAGAAAATAGCTGAGATCCTGTACAGAAATATGTTGGGATTTTTTTTGTCATAAATGGAGAGAGATTTGTAGGAATATTCATTTAAAGTTTAAAAATATGTTGTCATCACCATATTTTTAAAACTGGATTTTTTTTTTTTTTGGTGAGGAAGATTAGCCTTGAGCTAACATCCAACGCCAATCTTCCTCTTTTTGCTGAGGAAGATTGGCCCTGAGCTAACATCCATGCCCATCTTCCCCTATTTTAAATGTGGGACGCCTGCCACAGCATGGCTTGATAAGTGGTGTGTAGGTCCATGCCCAGGATCCGAACCCATGAACCCTGGGCCGCCAAAGCAGGGCATGCACTTAACCACTACGCCACTGGGCAATAAAACAAATTACTTTTATTCCAAAATTGAATTCTGCTAAATGTAGAAATCTCTCTTTCATATAATATAAATATATACTTATTAAATTGCCACAAAAGTAAGTTTTCAACTTTAAGTAGTAGGGTCTTACAATAACATAGTTGTGGTAGAGGATTCAATGAGTTTATTGTCGAAATACTGTAAAGTGGTCAGCTCTAACTGTAAACTATTCTTAGTTAAAAAGAGCTTCTCCCCTAAACACAGATCATCAATACAGTGTCTATTGTGATTTGATGTTTTTATTCCCAAAAATATTTCTACCACATAAATTGATCCTCCACCTTTGCCATACCATATCACAGAGAGTGTTTTTAGTTAAGACATCATTTCAAAGAACAAAGAAAGAAACACCACATGATGCCATTTTTAAAAATCAGTATAAGAGTACTAATCCATGCATTGTTGTATAGTTATCAAATTACTAGAGATTTCAGAGTATGGCTGAAGAGTGTTCAGTGTTTTTGGGGAGTGAGAATATTATTATACTGTGGCAAAGGCAAGACTGAGATTATCTTACACTAAAGTCTAAATGGCTACCCTAAAATGGAAATATTTAGGCATAATTAAACCAAACATTTTAAGCTGGCTAGATAATGACAACTATTTTGGCCCACTAATGCATCTTGTATAGGATATCAATGAATACTACATCTTGGACACAAAATTTAGAGCTCAACTATGAAACTACACAGAAAACTAAAACATTATTCATCCATGTCTTAGTTCATCCAACAAATGAACCTACTATGTGCATACAGTAAGAAGTTTTCCTTCACAGAGCTTATAGTCTATTGGAAAAGACAGAGATGAAAGATTCCTGGTAATGAAATGCAATGAGACTCACAAGAAGAGAAGCGCAGGGTGAAGACAGTTAGAGTGACCAACGTCCTGGTTTGCCAGGGACAGTTCCAGTTTATTCCCATATTTTTGTCAAAATTATTAATAGTGCCCCATTTCATTATAAATCATGCTCTGGTTTGGTCAATATACTCTACAGTCACCCTTGTCATTGGCAACATAAAATGTTAGATGCTAGAATAATTCTGCCTGTAACATACTGCTCCAGAGACTAGGGATAGTTTTCTAAATTTAGTGTATATAAAGTTAGTACCCAAATAACCTTATGTCTATGATTTACTCATTGGATCCTCAATGTCAAGATGATGAGAGACTTAGCACTGAATTAGTGCAACATATGAGGTCTGAATTAGTCACATCCATTAAGACAACTACTATGGACTGAATGTTTGGTTCCTCCCCCCTTCCCCCCAAAATTCATATTTTGAAGCCCTAATACTCAATGTGACTATATTTGTCAATAGGACATTTGGGAGGTAACTAAAGTTAAGGAAGTCATAAAGGTGGGGCCCTAATTCAATAAGACTAGTGGCCTTATAAGTAGAGACACCAGAGAATGCTCTCTCTTTCTCTCCCTCTCTCTCATTCTCACGCCTGCTCTCACTCTCTTGCTCTGTTTGTGTGCATGCATGGAGGAAAGCCTATGGGAGCTCACAGTGAGAAGGCAGTCATCTTCAATCCAAGGGGAGAGCGCTCACCAGACACCAACCCTGTTGGCACCTTGATCTTGGACTTCCAGTCTCCGAAACTGTGAGAAAATAACTGTGTGTTGTTTAAGCCCCCAGTCTATGGTCTTTTGTTATGGAAGCCCAAACAGACTAATACAATGACTGACTGCTCATACTGTTATGCTGAAGAGTCCCCAGCTCAACCAAGATGTCTGGAACCTCTTTAGCTAAATCTGAGCCAAGTAAGAAAATGGAAAGAAGGATTCAGAAATAGTAATTTAACTTATGCATATGGAATTTTGGACATTTAACTTAGAAAGGCAAGATAATCAGATTTGGTATTTCAATTCCTTTGGAATTGAATATCTCTGGACTTTAATTTAGAAGACGTATTAATCTTTGAACTTTCAGTTTTCGCTGGGAACTTAATAATGAAGAAGATTTATAGCCAAATCTGAGGAATATCTAGGCTACTGGGATTTTATTATTTGAATTGCTCTTTTGCTTTATTTTAACATTTTCATTTATTCTGCTTGCAGAATCCCTGATGGACTCAGTTGGACAATGTGTCAGGACAGGGTCTGGGATAGGAAATAGAAGGCATTTACAGCCCTGAATACAGAGTGGCCTTGAAATCAATTAAAGTAATGCATTGTCGGCCCACTTCAGAATCTTTGGGTGCAAAATCTATACTGCTTATCAGTGTTCCCAGAAGGATACACAAAGAAGCAGTGCAGTGCTCAAGACAATGGCATAAAGAATGTTCTGAAAGACTACAGTTATGGTCTTTGACATCTGTAGACCTGAGGGGGACATCAGGGGTATAGCCACCCCCTCTTGTTATTTATAGGTTCACTGGATGACTCCTTTGGTTCCAGAACACAAAACACTGCAGAGAGTTAGCCGAGGAAACTTCCTTTTTTTCTTTCTGATGTTTCCTTAGAGATGGAGGTAGGCTGACACTTGGGGTCACCGTTTAATCCTCACACTTCATAAGGGAAGATGAAGTGACTGACTAATTGACAATTTTGGTGTGAAAAACAGAGCATTCTCAGCTGTTTATTAACAAACTGCTTGCAAAGAAACAGTTGTTTCCTCTGCTCTTCCGGGCTCCGTGCCTTACCTGCACAGTCTCCCCCATGGGGCTGGCTACCTGAGTCCAAACTGTCTGTAACTGGGGTGTAAGTCTGCCCAATTCTGAGGTTTTTGCAGGCACTTTTGCCTCTTATACCAAGCAATGCCCTTCAACCTAGACTTTATGTGCAAGAAAGGTCACATTTTGATCATTTTTGTCTTCTCACTTTGGTCAAAAATTGGATAAGGAAAAAAATGATATCGATTAGGTTTCCTCAAAGATACCAATGATGACCTGAGGTTCTTTGTAGACTCTGGAATTATTAAGATCATTTAGATATAATGAGTGAAAACTATCACATACTATTGGTCACATTAAGTAACATTGTTCTTCTATAAACAAAATTAAATAATTTATAAGTAATGAAACAAACGACCTATAGGTAATTGTTTAAAATTGGCTTGGCCCTGAAAGCAAGGTCATTTTGCAATTATGTTTTGCTTGACATAACTTACAATTAAAAACATTAAGACACATCACTGGAGGGAAGCCCAGATAAATCAAATGATAAATAATAAGATTCAGAATTCTGGGATTGAATTTTTCAATACCCTAAAAATTGTATTAAAAATACAATGCAACTGTCAAAATATTGACTTCACTTGGAAAATAGCTTTCTGCCTATTTTCCTGGAATAGCATTAGTCACCCTGATTTCATTTGTTTCATCTTGAATGCTTACTCAGCTGGAATTATATATTCGTTTTAAATCATTTAGACTGGTCAGTTTTGGGTATTGCTTCCAAGGTTGTTAGAAAGTTATTAAAGCCTTTTTTTGTTTCCATTTTTTACATTATTTTAAATGAAAATGTGCAGTTCTCCACTTTCAAGGATCACTTTTCTTACTCTTCTCTGAGCTAAGTTTTCAGAGGTCATGATTGGTCCATCTGCATTCCATCGCCCAGCTGCGTTGTTGCCGTGGCATAAATTGAGAAGATTGAGTATGGGAACAGCTGCAGTCTATGAAACTCAGTAAAATGAACAGGACCGTTTTTCACGGAACAGAACAAAGATAATCCAGAGGGACGGGTTCAGCGCTGAGTTTTAGGAATGTCCAGGGATTTCTTTTCCCCATTGATGACAGTGCTGTTGTGGCATTCCTGTGCCTGCGGATGCCAGTGACAATCAAGCATGAAGAGATTGCACATCAGAGTGAAAAAAGTAGAACGGTGCCAATATCAGTAAGAATCTTGCCATGTGGAGGGGTTAAGAACAGCCCCAGGGAGGGGATGGGAGACTGTGGACCAGTACCTGACTCCTTGGGACCTCAGCGTTCTCAACTATGCAACAGGAACGCTACTAACAATAAACTCACGGGAGCGTTATGAGGATGAAATGAGATAATGCCTATGAAGAGCTCAGCGCAGTGCCCAGGCTTAGTCAGTACTGATAAATGTTATTTAAGGCAAATTGAAATCAAAGCTCTGGGAATTATTAATTAAATAATAACTAATAGCTGTATAATGAGAGTAGTTACCTAAAAAGGTTATTCTGAGGAATAGAATATAAGTACAAAGTGTAGATTTAGAGCTCGACCCACGGCGGGTACACAATGATCGCCAATGATGATGCCCCTGCTGCTGCTGCTGACAGGGACTTCCCCAGTCATAATGGCACTTCAATTCAGTACAATGCTTGTATAAAATAAGAGTGAATGCATGAAGAGTGAAGAAATGGATGTGAATGAATGAGTGAATAATTGACCATGGGAGATCATATAGTTTGTTAGAGAAGAAACTAGGATCTAAGCCAGATTATGAAACTACAAAAGCAAATATCAAAGTCATCTTTCATTATCTGTGGATTTTTTTTTCCAACTCTGTCAGAAAGGGGGTGAATGAGGGCCGGCCCCGCGGCTTAGCAGTTCGGATCCCGGGCGCGCACCGACACACCGCTTCTCCGGCCATGCTGAGGCTGCGTCCCACATACAGCAACTAGAAGGATGTGCAACTATGACACAGCTACCTACTGGGGCTTTGGGGGAAAAAAGATACAAGGAGGAGGATTGGCAATAGATGTTAGCTCAGAGCCGGTCTTCCTCAGCAAAAAAGAGGAGGATTAGCACGGATGTTAGCTCAGGGCTGACCTTCCTCACAAAAAAAATAAATAAAAAGAAAAAATAAAAAAATAAAAGAAAGGGAGTGAATGAGACTACATAAAGGGTTAGCTGCCCTTGGGTCAAAATTACCCCCCTTCTGTTTATGCCAATAAAGTGTATTGGAACATTGCCTCACTCATTCATTTATATACTCTCTATGGCTGCTTTCTGCCACCAGGCAGAGATGGCCGGTTGCATCAGAGACATTATAGCCTGCAAGCCTACAGTAGTCACCATTTGGCCCTTTATGGAGCGAGTCTGCAGATTTCCAGAGTAAATTATGGGGGAATTTATGATTCATATTCCACTGGGCAGTGTAACAAATTCCCAATAAAAATATACTTAATAATGTTTAAGTTGAAATGACTTCCAGAATTATTACTTATGTCTCTCTCTCCTTATATTTAATTGAAAAGTAACAACTCCTCTTCCTATCCTAACATCATTAAACTTTAGACAATCAGACAATCCTGCAGAAGGGTTTTAGCAGAAAGAATATGGTTAGACTTCGCAAAGTTACCCTGAAGAAAACTTATGCTTTGCCAATTAAAGGTTTTAGAATATTTAATAGCTCCTGAACTTCTTCACTCACATTTCTCTTAAAGCTGTATTGACAGTAACTGGCCTCACTCCCATGTAACAAGGAAAACTTTTAGAAGATTCCAACCCAGATCTGTAACTCTGCAGATTCCGCTTCGTCGGGCGGCCGCTGCCCGTTAGTTTAATCCAATAAGCTGAAGTACGTCTTCTTTCATCCCTCTCTGCACACCCAATTTAATATCCTGGCCGTGTTCTTTCACAGCTTGACCTTTCAGCAACAACCGTGTCATTTAAACAAGCTCAATGATTCTGACTATTTCTAACAGGGATCTCATCCAGTAGCAATCTCAAAACACAGATCATGCTCCTTCACCATGCCAAGCATAACACCAATCCCTGGGGTGATTTTACTGGACAAGCCCTTCTGTCTTCTCCAAATAAGGTCACCTCATTAGAGGGTCAACCTCTCCCTGTAGTGATGTTGTCCTACTCTCCCCTGCCAACCATAAATAAGCCCGTAGATGAATGATGATGGGCATGACCCCTAAAAGCTTGCCACCCAGGATCCAGAGTTAGAGTCCAAAAGATTTCCCCCCTAAATCTGGAAGAGGATGAAAACTTAGAGGGTTAGCACCCCGAGAAGAGTAGAGATACACATCACTAAAATCTGGCACAGATTACCATTGAACATCTGTGTTAATTATAATGTCACAAGCCTACAAGGTATTAAAAAAAGCTTTGGAAAATGATGGTATGGTACCCTACAAGTTACAAGGCATGGTACCAACCTTTAAGGACTCCTCAAAAGCATTTCTTCACTATTGACTCATATTATTCTTTCCTTCAACTCTATAATTTGGAAAAAAATTGTGATGGTATTATATTATTCGACACATTGAACTCACATACACTTACTGGGGAGAGATGAAATAATAGCAATTGATATGAATAGGCATGGCTGTGGAAGATTATTGTTCTCAATTACTTGCATATTCCCCCTTTAAAAGGATGTGGTAGCTTGTCCCAAAGTTGGCCACTGTCAATTGCTTCCTTCTCACTGAAAAGATCTGGGCTGATCTGCAACTACTTTGACCAATAGAATATAGGGAAAGTGATGCTGTATTAGTACCAGGCCCAGCTTTCAAGAGGACTGCAAGTTTCCTTTCTTGCCCCTTGGAACCATGAGCCGCCAGGTAAGAAATACAGGCTACTCTGCTGGAGAGAGATGCCATATGCAGGAACACTGAGGCACCAGACATGTGCGTGAAGAAGCCATCTTGTACATCCAGCCCAGCTAACACCAACCTCTTCTTCTATATGACTGCAACTGTTGGAGAAACCTCAAGGAAGAATTGCCCAACTAAGCTCAGTTAACCCAGAACTGGGATAAATAATAAATTTCTGTTTTATGCCACTAAGTTTTGGGGTGGCCTGATACACAGCAACAGATAACTGAGCCAAAAGTGTACACATTGCACTCTTTGTTATGTGTTTTCCAGTACCTCCTGTGAGTAGGGCACTGCTCTACTCTATTGATGTTGGTCTTGGCCAAGTGACTGCCTTTAACCAATGGGACAGAAGGGAGCGACACACGCCACATCTCAGCGGAAGCTGTAACAACCATTGCCATTTCTCCTCTCCCTCTTTCACAGAAAGGGCATGCCCTAGATCTGGGCTCTTTAACTCTGGGGCCCATTATGAAAAGAGACCCAGATCAGAGCTGATTCCAGCTTAGGTGTGCTACTTCTCAACCACAGTCAAATGTAATGTAAGAGACAAATAAGCCTTTGCTGTTGCAAGCCACTGACTTGGGATTTTATATTCTACAGAATATATTGGTGAGAACTGTCTTTACAACACCATCAGAAAAATCTCACAAACTGAAGCATCAAATCAACATTAGAGAAAGTTATTGAAATGGGGAGCATATCAGATCTTTCCTGTTGAGTTTCAGAGTCTGGATCCAGAAGCATGATGGGTGACTGGCATTCTGCTGGAGGCCAGGCATGCAGTAATACCTGTCCCCTGTGCCAGGAGCCCATCATCTAGTGTGGGGGAAGCACATTTTTTCTGTAAACGGCCAGAGAGTAAATACTTTGGGCTTTGTATGCCAAGAGGAAACATTGAGGGTATTACATATGTACTTATATAACCAGTTAAAATGTAACAACTTAAAAATGTAAAAAACATTCTTACCTCTCAGGTCATACGAAAGCAGGGGGTGGGCCAGATTTGCCCTGTGGGCTGTGGTTTGCTATCCTCTGGTCTAGTGGTTGAGATTGGCACAATAAATGAGTATTTCTGGTGTGATCTAATGAGCATATAATGAGTGCATTACACAAGGCCTTTTTGAAGCTTAGAGAAGAGACACAAACCAATTTGGAATTTTATGAAAGATTTTCCAAAGGAGAAGATGCCTCAGTGAATCCTGAATATCAAGTAAATGTCACCAAGTAAATGGAGAAAAAGGTGGAAGGGATGACATAATTACACGAACAAAGCCACAGAGTTTTTTAAACCACATGATATGTACATGTAAACTACATTTCCTTCCATTAGCACAAGATATCAAATAACATGAACACAGCACCAAAAACTTCCCAACATAACTTGTCCCGTTTTGCTACTTATTGACACCTATAAACACATATCTACAGACACAGGTATCTTAGCCAGCTCAGGTTGCCATAACAAAATACCACACGCTGTGTGGTTGAAACAACAGGAATTTATCTTCTCACAGTTCTGGAGGCGGGGAAGTCGAAGACCAAGGTGATGGCCAATTAGTTTCTACTGAGATCTCTCTTCCCAGCTTGCAGATGGCCAGGATCTGGCAGTGTCCTCATATGGCAGAGACAGATAACATGCTCTCCGGTGTCTCTTCTTATAAGGACACTAATCCTATTGCATCAGGGCTCCACCCTTATGACCTCATTTAACCTTAATTACCTCCTTATAGGCCTAATCTCCAAAGACAGTCACATTGGGGGTTAGGGCTTCAACATATGAGTTTTAGGGGGACACAATTCAGACTATAGCAACAGGTCATCCAATTACGTATCACGATTTTTACATAACAATTTAGTTCCATTGTTCCTCTCCTTCTTCCTTATATATCCAAATTTGTGAAGTCTCTCACCATGGGAGACAGGATCTTACATCTTTATCATTTCACTTGGAAGCTATTGACGCTATTAGGAAAAAAATTCAACAAGCATACTTCTACATTTAATCAAAATAGGATCCTCTCAACTAAGGAAATTCTCTAGTTTCAATTAGGAAGACTCAGAATGATCGACAGTTATTAAAGCCAGGATACCACGAAATAAATTTGCAATATCATCACGTCCGCCTACAGAATCCACAGAAATACCCATTATTCACATTTACTGTCATGTTGGATTTCAGAAAAAACAAATGCTACAAATATGTAGGTGCTTGTTTCAAAACTGGTCATCTTTTGCTTCTTTGTCCACTATTTTTGTGGTAACCATATTCCTTTTTGTGTACTAAACGAAGTAATTTGTTTTGACAGGTTTTTATCCTCTAACAGTTAAGACAAGGTGATATAAATAGAAAATAAATATTTTCCATAGGAACAATACATTCTGTTATCTAATATTTTGGCAACCAAAATTTCTATTAAATTGCACCTCTAGGCTTTGTTTATATAATGATGCTTGATTGGCTGGGGTAATTTCAAAGTTCTGATCAGCTTTCTGAATAAATATCAAATTATGTTATTTCTTGATGTGACAATATGTGGATTGTGTTTTATTCAAATTCTATAGAAACTGGTAATCTCTCTATGGATTGGTATTTTTTATGATAATATTCCAGACTGGCGTTTTTCATTTAAGAGAGAGGGTGACAAATTTCCATTGAAATAAATTAATAATTTCATTTCTACTGATATGTCATTGCAAATAAGGATGATAAGTAGAAATCACATCTCCTTTCAAGTAAGGGGCTAGTGAAAGAAATGGAAATATTTACCAAAAAGTATCATTTCCCATCTCCACTACTCTTTTAAACAAATAAAGTACAGCTATGGTCTCTGTTATGCAGAAACATTACTTTAAATTGAAGAACCATTAATCTCCCAATGCCGGCTTCATTCTGAAAACACTGATTAAATACCTACAATGCACAGGCATTGTGACTGAATAAGAGATGGTCCCTGCCTGGAAGTCATAGTCTAGGAAGAGAGGCATACATATGAAAAATTGTACTTAATTTTAAAAGACATTCATTGCATATACTATTTTAACACAGGTTAGTCCTGGTAGAGTATATATATTAAGCTAGACTTGGAAAAATACAAAAAACAAAGGTTAAAATAATTTTCTAATCATTATCATATAATATTGTATACATACATACACATGCACACACTCACACAGCCATGTTCACCACCCTTTCCTGGGAATAGAGCAATTCAGATAACTGCTTGTAGTAGTCGGGAAGATTCACGTAGCTACCAAAAATTATACTAGAGAAACATTGATGGACCCTTTAATGCAACGCTTCTTTGATTCCACGATTTTAGGACATTGACAAAATAATGAAACAGAAGAAAATGCATTAAATGCACTTTAAAAAAATATTCATACAGAAAGATCAATCCTGTTTCACACCCAATACAGGAATCCATTAACAGTGCTTCTCAAACTTCAAGTGCATACAGATAACTTAGGAATCTCAATAAATTTGTAGATTTTAAGTCAGTAAATCAGTAAACGCCTGAGATTCTGCATTCTCAACAAAGTTACTTTGATTAACAAGCATCCACACACTTTCAACCCTTGGCTGGGAAGAAACAAAACAAAACAAAGACATTGTCCCCAAGGGACTAGATATTCTAGGTCAGTGGTTCTCGAAGGGTTCACATGCCAGCGATGTCAACATCACCTGGGGACTCATTGGAAAGGCTAACTCACGGGCCTCTCCTAGACCTACTGAATCTGAAACTCTGGGGGTGCTGCCCAGGATTCTGTATTTTAACAAGTCTACAGTGATTCAGGTGGGCACTAATGTTGGAGAACCTCTATTCTCAGCGATGCTTGGGAAAGGAGCTACTACTGCTGACCGAACTATAATTGATCCAGGCCTGTGACCTTCTGAGACCATATGCTACTAGCAGATGACATCACCTGACCCCTCACCACAAGCGAAATCGGGGCAGGGGTGGGTCCATGGATCCCACTCCCTGTTGACTGTCACTTAGAAGGTCTGGGGTGAATCTGGGAATCTGTTATTTTAAACTTGTATATGGGTAGTTTTTAAACTCATTGATGCAAAGACCACTTGTACTTAAATGGGCGAGAGGCATGACTCTAATACCCAAACTATAATGTGTGGGAAATATGTATACTCTTTAATAGGCCAAACCTTTCTAAAGACCACAAACGGATTTCCACCACGGGAACAGAAAGAGGCAGATCCTTGTCTGATGCCTCTTGATGTACAATAAGCAGTGATGGGACACTACTCTCCTAACCAACAAAAGCACACAGGAATTCTTATATTCAGGCTTAATGTATCCCTACGTAATGCCCAATTTTGCAGTTCTTCCCTACAAATAGGAGACAGTCTGTCTGTTACCTCATTAATAAGCATCTTTGAAGTTTTTAAACACAAATATTTTGTCTATCTGAAATATATATTCTGCAGGTTAAACAAATCCATTCTCCAAATAATTTATCCTGATATGTGGCTGGTTTTATCTTCTCTCTTCTGAAGATCATCTGTCAGTCCTTTTAAAACGGATGGGTCAAATGAACTCAAATGATGTTTATTTTCTTATTTTGTATCTTTGTGAAATTTACCAAAATACACAATAAAAAAATGCTACTCCTTTATTCTGGAAAAAATTGTTATAAAAATTGAATGTAGAATTTTAGCTATAATTTAAATATTATATCCTGTGTTCTGAACTAAATATTTCCAACTTAGTGATTTAAGTTTTTTGGTTGGTTTGCTTTATTTTAGTTTTGCAGCTCCTTCACACTAGTGGTTCAAATTGAACTTCCAGTCAACGAAAGTCTTAAAATCTCTTTTTTTAGATGAATGATTTGTCAGATTTTTTCCATACTATTGTTGTACAGTTAGTTTTTAACCATAAATGCTAGTTTTTGTACTTGTAATACTGATATTATTTTATATCGATATTATTTTTAAATTTCATATTTTTTTTCTAAGATTGCCAAATACTTTCTGGTTTTCTTTTTGCCCACCCATTTTCACTTTTTGATTGCCCAAAAACAGACATTCTCATTATTTTCAATAGTGGCTGTATTCTAATAAAACTTTATTTACAAAACCAAGCAGTGGGCTGCAGTTTGGCAACCCCTGATCTAAAAAAGATTTTGTTCTTAGATATATAGGAGAAAATAAACAATATATATATTATTCTGTTAAATTACAACTTTTATGTAAACATTATATGCAACAATTTTGTAAATCTTCAAATGCAAGGAAGTCCACAAATTTAAAGGAATATGAAAATGGTTTTCTAGCTCTCATCTTCAGTAAAGTTTAGTAATTTTTTGCATAAGCTTTATCAGTGCATTTCATTGTTTCCCAGAGTATTTTGTTTACTCAAGACAGAAAAATATGAACGATAAAGGCAATGCCAGAGAAGAAAACAGAAGATCCTTGTTACAATATCATCAGTCTGCTACACCAAACAGTGGACACACTGTTTCAAGAGCAGAATTTACCTTGACAGAAAATCCGAGAAGGAAAGCCGAACAGGGTATCCGTATCGGATGATCTTCACCATCTCCAGGACCCCAATATATTGTAGCTGAGCAGACACATAAAAATTATCAAAGGTATCTGGCAGCTTTGAGTTATTGGGCTTGATGCAATGAATAAAGTGTGGAGTGCACTTCTGAAGTTTTCCAATAATATCCGTTAGAGATTTCTAAGGAGAGAAGTAAAACCAAAATGAGTCTCCAAAGAAGACACTGACTGAAAATAAAAGGGAGTTTTTTAATAAAAATATTTATCTTCAATCCATGACTCTTTTATTTATCATACATTCTGTGCGTGTGTGTGTGTGTGTGTGTGAGTGCGTGCACACGTTTACTTTTCTCTGAAGTTACTCAGGTCGTCAAAAACAGGGAGAAATTCTATGTAAACCCTCCACAGTTGATATAATCTAAGTTTAAGTTTTTGAAATCTGAAAACTTCACTAACCCTGAGTTGCGATGCAATGGTGACCGGGCCTCCCCGTTCCAGTCTTTCAAGAAATGTAGAAGTTCCTTTCTTTTTTAATAACTGTAATGGAAACAAAAAGAAAAAAAAAAAGTGAGAAGATTTATTTCACTAAATTCCATTTAGAAGAAAAAAATTAACCCTCTCATCCATGTAAATTCACTTACTGGCAGATATAGATTTAAAACAGAGTATAAAAATCACTACCAAATGATTTTCTGTAATGGTGCTGTAAGTTGGGGAAATGGACATGTAAAATATCAACCATTACCGCGACCTTTTGAGTGCATGGCTATCCCCATCAGGTAACCAGTGTAATTTGAGAATAGACCCAGATCTGGGCTCTTGGCGGTACAGTAACTCACCCTGGAATCCTGGTTGTGTCACTCATTGTAATGTAGCTTACTCTGGGGCAAAAGGATACTATTTTATGTTACAAAGATTGTTCTTTTAACAATCATTGTTTTGTTCTCTTAACTACAGTAAATTTCTTATCCAGTTTTTTCTTTCCTCTCCTTTTCTTCTTCTTTTCTTTTTTTAACTACTAAAAGGGGTTAGAAAATTACCTGTCTGAAAAATTACAACAAACTGTTTTCTTCGATAAGTAATTATGTACAGCTCTTAAAAAAATTCATGTGTAGCAAAGATTAAATGATAATGGAGATAAAAGAATTCGGTGGAAATGAGCCGATGGGTAAAGAAATAAAGGGCAGAAGGTAATTAATTAAATTCCACCAGAGGTTAAAAGGACCTCAGCCACTAATGTACTGTTACATTTCACAAAATCATACAGACTTAGACCAACATATCTATTGATCCAAAATCATTTATGTTAAAATAAAAAGGTCTTGATAGAAGAAAAAATTCTGATGAAATATTCTTGTCAATTTGATGCTATTGCTATCATGGCAAGAGCTCATTTCCTTCCATTAAGATGAGCTGTCAAACTGAAATGATGAATTGTAACTGACAAGAGAATGTCAAATGAAGCAATTAGTCCAAGATCAACCTGTTTTCTACAAACACAAAGCCAAGTGTGCTGCTAAGTTACAGTGTGGGTAGACTTCAACCTGCTGGGCACAGGGGTGGATGAGCAGGGATGAGTGCAGTTTGAAGAGAAGCAAGGAATGGGACATTCAAGGAATAATAAAAATAAATAAATCTCCATCCCTTGAAACTGAACACTCAATTTCCCTTTCTGGGTGGAGGAACTACTGTGAATTATCTCCCCTTTGCAGCCCTTTAGGGAAAAGACTAATGGCATCTGTGCCTGGTAATGTTTAATAATTAAGGTTAAAAATTACAGTTTAGAGGTGTGTGGTGATTTCTTGCTCTTGATTTCCAGGATGATTGAGAAAGAAAGGGCCACAAGCTTCAGAGAAACCCTCTGGAATAGAGATCTTCCTTACAAAGGGTAACCCTTTGTCTTTTTTATGTAAAATATGCCATTTTGTATGCAATGAGATTGAATTCCTGTGACCATCCAGTGCTGGAGGGTCTACTGGCTAAATACACACACAAACACACTCACACACACTTATTTCTAATATGTTATACACATTTCTACACTCTTCTAAAATAGAGCTGATTTTAATTATGCTTTTATTTTAATTGGTAAGCTAAAATGCATTCCAGCAAGCTACAACAACTGAATTCCTAAAGTTGATTGTCTTGGATACCGTCCCAATCATATTTCTCATCTTGTGTGGTTTGAATAGAGGCAAGCAAAACAAACTGGGTTACAATCAGGCACTGAATTCTTAAATTTAAAACACTTCGGTTTGAAACAACTCTTTACTGAATTTTTAGTTCTATTTTACAAATAGTCAGAACCTTTAGGTTGTAAGTACAACCATACTTGTGGGGGACAAACACACATTTAAAAATTAGTATAATACAAAAGTAAGTTAAAAATACACAAAATACACAGTGAAAACATTCTAGCATCTGAAAAATACACTATGTCTCTAAGAGGAACTACAATGTATTGTTTAGAGCCCTAACTTCTGAAGTGATCAATGTCAACAGAATAAGGTGGTGAAGGTTATTCCCTCCACACCTACTGTCTGTGAAGTTACTTCCCATTCATCACCAAGACAGTCACGGAGATGAAACACAAACAGGATGCCGCACAGACAACCAATAAAATTGCTCATACTGTATTTGCTGCTGTATGTTCATGCTGCTGTACTTTCCTGTATGGTTCCCTCTCTCTTATGGTTATACTTCAGGTAGGGCTCCTTTTCATTAATTTTTTAAATTAAAATATCAACTTTTCATTCGTATTCAGAATTGTGCTTTTCTTTTTTTAAAAAAAGAAGCAAACGTGCTAAGCAAACTTAAAAACAACCATAAAAGAATCATAAAAACTCCTACCTTGCCAAGTTCTAGGTAATTCCTGTTTTCTCCAATAATTGAAGAAGCTGTCATTTTCTTACTGAGCAGGGCAGATTTACGTCCTCTGAATTTAAAAGAAGGATAGGGAGAGACGAGGGATCCCGTTTGTGACAGTTTTGATTGGAACAAATGATTGATCACGACATTTTCACTAGCTAGGAAATAAATAAATGAATATGGTAAGTGGCATTAAAATCATTATTTACATGAGCATTAGACTTACTCCTCATCTAAGTGCTTCAACCACTAAACGCTCTGAGTGGAAGATATAATTGAGGGGTCTATCTTTCTCTAGGCCCCTCTTTTATTTTCCCCACTATTAATCATACCATGTGATGAATTCTGATCTTCCTCGCCCTTGGCAGAGAGTCCTGATCCCAGGTGCGCCTGTCCTCCACCTGAGCACTCGGCCCTTGGCTCTCTGAGCGGCACTTCCTACTCTTCTGGTAGTCGGAACCAAATCTTACCTGCTCAGGCCTAAGGGGCTTCAGTGCATGTGACCAAGTCATGAAGACATGGTTTCTGTGAGCAACTCCCCACTCCAGCAAAATAACTACCCGGGCACACACCTCCCCAGGATCTAACCTGCCTCAGGGCAGCATGTAAAGATCTGGGGGAGAGCCTGTATCATGTGGCTGTCTCGGTTGTTAGGGCCAAGAAGTGCCTCTTTCTGACCCAGTTAAGCCACAAAGGTAAAAGCAAGCTGATATATTTTAGATGTTAGGTTACACAAATTCTAATAATCCTGGGCCCATATTCGTCTCTTGACACCTCCAGAAAGAAACTGGAGCATGGATGAATGGATTTTTGGTTACAAATCTGAACAGCATAGTGAAAACTATATGGTGGTTAAGGATCTAGATGGCACATTTCTTGTGTTACCTACATCTGGATGTAGACATTTTTTTTTTTTCCAGGAAGATTAGCCCTGAGCTAACACCTGTTGCCAATCCTCCTCTTTTTTGCTGAGGAAGATTGGCCCTGGGCTAACATCTGTGTCCATATTCCTCTACTTTACGTGGGACGCCTGCCACAGCCTGGCACGATGAGCAGTGTATAGGTCTGCACCCAGGATCCGAACCTGCGAACGTCAGGCCGCCAGGAGTGGAGAGCGTAAACTTAACCACTATGCCACAGGGCCGGGCCCCCGGATGTAGACAGTTTTTAAGCCTCGGTCTCTTTTTCTATAAAATGACCATGACAGTACCTACTCTGAGGATGACTACACGATTGAAATGTGAAATAACGTGCATAAATCCTTTAGGATCATGCTTAGTCCACCAGATAGTTCGCATTGTTTACTAGCAAAGCAGTTTCGTTTTTACCTTTTCCACACGCAGATTATTTTGCTTGCCCAGGCTAATATATTTAGTAGCTAAGCAGACAAGGAAAAGTCACTACCCTAATGAACAAACAGGGAACTAGGGAGAAGTGTCAGAAAAGGGAGACACAATTATGGAACGCAGGTAGGCAAAAAGGAGCTCTGTGTTGGGTTGAAATTAGAGGTATCAAAGTAAATTCATGATTTTTAATCTATAGCTACAAATATATATATATATTATTTATATCCATATCTTAAATTTTCTAGTTCTGAAAAAGCCTAAAAGCAATGACACCCCAGTAGAAATGAGCTTTCCAAGCCCAATGAGCTTACTGTTTCTTAGATCACGCTCCTGTAAATGAATCAAGCCTTCTTGGACACATGGCCTAGTCTAAATCGGAGGCAAGGTAGACGATCCCAGAACATTTGGGAAGGCCGTAATGTAAGGAAATGCTAAAAAAGATCATGAGAACCTGTCAAGAGGACATAGGAGCTATTTGAAGGGCTCTCACTGGCCACGTCTTGGGCAATTTTAGCATCAAAATAACGATAGTAGAGGGGCTGTCCCAGGGGCATAGTGGTTAAGTTCACGGGCTCCACTTCAGCGGCCCAGGGTTTGGAGGTTCGGATCTCAGGTGCAGACCTATGCACCGCTTATCAAGCCATGCTGCAGCAGTGTCCCATATATAAAAAGTAGAGGAAGGTTGGCACAGGTGTTAGCTCAGTGACAATCTTCGTCACCAAAAAAAAAAAAAAAAAGATAAAAAAAAACGATAGTAATGGATTATGATTCACTGAATAAAATAAGAATCCACGAGTCCATACTGGTAACAAATTAATTAATTAATTAATGAGAAAGGGGAGTTCTTATAGTAGAATGTCACTGTAGAAATGTCACCGTTGATGGGAAAATGGGGTTAGAAAATCACAGTTTTGCAACCGTGAGAGAAATCAGTGATTTAGGCAAGAATCATTCATGTATGCAAAACTAATGGGCGAAAGTTTGATGAGGAAGAGAATATTTACATTGTCTCAAAGTACTTCCTTACAAATTACTTATCAACGACAAAGAAAGAACAGTGACTTTCGACTAGGGACGCCCAAAAGATGCCACCCTAACAAAATGATCACAGTTAATGTCACCAGTGATGTTTCAAAGGGTCATCAGGTACCTCTGAACATGATGAGCTGAGGACACTCCATCATGTTGTGGGACTCCTGCCAAGAACATGAAACCTGATGCCAATGTGAGGAGAGAGCAAATAAACCCAGACCGAGGAACATTCCTCCAAATAATGGACCTTCAGTATTTGAAGATATTAATGTCATGAAAGAAAAAGAAAAGTCGAGGAAATGTCCCAGATTAAAGAAGACTAAAGGGGAATGGCAACTAAATGCAGCAAATGAAGCTGAACTGGGGGAAAATCACTACGAAAGGCATCAGTGGTATAAGTGGCCAAGTTTTATAGGAACTCTGGATTAGACATTAGTATTGTCTCAATGTTAAATATTCTGATAATTTTTTTTGAGTTTGCCCCTATTGCTTTATTTGTGTTTTAAACAAGTGACTAAAATAAATAGAGTAACAAAAGCAGCTACACTGCCCCCAAATACCAAATACCCCAGCTTCCGTGGACTGCTGTCTATGGCGGCCAACCCCTTCCTCCTCCTGGTACCACTGACCACCCCCCACCCCACACAGGACAGAGCTGATCGGGTGAATGGAGGAGGGAGTCACATTGGGGGTTAGAAGAAGGGGCCTGGGAGATGGGGATTCTTTATATAAAGAAGAAACGCCTACTAAAAAAATAGTCCAAAAAGTGTAAGAAAGTCTATTTTAATCCCCCAAAAGGCTTACAAAAAACAATAAAGCTAAAAATAACCAAAGATCCCTTGTACAATCCCGAGGGAAGGGGCAGGAACCGGGCATTGCTGGTGAGAGTCACAGTGGCAACAACCTCACAGCAGGCAGCAGCCCACAGGACAGGCTGAGCCCAGGCACCAGAGGAGAGATGAGCACATGATGGACAGGACATGTTATGTAAGATATGTTATATAAGATAATGTCCTTGATCTTAGGATACATATACCAAAGTATTTACACATAAAGACGCAGGTGACATTCTCGAATGGTTCAGAAAATATACGTGCACACACACACATGTGCACACACATAGATGGAAGGAAGGAAGGGCAGAGGAAGAGAGAAGGGCAGGGAGGGAGAGAAAATGATAGAGTAAAAGAAAGGAAATGAAAAAAATGAGTCTGGAGAAAGGACACACTGGAGTTCTTTGTATTAATTTTGCAACTTTTCTTTACGTTTGAAATCATTTCAAGACAAACAGTTAAACAATAAATATATAATACCATGGCCCATTTCAAGAAATAAAAAGTAATTATATTTATAGCAAGTAAATCTATGGATGGAACCACAGATAAATAGTGTAACATGTTATTCCTATAATTGGGAAAAAAGCCTTCAATAAATCTATAGGCACTAGACATAAATATGGACCAAAACATGTAACTGACTGGTTTCTATCTTGTCTCAGAATCATATGGTCAGGCTGCATGAAGATATAGGACTAGTGTCATCCTGCTGCCACAGGGAGATGCCATCATGCACTGAGAACCTAACATTAGAGCCCTGACCACAAGCTGAGCAAATGGGAGGTGACAGCAGGTTCCCCGGGACATAAAAAGAGAAATTCAGCCATCCTTTTGCCTCTTAGAACCTGATAAAGAACCCCTCATTTTGCCTTTCTTTCCTATTACAAAGAGTCACTTACTGCCACCCATTTCTTCATGCCACAATCTATACATGTTGAAATGGGAAGCATCCCTCTTGGGGGTCTATAAACATGGCATCAGGTGGGTGTCTTTCAGCCAGTAAAACGGGATAAGCTAACTTAGGTGTGCACAGTTTATGAGCAGGTATGCAGAGAGGTGTGGAGACAAAAGACTCAACAGCTAACAACATTACTGACAGGAAATCTTAAATCTTCCTATTCTTATAAGCGGACTTAATAGTCTGAATTCTGACTCTCTTTGCCTCTTTCTGAGTCGAGTAGACTCTATTCCTGGTCTCAGGCACAGATGAGAGCCCTTGCTGCATCTCTGCACGAGCCGCGTCTCCAGCTACCTGCTCTCGCTCGCTCAGGCGTCTCGCAGACACACCTATGCTTGTTCGGATCCTACAACAGACACAACCACCTTCCTCAGCTGGAACTTTTTGATGATATGATGATTGAATTACATACTGTAAGCAAAGTACTGAGCAAACTACCCTAAAATAGAAATTATTATTATTACCTATAAGTTAACACTTACTTTTAATAACTATTTACAGCATCAAAACAGGCCACATATTCGTAAAATACTATTACAACTTATGCATCTTTTTCTTACATGATAGAATGGGTGAGCAACTACGGCCCATGGGCCAAATTCAGCCCACTGCCTCTTTTTATGAATAAAGTTTGATTGGAACACAGCCAGGTCCATTTGTATTGTCTAAGGCTGCTTTCTCATTATAACAGCAGAGCTGAGTAGTAGCAACAGAGACCTTATAACTCGCAAAGCCTAGAGTATTTATTCTCTGCCCTTTATAGAAAATGTTTGTCATCTCTGGTGTAAACATATAAAGCCACATTGTAAATTCTGTTCTCTTGCTCAGATGTACCTATAACCTAAGGTATTTAGAATAAAACAAGATTCACTTGTTTTCTCTTGGAACTTGTTAGCAAGTGTACATGAAAGAATGACTTCTAAAACACAGGGCCTCTATTAAGATAAGCAGAATTGCAATATCGCTAGCCATCATATTCTCATTCAAAATATATATTCTATCACCATGAATACAAAAATAAAGAAAAAGGCATTGCACCAACTTCAAAAACATGCTATATGTTAGATCTTCATAAAATATATATTAAATGGAAGTACATTATAAATGAAAGTTCAAATAATTGAAAACTAGAAGGAAGATATTTCTAATGATAATCAGTAGGATCAATTATTTCAATTCTTTCTTTCTATGTGATATTATTCCAAGTCCATGTTTTTATCATTAGTCTCAGGGTTTAAGAGAACTCGATAACCGTAAGTTCTGAGAGGCAAACAGAGTAATTCCTCGTGAAAAACAATGTATTGCAACTGTGCTGCTTGATTTAAGGTAAATATGTTCCTCAAACCAGAAGAGATACAGATGTCTTATTTCCAGCTCAAAGGCATCCGACTATTTCACGAAGGGCTATCATATGCTTCTTTTCCCGGGAAAGATAAATGACTCTATCTCGTTTACAGCAACTTGAAGCACAAAAGATGATACGTTATAATTCACTGAAAAGGTTATTAGGAAAATTAGAATCACTGCAGAATTGCTATTAAGAAAATAATTACTAGAAAAGATAGAAATATATATACTGATATATATACATAATTATACTAGATATAAGTGTAGTATATAGTTTTACATATAGTATGGAATTATAGATATATGTATATAAAGTCCTATGGTTCACTAAGTAGATGAAGCCTATAAATTTATATTGATATATACATATATGCATGTAGGTGTGTATATATAAATTTGTATGCTCCTTCTACTTCGTGAGCATTAGTAGTACATAAGAATAAAATACCACCCTTAGGTGTGCTCCAGAGTCATCTTAAGTAATGAAATTCACCCTGCTGTGGCCTAAATAACTTTGGAAGCCATATTCATCTTCCTTAGTCTTCACAAAAGAGCTTTTTTATATTCATATCACTAGAGTGGTAAAGGTGTTTTGTATTTCTATCTGCTAAAAGCTTAGCTAAATTACGGTTTCTACTAGACTCCAAATTAAATTGTAACCAATGTACAGCGTGGCAAGATCCATTCCCTATTCTTCTGGGCATTAGAATGCAAAAGATACTTCAATTATCCCTTAGCTGGTGGCATATTTTATAGGACAACTTTCAGAGATAGAGAAATAAGGAATGTGTGACATTTTAACCATGGGAGGGAAAAACTCACTTTTCATTACAAATAGAAGATTCTGTGAAAGAGAGTCTTTATTTTTTTCAATTGATCCAACCGTTTCATACATTACCTATAATAAAAGAAAATAGCATAATTACTAATGATTAAACATGACCACAAAATGAATTTCCTTTATAGGATAACTTGACTCATCAGAAGTTTTAAATTATTCATAAAAGAAGCATCTTTAGGTCTTACAGTTCACACGGCATGCAAATTCAAAGCGCCATCTGCGTGCTTTCATTCTGCACATTAAACAGGGGACACTTCTCCTGTTCTAATGTGTGAAGCCCTCCCCTGATGGTGAGGTTAAGAGAAAATGGTGGGGACTCACATTCATGTAGCCCCTTTATTCTTAAGGACGCTAACCTGCTCAGAAAACTCACCAACTCAAGTAGAAAGACTGTGACACCTTGGGAAGGAAGGGCGATTTCAGTTTGAGAAATTCAATGGTCTCTCTCTTAAAAGGGACCTTTTGGATCTTTTAAACAGTTACTCTGAAGTCTTTAAAATGAAGAAAACATGTGAAACAATTAATTCTGGATTATTCACAGGACAGTTTTCTTCCCTATAATTTACTGACCAATACATTTAAATGACTTTATTGCCTGATGTTCTGGTATTCCAGTCTGGCCTGGGAGACTTGATCTTTGAAGACAGACATGTCTTACTGCCTCTCTTGGTCTCAGCTAAGCGTGAACTCCCAATGTGGTCCTGAGAAGTCGGATCAGCCCTAAGGTTTATCCACTTGATTACATATTCATTGTTAAATATGAACCATTTTTACATACTCTGGCACAGTTGTTCTCAACCAGGGCCAATGGTGATCCCCAGGGGACACTTGCCAGTGATAGAGACATGTTTGTTTGTCACAACTGGGGAGTGGGTGCAGGGGGATGCTACTAAACATCCTACAGTGCACTGGACAGCTCCACCATGAAAAATTACCCGGCCCCAAATGTCCATAGTTTTGGGGGTGAGAAACCTTAATCTAAAGATTTGGCTTCTCTGTGTCTTCTTATAAAGGGACAACGGTGCCCATCGAAACCACGGAAGAGAAGTCAGAACACATTCTTCTAAGCCACTCTGGATCTATGTGGACTTTGGCAAGTCGTTTCATGTCTCAGAGGTGATCTTGTCATGCAGAGTCCTCCTCTATATGGCTCCATTCTACAATTCTAGCCTACTCTCTGCATGGGAATCTGATGATTCTGAATCACACACACACACACATGCACACACACACGAATGGACTACCTGCTTTTCTCCTAATACGTTCCTTCCTTGTCTGTCTTTGCTCCTGGTATGGCCTTGTTGTGGGATGGCCCTTCCTAACCCTGCAGTAAAATTCTTATGGTTCCTTGAGGGCAGTGACTATGTATTGCTCAGCTCTGTCTCCCTGCAGCAACTAGCAAAATGCCTTGTCCATTGGGCACATTCAATAAATATTTGGTGAAATGAACAGAAAGGTTTTGTTATATTGTCACCACACAGAGCATAACATTGTGCTGTCCTTTTTTATTTTTCCTCAAGGAAGATTCGCCCTAAGCTAACATTGCGCCAATCTTCCTCTATTTTGTATGTTGGTCACCGCCACAGCATGGCTGACAAGTGGTGTAGGTCTGTGACTGTGACCCAAACCTGTGAACTTGGGCTGCCAAAGCGGAGTGCACCAAACCCAACCACCACACCACCAGGCTGGTGTCTGTGCTGTCCTTTTCAATTTAAGATCATGCTGATGAGGCTTTCATTATCACAAAATCATGTGTTTTGGAAAGTTCTCATGAACGGCACCCTGATTGTACTTGGGTACCTAGAGAAAAAGCTGAAAGTCTCCAATTAAAACTAAAGTTCAAAACTTCCCAGTGGGAGACTCCAACTGGCCAAGTTACCTAGAAAAAGATATTTAACACAGACACACAAGTGCAAATATTCAACGAGGGCAATTTGATGTTTGTAGAAAGCACAGAATTTAGCAAACATTATTTTGTATAAAATTACTGGATCCTGAAGCAGGTCAGCTTATTTTCGGGACAGCGGGCACACTACTTGAGCTCTGTGAGTCTTTCATCATGTGTTAAACAACATTCTGCAAGGCCCTCCAACTGTAAGAGCTTCTGACCCTCTTCATCAGATATGCATGACTACAGTATTGACACGATCTGAGTTGACAGCTCAACACAAGTATTAAAAACTACCCAAGGGGCTGGCCTGGTGGCATAGTGGTTAAGTTTGCATGCTCCGCTTCAGCAGCCTGGGGTTTGCAGGTTTGGATCCCGGGTGTGGACCGACACACCACTTGTCAAGCCATGCTATGGCAGCGTCCCATATAAAGTAGCGGAAGATGGGCACAGATGTCAGCCCAGGGCCAATCTTCCTGAGCAAAAAGAGGAGGATTGGCATCGGATGTTGGCTCAGGGCTAATCTTCCTCAACAACAACAACAAAAAAAGACTACTCAAAATAACTTAGTTATTTTATCATAATTAGTATAATAATGCAAATGACTGAGGATGTGTTATATAAAATTGGCATTAGTGGAATGTCAACACATGGTTCCAGATGTTTTTGTTTTTCCAGGTCCCAAATGTGGAATCAAGTATTTCTTCAAGGAGCTCTTGCATATTTTAGTGACAAATTGAAATTAGAGACCACCATCTAGACCCCAGAGGTACATAATAGCACATTATTATTCGGTTAGCCAATGTTTATGGGAGTATTCAATGGACAGAGCTGAGAGACACACACACACAACACACACACGCATGTGTGTAGACATACATACACACAAATACTCATGCACATATTTTTTTAATTTTGTTTTTAATTTTAAAGATAAAATACAACCTGATTCCAAATTTGGGTTTTTTAACCATTATAACTTCCTCAATCCAATGAAGTTTGATATTGGCCTTGTTACAGGCAATTTGAAAATCTAAATATATGATATCCACTCATGCCCATTTATTATATCCATATATAACCTGCTCCCATCACCTTTAAATATTTCTTAAACTTTTAGAAAGTTTAAGAGAGATCCTGTGGACCCTTTACCAAGTTCCCTCCAATAGTAATATCCTGCAAAACCATCACAACCTGGATGCTGACACTGACAGAGTGAAGATGCTGGATATTCACATCACCATGTGGATCCAGCATGTTGCCAATTTATGGACACTCTCACGTCCCCAAAATCAGTTGAACATATGGGTGGGAGTCTGTCTGCATTTTCTAATCTGTCCCCTTGATGTATGCGTCTACCCCTTCACCTCTGTCTTGATTACTAAGGCGTTATAATAAGAATTTAAATTAAGTAGACTAATTCCCCCCACATTATTCTTCTTTATAAAAATTCTTTTAAGTTTTCTAATTTCTTCACCTTTTCATATAAATTTTAGAATAATATAGTCTGTATCTCTATATCTAAACAAAACTTGGCTGTGATTTTGATTAAACCTGTGTAGCAAGTTGAGGAGAAATGACTATTTTACTCTGCTGATTATTAGTTGACTATTCACTGTGTTGTTAATCTACGAACATGACATATGTCTCTCTTTATTTAGATTTTTGATTTCTTTCATCAGCATTTTGTGGTTTTCAGCATACAGATCCTATACATGTTTTGTTAGATTTTTACCTTTTTGCATTTTTACAAGGGATTGGAAATATTAATTTCAGTGCCCAATACTAGTACATAGAAATACAATTGATTATTTTGTGTTCACATTGTATTTTGTGACCTTGCTGAACTCACTTATTAGTTCTATGAGTTTTTTCTTTTCTTTTTTACTTTTTTTGGTAGATCTTTGGGATTTTACACATAGGCAATCGTGTCATCCACAAATAGGGACAGATTTATTCTTCCTTTCGAATATGTCTGCTTTGTATTTCGTTTCTTGCCTTCTTGCACTTGCTAGAACTTCCAGCACTACGTTTAATAGCAGTGGTGAAAGCAGACATCCTTGCCTTGTTTCTGATCTTATGAGCAAAACATTCAGTCTTTCACTATTAAACATAATGTTAACTGTAGGATTTTTGTAGATACTCTTCATCAAATTGAAGATGTCCCCTCTATTCTTATTTTTC
Organism: Ceratotherium simum simum; assembly: GCF_057802395.1. Taxonomy (NCBI): domain Eukaryota; kingdom Metazoa; phylum Chordata; class Mammalia; order Perissodactyla; family Rhinocerotidae; genus Ceratotherium; species Ceratotherium simum. The sequence goes on from NC_141909.1 coordinate 4,388,692, forward strand.
TGAGTGTTTTTGCCATGAACAGATTTTGAATTTTATCAAATGCTTTTTCTGCATCAATTGATATGATTATGTGATTTTTTTTTTCCTTCTTTGGCCTGTTAATATGGTGGATTACTTTGATTGGTTTTCAAATATTGAACCAACTTTGCATACCCAGAAAAAAAACAAATTATTCATGGTGGATAATTCTTTTTACATATTGTTGAATTATATTTGCTAATATTTAAAAGTATTTTTGCATCTGTATTCATGAGGGATATTGATTTTTAATTTTCTTTCTTGTGTGTGTATATACTGTTTTTGTCTGGGTTTGGTATAGGGGTAATACTAGCTTCATAAAATGAATTGGGAATTGTTCTATTTTCTATTTTCAGAAAAGATTGTGTAAAGTCAGTGTTAATTTTCCTTTAAATATTTGGTGTAATTCTCCAATGAAAACCATCGGGGACTGGAGTTTTTCTTTTGGGGGGATTTAAATTACAAATTCGTTTGTAATAGGTTATAGGTCTATTCAAATGATCTATTTCATATTGGGTGAATTGAGGTAGTCTGTGTTTTTTGAGGAATTGATCCACTTCATCTAAGTTGTCAAATCTCTATGTGACAGTTATTTGTAGTATTCCCTCTGATCTTTTTGTTGTCTGCAGGGTCTGTAGTGATATTCTCTGTTTTATTCCTGATATTAGCAATTTGTGTCTTTTTTTTCTTTGTCATTCTTACTAGAAGTTTTTCATTTTTATGGTTATTTTAAAAGAACCAGCTCTTTCTTTCATCTATTTTCTCTATTTTTTCTGCTCTTTGTTATTGCCTTCTGTTGGCTGGCTTTGGGTTTATTCTGTTCTCCTTTTTCTAAGTTCTTGAGGTGGGAGCTTAGATTATGATTTCAGACTTTCCTCTTTCCTAATATATGCATTTGGTGCTAGAAATTTTCCTCTTGGCACCATTTTAGCTGTGTCTCGCAAATTTGATATGTTGTACTTTCATTTTCATTCAGTTTGACATTTTTTTTGCATTTCCGTGAGACTTCCTTTTTGATTCATGGATTTTTTAGAAGGGCATTGTTTAGTTTCCAAGTATTTGGAGATTTTCCTCTTACCTTTCAGGTATTAATTTCTAGTTTGATTCCATTATGGTAGGCAAGCCCCCTCTGTAGAATTTTAATCCATCTGAATTTGTTTAGTTTTGATTTATGGTCCAGCATATGGTCTTTCTTGATACATGTTCTGTGGGTACTTGAAAAGAATACGTATTCTGCTTTTGTTGGTTTAAGTGTTCTATAAATGAGTAGGTCCTGTTGGCTGATGGTGTTGAGTTCTTCTATATTCTTGCTGGTTTCCTATGTAGTTAGTCTATCAGTTGAGAGGAGGCTGTTGAAGTTTCCAACTTAACCTTTTGTTTTAACTGGCTTCCTCTGATGCTACTCAGCAGGGGAGGGAGGCACACAGCTTCGTTACCGCCTGGGGGGGGGCTGGCGGGGGGGAGTCAGGTTCCCTGCCCAACCTCCTCTGACATAAAAGAAGTGGGCATTCCCATTACTGCTGGGTGGGGGCAAGAGTTCTGGGTCTCCACTGGGCCTCCAGTGACACTTTCCTGGCTGCAGGGTGAGCAGGTGGAAGGGGTTGACATGCTGTTTGTACTGCATCCTAAGTGGCCTCCACCAACTGGCTGTGGGGACAGGGGAGCTGTGGCCAGGTTCCCTCTGGGCAGTGGCGAAAGTCCTTACCCCCCACTAGGCCTCCTCTGACATCCTGCTGCAGCAGGGAGGTAGGGTCATGATAAAAATTCAGAAACTTAGCACAATATTAAAATCTGAAACATGTCTAAGTGTTTCAAAATTGTACACACTAAAAGGAAAACTAATTTTAATGAATGTAATTAAAATTTTTTTTTGTTTTCACTTTTTAAAAAAAATTTATAGCAAATGAGGGGGCCACGGCTAAAAAAATATTATAATCTGGACTATGATAACTCACGTTTTCTTTTTGTCCTACATGAACAGGAGAGCTTGAAGTCAATTTTGAGAAAAAGATGGAAATAGAAAATCAAAACTCTAACTCAATGGTTGCTCATGTTGAATTCTTGATAAATCCTCACTGTTTATGGAAAGATGTCCACCTCATCCAAGAAAATCCTTCTATATATGGCAAATTTCCAGGTGCTTCCCACTGTACTTTTCTCCTCACTTTCTGCCACTCTGCTCCCAAATTCCTCTCTTGACATCAATCCTGTCTTTCCTTTTAGTAAATTTCTTTCCAACTTCTCCAGCTGCCAATGCCAAGTCTGTTTTTCAAGGCCCAACTCTCTGGGAGGCATCAAGCCATAGTGGAAAGAGCACCAGTTCGCATGGCTGGGTTCCTTGTGGGTTCCAGCTTCAACAAGTCCCAGCGCCAGGTAGGTAACGTGGGTCAAGATACTGAGACTTCATGACTTCTCATCTACAGAACATAGGAGGTAATGTCGTCCTCTCTGTCTCTCTCTGTCACCATCTCTCTCTCCATCTCTCTCTCTCTGTCTGTCTCTCTCAAGATAATTTTGAAGATAAATGAAAAAGTTTGTTAGTACCTAGCTTTGCATAGCACCCATAGTTTTCTAATCAATGTACCTGCTTCTAATGCTTACTTGTACCTTCTTCTCAGACCTGTTCGAGAATTTTTTTACATTATTGACTTGAGAAGAACGCATGGAGTCACCTTTCTCAACAATTTTGAGGCTGCTAAATGGGCTGCCCATCCGAAAAGGAGACTCTCATCCTGTACCTGTAATTTTATCCGCAAAAACTCATTTATTACTTTACGAAGGAATTGCTTCCACATAAAATTAGCCTCCCTGGAAAGGTAAGCACATGACCTTCATCAGCCATCTATACCTAAGCATCTGGACTTCACCTAGAGCAATGGCCTCTAGGAGGCGGAGGAGGCGATAACTCCATAGGAAAGAAACCACAGGAGCTACAAAACTTAGTGGGATGAGGCCACCGGGTTCCCAGGCAATTCAGAGGGAAGTGAGCCTCAGAGCCTAGTTAAACGGATAGGAGAGACATGACTGGCGCTGCTGGAGCAAGAGGAAGCAGATTTAGGCAGAGTCCTTTCTAGGTCATTCCGGACAGCTGTCTGCTCACAGCCCCATCCTTCCTTTCCTTGCTGTTTTGTTATCGGGGGATGAAAGGAGAAAAACATGAAAGTCACAAAAGATAGAGGCTAAGGTAAATGCTTTCCATTTCCCCTCTGTCTTTACAGAACTGAACCTCAGATGTTGGTTTTCTTTTCCCTCTTAAGGATTAGAAGATAGGATTCACACTATAAGTGACAGCATTCCTCATGCATGTAATAGAGAAATTTATATGCATACAGCCCAATACAACTCTTTAAGGAAACTGTCACGTATTCAAAGATTTACTTGGGAATGATTCTGTTCAATAAAATGACTCCAAAAGAAACTTAGCATTTTGCTTATGTTTCAGCGGTTAGCAGTAACATCTGAGCGCTTCAATGTGGTGCCAAATGAGGAGAGCAGCATAAACTAGGGAGTAGGGCAGCAGCCTGCTTCTTTAGAAGAACTTGCTGTGACACTCCAGTACTGCAATAAATACAATTATAAGATAAATTATGTTAGCTATATACAAAAAGGGATTATAAAACTTTCACCGTGGCTGTGAATCACATTTCATGAATTTCATGAAGATACCTATTTTCCTGGGTCCACAAAGAAAAGTTGCAAAATACCAAACCACATGCATTTTCTTCCGAACTGAAGGCTGTCAAGCTCATGCTTGGCTAATCACCAAGGAAACCGAAATCCGAAGGTGAGAGAGCGCCACAGAAATAGCGCTATCCACCATTACTGATTTTAATTCCCTGAATTCAGAGCAAGAGCAATTGGCTTCCTCCACCTCGATAAAGAAGGTGCTGTCATCTTCCAGAGCTGGGGGCTTGGTATCTGCAGTCTCAGCCCCCTCCAGGAGCCTGGCACACAGTAGGAGGGCAGCGAGAGGTTGTGGAATGTGTGCTAAACTGAGCACCTACTCTGCAGCTGATACCTTTAGTGTTTCTGAAAACATGGTTCGCAGATTACCTGCAGGACGTTCTCTGGTGCTTAATAAGCATACACACACCTTAGACCTCGCTCAGACCCCTTTGTTCATCACTTATAGGAGTGGGGCCAAGGAACCTGCATTTTTAACTTGCTCCCCAGTTGATTCTGGTGCACATTCAAGTTTGAGAATAATGGCTCAGGTACTAGTGACTTATGATGCTCTGTGAACTCTGTCCTTCTCTGTCATACTGGCAGGGAATAGGGGAGCCCAGGGACAGAATTTGCAGAGGATAAATATTTCTTGGACATTTTATATATAGAACAACTATTAGAGCAGATATTGGCATATACTAAAATTGATGATAAGTTTAAAATGAGAATACATTATAATTATATGGTTTCCTATAGGCAAAGGTGTCAGACAAGGGTGTATTTTGTCTCATCTGTTTAATCTGTACGCAGAACATATCACATGAAAAGCTGGGCTAGACTCAGATGAAGGAGGAGTGAAAATTGGTGAAAGAAATATCAACAATCTAAGAGATGCAGGTGACACCATCCTATAGGCAGAAACCGGCAATGATTTGAAACCACTTCTGATGAAAGTGAAAGAAGAAAGAACCAAAGCAGGACTGGATTTGAGCATCAAGAAGACAAAAATCATGACTACAGAAGAACTACACAACTTTAATGCAGACAATGAAGACACTGAAATTGTTAAAGATTTTGTTTACCTTGGTTCAGTCACCAATTTAAATGGAGACTGCAGCCAAGAAATCAAGAGATGATTGAGACTTGACATGGGGGGAGTAAGGAAAGAACCTAGAGACCAAGGCCAAGATTATCCATGCCCTCATATTCTCCATCACTGTATACTGGTGCAAAAGCTAGACAGTGAAGAGAGCTGACAGGAAAAAAACTGATTCATTTGAAATATGGGGGTTGGATGAAAGCTCTAAGGATATCCTGGGCTGCCAGAAAGACGAACGACTGGGTCCTAGAGCAAATTAAGCCTGAACTATTGTTGGAGGGAAAAATGATAAACCGAGGCTGTCCTGCTTCAGGCACATCATGAGAAGGCAGGATTTTTTGGAAAAGACAATAATGCTGGGACAAGTAGAAGGCAGCAGGAAAAGAGGAAGACCAAATATGAGGTGGATTGACTCCATAAAGGAGGCCACAGGCGTGAGTCTACAGGAGCTGAGTAGGGCTGCTGAGGACAGGATATTGCAGACATCACTTCTTCATAGGGTCGCCAGGAGTCAGAGGCCACTTCATGGCATGTAACAACACTATAATTATTCTTAGGCTAAACTTTCTTTCTTAGGATAGTTAGCATTTTGTAAAAAGCTGTAGAGAAAGAATTTTCAAATAATTTTATCTAAGACCATAGCAATAGAACCCAGTACTTTTCAAACAACTCCAATTATTGTGCTGCCCTATATAAGCCAAATATAGTGCCAGAAACTTTAGGAAAATAAAATGAATAAAAGTGTGCTAATGTAGAAAGGGCAATGGGCCAAGGGTTATGAAGAGGGCTTTATTTTAGTGTCCACCTATCAACCTACACAACACTTAAGGGACCCAGGCTGCCATAATTAACTGTGGGAGCATGAGATGTCAGCGTCTCTGAACCTCAGTTTATTTATTCAATCGAATATTGAGCTGGTGCCAGTTCACACTAAAGTTTAATGATTTTACTAGCACTGCCCATCAATAAAAAATTATTTTAAGGGATGGGAACAGGCTACAGATGGACATAGTAAATGGGCATGAGTGGATACCATCTATTTAGATTTTCAAATTGCCTGTGATATGACTAATAGCAAAAGTTAATAAATACAGTCTTCATCAAATTGAGGACGTTATCAGATTTAAAGACTACATTTGGAAAAATATCAAGGAAAACAGCTAGGACTGATCTTTTAAAAATATTTCATAAAATATAATGCATGTGCATTTATAAAATTTTGAAAATACTAAAAATGATAAAATAAAAATTACCTCTAATTCCTTTTCCCAGAAAAAGCCAATATTTTCTCTACCTACCTACCTACCTACATACCTATCTATCTATCTATCTATAATCTATCTATCAAATCTATTTTTGTATATGTGTGTACTTTCCAAAGAACAGGCCTCTGCTGCACAGTGTGCTGGGTAATGCCTGTCCCATTTACATACAGCGTCGGCTCTCTGATGAATCCCTGCCCTTGTCCGCGCCACGGTCCCTAACCTGGGCCTCCAGCTAGGGCTGCCCCAGGAGGCACTGGCAGAAGACTGGAGGGCAGGAGGCGGGCAGAAGAAAGGTAATTCCCTTCTTCCCCAACAGCGCCGAGTCTCCTCCCTGGCTCCACCCTCATCCTACAGCCCACCCTTCGTGGCCCCAGTTCTCCTGGGGCAGGCTGCCCTGGTTCCAGCCCCCACCTGCTGCCCTCAGCTCCCAGTCCATTAGTACTGACTCCTCTGTGCCTCTCTCCAGCCTCAGAGGAGGGGGCTGCTGACACTGGGGACATGTCATTCTCTGTCCCCTGTCTGTCTCAACTGTTCCTGTGGAGCCCATTCCCCACACTCCCTTCCTTCTTGAAAATTTGGTGTAGCTTCTTTTTCAGGCTGCATCCTGACCGAGCTCCACCATTCCCAACTTCTCGCTTTGTCTATTCTGGTCTTGGTGCCGACAGCTCTGATGCTTCTACCGCTCCATCGCTCAAAAAAGGACAAGGGCAGATACCGTGTTCACCACTGTTCCAGACACCCGAAGAAAGATAAGGAAGCTCTTGAAAGCATAAAGGAAAGCTAGGAGGAGGACGCAGGGCTTATGGCTGGAGACAGACAAAGTGATAAGAACTATTCATTCTAGAAAGACTGAGTGTGAAAGAAGATATCATCGAAGCCTATAAATTGAATCCCGGGGAGAGAGCAGAATGGATCTCAGCATACTTGCAGATGCACTGCCTTACAGGTTAGAGGAAGAAGAAATGAAAACAAATAGAGCATTGCACCCTAGGCTAGAAACGTAGATATTACAGCTCTTCAATTCTTCATTCAGGCCAGAATCAGGAAGCGAACAGAAAAATGTCTGAGTGGTAGAACCACGGTCTTATATTAGTAGGAGAGCCTCTTGCGGCACCACTCAGAGATTCACTGCTTTGACTTCATATGTCTTACCCTTACCTTGCTAAGACATTATCCACAATTTACATATAAAACACTCTGTTAGAATGAGGCCATTTCCTACGGCATGCACGCTCTACCGTACAATGCAATATGTTAAGGACAAACCAAATTGCTAACTATATTATCACATCATTAATGTAGTTCTTATATGGAAATCTATATTTCCATGTGTTTGAAGTGCTAAAAGTTAGAGTTTCTCTAAGGAAGCCACCCTCAATGATACTTTAGGCATTTCAGGATATCCCAGATTACAGCACAAGTAATTTACATGTGTTTCTGGCAGTATTGATATTTGATTTATATATACGTGTGTGTGTTTATCTATCTATCTCTATCTATCTATCTATCTATCTATCTATCTATCTATCTATCTATCTACCTACCTACCTACCTACCTATCTATCATCTCTGTATCTATCCTCTGTCAATCCTGGTCATCTAGTGGTTAAGATTCAGCACTCTCACCAGAGGCCCAGGTTCATTTCCTGGTCAGGGAACCACATCCCACACTCCCTCGTCTTTTGGTTGTTATACTGTGGTGGCTGCATGTTGCTGGGATGCTGAAAGCTTTGTCACTAGGATTTCAAACACCAGCAGGGTCACCCAGGGTGGACGGGTTTCAGCAGAGCTTCCAGACTAAGACAGACTAGGAAGAAGGACCTGGCCACTCACTTCCAAAAAATTTGGAGGATGGTGCAAAAAGACTGGGCAGGGTTCTGCTCTGCTGTGCACAGGGTTGCCAGGAGTCAGAATCCAGTCAACTGCACCAACGACAACATATCTATCTATCTACTGTATTTGATTTATACACCTACGTCTATATCTATGGATCAATTGATTTATTACTCTCACACCAATCTGAGCACACAGTAATGACTGCTTTATACAGCAGGCAAACACAGCTATAAGCACTTTTACGTAGCTTCTTTCACCATCCACCAAGGCAAGAGGCAGGAGGCTTCATAGGACCTCTCACACACTTTGACATTGTCCCACCAGTTAGAGAGACTGTGAACTGGTGATTGACCCCCAGTAAGTAGCACAAGGGCAGAAACAGGCAATATGATGGGGGCGGGAGGGAAGAACAGCCCCCGCTGCAATGGAATGGACTGTTGGGCTGTTCTGTGCCAGCTCTTGAAAGTGGAGAGCAGAGAACATATTATTTTTGGTGAACTGCAAAGGGTGTGTTTCTCGTCTGGTCCACAAACCAGAGTTATGTTACATCCTGCCCAAGAGGATGCGTGGGAGGCTGGAAGTAATGGAGCCCAGTGGAGAGAGTCTATGTGGAATGAAGACCAGGAACCAGGGTCCTGGGGGGAGCAGCCAGCCAGGCGAATCAGCATCACCTAGGTCATAAGAAGGACGTCGTAGGTTCCCAGGGGAGGAGTGTCTCAGGGGTACGTGGAAGCACCCAAGCGAGAGTCTGCCCCAGACATCGAAAAGCGTGGTGTTCATGAAACCAAATCGTGACAACACGAGAGGAGTCAGCACAGAAAAGAAAGAAAACAGGACGCCCAGGCCACTGTACAGTGTCTTGTCTGTGGCTGAGGCATGAGAGGACTTAACATCCAGTTAAGTTTGTAGTTCTCATTATTATATAGGACTAGAAATTCCTCACTACTGCATTGAGTCTGTGAGTGCCGATGAACGCAAATAAAGCACTTTCTCTCACTGGAGAGACCAGAAATATCCCCGGAGCTGCCTGAGTGTTTATCTGGTTACCAGGAAAGGACCGTCCGTGCTGAATATATTTTAAAAAGCAGTGCAAGCCAAAAATAAAATTGAATCCTGATTACATCCCCTGAGTTGTGCATGTTCAACTACCAGGTACATGAAGAACAAGGGCGTTAAAACAATCTGGAAGATCTGATTTTTAAAAGAGAAAGCAAAGTTTATTCTTCTACCAAGGAGAGATAAGCTGGAAGGCAAAAATGTTTAAAAGAATGGTTTATGAACAAGTGACAGAGAAAGCAGCCATCACTGCCACTAGTTTAGGTCTACTGCGAACAAGTCAAATCAGAATAATCACACAATTTTGAGGAGTGTTATCAGAGAAGCAAAAAGATAAATGAAGTAGAGGGAGTTAGCATTCCTTTAAGTAAAAAGTCATTCATTCCTTTGTTGGTAACTAGTACTTATTCCATCAGTTAGAGTTGGGAGACTATTGGAGTAACCCAAGAGAGTGAGGGGGCGATGTGAATGAGCGCGCTGGGATAAGAACAGGAGTATTTGGGTTTGAGAGATAAATAGGGGATAGAGTAGCTTGTATTTGGTAATTAATTGGGTTTCTGATTTTACCATGAGTTGAAAAGGGGGACAAATATGGAAAATCAGTTGTATTTATTGATTTACTTCTTAAAGTAAGTTGAGAGGGAGAGAGTGTGTGGAGGTAACTAGGGAACTTAGTTTAGGTAGCATCTGAACCTGTCGAATTTAAGATGTCACCCAAGTAGAGACATTAGAAAGTGGATGTGCAGGTATGAAGCTCGCAGGAGAAATAGTTAGACTGGACATTCGGGAATCATCTCATACACGAAACTGAATCACAAGAGGATATAAACTCCTAGGAGGAGACGTAAAATATTATTCTGAGAAACATCAATATTTATGGAATGGAGGTAAATTCACTTAGTCAAATTTATAATCCCTTTCTCCCCTATGTTATTTACATGATGCAAAATACAATCCCTAGAAAAGAGGCAGTTGGGATTAATGGGTGATAAAAATGCAAAACTTTTGAGATACACTCTTGAATTCAATAGGTCACATCTATGATGGATGTAAAGATTGGACTTGAGCAAAAGAAATGAGATCATTTTCAGCAAACATAAATGGGTCTGATAATTTTCCTTGCCTGGTTTCAGCTTTCTGTCTGAGGTTTGCTGTAAAGAGTCTCAATTTCATGAGTAGTGGTAAATTGATCTCTATAGCATCAGTATTTATAAGCAGAGGCTTCTATCTTTTTACTTTTCCATTAAGTGATTCCATCTAATAGCTTTGCTTGCTTTCATTTTGATTCACTTAAAGTTGATAAACACTAATTAACAAAGAAAGTTATTATGAGTACATAGTATTATTGCTAAGAGTTCTTATCTAGATATTAAGAATCTGGATGTGGACATTGCCTTGAAATGTACATATCTGAAATTTATGAATACACCTCGTTGGCCCTTTTAAGGAAAAAAATACCAAACAACTAACTATCAATATTCTAGGAAATCTGAAGTTCCTTATTTACAACTTTCTTTCAGTCCATGAAGATACCAGAACCTATTACAAATTTAAAGAAACAGTAAGATTCCCTAAATGAGATCCTGCATTTTCTCTTCCTAACAAAAGCATGGGTAAGAAAACGTTCATCATATCTCCTACAAAAATTTATGCCAAAGGTGAAACTGACATAAGCAACAGAGTACCAGGAGCCTGCCGGAGTTACTTCTTATTTTTCTAAAAGTCTGCCCAAGAGGTGAACAAACACAGATGTAAATTAAATTCTTTCTGTATGGGTCAAAATATCTTTGCCAAATAACCTTTATTAGTATCAGCTTGGCTTAGACCAGACAGATTTCATTGTCGTGTCTGGGGTGTTTGCCTGGAGAAAAGAAAGAGAACTAGATGGAAGGCTCCCTATCGATTAGTCCATCTCTTTTTTCTTTTGATTTGAAGGTTTACTTTCAGAGTCTTCTTGGGCACCTGGTGTCTCCCGCAGATCTCCGGGGGTGAAGGCCAGCTGACAAGCTAGAGAAAGCGTTCCTGACACAGGTGGAACTGGGAAATTGAACTGGCCAAGATGTACCCACTGCATACATGTTACGTAAACATGTCTAAGGGCAAAGAGGCTGGCTTTCATCTGCATGTCACCTAGAGTCTATCACACTATCAATGAGATAAATATCTCTACTTCTCAAAGGTCTGGGCGACAGCATAAATCTAAACAGATGCATTTCAAACTTTATCCAACAATAAGGGTAGATCATTTTCAAGGAAAGGAAAAAATATCAGGTATTTTATAGACTGGCCACAAATCAGTAACATCATTCTTTTCTCCACATCACTTCTATCAGCAACATTTTAGTAACATAGTTTCTGTATAGGCCTGTGGAAATCACTGACATGAACCACAATGATGAGGGTTTCGGTGTCTGGGATTACAATTTATCCACAAGGATTGGTTTAGGAGGGTGGAAAAGGAATCCTGATGAATACAATCAAAATCTACCCACAGAAAGACATCTAGGAGCACATTATATAAAAGGGCTATAAATTTCATTCTGTCATAAAATTACATGTAAGAACATGTATATAAATTGCAGAGAATGCTTTAATTTTCTTAATGGAAGTAATATTTAAAGGATCTTTTAAAATCTGCAGTAAAATTTCACACACCTGTATATTCGATTAAAATATTAGTCATAAAGCTAAATGGTAAAGAACATAATTTTCTGCAAAAATGCTCTTTAATCAAGGTAGAGCTACTCATCACAAAAACAACCTGTATATTCAGTGAAAAACAGAATGTCACATTAACATAAGTTAAAACATTTATCTAAATGTTTTCTCTTTTAGTATCATAGTTTCCACAGATGGAGAAATATCTCAATTATCTGCATTTATCTTCCACTGAAGTCTTTCAAGTGTGATAGGAAGAGCAAGAAAATATCATACTGTAGCTTCAGTAGTTGCACCTTCCCTGTCATCTGCTGAAGCGATATTAATAACATTGTGATAAATAAAAGTAAATATTCTAACGTGACTGATAAAACACTGCTTTATGCAATGTGAGCACATTTATAAGAGATAAGAATTAACAAATTCTTATCTCTTATAAGATATAAAATATCTTCTATATCTTAAAATATAAGATATTTAAATCTTATATTGTTAAATGTGAGATTTCAGCACCAGCTTAATTTGAGCAAGTCAATTGGGTTCCTAATATTCTCATCTGAAAATCTAGCCAGTTGATTAGATAATTCCCAAAATATTTTCTGGTCTTCAATATCTGCGATTGATGAGTTCAAAATTTTGCTAAATACGGTGGTATTCCTGCACTGAAAGACCTTCAGCCACTGTTGGGCAAATATGACTCACACATTTGCAGCAACATCTCAAAATAATCGTTACTTGCATTTATTGCCTGCCCACCACTTAACCCTCAGAACAAGTTTATGAGGTTCATAATTATATTCTTCTTAATTACAAACCTCATGAGTGTGTCAACTGAGGGTCAGTGTCCTCCTCAAAGTCACATCAATGGAGCCCCAGTGTGCCCCAGCACATCTTCTCTTTCCATACAACACATGGATTCTATGACTATAAACAATAAACACTAAGAATTTCACCACAAACCGTGGTAGAGAGAGAAAAACATATGGGACTTGAGGAAAATGAAGCATGGTATTGTGACCTACTAGCCTGTAGTGGGTTGAATAGTGTACCCCCAAAATTCATGTCCACCCAGAACCACAGAATGTGACCTTATTTGGAAATAATATCTTTGCAGATGTAATCAATTAAGTTAGGATGAGCTCATACTGGATAGGGTGGGCCCTAAATCCAATGTCTGGTGTCCTTGAAGAAGAGGAGAGGACACACAGAGACACACAAGGAGAAGACCATGTGAAGACTGGGCAGAGATTGGGGTGCTGTGTCTACAAGCCAGGGGATGCCGATTGCTGGCAACCCCCGGAAGCTAGGAGAGAGGCTAGGAGAGGAACAGATTTGTCTCAGAGCCTGCAGAAGGAACCAGCCCTGCTGACACTTGATTTTGGACTCTGGCCTCCAGAACCGTGAGAGAATCAAGTTCTGCTGTTTTAAGCCACCCAGTGTGTGGGACTTCGTTATGGCCACTCCAGGAGATTCACACATAGCTGTACAATCTTTGGTGAATCATTGAACTTCACCAAGGCTTACTTACCTCGAAAACTGACATAGTAACTTTTATACACAAGGTTGTGGCGACACTTTGTGAATCAGAAAATGCTATGCAGGCATCAGGCATCATGACTGATCAGGGATGGCAGGGATCAATACAATCTGGATTAGGTCGAGAACTTGATCCTTGGGCAGGTGGATAAGACTTGGAAAGAAAGAGGAAAGCAGCATTCTGGGTGAGGAAAACCACCTGAGCACAGACAGAGACGAGAAATTGCAGGGGCCACTCTCAAATGCATGAAACGTGGAAAAGAAATTCTACCATGTTATAAGTTAAAACTACTCACTTCTCTTCTAATCCGTAAATGCCAAAGCAATGAGCATTTACATTAGTTTCCTAGGGGGCTGCTGTCACCATCAACTGGGTCCATCAAAACAAGAGAAACATATTCTCTCCCAGTCGTGGAGGCCAGAACCCCTGCACTCCTGGAGGCTCTAGGGGACACTCCTTCCTGCCTCTTCTGGCGTCTGGGGGCTCCCGGCATTCCTTGGCCTGTGGCTGCATCACTCGGATCCCTGCCTCCAGGTCACACAGCCTCCTTTTCTCTCTGGAACCTCCCTCTGCCTCCCTCTTACAAGGATACTTGTTTTTGGACTGAGAGCTAACCCAGATAATCCAGGATGACCTCCTCATCTCAAGATCCTGACACTAGTTACATAAGCAAAGACGCTTTTTCCAAATAAGACCCAATTCAAAGGTTCTGGGGATAAGCATGTGGCCGTATCTTTTTGGACCCACCACAATACTTAAGTGTTTGAGATGAGAAGGAGGCTAAAATATAGACACATCATCTTAGGTAAGAACAATATTGTCAACTGATATGTGTAAACCATCAAAGCCGGTCATACAATGGGACACTTATCTGAGATCCAAAAAGAATCACTTCATGATAAAATAATCAAACAGCTTTTTGACAAAGATACGAGTAGACAACAAAGGTCAGATATGTATGTCATATATTTTATAACTATTAATTTTGACCTATATTTTCATTAATTTAATTTGTATTACTTCAGATTGCTTTACTATCTCCTAATCTATTCCCTTTTCTCACATTAAAATTTAAGAACTTCAAAATACTATTTCCCATTAGAGTTAATTCAGAATCACCTTAATGAAAATTCAACTTTCCTAAGAGCCACTAAGGTCTTTTTCCAAATCATAATTCTTCTTTCCTTTGAGATTCTTAATTTTAAAAGCCAATAAAATCAGATAAACTTCTGAATTTAACGCTTATCCGTCATTTAAATCATCAGTAGAAGTTAAAAGCAATTCCTAAAACAGGTAATCCCATATATGATTTAAAACAAATAATAACAACAACAAAACACAACTCACAGCCTTCTTTAATTCAGTTTCATGCTCATTAATGAGACTCTGTTAATATTTCATGCACAGCCTCTTCCCATTTGCTTTAAAATATTTCTGTAATGGAGATTGAAAAATATACCAGGCTCCTATGAGTAATGAAAAATTCAAATGTGTTTAGGAAAGATCTTCAGCTATAATTCAAATAACGTTGCTTAAACATTTCTAAAAGGACCTCTGAGCCTCTGCTCCAAAGCAGATTCAGAAGCATGGCAGGGTCTTACAGTCAGAGTAGAAGAGTCCGATGGGAGAGTCCATCCTGGTAGGGCTGGATGTCAGTATCACCAGCAGTAATGAGCATCCTTCCTATGAGATGTAGTAAGTTTTCACTAACAAAACCAGGTAAACCAGTCACAGAGGAGCAAGTGGTCGTGAGAGAGACTCTCCAGCCCACCCATCTGGCCAAAGAAGAGGCTACAAATCAACCCAAGAACCCCAGAGCCATTGAGCTCTCCTTTGGGTTCAACTTTATCATCAAAGAGCTATTCAAGAATGCTCATCCTACTGTCCAAAATAGACCCTGTATGCTGATTTTAAACCAATTAACTCTTTGCTACATCTCTTGATTTATAAAATGCAGAATGTGCTGCTTTTCTTGAAAATACAATAGTTCAAAATTTAAGTATATGTAGCTACAAGTGATGATTAGAATGGCATATGGCTTGACATATTGCCACAAATTACAGATAATCTATACTGTAACATGTGAATGAGTCCTTAGGGAGTCCTTGGGCTAAGACTCATTAGTATATCTCAGTGAAATGAAAGATTTTTATAAAACCACAAAATTGACTCCAGTTATGGAAAATCCTGCTTAAAATATAAAGATGCTTTTATAGGAAAATTCATGATTCCACAGGGTTTTGGTGCAGTGGCAACTAGTCAAGTGGCTTTCTCTGCTTTGCTTTATTGCTGTCAGAACTCATTGAAATAATTATATTCATCCAAACTATTAGTGGTTTTTTTCCCCAAATTTCTTAAAACAATTGAAATTGACATTTTATTAAGTGCCTGTAGCACAATTTTTTAAAGTAATCATAAGTAATTAACAACCAAAATATTATTCCAAAGCTCAGCCTCTTTCAGTTTAACACAATTAGCATTTATTGAACATCTAATGCATCTCCAAGATATAACACAAACAGACTTATAAGGTAAGTCAGGTTTATACTGACTTAAGAGAGCTTCCATGAAACTTATACCTTATTATAATTTTCAACTAAATTCTATGAATACAATAAATGCTTAATGTGAAGAAAATATAAATTTAAAAATCTGAATACAGGACTAAAAGATTGCTACTCTTATAAAGGATTTGTAAAGGCTAAATCTCTCAAATATAAACGATAGTAATGCTTTGGGAAAATACATGTATTTTTAGATTTATATATCTATATGTGTAAAAAATCTTCCACGACTTCGTCTCCACATCCATTAGCCACTCAACCCATGACATGGCACCACCTACTGTCACTTCTCACAAGGTGCCCTCTGGCCTAACCGTCCCATGCAGGTGCACGTCCTGTTGACCCTGCCTCTTCCTCCTTTTCTATTGGTTTCCATGATTCTTGTCTTTCTTACTAACTTCTTTTCTCCCTCTTCTCCATGCTCTTTCTGGGTGAAATTATCAAGATACACATTTCCAAAAATATGACTATGTATCTAAAAGCAACCAACCTCTTCTAGCCCAGCATCAAGCATTTTAGCATCCTCTTGGGATTTCCATTAAAAACTTCAAATCCAAAACACCTAAAACTGAATACCTTTCCTTCCAAACTGCCCCATTCTGCAGGATTTCCTCTCTTGGTTGGCAAAAAAACCATCCATTGCTCAGTGTGGTGAGAAACCTTAGTGTCATCTCAAGCTCTGCCTCCTCCCTGGCTCTGCACGCCTGGTCAGTCACGGTCCCCAGTCCTCTGCCTTATGACGCCTCCTCTGCACTCCACGGCTACCGCTCAGATGCAGTCCTGGCCTGAGGGTTTGCACAGCCCTCTTACTTCTTTCCCAATGCATCCTATGTCATGTCATCTTGTTTCTTACTTCACCCCCCCACCCTGTCTAAAAACATCTGATAAGTTAAACTGTCGAGAGGACGAAGTCTTGAGAAGCATCTGTGTATTTATTCATGTTTTGGCCAAAAACAACCTTTTTAGACTTTTTGCCCACCATTCTCTATAGTTTTAACTGAACTTCTTGTCCGATTTCCCCAGTACAATGTGGGTGGATAGGGCGGAATGGTATGGAGCGTTCACCTTAGTTACCTTCCGGTACTTAGCTGTTGGGAAGTGGGAAAGTTATCTTTCCCAGGCTCCTCTGCAGCTAGGGTCTGATTGCTCCGTAGCTCCCATCTGTCTGGCACTATTGCACAAAATGTAGCGGGTGGAAGTGGTGGGGGCCCCACTCTGCTGTTTCTGTGTTTTCCCTCTTGAGCATGTCATGAAGGTGTTTGTTTTTCTCCGGCAGTGGAGATCTCCAGGCCCAAGCACCGACTTCTTCCATGTTGAGTGCCAGCGCACTGGCATTTTACTGCTAGAGGTGGTAGCAGTAACTGACAGTCAGTACCTACGGCAGCAGCTTGTCAATTTGGCTGTAGGTTTCTTTCTTTCTTTTTTGTTGAGGAAGATTGGCCCTGAGCTAACATCTGTTGCCAATCTTCCTCTCTTTTGCTTGAGGAAGATTGTTGCTGAGCTAACATCTGTGCCAGTCTCCCTCTATTTTTTGTATGTGGGATGCCACTACCGCATGGCCTGATGAGCAGCATGTAGGTCTGCACTCGGGATCCGAACCTGCAAAATCTGGGCCACCGAAGCAGAGCACGCAAACTTAACCACTTTGCCACGGGGCTGGTCCCTGATGGTTGGAGGCTTCTTGATCAAAGACGAGGCCCTAACTATGTTGGCAGCCCTGTCCTTTGGTGTGATTTTAAGGTCACTTTGGAAGGTTCAACATAGAGGTTCTCAACAGTTACTTTCCTGCACTAAAGATATTTTCTGCTCAAACAGCTTTGGTGGATTCTGGCTTATGCAACTGAATCCTGAGGGACACACACACCAATCACTTCCTGAAGTCCATGTCTTTACTGGAGGCCTGTTCCTTTCATCCTTACTGAGTTCTGACTCATCTTTGAAGGCCTAGGTCACATTTTACCTCCTCTATAAAACATTTCTACACTTTTTTTGGAGCCAAATAATTGCTTCCTTCTCTGTGGTAACATAGAAGTTTATTAATATTACTAATGTTTTTATAAGAAAATTATATAATAACTATTTGTCAATTCACCTTTTCCTTATTTGAAACTGAGATATTTGAGGGTAAGGAATATGTTTTGCTCACCTTTGATTCGCTAGAGCTCTGGCTTTGGCATATAGCAGAGACTCAGTAAACATGGGTTGAAATGAACTGAAATACACCAAGCGTGAGAGAGTGACTAGAGATTTCACCCTTGAATATGTAATTTGTACTAAATGCCAAATGGGGGAAAAATCCAAGGGCTAAAAATTCAAAGGTGGAAGATATTAACTGTAGATGGGAGAAGGATTGAGGACAAGTGGGATGTGGATTTAAGCATTAAAAGATGGATCAACATTCACTTTGTGAAGAAGACAAGGAGGATATTTCAAGCTTGAGTGTGAGGGGCTTTACGTGGGGTGGGAGGAGATGCAGGAAAACAGTGAGTGGATTAGAAAAAACGACTTGAACGGAGGTTTTGTATAGGGGGGATTGTGCAGATAAGTCATGGAAAAAATGATTGAGATCAGCTTGGAGAAGCCCAATCTGAGCCTAGCCTGAGGAGTGCGGAAACATTAACAGGTAAGAGTTGGTCCTTGAAGGTTTTGAGAAAGAAGCACCTTTGACAAAGCTGGTTAGGGAATCGACAGAGATCTGACAGTAGCTTTCTTTTCTTGGGTTGATATCCTTTAAGAAAAATAATTTAATACTAAAAACTATATTGAGGGTAAGCAAACTCAGGTGTCCAATGTTTCTTTAGGTGATGAAAATGTCTCAAAGTTCATAGCAGAGCTCTTTGTATTAAATCCGGATCTCTTTTCCTCATATGAAGTTAAAATTCTCAGAATATTATGAGAAGGATCATACTGCATGCTTCACCACCCACATTCTGAAGATGTGAAGCCCTTACCAGGCTAAAAGAAGATAGCTTAGAAAAGTAAACTTTGTGGGCTGTTCACCCAGCTTTCATTTATTAAAATAATAAACTCTAAAATACTGAAACTTTAAAGCTTGTCCCTAAGACCTTCGGTCCATTAGTGCATATCATAAATTATGTAGTTCCTTTAACTCACCCTTCCTGCGTAGTGCATAACAGTGAATGCTGTGCCTTGATCTTTGAGGGTGACGTTCCCATTCCCATCCTTCATGGGGGAATACACTGCATTTGTGTTGGAGGATTCTAGGAGACTTTGTAGCTTTTTAGGAAGATTTGGTTCCACTGACCAAATCATTTGAGTTTCTTCATCCAATAAAGAGAGAAATCCAGATGGCTTCTGAAAGTTAAGAAGAGAGAGTTTTTTTCTTCTATTACTCAATTTAGTATTTTTGTTATTGTTCATGCATTTATTTTTTCATTATGTTCATACAAGCATTCGGAAAATGAATGTCTTTACTTTTACTACACACCTATTTTTGCTCACTGTTGTGTGCCCACCACCTAGCAAAACCCCGATGTAAAGTAGGCCCTCAACAGTGTTTATTGATTAGAGGACTGAATAAATAAATGAAAGAGTCTACTTGAATGTCATTAAAACACTGGAGTTATTAAGAAGTATATGGTCATCTTAACAAGAAAAATAAAATTTCTGACTACAGAAAAGTTGTAATTTTTCTTGACCTAAAACTCATATTGAACACTTTATACTTATGGTGGGATAAGTAACTTATCAAGAAACAAATGATGCTGTGTCATAAAAATTGCGGCAAAATCCCACTCGGCAAGAGGTAGAAATGACTCTATGATATTCCAATATTGAGACTGAGGAAAAAGAAAGTTTGAAGCTATAACTTGTAAAATTCAAATTAGAAGTCTGATAGTTTATAGCTGCCAAACAGGGAAAGTAAACTTATATAGGAAGCAACAATGTAAAATTAATCTCATGTGAAGAACTTCCCACCCTCTGACACTGCATCCCCTGACATGGAACATCATTCTGCCCACAGCATTTACACATCAGGTGAATAACTTTTTACCCAGTGTTGTGTGGTTTATCTTCTCTTTCCTAGGAATGCTTTTCTGTTGACACATCAAATCTACCTTGTAAACTAAGGCAACATATTATTTGTTTACATTATTCTGTCATATATCTTAATTCTTCACATAGACTCTATACTTTCAAAAGTGTGAATACCATAAGAATAATTCTTCTCAGGAAGTGAAGAGCTGTATACTGGCCCCTATAGTGATGTCACTTTGTATTTTGACCTGAGGTCACCAAACCTGACCACCAGAGGCCTTTCACGATGTCATTTATTTGGCCAATCGAAAGTCATTGCTTCGTGCTAGTTGTTTTAAGCCTTTTGGAGACTCCTGCTCCTATTAAAGAAAACTCAAAGACTATATACACTTGTCTGAGGGCTGCAAAAGTTTAATCATTCTGGTGTCAGCCCAGAGAACAAAGGTTGAAAGAGCCAGCCACGGGGAGGACCTCCACCTGGTGGGGGCTCACGCACCAGAGGGTGCCCTACTGGAAACACTTGGCAACTATGGTGGCCATCTCCAGAATGAGCAACCTGATAGCCTCCTTTGCGAGGAAAAGGAAGAAGAACTAATGAGGTGGAGAATGGCACTAGGAAGGAATTGGGAACGCCTGCAAAAAGTGAGTTCATCCATCTCAGCAAATTACTGAGATCAGTAATACCTGGAGATACTTTGTCTTACCAACACAAAAATGTTTTTCGATAAGGAAATCTGGAGAACAAAGTCCAATCCGGGGAATGTTAGCCCAGCAAGCAGTTCTTCTTGGTACATCACAAGACTCTCAGTGTGGCCAGGAACCCCACAATGAGGCCCCATGAAGAGCCCAGAGGTGAGAAAGTAAAAAAATATATAGGTATGCTAAATGGATGGGAGAGGCCCTACAAGAAAACAGTCAATGTAAGAAGTTTGCTGAGGACTGGTCCAGTCTGGGATGCTTTAAAAATCAGAAATTCTTTATTTCAATTTATAGCAACCTATTTGTTGAAGAGTAAGTAAAACATTGATATTATAAGACCAGAAGTTGTTCCTTCATCTGTCAATTTGATCATGATGTCATGACACTTCTCTAGATGCTGTTACCCTTACACACATCCATATGCAAATATACAGACACGTGGTAGAGATAAATGGGGTATTTAAAGGCTGTATGCAAGCGTGTCCGTATTTCAGGGGCAGTGACAGACCCCCTCTTTGGAGATGAGCATTTTTGATGAGGCCTTTAATGGATGTTTCAATAATTCAAAGACAAGGCCCCAATTAGTATAAGAGAAGGGATCTATTCCAAAAAGAGCTAAACCACCCTGCTCCAAAAGCAAGATGACATTTTCCAAGGATGGGGTGGTTGGTTACCAACAAGATATTTTTTAAAGCATTATAATTTGTATTGTCTCCAAAATTTTTAAAATTCATGTGTGTAATGCTTTCTGGATGTTTGATATAAAGCCAGGAAGGAATGGTGGTAGACTTGGAAAACTTACTGAGTGTCTGAAGGAGGAAGTAGACTTGGAGAAATAAGACATAAAAAAGGATTATTGGCCTTCAATTCCTTCGGAAGTGAGGGCTTTGAAGAGACTGAGTTGTTCTCCTGTATGTGAAAGGTTATCACGTGCAGTTTTACCTTAACAACAAAACGTAGCAATGTTGAGAGCGCAACACAACGTACTAGACGCCTGGAGAATCTGGTAAGGATCTGGATTGACGCCCCTTCAGGGAGCTAAGGCAATTATATGTTCACTGAAACATAAATACGGCCTATGCAAAAATGACAAACGTTTGTGTGTAGTAGAGGGTTATGGGTGCCGGACAGGAAACAATCAACTTGTTTTGTTTTGTAGGGTACACGCTTGCCTGGTATACAGACCTACATCTTTCACCCTATACTTGATATGTCTTTTCATTCCATTTTTATGGATATCAAAGAGAAGTAGCAGCCAAAAACGTCCACTCTCAGTTCCAGCTCATACTGATAAGGGTCCTACTACTGAAATGACGATTCCTAAGAGGAACCTTCAAGGATGACAGCCACAGAGACAGACGTAACTTCATCCTGCTGACCCCTGTGTAGCAGTCAAGACATCACAGCCAGAACCAGGGCGGAGGCGGCTGAAGCTCCCTGTATACAGTTAAGTATATATTAGCGTCAGTTTAAAGGCATTTTTAAACTCTAAATAGATAAATTATATACTATATGTGTATGATGAGCGAGGGCTTTCTGGAGGAAGAGGGCTTACTTTGTAAATGAAAAAAGGAACGTTGAACACTTGGTAGCAAGAAGAAGAGTATTTTACAATATTAGGAAAATGCATGAAATAAAGTAATTTGTAAGTCTATATTTATAGAAATAAAGGGTATAAAATTAAGTACTATGCTCTCAATAGCTGAATGGTATCAGTTTTAAATCATGTTCAAGTGTTTGAGACATCATGGGTAAATCTATACACAGTCATGCGTTGCTTAACAGCGGGGATACATTCTGAGGAATGCATTGTTAGGGGACTTTGTTGCTGCGCTGACACCATAGGGTGAACTTACACAAACCTAGATGGTGTAGCCTCCTGCACACCTAGGCTATATGGTACAATCTTGTGGGACCACCATTGTATATTCAGTCTGTCGTTGATCAAAACATTATGTGGCACACGCCTGCAATGTCTTCATGTATATCAGTAGGTTGAGATTGCTGTTTACTTGAGAGATTTTTGCTTATACGATAGAGGTATTGAGGCAAAGATTCTTGCATTGTGAAGTAGAGGCAAAGACAAGTATGAAGACCTGCAGATCCCTAAAATTATATGTATGTATATATATTTTTCTGCCAATTTTTCCATACTTAAATTTAGAAACTTTGAAGATAAGTAAAAAATATTCTGTTGAATTTGTTTTATGACATTTTTAGCCTTAGATATTATTTTATAAAATACTAATTTTGTACATTGGGCATTTGTAACCATGCCAAAAGGAGAGTTTTAGCAAATAATAAATGCTGAATTTTTTTTTACAACAAAATGATCTGATATTTCTTGTCCTTTCAGTGAATTGGTAATCCTTCAGATGCCCCTTCAGAAAAAGGTAACTTGTGCTCCTCAACCAACTTTGAAAGATTATAAATACATTGCAGAGTCTCATATATAAAGATATCTCAAAAACAAGGCCCTTGAAAGGAATTCTTTGTCTTCTGTATATTTAAACGCATGCATCCTGCAAAGTATCTAATTATGGTATATGAATACCTGGAAAAAAAAATCCAAAACTCCAGTCTGGTTACCAGGAGAATAAGCTGTTTCCATGGTAACTCCCTCTTGTACACATTCTGTTTGCTCCTGTAGAAAAAGCACTTCATTGATATAGTGGTGCATCTTCTCATTGGTCATGTTGACACAAAGCTGTTGTGAGGAAAAAAGAAAACAATTCACAAGATAACTTGGCCGTGCAGATCCATTCATATGACACAGATTCAGATTGGTGAAATACTGACTCAAGAACATTCGACACCAATTAGTCTGCTGAGATAAAGCATGACAGTATTGCCTGAGAAGTCAAAGTAAAGTTTCACTTGATATTGTTGACTTCATATGGTCTGATTATTCAATTTAAAATGAGTATGTTAAAAACAACAAGAAGCATAATTACAACATTGACTTACAAATTTGGAGTCTAAAATATATTTGAGTATTTAAATAATATTTCCAAAAGGAATTTAGAGTTGGGCTCTAGTCAACAAGCAAAGGTAAAAGCTGGGTTTACCATGAGATCCCAGAGAAAGGACAAGCACTTCTTGCCACCTCATTTCTGTTGCACACCCATGATGGGCAAGGGAACACGGGGCTTCTTTTAGAAAAATAACTGGTCTAAGCATCACATTGCAGAAAATATTTTCTTTATCAGAAAATTTTTTACATTCTTCCAACTGTCAACTTTTCTCTTTTCACAAGACATTCCCATCAGGAAACAAATATACTGATTTCTTAATCTCAAAGTTTTAATTTCTTAATCTTAAAAATTATCTTAAAATATTAAAAAAGGAAATAACCCTAATCTAACGAAAATGAAGTCTTACTTCCACTCTATGCTACTCTCCTACTTTTCGGCTTTCTTTTCTAACAAAAAAACTCAGAGAGATGTCTTATTATCTCAAATTCCTCTCCTCCTCACTATTGAAACCACTCCAGTAAAATTTTGCCCCCTCTGCTCCACTAAAATTGCTCTTGTGGAAGTCACTGCGACGTGATGTGTGCATTTCTAAATCCAGTGTTCAGTTCTCAGGGTTCATTTTCCTTGACCTCCCAGTGATATCTGACAGCCGATCCCTCTGCTTCCCTGGGGCACTGCCTCTACCGTCTTCCAAGACATCACACCCTCTTGGCCTCCTACCTCCCTGGCCACTCTTCTATCTCCTTCTCTGACTCCATGCTGAGCGGTCCAAGGCTCAGTCCTTGGTCCTCACATCTTCTCTATCTGCTCCCTTTCTTCATGAGCTCCTTCAGTCTCACAGACCATCATGTTCTCCCAGCTGCACCTAACCACTATGTTATTCTAGGTAAAATCCAAAAAGCATTTTGAAATATTTAGAATTCAGTAACTCACTGAAAATAATTAAAGATGAATAATTTATATAAATCAAAATAACCAACAACAGTTTTTAAAAGAAAATCAGATCTCATTTGCAAAGGGAACAATATCTAGGATTATATTTAATGTAAAATGTGCTGTATTTATATAAAGAAAATGCCAAAGCTTTTGTAAATCATGCAAGACTGAAAAAGTCACAAGAGAAGAGAAAGACCACCCTAGGTTCCTCTTTTCCAGGTACCCACATTCTTCTCCAAGCCCCGTGTCATCATAATACCTGCTAACTAAGAGCTCCTCCCAGACATTCTTGTTCCTCTAATAGGAGCTCATGACTTCTCTCTAGCTCATGTAAGAGCATCCTTTATGCTCCAGCTTCCAATCAGAGAGACAAGTAACCTTCTCAAACGACCAAGACCAGAAATGCTTTAATCCTCTATCCAGGTGTCTGTGCTTGCCCATAACGGTGTCGCTATTAAGGAATTAAGAATAACATGCACATAGAAGGAAAGAGCCATTTTCTCACAGATCCAGCTATTTGGGAAGATGGAAGTTTATGGGATGCTAGGGACATGAAGAATTCTCAGAGGGAAACATTTTCAGGGAAGAAGCACACATATCAGAGTGCAGGGCAACGATCAGAACACAGAGGGAGTTCATCCTGAGACGAGGTTGGCTTGCTGTGAAGTCCAGTTCTCACTTCTTGACAGGGCCAGAATTTTGTGGGTAGGTGCAGACAGCTCAAACGTCTTCAGAAAGGGGGTGACTGGAGAGTGACAGGACTGCGAGCACGGGCTACTTTGACCGAAGCAGGGGTTGGAGAGCTGAAAATGTAGAGGCTCTTAGGACCTAATCTAGTCAAGTTATTTCAACGACGAACATATAACAATATTTCATTATTAATATAACAGAGAATAATCGATATAGTAGAGATATACCAAATAAAATATTTAAATAATAACTATATTAAAAATAAGATCTAAATACTACATATTGACAGCCAAAAAAATAATTCTTAGATCCAGGTCAGAAAATGATGGTCTAATAGTTTTCCTCGAATCTCTGCTTCATAATAAAAAACGGTTTCTGTAAATGCAGTGATAAATGAATGTCTGTAGATTGAATATGCTTCCTTACTGCATTCTATTACAAAATAAAATCTAAATTAAAAATAAAATATGAACCCCGGCATATTGCTGCTATCTTAGAAGTCACTTTAAAACCTAAAGAATTTGAGAGAATTTGTTTAAACTTGGAATCCCTCTTTGAATCATCTTCTTTTTCCTACCACTCCATCCATGATCTCTGGAATTGCTTGAATTTTCTTCCTTCTATCTGATTTGGCCAGTAGTTAACTAGAACTTTTCCTCTCTGCCCCTTAACAACTAGATTTCATGAGATATACACAAAGCTGGAAGTTCTTTAAATTTAAAGCTAAATGTTTGTTGAACTTGCACTTTTGTTGATTAATTCTTTAAATACAAAAATATTAAAACTATAGTCACTTCAGTTGAGAACATATCATATAGGATATCTCTTTACATGCTTGTTTGTTAAGGCAAAAATAATTTGAATGT
The DNA here is from genome assembly GCF_057802395.1 of Ceratotherium simum simum. Classification (NCBI taxonomy): domain Eukaryota; kingdom Metazoa; phylum Chordata; class Mammalia; order Perissodactyla; family Rhinocerotidae; genus Ceratotherium; species Ceratotherium simum. The sequence continues at coordinate 4,414,556 of NC_141909.1, forward strand.
GGATACAGACCAATAAGTTCTGCACATTATAGTTGGCAAAGGGAAGGATGGAATTCAGTATTTACATATCATGTGAAAAATATTTCCTCCTTGTAACTGAGAAGTCTAGTACATTCATCTCCTTGTATCCTTCCATCAAAACTAAATGATACCAGCAGATCAATATCTGTGTTTGTCTTCTTCTTCAGTGTATAAATCTCCAGGAATAATTCTGGAAAGACAAACCATTTTCTATAAAACGGTGTAGCATCTGTCCACAGTAGTATCCCCACTGTGAAAGGAATACATTTATAGCCACCCTCATTTTAATCATAAATGACACTTATTTTTCCCCTCATTTTAGGATTATCTAATTGAAAATACTTAGATGTGGATGTCTCAGACCTACCTAATATAATTCTCTTACCATTTTCTTTCAGAATAGATTGCAGCTCTGTAGTTACAAAAATTCCTTCCGATGACAGTCTAAGTCCTCTTGCTCGATTCTCCTGCTCTCGACTGGGGTGTAGCTGACCATCTCCATATATATACACCCAGCTGCAGTGTTTTGACTGACTCGAGCGTTTTTATAACAGAAAATAGGTATTGTAATTGTTTTTGTTTACTGATATTTTATTGAACTGAACATTGGCTTCACTGAGTTGATCCTCTGTTTTAGTCAAAATGGTGATACCAACTGCGAATGTGGACAAAGCCACCAGTGTATTAGAAAGAGTAGGAAGGGGTTAGAATATCAGTCCTCTTTTTCTTCCTTTTTTTTTCCAGGAAGGTCTAAAGCAATCTGCCAAACTTCAGCTAACAGAAAAAGGATTTGGCCTGTGCTTTTGACAGAACAACTCAATTTGTTCCTCTCCTGGTCAAAACGATCGTAAAACATACAGCTTCTCCAGTGAGCTTTACATGTTTAAGCTGCAGGATTGGATGGTACTTTGTGACATGGGGTGATCCTTACAATATATCTGAATCTTGTATTGTACATCATACTCTTTTTATTCTGGAGGAAAAAAAGAAGTAATTTATCAAAATCCCAGAGGGAAAATTCCAGCTTGATGTGTAACACTGAGTAGCCTGTGCAGTGATTTTTGACTCGTAGCTTTCACGACAGTGGTGCTTTCTGAAACGGAATGTGTATTTGTATTTCTAACAGCGGAGAGCCATGCTGAGTGGTAAAGGGAACCACTGGGAGCTTATGCAGTTCGAAGGAGAATGTTTTTCTAACTCATTTTGAAGTAATTGTGTACGTTAACATTTTTGTACCAAAACAGTTTGCCTTTCCCTATTCTAAATTGTTCAAAGCACTCACTACTTTAACCAAAGTTAAAATATAAAAGTGTGCTCTAGCATGAACTTCAAAATTGCCAGCAAATGCAGCCAAGGAGACTAATACAATCACCCTATGTCAGGATGAAAATCAGAAAAATGTGTCCCACCTACCAAATAGCCAAAATCATGGCAAGAACATGCTTATTCATGATGTATTTTCACTGAACTGTCTGTGTTGTGTGTACAGATGTGAGTGTGTGTGAAACACAATCAGAGAAAGACACAGTGAAAGATTCTTATCGGCAAATTAGTTTATATATCTAGAAGCATAAATCTACAATAATCGAGAATATCATCAACTTCAATGCAAAATAATCACTATTTTTACTTTTTAACTCTACTCATCAGAATCATGCTGGGGTTTCATTAAATTTCCAGGTATTTCTTGGAGAGACTTGAATGTGGGTAAAAGGCGAGTATTCATAGACGATAATGAACAATTATTAAGTACTGCTTAATTAGCATGCACCCTTCTCTGATTAAAATACATGCTTTGTACATTAAGCGCTGTGGCTAAACGGTTTAATAATAAAAATTGAGCACTCCTTGAAAGCACTCTTTAGTAACAGAACGTGATTGCTTATCCAGATGGCCTATCATTTGTATTAATGACAAACTTAATTTCTTGAGTAAATTTTCACCAACTGTTCTCCCTTTATTTTTATTACTCAGTGAAATGTATCCGAAGCAAAAATATAACAGAGCATGACATATACATCACAGAATTAAAGGAGGAGATTAATTAAAGCTGACTCCAGTCGAAGGCAGAGCCCCAGGCGTTAGACAGTGATTCGCAAGCCTCCTGCATGTTGAAATTAACTGGGGGCTTTTTAAAAAAGGCTGATGTCTGATCCTGACCCCAAACCAATTAAATCAGAGTGGGGCCCAGGCGTTGATATATTTTAAAAGCTTTCCAGCTGATTCTAATATGTAGACATGTCTAATAGGTAGACAATGAGATAGATGGTGGAATAGAGCATACACAATCGATTAACTGATTTGCTCATCAACTAACATATGTATATATGTATTTATGTCATACATTTATAAACGCATGAGAGAACAAGAGTGATGTTCAGACATTCAGTATTTCTCAAATATGTTCAGCAGAACACTCAATGTGTGAGATGCCAATTACTATGGTCTAAAAAACAATAAAACAGAAGCCTGCTGGAGAAACACTGATCTAAGCTAAGCTAACGGGCTTCTCTGCAGGACTTCTCTGGGCCTTTACCATGCCAAGTGTACTGTGAATCTCCAACTTACCTTTTTGAAGAATGCCTATGAAACTGCTATATATAGTTTTGGGCAACAAATCAATTATTCCTGATTTGAGCCCATATTCTGTAAAACGGCAGGTGCAGGGGGTTGGTGAGGGGACAGTATCTCTCTAATCTGTTTCAGCTTTAAAATTCTAGAATTTATTTTGCCTTCTTTGAATTTCTTATTACTGTGGAGCCTTGCTTCTCTCTACCCTTGTTTAGGAAATGTTGTGTTTACTTTCTCTTAGCACCATTTATCTCAACCTGGATAGTCAGACACCACTATCTCTGCCAACAATCTGATATTATTTAATAGAGGATGCTGGTGCCCTGGTGCAGTGTGGGTGGACTGCTGCCCTTGCTGACTCCTACATCAGGAGCCTCTGTGGGCACACTGCACTGAGTGCCCACCCGGAGCCGGGCCCGTGGTCCCGCAGGCTTCTGTTTTCCTCTGTTTATTGGCTTTGTGGGTTTCACACTTTCTACTCCCCTCTCTTCCCCCCTCCCTTTTTTGGTGGATTATCACTTCTTAAAGGAACCAAACATACTTTCCTCCTCTGGTTTCCCTTTGGGATTTTAAAAGCAAACTCTAAGTAATAGGTTTTAAGCAAATATAGATGGTAGTAACTTCACAGGCATAAAGACATCGTTTTTGTACAGATAAACACTTTCTCTCTAGACAACCTTTCTTTTAGTGATTCTGTTACTCAGAGCACATAGATTCATAAAGTAAATCCAATATTTTAATGGGTTTAATTCATGTCTATAATCTCCTTTAACATACATAATCACTACTTTGGGATTTGAGGGATTGACCGAAGGGATCAGCCAACAATAAACCTATTGGCTAAATTTATTGCTCTATTCTACATAATAATATGCTAACATCAGGATTGGAAAATACAAATGAAAAGAAAAAAATTTTAAAAATATTTTGGATGACATCTTGTACATAAAATATATCCTTAGGTTAATACAGAAGCCATGCCCAGGAGTTGGAAACATAACTTCTGGTCAAAATACTCTAACTTTAAACTTTGGGCACTATACCATATTGTTCATCACTTTTTAAGGAAAAATGAGTTTGTTTTTTCAGCAACAAACCCCAGCTTAATCAATATGCTTCCTTTTTTTCATATTATTTATTAATGTAAGCCTAAAAACAATGATTAATATAAAATTTCTATTGAAATAATTATTCTTTTTTAAATAGTTGTCTTTATCCAGGATTAAACATGAAATCTGGAGGTACTGAATAAACCACTGACCCTGGAGGGCCATGGTCAGCAGGAGATAGAAACTGCACAGCACGGAGAGTGCTGGGCTCAGGTGCCCGAGGGTATGCATCCAAATTTCCACTTGGCCACACAAAGGTTTCTGGGATATCCCTTCACTTTCTGAGAGAGGTGCTGCAGGAGTTAGAGATCATATAGGGAAATCATCTCACTCCTAGTCGGGCTCAAGAAATTGTAGCCATTACTGATTATTAACAGAAAACTAAATAAAACCATATTCCTAGTTAGCACATTTGGGACTTTATATCTGGACAGCCACTCTTGCAAATTTGAGCTTTTTCCTGGTTAGCCGCCATTAATTCAATTCACTCTTTTCTAAAGTGACCTGAAGTATATTTTCAAATCCATTAATTCTTCTTATTACTTCTGTAACATTTCCTTTCAATCACCCTGGTACTCTACAACGAACAAGATAAACCTGCATTCTCTAACTTATTTATTCATACTTAAGCCGATTTGGTGAAATGCTCTGCTATGGAAAAGATAATTAATAGAATAAATAACGTTTGTCCTACAAGAAATACAAGCAAACATACTCCTGAATGGACAGTAGTTTAAATTTATAAAGTGTATACTAATAAAAATTAAAGTCTAGCTTTCAAAGAATGCTTGGTACTGGAAATAGCACAGATCATTGGCTCTGGGACCAGATTCAGGTGTTGTGTTCTCCTCTGTGAATTTCTTTAGCTCTAAAATAGTGATTAACTTATAAGGGTTTGAGGAAAAAATGTCATGCAATGTACAGTTTACATGCTCAAAATTGCTTTCCTCTGTCTCATTTTTTTATTTCCTAAAGTTTTCAAAGCTTGTTACCTGAAGAAGATCTCGAAGCATACTATTTTAAAACATAGAATCCAATATTATTGTAAGAAGTACATTAAAATGGCAACTCATTATTTACTTGCTCTGTTTGTTTTTCTTTAGAAACATGAGTAGCACTATACTAGGGTTCTGCTATGTAATGAAAATAACTTTCCACATTCAAATTTTTCTTAAACTGTGCTATCAATAGCTTGATGAGTTCCTGAAATGATTTCAGAGAATTCAATACCATAGAGCAGAAAATATTTTAAGATAGGGTTAGATATTTAATGTATGTATGATTTTGGAATTTAAATGTGAAACAACTTAAAATAGCAAAGAAATATTTTATTATATTCCTAGATCAATTCAGTGAGCAGTAAATAGATCAATTTTGATACCTAATAGCTATTAGAACATACACTATGATTAAAATGATGTCAGTCCTTTTATACTTAGGGCAAAAAGAGCAACCTTTTCCTCATTAAGTCTTTCCCAATCCTTCTCGCAGGATATCCAATTAGAACTGGTCCTTCCTACTTCTGCACCCTACCTATCACACCATAATGTCTGGGTATTTCTTAGTGCCTAGTACAGGGTCTGGAACTTGGTACACATACAAAAACATTTGTTGAATGGATGAACCACAGTTTACCCTGACGCAAATGAGCCAGAAAAATAGATCTTCTAGGCACTGCTAATATACTCTCTTACCAAGCAGACTGGAGCACTCTCAGTTTTCCCATCTGTAAAATGGGATAATCCATGTGAAGAGTACATGGTATGAATTAAATTAATGGTTGCTAATAGATTATTTGATTTATCTTTGTATCATACCTAGGCTGGTGATTTCACAACTAAGGATTTTATGGTATTTTTTGAAGTTGAGGTTGCCATTTTATAATCCCATTTCATAACACTTTAGAAGTCAAGGTGTCTGGCTTTTCCCAAATTCTTTGAACACTTAGCCCAGCCTGACTGAGCTGTTGTTCATCTGAACTTTCTAATAAATCTCACTTTTTATAAAAGAGTTTGTAAGCAGAGAAACATTTTCTTGACAATTCTTCTGAAATCAGCTCAGATGGAGCCTAGCTTGAAGCTAGGTCATACATCACAATTTTGTCTTCCACAACAGAAGCTTTGACTTTGAACAAATGTGTTCTCCCTCCAAATTCTCTATATTCTTATAGCAGATTGTTGATATATAATTTTACTAGACTCCATAGCTTCAAGGATTTCATTACACATAGCCGCATGTTATGTGTCTAGTGGGGAATTTGGGAAGATTATTGGACATTAAATCACTAGTTTCCACTATTTTGTTCTTTGTGCCTTTGGTAGAGATCTGTAGCATGCAGAGCTTTGCAATAACATGTTGGGAGAGGAAATATGCTTATATTTATTAATATAATATTTACATAACCTCAATTTTCATATTCATTTAAAATAGTATATTATATAAAATTTTAAACATATTCAACAGTGAAGAGAATAATGTAATGAGACCCCACCTGCCATCAACCAACTTCAACAATTATCAACAATTACTAACTCATGGCCAATTCTGCTTTATCCATTTCCCTCTTACCCTCAAAGCTAGACTCATTTGAAGCAATTCTCAGACATTCTGTCATTTCATTGGCAAATATCTTAGTATAATTCTCTAAGATGTAAGGACTTAGAAAATACACCCACAATACCTTTATCATGTATAATTTCTATCAACAATAATTTTTTAATTTCAGCAAATATTCAGATTTCACATTATCCTAATTAACTCATAATTTTTTTATACTTAGTTTAACAAATTAGGATCTACATGCCCTATATTTAACTGATTTACGTATCTCTTAGATCTCTTTTAATCTCCTTCTTTTACATTTTTACCATTGTATTTTATATGTTAAAGAAATCAGGTCCTTTGTCCAGTTTCCCACATTCTGGATTTTGCAGAGTACAGCCTCATGGTTTATTTTATCATGTTCCTCTGTCCTCAGTTCCTGTAATTAGCTCAAGAAATTTCATTATATTCAGGTTTTCTCTCTTCCCTTCCTTCCTTCCTTCCTCCCTCCCTCCCTCCTTCCCTCCCTTGCGCTTCCTTCCTTCTCTCCTTCCTTCCTCCCTCCCTCTGTCCCTCTCTCTTCCCTTCTTTCTTTCTTGGCAAGAACACTTGATATGCATCTTGTGTACGTTGTCTCTCTTTTCGTAATGTTAGCAGTCATTGATACTTGTTGCCTAGATTCATTAGCTATTAGAAGCCATAAAATTGATTTGTTCTAATTTCATCATTCATTCTTCATTTATTTGTAGTGATACAATATCAAATTATATTCATAAATTAACTAGAGAGGATCGGCACCTATTTAATATCAAGCCTTTCTGTCTAGGAATGCAGAATGTCTTCCCATTTGTTTAAGTGTAATTCTGTGACTTTCAGGAGCACTTTGCAGTATTCCTCACAAGTTGTTTAGTTTTGACAATGTAAATGTTGTCTTCTTTTCCAGTACATTTTCTGAAAAGCTATTTTTAAATTATAGAAAAGTCATTGGTTTTACAGGCTGATTTTACAACTTGCTCCTTTTTCAAGTTATCTCATTGTTCATAGTAATATTTTCATTCTTTCTTTTGAATTTTCTAAATATGAAATCATCTCTGGAAGTAGAAATATTTTTACCTCTCCTTTCCAATTTTTATGCCTTGAATTGCTTTCTCTTTCCTAACACCACTGGCATTGCACTGTATAAGGGGGACCTTTGTCTTGGCTGTTATCTTCCTACTTAGCGAGCCTTATATACTTGGAACTCACGGACTGTTTAATGCTGGAGAGTAGACTGGAGAGGCTTCCTTTCCTTTCAACGCGTTAGGAGATATCTTTACAGTGCTGGAGAGATAAACTTTACATAATGAAGGAAATGAGAGTTTATGAATTTAGGTATTACATTACAGAGAGTGAGTTGGTAATAATATAATTAATTCATTAATCAGAGTGGTAAACTCACAGCCTCCCAAATTGTACTTTGGGACTCACATTATTTAGTATGCCTTTTCCATTGAAGCATCAAATTACTACTGTTTAGAGTAAATATTTTTTACTCTATAAATGGTCTTTATTATAATATATGAAATAGTCCTGAATATAAATGATTCATTAAAAGTCAGAGAAAACAGGATTAGCATTTCCTATTAGCTGAAACAAACTCTTATTTAAAATATCACAAGCACCCATCTAATCTTTTAGAGTTACTTGAGGATTTTGAGGTTGGAGATGCTGATGTTTTGAAGTGCTTCTTAGTATCTTCTCAAATTGTCCCTATTCTCAACATCTGTCAAGCTTCTTACGGACGGACAATTGTCAAGAAACACATACATTTATTCCCAACTAAGGAGAAGCACTAGGAAACCCACTATGAAGTGTTTTTCTTAAGAGTTTATTCTTTAAATTTCAATTGAAAACACGTGTTAAGCTTTTGTTATATACAAAATGCTGTACTAGACAATTTCAACCCTGCAGGAGTTGACATTCTAGCAAACAGCTAATAGATGGGTCAATGAACTCAAAACAGAATAAAATAAATACTTATAAAGTCACTAATATTCTTTGGGGTTTGACTTTGAACACAATTTGCTACACATTTTGTTGAAAATTTGCAACAATAAAAAATGAGGAAGTTCACATTCTGTTAGCAACTCAAGAATCTAGAATATATATCATTCAAACCAAAGGCCTTTAAAAAGTTCACATTCAAATTTAGGAATTTGCTAAATCCACTGTAAAATAAGATTTAGATTAATCACAAAGAAAATAATTTTATTCTTTAAAATAACTTCTAGTTCCTATGTGCACAATAGCCAAGCAAACCTACTAAGAAAAAGGTATATCTTTAAAAATGTATACTTTTTTCATAATTTAAGTCTAAGAATTGATTTGAGATTTTACCCACAAATATCTAAAATGAGTTTTGGTATTTTCTAGAGACTCATTCTTCAGATTTGAAGAAATGTCATTCTTTGTTATATAGAAATCTCAGGCTGTGAATATATTCTAAAATATATAATTAAAATATTTAGCAGAAAGAAAGAATAATAAGGGATATACGTAATTGTAGTAAAATAAGTAAGTTCGAATAAGAAAATAACATGAATGTTTCACAGATGTCAGCTGTCAGCACAGACATGATAGATAACTGTGCCCCGTGTGGAGCAGAGGGTTGGGAGGCTGGCCATAGTAGAGGGCTCCACAAGACACCATTCCACCTGTGATTGCTGCCCGTCACTCACCAGGAGAGGGAGAAACCAGTCAGACTCATTACAGACACGAAAGCACACATGTTTTCTCAGGCAAAAATGTAAGGAATCAATACCGCGGCCAGACAACATTCAAACACTCGCGCTGAGAAATACATCACAAGTTGCCGCCGGCAGACCTGTGCGTGTTGTTGTACATCCCACTGGTCACTCTTTTAACTGATCTCTTCCTTATGTCCATCACTATTTTTCTTATAATAAGCAATAAATAAATAAAACCACGAAGTCCTCCTTTTTCCATTAATCCATGGACACAAAAGTATAAAAGGAGGAGAAATCTATGGTCTCCTTGGTTTTATTTCATACTAGACTTTTGGTAAAGTTTTGTAAAGAACATGATTCATGATAATTCACTCTGGATTAGGTGAGTCAGCATGATTTAGCATCTATTCACAGGGCTGTACCACATTTTTAGAAAAAAATAAGGCTGAATTTTACAAGGTTTTCAAGTGTTCCAATTTACAACAGTAACAGCAGCTATCTGCCATTTCTTAAACGTGTACAGTGAGCTAGAAATTGACACAAGAACCTCTATAGTAGTAATCTTGTTCAATCTCACAACCCTTTAAATCTATTGTTAACCCGATTTTACAGACAAGGAAACCAAATCTCATTACAGAGTCTTCATCTCGGCCCAGACAGCTCTGCTAGTAAAAGTCACAGAACTGGGTTTCAAGTTCATTCTATTTATGACATTCTCAAGGCCTCAATTTACAATGACGCCTTACCTGGTGTCATTAACCACCACGTTATCTGCATTAAAATAGAGCTAAGCAAGTTACGTAATTATTAAAAGTTCTCCCTGAATACTGCGTAGTTGTAATTCTTTATGTAATAAAGTGCAATTAGATTTTCTGTCTTTCCATCTGTACCTTTTTACAGGTTTATTTTTCGTTCTCTGCTTGCTAAGGCAAGTTCTATTTCTACTCTCTTCTTTAACACTTACTTTTTAGATGTATTTAACTTGATTAAACTATTCATATAGTACTATTAAGATACCTAAAGAATTTAGTACTTTTCAAAGTGCCTTAAATTGTAAATGGATTAAAAATAATCAATGCCTCTTCAATCTATCAATGATCTATCAGTCATGAATTTCCCATGGTTACAGGTATGAATGTCATATAAAGATGAATCTACAAATAACAGCATTTAGCATAAGAGAGAATTTCCATTCTGGTTTTGGGCCAAGGATTCTGAAGACTTTTGCCCTGATTTCAAATACAGATGCTCTCCGTCTGTCTGACCCAGTTGAAATAATATTTCCACAAGCACGATTCACGTCTTCATCTAACATTATCTTTTAAAACAAGTGCCTCTGTTTAAAAAAAATGATTATGCCAGTTGTTTACAAGACCACATAAAAATGAATATGTCCACAAACTAGGTACATTAATTTTAAAACAGAATGGCAAAGTACTTATTTTAATTCTGTGATTGTAAGTAATTATGCAAATAATCTCTATTGAATCAAAAAGATCTAACTTACTAGTTGAATAAAATCCATCAAAATTTACAAAATTTCAAAAGAAACCCACTTACTTGTTCAAATTCATTCTTTTGAAATTCTTCAAAACCAAAGATGTCCAATATTCCAATATCCCACGTCTGTGTGCTGAAATGGAACAATAAAACAGTGAACAGACATACTTGAAGTTCTTACATGACCCCCTGCCCATTGCTACTTCAGGTCAGAGAAATCCAGCCACTTAGCATGTCACTGCCCATCTGAAGTAAAAACATGGAAATAATTATCTTAGAGTCTGATGAAAAACTCTGAAAATAAGGAGAAAAGTGTCCTTTTAATGCTTTGATTCAAACACAGATACATTAACAAAAACACATTGATTTATAAGTTTAAAATGGAACAATACATGGGTGATTTAAGATACGCCTCTCCAAAACAGTCCTTGTGTCTGTCTCCTTCAACTACACTTGCTTTCTCTGAAGGAATCTGCACTGACCAGTTAGTGGTTCTCACTAGATAATTGAGCTACACAAGCAGTAAGTCAAGCAATTCCTTCATCACACATAAGTACAATACAAGTAAATCACAACTAAACCATGTGCATGTTCTTTGATAGATCAAATTGAGCTGCTTCAAAAACTACATTGTAATCTTCCTAAAGGAATTCTTATAAATAAAGAAGAATGAAGACTGTGAAGCTTGCATGTGAAATTGGAGACGTCAATCTAAGTACATACTTCTTTTTTCAATGTAAACTATCACTCTTGGAATCTGCCACAGTCTTGGATGGTCAGATTACAGATGTCAGAACCCTCATAGTGAGTGAGGAAAGGAGGAAGAAAGCCTGGTCTGTGACAGCAGCCCTGACAACCTGGGTTCTGTGGGGATGGGGGGGCAGCAGGAGGAATGTGCAAGAGGGTGCCCCTGTAAAGAAAGCCCCAGATGATTCCGGAATGCTGGTCGCCAGGAGGGCGCACATCCCACCCCTTCCACATTGCGCGTCTACATCATCAGCAAGACAACTACCGTCCTCATTTTCTGCCAGTGGGTGTGACTGTGACGTTCCATTGTCATTATGGTGCTTAGGGTTTCAAAGCCACTGTTCCTCTTGATGAAGACGTTTCGTTGTTCTTGTTTCTTCTCTACTCAATTTGTGCAAAGTGCAGAACCACATTGGCAACCAACTCCCTTTTTGTACCTGTATTTTGTTTTCACAATTGGTACATAATCATAATACTTTAGGGTCTTTAATATGTCACTTAAATGACCTTTTTTTTTAAAGGTAAGAGTAACGATTCTATGATATGCTATCTCTAAGATTCTTTGCTGTAGATGCTACAAATATGAGCTTCATAAGTAGGAGGAAGAGTATTTTAAGAGCCTTTAATGTAAACGTCACACGGCAAAGAATATACAGCAGGGAGGGAAAGGCAGAATCAGCCAATGGATATCTCCAGGTAACTGATTCAGTGTTTTAGAAGAAAAAATAAAGTCTCACCCTGTGTGCCCAAATGAACTCTATGTGGATTAGAAAGTTGAATGTTAGGACAAGAAACAATAAAAATGTACAAGAAAACAAATGTGACCATTTTTTCTGCTTTCAGTTCTAGGAAAAAATTTTAAAAAATTTTAAAAGTATGATTACCCAAATACAAAATTCTTTCGAAGAATAAATAGTACAAATAAAATTAAATTCTGTTAGAGGTATTATTTTAAACTGCATTTCCACATTCATTTCTTTTTTCTTTTCTTTTTTTGTTTTGTGAGGAAGATCAGCCCTGAGCTAAAATTCGTTGCCAATCCTCCTTTTGTTTTTTGTTTTTTTGCTGAGGAAGATTGGCCCTGAGCTAACATCCATGCCCATCTTCCTCTACTTTATACGGGATGCCGCCACAGCATGGCTTGACAAGCGGTGCGTCGGTGTGCGCCCGGGATCTGAACCTGCAAACCCCGGGCCACTGAAGCGGAGCCCATGCACTTAACCACTTGTGCCACTGGGTCAGCCCCTGCCACATTCATTTTTAGAGATTTTTTTCAGCCTATTGTTGAAAAACCTGTACGTCCAGTTATACATCATCTTCCATTCATCTGTGCATCCTTCCAGCCTGCTGTCTTTATAATGGGCACAGAAATGTTGGGAATGATGTTCACTCTGTGGTAACAATGGTGCTGAGGTTTAGGATGATTTGCTGCTTTGTTTTGAGAGGGGTGTGTGTGTTTCCCATGGAATGAGCCGCATCGTTTCTCTTGTAGGAGCTTTAGTGACGAAGCTTGCCAGGTTTTGGAGTTGTTCAGTCTTGGGTAGGAATCCTGGTTCAAATAATTCTCAGTTGGATAACTTTGGGCAAGTTACTTAGAGATTTTCTGAGCTGCAGTCTCAACATCTATAAAAGTAAGATGAGTAATATTTGTCCACCTAGATGGTTGTTACAATTAGAGGTGATGTAAATGAAGTTCTAGGATAATAGCTGGTATAGTATACAGTGTTGACACTTGTATACACATTATTATACATATACAGACTCAGCTGGTATACATATTCAATCACTGGAACTTGCCTTCTTGAAAAAATAGTTGTTTAAACTTGCTAGAGAAATCAAGAGGATGGCTATTAGCAGAAATATAAATGGCTAATAGGCATATTAAAAATGTCAATCTCTGGGCCAGCCCAGTGGCATAGTGGTTAAGTTCTCATGCTCCACTTCGGTGGCCCAGGGTTGGCAGGTTTGGATCCCTGGCACAGACCTACACACCGCTCATCAAGCCATGCTGTGGCGGCGTTCCACATACAAAATAGAGGAAGATGGGCACAATGTTAGCTCAGAGCTAATCTTCCTCAGCAAAAAGAGGAAGGTTGGCAATGGATGTTAGCTCAGAGCCAGTCTCACAAAAAATAAAAAAATTAATTAAGAAAATGTCAATCTCATTAAAATTGCAAGCGAAATAAAAATTTTAAAAATTAGGGCGAAAAAGATATTTCCATACACTTTTGTTGGAAGTTTAAATTGGTAGAGCTTTCTTAAAAAACAATTTGGTTATGTGGCATAAAGCTTTGAAATGTTCATATCACTTGAACCAATAATTCCATATATAGGAATATATACTAAGACAATTACCAGAAATGTCATTAAAGAGTTATGAACAAGGATGATCATTGCTATCTTAATTACAGTAACAACAGCAAAAATTACAAATATTCCACACTAAAGACACAATTAAATAGCATGCACCCTATGATGGATTAATTTAGTGAAACTGCCCAATATATAAGGTCTGTATAAAGAATAACCCCAACAATATATCCAGAAGACCTACAAAGAAACACAGTCAGCCTGAGAAGAGGAAAGAGAGAGAGTTTTGTTTACTTCTTTTTATTGTTCTGCATTTTCTAAGGTTTCTATAGTGAAACACTATTATTTTTATGAGCAGTAAATATTCAATTGATGTTTATAAAGACACTATGAAAGCATGGGGAATGTCCTTGAATAACAATAAGTGAAAAACTAAGGCTGGAAACAAAATTTATACCTTTCATATACTTATGGTTACTTATAGTATAATTTTAACCATGTTAAAAAATGAATCCATGACACAGAAAAAGTACACCGTATGTTAACAGTAGGTGTCCTGAAGGGTAGACCGAGAGGTGATTTCTTAATTTTTTAAATGTTCTATACTGGGTATTATAATACTCTTTACCATTAACCTCTCTTTAAGAGATACATGATTAAGTACATGTTTTCTCTGAGTTGGTGGAGGAGAGGACAAGATAAACTTCAGTGCTGAGAGGAGAGTGGAGCCCAGCAGAGAGGGCGGAGAAGGTGTCTGGTTTTCCAGGGACGGAGGGTGCAGCAGAGACCTCGAGAGTCAGGAGAGAAAGAGCAGAGCTGCTTCCTGACGGCCACTTGCTGGTCCCAAGTATGCAAGCTTCCCGCCAACTCATCTCAGGATCTCCCTCTCAGCCTCCCCTCTCCGACGCCCTGCCTGAACCCCAGCTGGCCTTGGCGGCAGCGCCCCTATAATTACAGCACATAATGTTGGTAGAAGTCAGGAAAAAGGGCAAGAGCTATCGGTGACACGACGTCACCGCATACGTCCTTCCCCTTCTCATAAGGATGGCGACTTTGTGTTGACCAGCTGAGGAAGGATGCTGAGGCTACCCAGGCATTTGTGGGTTAGCACAATATGTTAAAAAGATTCTGGTTCAGATTGGGGAAAGTAAATTATTAATTAGTAATTTAGAGTAGCATAAATTTGCTTGAAAGAGCACTCCTTTTAAATGATTTTTTTTCACATTTTATAGATACTGGTTTCCAAACTATATCTGGTTACAAAATAAAAATGCTATTAAAAAAAAAAAACAAAGAGGGGCCAGCCCTGTGGCACAGCGGTCAAGTGCGTGCGCTCCGCTGCTGGAGGCCTGGGTTCGGATCCCAGGCGCACACCAACGCACTGCTTGTCAGGCCATGCTGTGGCGGTGTCCCACATAAACTGGAGGAAGATGGGCACGGATGTTAGCCCAGGGCCAGTCTTCCTCAGCAAAAAGAGGAGGGAGGATTGGCATTGATGTTAGCTCAGGGCTGATCTTCCTCACACACACACAAAAAAAAAGAATGGGAAGGAAGGAAAAACTATTGTCAGGAAACAAATTAAATTCAGGTTTAATGCATTTTAAGGATTACTTTTGCAACTAATGACAAACATAATGTGTTCATTTTTTCAAAAATCTCTTTCTTCATTTATGATGGAATGAAATATGCGTCTATTATTGCAATAGCAACCTTGGCAGGAGGGTTACAAGAACTTGCAGCCAGCAAAATGCCCACATCGTATAGCAGTCAGCATCGCTGTCATTTCTCTTATCGATATCTTGACTGACATTACACAGGCATTTAACTCAACATCCAATTTCTAGCAAGGAGGATCAGAGGTCATCTGATCAACCATGATTCAATCCTATAGGCAAAATTAACATATTAATGAGATGGTCTGTTTTACTTCAAATTCTGCCTTAGAATTCTTCTGTGGGCTTCCCTGATAGTTAACAAAACTGTCTAACTTGCATTATTTTATTAGTAAAATACAACACCTTTTACATTAGACAGAATATTAAATGCCAAGGCATCTGTCTGGTTCTGATTTTGTCTTCCATGTGTGTAGGTATGGATAGGGGAAACGTCCATGTTAAAGAGAAGGTCTACCCTAGAACATGGATGAACTAAATTTATTTGGGCAGAGAGGTCCAGTGGTATGTAGAAGTCAGGTTCTGTCCTCAGTCATCCTGAAGCATGGAAGTTAATTAGAGAGTATTTACTTAGTTTAGGAAATAGCTGAATCCTACTTGGCACAAAACCCTTAGATTGAGCCAGAGACGAATCAGCCTCTTCAGTGGATTATTGACTGGTAAGAACCCAGACAGGATAAGAACAAAATATGAAAGCATTCCAGACTTGAGCAATCTGGCTGTCCAGACACACTGCCCTGGGATCAGGTGGACTTACACAGAGGCTAGCAGTGAAAAGTCCCTGGAGTTGCTGGGCTATGCTATGTCATTCACCAACCCTTCTACCAATACACTGTAGAATTTAGTTAAAATAAGTTTTGTTTTTGATTGGCAAGGTGCACACCTATGGAGGCTCACTCTGCCCATCCCATATCTGAATCTCACAGGGTTTTCTCTGGTCTGTGAGAGGAACTTGGGATGGAGAGGTGTGACTCAGGATTGCGTACTTCTGGGAGTTCCTTCCTTTCATTCTTTGACCAAAGACAGTACCTGAGGGTTATTGCTTTCTGACAACAGGTGAGAAATTAGGGACAGAGTTTGCAGTTGCTGACAAGGTGAGCTAGAAGCTGAGTGAAGGGAGAGGGTGATGGCTACCGAAGCAGCCGCTGCCTCCTTCCATCCTCATGATATCATGCATATTGACTTCGTTCCTAAATGCAATCCTTTGTTGCACTTCTTCCCCACTGGAAATATAAGTTAGGAAGTGAAAAACTGGAGAACCCCTTGAGATGAAAATTGCAGTTAATTAACCTGGATATACAAGAAAATCCTGGGATGAGGGTGAAAACAACAGCTAACATTTTATTGAGCACCGTGTACCAAGCACTTTTAGAAGCATTTAAAATGCCTCACCACATTTAGCCTTAACTATCCTACGAGATAAGAACAATAACCACCTCCATTGTACGGAGGAGAATACTGAGACAGAGGTTTTAAGTTTCCAAGGGCACATAGTGGCATGAGATGGATCTGGGACTGAACCCAGGCTGTCTGACACCAGCCCTGTGTCCGCGGGCCCTGTGAAGTCCTGCATAAAGCTGTTTCCAATTACTGGTCCTGTAAACAAGTCTAATTCTGAACTACAGAGGAACCAGGAAGGGAACTCTCCCTAGGAGTCATAGGAGTATAAATAATACAAGATCCCTTAAACCCTTCTTATCAGTGAAGGCTAAAACTCACAGCTGAAAAGCATTAATACTCGGTACTTTTAATAAACATATGTCCTTAGTCATCATGAGCCGCATTTATAACAGTGATGTATATGTATGTTTTGTTACCAAAAGCATCTTAGAAACAAGAATCAACCTACCACACAATTTATTTTTTTAAAACCATAAATAATATTTAGTTTATATGAACTTTTACATTCCTAGTTTAAAACAGCCCTCATTTCAGAACAATAGCAGACTATTTAATGACATCACTGCTCCACCAAGTATTTTGCGGTTATTAAAAGTGATCGTTCTGAAGAACAGATGGAAATATGGATAAATAGCTATCGCAATGAAAAGAGGCAGATAGCAAACTGCACGCACTGGAGGTGGAGCAACTGGAACCCTCTTACGCTGCTGCCGGCACCGTAAATTCGAAATTTGGAACATGGTTTGGCTTCATCTCTTAAAGCTAAACACCCGCCTGCTGAATGACCCAGAAATTCCACTCCTAGTACATTCCATGCACCCAGGGGAGTGAGGGCGTGGGTCCACTAAAAGACACGCACGGGATATTCACGGCTGCTTTATTTATAAAATCAAAGACTGGAGACAACCCAGTGCCCATCGATAGTTACATAACTAACTAACTGGTGGTATGCCCGTACATGTTTTTACAAAGGAGTATCACTCAGGAATAGAATAAGAACGAATTACTGCTGCACTCAACATTCTAGATACATCTCACATACAAAGCATTGAGGAAAAGAAGCCAGGCATATAAACGGTGCAGTGCGGGAAGGTCGCCTTCCAGAGTCCTGGATAGATTCTACATCTCAGTCCATGTGGAAGTTATGTAGTCATGTTGCGTATGTAAAATCCATTGAACTGTGTACAAAATACGTGCATGTCAGCTATGTTATACCTCAATAAAACAGTAAAAAAAATGTATGCTCACTGGGATCACAACTATGCATAGGGACAGAGAGATTATTAGTTGAATATTTGTTACATGAGAAGCACTCAAATGCATTGTTTACTTTGGTACCGCTGAGTCTAACATGATGTTAGAATAGTGACCCTTCTTACGGTTGACCTTGGCTATTGCAAGAGGCTCAAGCCCGTTATTAATATAAAGACATCACTAAGAAAGACAATTATAAACAAGATATTTGAGTGATCCAGAGGTTAAGGAAGAGATGGAAATGCAGTCCTCAAAC
The DNA here is from genome assembly GCF_057802395.1 of Ceratotherium simum simum. Taxonomy (NCBI): domain Eukaryota; kingdom Metazoa; phylum Chordata; class Mammalia; order Perissodactyla; family Rhinocerotidae; genus Ceratotherium; species Ceratotherium simum. The sequence continues at coordinate 4,432,665 of NC_141909.1, forward strand.
AGTCGAACATAATTACAGCAGTATTTATCCCATTATTGTTTTCATTTATGTTTGAGATTTACATCTATCCTCCTCCCACATTTGCTGACTCTTGGCAACCACCTACTGCTCTTTGAAAGCAGAGCTGCCTTTCTTGGGAACGCCTTCAGACCAGTGACTTTAGTCTCTCCAACAAAAATAAAGAGAAGTAAGTTCTTGTGTTCAACCAGTTATCTGGATAACTGAGTCAGAGAGAAACTAGGGGGAGGCTCCTCCTTGTTGACATGTGTCAGTATAAAGAGGGGTGATGGATTTCCTTCAGAGCGCACAGCAACTACAGAAGCACACCATGTCTGAAAGCTTTCTGAAAAAGCAAAACACAACAACCACAACAAAATGAAATCAACTCAGCTGTAGGTTACTCGTGGTTTATCTTGCTGTCGAAAGTCAGCGACCAACTATATTATTCTATATGCCATACAGTAACAAGTAGTGTTATATCTATATGCCTCTAGACTAGGATCCTGTATCATTGCATTTGGACTATCTTTTATAAATCAGCAACTGTCAAAATAAAAACCTATATGAATATGCAGGAATTCTGTAGCTTATTTGTCTTTTCAAGAAAATGTTTATTTCAGTCTTATATCAAGAAGATACCCCTCCTTTCCTTTTGGTCTGTGTCAGCTGGTAGATGACTGCGAGACAAAGTGCAGCAGCAGGATTCAGGACTTGGGTCAGGCTGATCCAGTGTGTTTGGGAGATCCATGCCATGAAAGGATCCATGCACATCAAACAGAAGACAGGCTTGAAAGCAGAGTGAACTGTGAAGGTGCATTTCCAGTTCATATTTGGCTTTCAACAAGCCCGAGGTTCAACAAGCCCGAGGTTCAAAGAGAAAATGGTGAGTTGGGGTGTACGGCCAAGGACAGTCAGGGAATGCTCAGGACAAAATGGGGGGAAAGTCAAAACATCTGAAACCCTATTAGGTGGATCTGGTCTGGAAGGCAGAGTAAAGGCAAGATCCCAACATGGGTGGGTAATCCAGGTGGGTTGGATGGGCATAGTTTTCAGGACGCCATCAAAACACTTCATCTGCAATTTTCTGTGATATTCAGAGAAGAGATTTTTGTTATGATACTAATTATGAGGAAGGCAGTTTCCCCTATGTGCGAATGCCCTATGTGAATGGGTGGACGAGTGCCAGCAGGCACATGCTACTCTGCACAGAAGGCCAGGCATGGCAAACGCTTGTGGATGGTGATGGCGACGGCGACAAGGCAGAAATCAAGACTCTTCGTGGAGTTCTAGACCTTATCCGGAGCTTGGACTTGTCAGTGTAGAGCCAACGAAAGAGGTGAGCTAACCTAGGTCAAGGTTATGAGGATTTACAGGTATTATCTGATCTGCAGCCTTTAAAATTCACCTGTTAATAATGGTACTACCAGTTCTACTAAGACTCAAGGATCCATTGAATTTGACACATTTTAGAATAATTTGGGCTGGGAAGGACCAATTTAGAGCTCACCCATTATGTCATAAAGTAGTGAGGCTGCATTTGCAGAGAGAGAGTTTCCATGATAAAGCATGGTGAAGACACGTGGAGCTGCCAGCTGAGCCTTAAGAACAGGTCATTCAACTTAGTAGGTATTTAAGAGAATTCCTAGAACAACTAACTCCTGGTGGTGAAAACGTGCATGGGCTGATTAATCCTCTTTTGTCTTTTCTTGATGTTAGACCAGTGCAGTAAGAATGCTATGACCTGAAACCATGAAAATTCTAGAAGAAAACATAGGCAAACTGCTCTTTGACATCAGTCTTAGCAATGTATTTTCAAGTACCATGTCTGACTGGGCAAGAGAAACAACAGAAAAAATAAACAAATGGGACTACATCAAACTAAAAAGCTTCTGCACGGCAAAGGAAATCATCAACAAAACAAAAAGGCAACCTAACAATTGGGAGAAGGTATTTGCAAACCATACATCTGATAGGGGGTTAATCTCCAAAATATATAAAGAACTCATACATCTCAATGACAAAAAAAAATCCAGTTAAAAAGTGGTCAAAAGACCTGAACAGACATTTCTCCAAAGGAGACATACAGATGGCCAACAGGCACATGAAAAGATGTTCAACATCATTAACTATCAGGGAAATGCAAATCAAAACTACAATAAGATATCTCCTCACGCCTGTCAGAATGGCTATAATTAACAAGACAAGAAACAACAATTGTTGGAGAGGATGTGGAGAGAAGGGAACTCTTATACACTGATGGTGGGAGTGCAAACTGGTGCAGCCACTATGGAAAACAGTATGGAGATTCCTCAAAAAATCAAGAATAGAACTACCATATGATCCAGCTATTCCACTACTGGGTATATACCCAAAGAACATGAAAACAGGTATGCATAAAGATACATGCACCCCTGTGTTCACTGCAAGATTATTCACAATAGCCAAGACTTGGAAGCAACCTAAGTGTCCATCAAGGGACGAATGGATAAAGAAGATGTGGTATATACACACAATGGAATACTACTCAGCCATAAGAAATGATGAAATCCAGCCATTTGTGACAACATGGATGGACCTTGAAGGTACTATGTTAAGTGAAATAAGTCAGAGGGAGAAGGTCAAATACCATAGATCTCACTCATAAGTGGGAGATAAAAACAACAACAAACAAACACATAGCGACAGAGATCGGATTGGTGGTTACAGGAGGGGAAGGGAGGAGGGAGGAGGATGAAAGGGATGATTAGGCACGTGTGTGTGGTGATGGACTGTAATTAGTCTTTGTGTGGTGAACATGATGTAGTCTACGCAGAAATAGAAGTATAATGATGTACACCTGAAATTTATATAATGTTATAAACCATTGTTACCACAATAAAAAAAAATTACAAGGAAAAAAAAAAAGAATGCTATGGGTAGTTGTGTCAACTGCTGGCAATAAGAAGTGACGAAAGACTCAAAACAATTGCTTTGCAAATTGAAGAAGTCTATGGATAGTTTCTCACTATTTCAATCTGTCAATTGAAAAGTACAGTGAAGCTTCACCACACCCTTCAGTCTGTCAACAGTTAGGAGTGTAAGACATGGTGCCTGTCCTAAGCAGCTTTCAGTCTATTTGGGAAGCACCGAGCCGGGAGGGGTCATCCTCCGTTTTCGCAACAGTGAATTACTTGCAAACCAATCCTTGCAGAAGATCACTAGCCCATCAAGGCAGGCAGCTTTGGATCCTGTGCTCCTTCAGCTTTTTACATTGGCTGTGGAAGAGTTTCTCAAGGGCATTCTCAGGTCTATGGTCAACTAGACCTGGATGCTCTTATCTTTGGTTCAAAGCTTCTCAGAACAGTGTGCTTTGTGCCTCTCCAAGGCAATGTACAGCTCTTTCTTGACCATAGGAAGCCCTTTCTTGAAAGTTTTTATTTGTTTTATGAACTTCTTGGACTAATATTCCACAGAACATACTCTGGAAAACATGTCCTAGTGTAAAACACCTTATTCCTTCCGTGGTTCTGATGCAAGATTCAGATGGAGAAATGTAGTGGAGGAAAGGAGAAGGAGGGGGGAGAGAGAGGGAGAGAATGGAGAGAAAATCAATAGTATATTTGGCATTTGTTTCTAGAAAAATGATATTGATATTTCTCTGCATGGCTTCTTTATTCCATACTTGAAACCAATTTAGAAAATTACAATTTACCTTTATTGTTCTGATTTAGTCTTTGGACTTCAGATACACACAATTTTCAATAAAAGTCCAAATATTACTGGCAGTCTGGAGGAGAATATCAACGAAAAAGGGTTTTTTTTTAAATTGTCAAAACAAAAATCAAAGAACATATGACATTAAATCATTTTGACTTCAGCTACCCCAATCAGAAAACTGTGTTCTGGGGTAAACTACCAATTGGTCCAATTTACCCAACAAAATATATTTCAAGAGCACCAGATATTTGGGTGTGATTGAGGTTTTCCAATGTACCCTGACTAGGAATCACAGACTCCTAGTTCTTGAAGCCAAAACTAAGCCAGAGAGATACGTAAGCCAGGCCTCCATCTGTAGGAAAAATGAAATGAGATTACCACAGTTTTAGAGATTGAGAGAATTAAAATTCACAGGACACAAATGTCTTACTAAAGATTTCGTTAAGGATAAGTGTCAGGCTTAGAATAGGACTCCAGATCTCCTGCTTCCTATTACCCTTTTAAAAAATTAAAACCTAGCTAAAAGACAAAATTACAATATGCATAAATTAACTACCATGTACTTGAACATACACATACACACACACACACACAAAATATGAAATACATAACCCACTAGCTATAGACTACAGGAAAAAGTGCTGGTCCATTGTTCACTTATCATGCTTCTCTCTTTTTCCAGATTTATTGAGATATAATTGACATACAACATTGTGTATGTTTAAGGTGTACAACACGAGGATTTGATACTTGTATATATCGCAAAATTATCCCACTTTTCTTAATAGAGTTCCTTTTCTCTCTTCATAGTAACTCTCTTCGAACCCAAACTCCCCTTTTTATGAGGTTCTGACTATTTAGGATTGTAAAGAGTACTTCTGGATATCTTTGCAATTTAATAGGAAGTTTTGAAAAACATAAATCTTTATTACCCAAAGGTTTAAGTATTTACTACCCAGAAGATGATGGAGCAGAGAGTTTGAAGACATGGGAAGGGGCGATCATCTCAGAATCTCTCAAGTCACTTGTGAAATGGAGAGCCATTTTTGTAACAATCACCTTCAAATGGACATATTCATGATTTGTGGCTCAAAACAGCAGCAATGGAAATCACGTTACTTAGATAACGACTCGTAGCAAGTGGATGTTGCTGGGTAACCAACCACCCCAAAATTCAGTGACTAAAAACAATAAGTACTTATTATGGTCCATGAGTCCTTTTGTTGGCTTGGGTGGCTTGGCTGGGGGTTGGCAGGTCTAGGATGACGTCACCCAAATGCCGTGGGGTTGGCTGGCCATTGGCAAGCTAACAGAGTGTCCCTCATCTTCCACAGGTGAGCCTGGGCTTATGCACGTGGCCATGAGAGGGATCTGTGACAGGAGATTCATGCCAGGCCTTGGCATTGGCACCTCATCATTTTTGCTGTATTTTCTTGGCTAGAACAAGTCACAAGGGCAGCTCAAATTCAAAGGGAGGGGAAACAGACCTCTTAATCTCTTGATAAGAGAAGTGTCAAAGCTGTATTGTGTTGGGCATGGATTCAGAGAAGAATAAACGATTGGGACCATTTTTGTAAGCTACTAACACCTCTCCTCTTGAGAGTGGCTTTTAAATAATTCACTTACTGGTTCATTCACCTTTTCAATGAATATATACTGAGCACCTAGTTTTGCAAAGCACTGTGCTAGGTGCTAGAGACCCAGATACAAAGAACAGAGAACAGTCTTGCCCTCAGGGACATATCCATAGATTGAAATCAAGAAATCACATATATTTTAAACAGTTAATTTTTTCAATTTAGCTTTAAAACTATGCTTTTTAAAATCACTCTTCTGACAGTTTCAATGTGGGAGGCATTTTTGGAAAAACTCAGGTTTTAAGTCTGACATAGTGGAGTTCATACTCCAATCCATCACTTCCTGGCTCTGTGACTTGGGCCACTTGCTCTGAACTCCAGTTTCTTTATCTGAAAAAGGGAGAAAATAATACCTACCTCTTGGTATTAACTGCAATATTAACTGAAACAACCCCTGGCTCAAAGCCTCTTTCATTTATAGGTAACATCTAATAAATGATAACCACAATAACTGCACCCTTACCACGTATCACATCTGCACACATACAGAAGCCAGGCTTGGAAAATGCATTTTTAATAAGACAGTATGTGAAGCAAGAAAAGTTAAAAGCATGGAGCTGAGAAAAACTAAAAACGTCCTTTAGTTGCAAAGCACATCCACCTCTATTAGAAAATTATATGCGAAAAAGGCAAACAATATTCAAATTAAGGTTCTGACATTTCCCTCCTGGTGTTTTCTTCAGGGAGGAGCAGGGTCACCAGGAGCCAGAAGGGGACATTCTGCTCTCATTTCTGAACGGCACTGCAGCATTATTTATTCTGGCAGAACTGTCACTGTGCTCCAATGACAGGCACAGAGGAGCATAATAAATACAGATTTGGTTAACTCTATTGAGCAGGACAGGTTATCAGCGGGTTGAAAAGAGGCCAAATACATTTCCCCAGTTAGAAATGAAACAAGACAGTGGGCATGGCCAGCAGGGCAAAGAATTTTAACCTTTGTGTAAAATACACAAGCTTCAGCCTCTGTACTCTGGGGTCAAGACAGAGCTGGAGAAGCAGAACGCTAGAAGGTTTTTATTAGCCTTATAAATCACTGAATTTCTTACACATTTTATTGAATCTATTTGGCTCTCAAATAATATTTGCAAATCGCATTATAGTCATTATCAAAAAGGAAAAACAACTACTGTTTGATACTAAAAACATCATATTCTCATAGATCTGACAAATCTCTTTTTTCTTCCATCTCCTAAAAACACATACTTACTGGAAAAGTTCTTTACTGGAAATAGTTCTTTATTGGTTCAATAAGCTGCACTATTCTTGAAACAATTTCTCACATTATCATGATTAATATTTGAATTTAACCATTATTGTGTGCATAATATATGGTAATTTTTATAATAAGGGGTAGTAAATTTTAACCATTATTTTGTATTTATTGTGTAGTAATTTAAAATTATTTTTCAGTATTATAATATACACGATGCTTTGGTAAAACTCTAATATTTTTTATTCCTCTGGATGCTTCTATTTGAAAAAAATAGATCTCACAAAATAATGAAAAACAAATGTACAATTACAGAGAAAAGGTTCTTAGCTCTTTAGGAAATTATTATACATATGGATGTTTTGGTAAGGAAATGGAGCAGAAGGAGAATTATTTAGAAAGCAGGTTTTGTCTCAGATATTTTACTAAATTGTGTAGTTTTGGTTGTCATGGCAATAAGCACCATGATTTAAATGTCTATGCAGAAATAGAAGTCACTCATACTATATTCATAAGAATCAAAGACATCTCATTATTTAATGGGAAAAAACTCCCCAGTTTAGATGAAGCAGGGAAATACATGGTGTGTCAAATTTATTTTTCTGACAAACTGCTTGTTATTTTATCTCTGACACAACATAAAGACAAAATATTTAGAACTAAACAACAAAGGAAGAGCTACACATATAACGTTTAGAATGTGCTAAGAAGTACTTAGGAGACACTTTATAGACTTGGGGTCAGCAAAATCACTGGAAAATATGAAACAAACATTCTACTCAGAAAGTCAGAATAAAAGATAAAAGAAAAAAAATCAAAGAAAGTCAAAATAGGGATATAATAAAACTGTAGAAATTAGTACAACAAATAACATAAATGTGAGAAATGACAACAAAACAAAAAAATTGATCTTTGAAAATAATTCTTATAGGCAAGTTTCAAGGAAGACTTATTAATGACACTGCGTCAAAAGCCTAAAGAAAGAATACCAGGAATGTAAAGTTGTCAAACTACAGCTACAAGAGAGATCAAGGGATTATAAAACAAAGCTGTGATTTAGTTGGTGAATACAGTTAAAATCTTCAAGTGGACAATTTTCTAGAAAATATAAATGACTCAAAAAAGAAACAAAATAATCTGATTAGACTTATAAACTTTAAAATAATTAATATTCAAAAGTCAACCCTCCCTCTATCTCCCCCAAAGATTTTAGGGATTTCACCAGACATTCAAGGCACCTATCATTTTCATTTAGCATAAGCAATTTTAGAGAGAAGTAAAACAGAGAAAGCAACCCAATTTACTCTTAACATAAACTTGACAGCAAAGGATTATATAAGAAGACAAGAAATAAAATCTCATCTCACTAATGAAAATAAATGCAAACATCCTTTATAAAGACTAGAAAATTGAATCTAGTACATCATGACCAAATAGAGTTTTTGCACTATAAACGAAAAATTATTCAACATTAAAAAATGTACATCAATACAATTTACCACATGAATAAAGAAAAGGAGAGAATTGCTACAATAATCCTTACTTATTAAGGTAAAGGAAAAACAGATAAAACTTAGCATCCATCCATGGTTGAAAACACTCAGTAAAGATTGTGCACTGGAACTCGAAGTAAGCAGACTACTTAATGCAAATATTTAGAGATATTACATGAATTTGGAAACAAGACAAGAATACCCACTATTACCATTGTACTGGCAGTGCTAGCCAATGCAATAAAATAAGAAGAAGAAATAAGAGATATAAGAGACAAGGAAGAGAAAAAAGACAATTATGATTATTTACATTACAAAATAGTAAGATATTCCACAGGAAAATTATTAGAACTAATAAGAAAAGTCAGCAGGGTTTTTAGATATAAGATCAACATATGAAACTCAACACTGAGTGTCCCAATAAACAAATTAAAATGTAATAGAAAAATATCACTCATTATAGCAACAAAAAGTACAAAGAACATAGAAAAAAAATCAAATAAAAATGTGCAAAGAAATTGATAAAAAATACAAACATTATTTAAGGAATTAAAAAAATACCTGAATAAATAGAAATATAGATCATATTTTTGGAAGAATTAATAGCCTAAAAGCACCATTTTTCCCCATATTAATCTATAACTGTATTTCTAGTAAAAATCCCCAAAGAATTTCTTTCTATGGACTAGTCAAAGTGGTGATAAAATTCATATGCAAAAATAAAGACCCTGGGACAACCAAAACAAATATGAAAAATAAGAACTTATTATGAGAACTTATTAAAACAATATATTATGGATATAGTTTTAGTCAGACAGATTAAAAATCAGGAGGGGGTGAAAAAGCATTTCTAATAAATGGGGTATGGATAATTGAATATTTGACTAAAACTATAAAATTATATCAATTCCTCATATAAACAAAAATAAATTCAAATGTATTGAAAATCTAAGGGTTTTAGGAAAAAGTGTAAGATGGCCTTGGAGGAGGAAAACAATGTCTGTGACGAGGCCCTGAAGTCAGAGTGCTCTGTATAACTGAACAGATCTCACTGTCCAGCTATAGGCACATCACCACCACGGTGGTCAGAACCTGTTTCACCACGTTCAACCTCACTCGTAACCAGGGAAATGCAGATTAATACTCTCCCTATAATTCTGCCACTAAATACACACCCCAGGGAAAATTCTAAACATGTATCTCAGGAGACATGTACAAGGATGCAACACTCTGTAATTGAGAAAAAATGGAAAGAGTCTTAACTATCCATCAAAAGGGAAGTAGATGAGGATATTGTGGTTTCTTCGTCCAGGGGAATTAATGCTGCAGTGACAAAGAATGAATTCGCTCTTCAGGTATCAATATAGTTAAATCTCAAAAACCATGTGGAGGTAAAAAGAGAAGTGCAGGATAAGATGTTTTATCATAGCATTTCTTTAATTCTTAATGACTCACAACGTTATCTACTTGTTACGAAAAACTTTTATACAGACAAATAAAAAACCAATTTTAGAACATTTATACAGAATTAATGATATTTTTGGCTATCAGGAGTGAAGGAGAGGAATCCACCTATGTTGATGAACAAAAGCAGCTTTAGCTTTTGGCTGCAATTGTCTATTTCTTTTATGTTAATAAAAATCTGAAGCAAAAGTGACAAATGTTAATGATGTTAATTCTAGATAGTAGATAAGTGAGTGACTTGACTATAACTCTTTGTACTCTTCTTGACTATGAAATCTTTTCCCCCAAAAGAAAGATAGTTAATGAAGAAAGACATCATACATTAAGCGGGAAACAAAAAAACCCGGGATAATAAGTCTATTTTCATTTTCCCACAAATGCACAGCAGGTGTTTTAGTATTTCTATGAGGCATTTGGGAATTAACAATATAATTCACTTATTAAGAATTAAATACTTTACACTATAATTAATAAGATAATGTACAAAATATCGTTTTTACAACTCTTAATGACTTACAAACTGATGATCTAGAGTTTTAGATTATCTTTCTTGAGGATATGTTTTTGATTTGTAATATTCATTAAAGAGCTTAAGTCTTCATAATCATTTCAATAAGGTCTGAAGGGACAAAGTCGAAACGAATAAGTAAACATTTGGTTTTTAACTGGACTCATTTAAGTGTTCAATTTATGCTAGAGAAGCAAGTTTCACTTCGTTCCCAGTTTTGCATCTGGTCAGTAGAGACAGATAATTTCTATTACCTTTTTTGAACTTGAACAGCAATTTATAAAGTACATACCAAATGAGAGAGAGAGGGAATGAGATTTTACTTAGGATTCTCAAATGATGTTAAATACATCATATGGTCAGATGTTTTCTTGGGGAAATTAATTTCCAATTTTATTATCAAAATAACAGTGAAAAAACATTTAATTTCTAGATGTTTTCTTCTTAATTTGCTTTCCTATCACCTAGTTTACCAGTTAGATCATTTCCTAACTTATTTCAGTCTTGAAAATCTGAGGGGCATTGAAAACTCTCTCTCAATGTGAGTCCTTGAGTGTTATGGGTGAGATGTGTGTGGTCTGGCAAAGATATTTACATGAATTTTAATATTCTTCTGCTTTGCAACAGTCACTGAGCCCCGCCCTACCCCCCGCTGTTGAGAATCACCACAGATCATCTCGTGAATGATGCCGGTAGTCTCAAAGACCATACAACACTTAAATCTGGAGTTAGGTAACAATTATAAAGTTCCGTTCTGTATTTGGGGGGTGGGGGGCATATATTCTGAATGCATACGTTCTGAAAAATCATGTTGCTTCCTTTCAATAAAATCTTTCCCAACCATCTGACTCAGGAAGGAGGGGAACGTTGCCTACTTTAACCCTTCCTGTTGGAGGGGATGATGGCAAGCCCTCCTCCAAAGCGGAGGTGACCTGTCTGTAAGGCAGCACAGCAGGGGGTAACTAAGTTGTTATGCCCTTTTCAGATTTTCAAGTCCCAGCAATGGACAATTCTCATCATCTGGGATGCTCCCAATGGTTGCCACCCTTGGAGGAGATCAGTCTTCAAACTTTTAACTCACAGAGTTAACCTGCCCAATTGATTTCACTTCCTCGCAAAAGATAAGACAAATTATACTTTTTAAAGAATGATTTGCAACTTTTATGGCTACATTTCAGTCCTTTTAAAAAGTCATAAGTTGCATGCATCTGACATTTAAAAAAGAAGCCCCATGGTTAAATAATTTAAGAGCAAAATAATCACACACACCCATGCATACACACACACACCTGATTTGAATTTTAGGCTTAAGCATCCTGTGAAACACGAGGAGATGGTGAACCCCTGAAAGGGCCACAACAGTGCTATGGGCCCCTGAACCTCTAGGCACACAATGCATTGCTAAAAATTGATTACACTTTGATAAAAAAATAGTATCCTAAAGTCTAAAGCATATTAATACACGTCCAATTGTTACTGTATTTAGTAAGCATACCAAGGGTTTCACGGTAAAGATGGGTAACCTTTGCTGTAGAAGTAATGACAAATGCACAGAAAGCAAAAAAACAGCCTATGGATGGAATTTGAAAACTTTCGTAGGATGTTAGGTGAAGTATTTATAGGTGATCTGTGCAAATAGTGTAGGTACAAATCATAATCCCGAAGATGTTTTTAACAGCTTGCCTGCAGTGCAGCAGAAAGATGGTCCTCCCTAGTTCCATCATCAGGTCCCCTAGAGCACTATAAACTAAGTTTCTGATTTTCTGTTGCTAATGGACAAGACCCTTGAAAAAGACCTGGTTATACCTGATAATCTACTAAAAATAATCTTACAAAATAGATTAACATGCTTATCATCATATTAGTGTTTTAAAAGTTATGTTATTTATCTATTAAGAGGCACCTCAGAGTTTGTTTTTAAGAATTATAGATTTTATTTAAATTTAGAAAGAATTTCTAGTTAAAAAAACATCAACAACAAAATGATTACAAAAGAATACTCTGACTTAAAAATCCTCAAGAACTACCAGGAGACTATGAGTCACATTGAAGGTATTAATTCAGAATTTATTAATTTCTTTAATCAACAAATTAGAGTCCAGGTACATGGACTTTTTTTTTTTGGAGGGAGGTCTATTAATCTTCATAAGTTATATGGAAAACTGTGTGTCTGTGTGTTTATGCCATTTATTGGATTCTCAGATTGGACCTTGACCTAAAGAAGGTGGAGGTACACTACAACATTTCCTAAGTATATTACATACTACCTGACAGCATCAACGAGAGACAAATGGAAAGAAGAAATTTGGCTATCACTTCAATATAAACAGCAAAAATATTCTCCTCTGTTTAAAATCCTTGGAAATTCAACAAACGTGTGCATATACACCACTAAATATTCAAAACTAACAGTATACGAACTGAATTCTCAGTAGAACAAAATTGAGAATTATCAAATGAAAACGTAAATCCTATATGCACTTAACCCAGTAAATTCACTGCACTTTCCTTTCAGAGCATCAAGTTAAGCCTTAGCCTCTCTGCCACTCATTAAGACAGTCTTCACACCATACAGATTCCCCAAAATTCTGATGTGGGGTTTCTTTTGTAAACCAGCCTGCAGGATTCTTCAATGCTATCATTATCTTTTCTCTGTATGAAATATTTGTTCCCTCTAATTAAGAAAGAATAGCAAGTTTCACCTAATGAAGGAGTGCAATTTTTCTGAAGATGAATATTAAATTGCTTGTTGTGATCTTATTAGTGCAGATCTTCTATATTCACTGAGATGCTAACATTCTTTTAAACGTTGTCAGATGCTGGAGAGGAATGTGCTCGCCTGATACACTGATGGGACCTTAAATTGATTTCTTACTGGACATGTTCTTTTTTCTCATTTCAGAGAGTTAGTCATTAGTTGTGAGACACTGGGAAGCTGCTTCCACTGTTAACATCGCCATCTTTACAATGACCTCAACAAGACGGTTGGGGAACACATGGGCCATTTGGTAAATGTGCTGATAGAAATCTTTCTGGACACCTAGGACATTCCATACTGATTTACAAAACCATTTTCCTTATAATCAAACTATGTGAGTTTAGAAACAGGATAAGATGTAAAAAATATCCTACTGATGATTTCAGAAATTAAATCATTGAGTTGATATGTGAATTAAAAAAAAAAACTTTTAAGGAAAATAACTTCAACCTCTCTTTAAAACAGTCCAGGTTTCTCCCTGATATATCTGTTTACTACTTCCTCCTGTTATTTAAACCTTATTGTGGTCATACTGGATGGGAGAGGGAAGATTTTAATAGTCTGATAAATTTCATAAGCGATATTTTTTTCAACAGCCTTCTTTCCTCTCTCCATAATCAACCTCAACCTATAGATTGAAGGACAAAGACTCTACACAGTGCCTCTGGCATGGTGACCCCATGCCTCCCCGGATCACTTTCATATTTAAAGCCTGAAGCCTTCATTCCAATTTGACATCCTTCTCACACATGTTCCCAGATGCCCACAGTCCCCATCTCTACAGAGCATCTCTGTTCATCCAACGCTTCCTCCACTTCATAGCTGGTCTCTTGGTACAGGTACCACTTACTCACCTGTCCCGTTAGGATCTGGTATCCTTCCATGGGATTTTTCCTCAGGGAGCCCCTACTGATCAGGAAATATGTTTTCCAATGCATGGGGACCTTATTTTTGCAATTATCAAAGACCACAACCTGTGCTCTGGACCCTAGTCAGGCACTCTGCAAACCGGTCACAGGTGTGTCATAAGAGAAAGGGAAAGAGCACAGAAATTGATCAATTCGAATCCATTATCGCTGCTTATCACAAAGCAAAACTGAGCAAATGTAGGAAGCGCCCCTTATGTCTTGGTGGTGTAGGTGAAGAGCAACATTTCTATTTCGAAAGAACAAAATATTTCCTCTATTTGCTACTCTCCAATTCAAACAAGATTACTGAATCAAAATTAAATGGAAGTGACGGACTACATCTCGGGTTCCCAGCATTTTGTCCCCTTGCACTTTTTACAGCCCTCCCTCTCCTTGGATACACTACCATGGACCAAGAAGCCTTCTCTCCAGCCACAGCCACCATAATTTTCCTGGAGCAACCATCCTCATTGAGTCAGGCACTGTGCTGACAACTTCACGTACAGCATGTCATTTATCCTCAGGGAACCCCGGAAACAAACCGAAGTTCTCCAACCAGGTGTCAAAGGAATAGGCGGGGATACATGAGAACTCACAATGAAAATGAGCTGAAATAAACTGTAGGTTTTGGTGTCAGAAGACATTTGGAGAACTATCCTAAAGTCTCTACGACTCACTGAACTCGAATGTAATTAATCACACAGTTTTTAAATGTTTATGTTTAGGTCAACTAGAATATTATAAGAATGTAATACAATATAAGCAACTGAAGGCTCAGTGATGAACCAAAAAACATCCATATGTATGCTTGAAACTTAATTTATTTACTGTATTACACTTGCATGTCAAATTGTGCCTTCCAAAAATGTGGATTTCAGAACATGCAGACAGAAACAAATAAATGAATGAAGGAATGAATGAATGAATAAAGTATTTATTCAATACCCCTCTATTGGGTTATCTCTTAAACTTAATCTTTTTATAACTCTCAATCTACTTATTCTTGGGGTGTTTCTAACAGTAAAAAGGGAAATGTTAAACAGGTTATATTTCTCAGATGTCCCCATATATAAACCATTGTATTCAGAGCTCATGATGAAAATGAGTTGAAATAAACTCTAGGTTTTGGTGTCTGAAGACATTTGGAGAACTCCCCGAAAGTTTCTATAACCTTTCTGCCTGCTCAAGACTGTATTAACTTGTGAGTGCCTCTGCAGTAGTCAAGTCTGCACCAAAATTCTGATGAAGGTGTCAATTCAGGAAAAATAATAATTTTAAATTTAACTTTGATAATTAAATCTTGGGGATATAAGTGTTGCATTACGAAACAGGTCAAATTTTAGAAGTTGCAAAAATTATTTATCATTTTTTTGAAAACAAAGTATTATTCATTATACTTTAATAAGAATCTCTAACCATTTATCTTATTTCAGAATCACACAGATAATATCCTTTATAAAAGTTAAGTACAGCTTAGAGCATATCTTTTGTTCAACAATTATAAAAAGTGAGTAACTGAAATGTCCAATACGCCTCAACTCACTGTCCCATTCCCAATTCCTTCTCGCCCTCAACCCAGAGACTCCTGCTCAAGAGGCACACCTGGGAAGGTGTGGGGTCTCAACCCATCTATGCTGTGAGCCTATGTCTAACGCGCTGCCCAGAGCCATGGGTGAAGGTGGGAGCAATGAGTGCAGGAACGAACGCCCTTCTCACATCTCGGGACTGCAGGAGGAGAGGGCCAGCAGAGGGCATCCACGAGGGAGCCACGAGGGAGCCGAGAGAAAGGGTCGGGATGGCTCTTTTCCTCCCCGGGAAAGCCTCCGGGTATCACGACGCTGAAACATCCCTCTCTTTGTTGTTCCTGCCCCCATTTCCCACGGGAGCTGAAGGCACAGTCTGCAAGCTGAGTGCAGAAGCCCACCTCACTCCCTTCCTGGAAGGCAGTCCGCTGCCACCACAGGCCTAACTGGGGGAGACAGAGGGGAACTCTTACCTTTGGACAATCTCTGTTCAAATACTGGATATGTAGGGACTTAAAGATTCATAGAATTGTAATGTATTTAAAACCTAATAAAAAAGTCTTGGGACCAACATATGTTTTCTCCCAGGGCCAAAAAAATACTATCCTCATTGAACACATTTTAAAGGAAAGTGAAACAGAAAAATACGTGTTTTCATCACACTGCAAATCATACTTGATTAATATAGTGGTTTCTTCAAAATAAGTAATAATACCATTACACTTTTGAAAAGTTGTGCACAATCCTACTTATAAGGTTGATGCAACAACAACAAAAAAACACTTTTCTCGTGGCCAACATGATCTTGTTCATAATGCTGCCTTTTCAGATCAAAGGTAAATTTAATCTCTCCCTAAACTACCTTTTTCAAGGGTTTGTTTAGTTTATTAAGGAAAAGAACAACAAATACTTAAGAGCAAGCCTTTCCATTTTGAATGTTATATTAAAAACAGCCAACCAATATCACAAAATTATTTCTATAATAATGAGGCAAAATAAACCATGGAAGAGTAGAGACATTAAGGAAAATTTTTCAGAATCCTCTCCATGTCACAAAATTTGTTTTTAAGGTGATGTTCTGAGACACAGTGCCTAGACCCTGGAAAGGATCGTATTTAGAGCTATCGAGAGGTGCTTTGATAGAGAGAAAGGAGTTGCCAGTCCTGCAGTTCCTACATTATATCTGCTCTCACAGACAGACAGGTGATTGAATTCGCTTGGGAAGCAGGGAAATCGTAAAGCCCAGGATATTGCTCTTTCCTGATCAAATAGGCTAACTCAGTGAGGAGAAGACATGCTGGCAATCATCTTAACGATTCCTGAAAGGAGTGATCAGACCACAACCCCAACGTTGTCTGACTGCAATGTATGGAACGTCCGAGGGACGATGTCTCCTTGGGGAGATGGGCTGTATCCCCAGGAAGGGCCTGGACAGCACACCTCTGGATTCACTGAGGAAACATGGGCCAGTGAAGAAAGGAAGAGGAGGTCAGCGCCTCCAGTGTCCTTAGTGGCTGCCAATTTCCCACATACGAAGTTACAGGAATCTGTGCATGGACCTCCGCATGGTTTAAACATGGAGTATGGTGACGCCTCTGCTCATCATTAGGTGTCAGCTGACAATTCACAGAGGAGTTGGGGCCAAAAAATACTAGTAAAATCAGATCAAACTTAACCGCTTTATTAGTTTTTCTCTAGAAATGATTTGATATTATTTAAAATCATATTTTAATAGTTAAATATTATCAATTTAATGTGAACTGATAGCAAGTTAAATAAACTACGAAGGTATCCCGGGTATGGATGGGTTCAGCTCTACTTTCTGGAAACACTAGGAAAAAAGACCCAAATCACTCAGAATAGGAATCCCAAAGCCTACATACTTTCTTGCATCTGATGGGCCTTTGTCTTTCAAGTCTGTTGACTCTAAATAGCATTTGTTAGGTGGAGATGCTCATTCGCAGTCTGGGGGTTTCCTTTCATGGAGACAAGCTCCACCAGCTGTAACTGTCCTGGCCCCTGCTAGGGTGACCTGTTCCACAGGGGAGTGTGGGAGGAGACGGGGCAGGCTGGCCCAGAGCTGCCCTTTGCTGGCTCTCACAGAGATGGAGGCCACCCCTGCTCCTCCAGGCTGTGCACGGGCCCTGCCCACCTCAGTGCTGACTGGGACTTGTGCAAGACAGTCTAACTCTGAGAGCAGTAGTCAGAAGCAGCTCCCTCTGAGTAAAGCTGTGTCCTCTTGTGGCTGCTGTATCACTCAGGGAATTGGTATATTGGCTCCCATGCGCCTTACCCTCGGTCTTATTTCTCAACTGATTAAGAATCAGACACGTGAGTGCTATTGGGTAATCCCCCCAAAAGCCCATGCAAGCATTGAGCAAAGTTGAACACGTGGGTATTGGAGGCGGTGGGAAGGTAATGGCAGCAAAGGAGGTGAGGAGATGGGGACGAGACAGACCAAGAGTGCCGCGGAGGCGGCTGGCAATCTGTCAGGGAGCCAGGAGGCCAAGGTGAGGTCAGAAAGAGCGGAACTGTGCTTGCGTTACAGTAGATTATAAAAATGCTTTATAGTGGTGACATTGTTACACAAAGTTAAAGGATATACAACACCCTTTGCTTTAGAAGTCAGAAGATTATAGTTTAGGAAAAAAAAGGCTCAGAAAATAGTTAACACTATAACTGATTCTCATGGAGATTCTCCAAGGGAAGAACATTGAAAGGGAGACTGAGGGAGCAGCCTACGGTCCACGCTTCAGTTTCCTAGAGTCGTTGTTTCTTCAACAATAAAACATGTCGTTTTTAGCTGTTGAACAAGATTTCTTCTGAAGGTAATTAATATGCACACACTTTGTGAACAATAAACTTTTAAACAAATAGAAGGCATTATATTATTATTATTATCATTATTCCTTTTACCTGATTGTACCAAATCATTCTCAACTAAGCGTCATAAATAAAGTTTTAGTGTATTTCAATTTCTGCAGCGCCCTGACCACTAAGTGTGGCCCTTGAATAAAAGCTGCCTTGCTGGTTGGTCTCCAGCCTGCGGCATCAGCACAGGCAGCCTTCACAGAAACCAAGACCACGATGGGCAGCAGGCTGGTAGAGGTCCACACATTAACCTTACTGACTCGATTCTGGCTAGGCCAACACGGCCAACGCTTTTGCTCATCTTAATTAACTAATGGTCAGCTTCTCTTGCATTATATGCCAAGATTTTCATTTAGAAGTGACCCTATTTGGAATCTAGATATAAAAAAGTAAAATCTTTTTAAATCCAGGAAATGAATGCAGCATTCCAAGAACAAATATTTCATCTGCTTCAATTTCACTTGTTATCCCTTTATAACTTGTTAGTGTATATCTTATTCACATTTATTCTCTCCTCCAAAATTTACAAAAAAAATATAATGTGAAAAATAATTCCTATCAACATCAAGAGTGCCTGCCAAACTAAACCATAGGGATATATATTTTTAAAATAATCCTTTTTTGACATGATTACAAAATTTTGAAAAAAGTAAGAATTCATAAGCAATAAAAGCCTATTCTAAGTTTATCCAAATTTTGAGACCTTTCTATGACTTAGGAAATGGGTCTGTAAATCTACAAAACCTTAAGCTTTCCATGAATTTTGATGAGTTAGAAATATTGCAAACATAACCTTTCTTTGCGTTATTTTAGAATTTAAATTCAGGTTTGGGTGACCTACGGGAGAAATAGAGAGGAAAAAATGGGAGTTACAACTCAAATAAAAATACTGTCTCTCAGAATTTAAACTTATAATACATCAACTCACTTCTAGTTTCCCGTTAATACTTACCCTTATTCATTTACTTAGTAAAGAATTTTAAAAGATGAGACTAACATCATGAATTTATACATTGACACAGTGGCAATATTCTCACTGAAAGGGAAATAATGTGTTTCCCAAGGTTTATGTTTGTATTTTTTTCTATGTGTGTGTTTAGTCAAAAATCTAGACTATGCATAAGTTTTTCCAATTATATCAAGTTAAGGCTCTGTAAGATTTAAATGTCAACTGGAAATTTTCTAAAAGTTTGTATGTGCAGCTAGATTTATATATTAATTTTTTTACCGTCAACTTCAGCAGACCTGCCAATAATTTTATACAATATTAATGTGGTAGATTTAGCATATTAGTGTCATTCTGTGAATATTCTTAATATTTAAAGAAAAATCACAAATTAACTGATAATAAGAAATAATAAGAAAATCAAGAATCTTCACCATAGCAAATACTAAAGTATATCTTCTAAAATATAGATAATGCTATACCTACCCTCAGAAAACAGACTGTATATTGAATATGCTGATCAATGTGCTGTGAGATTTTATGTGTATATTTTAATGAGAATTATAGTATCTCTTTGTCCTTGAGATCTTCTGAGATGTCTATATTTATTTAAAAATTTTCCCATTAATACATGTTAGTTCTAATGTTTTCCAAGAAACCTCTAAAGGCAGCAATTTTCAGGAATTTGGTGAAGAATTCTATACGGACAACAAAGAAATTCTCAAAAGGTTTCATTCAAAGACAAGCATACGTGTGAAGACTTCTGGATGCGATTTTGCTTTCAATGGCTTGCTCAAGGTCATTATTAGTGACAAGAATATTAACAAAGTTTTCCATTCACAAGACGCTATGGAGATCTATAATTTTTAGATGATCAAATAGCCCTGAAAAGCTACTGCTTAAAGATGATTAAGGCCACATGTCAAAACAATTACCATAGAGACCCTTCATCAAATAATCGACAAAATAGGTGAAGAAAACAGAAAGAATTACTGATCTGAAACACATCATCAAATTGGTTCTAAGAGAGACATGGGCTTCTCAACAAACTTAAGTGCTTTAGATATTCTTGGACTGTCTTCTTCCTGATTTATAAATTTTTTATACTCCTTGGTACTCAAAAAGCCATATATACCTCCAGTCCAGAGAGAATACATTTGCATTTCTATGCATGAGAGATGATTTGATTAATTCATCAATGTGTGTGTGTGTGTGTATGTGTGGAAGAGGGGTCTAAATCTCTAAAAAATAGTCAATAAAACTCACAAGTAAAATCACCTTGTTAAAATGAAATGCTATAATGATAGTTTAACTTATGGGTCAGTCTGCACTGTGAAGCATCTTTAAGAGGTGAGCCTTTTTAAGTCGGCCATGATAGGAATAACATTGAGGACCAGGGTCCATCCATCCTACCTGCTGTGCTCATCTTGACTGTGGAGGCAACAATTCACAGTATTCACCAAAAAGCTAAACAAACGACTGTACAGGGACTTGGCCAGGAGATCCCGGTAAAATTCAGCCATCTCTATAGTGTGTCGTCGTGTGATCATATCTCCTGGAATAGTAGAAAGGAGAGGAGGCATAAGAACAAGGTTTCCTTCATTTAGATGCAAACAAAACTGCACGTCCTACTTATCCTCACACATCCATATACACCAAAAGATGTTAACAAATATATTGTGGCTATAATAAATGAGGTCTCTGTCAGTTATTACATAAAATGTTTCCCTCACATGAGTGCCGTATACATTGCAATTTTATTTGCTACAAATGTTGACCACAGCTTTTAACCTCAAGCAGGCTGTGTAATTTCCTTTCAGTTGGGGAACCAACTCTTTGTAGGGCCCTCTTAAAAAGTTTTCTGATAACAGCTCACTAGCTTAGATATTGAATCATCCCCAAGGCATTGGCTAAACCTGACCATCTGGAAAATTAGTCATATTTTAAATATTTTCAAAGAAATGGTTTAGCTAACCAAAACGTGAGTCTGGAGTTTGGGAACAAGATCAAGACTTAAGGTGGAAATTTTTATGTTATTATCAAAGAGATGGTGGTTGAAATCTTGAGTGATAAGATACTTAGGAGAGAATAGACTAGAGAAGAAACCAAGGAAAAAATATGTGAGGATGATTTGGAGTTGAACTTATGACAGCATTTATGCTAGAGAGTCAAGAGGAAATGGGAATCTAGTATTCATATTCTATGGCCTTGGCCAACCTGGCTAACCATTGCAACTCAGGCTGAGCAGGGAGTTAAGTAATAGGATGATGACCATGTGAAATGAGGGTTGAGTCAGTTGTCATTTAGTGGAGGTACAGATAAGGGAGAACTGCTTCTGAGACAGGCTGAGATAAAAGGAAAAAACAAAAACAGCAGGTAATGAAGAGTCAGGGAGCTATAAGTTCAAGGCCATCAGGATCAACAACACACGGTGGCAGTGAAAGCAGGTGTGCCATTCATGATATTCCAATTGAGGTCTCTAGAGTCAAGAAGATTGAAGGGTTTTAATGGGTCACGGACAGGGCGGGTGAGTAAGGAGTTGAGGGCAGTGTAAACAAAAAGACCTGCATATATTAAATTATGGATATTAATGCTGAGTTCAACTGTTCTTTAAAAAGTCATGAGATATCATAATGCATTTGGAGAACCTCAAGAAATGTAATGTGGTTGGATGCAAAGGCAGTGATGGGAAAATGGCTAAGAATGAAGCATAAAAGATAGGTATGGCTCGAATAATAAAGGACCCCCTATGCGATCCTAAAGTGATGAGATTTACTCTAAAGGAGTTGGAATATCTTTGAAAGATTGTTATCCATGGAGGAAAATCATATTTGCACTTCAGAAAGATTATTCCTGAAGCAGTGCGGAAAAAAGGTAAAATGAGATAAGGCCAGAAAAAGATTAATGAGGATGTTCTTGCCATAATCTAGGGAAGGAATGATAATTAAGGCAGGGGCGATGGAAGTGACGAGAAGGCGGTGAGAATGAGAGAGATTTATGGAGTAGAGCTGGCGGGTGTCTGATCTACTCAACGCAGAAGGAGCAAGAGGCATCAAGAGTGACTTTCGGGCAGCTGAGTGGATGATGGGGGATTCATGAAGTTCAGGCACACGGAAGAGAACTCTAGAGATGAGGCAGAAATGACAAACCACACACCTGCAAGTAGGTCCAATAGAAACAGCAGGCAAGAATAGTGGTGATTTCAAGAAAAAAGATCAGATAGATGGTGAGTCTTCAAAATTACAATAAAGAAGAAGGTTGGTAAGACAAGGATTTACAGTGAATAACTGAAGAGCATGTAGGAAAACCACCCTCCTTGCCCATTGAGTAGAGATGTGCATAGGATAGGGATGCATCTTGGGAGCCAAGTAGCATTAGATTCTAACTCCAAACATGCCATTTGCTAGCGATTTGATATTCAAAGTTACTTAACCTCTTTGAATCTTAGTTTTCTCATCTGTTTAAATGGAAATAGTTATGCCCGCTTCATAGCGATTTGTGAGAATTTAAAAATTCCAACGTTTATGGCACTTGGCACAATTCCCATCAGTTCATAAGTGCCCAATAAATGGCAGCTATGATTATGACGGATGAGGTAGAGGGAAAAGGACGCTCTTTGTTGAAGAGGGCAGCACGGCACCACAGACGCAAGGGACCAATGTTTTAGTTGAATAAATCCTCTCAGATTGATGATTTTATTTGTCTAAAATGACTGATTAGCTAGAAAAGGGTGACCAGTTAATCAAAATGGTCTCTCAAGAGTATAAAGAGTTTACAATTAGAGTCATATCAAGTGACCAAATGAGTTCATAATGCTTTTCTCATTTGGCATTCAATTCATAGAAATAGCTTCACTAGGTGGGGAAAGGTGAGGTTGTATTTATTTTCCATATTTCAAAGAAGACCACAAATTGTGCAAAGGTGAAAGTCAGAGTGTAGAAACACTTACCTTTAAAATATTGGCTATCGGTTGTTAAAGCAGACACCAGTTCATCAGCTGATACTTGTAACCATCCAGCCACTAAAATTAAAGCAGCATTGAAAACATAAAGTTAGTATATATTTTTTGACAGTGAGAACATTGTATTTCATGATTATAATTTACAAGTTTATATAGACCCATTAGAAAAAGTGTGTATTAAAGAAAACTAAACTACCACCTTAATTGTCAAATTCAACTAGAGAAATAGCTTTAGTAATTAAATGGTCAATGAGCTCGTGGGGCTCCTGCATTAAATAAAAAGAGGGCTTTTTCCCTCCTTGCCCACACTCCTTGCCCATACACATGGCCCTGCATGTTTTTTCCCAGTCCTTGGTTAAATTACTTTGATATGAGGTGAAGATATGCTGGTCATTGACAGTCTGTGGTTTTAAGGTATTTTGAAAAAAATCCGGCGGTGACTAACAAGGCAACTTCAAAGAAGAGAGAGATTTTTGGCAAGATCTTTGAAGGGAAGTAAGTATATTCTGTTTAAAACGTTCAGCTAATAACATGCCCCGAAAATATATCGGGTGGCGGGGGTGGGGGCGGAGAATACTTAGAACAATATAAATAAACCCAAGAATGTGCTGAAGAATCAACGCTGTTAACGTGGTGGGCAGCATGAGAACATAAATGCACATCTTGTTATTCATTTCCATAACCATTTATAAGAAGGAAGAACAAAGTGGATACAGCTCTTTTTTTCCCCACCGCTCTCACTGAATTCTGCTCCGGAAGAGTTTATGCCACTTGGCTTTTCTGTACTGTGTCTCCATCTACTGGCAGATCTGCAAAACTGCACATCCATGAGATGAACGTTAAAAGGTCTGTTCCACTGACCTTGTCCCAGAAGCTGGAGGTCAGAAACGAACGCAGAGTCGGCCTCAGTCAGAGCAGTGAACCGAACGTCTCCGATGTGTAATATCGCTGCTAGAATCACAAACAGATTCTCCACCTCCTACGCATTTTACAAATAGAGAAGATGAATAGGATGGCTTACAAGAAAGATTAAAAGACAAATCCTTCAAAAACCTAAAAGTAGGTTAAAAAACTGATGTGCGCCCCATTAGTGAGGCTGTGATTTTTCAGATACCAAATGTTAGAAAAGAGAACTACCAATCTCCAGCTCAAAATCAAAATCTCATAATTCAATGCACATTTCCTCTAAATCAGTTGTTCTGTTCCTCAAACAAAAGAGAGTAAGGAAGTGATGTTCTGATATAAATTAACAGTTTCTAGGTAATTGTCATAATGAAAAGTGAATCATTGTGTGATGATGGTCAGACTGCCTGGACGTCATTTGTGAGGTCAGACTTCACATGTGTCCTCCCAGGGCTAACACAGACGTCACAGCTGCTGTGTCTGCTTCATTAGAGAACGTATGTGATGGTTTCCATCATCCACTTATCTCTCTCATGAGATAAACTGATGTTACAATTATAGAATTTTTCACTTCTGCTGGCAAATTAAGGGAGGTGTAATACAAACAACTATGCCTAGATAAACAAGATGTTAATTGTTTTTTTTTTTAAGGTATTTTAAGGACAACAGAAAAAAATGGATATTGGCAAGAGCTATCTTTGAGTGGAAAGTAGCAGGAAGTATGAGAATGTTTGCTGAAAGAATATCAGAGAATCTGGAACTCAGCATAAAGAAAGAAATTAGAAGCTTCTGCACAGCAAAGGAAACCATCAACAAAATGAGACAAACTGGAAGAAAATATTTCCAAATCATTTACCGACAAGGGGTTAATTTCCAAAATACATAAAGAACTCGTACAATTCAACAACAAAAAAATGAACAACCCAACCAAAAAGTGGGCAGAAGATATAAATAGACATTTTTCCAAAGAGGATATATAGATGGCCAACAGGCACATGAAAAGATGTTCAACATCATTAACTATGAGGGAAATGCAAATCAAAACTACAATGAGATATCACCTCATGCCCATAAGAATGGCTATAATGAACAAGACAAGAAATAACAAGTGTTGGAGAGGATGCAGAGAAAAGAGAACTCTCATGCACTGCTGGTGGAAATGCAACCTCGTACAGCTGCTATGGAAAACAGTATGAAGACTTCTCAAAAAATTAAAAATAGAAATACCATATGATCAATCTACTGCACTACTGGGTATTTATCCAAAGAACATGAAATCAATAATTCAAAAAGATTTATGCACCCCTACGTTCACTGCAGCATTGTTCACGATAGCAAAGATGTGGAAGCAACTCAAGTGCCCATCAAGGGATAAATGGATAAAGAAGAGGTGGTATATATACATACATTGGAATACTACTCAGCCATAAAAAAGGCAAAATCGTGCCATTTGCAACAACATGGATGGACCTTGAGGGTATTATGCTAAGCAAAATAAGTCAGAGAAAGACAAATACCATATGATTTCAATCATATGTAGAAGATAAACAAACAAACGAGCATACTGTTCTCACATAAGGAGAACAGATTGGTGGTTGCCAGAGGAGAAGGGGGTGGGGGGAGGGTGAAAAGGGTAAAGGGGCACATATGTATGGTGATGGATAAAAACTAGACTATTGGTGGTGAACACAATGCAGTCTACACAGAAACTGAAATATAATGATGTACACATGAAATTTACACAATGTTATAAGCCAATATGACCTCAGTAAAATAATTTTTTAAAAAAGAAAGAAATTAGACCTTAAATTTGGTTTTGGACAGTCATTTTGTGCCAAGAAAGAAAAGTCAAGAAAAAGCGGTAAGTTAAAAAGTATACTCCTCTAGAATCACAAATATTTAGTATGATGATATCAGTAGTAAAATTGGTTAAGTTCCATATAGGGCAAGTGATATAACCTTTTAAATTCTCATTTTCCTAATACATAATTTGGGAATAAAAAGTTCCTGCTTGTGGAATTTTTACTAAGAACAACTGTTATTTGCTTTATAAAAATACAGTTGAAACAATATGGTCATTGAGACTTCCATGAATTTCCTGCAGAACCTCTAGTTTTCATTATAAGGTATGATTTTACTATCTTTAAAATAAGAGCATTGAAAAGGATGATCTCTACAATTTTCAGGTATAACACTCTATGATTGTGGCATTACTTAAAAATGTTTTGGGTAACCCCTAAATCACAAATTAGTGCTTCAAATTTATGCTTGTTTGAATAATATTTTATCTCTTACACTACTTGACAACATTTTCCCCCCTTTTGAATAAATCCAGTAACTCCTTATTAAATCTTCTAGCACCCTATGAGATAGGTACTTCTGGATACACAGCCAGGAAGACTTGTTCCATCCTCAAGGATCTTACAGTGCAGCGGTGGAGACAGAACTGTGAAAACTGTCCTTAATATGAATGACAATGTGGTGAATACTATGACAGAGGTAAAAACAAACTGCTTTGTGAGCAGAGGGCAGGGCTGCTCTTCTGTGCCCACCTGAGCAACAATCCCCGGCCGTCCTGCTGGCGGTGTTGATGGAGGGCGGAGGTGGAGGCACCGTTATGAACAGACCTCCCAGGACAACAATCACGTACAAGTCTTGATCCAAGGGCCTCACCAGCCCAGAAATACCTTCCTTCC
Organism: Ceratotherium simum simum; assembly: GCF_057802395.1. Taxonomy (NCBI): domain Eukaryota; kingdom Metazoa; phylum Chordata; class Mammalia; order Perissodactyla; family Rhinocerotidae; genus Ceratotherium; species Ceratotherium simum. The sequence goes on from NC_141909.1 coordinate 4,459,242, forward strand.
AATCTTATTGGACATAATCTATCCCTCTTAAGTGAACTAAATTGTCACCATCCCAGTCACCCCAAAGGATCAAGATAAGTGATTACCTCCATGTCTTTTGTTAGAATGTACATATTTCTTTTACCAAAAAGGCTGTTAGATTTTCTATTAGCTACCTTAGGTAGAATGTATATTTTGCTCGCCTTGCCTTTCAGGTCAATCATGGATTTTTAAAACCCTTTCCAAGCAACTGGTACTTTGGTAGAATGGTTCCTTACCCTACTCTACTTCCCAGTTTCCTAGAAGGAAGCAGAAATTTCAGGCATGGAGGAATGGGAAAAAAATGACAAAAAGGACAACAGTAGCAAGTGCAAAGACAGAAAAGTTCAAATGGGTAGACATTAATAAAAGACAGAAAGACAGAGATTGGAGAATCAGAGCAAAAAAAAAAAAAAAAAACACAAGATACCATATGATTGCACATTCCTAGAACTCCACCCTCTCAGTGGGCTGAGGGTGGAGCGGAGCAAAATGCCCAGAGCTAAGTCACTTAGGGTGAAGGGTGAGTCCCCATCTCCTCAATCCTCTGTGTTTGCCACCTTCCCATCCATTCCCACCCACCCGCTGCCCCAGTAGCCACATCAATGTGGGCAAGGGAAAAAAAGAAAGACCCAAATCTATCAACTTATTGGTTTAAGAAAAAGAAACGAAGCATATTGAGATATTTGACTAAATCTGGGTTCCTGAACTACTGGCATATCAAAGTTACTCACATGATCTTATATCCATTGCTAATGAGGAATTGGCTGTAATTCAAAACAACACCATATTGAATGAGGGGGGAAGAGAGAGGATGCAGAAGTGAAAGAGAGATTTGTGGGAATGCTGAGAGGTCTCCCAGCTTAGATCATTTCACGTCTCTTATTTACCGGACCTGTGCTGTTCAATTCAGTAACCACTAACCACACAGGTCTATTTAAGTTTATTAAAACCAAGAAAAATTAAAAATCCATTTCCACAGCCTCACTAGCCACATTCAAGTGCCCAGTTGCCACACGTGGCTAGTGGCTACCATATGGTACAGCGTAGACCCAGAACATTTCTATGATCACAGAAATTTCTATTGGACAGCAGAGGTTTAAACATTTTAAATTGTACTTTTCAACTTCATAATGCTTGCAGGTAGTTGGTGATTCTTTAAGGATAAACAAAGGGTTATATTGTTCAGGAATATATTTTAATAAGGTGATTAGATTAGTTTTAACAGTGATTCTTAGCGGTAAACAGTTCCTTCAGATCTGCCAGTTTTCTCTGGAGTTGGTCAGTGTGGGGTTCTTTGATCTGTTTTGCTCACATGGGTCCTTTAGGAAAAGGTCTCTGTGACCACCCTCTTGAAAACAGCAAACAGTGGCCCCTCCTATCGTCACTATTTGTCTTCATAGTACCTGTGACCCTGAGCCCACTGTTTATGTCTATGTCCCCTCTAGAATATAAACTCTAGGAGGCGGAGATTGGGGCTTGTTCTCTGCTGAATCATGAGTGTTTGCAACAATATCCGGAATTTAATAGGAACTCAGTAAATGTTTTTGAATGAACAACTTTTATAAATTCGTAGAAGGCTGGTTTTCTCAGTGAAACGTTTATGATATGACTCACCAAGTTACTGAAGCCAACTACGTTCAGGGCTTGTTTCAAAACAGTGAATTTCTCCCTGTTTAGAGAATGCTCTGCTGTTGACAGATCTTCTTGTAGCGTCTGGTTCAAATACCTGTTAGGATAACAAACACATGGCATTATGGCTTGGCCTGTAGTCAAACTCCAGTGGTTAAAAGTCACTTCGGCCATATTTGGTCTCCAGAATAATGGGAATCACCTGGACATTGTGTACTCATGTGTTTACGAGGCTTTGGTACATAATAGCATGTGATGTTTCAGGAAGGAAAAAAATGTTCTTGCTGTACCAGAACATATTACACTGTTTCATCCATTTCTCACCTTAGCTGCACCCTTCCTACTGAAAGGAGAAGGTCACAATGTTTTACGTATTTCATATAGAAATTTGGCAGGTCCTACCGTATGCTTTGTAGTAATTAATATTTGTATTAAAGATTTTTAATTTAGAGTAATTTATTATTTCTTCTTGTCGATATCTTTTAATTATGAGGTGGCTGATTAATTCATTGATTGGTTCCTTTCGTTCAACAAACACATAGGAATCATCTACCAAGTACACAATACTGCAGGTGAGGATATAAAGATACAGGGCTCATCTCTGGAAGCTCAACAACAGCGAAATAATGTCCCCTGGGGTAGAGACAAGAAAAGATGGAGCTAGAGTATAGTATGGAAGTAGAATAATAAAGATGAACACAAGGTGTTCGTAAGTGTGCAGGAAGGGGACCGAATTCAGATTGGATGATGAGGAAAGTCTGTGGAGGAGGAGGAGGCTTCCATTCCAAGGGTTGACACTTGAATTAAGAATTTTCCAAGCAAAGTCAGGACTTAAGAGCATCTCTGGAATAGTTAGCAACACGTAAAAAAGCACACAGGATTGACTGCACATGACATATATGAGGAACCCAGGTATATCAGCAAAATTGGAGCCTAAGGTGAGAGGAGCAGAGATTCATGAGGTTGGAGAAGTAGCTAGAGTTTTGTACATCTTGCAAAAGAGCTTAAATTATGTCTTGAAAGTGATGGGCAGTCAAAGAAATGGCATGATCAGATTGGCGTTTCAGAAAGAACATTCTGGTAGTCCAGTGAAAGATCACCTGGAAAGAGATGAGGCAACTCAGGGTGCAAGGTGATCCAGTGAGAGATCAGCAGTGGTGAAGAAAAGAGGAAGAGATAGAGAGGCATCGAGGATGCCGAATTGGCAGGATGAGAGGACAGACTGAATACGGAGGGAAGAGAGAAGAGACGCGTTAATGATGGTTTTCAAGATTCTGTCTGGGGAAACAGGATAGATAGTAGGTTAACTCAGCCACAGAATATTCTCAAGGGGAGAAATACATATTTTGAGAAAGAAAGTCTTACATTTTCTGTTAGTCATGTTGACTTTGAACTGCTTGTTAAAGTTCAAGTGGACTTCCAAGAAATAATTGGCTATAACGATCTGAAATTCAGAAAGACAAGAAAATAAGATCTGGAAGTCATCAACATGCAGATGACTAAAACCACGTGAGTGGATGAGCTCACCCAGAAGGAGACTGTAAACTTTTAGGGGTGAAGAAAGAATTAAATGTTCAGGAAGGGAGGAGGACAATTAAAAGAAATCAGAGTCATCAAAACAAAAGGATAACATATTTTTAAGATTGAAAGTAACAGAAAAGTGATCACAGAAAGAAGGAAATGGGTGGTGTGTGGGGTGGACACAGACTGCAGCTGGTGGTATGGAGTGGGTCTGTGAGGACTTCTGTCTCCTCAATTTGGCTGCGAAGGGCAGAAGTAAAGCAGTCGAGCAGCTGGGTGGGAAGTGGGAGAGTCTTCAGAATGCTTATATGCTGAGATGGAAGCCCATAAAGACTGGATAAAAGACTAAAATGAAAGTAGTGGGGGATTTTGAAGAGAAAGAAGTTGCTGAGGAAGGAAGAGGGTGTGGAATCCAGAGTAGAGTGGAGGGTGTGCCTCCCACTGCAGACGGTCCTGGGTAAGGTGATAAATATGTGTCCAAAGGCCGGTAGCATCTTGGGGTGGGAGGGAATGGGCATAGAGGAGCCCCTGCTTTGTGGCTTCGGTTTTTCTAGGAGAGAAATTAGTTGAGGTTTAGACGACTAAGTGAAGTCGGCTTGAGGAAAGTCATAAGAATCTAATGGGGAATATCTTAAACTATAAAATATGCTTTTCTATTCTCAAACAGATAAAACTAATAAATAGATAAAAGGAAAAGATCATAGCTCTGATTTCTTGATTATTTTTTCCTGATGTGAATCCCTTGAAAGTTGACCATCATGTGTGCAACATAACCATGGCATTTCCAGATGTTTTTAACACATGAAAATAGGTAAGAATGACTGTGGGTGATGGGTTACAGACTTCCCTGTAGACTAGCTCAAACTCCGGGGATGTTATCCCACTAATCTCAACATAGTGGTAGAAAACCACCCTAGATGAGTGTGTACAAATGTGTCATCTGACTGAGTTTCCAAATTTGTCACCTATTAATTAATGGTCCCACAATTCCCAGTATTTAAATCTTAGAACTCAATATTCAATGTCTTTTATATTATCTCTTTCATGACTCAAAATCATATACTTATAGATCAAACAATCTGTTTTTTAATCATCTTCTTTTAAGTCATGTACAACTTGGAACAGTAATATTTGGCAACATATAGCTATCTCAATGTCCAGAGTCAGAAACATCAGAGGCTGTCATTTGTTGAAACAAGAGTTATTACTCTTTTATTTTTAAAAGATTGGCCAATCAAGGGAATGCTCTAGATGTTGTTTCTACCACGGAGTAAAAGACTGTAACATGTGGGCTGTATAATGTTAAAAATTACAGATGGATTAATACTGTTTGACTAATTCTACCTGAAGGGAAAGGCAGTGGGAACTAATACCACATGTCAAATCCTCGACTGGATGCTTTAGAAGCACGTCACACTGATCGTGAGAAGAGGAGCTGTTATTGTACCCCTTTAGGGTGTAAGGGAACTGAAGCTTGTTTAAGGTCTCCACGCCAGTAATCAGCCAACCACCACACATCTGTCCTGACCCTCCAGGGCTGCTCGAGCTCAGTTACAAGTTTCCAGCAGGGGAGACGGGAGGCGGAGGAAGATTGAAGAGCATCCCAAGGCATCTTCCTAAAGTTAAAATTTTGCTTGAAAATGTGGGGGGAGGAAATTTAAGTGTTGGAATTATTATAAAACATAGATATACTTTAAATAGAATGCAAAGTCTCATGAAGTTTTAAGATTTCATAGGATATTACACCATTAATTTACTCTTTTCTGACTCAACTCTGTCCTTGAAATGGAGGAGCTCCCAGCTCAGCAGAGCCTCCAAGGCATACTGCAGAGTGCATGCTGCCTCTCTGGGTATGGGTCTCTGTCACTGAGGCGAGGCCTCCAGTGGAATGCCCAGATGTGGTGGAAGCATCTTAGACATTATAATGGAACTCAGGGATGGTTGGGACAACAGGGAAAGCCATCGCATTGCATGGTGAGGCATAGTAAGGAATTTGACAGTCTGGATCCTAATTGAAATCGAAGAGACACAAATATACATTTTAACCCAAAACTCACTGCACGATAATAAGATAGGCTTAGCATGAATGAATAAAATCCTAAGGATTTAGTTGTTGCAAACATTAATCTGATCAAAGGCAATATGTAAATTTAGGCTGCATTAACGGTAAATCCAGAGATACTGTCATTATCATCATCATCATCATCATCATTACGAATATCACTTTTCCTTGAGAATTTGCTATATACCAGAGTTTTTACACAAATCCAAGGATGCTCTAAGAACCTAGAAGGAGGTAGGCTTCAACGCTTCAATGCTTCAAGTTTCTAATAAATAAACTTTCTGGATAGCTATGCCCTGCTTTTAAGGTAGTAAGTTCCCCAGCGTTGAGTAGATAAGCTGAGGCTATACAGACATTTAAACAGGTTTATTGAAAAAGAGATTCAAGGATCAGAAGCTAGGTTGTATTAGAAGACCTTATTGAATGAGAATATTTATGCTCCAAGCTACCTTATTTTAGTAAAATTTTGTGTCACTTCACATCAATAAATTTCAGTGGTGTGATTCAACTCCTTATGCTTACACTCCAGATGATAAATGGCGCATGCACACATGTGTGAGTATATTGGACACATGCGTGCATATGCCAAGCAATCTTTTACTTTAATTTAAGAAACGTCATTGGTACATATCAAAACTCTGTAGTCAGAACAGCACATCTAGCTCTAATAGGACTGTGGATAATTCTGTTTACAGTCCTATCAAGAAGCAAATGATTTGCACCAAAGTAAATTAAATGATGCAAAATTAAAGATTTACTTCATTAATTCAATAAATCTTGGTTAACATTGTATGCTGGCTCCTCTGTTCAATGGTGGAGGAAAAAAATGAAACAAGAAATTAAGTGAGGAAGACGAATAAAAACAATAAAAGCACACCCTTATTTTTATCATGTGCTAAATGTGGATTATTTATCGGATAGCTCCATTGTCTCTGAAACAGGCAGGGTCAAGCTGATTCAGCAGGGCGATTATATAAAAAAGTAGAGAGCCAGCCTTGATGGTCTGGTGGTTAAAGTTTGGTGCTCTCACCACTTCGGTGGCCTGGGTTTGGTTCCCGGGTGTGGAACCACACCACCCGTCTTTCAGTGACCATGCTGTGGTGGCGACTCACACAGAACTAGAAGGACTTACAACTAGGATATATAACCATGCACTAGGGCTTTAGGGAGGAGGAAAAAAAAGGGGAAAATTGGCAACAGATATTAGCTTAGGGCGAATCTTTCCCTTCAAAAAAAAAATTAGAAAATTTAGTTATATAACTAGAAAGCTATATCCATCCTGATTTCCGAAAATAGTAGAAATATTCTACCAAGGAAAAGAATCAAGTCACCATGTTTTTCTGAAGAGCTTGTTGCTCTTTTCTATGAAGTCAGCCTTCTTTAAATGCTCTTAGGTTTCACTAAGGAAAAAAGGACAAAAACACTGTAGAAATCAAGTAGTCCCATTTCACAGAAATTTTGATAAAGTTGTTATCAACTATATAAAGTTATGTTTTTAAATAAGTGAAGAGAAGATTCTTGACCTTAAATATTGGTTGAGTTGGTAACTAAAAGGAAACCTGTTAATAATGTTTCTCAGCAAAAACCCGTCTCCACTGAGTTACTGCTCATTCCTTCTCTCCGTTATATTTTAACCAGTTATTTAACCATGGTCATTTCTCCTTGAGGCAAATTCTAGGAAAAATAACTTTCTAGGTTCTTAAAGTGACAAAACACACAAAATTCCTGATTGATATGAAAAGTGTCACTTAATGACGTTTGTACTCAACAGGCATTTAATACGCAGGGACGTGCTAGGCAAAGAAATAGACCCCGGGGAGAGAATCACACAAAGGCTGTGGTCTTTGCCTTCATGATGCTCATCATCTAGACACCAACGCCATCTCACGCTCCAAGACCTCCATGATTTGTGTGTCATTTTACTTTCCGTTGGTTAACTTTAAATCTATTTAATTTATTTTTTAATCTCTCCATGAGTTAGTTTAAAAAGTCCTAAGAAAACAAAGTGGAAAGAGAGAAGGGATAGAAGACAGATTGAAAGAATACGTTCATAAATCTACAGGGGTTTTTTCTAGGTCATGGGTTTATGATACCTTCCTTTAATTTTTTGTTCTTTTCCATATTCTCCAGTTTTCCAAAAATCAATGACTATTATGTATAGTCAGAAAAAAAGATCTCTATGAAACTATGAATTTCAAAAACTTGGAGCCTAATTCTCTAGAGGGTCATCAAGGTTGTTGTGTGTATCAACAATCTGTTCCATTGTATTGCTAAGCAGTGTTCCACGGTATGGACAGACCATGGTTTGTGGAACCATTCAGCCTTTTGAGGGATGTCTAGGCTGCCTCCAGTTTTGGGTTATTATAAATAAAGCTGCTATGAACATTCATGTATAGATTTTTGCATAAATGTAAGTCTTATTTTCTCTGAGATAGATGCTGCGGAGTGCAATAGATGGGTCATATGGTAGTTGCCTCTTTAGTTTTATAAGAAACTGCCAGGCTCTTTTCCAGAGTGACTGTACTACTGTGCCTTCCCACCAGCAAGGCATGAGTGATCTAGTTTCTCTGCATCCTCACCAGCATTTGTTGTTATCATAATTTGTTAGATTAGCTGTTCTGAGAGGTGTGTATCGATGTTTCATTGTGGTTTTACTTTACATTTCCCTAATGGCTAATGATGGTGAACATCTTTTCACGTGCTTGCTTGCCACCTTTTTATCATTTTTGTTGAAATATCTTTCGTCCATTTTCTATTTGGATTAGGATACTTTTTTTTTTCAACTGTTGATTTGGAGAGTTCTTTATATATCCATATATACATCTTCCAACATAGGTCAGATTTATAGCCAAAATCAGGTGTGTGTATGTGTATGGTATGTGTGTGTGAGCGTGTGATGTGTATGTATGAATGTGTGTGTAAGTAGTGTGTGATACTTATGCTTTGTGGCAAAGAAAAACAGATCCTAGAATAAGTTTCTTAGGCCACCTGAGAACATATGGATAAAGTGAAGACACGCACTAAATCACAGGAGGATTTTCCCTTATTAGTGGGAGTCCACACTGGGAAACTCCTTCAGAATGTGCTACAGAGAGGGGCAAATTAAAAACGCTACCCCTCAGCCCGTGGCACCACTCTGACATGAGGATTGGGAATTCAAGGTGGCAGTGATATGATCTGAGCATCAAATACAAACAACAACCATTTGCAAAAAACTCCACCATGGAATTTCAAGGGCCTGTGTCCTTCTCCAGGTACTGGTACCTCCAGTCTCACAGTGGTGCTGGGTACATCAAAACTGCAAACTTGCAACTAATAGATGAATAAGTCCTGGAGATGTAATGCACAGCATAGTGATTAGAGCCAACAACACTGTACAACAAACTTTGAGGTTGCTAAGAGACTAGATCTTAATTGTTCTCATTACAAAAAAGAAATGATAATTATGTGACAGGATAGAGGTGTTAGCTCATGCTAGGGTGGTAATTATACTGCAATACATAAATGTATCAAACCAACACGTTGTACACCTTAAACTTCTACAATGTTCTATGTAATTGTATCTATGTAATTGTATCTCAACAAAAAAATTAATTAACTAACAAACAAACAAAAAACTGTTGCCCTGCCCTCGTTCATCAGGCATGTTCAGCGAACGTGAAATGACTCTTGCGTGCTTGTGTGTGTGTCCAGGGCACACTGGGAATGAAGGCTCACATACAAATAAAAGATATTACTACTTAAAACCACGTGCATGGCCCATTCATAGGCTCATAGGCTCAAAGAAGACAAACACGATGTTTTGCTCAGTATTTTATCTGCCACATAAATACAAGAGAACAATGTCTTCTCTATTGTGAGCAAAGCTGCCTTCTACTTGGGGATGTTTAATATGTAAACAGAAACCGGATAAGGCAAAATCAAACAGTTGGCATCAGTCAAGATAGCACTGTGTACTAGTTACTAACGCAGATGGTACGGTAAACTGCTGCTTCCTGCCCACCCGCCCCCACCTAGCTCCTAAAAAGGAAATTCTTTTCTTTATTGTTTTTAAACTATCTGGAAAGTATTAACTAATTTTAAATCCCCCCTCTAATGGAATATGAATAAGATTTTTTATTAACCACAGGTTCAGATACATAAATCTCCACCAATGAAAATATTAATACATTAGCTGCAAACTGTTTTGTTTGGAAAGAGGAAACCCTGCCAGTGGTCTTCAGGAAAAGAACAGAATCCATTTAATAAATTACACATTCAGAAAGACTTCGGGTCTTGTGACATTCCCAGAATAGTTTGTCCATATTTTTCTAATCAGTCAGAATATTTCTTCAACACATCTGGCAGAACAAATTCTAAACTCTCGCCATCTTTCAAATACTGAATGCTTATGGCCAACTAACTTGTTTCTTGAGGATGTCTAATTCGGAGAGGTGAGGGTGGAGACACAGGAACACAGTGGCCTCATCCTGCATGAAGGGCCCATGACAAGAGTTTGGGGGTCTGAACCCGAGTCTGCACCCCGTCGCCGAGCCTTGTGTTCCTCTGGCAGAGGAAAGGGCACCTTTTCCTTCCCACAGAGACACAGAAAACCTGCAACATTTAAATGAGCGAACCAGCGAAATGTGGAGAAAGGGCTTTTACTCAGAGTGTGTGGCCTGGTCTGGCCTTCACGAACCCGTTTAACAAGCCAAGGCCTGGGGGGCTCCATCTGCCAGGGGTGGAGGAAGGGCTTTCTGTAATTCACACCAAATCTAGCTCACACCAGACCCGCCCCAGCTCTGTACGTGGGGAGGGCAGCACGTGCCTATACATAAATATGCTTCAGCCAAGGTTGAACAGGTGCTAAAATCCTCCTCAGGGGAAGTCCTTATGAAAGAGCATTGTGTCAGGGCCTGCCCATAACACCATGATGAAGGATAAACTTAAACATAACCCTGTGTCCTAAACACTGACTGAGGTAGGCACCTGCATTGAAACTCCCATTACGTGTAAATACCACGGAATATGCCTTTCACAGGCATACATGCGACACACGACCATTCAGTTACTACTGATGAACATGTTGTTTTCCAGTTTCTTCTGGGACCCACCCATGACCTTGCATCAAATGATTATGCAGTCTCAGTATGCGGACAATACCACGCTAATTATCACCTACAAATATATCAGGCAAACTCTTTCAACTTGATAGGTCTAAAAGAGAATTTTTATTTCCTCTCCAATGAATTATTTCTATTATCCATCCTATCTCCTTGTCCTTTCTTTCAGTTTCACCAAGTTGGATAGTCACAATGTCTAAGCTACTTTTTCCTCCTATACTGTGTGGAAATTTGCCTAATGGGGTTGATTCTTCACTCACAACGAATCTAAGAGATGTACCTTCCTCTCTACCTTCCCCACAGCCTCCAGCATCCAGAGATCAGCTTAACTCACCTTACAGCCAGGGGCTGAGGCGTTCTCCATTTCCATCCCTTCAAATCCCCTAATACTGCAGGAGCCTCTGTCTCCGGGTATCCAGCGTATTTTCTGCATTGCAGTCAAAGTTCTCTTTTTAGAATGTAAATTTAGGGAACTCACTTCCCAAATCAAAACCCTTAAGTGGTTTTCCATTGCTCTTAAAACACAAACTCGCCAGCATGGCTTGCGGGGCCACATCGTCAGCCTCCACACTGTGGCTTCTGGTCTTCCCAAAGCCCTTCCTCTCATTCCCTTTGAGCTCTCGCCCCACCCTCATCCACCTCTATGCCCTCAGTCATCCTGTTCTCTCCACCGGGAACATAATCCACACACATCCAAACCTCACAGAACATTCTGGATAGGTCCTGTCTTTCTTTGCATGCCATTTTCTCTGGGAAGTCTTGTAGGCTGGGTGTCCTTGCTCTGAGCTCACCAAAACTCTGCACTTCCTCCACAATATGCTTCATCAGACTCTCTTAAAATTGCCTGGACATGTATCCCCACCCAAAGGCAAGGCCACCCTCAAATCCCACCCATATGGAGCACACCAAGTAGCTGTCCTTGTGGATTGAATGAGTGTATGCACGAACCCTGTATCAGATTAATCTTCCCAGATTTTACTGCCATCATGTCAACTCTCTACTCATAAACATTTCACCTAAATAATCAATTCCCCTACATGTTTTCCAAGACTTCCCATAACCCAGCCCTACCCCGTCAAACTAATCTTATTTTGTTGTACCTTAGTGCTGCGTCCTCCCCTCTACTATAGCTGGCCACCATGTGGACTCAATATCAATCGATCCTTTGCTCCTGGGCAATAGTCACCAGGATTCTCTTCCTGCCCAGCCAGACCCATGCACCAAGGCCAGATCAAGCTACACATCCAAAACAAAACCTTCTCTGACTATTTTAGCCATACTCTCTGTGATGGTTAATTCTATGTGTCGACTTGGCTGGGCCACAGGGTGCCCAGATACTTTATTATTATTTATTGCTATTATTCTGGATGTGTCTGTGGGCTGTTTCTGGATTAACATTTGAATTGGTGAACTGAATAAAGCCAATTGCCCTCCCTAATTTGGTGGGCCTCATCTAGTCAGTTGAAGTCTTGAACAGAACAAAAAGGCTGACCCTTTCACAAACACAAGGGAACTCCTCCTGCCTGACTGTCTTGAGCCAGGACGTCATCTTTTCCTGTTTTCAGACTCCAGCTGAAACAGCAGCTCTTCTTGGGTCTTGAGCCTGCTGGCTTTTAGACTGGAACTGACAACCATCGGCTCTCCTGGGGGTCTCCAGCTTGCTAACTGCAGGTCTTGGGGTTTCTTAGCCTCCATAATTGTGTGAACTAATTTCTTGTAATAAATCTCTTTATAGATAAAGATTTATACCGTTCCCCACTTCACTTGTTCATACATTTAAATATTTAACAGTTCTTATTTAACATATAAAAATAAAATGTCACCAATTTGATTCTTTGTGGATGGAGATCACGTCTTAAAGTTTCTGGTTGATTCTAGTAAAATCTAAGTCAATATTGGGTGTATGGTAGGTTTCAGATACACCTGAAACTCTCCATATGTCTCTCGAAGTTTCCATACACACCTGGTTCTGTTTATACCTGGTTGGTTCCCAATATACCCGGGAGGCGTCATACGTAGCTGGTTGATAAATAAGTAGTGAACACAAACTCCTCTCTTTTCCTTTGACCAAAGACTGGCAAAAGCAAGTGAAAGATCAATGCCATCAAAGTCAATCATTCTTTTGCCAAAATTAAACCAAAACAAACCAAACCCCACAAATACTAGAATGAAGAATTTATTGGGGAAATGTCCCGATGAAGAAAGCCTAATATAAGAAACAAACATGCAAATAAGTGATCAGAGGTGATAAGCAATCCCTAAACATACTGCACCGTTTTTTTGGGTCAAAATCCTTCTACATAAAAGAACATTTGCAGAAAAGGCCCAAGCGTTACATTCTTTTAGGAGTGGAAGGACGGAAGTATGACAAAAAGGAAGGGAGGGAAGGAATGAGGAAACAATAAAAGCTTTAAACAGGAATATAAATACTATTTCACTTAGTTAGTTTGACGGCCTTTCCTAATAAGATAATTACACAAATAGCAAACTTAACCTTCACTGAGAAAACTGCAAGTCCACACGTATACACAAAGACACACATCCTGTGTACGAAAGCTCAAGTCCTGCCATCATTATAGCACCCAAAAATTATGTTAATAAGAAACATCAGCACCTCTATTTTAACAAATTGGGATTTTCGTAAAGAACTTAAAATGAGTAAAATAAAAATATACTGTATCTATAATTTTTAAAAGATTTTTAAAATAAAATTCAGGAAAATCTCCTTAACCACAATACCTTATTAAAATGGAGATTGTACCTAGTAGACTTGCCCAAGACCAAGTACGCAACTGATGAAGTCAGAAATGGGATATCAGAACTGGTTATTTCAGGAGAGATTCATAAATGAAATTAAAATAAATACCCTAATTTTTCTTTTTGCTAAATATCAATTCTCATTTAAAAGCTGAATGAAAGTGATTATGTTAGGACACATAGACACAAACACTCCTTTACTCATAATTAACCCTAATAAAATCAAGAAAAAAGGGATGGAAAATGTGGGTTCTACTCCAAGACCTATTATTCTATTGCACCTCTTTTTGTCCCTATTTTTGAATATTTTCCAGTAGACTATGTCTGCTGGACCTGTCGTTGTGACTATAAATATGCTATATGTGTTCAAGAAAATTATATATCATATAAAAATATGTCTCATATAATATTAGAACATAGAATTTTTTAAACAGACTCAAGATAGTCTGAAAGAAAAATGAGTGGAGGGAAGTCATTAGCATTCAGAGTAAGCTTTTTATTTATTCTCAGTTTACACTAAACTTCTTTGAACTACTCCAATATTTCTACTAAATGTGTGCTAAATTTAAACTACTTCTTGATAACAACAAAACACTATGCATGAAATAATAAATGGAGTTCAAATAATGGGTTAACAGTCCACATAAAGCAGTCCCTAAACATGTTGCATTGTGTTTTTAGGTCAAAATCCTTCTACATAAAAGAACATTTGCAGAAAAGGCCCAAGAGTGTGGCCTAAATGCTATTATATCTTTACATTTAACAATTAGCTGAAAGTCAACAGTTCTGAAGACATTATCATTAAGGTCGAAATGACGTGCTTTAGCTCCAGATGTGAAACTCTGATTTTGAGATGTTAATACAAGAAATCCAAGAAGTTCCACAAGAACATTAAAAAGCACTAGTTACAGAGAAAGTACTGAATCAGTAAAAAATGTTCAAGACTAGTTTCTCCAAAGATGGATTCTGGAATCCTCAAGACCAGCAGGCAAGGCTATTCTAGTCTTAATGTGTTAGCAATCTAGAGGAATAATTAACAGTCTGTTTTAACTTTTCCCTCAGATACTGAGGGAATGAAATGATATTCTGATATTCCAGCAGAAATCAGATCACCCTTTTACTATCACTACTATTACTGAAATATTATTCTTTATAGTTTTCTAAACTTATTCCACTTATTAAAAATATTAATAAAATAAACCTATAAGGAGAAATATAATGAAGCTCGGATGCATCTTCACTACCAAATTTATCTTCGATTTTCAAATCTATAAACTGTATATTTCCTTAGAAATAAGTTTAAATGAATTTTTGGTACTATGGATTCTTTAAACATTATACAAATCCCTCTGGTAGCTTCTTTCAGCCCAATCTGCTGCTTCTAATAACTTTAGTATTTTTTTTAAGGTATCAAACTCTTCAAAGAGTTAACCCTGAATCTCAGTTTTTATGAAAATAAAAGCTTCTAAAATTAGGAAGATTAAAATCAGGAGATATTTACTTTTGATTTGTTAAGGAATCTAAAACTTGAAGTTGGGGAGGAAAAATTCAACTACACAAATGAACTAGTAAAGTTAAAAATCACAGTTGTTGGTATTAAAAAAAATGAGAGTGCTCATGTCCTATTCCTCCTTTCCTCTCCAGCTTAAACAGACGACAGTCTTGGGCGAGTTGTATTTAAGAATAAAGTGTGCTGGTCTCTTTGATTTTTTTTCATCTCCTCTCCCTGAATGATGTTCCCATCATAAGCACTGCAGCAATGGGAGAAAGAAGTCTAGAGGAGATGGGTACAAAGAGGAGAACGTCTCTCTATATGTCAAAAAACAGACAGCAGCCTGCACTCAGCTTTGTTTTTAGTCCTCTGGCTTAGAGCCTGAATCAGCTGATTTGCTAACAACTACTGTAAATGTGCTTCTCACTTCCCACTAATCTCCATTTTCAGATAGGAAATCTCTTCCTGCTGAAATTGAAAATCTCCACTAAACGGACTCATTCACACATTTTAGCCAAAGAGAAAACAAGATCCATTTTAAAACATCAGATAATGTAGGACATTTAAAATGTCGATGACATTATGTTTAAACAACTGTACTATATCTATATAATGATCTAGATCAGGAAATTGCTGTTAGGTTTAATGACATGCTACTCAGTTATTTTGCATTTCAGCAACTACTATATATTCTGACATAATCTTAGTAAATAATATTCTTGTAGTTAAAGCAGAAATTTAAAGGCAACATTTTATCAACCATGATTTAATTTGCCCAGCATAGGATGCTAAAAATACAGTGCTTATGTTTGCACAAAGGGCACTCATAAAAATGTTTTCATACGTTACCTCTTTGGGGACAGAATATTTTCTTTCATTGGACGGACATTCCTATCATGACAGCAAATAAACCAAGTTTTGTTTATTCATTAATTATTCACTCTATCTCTAGATGTTTAATTTAATACCAATCACACTTTCTTATCAGGGCCAGAGGGCTGAATAAATCAGAGTTCCTAGCCCCTCATTACTTACTCACTAATAGGGAAGATTTTAAACAAAAACTGAGACTATGAAAATTGCTCTAATAGCGGTAACAGTGTTACAGTAGGTCTATGCTGCTTTGGTGAATCAGAGAATCTTTATAAAGACAGACTTGAATAAATTGTACGCTAGTGAGAGACAGCGTTCCATGTTTTCGTTAATATAAACTGCTAATTTAAGATAGGAAGGCTTCAATCAAGTAAATGAAAATACTGAGTTTCTACTTGTGCCAAAAATTGTGATGATTGGGGATTCAAAGATGAACGAGATACAGTATTTGTCTAGAGACATCATCCAAGTCAGCAGGAGAGGCAGAAGTATACAGATAAAATTATAGTAATATAATCATGTTATATTATGTAGAATACTACTATATATAATAGCAGGCATTATTTAATTATTAAGTCTAAAAGGCAGACCAATATTTAAGAAGGTGAATGTTTTGTTTTTTTAAATATTGAAACGCTGGTGCATGTTTCAACCAACAACTGGCTTGATCAGAAACTCTAAATGTGCATTTCAATTAGAAATGGAGTAAAATGTTAACAGTTCTGTACATGCACTTACTCTGATCTGCATATTCTCTAAGAGGCTTTATAATCTTGAGGATTCTTCAAATATTATAAAAATCCCTTGTCTAAGGGAGGTGAACTTAGAAGTAATGCAGATACTTAGAGGAAATGTGATTGTAATAGCAATTATATTACGCAAGACAAAGAAAAGATAGTCAAATAATCGAGTTACTATGTGAAACAATAAATGAAGGATTTAAAAAGCCAATCTCTAGTCATAGAAGAGGTAATACAAAGCACTATCCCTGATACACAGACCCGTTGGCCTCTCTGGTATTCTTTGGAAGGTGGAATTGAGTATATTACAAACTCAAAACACGGTATATTTACGCCAATTAATCCACAAAATAGATTATTGGATGTATGCATAATTGAACTGACTTCTAGATATTTAAAAGAATTCAAAGTTAATTAAACAAAATTAATTTGCTTTGAGACAAGAAGAATGTGTTTGCAGTACCCAAAGCAGTAAAACATGATATGTTAATTTTGAATTAATTTGAACTTTCATAGCTGCAGTGAGCTTTTCAAATCAATACAAAGAGAAAGGGCATTTCTCCAACTAAATCAATGTTTGGGGAACATTCTTTAAGAACACATAAGGGCTAATGGACATGCATGTCCATTTTCTGGCTCCTTCCTGCATTTTCGTGGCTCACTCTTTTCATGGTGATTCTTCCACATCTGGTGGGATCTTTCTCTCCAGTATGCTTTCTGAAGAGGGAGCAGGCAGGCAGCAGGGACTCATATGGAGGGCAGGGTATGACAGTCAGTCCATCCTCAGGTCCCACCGCCTGCAGTGACTCCCAGATTCCACAAGAACCATGCATCAGGCACCCACAGTGGGCCTTGTCCAGAGCCCGTTCTCCTGGGAAGCTGTGCGTACCGAGCATATCCATATCCTGGCTCACACTGAGGATAAAGGGCAGTCCCCACCACAGAAATACAACAGGAACGTGGCCCAAGTTTAGTGAAACATATTACAAATAATTCTTCTCACGAAAACTAAGTAGAGGTGGTCTTCTGTGCAACATAGGCCAAAATACCTGAGTTTTACTTTATTCTTAAGGGATTCACTGTGAAGAACTACTCACTGTGATGGCAGAATCTTGTCATCTTAATTCTTCAATCACTTAAGTGTCCTCTGCTGTTTATGGTGTTTAGGGTCTCTTTTGATTAGTAATTTATTTTGCAAAGGTTAGCAGTAAGTAGCACTTTCACCGTGAGGGTTTATAAGTACAACATGTGGATTATTTTACCAAGTTAACACATTTGACATAGGAGACAACTGAGAAATACAATCAGTCATCGTTGCATGATGTTCTGTTTACCATGAAATATTTAAACAGGTGAGATATTGCAGCATGCCTAGGACAGACTGTTCTGTACCTGGATATCACACACACAAACAGATACATGACCCAATAGGTTATCAACAATAGCATGACATCACTATGTGTAATGCCACCCAGCGCCTTCAGTTGATATTGATGCTTTGAGTACCTTATTTCAGATAAAAGTGTTAGATTAATCTATCTAAAAGCTAAAGCTTCTGGATTATCTATCTGTAACAATATTCCCAAAATAAGTACAGAAGTATTTAGAATTTGTCAAAATATCAAGCTATAATCAAATTTAGTAACATCCATTTCCTGGGTAAATGCAAAGATGCTTACAATCACACATGTCAACATGGTCTATTCTACATGCATGGAGAGCTCACATATCTTAAAATGACCTAAGACCACTGTTTACTCTGGATTTATAGTAAAGAGAAACAGAGTCTCTTCATTTCTTCAGACAGGAAACATATCATTAGCAAAGAACACCTTGCTTAGTAGACTCCTGGGACCATGTGCACCGGAGAAACTGACCACATGCCTTCAAAGGGATAGCTGACATCTCACTGAGTAAGGAATAGTCCCTGGGCCACCCAGCAGAGACTGGTACCCGAATCTCAGGGGTTTGGGGAACTTCGGCTTATTCTATTAACCAAGGGGCTAAGGTCCACATGGGGAAGGACCGCGGGTTGTTGGCCCTAGAAATTACATAAAGCTGGACAATCAAATGGCTGCTACCTCAGTGGGAAGGACATCGTAACATATCCGCCCGCAGATACAGACCACAAGGAAACATATCTGGGTAGATTCTGGGTGGGCAAATGTCTCCCCCAGAGAAATCATACCCGCGCCAGCACTCTTCTAGTTTTAGGCTTAAACTTAGACTACATGTGTCCTTAGGATATTTTAACTAAAGGATTAACATAAAAATGGTCCCAAACTGGTAACACTCCTGGGGCATTTCACCAAAGCAAACGGACAACAAAGAAATGTCTGTGGAAGACGAACCCTCGCCCCAGGCCACACAGGATTCTCCCAGCAGGGCCACCAGGGACACCAAGTCACACCCTGAAGGACAGACACAGGGAGAAACATTGCTCTCTGAGCAACTGCCAGCAGACACGAGAAAGAGCAACAGCAGAAGCTTGAGAACTGCAGATAATACAACGATTGGTTATACACGGTCTAACGAGCGTGTTTAAGACAACTAAAAGAAGTGGAAATGTGAGAAAAGAACAAGAAACGATATTTAAGAAGAAGCAGATTTAAAAAGAACAAAGTAGAACTCTTAGAAATGAAAAAAAGTCACTGAAATTAAAAAGCAATGTACGGGGCCGGCCCCGTGGCTTAGCGGTTAAGTGAGCGCGCTCTGCTGCTGGCGGCCCGGGTTCGGATCCCGGGCTCGCACCGACGCGCTGCTTCTCCGGCCATGCTGAGGCCGCGTCCCACGTACAGCAACTAGAAGGATGTGCAGCTGTGACGTACAACTATCCACTGGGGCTTTGAGGGATAAATAAATAAATTAAAAAAAATTTTTAAAAAAAGTTGAGATTTCTGTTTAAAAAAAAAGCAATGTATGCATTAACCATCACATTACTCACTAGTCACAAATAGATTAGGAAACTGTAAGAAAGCACTGCAGAAATTACCCAGAATAAAGCACAGAGAGATACAGAGACGGCAAATATAAAAGAGAAGGTAGGGGAGGAAAGATAGAACGAGAAAGGGCAGCATGCATGGAAAGGGAGTTCCAGAGGAAGAGAAGAGAAAAAAGGAAGAGAGAACATTCACAGGGATGATGGCCGATAATTTGTCAAACTTGGTAAAATAAATGCCTCTGATGATTTGCAAATTGAAGTCTCAAACAGAATACATAAAACAAAATTCATATCTAGAATCATTGCAGTAAAACTAGAAATCTATACACACACAAGCATGCACATATAGATAACAATGCTTATTTATCCATGCATTTTATCACATAGCTCCTACATGCCAATGATGGTGCCAGGACCTAGGGGCATTAAGTTAATTAAGTCATGGTCTCAAGTCTTAGGATACTTGCTTTCTGCATAAAGATAGCAGTGTAAACAATATACAACCCATGATGAATTCCACAGTAGACATATGCACAGAACGTAACGGAGTTCAGAAGATGGAGGGACTACCTGTGACTACAAAATACAGAGAAAGGAGTCAGGGAAAGCTTCTAAGGATAGAGATGCTCAAGATGAATTTTTAGAATGAAAATGTTTTCTAGGTGGAGAAAGTGAATCCACTCAAAAGGAAGAGTGTGAAGGCATTCATTCATTCGCTTATTCATTTGCTGATCATATTTGACCAGATTCATGAGGTGTATTGCTACTGGTGGACAGAAGATTTGGTGAGATTTGGTAGGAGATTAGTTTTGACAGGAATAGAAAGAGATATAGATAAATAAATTTTAGGCAGATGAGAATGCCTTAGAGCAATGGTTTTAGAAACTTTTCCATCATGAAACTTTGAATCCAAATCTTAAGGAATTCCAATATATAAAAGAAGTAAAAAAGAGCTGCTCAGATAGAAGAGGAGATGTGTGTATAAGTGTGCACATTTGAATAAGTGTGTGTTTATGCTCACAATTGGAGCCCTATGAGTCAGAAATCCCTGCTCTCACGACTGCATTTTATTTGTGAATGTCTTTATCAGGTTCACTCTCATTCACAGATATTTTACACTTTAGCAGCATTGTTGAAAGAAGTATTTCCATTTGTATATTTTATCTAACTAGTTATGGCTGGTATATATGTGATCTTTTTATTTTTGCATATGTTTCTTTTGTAACCTAAAACTTTACTGAAATATACTTTACCAATGATTTATTGGATTTTCTGGGTGGACAATCATATTATTTATAAATAATGGTAATTTTGTCTTATCCTTCTTTTTT
This sequence comes from Ceratotherium simum simum, assembly GCF_057802395.1. Classification (NCBI taxonomy): domain Eukaryota; kingdom Metazoa; phylum Chordata; class Mammalia; order Perissodactyla; family Rhinocerotidae; genus Ceratotherium; species Ceratotherium simum. The sequence goes on from NC_141909.1 coordinate 4,479,711, forward strand.
TTTCCCCCTTTTTTCTCCCCAAAGCCCCAGTAGATAGTTGTAGGTCATAGTTGCACATCCTTCTAGTTGCTGTATGTGGGACGGCGCCTCAGCATGGCTGGACAAGCGGTGCGTCGGTACGCGCCCGGGATCCGAATCCGGGCCTCCAGGAGCAGAGTGAGCACACTTAACTGCTAAGCCACGGGGCCGGCCCCAGTCTTATCCTTCTTGATAATGTTTATTCTCTTTTGTTTTCTTCTTTTATCACAATGATTACAACTTTAAAATCAATGTTAAAAAGAAACGAACTATTTCACAACTAAATATGATGTCTACTTAGGACTTAAATAATTTTTTTCTTGAAATATTCCTTTTACTTGTAATTTAAAAAAAAAATTTGGGAGTTGACTGTTACTGTCTTTGGCACATTTTGAAATGATCAACTGATTTTTCTCGTTTTGTTTATTGATATGATGTATACTAATAATTAAATTTTCTAATATTGATCACTGAGTATCTTTTAATGGACTGATAGATTCTATTTGCTAATGTTTTATTTATGCCTCTATATCTACAAGTCAGATAACTATCTATTCTTTTATTGGTATATCTTTTAATGTGTGGATAGCATAGATATGTTGGATTTTTAATTTTTTAAAAATTTTTGACAATAAGGAAAGTTTTAAAAATTTTGAGAGGAACCTAGAGCCAGCCAATGCATCATTCTCCAAGAATGTGAAAATAGCAATACTGTGGCATATTTACTTCAGATCTTTGTTTTTTACAAAAAAATTTCACAAAGTTAACATCTCCTTGTATAACTACTTTCCTTCCTTATCAGATGCAATAATTATGATCAATTTTGTTTCTATCTTTTTAGTCTTTGAAAAATTTTTTTAAATTTTACACGTACGCACCTACAAAATACATAACGTTATTGTGTGTATTTAAAATCATATAAATATATTGCATGCATCATTCAGCAAATTGCTTTGCTAACTCAACTTTAGATTTATAAAATCTATCCTTACATATAGTTTAGATTCATTTATTTAAATTGTTTGAAAATACTTTACTATGTCTACAATCTGATTAATGTATTCCTTTCTTTAAATATGGTCATTTATTTTCTTTTCCACTTATTTACACGTTTGAAAAATATGTCAGTGAAGACCCAGGCACATGTGTTTTTATGCACGTACGTAGGATGCCCTAAGCCAGAGTTTCTCAACCTGGGGACAGTTGACATTTGGGGTCCAATGATTCTTTGTTGTGGGGCCGTCCTATGGAACGTAGTGCATTTTGAGCTCCCTCTGCCTCTGCTCACTAGACGCCAATAGCTCTTCCTCCCCAAGTGACAGCAACTAAAAATGTGTCCGGATATTGCCAAGAGTCCTCTGCGGAAAAATATCGACCTACGATGATATGTTATACACATATGCAACTTTACCAAATATTGCCAAATTGTTCTTCAGATTGGTTGCACTAATTTAAACTCTCCTCAGGAGGGTGTGAGAGTGCCTAGCTCTTTGCATTATCTGATTTTTCTTATTGCTGCAAATGTTTTCATCGGGAAATGGTATCTAATTACTCTTTCAATTTGCATTTCCTTGATTACTTGTGAGAATATGCATCTTTTTATATGTTTATTAGAACGCTGGGGCTTCTCTTCTGTATATGCTGTCATCCGAAAAAGGAACAAAGCATCTTTCTCATTCTTTAATTTCTACCATGGTTTAAACAATTTTCTGCTCTTTGAAGGTTTGAAAGTACATACTTAGAATCTTCCCAGGCATGGCTCCTTTTCGGGATGGAATTAGTCTGTTCTTTCTATGGTTATTCATTTCCTTTGATTTTTCATTTCTCTTAGAGTCAATTTCAGATCTGTACAAAGGATTTTTATTTATTTAATGTCCCTATTTCTGTAGTTATACCCTTTGTTTCTATCACCAATGATCAATATTTAGTTCTGTGGTGACGTTTTTGTCCATTTGCCTTTACTTCTGTATTTAGTTTCTAATTTTATTACTCTCTACAATTTCTGAATTTGGGAATTTATTAAATTTGACTGTATGGCCTAAGATATGCTCAATTTTTAAATAAGTATACCATAAGGGTCTGAAATATAGTATCGATAGGAAAGCACACATTTTGGTATGAAGCTATCATTTTTACTATAGGCAATTTAAGTTGAAAAGTAAATTCAGCTTTAGGCCTATTCCTTTTCTACGAATTTTTCTTCACAGTCCTGCTCTTTGTGTGGTCCCTCTCATAAATTTTAAGTCTAACAATCTGTCCACATACATGCTTTTACCTAACAAACTACTCCATTCTTCCTTGCAATTATTCATACGTTCAGTTCTTTATACACGTCACAAGTCATTCTTTCCTTACACGTTAACATCCACTCCACATGACTTATCCAAATGCAAGAATTTCCATACATCTAGATGAGTGCCACATTGCTGTTCAGATATAAAACGCATGGAATTAGGCATATTAATAGCTGTATTAATATATATTTTATATAACATTTATGTAGAATATCTGATATAATTCTATAATAATATAACATCATCAACAACTATATGAATGCATATGTTGGAGTCACAGACGATGAAGTGTCTGGCACTTGCATAAGCCTTTCTTCCCTTCATCCTCAGAGCCTTTCCTCACCTCCAGGCTGACCCCATGTTCTTCTCAGTTCTTTTCCTGAAGGCCTCAGGAATTCACCCTCTTTTCCTCTCCTTTTCAAGCTCTTTCCATCCCTCTATCCTTGGCATTCATCCTCTCTAGGATTGGGGAGAGGAGAAAGCTCTGAAGGCAAGCACACAGATGCCTCTTTGAAGGAGTCGCTGCTGAACACTGAGCTGAGCAGAGACAAGCTGGGGGATTGCAGCAGGGATTTCTAAAACAAGAGACTTGGGAAGATAGAAAGTTCTAGAAATCCCACAGAGAAGCTTCAGACATAGCCCTTCCTGAGCAATTCCCGGCCACTTTACTGAAAATGTGTCTGGTGTAAAGCAACATGGTGGCCAGAGATCTCACAGCATTGAGGGCATGCTCAGGTTCCGGTCTGACTTGGCTTCTGACATTCCAGAGCTTAGGTCTGTCTGCACTTTGTATATTTTCTCACCAATGGAGATGACAGGAAGGCCCACCTTGTGGGGTTGTTGTGAGAACTCAGGTTGGTTCGAATTTCTGTGATGTGCGCAACACTTTCCCACCATGGCACCAGGGAAATGTCACATCCATCCGTTAGGTTCGTTTCATACAGCAGAATACTTGCCCTGTCTGACTCTACCTGGTCTCAAAGGAAAATTTGTGAAAGTTCAAAAACGTTGTAAAGTATAAATACATTTCCAGGTGAGATGGCCTTATCTGAGAATCAACTCAACAAGCTTGAATTTTACTTTGGTTTCACAGAGAACCTCTGGAAGGTTGGCACCTGCAGAATGACAGCAGTTGATTTGCCTGAGACAGCAGCTCACACTAAAGCACGTTAGAATCCCGTGGCGGCGAATCCCCACGTCCAGGTCGTTGGGACCAATTATAGCAGAATCTCCAGGAAGGATCAAGCATCAATAGGTTTAACACTCCCCAAGAGATGTTGGAAATCACTACTTTAGAAAGATCTCTCTTGCTGTTGTGTGGAGGAAGGCAGAAGAGAGATAAGATCCTGAAGTGCAAATATAATTCATTACTTACTACCTCCCCACTTAGGAAAATCATTGGTATTTGGGCACAACACACTCATTTTCTCTGTGTCCTTTCCTTGTGTTATCTCTCCATCTGGGACATTCTCTCTCTCCTTTATTTGGAGAACGCTTCCTCCTCCAATCACGAGGGCATCACACTGTCCAAGATGTGTTTCTTGGCTGAGGTCCACGGGAGGATTTCATTTGTCATATCACACTCTAAGGTCTACGTCTGTTTATGGTTCTTTTTCACACTAGGACTCTGGAAATTCAGCCACAGGTTATTTTATATCTTGGTATTCTTTTTTTTGGGGGCGGGTGGTGAGGAAGATTGGCCCTAAGCTAACATCCGTTGCCAATCTTCCTCTTTTTGCTTGAGGAATATTGTCCCCGGGCTAACGTCCATGCCCACCTTCCTCTATTTTGTATATGGGACATCTGCCACAGCGTGGCTTGATGAGTAGTGTATAGGTCCACGCCCAGGATCCAAATCCGCAAACCCCGGGCTGCCAAAGCATAGCGTGCAAATTTAACCACTATGCCACCAGGCCGGCCCCAACATCTTGGTATTCTTAGCCCCAACACAATGCCTTTAACCTAAACAGAACTAGAATCTGAAATAAATTATTTCTGTAGTATGTTATATTCTTATATTATTTAGCACCAGCAATTCAAAAAGTGTACTGATTTTGAGTTGGAGAAAATTTCTCTCCAGACATTGCATTAGAAACATCACTCCTGTTTTCCTTCTGTGTGGCCACATTAGGCCATTGGTCTCCAGATACTTGCTCTGTGTGTGTGCTCCTGCCCCGTGGACCTTTAGACTCAGCCAGTATTTTTGCTTCTCCGCTCCCTGCGACTTGGCCCTTTGCAGTCACCCCACGTGCATCTCTCTGTTTGAGCCCCTGCTTCTCACGTCTCCCACAGCCAGGGCACAAAGCATCCTCAAGTGCTCCTGGAACTCCTTAGTCAGATGTTCAGAATGTTTCTCACGCTGTAACTTTGACAGCTACCTGCCCATTGCTTAGAATTCACACACTTCTACTTTGAGCAACTTTAGAGCAATGACCAACCCTTATTTTTGCATCCTCAGAAAAGCACATTGTGCCTGTGATATAGGAGATCATGTCTACTTTTAATCAGTGAGGAAAAGATGAGTGAAGTCTTGGGTCTCCTTGGCCCGCAGCTTCTTGACGGCTAGTCTTCAAGACTCCTCCATTCTCTCCTCAGTATGCCATTGGGGCCCTCAGTCAGTTTCATTTTCAAAGAGCTCTGTGAACACGCAATGCCTGAACGATAACAAGGACGTCTGAGGGATGAGCCGTCCGAGCAGGTGGCTCTGAGTGGTGGACGTCAGAGCAAGGTGGCTGCAGCAGAGCCCAGCGGTGGTGGCAGACGGGACAGGCCCTGTGCGTGAAGCCAGGAGAATGAAGCCTGTTCTGCCCTCCAGGGGAAAGCACTGGGAGTTTTCAAGGGGCATGAGCAGTGATGGGATCTGACTTCTACTTAGAAAGAGCACCATTACTGCACAGGGGGATATGGATTTCAGTGGGGGCCAGTCAGTGTGAGCAAGGCTGAAGAATTTCAGGTAAGCAATGATGGTAGCCGAGCCCAGGACTGTAGCAGGGACATGGAGAGAGGCAGCCAGGTCTGCTGTGTAGGTAGGAGGCATGGCCAATAGGACTTGCTGGTGCATGGTGTGAGAGGGAAGGAGAAGAGTTAAGAATACCATTTCAGGTTTTGGGGTGAGGGGAGATGCCATTTACTGAGGCAAGGAAGACTTGGCGGGGGAACCAGATTTGGGAGAGAATCAAGATGATCACCCCAAAGCGATTAAAAACTCACAATTAGAATTGTACCACCATTTTTATTACTCTCATTTATAAATCATCTTAAGCACCCCCTATCTCTGATCCTACCAACAACCACTCAAGATCGTTAATATCGCCTCTACCTACAAGTCAGTATAAGGCAGGGTTCAGAGAGGGATCACACAACCATCAAGTGTCACTTGGCTCGTGAATGGCTCAACCCTAGTTTGTCTCTCTGTTACAGTCTCTCTTCACTCCACTGTTATCTCTGAGAACAAACGCACTATAAGAACTTCATTGTTTTAAAGATGAGACAAACATCTTAAAAGATGCCACAGAGAAACTGGTGCTACGAGAGCACTGTCATTTCAGCATCAAGGGCACCCGATTCATCACATGTCAAAGGTCCTTGAACTCTGGGGTGCCTTTGAGTGATGCTCAGCTAAATATGCGAAAGGATGCTGTTTGCTTAATTCTGAACAACAGAGTGGCAGGAGAACACAGATACCAACAAACCCACACCCCTTTGCTGGAAAGACAAGGACAGACCTTTGTAGGCTCAAAATGTGTTTTACTAGACACCAAGAAATCATCAAGGAAAGAGATGTCACATTCAGATCAACGAAATTCAGAAATCATTTATTTGCTGATATGAATTAATATGAAAAATTCAAGCTGAATACCTCAGGGTGTGATAAACATATTAAAATAGATCTGAGGTGTTGAACAAAACCCACTAGCCTTCACGGAGAGCAGGATGTGTGAAATCAGAGGTGCGTTCGTCGGCCAGGCCATGCTGCTGAAGAGAGCCTACCCACACACCCCAATACAGTTCCCACTGAGTCCTCTTGTGTGACAAGGAGATGTCCTGGCTCTGTGATGCAGAGCTTGGAAAATGTAGCATTTATAAATCAATAAGCGACGAAAGTTTGAGAATATCACTCTACTAAATCTGATTCTAAGTGATTCCAATAAGATACAACTGAGCTGAGTAGTAAGAATTTCTTCCTATTGAAGTTCAAGCATCATCGACCCTTCAACACACAAGGGGGAGAGAGTGACTCTCTGAAGCACTTTATTAGTAATGATCACTCAGCAGTTTGTACTTGCAAAGAGGAAGATATTTGTGGAGTAGGGGGTGGAAGCACAATTAATGACCTTTCCCGTGACTCAAACACATGGGCTGGGCTCTGCTGTGTTTCTGGAGCTCCCTTTAGATTGGTGTGACAGGAAGGAGCCAGGTGATGGAGGAGATAACTGCACTAGCTCACGGTATCTGAGGTCCAATTTACGTGGCTGTGAATTCTCACCACACTTCACACATCTTATCTGTGGGCTCTAGCTGGGCAGATTGATGGAGCCGAGTATCCTATCCAAATGAATTTTTATGTATATAAACATAGAGATTACTGAGTATATTTTAACATATGTTTTGACTCTATGGCCCTAAACTGATGGTGGAAGACAGCAGAAACCCTTTGCTTCCTCCAAGATTCTGTAAGGAAGTTTTATGTAGCTAAAGCAGTTCAATAACAAAAGAGATGTCAGTGTCAGAACAGATAAAACGAACCAAGTCTGAAAATAAACACCCTCAGGAGCAGTGCTGGAAAGCTCCGGGTTACAGTAAATAACCCAAACAAGCACAGTTGTGGCATCATTTTGAAAATCTTTTTTATCTTAAGCACAAACAATATTTTTGGGGATAAGAATAAGACATTCTCAATGACTTTAGTTAAACTGATACTTTCATATATTCCACAGTGAACAAGTATTTACTCAGAACTTATTCTGTGCCAAGAACTATTCCAGCCACTTTCAATTCCTCAGTGATTTAGACAAATATCCATGCTGTCATAGAGCTTAAATTCCCAGGGAGGGACAGACAAGGCACAGCAGACAGCATAAATGAGTACAGCACCTTAAGGAGCCGGGTGCTGTGCACAGAAGCAATCAGAGCATGCCAAGAGGGCTTGGGAGCACAGGGTTTGGGGTTCAGGTGGCAGTTCTATCAGGGGCTCACTGAGAAGGGGGGATGTGAACGAAGTCTTGAAGAGGTAAGGAAGTGAGCCAAGGTAGAATCTGGAGGAAGAGCATTCTAGGAAGAGGGACCAACTAGAGCAAAGCCTAGAGTGGGGATGTACCTGGGGTGTTCACGGCACGAGATGGAGGCCACGGTGGCCAGACAGGAGCCACAGGGCAACTAGGAGGGAGGTCGCACTGCGAAGGACCAGATCATTCAGAGCCTGGGAGGCTGTTGACGGGTCACCACCCTCGGGAAAATAAAGGAAAACTGCAGGGTCCACAGAAGAGCACTTCCAAGAATCGTTCTGACTACTGCTTTGAGGACTGGTTCCTTATGGGGATGAGGGAGACCTGTGAAGATGTACGCCGTCATCCCAGCAAAGCACAGGAGTGACTCACACTGGGGTGGCAACAGTGGAGAAAGTGAGAAGCAGAGGCAGGCTGATGGGTGGCCTGTGGTTGTGAGAAGAAAGGCGTCAAGGAGACTCCAGGGAATTTTGGTCTGGGTGACTGGAAGCCGGGAGCTGCTGGCGGAGGAAGGAGCAGGTCTGGGTAGGGTGGGCTCATCAGGAGTTCAGACTGGGACATGCTCATTGGAGATTTCTGCTAGACGTCCAAGTGCTTAGGGGGACATGTAAATATATCTTCATATAAGAATTTGCTTTTTGTATCAGCTCCAGCAGGCAAATGTTTTAATAAGCTAATTCCTCTTACGGCAACCAAGGCCACACACTGGTGATGGAAGACGGGAGGATTCTTTGCTTCCTCCGAGACTCTGCGAGGAAGCTTCATGCCACTGAGAGAGTTCAATAATAAAAGAGATGCTGCTGTCGGAGCAGACGAAGTTAACAGCTCACATACCGATGCCCATACCTAGGTTCCAAAATCAGAGCGTGCAAATGCTAGCTGGGGAAGATCTGGCTTAGGAGTAATTCACACAAAATATAAAATCTATGCATGTTCATTAACCAGGAGGTTAACGGGAAGTCCTGGCGTGGCAGCATCCACAAGCGAAAAATGGAGGAGCCCCAAGTGCTTGGCCTGAATTCTGAGAATTCCGAAACTGCAAGAAAGAGCAGGAATTGAGACAGCGGAGGGTGAAGGAAAGGCTGCAGGCAGAAGGCTTGTGGCAAGAAGCCTGACATATTGGGGAAGTGAAAGCGAGAGGGCTGGGGGCCCAGGCGAAGGAGGTTGGGGGGAGGGGGCTGGCGGGATGGGTCAGCACGGACTGGCTGGAGGTCAAGTTTCTCTTTCCTTCTGCATCCTCACTGCCCAGGCAGCGCCACGCTGGGAATGAGACCCCATAACGCTCAGCAATCCGCCGAATCCGGAGCCCTCCCTGGCTGTAACCCCCACATTAGCTTCCGCAACCACTTGCTATGAAATAATTCTCCCGGAGTCAGAGACTCTTAGCAACAGTCTCATTTAGTTGCACTGTCTTCATTTTATTTCCAGTTCCTGTATCTCTTCCCTCTTCCCTATGTCTGAATGTCTCATTCCTAACCATACTCAACTGCGTTCTGCGGTCAGGCAGCATCCTCCCAGTAGGACACCCAGGACCAGGACTCCAGAGATCAGCAACTGTAACCTGTGCCCTCGGGCTCCAGCCTCTCCTGGTATATTAGAAGTCCCTTCTCTGAGTGCTGCAGTCCCACTGTGGCTCCTTTTCAAATATTTCCACAAAATTTTTCACCCGTTATTTACACATCAACGTTTCATAGGGAGAACTGTGAGGTGTTTAAGAGAGGCCTGGACACAGCCATGGCTCCTGAGCTCAACGCACGTGATTGTGGGTGATTCACGCAACCCTGCCTTGTGCTAGGCTGGGCTGGGGGTAAAGTGAGACAATGTATGTCAGGTTCTTAGCTTAACTCCCTTCGTAAATTCAGTGCGGAACAAATGTTGGTTATTATGATTTTAACTGTGCTTCCCACGTGCCTTCATATCGGGCTGTGGATTTACAAGAACAAAGAGCATTAGCTTCAAAGTGCTCATTCTTATCACTTCGTGGAATGTAATTTTAGAGTTGTGTGCACTCACATAAACATACATGTTTTATTGTAGGATTTTACATAAATATCTACATAATGTTATCAGTTTCAAAACTCATCCTGTAATAGACACAGTGCATGTGTGGTTTGAACCTAACAGAATCCACTTGGGGAGACAGATGATTGGGGACAAATCACGCATTCCGAAATCTTACTGAGTTTATCATCTCTTGTGATTAAATAAGTGCAGGTTTTTAGACATAAAGAAAAATCTCTACCTTTTCTGCTTTAGCTGTGGTACAGAAAGACAAAGTATTTGAAGCATTTGAATTGATTTTTTGCCTCAGGGAAATATGAAACAGGAAGTTTTCCAGAAGTGTTCAACTTCTGCCTTAGGTTGTACTTTTCTGTCTCTCGGTAATGTGACACTCTGTTCGTGTGCTGTAAGGGACAGCAGAGAAGCCAGGCCCTGGGGCCCAGGAGACACCAGCCCGAGACCTCTCAGGACACCAGCCCCAGCGGCAGCCCCTCGCCCCCCACCCAAGTTTCCACATCAACTCTCAGTCAACCTCACGGCTTCAAAAAGGCTGTGTTGATTTTCATCAAAAGATCCAATTAAATTTAAATAACTGAAATAAGTAATTCATCACAGTGACATGATGAATCAACATCTGGACTCGATCCGCAACAGAAGCTCAGGAACGTCCCTGGGCAGAGCTGCACTGACGTGGAGACATATACAGGGAAAAAGACTTCCCGAGATCCCCGTTCTTCCACGTGAACTGAAGCTCTAACGCTAACTCATATCTTTTGCATAATTATTACTTCAGTTCTTCTCATAGGACTTCAGTGCGGAAGAGCCTCCTCTAGAAACAATAATGATACCAGCTGGTCCCTCTGCTGCACTTACCAGGCGGGCGCTTCCCTAAGGGCTCACGTGGCAGCCCACACAGTCCTCACTCACAATAGTGCTCTGAGGGTGGCCCTGCTTCACAGATGAGCAAAGGAAAGCACAGAGAGGTTGCACGATTTTCCCAAAGTCACCCAACCAGGAAGAGATGAGTCTCGATTTAAACGGTGTACTGCTTTCAGCAGTTCACATGTATGTATCATTGAATATTCATGACATGCAAAAGACGGTCACCCCACACCCAGGACACAATCCCCCTAAATGTCAGCAAGTGTAGGATTTGACTTTATAGGCTACATAGTTGCAATTTTGCTAACAGCTGTTCATGTGTATCATTTTGGCAATGTGGTTATATCAATAGGACAAAGAACAGCATCTTCTTACCTTCCACTGTGCCTGTCTATCCTATGCTTGCTGTGAACTACAAAGGAAACTTGGGGGACCACTGGGAGAGGGCACATGGAAAGAACTGATAAGAGATATTTTTGTGTCATGTCCGAGAAAATGGAGACTGGTCACTGAGTCAGTAAAGGGAGGAAGCCAGGCTGGAGCAGAATGGACTTGGACATTGGGTGATGGTTTACCTTGTCTCTGAGGATGACTCACGTGGCAGTCCTGTCACAGGGAGATGGTCACTCCACTCCTGACCCAGAGGAAGGCCTGGTGAACGTAGCAGTGTGGGGCTGCCAAGTGCAAGGGGCAGAAGAGACTAGCAAGTGGGGCTGGGAGAGAGAAACAGCACCCACCGCATCGGCTCGACATCCATGGGCAGACGGGATGGGTAGAGGGTCCCACCCGAGCGTGGATGCTGTTTGCCACAGGGCAGGTTTTGGGAAGAAGGAGACATTTGCACACACACTCACACACGGACCTGTGAACGTGTCCCTCTAAAATGACAGTGGAGAAGCAAACACTTGAGAAGACTGTGGCCTTTCTCTACAAGTTTCAATAGTGAAGTGAAGGGACTGTCCTCTAAGTCCACGCCTGTCTAGTGTTTCTATACAATTCTTCATAATTTATGATGCAATACAATAATTCTTATTTATAAGGAAGAAACTATTTTAAAGGGAGAGACAACAGAGACAACAGAGACAGAGAGAGATTGAGAGGGAGGGAAGGGCAGAGAGGGTCCTGCAGGTGGGTGGACCCTGCTGTCAGACACAGAAGCAGATGTGGAGGTCATTTTCAGTGAGTGTTTGCCTTGTGGTCCTGAGGCAAGATGAGTCTTCACCTCAGTGAGCAACATAAGCACTGCCATGTTTTCAGACATACACAAACTGGATCACACAAGCAACAATCCCTTATCCTAAACTTTTGGTGATGAATATGTTCTGTTATGCACATATATGAATATATTCATATATAGAAGAATATATTCATATATATTGTTGGGGGGGATTTTGAAAGTTAATGTGATGTTTATACCCCCAGTGGGGTTGGGGCAGCATCTCCTTAATCAGACTCTTTTCTAAAATTTGTTGCTGAGGAAGATTCGCCCTGAGCTAACATCTGTGCCAATCTTCCTCTATTTTATATGTGGGTCACTGCCACAGCATGGTTGACGAGCAGTGTAGGTCTGCACCTGGGATCTGAATCCGTGAACCTGGGCCAGTGAAGCAGAGCACGCCAAGCTTAACCACTATGCCACAGGGCTGATCCTGAATCAGACATTTTAATTCTGGGGAAAATCATATGGATTTTCTCAATAACTGAGATATATAAAGATTATAAAAACATATCAATTCAGGTTCAAATTTTGCTTCAAATGAGTCCAGGTTGTGTTAGTTTTTTTACACATACATGAGTCATAAATAAATTTTTGGTTTTCAGAACTTTTGGGATTTGGGGACTGTGAATAATCAGTTGAGGATCTACACTAAAGTGCTTTAAGTTCGTAATAACTCACTCATAATAACCCTGAGAACGTGTTACTACATCTAATTTACTGATTGGGAGAGCAAGATTTACAGCATTTAACTCTCCCCTAATACAAGAGTGACTTTCTATTTTCATAACTGTAGGAATAGATGCCGCTTGACCATCTAGTTTCAAGGGAGTTCACCTTTTTCACTCAGCAAAAACCAAGTTTTCACTTGACTGATACCCAACTCCACCCCTAAAAGCCGAGACAACGATAAATAGAATCTCAAAGAACATGTTAACAATCCCTTCTTCTAAATTTCTTAAGACCTAGCCAGCTCTGTCACTTTGCATCATCAAGGAGACTTCATTTGATAAGACAGAAAAACAATGTTTATTAAAGATTTTCAAACTAGGGGGTTTCACAGTTAAACTGGAATCTACAAAATGCTAATCTGATGTGGGCGTAAAGGGCGAGGGTGAAGAGGTAGGCAGATAAGAAGCTGTGCAGAGAGTGGGGGTAGCAAGGGCCTGGCCAGGGAAGGACGAAGATATCAAGATGGTGAGCACGTGGTGTTGCATTTAAGGAGCAAAGATGTGCGAACCTTCGGGGATCATGGTATCCTCTTTTTGCACGGGTGACTGAGAAAATGGACACAATCAAATTGGAACATCAAGGACCAGAAACAACACTCTGAAAAGAGTGTAATAGTCTGAGTATGCTGATAAAAGATATATTTTCATCTGTTTTCCCCAAATCATAACTGTGCAGACAGTGGCCTTAGCATTTATATGTCAGAATACAGTGTAAGGTTTTAAACTACAGGGCTAGCCATCACTCCCCCCAAAAGGACAAATGGCTTTCAGTCGTAGGAGGCTAAGCACTTGGATTCTGGAGACAGACCACCAGGTTTGAAATCATTGTGCCCTCTCTTCTTTTCTACATGGCCTTGGGCAAGTTATTTCTCTTCTAGGTCTCAGTGTCCTCATCCATAAAACAGGCATCATCTTAGTATTTATCTCAGAGAGTTATTAAAAGAATTAAATAAGATAATCCAAGTAATTATTAAGCATAGTGCTTGGCACTCAATAATTTAATGAAACATTTAATGCACTCTTAAAAGGTAGTTTCTTGCTTATTTTTATGTGCATGTCCATATGTTTTTGCATGTTTATTTATGTGTGTGAATGCACCCTCAAAATTTTAATAATGCTACTATTGTCAAAAATTAAAAGAAGAGTTGAGAAGTTGATTTTTGCAATAATTTTCTTGCTGTGGTAGAGGCAGTAAAATTTATCTGTGATGCAAATTCATTTACTATATGGAACAATTTCAAAACTATTCATACAAATAATTGAAAATTGAACAGACTGGAGTCCAAATATCATTTCTACTTCATGCTGGTTAGTCAACCAAGTAACGATAGCTCTCAGTTACTCCACATGCAACATGAAGATATCAATTACAACCTTCCACAATTACCATGAGTAGAGTAAAACACGTAGGAAGTGCTCAGCCAATGAGAACTAGTATTAATTTAAGAAGTATCACAATAGCAACTACAAAACCAATAACAACAAAAATAGTAGATGTCACCATATAGTACATGTCAACCACTTAAAGGTATGGTAGAAACCTGAATTTTCAAGATATATTCAGATATCAAAATTCCCATATGCTAGCTACTTAATAATATTGTGGATTGGGTGGATCATAGTGTTGTTTTAACCTTTAATCCCTCAAAATTTTGGGAGGGGAAGATATATAAAACCAAAATTAGGGGCCGGCCTGGTGGCACAAGCGGTTAAATGCGTGTGCTCAGCTGTGGCAGCCCAGGGTTCGCCGGTTTGGATCCCAGGCGCGCACCAACGCACCGCTTGGCAAGCCATGCTGTGGCAGCAACCCATACAAAGTGGAGGAAGATGGGCACGGATGTTAGCCCAGCGCCAGTCTTCCTCAGCAAAAACAAAAAAAAAGAGGAGGATTGGAAGATGTTAGCACAGGGCAGATCTTCCTCACAAAAAAATAAAAAATAAAAATCAAACCAAAATTATACCGAAATGTATTACAGTCTTTATTTGTAGGCTTCCTGAAATAAATTTACACTATTAGTGGTCTCGTGTATGGGCAGCTGTTTGACCCAGCTAATTGGAAAATCAAGGTGGTAAGCTGGGCCACAATCACTCAGCAGTGGCAGAACTGTGACTGTTGCCCAGGTTTCCCGACAATTATGTTGTGATGTGGGGCTGACACTCCCTCCAGGTGGCTGGGGGGTTGGAGCATAATAGAGTGGAGGGAACAGGCTCCGTGTGGCTAGTGTTTAATTGTGCCCAGCTCCCCTGGCCCCATCTTCACTTAAATAGCTCCCCCCTCTACTCATGGGCCAAATATCCCCCCTCTCCCCTTGACTCTGGGGTGAGGGACGGGCCTGAGGCCTAAGCCGGGCCACCAAGACGGCCTCTTTGAGAGAGAAAAGCTTTGCTTCCTCTCCAAAGTTCCTAAAATGTGGAATGTTAGGGCTGAGTGTGTCACGCTCCTCTCCGTGTTAGAAAACATATGCAAAGTAAAACAGATGAGTGTGGGTGTGTGCACGTGTGTGTGTGTGTGTGTGTGTAAGAGAGACAGAGACTGAGAGAGGCAGCACTTGAATTCCTGGATCTAGTCATCCCTGTGATAAGCACTACTTCTGTCTTCTCCAGTTACGTGACCCTTTCAGTCCTCCTCCTTTTTCTTTTTTCCCTAAGTGTGTCAGAGGTGGGTATCTGCCACTAGCAATCAAAGAGCTCTGATCAACAGGAAACCTGAAGCCAAATATACCTGAGGTTGGAACCCTGCTCATTCATGTACTAAATTTACCAGCTAACTATCTTTGAGTAAGTTACATATCTGGGCCTCAGATTTATGATAAATACAACTTAGGCTACCCATAACTCCTCTGTAGGGTTTTGAAGAGTAAAGAGGCAGAGCACGGTGCCTGATGTCCACGTGTTTTTCCCTCGCTCCTCTTTAGGGTGGACGTAATTCAAGAATGGAAGGATATGAGAAAGCCACTGACTGACTCCTTCCTCTTGGCTTTCCGCAAGTGAAATTTACCTGCTCATTTACACAGGTGATCCAACCCCTCTATATTTTCAATATTATAACCTTCAGCTAGGGTAAGGCAAGCTCTTGTAGTTTTAAAAATTTTATTATGCTACTGGACAAAGAAATGACCCAGAATTGCTTTTTTACAGTAGTTAGAGGGGACACACCTAGAATGTGATAAGTTGGTTTTGCTGAACCAATTTTAGATAAAAACACACACATACGTTGACCTTGCGCTTTCCCTTCCGCTTTCTTTAAAATCTCCTTGACACGAGGATGCAAAGGCAGCAGGTGCCATTTTATTGACAACATTGCTGCAGAGACACTAGGATTAAGGCTGAGAGCCAACAGGACCTGGATTCAGATCTAGCTCCTGGCTGACCTCTGTCTTAATGTCCTGGTCTATCTAATGCAGATGCGGTAGTGTGCCCTCTCCTAGTTACAGCTGAAAATTCACCAAGACAAGGGAGATGAGCACTACGACAGGCTCTGGTATATGGACAGTGCTCCATGAGTTGCACCTATTACAATTGTGATTGTCATGTCGATAAGTAACAATAGAGACAGTTAGAAATAGATTATAAGATCTCCTGTCTCAAACCTTTGTCTTGGGATCACCGTCAAGCTTTGCTTGTCTAAAATGTGTGGGCAAGTAAATATTTTATTATATCACAAAATTAGGAGGAATCACCCTCAAATAATATTTAAGTTTACTCTTACCTTTTTTAAAAAAATTGTGTTAGACTTTTTCAGATTAAGCTCAATGTGCATAATAAACCCTTAGCAAAAAATGAACTTTTGCTGACAGTTAATTGCTGCACTTCTGCTGTGACAGGTGTACCCCAGGCAGCAATCACAAGTTCAAATACTCAGTGAGTCAGAGTTTCCTTTCATTAACACACAAGGTTAGAAACAGGTCACACGCTCTGAGTCAAACCATTGCTTGCCTTCAGCGTATAATTCGAAATCTGACCTTTACTGAAAATGTTATGATGCAGCACCACAATCATTTCCATCATTAATCAATATGAAGGGAGATTAGGAATAACTTCTTTGGATTTTGGAGCCCAAGCATTCTGGGACTAAACCCATAAAAGCTGTTTAAAGGAGGTTGAAGATCAGCAATTAATGACTACTTCTAACTTTCATTAAAGCTTAATTCCCGTGAACATAAACAACATTTATTCCCTAGATGTCATGTTAATATTACTTACAAAAAAACATTTGAAATAGAACTTGAAAAACAAACAGCCAAGAAAAAAACCCAGTAAATCATAGGAAGAACTATAAATAAAAAATAAACCTTTAGTGACGAGCATTTTTTTGTTTGTCTGACTTGTGGAGAGTGCACCATCTAGTGGGAATTCTCAATAAATGCAATCTTATTGTCACTGCTCAAAATGTTCAAGACCTATAGACATTTTTTCTTGTTGTTGTTTTAACAATCTGTACAGGAAGATTCTTATGCCAAGTGTTATAAATACTGTTTTCACGCAGTTTAGCTATAGGAGCTGATGTCTGTATCTGTACCATTTATATTCTAGAGTTGAGCAAGCGTGCTCTCTGCTTATTCTAGGTATTGTTCCAATTTCACAAACAGGAAAGTATTCTTAGGTGCATTTAATGATGAAATAAACCCCCATAAATTTTCATGTGATACTCTGAAAACCTTTAGCTTCAAAAACAGAGTCAAAGTTTTAAAAAAACACATTTGCAGTTTTAATTATAACAGCATTAGTTACAATAATGCTTTCTTCTCTTTGGAGTTCTAATCACGTAAGAACATATACATATTGAGTATGCCTTCAGCTCACAGGTACTGCTACGTGTCTGTTTTACGTTTCATGCAGGTAATGAGTTGTTATTAATAAAGAAGAGAGAAGCTGCATTTGAAGGAAGCAGGCTTGCCTTTGTAGTGTTTGCTTTAAGACTCAACATATTTCATCAAAATTTCACAACAAGCTGTAATGTGGAATGAGGATTAAATAAGCAAAGGGTTATTCAGATGGTAATGTTGGGGCTGATTTGTTCTATTTAATAGATACATCAATATCTTTTTTAAAAAATCAGATAAGTAGACGTGATAATAACAGCACTCAATAATAATGTTTAAACGTGTATATATATACAAATATATATATACTTATATATGTATACAATTACATACGTATAGTGATCTTCTCTTTACCTATGAATACCGATGTTACGGAGACTGAGAAGATTCATCAATTTGTGGAAGGTTATAAAGCTAGCAAGTTCAGATTTATACTACTGATTGCCAACAAGCCAAATAATTTCCAAAATTATGGTATTTAATATATGTAATTACTAAACAAAAGGTTAGACCGCAACCCAAGTTCAAATATCATACAAATATAAACTCCTCAAACCTTACCAGCACTGTAAAAGTGAGAAGACTCACCTAACACAAATCACAAAAATATTGTGATATGCAATACATTATAACTTGCAAAACAGCTGGTTTTATCATTAAAGAATACTTTGTGGAACTCTCATTGTACAAATGTTCCAACTGATGTATTTATGAATCTAGAGTGATGCTATATATTTTTACTCAGGAATGTTGTTTTGCGCCCCTTAGGCATTTATAATACATTTTAATAAAACAACTTCTTTGTTCAAGGAAATTGAATTATTCATGATTTTGCTGAGTTCTTTCCTGTTGGAGCTTTTCACAAAGCAATTCCTGACTGTTTGACTTTCTAAACAGCCTAAGTGATTCCAAACTCTCTTTTGCAAAGAGAAATGAAGGTTAGAACCAGAGCTCCATAAAGAAATGCTTGTTTTCTCCCATACACTCCCACACTTCAAAAGACTGGTCCAAACCACAGACCAAGAAGTTTAGTTCTTTCTTGGAATGGTAGATTAGATTATTGCATTTTATTCCTCAGTGGCTCTATGTTCACAATGCCAAGCACACATGTACACATGTGTGGGCACAGACGCACCCTCTAAACCAATGATCTACTATAAGCTTTGAGCTTTCGCTCGTAAGAAAGATTAGGAACAGAGAAATCCAAGACTTTTCCCCACAGGCTATCCTTGAAGACCTAACCCATAGTTCCCAATCTGACACTTTTCCTCCCAGGAACATGTCCCATTAGAAACGTTCCACATAGAAAAATAAAAAGTGAATCCCAGGTAATGGTGTGTTCAACACTCCTGTTGTAGGAGATACTTCAGTACAAGCCTCTGAGTTTGATTTCCTCCTTTAAAAACAAGATTTGACAAAAACATTTCTAGTGCCCTGAGAGCTTAGAATTTCTTTTTTTTCCACCACTTTTGCCTGGGCTACTGTGTTTGAATAGTAGCGCTTTCTTTTTCTTCTGAACTTCTGTTGCTTAGGGGACAAGAAATCCCAAAATAGTCTTTCATTTTAAATAAAACACAATTTTAATAGGCTTTCTCAACTTCTTGACTACTTTCCTTCTACTTGACATAAACTCTATCTATATTCCTGAATGTAATATTTTCAAAGATTTGAAAATTTTCAATTGAAATATTGAATTGAAATATTTCAAAGAGTTGAATGAGCGTGATTATAACGCAATGGTAAATTAGGATACAGCCACTTCATCCTCTTCCCCTGGCCGTACACCTCACCGTCATTCAACCTCACAGCAATGGTGACACAGAAGCTGTCCTGTCACTTCTCCGACAAGTTCAGCCCCATTCAGACCTCATTGCCCCTGGAAACCCCTCATCTCTCTAGCTCGCACTCAAGACCCCCACTTCACAGTCTAAGCGGCTTCCCCACCTTCACTCTCAAAACCAGCTTGTCTGGTCCTCGAGCCACACTTCTCTTCCCCAAGCCTTCTTTCATTTTTCTCACAAAAGTTCTCATAGATTATGAAAATTCGTGCCATTCTCCTTGAATCCAGTAACGAACACCCAATAGACTATAAATCAGGTGTTAGATATCTGAAGTAAATCCTCGTCTCTTTCAGTGTCTAGTTCCTCCATGCCCTGCCGTGAATTCACTGGTAAGTTTGGTTCCCTCTTGCTCCCTTCTCCCACCCCCTTCTCTTCTGAGCGGGATTTACTCTCATATTGTTTTGTTCTCATCCTAATCCAAATCTGGACCAATCTTTGTGAGGAGACACATTGGATCGGGCAGTTGGCACACAATGAAACGCACACAATGCAGACATTGTTCAGCTCACACTTTATGACCCCCTCACCTCCATCACCATCCTATGCCCACTGCCTCCTCATTTTAACAAATGCTTTCTGCCTCCAGTGCAGAAAATCAGCTCCTCAGTTTACGTGTGTTGCTCTTTTTAATACATTAGGTAACCTCATCTATTACTAATGATCAATAATTGCCCAAACAATATTTCCCATTATTTCAAAAGACTACCAAAGATTAGGAATGCATAACTAATGTTATATCCAAAATACTCAAAAGGAATATAAAACCTTACATATGCACAAATTTTTTTGTTCTAATCTGAAAACTAGGAAAACAGAAACATAAGTTATTACACACAAACAAAACTTCACCTAATCATTAAATAAATGGTTATAACCCTATTATACAGATGTTTCTAAACTAACAGTGTCCAATTGTTCTTTTTTGGTCACCATTACTTCTTTGAAAAATAAGAACATTTGAAGACTGCTAAAAGGCAATCATAACTGAAGACAGAACTACCAGATAGAAAATACACAGTCACTTACCGGTGTGCACATAAATTATTAAGGTGAAGTCCATATTTTTCTTCAGCAGATAACCCATCCATCAACAAGTAGAAAACGAGGAAATTGCTGTGGCCAAGAGGTTGTGAAACAAGTCTAGATTTCTCTAGCATGTATGTATAAATTCTGGCTGGTTAAGAAAAGAAAAGTGATTCTGTTAAATGACATTATTAGTTTCATTTCCACAAATTTAAAAATATTAATTAATTACAAGAGAAAATAATGCAACTTCTTTTCAAACACAGACGTTTTCTTAACAAAATTGACTATTTTCTAGAGCAGTTTTTTAGGTTTTCCAGATAAATTAAGCAGAAAGCACTGAGAGTTTCAATATACTCCCCTCCCCACCCAAACACACTGTGTCCCCTTTTATTAACATTTGCATTAGTGCAGTATACTTTTTAAAATGGATGAACCAATATAGATACATTATTTTTAACTAAAGTCCATAATTTACGTTGGTGTTCACTCTTTGTGTTGTATAGTTCTATGGGTTTTGAGAAACTCATGATGTCATGTATCCACCATTGTAACATCATACAGAATATTTTCACTGCCTAAAAATCCTGTGTTCCATCTATTCATCTCTCCTTCTTCCCTAATCCCTGGCAACCAATGATCTTTTTACTGTCTCTATAGTTTTGCCTTTTCCAGAATGTCATATAGTGGAATCAGACAGTATGTAACCTTTTCAGATCAGCTTCTTTCAATTAATGATATGTGTTCAAGGTCCTTTTTTGTCTTGTCATGGCTTGATAGCTCATTTTTATCAGTAAATAATATTCCATTGTACGAATGTACTACAGTTTGTTTATCCATTCACCTATTAAAGGATGTCTTCGTTGCTTCCATTGTTTGCAACTATGAATAAAGCTCCTATAAACAATCATGTCCACATTAGGTGGACATAAGTTTTCAAATCAGTTGGGTAAATACTATGGAGCAAGGTTCCTGGATCACCTGGCAAGACTATAATGAGTTTTGTAAGAAACTGCCAAACTGTCTTCCACAGTAGCTGTACCATTTTGCATTCCCACCAGCAATGAATGAACATTCCTGTGGCTCCACATCCTTGCCTGCACTTGATGTCGTCAGTGTTCCTGATTTTAGCCATTCTAGTAGATGTGTAGTGGTATCTCACTGTTGTTTTAATTTCCAATTTCCTAATGACATATGATGTTGAACATCTTCTTGTACGCTTATTTCCATGTGTATATCTTTGGCGAGGTGTCTGTTCAGATATTTTGTGCATTTTTTAAATTGGGTTGTTTGTTTTCCTATTGTTGAGTTTTAAGACTTCTTTCCATATTTTAGACAATAGTTCTTTATCAGATGTGTCTTCTGCAAATATTTTCTCCCTGTCTGTGGCTCCTCATTTCATCCTCTTAGCAGTGTCTTTCACAGAACAGAGTTTTTAATTTTATCAAACTCCATCTTATCAATCTTTTCTTTCAAGGACTCTGGTGTTGTATCTAAAACACCATTGTGAAATCCAAGGTCACCTAGAATTTCTCCTATGTTATCTTTCAAAAGTGTGATAGTTTTGTCTTTACATTTAGGTTTATAATCCATTTTGAGTTACTTTTTGAGAAACATCTCTGTCTTGATTCATTTTTTTGTATGTGGATGTCCTGTTGCTGTAGCATAATTTGTTGAAAAGACATTCTTTTTCCATTGAGTTACCTTTGCTCCTTTGTCAAAGATCAGTTGACCATATTTGTATGGATCTATTTCTGAGCTCTCTGTTCTGTTCCATGGATCTGTGTGTCTGTTCTTTCACCAAGACCACGTTGTCTTGGTTACCACAGCCCTACAGTAAGTCTTGAAGTCAGGTAGCACCAGTCCTCCAACTTTGTTCTTCTTTGTCAGCGTGTTGGCTATTCTGGATCTTTTGCCTCTCCATATAAACTTTAGAATCAGTTTGCTGATATGCACAAAATGACCTGGGATTTTTATTGGGATTGTGTTGAATCTATAGATCAGGTTGGGAAGAACTGACATTTTAACAATATTGAGCCTTCCTACCCATGAACATGAGATGTCCCTCCATTTATTTAGATCTTTGATTTCCTACATCAGAGTTTTGTAGTTTTCCTCATAGGATCTTGTACCTATTGTGCTAGATTTATATCTAATTATTTCATTTTTTGGTGCTAATGGAAATGGTGCTGTGTTTCTAATTTCAAATTCCAAATGCTCATTGCTGATATATAGGAAATCAATTGACTTTTGTATATTAATCATGTATCCTGCAACCTTGCTATAATCACTTACTAGTTCCAGGACTTTTTTGGGCTATTCTTTTGGATTTTCTACAGAGATAATCAGACAATTATCTGTGAATAAAGACAGCTTGATTTCTTCCTTCCTAATCCATATACACTTTTCTTTTCTTATAACATTAGCTAGAACTTCTGGTAAAATATGGAAAAGGAGTGGTGAGAGAAGATACTCTTACCCTATTCCTGACCTAACACAGAACTTTTGTGCACAAATATAATCTGAAACAAGACATGTCCTTGCCTATAACACAGGCATTGAAAGAAGTTTTAGATTTTTCTTGATTAATGTCTCACAATTTGAGAGTACCAGTATTTGCTGTGCTATATACGTCAGTAGACATTGGTTATAAAGTGCTCTGCTATAGACACTAGCAAGTATTATTATCACACAGATCAGAAAGGTATACGGCCACACTATTAAGGACCAGAAATATAGACAATAGTCTCTTACTGCTGGAAACACTGGAAGAAACCCACAGCAGCAAAGACAAATATGACCTGAGTTTATGCAGGTACAATTTAATATATATAAAGTATGTTAGGAAAGTTTCAAGACCTATACTGAGATTACAAAAAGGACCTAAATCATGGTTTATAGCATAGTGGTAGGTAATGAAACAGATACTGCAACAATAAAGTTTGCATCCCAGGTAGGGAGTGAGATAGGTGATGTGTCTGCAACATAACACATCCCCAGTGTGAACAGTGTCCAGTCACCTTCCTAGTTTATTGTGACCTCACACATACAATGGTAGGACTAATACCTAATATTGATTATTTTGGTCCTCTGCCTTTAAACATCACAAAAGCAAACAAAAAATAACCTACATCATAAAGACATGTTGAAATTTCTTTCATAGTAGCTGAACAATGACAGAAGTATGCAATATGGGAATCACAACCTCAATTTTGCTTCAGAGCTAAGACTGGCAATTCAGAAGCTAGTGCTAATTAGAATTTATGGCATGCTGAAATTTATGACATGCTGAAAATCCTATTGTTTCTGGAGCATTCTTTTTATTTGAATTTAGGTTTATTTTTATCATTATGAATGGTTAGTAAAAAAATTATGTATGAATTTCAAATGCAACTGTGAATTACTGTAGTTTCTCACTTTGAATTTAGAATTCATGGTCAATAATTTTTTTGGATCAAAAGGTAGCAGTTTGTAGGAAGGCAAATGGATCTAATTACTCTCTACATTTGAACTATAAACAACATCTCGTGTAATGAATCTGCTAGTAATTATTCTAGAGTCCAGCCTCTAAAAGCAAAAATGTGAAGTCTCTCAATTTTAATTTTATACAGAAAATCCACTTGAATAAATGTAACCACTATTACAGTGCTTCGCCTCTTGTAAATTTAGTAAATGGTCAATTTAGCCAGTGAGAATGACTATCAGTGCTAAAAGAAAATCTCGAATATTCCTTATGAAGAAAAGTTGTCTTATTAGACACCTTTTTAGAAAAGCTGTTGTAAGTGCATAAAGACACTCTCTTTCAAAATATCCCTTTAGTTAGTGGTCCAAAGGTGATGTTAAAGTTAGAACAGGGTGGTATAGTTTCTTTTCCATTTCTGCATGAGTATTTAATCAGGTGGTAAGTATAAGTTGAGGTCTTAATTATTAAATTTTCTTTCCTTTTTTTTCCATCTTAAGAAAATTATTTGCTGAAAATATTTTCTGTTTAATATTAATATTAACTCTGAAATAACTAACTGCTCAAGAGAATATTTTTAAAAATCTATACACATCTGAAATAAACTGCCACTAGTCATTCCCTTCCATTATTTTTTAGTCATCACCTAAAGAAAGATCAGGTGAGAAGGGAGGGCTGCGTGGTGAGCTTCTGACCATCATGCTTCTACACTCAGAGAAAAGGTTGACACCCACCTGTCCCAGCCAATGTGCAAACTTAATTTGAAGGAGCATTCAAAGTTAATCACATTCCACACCACAGAGTGACTTCAATACTTTTCATCTAAATTCAAAAACAGTGTAATTAGTCATCACCCGAGTTAGCTCATCTCCAGCAGTGAATAAAATTGCTGTGGATTAGCAGGATTCTGATCAGTAGGATTAAAATATCTTGAAGGAGCTTTTAGATAGAAGAAAACACAAAACAACCAAAAAATCAAATTTCCATGAGACTCTAATACACTTCCAAATGGAGAAAATGCAGGCCTTTTTGTTGTGTCTGAAATGAAACTATAATAATGGAAAGAAAACAGCAGGTTTTCAAGTTAAAGAGGTTTTTGACTCATTCATGCAAATGTCCACAAGCAGAAAGAAATTTTCTGCTAACTGATTTCTTGACTTCTCAAGACTCGTATGTTTTAAATGTTGTATGTAAGAAATATTCTTGACTAGAAATATACTTAGAATTCTCTATCTTTCCAGAAATCTACATAAGAATATGTTTATCAAAAAGTTTTGCTACTGTAAAAACATATACGTTTGCAGATTATATATGACATAATGTAGTGTAAGTGCCTGACATTAAGCTTTTGATTGCCAAGGCATCCATTTCAAAGACACCCATCTCTAATAAACACATTGCCAGCTATACAACTAGATAAAGAGCCAGGCCGCCCCCTCCATGACGTTCCCCTTTAGAAAGCCCTGGGTGACCTGGATAACTGACCATTTGACCGACCTTGCTTTTCCCTCCTGCAGTTCAATTCCCACTCTTACGTTTTAAATTCATCAATAAAGAATAAAGCCGAGAAACCCTCGCCACATGCCCTCAACACCAATAAAGGCAGAGGCCCAGGTCTAAGCGCTCTCTCTCTCTCTCTCTCTCTACCTGCGA
Source organism: Ceratotherium simum simum (assembly GCF_057802395.1). Classification (NCBI taxonomy): domain Eukaryota; kingdom Metazoa; phylum Chordata; class Mammalia; order Perissodactyla; family Rhinocerotidae; genus Ceratotherium; species Ceratotherium simum. Next base: position 4,504,878 of record NC_141909.1, read on the forward strand.
TCTCACTGTGCAGCCCTGGGTGTGCTGTGTACCCTCCAGGACTTGTGAGTAACAATCCTTGTCTTTTCAAAGTTCTATGATGGTTGTTGCTGAGGTGTGTCTTGCAATCATAATAAGAACCACAAGGGCAGGTCCAGCCACAACATTGTCTCCGATCAGGGAAATGTCTGTGGGGGCTCACTGCAAGAAGTATGGGCCCATAGGTGAGTGCCCTCAGGCATTCCTAGCCAATGGCATCACTGTTGATAGGCTGAGACCAACACAAAACACATAATATGCAGTATAAATATTTATAAAGCTATACCAATTTTTGTTCAATATGAGATGAAATGGAGGAAATAAACCTTCTTTTCCTTTAAGAAAGATAAATGCCTCCCTCCATTGTCTTTCCCTTTGACTTCTAGAAACATCCAGCACCCACTCTCACCCTGCCCCATGCATGTAGTTATAAAAACATGACCAGTTTGGATCTCTTCCCAGAAAGCCCCATCACGCCTTCATTAGCAATCACCAAAAGCATACTATTGCTTAATCAATATAGCCAAATAGTCTCCCTTTCACATGTATGCATCTCTTTTGACTTCATTCTTCATGATCATTAATGCTAGGGCTGGTGTAAGTGAAGGGCGCCTCATCCAGGAATCGAGACATGGTTCTAGCCGAATCTGACATTGCCAGTCTCCACATCCCTTGTAACTTCACTTTCCCAATCAGTAAATGTGGATGAAGAGATACAAAGGTCTCAGGCTTCCTGTGGCAGGCCTTCCAAGAGGAAGGAATCACCATCTAAAGCATTACCTGTACACCAGGCACCGTGCTAGGTGCTCTTCAGACACTGCCTCATCTAAATTCTGTTGCAGGTCTTCTCACATTTAAACCCAAGTAGTTTACCCCCAAAGCCTAGGCTCTTTGCACTGAAAGATGCTGCTCCTCAAACAAGACGAGATCAATCAAAGCACTCTGAGACTTTTAAAAGAATGTCCAACTGAGAGTATAATACTAAGGATAACTGATAATGATAATAATGAAGACGAAGACTGTCTTCTGGTGTGTTTATTTAAAATCAAGATTTGAAAAACACAGGGCAAAGGCCCTGATCTATTCTTCATCTCATCTGTGTTACCTCTAAGGTTTAGGTTTCCCAAGTGGACAACATAGCCTCGGCATACCTATTGGGAGACATTTCTGATTGTTAGCAAATTTCAATTTCCACCTCAATAGATGCGGGTGTCTTTAGGGCACGGAAAAGACAAGGAGCCAACTAGTCTTCACCTCCCACCTGTGGGCTATGGTCCTCCTCCCTGTGTAGACCCTTCAGCATATTTCTGCTTTGCCCATCCCTATGCAATAAAGCGGGCACTGAGAAGTAGAAAATGGTTCTATGCTTAGCATGCACAAACTGCAATTATGAAGAGAAATTGGCTCTAATTTAAAAAAATAATCCAGGGTTAAATATTGGCAACTTTCCTCGTCTATTTCACACTCTCAACAATCCGTGTTCTTTGCTGTCATGAATGAGTTCACGATGGCTTTATACAACTTCCTCCCTGAACTGAGTAATGACTGCTTCACTTTATTGCTACTTTACATCAACATTCTTTAGATTCATTAATCCAACAAATACTTAATCCATGCCTACTATAAGCCAGGGGAGACAAGGTCTCTGCCATCAACAGACTTATGTCCTAATGGGAGACACAGACAACAAACAACCAGACAAATAATGAAAAGGACACTTTCAGATTTTGACAAGTGCTCTGGAAGAAATAAGGAAGGAGACGTGATCTAGAGTCAACAGAGCTGGGATTAAGGGGCACTTTAGAAAGAGGGGTTGGGGAAGAAAGAGGGGTTTCTCTGAAGAGGTGACTTGAAAGGAGACTAATACAGTGAGTGACCAGGCCATACCAGGAGAAGAGGTAAGAGACCGCCAGAAAGCAAACGAGGAAAACTCAAGGCTTAGTCTCATATATCTGAGGAACCTAAGTCCAGGGTAGCTGGAGAACAAGGACTGGGCAGGGGATACGAGAGGACTTTGCAGACCCAGGGCAGAGTGGCCCTCGTAGGCTGTGTTCAGAATGTCACTCTGAAAGAACTAGGAGCCAATCCTGGTTTTGAGCCAGTGACTGCCAGGTTGGAATTGACATTTTGAAGAGACCAGCTAGGAGCTACCTGGATTGAGAGGGGAAGTAGTTGAAGCATAATCACACACCTGACAATAATGGTTGATTTAAATTTCTACTGAGCTACCAAAGCATGTTACCTTTTTAGTTAACACGTGTGCACTTAAATGAGGCAATGACGTGAATAAAAAAGCAGTTCTGAAAACCAGAGACAAAGTGAGCTGGGTCTGTGTCCTTTGGAGGGAAGGGTGTTATGAACTAGGCTACACTCAGAAAATGTGGGAACACCGAACACCACTGAGAGCCCTCTAGAGGAGTAGAAACCAGAGAGGGAGTGTTCTCACGCACACCGAAACAGACGACATCACAACTGTTGGGTGCTCCGGGATATGAGACCAATGCCCAACAGGATGGCGACACTGAGACAGGAGGGACTGCCAGGAATACTGGGGGTGAGAGAAATGGGATGAGGCAGGAATGAGCCAGCATATCCAACTTCTCTTATAGTGATTCACCTGAACCCACAAATGGTGAGTCCTGGGAGAGCCCGAGTGCATTACAACAAGCAAATAATCTAGGATATAAATTATCAAACAACAGGACAGGCAGAGCGAGTTGAGATCATCAACAGAATGGAAAGAAGTAACTTTAGTCTCCAAAGACTTCAGGGAAGCAGCCTGCAAGGTTTTTGAAGTTTTAGTTAATAGTCTTCATATTACACAGTCTGATACTTTTCAAATCTCCAGCTTATTTTGTTTTTATTAAGAGTGTACAATTCCACAATAAAACAGTTAGGAAAAGCATAAGAAATCTCAACTAGTCTCAGCATTCAGGATGTTCTAAAAACCTTCCATAACTTCCATTACTGAGATGTTCTTCAAAGTTCAAGAAAAAGCTATTTCTCCAAATGGTGAGAAAGGGGGAATCTCAGCTTTGAAATGAAAGTGAAAGAAAAAGATAAAAGTGAGTGACTTAAAGAGCAATGTTAACACAGTCAATACTCATGAGAACCCTAGGAGAGTGGGGCACAACTATCCCCATTGTACAGAAGAGGAAAGTGAAGTGTAGAAAAGTCAGGTGACCTGCCCAAGGACCAGGAACTGGAAAGGAAAAGAGCCAGGACTAACGCAGGCAGTGTGGCTCTAGGGCCTGCACTCCCACCCACTCCACGGAGCTCAGGAACTCAGGAGCCTGCCAACATCATCTTGGGACCTACCTGGATACGTTGCTGATGTTGATGGATCGAATGGGTACCCACACGTTCTGGATGCAATAAAGCATAACTTTACCCACTCTCCATTTCTACCAGTCCTTAACAAGTAAGCTTCACAGGAAAAGGGAAGAAAAGGAAAAAATATCCCAGAAAGAGACCATCCCCAAGGTAAACATACAGGACAACAAAACCCCACGTTTCCCGGGATGCGGTAAACTTCTAAAAGTCCTTCAGTCAGTACTTAGGGAATAGTATTCTCTTCAACATAAATACCCCGGAAAGGGAGATACTACTATTACCTGACAAATCATCTGGTTAGTAGCTAGATTTACCTTGGATAAATAGATTGTTGCAGTTTTGAATGTCTAGTTGCCAAATGAGGTTTGGGACTGTGAACCACAGTATACTGTGCTATGCTAAGTACACTAGAATTGCGCTGCATTCACAGCCAACCTAGCTTAAAGTGGAGAGGTAAAAGACAGTGCATTTTAGGCCAATTTGCAATCACCTTCTCAGCACTGTCTTGATCCTTTTCACGGTGAGAGGCAGCTATGGTAAACCATTTATAGGTTCTATTATAAGACTGAGAAACGGTCAACTTCAAAAGTAGTTTATCTCCAATTAAATGAAACAACGCTGAAAGGAACACAGGAGAGCATCAAGTCTGGTCTCTTAATGCTAGAGTTGGGAAGAGAGGACAAGGGACATGCACAGGGCCTTCCAACCCAAGGGCCAAGCTGAGATTCAGCCCAGAAGCCCCTTTCCCGCTACGCTGAGCTGCCTAGCATGAAGAAGGCTTTGTGTCTGGATTTGTGGTTCACAAGAAGCAGGTGACTTGTGAAGAAATTAAAAATAATACAGAGCCAACTGAGAAAATCTGTACCACCTATTTTTGAAGATTTATGAACAATAAAATGATTAGCTGGTGAAAAGAACGAAGGAATACATTATATGATTCTACCTCATCCATGCATATTCTACAAGACCATTTTGTGCAGCATAAAAACACTTGCATACACACTAAAGTGAATGACAACCTTATATTTCTGTCCCCTTAAAAGACCAAATATGATCTTGATCATAAGAGAATGAACTGGGAACATGGCATCTATTACAGTCTCTGCCATTAACTTCATAAGTGCACTTGTACCTCATCCCAGGTAAACCCCTTTGTACTCTCAGATGAAAAATATAAGTCATTAGAGATTCAGACAACGATACCTGAAAATTACCTCAAGCCTCAAATGGAAGGCACTGGATGAGTAAAAACGAATCATCATCAGCAAAGTCTTCCTCATATTTATAACTTAACCTCCCATACACATATCTATGGGGTGACAATAAGATGTTTTATAAGTCACTCAATCTCGAGGGTGCTGGTATATACACCACGGAACCTATAGTGACTATATTGTTAAATAAGTCATCAGATGGGGAAAAATACTGGGCTGGAAGCCAGACTAAAGCATTATTTATTAAGTTTTCTTCAAAATAACTAACAATTCTTACTTTTCTATAGCTGGTGTTCCGTGAAACTGAGCCTTGTATTTTCTGGATTACAATTTGTGGTTTCGTCCCTGATTAAGGAGTTGGCATTAAATTATAAAAGTATAACCAATAGTATCAATAAAGGAAACATACAGCATCCATCAACCTTAAGATGAGTAAGATAATACTCCCTGTCCAGTAAAATCATCACAACTATTTTGTGAATGTTGATAAAGAAGGAAACCTAGACTACCATAAAGCATAAAATCAACCTGTAACCTACATTCATCTGACCTAGCTTGAGGTGTAATCACCTTACTCCAATTGGATTAACTACTTTAGTGGACACATATAATTCAGAAGGCTTGTACAGGGGACTGATTTGAGTGACTCATCTCTCCTTAAAAATTATGTGAAATAATTTAAATCTATACCTCTTACTTTTCTTTCAGAGAAGGAGTCTCTGCAACAGACGACACAACCAGATGTGTCACATTGACCTGTACCTTATTAAAGTGTTCAAGGCCTGTTTCCAGGGGTGATGATGATGCTTGTTCTTGAACTGAAAATGATTTTGAAAAGTAAAGACTCACACAGTAGATCTCTCCTTCTTCTCTGTGTGGGTTGAATTGTGTCCCACAAAGAGACATGCCTCAGTCCTACCCCGAGGCCCTGTAACGGTGACCTTCTACAGGGGATGAGGTCAGACTGCAGGGGTGTGCCTTCCAGATCTGCGCAGTCCCTACCTGCCCAGCCCCCCCGGTGTTCTTGCACTCATTCTACCTCATTCATGTCCATTTTCTGCCTGGTCTCTGTGGTCTAACCCTCCCATTTTACAGATAACACTTAGAGAGTCTATGTGGTTTGATCAAGGTCACAGAAATAGGCACAGTGTGAGGATCGGGCGTAGGAGCCAAGGCTTCTGGGGTTTGAGGTCAGTGTGATAACATCAGCTTCCCGGGCTCTTTGGAATCTAACAAAGACCTACAAATACCCAGAGCTTTCAATCCACTATTCCTTTACAGCCCTCACGACTTCTTACCCTACATTACGTTACTTCTGTGTGCTCAATTGGCCCTATATCCATTCATTCACTCAGGATTTATTGAATACTTGACTCTGCCAGACATTGTGTTGGACCTTGGGGATACAGCAACGAGCACAAATTTACACTCTGGTGGGGAAGACAGACAAGGCTTAGCTCCTCCACTATCCTACAAGCCTTTAAGGGCAGGACTCAATCCGATTTACTTTTGAGCTAACACCCAACACAATAGTATAAACATGTAAGTGTCCAATAAAACATAGAATACACTTTTTTAAAAAAGGTGAAATCATACTGGAGTAGGGTGGGTCTTAATATGAACAGTCCAATATGACTGGTGTCTTTATAAGAAGAGGAGAGAGACACAAGAGAAGGCCTTGTGACAAGGGAGGCAGAGGCCAGAGTGATGCCTCTACAAGCCAAGGAACACCAAGGATTGGCAGCAACTTTCAGAGGCTGGAAGAGGCAAGGAAAGATTCTCTCCTGGAGAGATCCAGGAGAGCACAGCCCTGCTGACACATTCATTCCAGACTTCTGGCCTCCAGAACTGTGAGAGAATACATTTCTGTTGTTTTAAGCCATCAAGTTTGTGCTGTGTTGTCACAGCAGCTCTTGGATACTAACACACTCTCTGGCATTCTCATATCAACCCTGTTTATTCTACGCTGACAGGCCCCAGGGGCCAAGAAACGCTATCAGTCACTCTTTTAGACTCAGAGCATCTGATCTACAGTTAACAGAGTGCTTCATATGTGGACTTGGAGAATGGGGAGCACAGGCAGCATCTTCAGAATGATCTAGTCCAAGAGTCCCAGCTCGGGTAGGACTATTTTTAGCACTGTCGGTATCTCCTCTTTCATCCTGCTTGAGCGCATTCAGTGTTGGGGTGAGAAAGCATGTCTCCAACAAGAGGAAGTAAGGTGGAAAGTTCTTGTAATTAATTGAAGATACTCCTTCTCTGGAACATCTACCAACTCTTGACGGTACTCGTAATAGATCTTTGTCCTCAGGACCCCTTCCACGTGGTAGTGAATATTGGAAGCCACTTGTCCTATTTCCCTGTGTCTTTTCTTTTTCAGTATAAATGTTTTTATTCTTCAACGCCCACTCCAAGGACATGACACTTGAGCTTTCACACTCCTAGGAAACATATTCCTTCTATTTTTCCTCTTAGACACAGGAAACAAAGAACTCCGACCTCTTCAGACCGCGCGCCCCCCCCCACTAATGTTTTAGGCATCACGTTTTTATTCATGCAGTCTCATCTAGCACTGGCTGTATTTGTTTGTTTGTTTATTAGCAGTTGTTTTATTCTTAATTTAAAAAAAAACATAAAAACAATCACCAAATCATTTTGCCAGATTTTTAAAAGAACACAGCAGGAAGCTACCAAACAAACAAACACAGGTGACACGGACTGGATTAAGGGTGTTAATTAGGAGAACAGAATGCAAGGAAAAATTATATGGAAAGTGGAGGAAGGGGGAGACTGCCCATGGAAGCCTGGACTGCTGTTTTCCTAAGAGGAGAATAAACCCAGTTATGCTCCAAGTGTACTGAAGTTGTGCTCACATCTCCTTAATGATTCAGAGGGCATTTCAGGACCTGAGGTGAGTCGTGTTCATCTTTATGAATATTTATTTTCGCTGTGTCACAGTGCGCTGCCTGCAGACGCTGCGTTGAGAGGCGTTTGTGGGTTTGATTATGCTGAGCGGCTGGGACTGCGTGCTAACAGAGACTGCTGATTAACAGAAGGCTCCATCAGTAAGTGTTCACTGCAACGTTTTCTCGTTTTTTTATATATGTATATAATTCTTTTCTAAATTAACATTCCTGGAGAGGACATGTTAAATTCTATCCAGAAAAAAAGTAAACAAAATTAGTAATGGATAAGACCTTCAGTTATTGGATCCTCCTCTTGGTAAAGGGAATATTGAATCAAAGGGAAAAATGTCATGCGAGTGATACACGATTTCTCCTCCAGGCCAACTGTGCATGAACCTGAATGGCCAGCCCCTACCTGGGTTTGGGCTAGAACAGCGCCTCTTGAACCTCACTGTTTGTATGAATCACCTGGGGATCTTGTTAAAAAGAGTCCCCATCAGTGGGTCTGCAGTGGGGCCTAGGATTCTGCATTTCTCACAAGCTCCCAAGTTATGCTCGTAGGGCTTATCTTTGGGTCAGACATTGGAGTGACAAGGGGCTGGAACAGGCTGCTTCTGGAACTTCCTACAGCTAGCTTCTCTGGCTCCCACCACCGACCCCGAAAGCTCAGGGGGAACTTTGCTCATAACTGAAGCATCATGTTATGAGCCCTTCCCTTGGAGAGACGCTCTCACTGGGGTGTTTTAACACTAAGACGTGAAGACTAGAGTTTGTGCCTCAAGACATTTCCCCTCCAGGGTCTTCCTAAAACAGTAGACCTTCAAATAGGACTCTTAGCCATGGATTAAAAAAATAACTTTCCTATTGCAGAATCTCAGCCTCTAATGTCAACATCTAAAATTATCTTTTCCTACTCCTTTTATGCATATATATATATATATATTTTTTTTTTTACCAAATTTCATTTAGTAGTAATGGGATTTTGACATACACTTACTGCAAAACATAGGGTTTTTCTTTCTAAATTATGGTCAAAACTAACTTTTGTTTCCTGAAGAGAAGATAAGGTAATCTGAAAATGCCAAATAAAATGGATCTCTTTCAAAAATCATTACAACTAGCAATTGTGTGCTGACAGTTATTATAAAAGTAGATTAGGCATTCCACCTACAATTGTATTTATATTGTTAATTTGTATGGACAATCTGTTTTGATTAGAAAGATGTAAAATCCTAGGTGAATTTTAAATTAGTTAAATTTTAAATAAGAGGTTTTCATAAAGAACACATTAAATATTTAAACCAATAAGAAACAGTTCTGTTTGGGTTTAGTTGAGTGATCATTTTGATGTTTTGATTTGTTTTAATTCAATCACTCTAAAAATATAGATTCAGCTTTATTTGAAATAGATTTCAGTGTGTGTTGTATGAAGAAATTATATACTCAAGTTATAATTTATTTTAGTTTAATTCATTTTTATGTTCAGCAAGTATGATTCATTTCAACTATTTTTGGTTTGATTCCATATTACATAGGTTATACAATAATCATCTTGAAAAGGTTCACTTTCATTTCAAAATATCTTCAATTCACAATACTTTTAGAACTCATAACCCGATATCTCAGATACACACACATACAGACATAGACACACACACAGGCGTGCACAAAACGCCCTGTGGCTGCCATGCTTGGTGATGCTCTGCCCTCTTCTGGCAGCTCATGAGATCTCCCTTTGTTGATTTTAAACTTACCTCCAGTTAAGTGTTTTTTCCTCTCGCAGAACTGTAGTTCAAAATACTTTATGAAGCAACTGGACAGATCGTTAAGAGTTGTCTTGGCATGTCCAAAGGCTTCTAAAATGCACATGACCTGTAGTAAAAGAGAAACATTTATTGAACTACTTATGTTTTTCCATGGAATTGGAGAGTAATAGCAGAGATAGAGGGAATATGCCATCATCTAAGAGGTTCTCTATGGATCATATAACACCATGTTGGATTTTTGAGGTCACTCTTTCCTCAACCGCAAATGACTAGCATCCTCTGTCCCAAACTGCAGCTAATGTTAATAAGATCATGATGGACAGAGACTTCACTTCACTCACTTTGCCTTCCTCTCAGTGTAAGTGGAGGAGGACATTCTCCACACACATACACACACACACACACACACGCAACTCAACACATGTTATTTGAACTTTTAAACTTGAAAAGAACAGTAGAAACGTTTTTGTGGCTTTGGAGGGGAGGAATTAGACTTAATATAAGCAATAGTCAGAATTTCTTTTAAAAATAATAAATGCACTTAAACATTGGCTTATCACCTCCTCTTGAAGCCCTATTTTCTTGCCACACGTACTCCTCTACCCTGAGCCGCAACCGTCCCTCTGCCCTGTTAGTGCTCCATGCCACCCATTCTCTCCCACAGAAACGGGAGTAAGGATAGACGAAGCCGTTTTATCCAGTGTGTCTTGTTTCCGTGTGCTCGCTTTCACAAGTGGGGAGTTTGCCGCTTAAAATGCCCTTCATAAATCTCCTCAGATCAAACTGGCGTCTGAAATTCTTTCTTGACATGTTTCCTTAAACACTGACTATAGAACAAACACCATTTCTTCTCACAATTGATTGTGTCTGAGATAATGATAATGACCAAGCAATTCTCCAAAAAGTATGAGAATCTAGAAGGTTCGAAGGTGTTTTTCTATCTTTCAAGATATGAATGTTAAGTGCACTTCCTGCATCTGCCACAAGAGGGAGCACAATATTTGATACACTGAGTTGTTCCTTATAATCTGGTGACAGTATTTTTTGAGAATTTTATTCTAAATTTAAAAACAAAATACTTTGCTCCTACCTTTCAATTTTCTGGGGACTGCTAGATTAAAACATTCAATTAACCTGGAAGTAGTTTATATTTCGAAAGATTATAAAACAGCACTTTGATTCTAATCACAAATCAAAAATGTTAAAAGTTGTGGTAATAGTGAAATATATTAAAACGTTGGTTTTTTGAAGTTCATACTTCTGAATCTTTACAGAAATCCTATGCTTTAGGTCTTTTTATAATATCCTAATTTTAAAGATCATAACAGTGAATTGATAGTGATGGCAGAAATGTTTTGTGAAAAATAATATGAAACAGTATTTATGAAGGTCCTATTTTTTCCTTCTTTTCCAATAATTTAATATTAAATATTAAATAAATATATAGTGAAATTAATAGTGTAATTAGATCACATTTTAAACAATCATAATACTATATTAAACAATTGTTTAAAAATTCATAAAAAGAATTGCAATGAATTTTTTAAAATATTTTGGCTTCTAGTTATTTTGGTGCTGTATCTGATAATACATTGTTTTTTTATTATTATAGAAAAGGGACATAAACAATAATTGATGACATGTGTCCAAAGAAGAGGTAAAGAGGAATGCAGGTGCTTTGGACTGAGAAGTGGCTGCCCCAGGTCCAAGCTCTGTTCATGACAAATTATATAACATTGAGCAGGTTTCATGAACTCCCCAAACCTCATCTTCTTTATTCTGACACAGGATCAACTCCCTCAGCAGTTACCAGTGTCAGATGTAAGAGGTTCTCAGATTGGTGCCTGCACATAGAAAGCAGTCAGTTAACAACACAGATTAATTTTATGTTTGTTAATAACAACAGAAAACATTTATATTGTGCTTACTATGGGCCAGGTACTATTCTAAAGTTTTATATATATAAATATATTTATTTATAAATTAGATATAATTGTTATATACGTATGTGTATGTGTTTATACATATATTTCTTTTAATCCTCACAACTAGTGTCTCCATTTTACAGAAAAGGAAATTGAGAGATCATGTAACTTTCCCAAGGTTCAGAGCTTGTAAATAGTGGAGCTGGGATGTGAACCCCAGCACCCTCTCTGCAGAGCTGGTGTGTCTCATCACTGCAGTACAGGGCTTTTACTGCTAGAAAAACAGTCAAGACATATAAGGTATAAAACTAAAACCATCGAGCAAAATATACTCACATGGCATTCTGTCACTGCGCACTGCTGGCCCATAATTTAAGACTAACGTACTGATGACAGTGAAATAACAGTGGCTTCTATCTTCAATTAGCCACTTGACTAATAGGTGGCACTCAACAGATGTGTTAAGAGAAATATCGAGAAAATGCAAAACTGGTATGATTCCACAGTTCACCTTGACTTTGAAAAAAATAATGAGAATGTGGTGCAGTAAAAAAACTTTACATAAATGTACAGGCAAAAGATGTAAGTATATATTTCCTCAGTACGTACTGATTCAAATTTTATTGACACGATTTTTTTCTATGTCCGTCATATGGTGTTTTTTCTAAAAAAATTTAATAGTTATCCTGCTAAATTGCTAAAAGTTATGTGCAATTATCATAGTAGTAGTTAACCTTTTGTATTTTTTAATAGTAAAAACCTGTGGCCTCTTCAATAAGAACTAACAGCTTAATCAAGCTGACCACATTACTCTGCTCTGTGAAAGCAGTTGCTCAATAAATGTTTATTTCAGTAATTTGAATGGAACTGAATGTTTCTTAAAGTTGAAACTCATCTGGGCCAGAATTAGTAAAAAGTCCCAGGCAGCTTTTTTTTTTTTTTTTTTTCCCAAAACATGACTTTTCTGTTCCAATAAACCTATTGCCATGGAAAATCCCCTGCTCCCACAGTGTGAAATCCAAATACAGGGATTAGAAACAACGGCCTTCGTAACTGACCTTAGCTGCTCTGAAATTGCACAGGGAACAAAAGCAACATTTATGGTGACAGGATTCAAACCATCTGCCCCTCATGGAAAGCACATCCGAAGCCCACAGCAAAGGCAGAGTGTAACCCATGCAGACCTTTAAGATGGGACAACTGAGTGAAAGACTAAAATTCTGAAGCATCACGGCTGTGCTTCCCTTAAGACTATGTGTATCACCTGCATAAAATCACCAGAAATCATCTCTGGAGCTGAGCGCTGGGCTCTCCCTCACCTTCCAGAAGCCAGCTACACGTCCTTCTCTTCCCCTCTGCACCCCGTCCTGGAGAGAGAGTACCGCTCACCACGGCAGCACGGAGCTTATAAACGGCCAACTTGCTCCCAAACCCCTTCATTTTGGTCTTTTGCTCCTCACGCTCCAGATTATAATCTTTAATCTATAAATCTTCAATTACGCCATCAATGTAAACCACAAGGAAAGTGCGCTCTACTCCTCAGCCTCTGCACAATTCTCACGATTGGCCATCCCAATACGTCCTTCCTCTTATGTCTCCACCCTTCGTTCACTATTTATTCTTTGGTAACTGCTGATCAGAGTAACTGATCAACGACTGTTCTTCTCTCACACTATACTAGGGTCCAGGGCAAAATTGTCTGGTCTAGCCTCATCTAGCATCTCCCGATGGGAGATCCCTGTGTGTGTATGTCGGTTGGGCACATGCCCCATGAGGCAGCATCCTGCACTGTGTCTGCCAGTGTGAGGTCTCACTGTCTAGTCCGGCTGAACCAGCACTCTAATTCAGCTCACTGGCTTCTCTCCTTTCACGGCGGCCACCTAACAGAGGTTCTTTTCATCTCATTGTGCACTGAACTTCAAGCCTTCTACTAAACAGCTCCATATACCAAGGATGCTCTTTTCTACTCATCTCCTTAATTAGATTTTTCTTTCATGCAGGAAATACTGGCTTGTCTCTTAAATGTACATAATTTCACCGAACCTCTGTGATGTTATAAAGATTTACAGTCTATTCATAAATTTATCCAATGACTGTATTTAATTCTCACACATACACTTGGACTCTGTGCAAAAACTGTGGCTGGGCAATTTTCAAGAACATCTTGGACACTGAATGATCTTCATGTGGATGATAATTTAAAGGGAAACCAAAAAAAGTTTGGTTTGTGAAGTTGAAGCCATCCCCAAACCTGGGCAGTATTACTTCATGAGATTAGAAATCTCTTATTTATGACATCCTTAATTTGAGAAATGAGTAAAACAAATGAATTAGAAGTAGTTTTGCTTGACATTTGCATTGATGTTATAATATTGATTCCCAAATGCTAATTGATTTGGAAGAGTTAAATCTATCTTATCCAAAGAAATACAGCTAAGAATGTATTTGCTTAAGCTAAAATGCATTACATAAAGTAATCTGGAATGCATTTTAGAAATTACACAGCCTGCTCTTTCTCAAAGGATCATTTTAATAAGCGATTGTTTTAGTCTATAATTTACAGCGGGGACCACTGTTCTTTATCATTACAGTTAAGCCAATAGATCCTGCTATTCTATTATATAACCTGAGTCTATTTTATAACCGTATTGTTTTATAAATTCTCTAATCCTTAAGTGTCAGTAGTCAGTGTATTACAATATCTGAACAAAGAAGTTAGTTTATGCTATTCTTCCCAAGTTGACCCGAAATGTTAAAGTATTTTGAGCTGTGCTATAGAATTATGCAGGTGCTTGATACATAGTGTGAGCTCAATAAATGGTTAAGAGTTAAAGTCATTAATGAACATATATGATACCACAGATACATTGCAGAATTGATTGATTATGCATTCTTCATAGAGAGAAAAATCTCCATTATCAGGCATAAGCTTGGGAATCCATAAGAGCAGATTTACTTTTTTAAGGGCTTCTTACTCAGAAGTAGAAAATGTTTGTATAACAATCTATACATTAAATATAAGTTCCTCTCATTCTAAATGAGGAATCTGATACTAAAATTTCCAGAATATTCTCATGTAAACACCACCATGGCAGAAGTAACTCTGCCCTGTGGCTATGAGATGAAGAGGGCAGGTGACACAAAACCAAACACAAACAGCACAACAGACATCATGCAACAGGTTTTCAGATATTTAACGTCTGGGCTTTCAGATGGCATTGTGGTGGGGAAGGATCTAAGATAACAGCAACTATTTTTATTCCAATGCAGTCACTTTTAAATGTAAAACTGCTGAATCACATGCAGGTGTCTTTCTGCAAACGTGTTTGCAGTGAGGCCTGTATGGGGGAGGTTCCGGAGGGGCAAGCTGTGCAAATTTGAGACTGCATTGTTTTATTTGCAATACCTCACTTTGAAATATGTGTCAAGACAGAATGTGTACGGGTACAACATGACCTATGATATGTACGACGCATTTTTTTGGTCAAGGAAATGATATACATATATGGACGACATTTTCTTGAGTGTTATACAAGAGCATGTTGATTTATTGTTATCAAAACTTATATTCTTCTTGTGTGTGTGTGAGGAATTGAACATAATTTTTGATATATAAGTTTAATGATTTCTTGGCCTAAGAGATAATTATTAAAAATTTTGAACAGATACATTTTCCCCAATTTCCACCAAAAAAATAAATGATGATTATTTAAAAAAAAAAAAATGAGAGAGAAGGAGAAAATTCCCACTGTGTAACTAAAGGCAGGTAAGACAGATTCAAGAAAACAACAATTTTGGTTCTATAAATCACACACACACACAACACAAAATTTACAGGGTTCTGATTACATACAAATGGTTTATCCACATTAAATTTATTTGATAACATCAGAGTCAGTTAATTTAGGTTTTGCATAAATAAATATTTCCTAGATGTGCTAAAATACTGATAAAGTTTTTTCCTGTAGTCATTCATGCATTTACCACCTAGAAATTGAGCCCCTACCATGTGGCAGGCACAAAGCAGTATCTCTGAACTCAGGGCAGCCACTTAATAGATATCGTTGAATGAACAAGACCTCATGGCCTAGTTTGGAAGGGATACATGTTCAAAGGTGGCTTCAGCAAGAATAAGAGAACAAGGAAGCAATTCTATAAGGCTGGAGAAGAAAACAATACCATCCTGAAGAATGTTGGGCCATGCTGACTTACTGAACTTGATCCAAAGGGAAAGAGAGTCATGCAATGGTTTAGAGCAAGGGAGTTATGACACAACCTGCTAGTAGTTCATCAAAATCAACGGTTGAAGCTGAGCACGCAGCTGCCTAGGTAGAGATAAGTTCTAACTGCACAGCTAAGTGGCTGAGTCCAAGCCTGTCACTGCGAGCAGAAGTGATGTACCTCCTCCTTACAAGATGCGTCTCTCCCTGCTCTCAGGCTTCCTGTTCCCTTCCTCTGAGCTGCAATGCAGATGCCTCACAGTGCCCTGGGGAATGACAGAGTAATGCGATAGAAGGAACCTGGGCTCTGATTGATGCTGGGGAGCAGAGCTGCCCTGTCAACCAAGACCAGCTACATGTACATGCATCAGAAGACCCTTGAGAGTGGGGGAAGCAAGGAAACACATTAGGAGACTCTTGAAGAAAATCTGGCAACAGAAGATGATGGTCTCAACGATAGTGATGATCATGGGCCTGAAGAAAATTGGATGGATCCTAAAGAGTCAGGATTGACAGGATATTGTGACTGTGTGGGGAAAAGAGAGAGGCTGGAGCCAAAGTGAATTCCAGGTTTCTGGCTGTGGAAATGAAGAAATGATTGTGCCACTTATTGTGTTGGGCCACCTGGGAGGAGAACACTGGGAGAGGGGAAAGAGTGAATTAAACTTTGGAGATGTCTTCAAGGCGCACTGTGGGATGTCCAGGAAGGCTGTTGGACAGGTGGGTCTGCATCTTAAGAAGAGGAGGATGAGATTAGGATGGTGAGAGAGAGCATACAGATGGGACCCAATCATGGGGCCCAGTGAACACCGGCAAGAGAAGAGTGTAGGACCCCAAGTCCCCTAAAGTAACAGGGCATATATAAAAGTCTCATTTTGTCTCAAGCTTAGAACAATCATCAGGAACTCCTATTACCCTAGAGTGATTTACTAAAAATGCTGAAATGTGGAGGCTCAGCTCTCCACACAGCTGAGAGACTCCCAGAGCAGCACACTTTTGAGTTCTGACCATTTTCTTGATTGGTTATTGATTGTCTTTCTGTCTGTTCCCTGCTGCGAGGGGTTCCCTCTTGTATTTGGAGTCTTCTAGTAATCCTTGAGTTTCTTCTTCCAATCTGCTGTGACCTGGAAACAACCTGTTAAAACTTGGTGGAACTGTGTAAAAACAAGAGAATCAGTCTCTGGATAAGCACCTGTAGGTGTCTCCTTGAGTAAAATTTCTGAGTTTTATTGTATGAAAATTTTTTACTTTATCTTAGCTGCTAACAGGTCTTTTCAGTTCCTCTCTGAATCCTGGCAGTATTTTAGGAAGACGAAGTAACAGGATAAGGTGTCTCCAAGAAAAGCAAGTGCTAGGGAATATAACTTGAAATCAGGTTTGGGGTTGAAGGTTTATAACCTGCTCATCAATGTCATTAAGGTTTACTGTTATCAATTCTTTTACATACATTGAAACTTTATTATCAGCTGTCAATAATCTGCCACAAAAATTGTTTATCGGGCCAATCCCCCAAAATGTACCTACACGCCAAAGTGGCACTTTCTATGTGAACAACAAAAATATCTAACTATATTACATGTTTTCAATCCAACTGTTCTGAGCAAACATAAAAAAAGAGTATGTTCAAAATATTTTTAAACATATACAAGAAAATAAACCTTCACTAGAATAATTTTAATTTGTACCAGGCCTCAATTTTTTATTTCCCCAAATTTTTATCAACTGATGGTCAAACTTATAGTCTATTAGGATATCCCCCTTTATTTTCAAATTACATTTTTCTTGGATCAACATATTTTCCAAGCCAAACAAGAAACTTACATGTTTAAATTTGGAATCAAATATAGGCCTGCTGGAGCCAGATCTACAGGTCAGGTGCCTCATTATTTGTTTGCTGGCTTCGGACTTTCCAGATCCTCTTTCTCCACTAAAACAAAACAGAGGGAGAAAACACAAGTTTACTGTTTTGGAGAATAGTAAAAAAATTAAATACCCAAAGATAATTCTTAGACGTGAAAGTGGTGAGAAAATGATATAACTTTGAATAAATTTACGGTATCATTTAACTCTTTCATTTGATTCACTCATCCCAAATATTTAGTGTATGTATATACATATATATATATATGTATATATACGTATATATACATATATATATATATATATATATATATATATATATATATATATATACACACACACACATATATCCTATATCATGAGCCCTATGGTGTTTTAGATGCTGGGACCACAAATGAATGTGATGCAACTTCTGCCATCCTATATCTTACAGTGTAGACCCACACATGTAGGTGAATTACAGCAGGAAGGCGTTAGGCTGAAAATAAAGACACCATCCACTTGCCCTCAGCTTCATAAGTGAAAGTCGGTGAGCTGGTCCCAAGGTGACAGCCCTCTACCGTGGAGGGGCATGTGTTAGAATCACACGGCCTGGCCTTGTTAGATCTTTCTCCGCCTTCCAGGAAAGACACTGCATCTTCCTTGGAAAAGTCATTACCTCTTTCTGAGCTTTCCTTCTCTTTTCTCCGAAATAAACATAAAGCATGCAGCTGCTAAAACCAAGTTGGTAGGATGGTCAGATGTGACTAGGCGAATAGAGTGCCTGGCATGCAGCAGATCCCAAGATGGCCTGTTTCCTCTGGAGGCTGCTGGCAGTTCTGACATCCTATGTTTTCCATTTTCCTTGAATCTGGAAACAAGCACTAACCAAATTTGCTATTTCTAATGAAAATACTTTTGATATTTCCCAAGCATACTTCATAACTTACCTAATTTCTATAAATAACTGTATTATATTCCTGACACTACACAAATTTTAGGGTTAACATAAAATTTCTGTACAATAATTACTATACCAAAGTGGTCTGAGATAAAATAAGGTTTCTACTGCATCCAGATGGAATACTCATAAAAACAGTCTTTATTCATCTAATAGCCAAAAAATTGAAAAAATATATAAAGCCTTTTAATAATGCTTTCTCGGGTTTCTCCCTTGAACATTTATTCTAATAAATTTGATTAAAGGGTGTTTGCCAGAAAAGAAGAAGCTGAAATTGAATTCTTTTCTTTAAGTCTCAAGTTGTTAACGAATGCTTCTCTTCTCCTCATCTGGGCTGACCGTAAACATTTAACCACATTCAGAACCACCACCAAGCAGCCTCAGGAGAGCTGGTGACAGCTACCCACACATAACAAGCAGCTCCTTTTCTGGGTTCAAAAACCTTTTCTTTTAACCTAATTTTAGAGTAGAAACAACCTAGATCTTTCATGGTGAAAATCTAATTTCTACCATTATATTTGTTGTTACAAAAATTCTATTACCCAGCAAAATAGTTTGATGTTTCATGAATCTTGTTTTTATAGAGATTTTGCTTGCATTCATGCAGGGATCGATCTTGAAAATACCATTTTCCTTTTGAAAATATCGCTTATTGTTTCAAATGAAACTTACTGCAGGCCTACCACATGCCAGAGTCTATGTGAGGCTTCAGGGGTACAGAGGTGAAAAGATACCGCTCCCTGTGCCATCTGCTGGGCATACTCTGCAGTAAACACTAAGTACATACATAATGTATAATTACAATCCCATGGGGCACAGCGCCTGCAGGTGAAGGAGCAGGTGCATCTCCTGGAGGGAACCAGGGAAGACTTCTGGATGAGGTGAGAGTTGAGCTGATTCTAGGACAAGGGGTAGCATAGATGGCAGCATTTATCCAACACTAAACACTCATCCAAGATTTCCCGAGCACCCATTGAGCAACCTGAAATGGACAGTGAGTCTAGAGTGGTGAATGAGGCTGACACAGTCTCTGCAGGTATGGAGACCCAGAGGAGTATGAGGGTACGGGGCTGACCTCGTGGTTAGGTGAGTCCCTCTCCTTTCTCCCCATCATTGTACTCACTCGATTACCAGATGTAGGCGTAGAGAAAATGATCAACTCTCTTAGCTAGCTAAAGTCACATGCATTTTAGCCATCTCATAAAATCTGAAAATGGCCACATTTCATTTAAATTTTGAGAATACAAGGAAATAAAAGAAAAAGTGGGATATGACAGGCTTGGCTCCAAAGGATATCAGGTTAAAACTAAAAATCTTAGTTCAACTTGTTCAAGAAACATTCCTTGATCTGAAAATCTAAGTCTATGATTAACATAGAAACTGACAGAGGATTTTGGGTTGTGACAATCATGGACCTAGACTCTGAAGCTTATTTGAACAGTCTTGCCTGCTGAACCTGTAAGCGACAGAGGCAGACCCTATATTGTTTATTTCACAAGTTACTTGTGTGTTCAGCATATAACATTAATTTAGGTTTGCTCAGCATACTATTAGGATAATGGATATTTGTCATACATGCTCAAACAATTAATTAAAACCATCTATCAAGGCCTTCAGGAAATTAAAAGTAAGACAGATTATGATGGACTCCAAACTCTCAGTTATAACCCAGGACAAAGGTCGGAAAATTATTAAAAACCATTCTTCAAGATGAAGCCTTGTGTGCTACTGGGGCCTAAAATTATCAGCAAAATAAGAAATAAAATTAAAATTTGGAAATAAAATTAAAATTTTTCTGGCCTAGTACTAAGTTATAGAACATCTATTCCAGGAATATTTGAGTTTTTGATCCACAATCCTAAAAATTATCCTTTGTAAATGCTAGTTATGAGACACAATAGGCACTCCATAAATGAATCTTTAAGCCATATATTTAGTTGAATCCTAAATTTACTAATTTTAATGATAAATGGAGGAAGCCATATCTTAGTCAATACAACCAAGCAGGTAGAGAAGTGACATGAAAACACCAATCCTGAAAGAAGAAAGAGAATGACTAAAATAGGCAGTCCTTGTGATCCCAGATTTGTTCTTTGATTCTGGATACCAGTACCAGGTGATACCCTCTTGAACCTTGAATGAAGAATTCTTTTTCTCAGAATAAGTGGTTGATACACGGCAACTTTAGCCTTACAAAATGTCCCAAAGGAATACTAGTTCTTTGGAATATTAACAAGTCCTAATGGAAGAATAATTCCATGAGCAAATACACATATAACTCATTGGGTTAAATAAAGATAAACAGGTTTCTTTACAGAAAGAACTTGCTAGACATTGTGAACTCTACAATAGGCAGATTCCCAAAGAATATGGATCCATTGGCTCCTCCAAGATTTGCTAAAGACCAGTGTCTTTCATAAGCCATGAGCAACAGCTGGAGTGCTCTGCTTTAGAATCAAGTGAATTCAATAAGAATTTAGATAAATCCATGGATTTGTGACTTTTATATTAGGGGAGATGGGGTGGGCTGTTGAAAGCCTCCTTAGGTTAGCAGCAGGAGGCTGGTAATGCACTGGTGTCTGGCTATTAGAGTGGTTCAGCCTCATTCAGGCTCAGAAGCTAGACTACAGGGCTCACATCCCTGACACACCATCCACTAGACCTTACGCTAACTAATCATCATTTACTAATTCATACCATTGGGCTCAAATCCCAGATTCATTATTTACTAATCATGAGATCCTGAACCAATTAGTTAACACTTCTAAAACTCAGTCACCTGATATAAATAATGGTGACAGTAATAATAACAACAATAATAATATCTGTCTTATAAGGTTGCTAAAGCAAAAAATAAGATAATACATGGAAAGCATGTAGTGGAGGGTCTGACACTTAGTAAGTTCTCAATAAATATTAGTTGATACTATTGTCAACACTATTATACATACCCCACAATCTTAGGATTAAAAAAGTGTTTCTCTCTTTTATCAAAGTCAGACCAGAAAACTCAACAGACAAAGCAGATGAAACTAGAATTGCTTGATTCAAGAATGGGAGGGGCTACCCCTCCAGTGCCTCTCTTACCCCTGGACACTTCCCAAGAAGTGTGAAAACTTGCACGCTATTTTGAAAATTAGAACACTGAAGTTTGCTACTCATCCGTCTGACCCTCCATAGAATTTGTGATCAAATCAACAATGTAAAAGTATATAAATAAATGCTTATTTAAATATTTAAATGTCCTGGGACTCGATCCAGGTTTCCATCCTCACAGTCTTTCATTTCACATTGACTTGGGTTGTGCAACGCTTTATTTACATGGTCAGTTTTCAACTAACAATACTGACGATACCTAAGGCAAAGCCATGAGTATTTACAGAAGTCTCCCTCACACTGAGGTTTGGCCTAATATAAAACATAATTCTCAATGCAGACTTCATTGTAATACCTAAATATTTCTTTACCCCTCTATTAATACATAATCATATTTCACTTCCCCTTGTGGCACACTTTTTTTTGGTGTGAAGAATTTTTGCTCCTATGTAACTCATCCTCCTGAGCATCGTAATACTTATGAGCTAAAGTCACCATTACATTTTTTTTTTTTTGTGAGGAGATCAGCCCTGTGCTAACATCTGCCAATCCTCCTCTTTTTTTGCTGAGGAAGACTGGCTCTGGGCTAACATCCGTGCCCATCTTCCCCCACTTTATATGGGATGCAGCCACAGCATGGCTTGCCAAGCGGTGTGTGGGTCCGCACCTGAGATCCGAAGCGGCGAGCCCTGGGCCGCCGCAGCAGAGCGCCCGCACTTAACCACTTGCGCCACCGGGCCGGCCCCACCATTACATTTTAATAAAAAATGACTTTGGGTGTATAACTTTGGTGACATACGAGCAAAGGTAAGTACCTAGCAGCAGGTGGGAAAACACATTTACAAGGTAAGAAGCTATATTTGGGGCAGTACCACCTCTTGGAGAACTGTGGTACAACTTCACTAATATGGGGTGCCTTTCTTTCCCTGTGTTTTCTGTTTGAAAGCAAAAGCACTCTGGTTCTAAGTTGTAAATCTTCAAAATGAATTGAGTTTCAGGTTAAGTGTGTCGATATTGATCCAGCCACACCTGGGGCTATTTCTAATAACAAAGATGTTTCTCCTTTGTAAGGAATCAAACGTACTTATTGCAAAGACATCCTGGACTGCAAACTGCTGAGGAAGTAAATAAACGTAAACCGTAAGGAAGGAGGACAAAGTTAACGCCAAGCCCCAGGGCAAACCTGAGCATCTGCGCTGGGGTGAGGGGTGGTTCACCTGAGAATGAAGCACTGGGGCCGCTGCTCCTGGAAAAGCTGGTGAAAGGCTCTCTCCGCGCAGGAGAAGATGTGAGGGGGCAGAGAGGAACAGGGCTGCCCCGTGCTGCTGAGGTACAGCTGGGAGACCTGCAGGACAGCGCAGCAGAAAGACAGAAATCTCTGTGAAAAGGCTTCAGGATCCTTTACCTCATGCTGCAGTTGACTTATTTCCAATACACAGAAGTGAAGAAATCTCTAATTTTGAATCTCATTTATAACTACAAAACATTTGCAACATTATGCCTTTCTCATCACATTTTAAGCATTCATAATGACAAAACAGCAGCATACATGTGATCCTTTGTTACTTGGTTCACAGGCTTTAACTTATTCTCCTGGCTTTAAGAAGAGCAACTTACAAAAATCCAGTTTAATAGATATCCATGAAGTAAACTAAAACTGTGGTAATTTACATCAAATACAATTTCTCTCAGCAACATTTAATTCCAGTAACATAATATAGCAAGGATTTTTAATTTGAATACAAGGCAGTTGCAGCTAAAATGTATGTGAATTTACAAATTTCTCAGAAAAACAAAATTTAATTAACCTGATTTTAGTGACACAGTGATTTATGATGATTGCCATGGTGATTCAGTGCCCGTATTTTTAGTCCTTTTGAGATTCTAGTGAATTCCATTACATTAGAATAAAAACTAAACGATAGGAAGACTTCTGAGTCTTGAAGAAATATCAGACAAACTTAATTTTTATTTTACAAAATAACTGGCCTGTATCTTCCAAGATGCTCCACATTGAAGATTAAGGACCTGGTGGTTCAATGCACCGTGTGACGGTGGCCTGGATCTTTGGCTAACTGGGCATTACTGGGATAGTAGGAAAGAACTGAAGGAGGCCTCTTGATTACACGAGAGCAGTGCATCAGTGGTAATTTCCTGATTTTGATGGTTGTATGGAGGTTACACAGGAGAATGCCTTTGTTTGTAGGAAACACACAACCCACATATTTCAAGGTTGATGGGACAACACGCCTGCAAGTTATTTGAAAATGGTTGAGGAAAAAAGTCGTTTGTACTATTTATCTGCAAATTTTCCATGAGTTTGCAGTTATTTAAAATCATAAGGGCAAGAATTTTTATAAGTAGAATAAATGATCTACAGCAACAATAAATAGTTGGATGAATTTCAGACATAACGTTGAGTGGAATCTATCAGATACATAAGGGAACATACTGTAAGATTCCGTCTACATAACCGCTGCGCACGCTCTGCTTTAGTGGCCTGGGGTTCTCAGGTTCGGATCCCCGGTGCGCACAAACGCACCGCTTGTCAAGCCATGCCGTGGCAGCGTCCCATATAAAGTAGAGGAAGATGGGCACAGATGTTAGCCCAGGGCCAATCTTCCTCAGCAAAAAAAGACGAGGATTGGCATTGGATGTTAGCTTAGGGCTAATCTTCCTCACACAAAAAAATAAATAAATAAAAGAAATAAAAGTCAAGCAAAGACAGAGGTGAACAGGCTGTGCGTCTAATCAATACATTACCAGTATTTTATAAATGACTCTTACAAATCAATAAGACCAACTGGAAATGAAATAGAAAATTGGCTGAAGAATATAAATGGAAAAGAATGGCCAATAAATATGAGAAAAGATGCAGAAACTCTCTAGTAACTAGAAAAATGCCATATATACTTGAAATTTTTGTATTTTTAATTATTCCAAAATTAAAAACAAATATTAAAAATAATTAATGATAGTGATGTATACATTATAATTCATAAACCAACTAAGAGTTTTAGCCCAGCTTTTTTCTCTTGCAGGACAAATATCTGGTTTTTTTTAAACTTGGTACTAAGACTATTTCACTTCTTCCGAAGTCCAACATGGACCTAATATAACTTTGACACAATGCTTTTAAACTCAACCTACTTTGTCAAATCCTGCTGAGGATTTCATTAGATGTTATAAACAAAGAGAGACAAGAGACCCAGGAGTGTAGATGGGTCCTATTCTGTTTCAAACCTGTTTGGGGTTACATATTCTCTTTAGGCTAATTTTTACTAGAGATTAGATGTGGCAATGGATCTTAAGTGCCTAAATAAAGTTTTTTCATGATGATCAAACTAATAACCTTTCTCAGCTTCCCTTTCTTGTAAATCTCCTTTTCATGTGCTATTAGAGTTTATATTATAGAATATTCTATTGCTACCACTTGGTAATACTTTGCTTGATGCTGACTCTATGCTGTATAAGTAATGTAAATGTGAAATAATAATATTAATAATGTATTTTCTATTTAATTATTTCTATATAACCTTGAAGAGTTTCACTCACGCAGTTCTAGTTTTATGAGTGACTGACAAGCTATCTGACTTTATATTGCTTATCATTATTATTATCAATATTATTGCACATTGTTATTTGGCCCAGCAAATACTGTCAGGGTCAGCCACTTTCCTTCCCACATGCCTTCTCTCCACTTCACCTATTCTATCCTCATCTGCATCATTTGGGAACAGGAGGATTCTGGTCTGTGAGAATTTTAAGTGCTCTGTTTTAGCTCATAATGAGATGGCATCTCATCAGCCTCATTTGGGGTTCTCTTTGCTGGACTCTGGTTCCATTGGATAAGGTCCTTCTCTATGGATCATTTCCCTCACTTTTTCCACTGTGCATGATGCCTCTAAATAAACTGCCAAGAGATTACAGGATTCTGCTGCATTCTGATTTCTGAAGCCAACCATGCAGTTCCATACCTTATGAGAGGGCCATTCACAAGGCCCCAGTGTCAGGATCCTGGTAACCTGTGGAACCCCCCTGATGCCAAGGGCTTGACTTGGCATAGATGGTATGTTGGTTTCACACTAAAGTATAAGTCACTCTACTTGCCTGACTAGATTTTCTACTCATTATTTATATACCTGTATATAGGTGACATATTCTGAAAAAAAATGTGCTCGTTTTTGCACAGGATCAAATATAATTTAAAAAATATGTGCCTCTGGGCTCAGCATTTGTGTCACTGAGAGTAGTCTGTCCTGCATTTGCTCTGGAGTTATATGACCTGGATTTAAATTTGTCTCTGCCAATCATGGAAGGCTTTGAAAAACGTATTTAATCTCCTTTAGTCTCAGTTTATCCATCTGAAAAGTGGAAATAATAATTCTTAGAGGGTTGCCTTTTGAGCTAAATGTGATAAGTAAATCATATTTATGTGTACTGCCCTTTGTAGCAGGCCTGCCATGTAATAAAGCCTAAAGAATGCTAGCTACCGTCTTCCTTCCCAGCTCTACTCTTCCATAGTTAATAAGCCCTGCTCAGCCACTCTAGCTGCTTGTCAAACTCGAACATGCCTGGCAATGGGAATATTAGGAGACCAACAGCAAGTGGAAACTGAAATTAAACACAGCCCTAAGCCTGGCATATTACACAGTAGACGCCATATTACACAGCGGGAGAGCTTAATCTCACTGCCAATTAGAGGCTGAAAGGAGAATGAGTACTGATCAGCTTTGTATCATGTGTACTCGAAAATACAATCTTGAGAAATTATCTCCAGGTATTTTATCCTGAATGGTGTCACTATTTTGCACATCGAGATTTCAAGATGATGCATCTTCGGTTTGTAAACTCCACAGTAGAGGTAACAGTAAGAAAGATCTGAGAAAGGTCTCGATATTGATGTGTGAGGGGCCAATGAATATTTACTGCTGAAGTGTTTACTCCCATGACATTGATTTGTTCACTGGTTTCCACAGTGATATAAACATCCAAGATGTTCATCCTTTCTGATCACTTCTTCACCAATACATTAGACCTGGTTCTGGCGGCCGCCATCTTCCCTGTCATTGCTGTCTCCCCACCCCCTCATCTCCCTCTCCCCCTCCTTCTCCTGTTATCATCTCCTTTGCTTTCTACTCTTTTTCTACCTCATTCTTAAACATGGTGCAAATCCAAGAAATCTTACAAAATGAAATATCTATGTGAATTATTCCTAATCTTGCACCCAATATAGTATCTCAACATTATTTCAATTTAACCTCCAAAAACTTCATATGTTCACCTGAACCTGGTTTTTCCTCATGAATTTCTTTTTTTTTCATTTTCTTTTTTGTTATAGACATCCTTACTCTCCCAGACTCGCAAATTCAAAACCTGTGTCTTCAGCAGACCTTCTCCTCTTATTCATTCCTCAAATAAAATTACTCTGTGGATATTTCTTATTGTCTTTTCACAGACTCACTCAACTTCTCTTTCTGCCCACTCCTAGAGCCCCCATATTAGGCCCTGATAACGTTGCTCTTGGATTAATTTAGTTTATACCTATTTAGTCTTCTTGCCTAAATGTCTCTTTTTCTCAAACTGATGGTAACAGACTAATAAACACTATTTGTATCAGACTTGTTTTTTTATTCCCAATGTTTCTTTATTTTCTACAAATAAAACCCAAACTCTCTAACTTAGCTTTATAATCTAGGCCTAAACCAGATTTTACTTATTCAACTTTTTGAACTTCTCGCTGTTATCAAATTACTCTGCGCATTCGTCTACATGGTCTTATATTTTTTCATCTCCATAATGTGGCTCTAGACAATTCTCCAAAATACACCTCCTCTCCCCTCACCAGAATCCTACTCATTCTTCAAGACTGAAATTCCTTTCTTAACCTGATACCTGACACTTGTCAATTAATAGTGTACCCTCTATCTTGCTATTACTGCCCTCAGCTACAAGTGAAGTCTGTGATTACTTTTTTACCATTATTTATGTTTTGTCTCTACAATGTCTATGCAGTTCTTAAGTACAAGGAGACTCCTACTTAGCATCCCTAAATATTGAATACAACATTATATTTAATCGACTCAATTAATGTTTGTTGATTTGATGAAGCATTCTTGTTTCTGATCATAAGGTTACTTTTTTCCTAAAGCCTGTTCAGAAATACCTGCCAACTTCTCTGTTTTCTCCTTCTCTACCTCTTCATGCTTAAAATGAGTGATGTTATTTGCCTTCAACATAAATGGGAGGCACAATAATGAACCCTTCCCTTTGGTTATACTTCATTTAGAACTGTCTGCCTCCTGGCCCAGTAAGTGCCACTTCTCTCAGTGACTGTTAGCATCAGATCAACACTGCTTACAGCAGCAAGCCATCTAAGGGACAGGGCTGCTTGCTGTCATGCGTTTATATTAATCTCAGAAGGAAGTTTGCCACAAAGGCTGTTCTACATCCATGATCAATGACCTGCTAGAAATAAAAAATGAATATTGTGCAAAGGCCTAATATAACACAGTTAATGGTAACAAAATAAAAGTGAGACTCAGATGGTGCAAGTGGAGTTTTCCTTTTTAACATGAAACACAGAAGTCATTCTCCCAGTCTGTACAATCTTACAGATATGATCATACTCAATGTTCTATCGTCTTCTTTTATTAAACCAATCAGGACGGTATGAAACCAAACAAAAAATTTATCATTTAAAATAATAAACATATATATAGTTATAATCAATAAACACACAAAAAGAAATGAAACTTTCTCTTGTGTGCCCCATAGGACAATAAGATTAATTGTAATGTGGTTGAGTATGCAAGTAGCTGGTTTAAAATTACACGGTACAGATATTACTACAGAGGATGCCCACTGAGTCAACCTAAAAATTAAGTCCCTGTATCTACTTAATAACTATAATTTTATGGGTTATTACTTGTAGAACAGGAAAGTAAAACTATTTGAGTCTACACAATGTATGTGAATTCCAAAAGCACTAGACACTGTTAAATTTCATTATGAAGTGTAAAAAGTGGGTAATTTTACTATAAGCTTTATATCAGTGCATATTTTACCTAAATATATTTATTTTCCTCTTACATTCTATGCCAGAGTCAGTTGGAAATGATGGATATAAAGGATGATACCTATAATTTATATGTTGCAGTCACCATTTTAAGTTTTAATGAACTGTTCTGACAAAAATCCTCAATGCTTTATATCTTATTTCTACATCAGTACAGAAATATGTCTCTTAATGTTGCTCTCCTTATCTCTACTAACGTGTATTTTCAAAAGAACTGCAAATATAACATATTATTTGAAGCCATAAAACTGCCATACTGTTGACACCCTAAAAACAAACCACAAAATAACAAGTGTTTTCCATTACAATATACAATTTAATATGACAGGTAATGCCATACTACAGCAATTTATTGTGTTAAATTTTCCCTAACATTTAAAATTTTACCTCTAGAGCCATAGAAGCATTTAAATAGTAGTTATACCTGTATATATTTTTTATTCAATTATTTAAAACTGACTTTTGCCTCACCATAAGATTCTTGTTGACTCTACAGTCAAACGCGACACTGTAATATAAGCCAGGAACAATTCATCAGAAGCTAACTTTAAATAGCATGTGTTCCCTCCCCAACCCCTGAAAGACACTTACAGAATTAAATAATAACACCACAGAATTCCAACCAAGCTTAGACATTTGAAGGTAAATGATCTTCTGACACCAATGCAATAAAAATAGATATGGCCTATTTTATCATTTAGCTATAATGCAGTAACTGGTATCAGACTATCTCACCAGGAACAACTGTAAAAGCTGGATAAAATACAAATTAAACATCTAATTGGAGGCCTCCGAAAATCACCAAAGCAGCTTGGACTGCAGGGATAGAGATCTTGGAGAATGTTCTTCCTCATAACTTCTTTCTCATCAGACATGATCACTTTGCTGAGTAAAGCTCAGAGGCCTCATAGAAAGTAAATGTAAGTGTCTACAAAGCTAAGCAGAGATTTCGGCAGTCTCACACTGCTGGGGAGACACCAGTTCAAGGTCAGGGCTCAGTAAAAAGGAAAGCCTAGATGGACATCATCCCAGCTTCTCAATTGAGACCTGTAAGGGGGAACGCCTTATGCGTAAGGACAAATAAAAAGTAAAGGGGCCTTAACTGGGTCAAGATGATCTGCCTATAATTTATGCACCCACTAGAAGAAAAAAATCAAAACTTCTTCAGAAGAAAATAACACCATCCCAGCTTCTATAATGTTTTATATAAAAGGTTTGGTATTCAATCAACATTTTCCAGGAATGTCAGTAAATACATCCATGTAATGGAAAACCAACGAACAAAAACACACATACTAGAGACAGACCCTGATATTAGTAGATATTATTATTAGATTAGATTAGAACTATTATTTTCTAGTATTAGAGTTATTAGATTGATAATAATAATTATTATTATTATGAGAGTTATCAGGCACATATTTTAAAATAAATTATTAATGTATTCAAGAAAATAGGTGGCTAGATAATGAATTTCACCAGACAATTGGAATCTCTGAGTATAAAATGGAAATTTTAATATCGAAAATATAACATAACTGATATCAACAATTTAATAGATGGTTTTATCTGCAGAGTCGAAATAGCAGAGGAGAGAATTAGTAACCTGGTCAGTCAGTATATCCAGACTGTAGATCAAAGAGAAACAAATGTAAAATATAGAAAAAAGTTAAGTTTATCTTTTTATAGTATTCATACAGCGAAGAAGAAATCACAATAGGAGAGAGAATATCTTAAATTGAACAATAAATTGTGAAATATCAAAGATGTAGCATTATGTGAAGCTGTGTTGAAAGCAAAATAAAAAGCCTCAAATACTTATTTATAAAAGAAAGGCAGAAAATCAATGATATACCTATACAACTTAAACAACTATCAAATTAAACTCAAAGAAGGTAGAAAGAAGAAAACAATAAAGATAAAAAGCAGAAATCAGTTATAGAAAATAAATATACAACAGAAAAAAATTAAAAGTCAAGATTTTTGCCTTTGAAAAGACTAATACAATTAATAAATTCCTAGAAAATTTATTTTAAAAAGTCAGAGAAGGCATAAATTACCAACATACGGAATGGAAAGAAATCACTCAAAATTATACAAAATTAAAAAAATTTCATTATGAATAATTCTATGCCAAAAACTTTTAAAGATTAAATATAATGAAGAGAATCCTTGAAAAACACAATTATTAAAAACTGACACAAAAAGAAATAAAAATCAGACCAGTCCTATATGTCAAATAATTAAAACCAAAATTTAAATATCTCATATTCCTTTTATGGGTCCAGCAAAATTTGGATAAAATAAGGTACAACAAAGAAAAACCATTTAGTTGCCTGGAATAATTTTCCAAAAGAAATTTCTCTTTTAATTTTGAGAGTCTCATAATTAAAACGGGCAAGTCATTTGGAAAAATGTATAAATGCAATATTATCCTTTCTTATTCCCACTGCTTTAACATCATAGAACTTTTCCACAAAGAGTCATCATGTTCAAATAAGGACTCTAAACCAACTGGTCTTGAATTAGTCAAGAATGCATGGAAAACATAGTCATATATATTTAATTTTAGAAGTCTGTCTAAGTGACTACAATCATAGAAGAAGCACACATTATAAGTGTAAAGGAATCTTCTGATAAAATAACTTTCTTTTTAGTGTTGCCTCAGAATAAATCAAAGCTATTATTATGCAAACTCAATTTAGAACTTTCTGAGAAGGTTGACCTTACCTACTGTTTGGTTTCTCTTCTTAATCAGTCATTTGATACAAATAGGTATGCCTGGTGAGTGCTACTCTACATTATTAAATGATATTTTAAATTTTATACTCACCATAGTGGAATAAATTGGAAGCTCTTTGAATGGGTTAACAAGCAAGAGGATATCCCCAATAAAAGTCTGTTAAAAGAAAAGGATACAAATAGTTCTTGAACCATATAAATAGCACTTTCAAAATTAAAAATCACTGTGAAAAATAGAATAAGTAAAAGTCAATTTACTATTTTGAGAATTGTTTTAAAAGCTTGTAAACAAAGAAATACAAATGTCAAATTCAAATAAAATAAAACCAATAGGCTTGTTCCATGGAACACATAAAAAGTTAAATGATTGAAATCTAAGAATTTCGCATCTTAAAGGGGTATTGTGAGAATCAGACTGAATATAAAATATAAAATTAAAACACACGGCAAAATATGCTGGAGGATGTAAATAGGGAAATGAGTTCTATGTTGCCACAGAATAATAATAAAATGCATAACTGAAAAGTTAATTAAGCACAGAGAGCAAATAAAGATACTTTTTTCAATTAAAGAAGGACCAGTAATGAGATATAAAGGTGCAAAGAACAGATGGAACACATAGATATCAAATAATAAAATGATAGATTTAAACCCAAATGCATCAGTAATTAAATCAAATGTAAAGCCAATAAATACTCTAATTAAAAGGCAAAGATTACTAACTGGATTAAAATACTAACTCTGTGCTACTTTAAAGAGAAACACTTTCACTATAAAGGCGAATAAAATTTAAAAGTTAACGGATGAAGCAAGATATACATGCAAACAATAATAGCAAAAAAGGTAGTTTAGCAATACTCAATTCATAGAAAATGTGCTTTAAGGGAAGAAGCAATACCAGTGATAAAAAGGGACATTTCACAATGATAAAATGATAAATCAATCAGGAAGATACAGCAATTCTAAATTTCTATGAGACTAAAATCTAGCATAAAACATATGAAGCAAAAACAGCTGTAAGGAGAAAAACATGAATTCATAATGATAGTGGGGAATTTTAACAATTTTTTCTTAGTAACTCATGAAATAAGCAGAAAAAATTTTGAAATAAGTAATTACCAAGTTGATCGATTTATTTATACAGAACACTGTTACAACAACTACAGAATATACATTCTTTGAAATTGAACACCGACTAGTTTCACTACCTTTAAAGGATTTTAGTTACACAGAATATATTCTCTGATCATGGTAGAATTAAAACAGAGAGGAATAATGGATACCTAGAAAATCACCAAATGTTTGGAACTTATACATCTGCAAATACCCTATGAGCCTAAAAAAGGAATCATAATGCAAATGAGAAAATATTTTGATTACAACATATTATAACTTGTGAGATGCAACTAAAGGTATACTTGGTATGAAAATTATCACCTGAAATGCATATGTTAGAAAAGAATAAAGGCCAATTGTTAATGATCTATGTATCCATTTCAAGGAGCTCATCAAAATATATCAAATTATGCAGAAAAAAATCAATATAAGAGCAAAAATTAATGGAATATAAAACAAAATCCAAAAGGTGATCCTTTGAAAAATCTAATAAGATAGATCATAACCTAAAAAGACTGACTGAGGAAACGAGAGGAAATGCACACACTACCAATATCAGAAATACGACATGTATATAGGGAGATCCTATATACATGAAAACAGATGAAGAGGATATAAGGAATCATATTTTAACCACTAAGTTTGGATATTTAGATAGGTGGACAACAATCCACCATCTCACCAAAATGAACACAATAAGAAACAGAAAAGCTAACTAGTTTTTTCTCTGTAAAAGAAATTGAATCCATGTCTAAAGACCTTTCCACAAAGAAAACTTCAACTTCACTGGTGAATTCTTCCCAATGCTGATGTACAAAATAAACAAATGTTATAGAAATTATTCCAGAAAATAACAGAAGAGGGAACACTATTTTAAGAGGGTTGCATAAACCTGATATTAAAGCCTAACTAGTATATTTAAAGAAAGGAAAATTACAGGCTGTTCTCTCTGATTAAAATACATGCAAAAATCCTGAACCAAATATTAACAAATTAAATACAGTAATACATTCAACAGATAATATATTTCAACCAAACAGGCTTTATTCTAGCAATTCAAGGTTGGCTTCTTACTAGAAGATCAATTTTGTAATTTATAATACTAAGAAGTAAAGAACAAAAGTCATAGGATCGTCTCAATAAATGCCAAAGACAATTTAATAGCATTCGATGTCCATTCTTTATTAAAAATAATAATTTTGAAAACTATTAATATAATGGAACTTCCTTAATCTAATAAAAAGTAACTCCACTTGTGGCATAGCTATTGCAAACAACTTGCTTAATGATAAGACATTGAAGGCTTTTCTCTGGGATTGGAAATGAGACAAAGATGCTTATTATTGTCACTTCCAGTCATCTTTTTATTGACAATCCTAGCCTGTGAAATGATGCAAGAAAAAAAAAGTAAAGCAGCTATCAAGATTTAAAAGAGAAAAATAAGAGTTATTATTTGCAGACCATATGGCAACATATGCAGAAAATCCACAAGAATCTCCATATAAATTAATATTTACATATGAATTTAGCAAGTTTGATGGATAAAAGATGAATACAAAAGATCAAAATTGTATCTCTACATATTAACCACAAATAATTAGATAATGAAACTTGATTGTTATTTTCAATAATAAAATAACATTTATTATAGCACCAAAACTTGAAAAATGCCTAGAAATAAGTCTAATACAAATGGGCAAGACTTCAAAAAACGTTTCAGAGAAATTAAAGATGACCAAAGCAGGGATATAACATTCCATGAAATGGAAAATCAAATACTTTAAAAATCTTAATTATTCCCAACTAATCTATAGATTCAATGCAATACCAACTGAAAATTCAATTGAAATTGATAATTTGACTTTAAAATATATATGGATCTACAAGAGTCATGATTAGCCAAGACACCTTGAAGCACAAAGTCAGAGGACTTTCTATATATTGAGATTTATTTTATAGTTATAATGATTAGGATATTTTGGCATTGGTTTATAGACAGACAGACAGATTCACACAATAGAAGACAGGTCCTAGAGGCAGACTCACTCCCCACGGTCACCTGACTTATGACAAAGGTGCATTGCAAGGCAGCGGGGAACCCACGTGGGAAAATAGTAATCTTGACCCCCTCCTCTGTAACCACTGTGAAATCATTTCCACACTGGTAACGCACCTTAAATGTTAAAGTTAAAACAACCAAACTGCAGGAGGAAAATATAGGAAAAGACTATCATGACCAAAGCCAAAATTTCTTAAGCAGAACACAATAAGCACTAACCCTAAAGAACTTTGTAAAAATTACAAACTTCCATTCATCTAAAGACACTATTAGAAGTCTAAATTGCAAGCCACAAACTGGGAGAAAATGCTTCCAATACATACATCTGACAAAGAAACAACATCCTGAATATATAAAAACCCTACATGACAAGAAGAAAAAATCAAACAATCCATTTACTTTTAAATGGCAATAAAATTGAACAGGCACTTCACAAAATAAGATAATCAAATGAGCAACAAACACATATTGGTCAACATCATTGGTTACCAGAGAAATTTAAGTTAAAACCATAACGGGATACCATTGCATAACTGCCAGAATGGCTAGAATTTGAAAAAAAATTAATAAAATAAATAATACTGATCATGCTACATGCATAAGACTGTTTATAGCAGCATTATTCATAATAATCAAAAAGTAGAAACAACTCAAAGGTTCCTCAATTGTAGAGTAAATAAACAAGTTAGGATATATTCCTATAGTAGCTTATCATACAGGAATAAAAATGGATAACTGTCACCACAAACCACAGTACAGATGAATATCAGAAACATGATAATGAGTGAAAGACAACAGAGACAAAAGAGAGCATACTGGATGATTCCTTTTATATAAAGTAAAAATACATATAAAATGAATCTATAAACGTAAGTGCCAGAATCTTTTGTAATGATTAGAGTATACTGGGGAAGGGGCTTCTTATATTCCATTTCTTTATGAAGCTGCTGGTTACATAGGCATATTCACCAAATAAAAACTCATCAAGCCATACACTAACGAGCTGTGCATTATTCTCCTCATATGTTGTAATCCAAGAAAACATTTACTTAAAAGAAGGATTGGCCAGTATTTTACAGCCAAGTAAAGGAGAAAAGAAATAAAAGTGAAATAAATGAACCAAAGGGGAACCCTATTCGTGAAGTATCCGAAAATTACTCTTAAATTCCAGAGAAGAAAAACAAAGAGAGAAAGTAGATTGAGGAATAATTGAGAAATCTGCTAATTAAAGAAGATGAAACACTTTAAAATAAAATCAAAATACCTCTAAATTGCATTTTCTACTGAGATATAATTTTTATATTGGCCTAATTACTGAAGGAATTTGAGACTGTTTTTGAAAGTACATTCTGTAATAAACAAAAAATAGTTTATAAAGATGTGATTTGAATGTCAATGACAGTCATAAAGTACGAGTTTATATAGGTCTATACTATATTCTGAAGAGAGTATTTTGATGAAATAGAACCTTTAAAATATACCGCGAAGAAAGAATTTTTTAAATTGTAGAAACCTGGAGACTTCCTTTAGTCCATCTTTCTAATATGTTACTTATTTTTCAATAGCTTACACGTGTTAAGTGCTCAGAAGGGTCTTCTAGATTGAGCGGAATGATACGGAACAAGGCGGCAGGTATGGCATGGCATATCGTAGATGAGCCTTCAGAGAACTAGGCTAGGGGGCAGTATTAGCTTGGGAAAAATGTGTTCATCTACATAATTGCAAATATTCTTGAAGTGAGAGAGACTTCAACTTCTGACAACAGCTTGTCAACTTTCGCCTCTTGAAATGCTCTTAGAAAACCTGCTACATCCATCCAACCGGGTCACCTTGAGGGGAATATTAAGTTAGGTGGCTGAGATGAGCCAGGCTCCATACTTGGCTAATCAGACGTTATAGGAGCTCCTGTATTTATTTTGCAGGTTTTTTTCTCTCTGAGTCTCAGGTTCTACTAGTATGTCTGTAAAGAGAATATCGTCTACATGCTTCTCAGCCATCCATGAAGAGATCTGATGGCACATTCTATTCTCTCTGTTACTGTGGACAATAATTATTCAGGGAACACAGTGCCTTTATTCTGTGCATTTCCTAGCAAGCAAGTGTCTCATCACCTGCAATTCATTTTCTCTTTGACAGTTTGGGAACTTCCTACTGCTACAGACTCTTTGGAAACATCCCAATCTGATATCCAAATGGAATGCTATACACTTAGTTAAAAGAGCAACTTACACATAGTTTTGAAAGATCTTATATAACAAATCAGACTATAGCGAAAAGAGATGACAATCCTGGTTAAAATATTAATTCAGCTGAAATATTTTCTCTTGGCTTTGATGGACCTCGGGGGCAGCAGTGGAGGTTGTATTCTGTGTATATTTTGAAGGTAGGGCTGACGAGATTTGTACTAAAGTCAGATGTGGGGTATGGAAGAAAAACAAGCATCAATACTCTTACCAAGCACATTCGACTGAAAACTGGGAGAATGGGGTTGCCATTAACAGGGATGGGAAAAACATGAAAGGAATATGTAGGGAGGGTGGGTGTCGAGATCAGATGATAAGACTTGAAGATTTTAATTTGTATATGTGGGGAAGGAAGATTTGCTTTTATTTCCAATTTATCATGGACTGATACTTTTGCAAAACACAATAAAAATAAAAGTGAAAAAGACAAAGACATACAAAATGCAAGCCCTGATTCTTATTAGATTTAACAGACAGAAATTAAAACTTGGAATTGCTATAAGAGTTTCTAAACACTTACTCTCATTACAGACCGTAATAAAAAGTTCACATATCCAATGATCCACAGAATATACTTTGAGAAGCACTTATTATTAGCAAATCAATAATGTTTAAATTGTTTGTCTATCCATTACTCATGAATTCAAATACCATAACTTAGAGCACTCATCACAAAATTGATCCTAAACAATTTAGCTCTTCAATATTTCAAGTATAGAGAAAAAGAAAATCATGTCTCACACAGCGGCAAATGTATATTTTACATGAACTTAAGCAAAGTAGGGAATATTAAATCTGATTACCCAGATAGAGAGAGAAACCCAGCAGCAAGATGATCTATGAAGATGATCCACTGCTTGGAGGAGTTAGACCCATGACTCTGATAAACAGGTAGGAAGTATTTGTCATTTAAGATTAGAATCT
The DNA here is from genome assembly GCF_057802395.1 of Ceratotherium simum simum. Classification (NCBI taxonomy): domain Eukaryota; kingdom Metazoa; phylum Chordata; class Mammalia; order Perissodactyla; family Rhinocerotidae; genus Ceratotherium; species Ceratotherium simum. The sequence goes on from NC_141909.1 coordinate 4,542,318, forward strand.
GCTTGGCCAGGCCTCATGGTGAGCAAAACCAGCATGGCTGCTCTTCTCACTGAGCTCAGAGTCTAACACAGGAGCTAGACATTAATCAAATTACCAATGAGGCATATAATCACAAGCGACGAGAAGTACTCTACAGAAAGACTGTCCACAGTGGCTTAACTTGGAAGATCTGGGAAGGTTTATTTAAAGACTTAAGAATTTTTGAGTGGGAATTTATAAAGCTAAGTATTTCATGGAGGTAGAAAGAGAACTTTAGAAGAAAGAAAAACAGTCCAAGGAAAGTCTCTGATGCAGGAAGGAGGTCAATGACCGGTGGCTGAGAGTCATCAATGATAGCATTTGGGGCCAGATAGTGAATAAGAATTATAGTCAGCTCATGAAAAATGAGAAGCCATAGGAAAGTTTTAAGACTGGGAGTTTCAAGATTACATTTGTTCTTTACAAAAATTACTCTAGTTCACTGTGAGATCAGATTAAAAGGGAATGAAGTTGCCTCTAGAAAGTTAGAAGGCTGCTGGAGAAGGGATGACGGTGGCCTTGATGAGGATGGTGGCCACCGACATGGAGAAAGGTCGATTAAATGGATATTTGGGAGACAAAGCCACTTAAAAAGTGTGAAGGAAATAAAGGGACTCAAAAGTATTCAAGCAGTGGTCTTCTGATAATATAATTAAGAAGGTAAAAAGAAGAAGCAGCAACACAATGCTGGGAAAGGGGAGACAATGGAATAAAAATAGTATACAAGTAACAAGGCAGTAAGAGAGACCAAAGGAATCAGGTTTCACCACTTTATGTCAATGATTCAATTCCATTAATTTTGATAGAACTATTTAATTTTAAGTGTATTTACAGTGGCAGGCAATTTATCCAAGTATTAAGATGTTGCATTGAATTTTCATAGGCTAATCAGCACCTGACAATTTATTACTTGTAAGGAAATCTCAGACTTCACATTTACATGAAAATTACTTAATCAATTTCTCAGTAGACTAGGAAAAAAAGGTGTTAGCAAAAAGGAATAGCAGACGTGCATAATCAGATTTCTCTATAGACATTCTGATTGAATTGCTCTGAGTTGAATATAACAAAATCAATGAGAGACAGAGACAGAGACAGACAGAGAGAGAGAGAAACAGAGAGAGACAGAGATTGAGATTACATGCTGTCTAAATTGTTATGAGTATTGGAAGAAACAACACACATAAACCAGGATAGAACCACAGCAAATCACTTCTCCATGCTGTTTCTCAACTGTCATATATTTGTATCCTATTATCAGAGATGTGTGTATAAATTATTTACTTTACAAACAAAGATATCTCTTGAAAATTTAGGGCAACAATAGTTTCTCTATTCATGCAAATAGAGAGGCAGTCCATGCATAGTCAACTTTTCCTCTTTAGCTTCTTTTTCCAGATCTAGCAGGTTAGGATAAAGTAGATGAAACAAACAGCATTTTTATAAGTGATTTGCAGGTCCTGCTGGTTCTAGCAAGATCTTCTTCCACAGCAATCAGAGAAAGAGGAAAGTTGTCTACCCTCAGGGTATTAACTTTGACTTAACTCTGAAATGTGGATCTTTGCTGAACTTGACTTATAACTGAACCAGAAGAATGAAAGTGAACTCTGAGAAATCCACCTTAAGCTGTCAGCACGAGCAGAAGCAACAATAGTCCTTTACCTGTAATAGCTGCACCACTCAAGGGTGAAAATATGCAGCAAGACAAAAGCAGTGCCAAAGGCAATTTCAAGGGCACTTACGTATATCTGATTGTTCCCAAAGCGCTTCTGAATTTCATAAAGCAGGCTGCCATCGTTGAGCTCACTGAGCGTTGCTAGGTCATCGTTTGGAGCGGGAGGCATTAGCTTGACCTGGGGAAAAAATAAGTAAAATCAATTCTAATTGCTTTCCAATCAACTTTCTTCACAGTTGGATGTTCCAATTTCAATGACACGTCAAAAGTTTAAAGACCACATGAGCTCAAAACTTTATTATACGATGAAATGGTTCACTTCTAAGGAACAAAAGATTCAACAGCTCCAGAGAAACGTATTCAGGGGAGAATTTCTGCTCTATACCCATGAGGATGCACACACACTCACACGCATTTACACACACACCCGAATGTTACCTTACGTCCCTCAAAGTCATTAAGTCTGTCAAAATCATTTCAGCATGTTGACTTTTCTGAGTCTCTACTTATGATTTAGCCAGCTCTGAACTGCGCAGTCCTCTGTAAGACCGGCAGCCGAAAAGCTCGCGTATTTGCAGTGTTTCTGAAGCTAAAGCAAAACTTTCCGTGTTCTCGTGTTACGGCTGTTGGCGTGGTTAGGGAAGCAGGGTGCCCGGAGTTCGGTTTCTGCGTACGTGGAGGAGGAGGCCGGATTTTAACAGTAGACATTAGAATTCTGGCTCGTGATTTTTATTCTGCTCTATGTCACTCTTAAGACTAAAGTAGCCGTGAGATGAAGATAATTCTGTCACAGAGAAAAAAACGCTTTCCTGTTCAATTTAATATAGAGTGACAGAGTCTAACAGCTAGGCAATGTTTCAAATAAAACAAGCATGAATTTGGGTTATTAGATGAAAATCTATCATTTACAACTTAGAAATGGGCATTGTTTAATTTTATGTACATAAGATATACCCTGAAAAGTAGACATTTGATATACTAGGCCAGCTTTGGTTTTCTTATGTCAAACATGGAGGAGCGAAAGAACAAGAAGATTCTTACCTATGCCCCCATGAGTTCAGACGCCCATAGTGAATTTTCAGTAACAGTAAGTTTATGTGTATTATTTGCATTTGTGTCTGTATTCTATATTTGTATTTGCATTTCATATTTGTATTATATATTGTATTATTGTATGTATCATTGCTAAATAATTTGAACTTAAATATTACCGTTTACCAGCTAAATGTTTATGGAGTGAAAAATATTGCGCATTTTTAAAAAAACTAAATTTAAGACTATTTCTCTGACATTAGTAAATATTTCACAAATGTAATCTTTCTCACGAGTTCATAAATTCAGGTCATTGTTTTCCCAGACTGTTTCTAATCCTCATGCATTAATAACAGAGACTCAAATTCCTTACTAAGAATCTCAAACAGTCAGAAGTGGTTTGTTATGTCTTCCAGTGGGAAGGATGTCTCGGCAGAGGGCTCTCTGCATTGGAGATACAACCACTTGTATAAGCGGGAGACATAATATTCCAACAGCAAGATGTTTATTTATTAAAAATTAATTTGTAAAATATTCCAGACGTCAGAAATCTCAAGAACAAGCCTCTCCTCTCCACCAACATGCACACTCAGCCAGCACCTCAATTTTGTTATTTTCTCTGTTTTTGCAGCATTTAAAAGAAACGTTTCAAAATATCTTTCAGAATTAACATGTAAAGAGCATATAACATAGTCTTATCAAAATCAGTTGTTTAACTTTGGGTTAGAGGCATAGCTTTATGGCTTTGATACTGTCATAAACACTTACTTAAATCATTCAAGAGTGGTATCCCAACTGGTACTTGTTGCTGATTAAAATAGACGTCGCAATGTTCCAGGTCTCCTAATATTTTCTGAGTTGTCAAACTCAATTTGGGGAATGTGTTACATCAGTTTTTAACTTTATACACTTAGTTCCACTTGGAAGAGTCTTACAGGCCCAAAGTGCCTCCGAGACTGACAGCTCAGCCAGGGAGGACCACCTGGCCCCTCGGTGGGGTACCCAGCAGTCTTCCCGACCCAGGTGGTTTCTCATTCTGTGTTTTTCATCAGTCATGCTAATTCAGGTAAAAGTCTTACACACTGATTCAAGCTTCCCTACTTTGAATACTGGAAAATTCAAGCTCATCTAAGTCTAAGAAATCAATTATTTGTATTCTTCTGGGGGAACGGTGTTTCCATCCTAGTGGTATGCCTTTCTCTCTGTGAGATCCTGAACATTTTTCTTTCTTAACGTCATTAAGTCAGTTTCAGTTCTCTTATAAAATAGGATAAATAGTGGCAGGTCCCTCTGAGGTGGCTGTGAGAACTAAATTCCTGTGGAGGGCCTGGCACGGTGCCTGCTCTGCGGATAAGTGTGCAGTAATAGGATGCATTGTTACGCAGTTCGTCAAACATCTTGAAAGGACAGTGGACACTGATGGACACTTTCTGCCAGCTTCCCTGAAGGCTGCCTTTGGAGGATGGAGGAGGCAGGCCATTGTGGAGGGCACTGACCTGTCTCTGCTGCTCTCAGCAAAGACGCTCAGCTTCCCTGAAGGCTGCCTTTGGAGGACGGAGGAGGCAGGCCGTTGTGGAGGGCACGGACCTGTCTCTGCTGCTCTCAGCAAAGACGCTCAGCTTCCATCTGCTTTAGGAGCTGGACTCCTCTTTCATATATTTCTATTGGGGGAAGGATCGGCTGCTAAAGTTTAAATTCATTGATACAGCCAACATCCTTAAGTAGGAGATGCAGAACTTGAGGCCCAGAGAGGCCAGGTGACTTCCCTGGGATTACACAGATAATGAGTCAGAAGTGGAAGCTGGGATAGTAACCATTAGGTAACAGCGGAGAAACTCTAGCAGATAATGAAGAAATCTGATAACGTATGTTCCATAATTTGCCTTTTTTTCTTGCTCACCTACTCTTTGCCAGCATTATACTAGTGGTTTAGTACAAAGAGGGAAAAAGGGATGTGGTATTTTCCCTCATAGTGTTTACAGTCTACTAGGGGAGAAGTAAGGACATAAAGAAGAAATTACAACTACAAAAAGTGCCATGAGGGCAAAGCCAGAATGCTCTGAAAAGAGAAAAATTGCACTTTCAATCGGATGGTCTAAGAAGTCCTCCTCGAGGAAGTCACCTTAAAGTTGAAATTGGAAATAATTTCAAAAGGCCGCCCTTAGGGGTGTGGGAGCAGACGGGAAAGGCGCCACGGTGGGAAGGAGATTGGCGTGTGGAGCACCGGATGTTGGCTCGTGAGCTGGAGGGTGGAGGCCGTGGCAGCAGGCGGTGCTGGAGGAGCAGGGGAAGCTTGCAGACCATGGTGGGGGCCTCTGCTGAATTCCAAGGACCATGGGAAGTCACGGAAGCAGTGAGGCAGAGGGCTGACAGGAGCTGCTCCACACGGAGAACGCGATACCCTGGCAGCTTGTGGAATGAAAGGTGGAGGTGCTGAGATCAGCCAACAAGCTCCAAGCAACGTCAGCCCAGCGAGGGGCCTGCGGAGAGGAGGGCAGATTGGACGTAGACTTATTTAAGAGAAGGAGGAGCTACCATGCTCAACTGTGTGCTACTAAATTGCATTGGATTTATGACTTAGGATTAATTTAGACAAAATCGAAGGTTTACTTATATTGACAACTTGACTGTACTCCAGGATCACAGACTTGAATGATTGCCTTTAGATACAAAAGTAATTTAGAAGATAAGTGCAAATGGGTAAGTATGTATTTTCTAGAAATAAACACTACTGGCAAACGTCTTTTTATAGAGAGATACATAAAAGGGAACTTTCATCATCAATTTAAGGATGGATGTAAATATCTTTTCTTTCTAATGTCTTTGCAAACATTTCCCAAAAGTACAAAAACTTATAATTACACATCACACAGATATGCACCCCACAAAAACTAATAATGTTAGTAATACACATATATATACCTATTCATGCATACAAAAATATGATATAAGCCAATAATATGATTGCAATAACCTTGAACAACGCAAGAATAAGACAAAAGTCGCCAGGAAGTTAGCATACATATTTAACTCCCAAAGCAATCATAAAAAGGGGAAAAATAAAGAGCAAGATTTTTTTTCTTTAGAAGTAATGATTTTTACTAAGATAAAATTCTTCTTATAACCACATCTCTAAGGAGTTCAGTGCAAATTTCTTTGTGCATATTTAGAAAAGGCATGCATAGCACCAACAGAAGGCCCGCACTTGTTCCGAGGACCCGGAAAGAGCTACTGCAAACGTCTCTTTGGTATTCTTGAGGATTACCATCTATAGCGGCACAGCTGTCGCATGGGTTAGAGAAAATACTAGGCTGACAGTAAAAATGTGAAGACTCCCAGCCTGTTTGTAGTAAGGAAATGTGACAAATACAGGGTAAGAGTACATGAAAGGAAGAATTCCTTGCATTTACCATCAAGATTCCAAAATGATCAGGAGGGAAGCTTTGACAATCCATCTTAAGCAGGGTTATCAAAGGGACACATTCTTTATACAGATTTCAAAAGCATTGTGACAGCTGATAACAAGTAGAAAAAAATGTCTGTGAATATCTTAATGTTACAGTTGTAGGCTCAATAGTGTACATTATCAATGTCTATCAAACAATTATAACAATCTTTAGAACAGAGACGGGAGAAATATGTAAAAAAAAAATTAACATCCTCTCTAGGACTGACCATAATGGTTCTTATGAAGATATACAAATATCCACATATCTCTCTCTCTCTCTATATATATATATATTTCCCAAAGGAGAGATCTAGAACACAAAACAGACATAATCCAGGATAGAAAGTCAGGAAGAATTTAGGAGAAATGCTTTGAGAAAAAGGGAATTTCAGTTTGGAAATATTCTGAATCCACTGCTGCCTTGTCTCCGCTTGTCTGCACCGCTCTGAGTGCTGTTGGCTTTACTGTGTTGTTTTGATTGTTTGTGATTTTTCTCCCTGAGACATTAGTAATATATGTCCAGGGACTAGAAGTCCAATGGGTAAAAGAGATGATCTGACAAACAAGACAAGAACAAGACCTTGAGCAAAGGTGGTGATGGATTCAGAAGTGAGTAGGAGGAAAGAGGAAATTAGAAGAAGCATGAGGTAACTGGGATGGTCATCACAGAAAAAGGGGTGATAATCTGACAAAATACTTTACTAAGCTTTCCAAAGCTTAAGCCTATCACCATGGTGGGATAGCATTTTCATTGTTTCTCTCTGCTTTTGTCATTCCGTTAGGTGTTTCTTAGATAGTGAGATTTATCAGGCCCTTTCACTTATTCCTCCTTTGCTCGGCTGAGGATTTATGCTTTTGTGTACAAGGATGTTGGCATATCTGTTAACTACAGGAGGAGAATTTTCGCCAGTCTCCGAAATCCCTACGTGGCACGTGCAGCCATGGAATGCAAACTTTCCCTCCTATTTATAGAACTGTCACAAGTCAGTGGGGCTCTGGAAAATGAACCGGGAGCTTGTTGTGCTGTCTCCCAAGAGCACTGGAAACAGAGTAAAAGACACTTGTGATTCTAGGCAATTTGCTTAACTTTCTTTAGTTTAAGTTTGGTCAGTTTAAAACTCAATTTGAAACTTGAGTGTAAGTTAAGTATTGAAAATGGATAATAACTTGCTCACAGTGGTATTTTGAGGATTCAGATAATGCAGGTGAAAGTATTTTTAAGCTTTGAAATGTTAATCAATATAAAGTATTATTTTGTATTATTATTTTCAATATAATTGATTATTATTTAAAAATAATCTGTATTTACGTTGAAAAAAATAAAACCCGGTTGATGTGTTAATTGGAATTACATGAATTAAGAGCAGATAAATTAGTGAATAGAAGGCTTGACCACTCTAGCAAAACCTAAGGTACAGTCTATACAAATAACAATAAAAATAATAAATACATCTTATTGAGTTTTTATTCTGTTCTTGGTAATTGTGCCGTCATTTTATAGCCTTATTGTCATCTTCATAACAACTGCAGTAGGCCAGTACTATGTACCCATTTCAGAGATGGGGCTTAGTGAGGTTAAGGAACTTCCAGTATCAGGAGCAGACCTGAACCAGAGCAAATCTGCATGAATGTATCATCCTTTCTCTTTACTCCAAGGCTAACGTGCCTTCACTAAGCGCAATAAAAATTTGAACTGAATTTCAAAATTGAATTAAATTTAAATAAATACATTCTGAAAGGAATGAGAGGGAGGAAAGGAGGGAAGGAAGAAGTTAAGAAGGTAGGAAACTAGAAAGAGAATGGACGAAGAGGGCAGGACAGGAGAGAAGGGGAATGGGAGGGAAAACAGAACAAAAAGGGGCAAGAAAAGAGAATGTCTTGTGTATTTCTAAGCAACTTAAGAAAAAATCTACATTCTCAGAGGTATTATAAAATCGGATGTTAATTTTGGTAATCATCAGAACCAAAAAAACTTTAAATCAAGCCTTGAATATTCATTTACACAGTTACTATTTGATAAGACCTACATTTCACAAAAATGAAGGAGAGAGACTGCGGTTTTTGTTTCAATTTTTAAAAAATGTTTTACGTTATGTATTTCTCTTTAAAATGTCAATCAGAACTTGATTGCTCTGATGAGCCTATTCTAAAGGCCTCCTGTGAAATGTGAGTGTATATCCAGGCCGTGGACGGTGCTGTTCTTCCTCTGGGGAGAATCACCTAGGCACCTCAGGGCCAAGACCGCACAACAGCATGATGCACACAATGGGAGATGCGGGCGAGCACCATATAGGTAATAAAGGAACATTATGCAGATAATGTATGAACAGAAAACCTAAATAACAGCCACTCCCTCTTTAATAGCAAATAAACAGAACATGATTACAACTGCTTTTAATGTCTAGGATACAATTACAAAGAACTTGTATTAAAAACAGAACAGTCATTCTACAAGGATTACACTTGACATTATGTTGTGAATGTCCTCTCATTTTTTTTTTTAAGACATTATTTTTTTAGAGTGGTTTTAGATTCACAGCAAAATTGAGAGGAAGGTACAAAGAGATCCCATATACCCTTGGCCCCACACAGGCATAGCCTCTCCCATTATCAACATCCCCACCAGAGTGGTACATTTGTTACAATTGATGAACCTATACTGACACATCACAATCACCCACGGTCCGTAGTGTCCGTGGGGGTTCATTGTTCGTGTTGTACGTTCTATGGGTTTGGAGAAATGTATAATGACATGTATCCATCATTATAATATCATACAGAGTGTTTTCACTGCCCTAAAAATCCTCTATGCTCCACCTATTCATCCCTTCCCACTTCCCCCCCAACTCCTGGAAACCACTGATTTTTTTTACCATCTGCACAGTTTTGCCTTTTTCAGAACGTCAAATAGCGGAATCATACTGTAGGTAGCCTTTTCAGATTGGCTTCTTTCACTTAGTAATATGCATTTAAGCTTACAGGAAGTTCAAAGGACCCTTAAGAAAGTTAAGAAAAACTTTGCATTAAATTTTACCTAACATTCAATTTGCCTACTGCTATGGACTGAATTGTGTCCCCCCAAATTTATATCTTGAGCCTCTAACTGCCAATGTGACTGTATTTGGAATAGGGCCCTTAGGGGGTAATATAGGTTAAATGAGGCATAAGAGTAGGGCCTCAATCCCATAGGACTGGTGTCCTTTGAGACACCAGACAGTTGGCTCTCCACCTCTCCACCTTGTGGAGACACAGCGAGAAAGCAGCCATCTATAAGCAAGGAAAAGAGCCTCCAGAAACCATATCAGTTGGCACCTTGATCTTGGACTTCCAATCTCCAGAACTGTGAGAAATAAATTTTTGTTGTTTAAGCCACCCAGTTTGTGGTATTTTTTATGGCAGCCTGAGCCAAAATGTCTTTAAAATATTCAAAATTAGATACAGTGAAATAAAATATTTTCAAGGATTATTCTGACATTTATAAAATTATTCTGCCATTTATGAAACATAAAACATAAAAATCATTTATTTCCATAGGAATGATAACAGAAAATACCTTAATTTCTATAATTCCAATATCATCAAAGTGATCTCCCATAACTTGGGCACTGGGGCACACAAAGACACACACACACAATACACCAACACAGTTACTTTTAAAGAAAAATGAGTCTTAGTGATTGGTTTGTCTTTCTTCTTCTTATGTAAAATATTTGGATATTTGAAGGAAACAAAAAACAGTCTACTAGTGATATAACTGGAAATACTCAGGAATTAACATATTGGCTGAGACTTCATTCCTGGTATGTAAGTCAAGAATGTAAAATTCAAACCCTTATAAAATACAATAGCAGTTATGTTTGTTAATGGTCAGTATAATAGCATAACAGTTTATATATGGAAATTTTAAACAAAATATTAACTTTTGCACTCATTAATTTATCTTTGGAAATTAGTGGGTGTTTGTTCTTGAAATGTTGGATTTTGAAGCATGACAATAGGAAGCAATACTAGCATACATGCAGTAAGGCTGTAATTACCTGCTCAGGTTTGGTGGGGCCAATCACGGTGGCATTTTCAGGGGCGCTGTCCTGAGATTGTCTCTTGCACAGACCTTTTGTTGCATCTTTGAACATAATGTCTTTTTCCAACAAACTGTCTTGCTTGGCAATTGGCAACATCAGTGGACTGCTACAGGAAATAATCAATACTATAATTAGTCTTATTCTAATGTTGCCATATCAATCAAAAATTACCACGACAGGACAGCTCGGTATAGAAAATTGTTTTATTCAGATAAGAAAGAGTTTCTCAACACTGCAGGGAAAAAAAAATCAATGGAAAATCTGTAAACTTTTCTATTAGCTACAAATTTCATTCAATTTCACCTTTAAAAGAAAAATATATTCATTTCAACTTGAGAAGAAAATGTTTATGAATGCATATACTACTGTAATAGACAAATCAATAACCAATTTAAAAGCTAAGATTGAAAAGCATGACTGAAGCAAGATATTTAAATGTAAAAATGAATTGCAAACAAGTGAAGGCAAAATTATACAATTAAATTAAATATTATTCATATAGGATTTAAGATATAGAATCATGGGCAATGTTTAGAGTTTGTAATGACATAATAATAGAGGAATTAGACACACTTAAGGATTGTAATATTACAAGCAGAATAAGTTTTATTACTTTTTTTTTGGTGAGGAAGAGTGGCCTTGAGCTAACACCTGTTGCCAATCTTCCTCTTTTTGCCTGAGGAAGATTGCCCCTGAGCCAACATCTGTGCCAATCTTCCCCTGTTTTTCATATGTGGGACGCCAGCACAGCATGGCCTGATGAGCGGTGTATAGGTCTGTACTGGGGATCTGAATCCACAAATCCCGGGCCGCCAAAGCTAGCGTGCAAAGGTAACCACTTTGCCATTGGGCCAGCCTCCAGTTTTATTACTTTTTACAGCTCAAACTAGGCAAAAAAATAAAATAAAAACTACTTCATTTTTTTATTTCTTCTATAGACATCATTGCCTCCATAAAGCCACTATTTCATGATAATAAAATATAAACACATGTTTATAAACTAAATGTTTAATTTGCATTGTAACACTTTATTACAGTAAGATTTAAAAATGTATTTCTCTAAATGTTACTATGCAAGCAGAAATATATGTGTATTTAATCAAGTGCAATATATATAAACATAATTATTTCATGTATTCTACAATAGTAGTTGTGATTCTAATTAAAGCTTAATGCACTTTTTCAGATTTAAAAAATTCAGGTTTATTGAGGTATTATTTACATACAGTAAATTCAATGAATTTTGTCAAATATATAGTTAGTTAAATATATATATATAGTTTGCATAACCCACATACCCAGCAATATGTAGAATTTTTATCACCCCCAAGTGTCTCTTTGTACCCACCCTTGGGAGTTAATTATCTCTGCTAGCCTCCTACTCCTTGGAAGCCCTGATGATTACTTCTTTCACTACTGTTTTGCCTCTCCCAAAATGTCACTTGCAAGGGGTCATAGAGCACGTAGACTTTCGTGCCTGGCTTCATTTACCTAATGCTTTTGAGATCCAATCATGCTGCTACATATATCAATAGTTTTGGTTTTTATTGCTGAGTAGTATTCTACCGGAGGGTGTACGACACTTCACCTATCCATTCAGCAAACATTTGGGTTTGTCCAGTTTTTGTCAACTGTGAATGGAGTTTCTAGACACATTTGTGTACAGGTGTTTTTGGAGACCTACTTTTATTATCTTGGTTAAATACCTAGGAGAAATTCCAAATTGTTTCTAAAGTGGCTGTACCACTTGGTGTTCCCCAGGGATGCAGTGGCATTTCACATCCTAGCTAGTTACTTATCTTTTTTTTTAATCCATTCTAGTAGGTGTGTTAATAGCTTCTCCCTTTGGTTTTAATTTGCATTTCAATGTGCTTATAAATAAGCACATAAGAATCTCTTCTCTGGTAAAGCACAAGTTCAAATTTTTTGACTGTTTTTTATTGGGTTCTTTGTTGTCAGATTATTGAGTTTATATATTCCGAATTCAATCCTTTATCAGATACGCAGGTGACAAATATTTTCTCCCAGTCTGTGTCTTATCTTTTCATTTTCTTAACAGTGTGTTTCAAAGAATATTTTTTTCTCTTATGGTTCGTGCTTCTTGTCTTATCTAAGAATTCTTTTCTTAACCCAAGGTCAAAAAGGTTTTCTCCCACGTTTCACTCTGAAAATCTTACAGTTTTATGCTTTTCATTTAAGTCTATGATTCATTGTGAGTGGCTTTTTGTGTATGGTGTTATATATGAGGTTCACAATTTTTTCATATGGCTGTCCAAATGTTCCAGCATCATTTTTGAAACGAACATCTTTCCCCATCCAATTATCTGGACACTTTCGTTAAAAATCTATTGACTGTATATGTGTGAGTCTATTTAGGGAGACTCCATTGTGCTCCACTGATATAATAATCTATTCTTACCCCAATATTACACTACCTTGATTAATGTACCTTAACAGGCAGGCTTGAAATCAGGTAATATGAGTCATCCAATTTTGTTTTCTCTATTCAAGGTCATTAACATTTTCATATAAATTTTAGAATCTATTTGTCAATTTTTATAAATATGCCTGTTTGGATTTTGATTAGCATTGTGCTCAACTGATAAATCAATTTGCTAGAATTTACATATTAACAATGTGGAATTCTGTCATCCATAAGCACAGTATATTTCTCCATCTATTTTGATCTTCATCAACTTCTCTCAGTATTTTGTAGTTTTCGGCATTAAAATCTTGCAAATAATTTGTTAGATTTATTCTGATGTATTCCATGTTTTTATGCCATTATAAATGTATTTTTATTTCAATTTCCAGTTGCTGACTGTTAGTATATAGAAATACAAATGATTTTGTAGATGAAGCTTGGTAGGGGAGAAAAAGAGTAATTTGAAGGGCCTCTTTCAGTAACCACGATGTTGCATTGTTTTCCAGCCCATCTCTATGCTGTCTTCCTGCTGTACAATGGTCTAGGAAAGCATGAAGAAAGAGAGACTAGTGAAGTGGCTGCTTTGGTCCAGGGCTGAGGGAAAAGCAAGAATAACTAAAGAACACGTTTGCAGAAATGTGAAGTCAGCTTCACTTCCTTTGAACTCTGAATGATGATGTTTTATAGTGTTTCAGTCAATGAAGATATTTTCAAGTAAGTGAGGGGGTGGGGGAACATATATTAAAAAGAGGCAGCATAGAATAGTATAGCTGTAACAAACATAATTTTTTTTTTTTTTTTGGTGAGGAAGATTGGCCCTGAGCTAACATCTGTTGCCAATCCTCCTCTTTTTGCTGAGGAAGACTGGCCCTGGGCTAACATCCATGCCCATCTTCCTCCACTTTATATGGGACACCTGCCGCAGCATGGCTTGATAAGCAATGCGTAGGTCTGCACCCAGGACCCGAACCTGCAAACCCAGGGCCACTGGAGCTGTGCACATGAACTTAACCACTATGCCACTGGGCCAGCCCCCAAGCATAACTTTTTGAGTCAGAAAAACTACAAAGTATGATGCTTGGCTCTGCCACTTTGGGCAAGTCATATAACCATTCTGTAAAGCCAATCTGTAAAAGGGCCCATAGTGAGGGATTACTAATATAATGCACATAAAGGACTTAGCCCAATGACTCTGGTAATAACCAGGCAATAAAATTAGCTGCTTTTATTTGTATATGTCCAGAACTGAGAAGTTTCTAGGATTTTACTCTACTTACTTACAAGCAAATTAGTTAGTTGTTACTATTTCAAGAATAGGTATAGAAGACAAGAGATTCCTAGATCAGAGACAAAAGACTTCATTACTCACGGAAAACCCAGCGTGTTGGCACTGGTTATCTTTGTCCCGTCCCATGGGGAAGTATGAGGGGTAACACAGGGAGACCTGAATAGATGCCGACACATGCAGTGTGTTCTGTTGTAGGAGAGAAACCCGGCCAAGAGTCAAGTACTTTTTGAGCAAGCAGCAAACATTGCACTAAGTAGCAGATAAGCCAGTGCTCCTCCCTTGCAAGTGAGTGTTGTGGTCTCCTTGAGCTACTTAGTGCTCTGTATGACTAACTACATATGCCTTGCAGTCTGACAAACTGAGCAAGAATGTGGAGGATGCTCAGAGCCCACGTCAGACTGTCCGTCCCAATGGTTTAGTTATTATTTTAAAAAATTCACTATAAAAAAGGAATGCTTATAATGCTTATAAAAATTTCATATCCAGACCTGCTTGAGTACCATCAAGTGATTAGATATTCCTAACTCCCAAGGAAGCCTTATGCTCTTCCATGAGCAACTTTGGAACAATGCCTGCCTGCTCTAACTTGTATTCATCATTCCTAGAGCTCCCAAGAGTGTGCCCTAGGCTTCTTTGACATGAGAGCCCTTCCCATAAGTGGTTTCCTTATATTTTCTATAATTTGAGTGAACTACTTGCAAAACATTTTAATAATTATATAGCATTTAATGTGTGACACTCTCTGTTCTAAGTACTCTACACATATTAAGTCTTTATTTGACAACAATGCTATCATAAGGTATGCACTACTTTTATGCCTATTCTATAGATGCATAAACTGAGGGCCAGAGAGAAGAACTTGCTGTGGACACACAGCGAGGCAGCAGTGGAGCTGAAATGTGAGCTCTGGAGCTTGAGTTCTTAATCCCATGTCACACTGCCTACATCTAAAAATCCACCCTCACATCTATCACAATACTTCATCCCTTATCTCCCATTATATCAATCATCTCCTTTTTCTGCACTGTCTGGAAATTTAAAAAAACTAAAGAGAGGTTTTGCATATACCAAATCTTTTGAGTACAAAGCAATTTATAAAGCAGTGGTTTGATTGGTCAGGTAGAAACTAAAAAGATAGTTTATGAAATACATAAAATCACCAATTATGAAGTATTTCTAAAAGGAGGAAATAATGAGCTTACTAAAATAGCTGACATACTCCTTTCATAACTCAGATCTAATCGCAGTGCTAATAGCAGCCTCCCTGAGAGCCACAGTTGGAAAGAAGACTGGTCCAGGGATACACTGACCTCATTCTAAGTCAGTTTCTATCTCGCGTTGGCTACTAGCTGACCTTCTGAGGCCTTCAGAATCTCTGGGCCACTTCTTCGCCTTTGCCAAATGCAGTACTTAGACTAGCTAATGTCGAAGTGCATATCAAGTCCTACAGTTCTATGAGACTAATACACCATCTGTCTTCATATACTTTTTCACCTGTATCTTTAAAAATCATTTACAGACTCAATAATACCATAGGTTATATAATCTAGGATCTTACTAACAATAATTGCAAGGAGCTAGTTACAAATACTCTCTTCTTGTATAAGAAAAAAACCACTGTAAATAGTACAATTGGATGGAATGGCAACATATTAACTAGTCATGTACAGGTTTTCTACAAGAAAAATGTGAAACATGTACCTAGGCTGATAGCTTGTGATAATGTTTTAAATATCTATGGAACAGTTTTTCTTTAGGTTTCTATTCCACTTTTTAAATGAAACACATTTTATCAATAATCATTAAAAATAGCATTCACATAAGCTGACCTCTATATATTTAAATTTTAGCTGATTATACATTTGTAGAATATAAACATGTATGAAAATGCTATTTTTCTAGTAAAAGGAATAATTTTAAAGTAGTCACAGTGTTTATTTTAATACTGATTAAATGTTTATCAAACATAGCAAAATATTTATAAGATTAATTTTTTAAAAACAAATTGCAATTATGTATTTAGAGCAAACACTCAATAAAGAAGAAACATAAAGGATAAAAAGAATATGGCAAATGCTAGTAGTTTCATCAAAAGTGGACTAAGGATGAAGAGGAACTTAACATTCCCCTCTTCTCAGCTACACTTCACAGAAGCTTCTCTCTGACTCTAGACTGCTGAACCCCCTCTTAGAGCACTTACTCGAGAGCACTTTCAATTGTAAATTCTCTCTCTGCCCCTTTGAGATGTAAATCTTTTCCCAGCCTCTTGCCTGTCTTACAACCCAGAATGTCCTTCCCAAGGACTTGAGAGCCATCCTGTTGAAATGTAACCATCAAGAAAGACAGAGCTGCTGTCTCCCGGTGTCTATGGGAGGGTAGGAGCCTACCTTCCATAAGCGCCAATTAGCAAACTCAGTGGCCTAATCACAGTGACCACTTACATCCTCCAGCACTTTTCCATCAGCTCATCCACACTAAAAAGCTCTCTGGCCTTCTGTTTCACAGTCTAATTCAATCTCTCTCCTGTATTGCAGTACTCTTGAATAAAGTCTTTCTTGCATCTTTAACTTCTCTGGTGCAATTTTTCTTTGACACTAATGAGTGATGTTTTTCATGCTTCGATATGTTTTTCTGTGCTTTCTAAATTTTCCTCAATGAGAAAACTTATTTGATTATAAAAAAGAAATTAAGGATAGAAATTTATCAGTGAGAAGAGAAAAAATAGGATTAAAATAGTATATTTTCTAAAAGAAGACTTTTGCTAAGGCAGACTCCATAAACATAACGAAAATGAAATAGCCATCATCCAAGCGTAGTTTAGATTAATGCAAGAGAGATAACTTTAGCCTGACTGTGGAAAAAATTAGATGGGACTGTAGCAGCAGACAACTAATTTCTGAGCTCTACTGGATTTATTCAAGACTTACTTATTTCTATAAACATAAAAAGCATTTCATGCAGAGAAAATATGCCTGTAGGAACTGGGATTTTATTTCTGAAAATGGAAACAGGAATGTAATAAAAGAAAACTAACGAAGGCAACAATTATTGCCCATTATATCTGAAGCAATTTGAGAATACTATAGAGAACAAATAAAATTGACTATCTTGAGACATATTATGCAAACAAGAAAAAAATCTAATAGAAACAAATGGCATATGTGACTCAGTGATTTTGGTGGTTAAAGTAATGGACTGAATAGATAGTTCTCAATTTTAATCCTAGGAACATAGCTACATAAATTATTTATTATACGGAATTTGGGATTTTCTGCATCTATAAAATAAGATAATGATCCAAATATTAACATTGAATGAAATAGTTCTTGGAGAGTTTTGAATTAATTGCTACCTTTGATCTCTCAAAAATGACTTAAGTTTTCATAAGAAAAAATATCTACAATTTAAAAAACCATTTTGGTAAAATATTACTTATGTCTAAAACACAAATAAAAATATCAAGGTGTCACTTATGGTTGAATTGGAAATTATATTGTTTTTAAGACATCTTATATTCATCTTAGTAGTTTGCAACAGATAACTGCAAAGAAACGAAAAAAAAAAATCTCCAAATTAAAATAAGTTCAACCCAGCAGCTCTATTCATATATGAAGGGAGGTTCTGAACATGTCAAGTGTTACATTTACTAGAAGTGACTCTCTAGCATGTATTTATTTTGCTGAATAGGTATTTAATGAACAATATTTATAAGACACAACATTATCATTCATTTAAATCAAAGAGATGTTTAATAATTTACTGCATTTTTCAGACTTTTTAGTAAGTAAATTTGATATAATTTGATAAAACTTGTTACTAGAGCGAGCACCAGAACACACACACATACACACACACGCACACTGAGTCTATACAAGAAGAGAAGAGAATTATGTGTGTATGTGGTGGTAGAAGGAATAAACTGCCTTGAAAGGTAGTGAGTTCCCATCTCTGGAACTGTTTCCAATATAGAAAAAAATGAATAGAAATAGGCATGCCTCTCTCTCCCACTACCTTCACCCTGAGTGAGTCTAGTTCTCAAGCAACTTTGGAAGGCCAGTGAGTTGTCCAACAGTGTTTGAGGGATAGTGTAAATGGCTTAAAATTGGAAACCAGATTAAACGGTCTCAATGTCTCATTATGTCCCTGTATTCTATGACATTTCTCTCTGTCCTCTAAGTAAATTCTTAGGGAATTGACAGATAGCTTTATCAAGACTTTGTAATTACATTTTCAGAGTTTTAGCAATGCAGTCACAATATCAGATTACGAAACAGGCTGGATGTCTTGTAGAACTTATTACTAAAAGAAAGAATTTACGTATATCAAATGAGGTTTTAGATGCAAAAGCCCTTTATAATCAACAAGGGCAATATAAAAACATGAATTATTGTCCATTTAATTATTTTCTTTAAAACATTAATCTGAAATGAAACCACACAAGAAATTTTTTCCCCCTGAGGAAGATGTGCCCTGAGGTGACTTCTGTTGCCAATCTTCCTCTTTTTGCTTGAGGAAGATTTGCCCTGAGCTAACATCTGTGCCCATCTTCCTCTATTTTGTATGTGGATTGCTGCCACAGCATGGCCGCTGATGAGTGATGTAGGTCTGCACCTGGGAACTGAACCTGGGCCGCCAAAGTGGAGCATGCTGTACTTAACCACTATACCATGGGGCCAGCCCCACACAAGAAATTTTATCCCAGAGTTCCCTGATTCTACACAAGTAGAAAATAAGTTGCCAACTAGGACACTTTTAAGCTGAAAGAGGCTTTATTAATAATTATGCCGGGTAAACAGCCATAAAGGAGGATTGGACCAAACCAGGACATATGGTCACTCTAGTTATAGGAAAGTTAACTTCTGATAGTGATGAATTAAAGTGTTCTTCAGGTCATAAAAAGCCATAGGAACTTTGGGACACACTAGAGAGTCAGAGTGTTAACATTGCTACAACTCCCATTTTATAGAGTCAGGTAAGAGAATGTACAGTCTCAGCTCTACACAGAGGAATTAAAAAGGGCTCCTTCATGGAGAAGTGACTAGAACATGTTCTATTTGATGTCATATTAGAGCTTTGGGTTAAGCTAAAAGGTATCAGCACTGGGTCCAGGCATTCCCCCAAGACTTCCTAACAACAGAGGCCAAGAACAAAAATTGAATCCCCCCAAATTGTGTGATGCTATCATGGCACACTCGGCAGGCCTGAGTTACGTGCACAAGGGAGGTCAAGATCCCATGTGCACTAAACCCTCATGTCTCCATTCCCAAAGTACCTCCAACACAGGTAGTACCTCCAATACAGGTAGTGGCCAGCTCATCACTCGTCTTTCTTCGGGGGTCAGATCTTGGGTCAATACTGCCTCTCCAACAAAAGTTTTACATTTGCCTAATGCTATCTGTTTCTCATTCTCTGAAGATTTACCACTTGAGATCAACACTCATTGATTAAGCAGAAACTTTGAGAACAATCTCAACTAGGAATGTTTCATGTTTTGTTTTTTTCTTTGTGTTAAACTAAGACAGAACCAGTTAGGCAAAGATAAGCAACAATGGATTTGTTGTGCATCTTACAGCCCAATCATAAGGCATGATGCTCCGAGGTGATCACCAAAGTCAGAGGTATAACTAAAATCGCTTTCTTTAACTGCAGCTTGCATAATAAGATTTCACTCCAAATCCCTTTCCTATTCAAAAGGGGAAGAGTCTCTAAATAAGACACAGTTTCCTTTTTTTAATGATAAGTGCCAATATTTTGAAATGGACTTACATATTATTTCTTTCATACATGAAGCTAGCATAAATGAAGAATGCTTCTGATCACTAAAATCATTTCTTAAACAGTAGAAATAAAGTTCAGTATACAAACACAAGGGCTCTGGTGGAACTGCTTTGTATGTTTATATATCAGTGCTCGTTTTCACGAATCCCTCTGGGTGACACGCTAATAAAATCCAGACCTCTCACTACCAGCCACAGCTTCCCTGACATCTACGACAATAGCACAAGAACTTCCAAATGACCCCGGGAGTCTGGTTTGACTTTATCTCAGGTGATGTTACTTTACAAAAGGGTCATTGAAGCTGTGCTGATTCAAAAATGCTCAGATCATTCAGGGTCAGCAGTAAATTTACAAAAAACAACTGCCTCATAGGAGTAACCAGAGATGTGGTGTTCAACAGTAGGAGCAAGGAAATTAATGGCTGTGTGCAATTGTCCCTAAGGGTCTTAGATAAAAGTGCACTTTTCAGTGCTTATCCAAGCGTCCTGGTCTAAATTACAAGGAGGCATTTCCACAATGAATGTCTTTATGTATAGTGTTTAGGCATGGGTCAAAGGCGATCTCTCTCATATGTAAAAGTTTTTAGATCTACATGGCAAGACTACGCATACTCTAAGGCTACGGAGATGCTCAGACCATCTTCCCAAGACTGTTCCCGCCTTAGGCTGGAGAGCATGAACAAAGAATCCAAAGATTTGGGTTCTAATTGCAGTTGCCGCTGACTAGCTATACCCTTAAGTCTGTCACACTTCTGGGCTTCTGTTTCTCCATAAATAAAATGTGTATAATAATGTCTATATCCATCCTAAGTCATGGAGTTTAAATGAAGATCAATGGAAATGGCAACTGAAATTGCTTTGATATGAAAATCATATTTATTTTCAATTGAGCAACAAAGGCCATAGGAGAAATCCTTCTGTAGCCACAAAAGTTGGCTTGCTTTTGAATGAATGCCAGGTGAGCCTGCTTCATAAAATGTGGCCCTCTCAAGGCTTTCCACAACATCTACTGGAAGCCTATTGTGAGTCTCAGGTTTTACTAAGGTCAAGAAGGACACATTGCATAACTCATATTGTGCCTCTCAAAAATCCCCAAGGAGAATTTATCCTCATCAGTGGCCACCTGGCTGAAATTACCCTGTGATTTCCACCCCCCACCAGCCCCTTATCCTTGTGGCCCTCTGTCTGCTGGATTCTGCCTCCCCCCCAGATTTTCCCGTCCAATGCAGAGTGGCATCTTCTCTCCAACCCAAGTGCCAGATGACTCAGAAGCCCTGGAGACCCAGCTCCTAAACAACCTAATCAAAGGATTCACCCAACCAAAGGTGGTCTCAGCTGCTTAGAAAATAAGATTTTTCTCCATATGGTCATAATAAGTTTTAAAGCAACAGGCTGAAGGCCTAATTCTATTGTCTCAGTTTATAGCTAGAAGGCATTTATTCTTTAGATGATTTTGCTAATAGTTCACAGATGAATGAAGAACATCTTTTTTCTTTTTGTCATTTCTCAAGCCTTTACGTAGTATTACAACGAGTCAGATATTGCCCTAAGCACTTTGGAAATACGAACTCAGTCATGAAGAACAACCCCATGAGACCAGTATCATCTTCATCATCATCATCATCATCATTATCCATCACCATCCTCATCGTCATCACCCTGTCGTGTACTGCAGTAGAGTTCTGACACTGATCACCTAGAGTTAGCACAGACCTCACAAGTTAAGGGCACCATCCCCAACAAGGCTGCCCCCACTTCAGATGCCAGTCACAAGTTTGGGAATCTCCAGGCCACTGCACTTCTGACCAACAATTACAAATTCAGGGGTTCCTACAACCCCTCTCAGGTTTGATAATTCACTAGTATGACTCACAGACCTCAGGAAAGCATTCTACTTACTATTACAGCTTTATGATAAAGGGTACAAATCAGGACCAGCCAAACAAATAGACACACAGGGCGAGGTCTCGGGGGGGTTCTGAACACAGAGCTTCTGTGCCCTCTCCCCACGGAGTCAGGGCATGTCACCCTCCCAGAATATTGATGAGTTCTCCAACCAGGAAGCTCCATCAAGCTTGTCCAGAATTTTCATTGAGATTTCGCTACGTAAGCATGATTGACTCACTCATTGGCCATGTATTTGAGCTCAATCTCCAGTCCTCTTCCCCTCCCTGGAGGTCAGGCTGGCTCAAAACCCCAGTCCTTTAATCACATGGTTAGTTCTTCTGGTGTGACCAGCCCCAGACCTGAGTCACCTTCGCATAAGCTCAAGTGCATCCAAGAGGCTCTTGACAGACAAAGATATCTCTATCAGGGGAATTCCAAGGATTTAGAGTTTCCCTCCCAGCAAGAAGGGATAAAGGCATGGCCAAATTCTTTATTAGACAACACCTACATTTTACACTTGAGGAACAATGTCAGAGGAAAAATGTCACAAAGAGGTGGAAGAAATTGTCCAAGTCACAGAGCCAGTAAGTGCAAAGCCAGCATCTGAACCAAGGTGTGTAGCTCTGGGGTCTCTGTCCATAATGACCACACCACATGGCCACACAGGTAATCTCAGGGAGTTGTTTTGGACACTCAGAGTGAGCAAGGTCAAAGAGTTTGATGGATAACTTCACAGATGGATGGAAAATACGGTCCCATGTTGGTCTGTCTTGACTTGCAGCTCTAGGTGAAACACAGATCGATGGGCAGCAGATTGTATTGCAAGTAACCTTCATGTTCATCATTTCTGTGGAGGGAACTTCTTCCTGATTACAGACTGTCTTCTCAAGCTGTCACATTGAACACTCCTTCTAAATTGTTCCACACCTAAAGCTGACTGACCATCATGGGGAAACTCAGATCAGCAATTTCCTCTTTAAAGCCAAATTAGAAGTTTTAGAATTACAAATAAAAAAATGAGCTCCTTTCTCACTGAAACAATATAATATTGAGTACGTGCATGTGACAGGAGTCAAGTTACTTAAGCTCTGAGACTCAGACAGGGATGTATAAAATGGAGAGATAGAAAGGATGTATAAAATGGATAGAAAGTACTTCCAGGTGTTGTTTTGAGGATTAAAAGAAATTTTCCATATAAACCACTCTGCATAAATCCTGATGTCTGGTAATAGCTCCCAAACTATCATTTGTTATCATTGTTGTTATTATTAATAAATGAAAACCCAGGGTTGTTTAATGAACTACTCTACTCCACTTAGGCATTATGCAGAATTTTTGTGGATTCCAACTCAAAGACTCAATGAAATAGAATGTTAGAGACAAAAGTTGGCACCTATCAAAACTTCTCAGTGATTACAAACCCCAGGAGAGCATTTCCACATTCAAACCCCAGAGGGCATATTCAGCAGCGGCTGTTTCATTAGCCGCAATAACAGTGAGTGAGGCACTGAGATACAAGTAAGGACAGAAAAGTCAGCACAGGGAGGAGGCCCCCAGCCAGCAGGAGAGAAAGAGCAGAGTGGGGAATAGCAGTCAAGTATGACAATAGTTGTTGCAAATTTAAAGAAGAGAGGAAGCCTAAAAGCTTTACAGATAGAGAACATTACAGCCAGAAAGACCTTTGGAGTTAAATATAACCTGCTCATTTTGAGACATGAACTTGAAAGTCAGGCAACAAATAGAGACCTTAATAATGTTCATTGGATAGAAGATATCTTAGAAAACATGGACTATAGGATAACCTAATAATACAGGAATTTCCTATCGATTAAATGTTTAACCTAAGATAGGCAGTTGCTACTAACAATGGGGCACAGCAGAAGTGACATTTTCATGCTGGCTAAATCATGATTTACTGCAAAAAAATGCTCACAGAACAGGGACCGGTGGCACAAGCGGTTAAGTGCGTGTGCTCCGCTGCAGCACCGGTTCGGATCCCAGGCGCGCACCGACGCACCACTTGTCAAGCCATGCTGTGGCAGCGTCCCATATAAAGTGGAGGAAGATGGGCATGGATGTTAGCCCAGGGCCAGTCTTCCTCAGCAAAAAGAGGAGGATTAGCAGATGTTAGCTCAGGGCCGATCTTCCTCACAAAAAAAAAACATGCTCACAGAACAATAAATATGAATTGATAATGGAAAAGAAATTTGACTTGTTTGCTGAGATATTAGAAAGGGGAACCCACTCAATTATTTCTT
Source organism: Ceratotherium simum simum (assembly GCF_057802395.1). Classification (NCBI taxonomy): domain Eukaryota; kingdom Metazoa; phylum Chordata; class Mammalia; order Perissodactyla; family Rhinocerotidae; genus Ceratotherium; species Ceratotherium simum. The sequence continues at coordinate 4,566,208 of NC_141909.1, forward strand.
AATATTTTAGCTAAATATATTCTGGGAAAATGTAACAGAAACATCAACTTTAGAATGAAAAGAAATAGGATGTTGGGATTAAAATTGGTGAAGAAAGATGGGCAAGCATAATTCAGATGAAGTACTACATGGTAAGTCTTCCAAATGAGGGCTAGAGATAAAAGGTGGAAAAGGAAAGATTTATTGAAGAAAAACAATAGATTACACAGAGAAGAGGTATGTGCTTCTCATACCAATGAATATGCACTATTCTTTCTTGGGCAAAATAATGAAATTAAAGGAGCAGTAAGCTTCATCAGAATGCTTGCTCCTGACTGGAGCAGAGGAAGGCTGACCGAATATTTCAATCTGTTCTCACTCTTTCCCCTTTTTCCTAGATTTTTTTTTGTTCTGTTTTAATTTCTCCTTTACCTCCCTAAAGCTGAGGGACTTCTAGAAACAGCTGGAAGACCAGGCTTCATATTTAAAATTCAGGTTATCAAACCATTCAAGAATGCACTTGGTTTAAATCAGTGAAACTTGCACTTTCACACAACAGCAGCATTTATTCATTTTAAGGAAGGAAACAGATTGAAAGGAAGAATTTGCAGAAAACTGCAGCAATGTCAAGGAGAGGAGAGAGACAGAAGACCCACCCTCCCCAAACACCAGGTCTAAACCACTGACTCCCAAACAACTGGTTTGTGAAGAAATGCTGCTTTGTAAATGATGTAAGAGATTTTTAAAAGAAATACATTTATTTTTCTTGTGCATTATATCAATTCTCTGATTCACTTCATATATGTTCTCTATCACAAGAACGGCATGTTGAAAATGTCCCAAAATGTTTCAGTAAATTTGTTGTCCAAGTCAATGATCATTGTGATATTAAATACACTAAAATCAACAAGCCCTATTTTTTCCTCAACAATACGCACATTGATTAGCTTTAGAGAAAGCTTTGTGCTTGTGATTTTGTTTATAAACAAGTCCTCAAGTGTCTATATTTTTCCTTCTGATACTAAAACAAGGTTTGAAAGAGTAGATTATAAAAAGTATACTTTTCTGCATTAAAACATTACTTAGTTATTTCATCATGTCTATTTGCTCCTGGTTCATATTTATTTATAATACTATAAAGACAATGAAAATAACCAGACAAAATGCATCAAAATCATGAAGTATAAGAGAAAATTTACAAATGTATTTAGTTGTTAAGCAAGCCAAGTCTACTAGTCATTTTTTTCAAAGAGTTAAAAAAAAGCCTATTATTATGATTGAGTTGTTCTTTGATTTAATTTTCAATTCTATCTCTGAGGAAAGATAACAGTAGACTACAATGAAAAGCAGGTCAAAATTCAACATAAAACTTATTGCAAAGTTTCAAAGCTTTACTCAGAGTCAACAAGGGAAAAATGTAATTAAAATAATTATATTTCATCTTGTAGAACAAATAAGTCATTGATTCATCTGTTTAAAACCTGTCAGCAATATCAAAAAAAGTAAAAAGTACTTTTTCAGGTAAATTAGTTGTTTTTGTTTTATTTTATTATTATTTTTTTGTGTGTGTGAGGAAGATTGTCTCCGAGCTAACATCTCTTGCCAATCTTCCTCTTTTTGCTTGAGGAAGATTGTCACTGAGCTAACATTTGTGCCAGTCCTCCTCCATTTTGTATGTGGGATGCCGCCACAGCTTGGCTTGATGAGCAGTGTGTAGGTCTGCACCCGGGATCCGAACCTGAGAACCCCAGGCCACTGAAGTGGAGTGCATGAACTCAACCACTATGCTACTGGGCCAGCCGGTGTTTTATTTTTTAAATAAAGCAGAAAACAAAAACGAAACTATGGATACATAGAGAAGTTAATATTTATCCCAAATAACTTATTATGAAAGAATTTTGTTTTAACTCAAACGCTAATTCTGCTTACATGTTAACATCTCTACTTGGAAGCCCAGAAGATAATCCTAAAAGTAAGAAGGAATATATTGAGTACTGACTTTAATATCTACACTTGGAAGGTAAAATTCTTCCATAGCAAATATTTGTATTACTCCTCTTGTTCCAGTGAGGCCAGCAGTATAGTCACATAAAGAGCAAGGTCACAACATTCTCATCATTAATTTCAGGTCACATGGAATGTATCTTAGCATTTAACCACTTCCTGACTCGACTCCAACTTTTGTTTCTATGGCTTTCTTCCTTTTTCTCCCATATCAATGTGATACCATTTTTTCCCACTTGTGAAAACATGAGAGGGATAATGCGGCATAGGTGAGAATAATCTGGGTCTGATCGCAGGGCTATAAATCTTGATCTGTCATTGCCCAGCTCTGAGATCTTAGGAAAATAAGAGACCTTTCATAGGGCTTTGAAGACGGAATAAGATAATCCATGAAATTCTTAGCATAGCATCTTACATAAAAATCAAGCTCCTTTACAACACAGTTAAAAAATCAAATGCAATAATGAACACATTTTAGTTATTAAGTAGAGGTCAATGCATTTATGCACAACTTTAGCCTCTGAATTATCTAGAGTAGTTTTAAATTAAAAGTGTTTTTGAATGCCTGTGAGGGGACAGGCTCTGAAATAAGATTTTTTCCCCTTTGAGCTCACTTACTATCGCAACAGCCTTGTGATACGTTCACTGGAAATATCTTTTCTACTTCCCAGGAAGGGAAATCGAGTTATGCTAATTCTGGGCCTCTCTACACCTGTGAATTGGACAGAATTCTCTGATGGATGAATCTGGGGAAAGTGTCTCCTTAGCTTCTATCTCCTTTTTCTTGGAGCGAGCCTACCTGCACAGAGCACTATTTTTCCTCTTCCTACCTTTTGTGAGCCTTGTCTGGGATGCCCCTCATTTGGGAGACCTGATCTGGTTTACAGGTGCCTTGGAACTAGTTGGTAAAACTGCTTCATAATGGGAAATATGTATAAACCCTTTCAGCTGTCACATTCAGTTACGTCCCCTGATGTATCCTCTACCACTGATTTGATGTAATTGGCCTCCATCTTCGCTGTTTGATTATTTCTCAGACTGTCCAGAACCCAGATAGTGCTATTTATTCAGGGCACCCTCAAATATTCCAATATTAAACATAATCTTCATTGCCAAACAAGAAACAGGTTCAGAGAAAGAAAGTAATTTCCTCAAGTTCCCATGGCTTTTATGTAGCAGATTTTATTTTCAACTTGAAATATTTTTTCTTTATATATTTATTTATTTTATTGAGATATAATCCACATAGTCAACATTGCTTTTTAGCATATTCACAAATTTGTGTAACCATCACATCTACTTCCAGAACATTTGCATCATGGCCAAAAAGAAAGCCCATATCCATTAAGAGTCACTTCCCATTCCTCCCTCTCCCCACTCCTGGCAACCACTAATATACTTTGTGCTTCTATAGATTTGCTGGTTCTGGACATTTCATACAAACTGAATCATACAACACGTGACCTTTTGTGTGTGGCTTAATTCACTTAGCATAATGTTTTCAAGGTTCATCCTCGTTATAGCAGGTGTCAGTATTTAGGAGACATTTTAGACAACAAGAAATCATTAGTTTTACACTTTAGAGAAAAACAAATGAATATTTGTATTTGCTACTTTAGGAAATTTAGCTATTATGACAGTCATTGGAAACCTTACATATCAGTTTAGCTAAAGATGTGGAGTGTGTTTAAAATATTTTCTTTGGTCTCATGGTGACAAATTGATCTAATAATTGAAATAGTAATGTTTGAAAAAATCAGAGGGTTTTCATAAAAGTTTGCTAAACTCATTATTGTAAACAACTATTTTTTGGTACATATGTTGATATACAGCTTCAATTTTCTAACTTTTAGTTGAGAGACAGACAATACTAATTATAAAATGACTGGTGACTAGCGCGGATGACAAAGAAGAATAATTATCTCTTCAATGAACAAGGTCTGTGACTCTATCATTCTAGAAAGAAGGCACTTACAGCTTAGTGGAAAGTGCTGGGAGATCATGAATGATCTCTTCATATGGCTCCTCTTGTGCTAAGGTAGGAACAGATAAAGGCTCCTTCATTTTTTCCTCCCAGGCAATTTCGGCTTTCAGCAGCATTTCCTGGATATACGCAGATGCAGCGATATCTACAAGAAAGAATAAGAAAATCAGAAAAAGTGGGTGAGGATAGCACAGAAAATATTTACTTTCAATAATTCTGAGATGCTTAAAATTATAAAATTTATCAACACATGAAACAAAATGAAAAACATTAAAAGTTTATGGTATGAATAAAATTGCAGTACTGCCATTTTAAAACACTATCTTGTTTTACATCAGTGACATATTTAATTACAAATGAAATGAAAAAATATAAAAATAATATTCACTGAGTGGTGATGTGTGAAACGTAAAATCATTGAGAGGCTAAGCTTGAGAGAAGTTAGTGTCATTTTATTCTCAGGGAAACTCTTCCTTCGTCTTGGTGAACATGAATCAAAATGATGGCAACAGTCACGCCTTCCCAATGACTGGGCTCTTAAAAAACATGTCAGAGGATCCTATAAACAGTCTACTAAATGGGTAGATAGACAAATAAATACTCAGTTGTGCCATTAAAACAGTGGATCTAGCCTCTCTCCATGATCTGTTTTTGTCAATCTAAAATATAAATAATTACGTCAACTTACAAATTGCACATTAACATCGACATCTGAGCATATTTGGGCAGGAATATAGATATGCATTAATCAAATTTACAAATTACTAACAGTGAACCTGAAAATCGATAAATCCTAAAGAAAAATTCACATTAATAACAATTAAGAACCTAATGGAGGCAACTGCTCCTTTTTAATCCTCGTGACTAAACTGCATGACCACCTGTGTCTATAAATTTGAATTATGTGGCTTTACAGGCTGGATGAGGTAATTCAGCTACCACGGCAGATATTTATGCCATGATTGCATCATCATTTGCCTTCGATTAAATATATCCGCATAATGAGCAGGAGACAGCTCAGTTTCCTCACCTTGGAAGATCATTTCTGTCCCACCTAACAGCTACACCTCAAACTGCTTTTATCCCCCCAATTTTGTTCTATGTCCATTCCAAATTCAAGAAACACAAAATAACAAGAATATAATATATTATTGATGATGATTTTCATTTGCTCAGTCATAATATGGGTACCTAGTTCACTGTTCTCTGCACTATTGTTTTTGTCTGATTCATTCTTCTGGCTGTTGGATGGGATGTTGGTATAGCTTGCATTTACTTGAAACCTCTCACTGCACTACAGCTCTTTGTGCCTTGTGTGTGAGAAAAGTATTTTCATTCAATCAGCAAATGTTTACTGAGAGTCTAATATGGTCCCATCACTGTCTCTCATGCCAACATGGCACAGAAAAGGGATTATATGATGGTAGACTTTGCATGACGAACATGGACAAAAAGGTCCGAGGTGACCAGGGCTGAGTCTAGACCAGCAGTTTAGTCATTCACTGGGGCTCTAGGATTGTCAATTGTCTATTGCCTTGGATGTCAATTTTGGCACAGTTGACACTAAATCTAAAAGGTGAAACCCGGGAGTCCATGCAGTCAAGAGTCAATCATGTCTTCCCTTCTCTGGGAAAGAAGCCAGGGATATGAACCTGAAAAATGTGATCTCCTGTTGGAACTAGAGGATGTGACTTGTATTTCTCAATAAAAACATTTTTGAAAAAAGATGGAAAAAATCTATAAATTTCTATTTACTCTTTCATTAGGCATAATTTTGTAGATAATGTTAACATTAGCCTGATTCTAAAGTTTGAGACTATTAAGCTATCTTATAGTTTTATTTGTAATCTTCTGTTGGAAATCCCTCATCCTGTCTTAAACTGGAGGTTTACCAGGTAATCATACTCCTATAAGTGCATCACATAAGAGATCTCGGGTGTAAAGTGCTTGTAGGTTAGTAGAGGCATGGCAACAAGCAGAATAAGTAGAATTAAGTTATTCAGATCAATTACTGCCTTCAAAACTGTTATTTTTTTACTTATGTTAGACTTTTCTCTTTGTTATTTAGAATTCTTTTATTTTTAATACACCAAAAATAACACAAGTAGTAACTTTGTTGTCAAATTTAAAAGCTAAAAAATGAATGTGGCACCCATTTTTAAAATAACTATATGAATATATAAAAGAACAGTGGTAAAAAGAACTCTAGAAATTTTCCAAAAGATATCTGTTAAAAAAAAGTAACTAAGATTTTTAAAGTTTTAAATTAGCTTGAGAATATTAGACTCTATTTCTTGCAGTTTAAATATCTGTGCAGAAAAAATACTATTATTGTTTAAAAATATCCTAATGAACAAGCATGTATTTGGTATGATGAGAAACTAGCTAAATAACAGCAAAAATATATTTTCAAGTAAGTGACACTGCAGGAATCATTGCCCTGGAAGTTTAAAACTGGAAAAACCAATCGCACTGAAGTACAAAGGGACCCTATCCACTTAACTGCTCTCTAACACCCTCTTGTCACGGAGCGGTGCATAGGAGTCTGTGAATCGTGCTTGAACTGCGGTGGTGTTCACAGGGCTTCTCAGGAGAGGCCGACTCCCATTTCCTAGCTATGCTCACGATGAACGCCTTATACACCAGGGGAAGGGAACAGGAACCGTGCATAACCCACCTGAGGCCTTCTCTTCATTGCAGTTCAGAAGGTTTGGATTCGCCTGATGCATCAAAAGAAGTTTCACCAGGTTTGTCTGAAACATTAAAGATAATTGACATAGAAGACACGGTGCTGAGTACTGAAGGCTCATCAGTAAATAACAAACAGTCGTTGCCTCAAGGGGCACTTCCGGTCTGGTGGAGTGAGAACGCCTTAGCAGAACCTAGCAGGCTAAAGGCTTTTTACTCTGCTCATTTCCAGGTCCTACTTAAAAAATGACAGACATGCAAACTATCTCAGCAAGTAATGTATTCAAAACAAAAATTACTTCTCAAATGAGGGAGAAATTACTGAGGATTTGAAAAGTTTCACTTAACACTTTCCAGGTTTATTTTAGGGTATCTTATGGGAGGAATTATATGTTATAGTGTGTTTTGTTTTGTTTTAATTTAGCAATTCATGAACACTTATGGATATCGTCCATTCATTCCAGCACTGTGGACAATATGAACCTAAAGTCACATTGGAGAATTAGAAAAACTTAATCTCATGTTGTAGGAATGAAGCAATTTGATGAAAGACTAATATATTTTTAATATTTTATTATAAAATATATCATACTTATAAAGACTATATATAATGTATATGTACCGTTGAGCAAGTAATGAAATAAATTCCACTGCACTCAACTTTTTAAAATGTCATTCCCTGCATCTTTGTGTGTTCTACTCCAAAATTATCCTTCTTCCTATTTCAAAGAGGTGACCACCATCATGAGTTTTGGGCTCACCATTACTATGTTTTCTTTATGTGCTTAGACCTTACATGTGGAAGAATCCCTAAACAACATATTGCTTAGTTTCATCTGTTGATGACATTTAGAAAAATGAAATCCTAGTGTATATAGTTTTCTGTGCTTTGCATTCATGGCTTAACATTGCAATTTTGGGCATCCTCAGAGGTGAGGGGTTTAACCAAGTTTCATTCATTTTCTTGGCTGCACAGAATTGCATTGTACAAATATATCACAATTTATTCACCTTCTCTCAGTGAAAGCCATATGCAGTCATTTATTTGTTTTTATAAATAATGTTGCTATAAATATTCTAGTTTATATCTCAGTGCACACATGCAAGAGTTTCTTCTGGATGTATCTACTTAGTACATATAAAAGACAGTAAGTCTTGAAAAAGTCTCTAATTTTCTTGTTCCTTTTAAAGATAATTTTGTCTCTCTTAGATATTTTGCATTTCCGTATAAATTTTAGGATGAACTTTTCAATTTCTGTAAGAAACCCTGTAGGATTTTGATTAGGATTTCTTTAAGTAAATAGATACTGTGATAGTTTTATATGGCTTCCTTAGCAAATGACCACACACTTGGTGGTTTAAACAATAAAAATTTATCATCTTAAAAGTCTGTAGCTCAGATGTCTGACACAGGTCTCACTGGGTTAAAATCAGGGTGTTGGCAGCACTATGTTCCCTCTGGCTGTAGGAGCAAATTTATTTCTTGCCTTTTCCAGCTTCTTGTCTTGGCTTGCAGCTCCTTCTTTCATCTTCAAACCAGCGGTGTTGTATCTCTGACCATTTTTTCCATAGTCTCATCTCCCTCTGACCCTCAGCCATGAATGGTTCTCTGCTTTTAAGGACCCATGTGATTACACTGGAACCATCTTGGTAATCCAGGGAAATTTTCCCATCTTAAGATCCTTAGCTAATCACAACTGCAAAGTTCTCTCCCTTGTCACGTAACATATTGACAGGTTCTGAGGATTAGGGTGTGGACATCTTTGGGGGTTGCTATTCTGCCTTCCACAGATATCCTCATAATATTCACTGTTTCAACACATGAATACGACTTACCTCTCCATTTAATTAGGTCTTCTTTAATTTCTCACCACAGTGTTTTATAGTTTTCAGTGTAGAAATCTTATACATCTTTTGTTAAATATATTCCTGTATATTTTATGTTTTTAATGCTACTGGAAACAACCTTGATAAATTCAATGAATGTTTCTAGCTTTTTAATTTTGGGGAGATTCCTTTGGAAATTTTATTCTCCTTTCTTCTGTTCTAACTAACTTTGTCTTTCATTTCCATTTCTTGGTGTATCACATTGATTAGAATGGGACTGGCTTTTCCAATCTGTGGGTTTTTGCTTTTGTAACATGTGCTGTGGCATTCTCCACCCATGCGGAGCTTCATGTCCAGGAATTCCAACGTATCTCCCCACCCATCAATTATTGCTCTTGTTAGTGTTCTCATTATAAAATTAATTAGCTTTTAAATAGTCTGCCCCATTGCTAGCTTTCCTACAAGCCCGTTCAAAATCAGTGTTTGGTTTTACAGAATACAAATTATTTCAGTAACACTTAAATCATGTTACAGGAGAGTGCTTATATTCAGAAGTTTATTTTTATTTCCAAATATATACAGTTTACTAAAGAAAGAGAAGTTCTCTTGAAATCTGAAAGATGAAATATATAGAGCAGGTTCCCAGGACATTAAAATAGGTACAAGAGTGAGTTTTGTGTTATATTAAAGATCTGAGAGATTTGCTTGCTTTTAAATCATAGAGAAGGAAGAAAGGAACAGAGGAAGGAAAGGAAGCAGGAAAATAAAAATGGAGAGCAAGAGGGAGGGATAAAGGAAGGAAAAGAAGGAGAAAAGAAAGGAGAAAAGCAGAAAGAAAAGAAAAAAAGGAAAACCAAAAATTAGGTAAGATTGCCTTTGTTTTTCACAAATTTGAAAGAACAGCAGTAAACCTAAAAGCTGTTATATCTTTGCAAAAATGTCAGACTATCAGAGAGTCCTTTGCATTTCTAAATTCAATTCACTCTTTACAGAACTCCAGAGAGAAACCTGTGCAATCACTCAACAAACACCGCTCTCCACAGCTTCAACTGTAACTGCAGAAAGCATTAGGTCATAAAAGCAAAATGTTTCCTACGTGAAAACATTTAGCAATAAAAGTAATTATATTTTATTTCAAGCCTATAAAAATAAACATTCGTGTGCAGAATGAGGAAGCTTCTCTCACTTGGGGAATTCCTTTCTTTTTGTAAAGTCAGTATTTCCCATGCATTTCCAATTGGAAATCAGTGAAGCACATCACAGAGCTAAACTAAGCAGGCCAGTGCTCATTTCAATTACTGGACTCTAGAACATTTATTTTAACATCACAAAAGATCTTTAGGTAAATTAGGTAAATCAAATGCAAATAGGTAAGAGTGTGTAGCCCAACAGGGATTCATCTCCACTATTAAAAGAACTTTATAATCACCACACCTATCAGAGGTTACAGTGACTGACATTCTGTGCGTGTGTGTGTGTGTGTGTGCGTAAAAGGAGACCCTAGATGGCTAACAGAAAATGTCTTTAAGCTGAAATCTAAATTTACACAAGTTACTGGATATAGACTTTACTCATTCTTCGAATAGTTTTATTTCGGTTTGGTTAAATTTAACAAAATTAATTCCTTGGTGGTCATTTAAATTACCTCTTTAAAAAGTTAAAAAATAGCTATGACTTTTTGGAAATAGTTGAATTTCTGGTTCAGAAACTGAAAGAGACTCTTTCACTTAAGTTAATAAAGGGAAATTATAACGTTCAAGGTCTGTGGGAATTCAGAATTTGTATATCCTGTGCTCATTGGTACACACTCTACATTGCAATGAGTAAATGTCTCTAACTCAGAACCGCCTGAAGGATTTCAGATCTAAAATATAAAAACGTCTAAGACATTGTTAATATTAACTCTATTTGTGATTCAACTGTGATTTCTCATTAAACAAATAGTTCTGCCTTCATCCCTCAAAATACATACTTTCTAATCCCACCAGTACTCTGCACAATTGTCCTGTTTCCTTCTGGAAATATGCCTCCTTTACTTCCCTGCAGCAGCCTCGTTCTCCTACGTCCATTCCTCCTCAGACTCCTCTAATGGAACATGTTTTGTACTATTAAACATGGTGTTACTCACCGTACTTTGCCCTTGGTTGAACTCCCTTTCCATTGTGCACGATTTCTTAGAGTAATCTATCACAGATCTCCATGTCCAGCCCTACCCAATACCTTGCACGTGCCCAAGTATCTCCTGGATATCTCCATGAGGACTTCTCCCACAGACCAACCAGTCTCAAGGTGTCTGCTCACTCACCCACTCTTCACACATTTATAAGAAAGACAAGCGTCTGCTAAACTAGGACGTTCCTTGACTCTCTGGTGAATAACTGGTAACTGAGGGGCCAGCCTTGTGGCATAGTGGTTAAGTTTGGCACACTCCGCTTCTGCAGACCAGGTTCACAGGTTCGGATCCCAGGCACGGACCTATACCACTCATCAGCCATGTTGTGGTGGTGACTCACATACAAAATAGAGGAAGATGGGCACAGACGTTAGCTCAGGGCGAATCTTCCTCAGCAAAAAATAAAATAAAAAAAAATAAATGGTAACTGAGTACTCTGTGTCAAGGCCTGTACTGATAAAGAAGTAGACGTCATACCTGCCCTCGGTTCTCACAGACTAGAGGGTGATACGGACAAACGAAGAGACAATTCCAACACGTGTGATAAGTGACATGATGCGGGAGACACAGGGTGTTACATATGGTGGGTGAAGGGAGCCATCTGACCCAAATCCGAGCGACATCTCAGTGCAGTCCTGCAAGGTAAGTGAGATTTAACCACTTACCAATTTCAGGAACAACAAAGAATATGAAAAGGATGTACATGGTGGTATATTCCAGAAATTGCAAGAAGTTCAGTATAGATATATCCTCCAAGCTGGTGGGGGGAGGCAGGAGAAATAAAACTGGAGAATTAAGCAGAAGCCCAGGCGTGTGGGGCTCATAAACTGAGTTATGGAGTGGGTATTTCATACTGATAGCACTGGAAAGAATGTTATGTTGAAACAGTTTATTAGGTTTGCATCTGGAAAGATTACCGTAGCCGCATAGCTGAGAATGGAGTGGGGGAGGGGCAGGGAGATCTGTCAGGAGGCTGATGGGTTAATCCCAATGTAGACATGCTGATGCACTGGACGAGGGTAGAGACAGTGAGGACACACAGATTAACTGAGTCTGTCACTCTTATAGCTCAAATAGCTTAAAACCATTTACTAAGTAGAAGCTTGTGAGCTCGGTGGTTTATTAGTCATGAAAGAAGGGAGAGAGGTAGAAAAAAGGATAATGCCCAATTTGGTGATGAGTAAATGATAAAACAGAGAAGAAATAACAAATTGGGGATGGGGAAAAGAAGATGATAATTCCCTTTGTGCAGGCTGATAGAGGTTACCCACTGGGAGTGATCCTCGTGGGTCTGGGACGTGGAGAGAAACGAGAGAAGGCTTGGGAGCCGTGAGCATGTAGAGTATTTGAAGATGCAGGTGTGAAGATTCCCTAAAGACATGCAAACATCGAGCAGACACGGAACCGAGGATAGAGCACTGAGTTCATCAATATTGTATGCTCAGAGGGGTAGGAGGAAAACCAGAGAGTGCATTGATTTTTTTCTAAAGCAAAGAAGAAATATTTGAAGGAAAAAAAACTCTGAGTATGTCTCAATTCTTATGTACTTTGGTAAAAATGCATTTGAGAATACAAACAACTCCTCTGAACATCAAAATATGCAGGATGTGTGATACAAAACATTTCTGAGGGAAAAGTATTTAGGTTTTAGCATTTGTACGATTATTTTCTCATCTTTTGTTGTAGTATTGCCAATCCTATTATAACACTAAAAATATGTACAAGGCTAGAATCAAATTTTACTTTATGTCCAACTCATCAAATTTTATTTTTTGTACAACTCGTGAAAGAATTGCAAAATCAAAAGATTTATTGCTCACATAACTTATTCAGTTCCCAGTTTTAGACAAGAACAAGCAATTCTTTTTTCTCACAGGAAAAGTTAATATATTTGTAAAAGGAAGTTTTAAAATATATATGCCACCCCAGTATAAATGTCGATAATAAATAATGTCACAAATGATGAACTATCTTCTCCATAAAGGTATTTATATTTGTAAGATATTTATAAGAAAGTGAAATTTCTATGAATGTCTCTGAGAATGCCATTAGTCTGTCTAAAATGTTAGAATTTCTAAAGCTTTTTATTCTGAAATGAAATACGTTTATTTACAGTAAATTTCTTTAGTTATAAATCTCCCATGCATATAAATTTATATTCAAATAAAGCCTGTTTCTAAAATATCTTTTCCAAAATGAATAGTCAATAGTATTTTTAAGGGTGAACAGTTTTTAAAAATAATTCTAGATATCATATGGGTATTTTCTTGACAAAATAATCAAGATACAATTTACTTAAAATTTTCTATTAACATAAATCTCTTAGTAATTTTTTTAGTCTGAATTGGGGAAGAATATTTTGGTTTTGATGTCAAATATTCTAAGAGAAAACCCTCACTGTAGCTCTCAGTATTAAAGCTTTTCTTCTAGCTCTTGGTTGATGGATTTGTCCATTCACTTCCTTCAGTTACTCTGCTGGACACGGGGAGAGCAGGGTGGGCAATGCAAATAAAGTTTCTGCTGTCTGGAGCTTATGTTCTGGTGGAGACCCCGTTCAAGTAGGTTTAATGGAGCAAAATAGAAAAGGCACACTATCTTCAGACCCTATCCTTGGTAGTAAAATGTATAAGGATTTAGAAAATACTGAATTAATGGCTAGTCATTTTCTGAGAAGCAGAGGATAAAGTTGAGATGGTTTTTAAAATCGGCCTCATTGGCACAGTATAAATGGCCATGTCTGGAAAATTTTCTGTTGGACATCTGTTTGTACAAATCTAGCAAATGGATCAATTGACCAGGACACATGCACGTTGACGTTCACCTCTCTGACCCATTCGCCTTCATCATTCTCAACCATCTTCCAAGCTGTGTAAAAATCTCCCTTTTAACAGCAGTTTATGGTTCTCATTGATTGAAGACCCTGGGGGCCAAACTCTATGGCAGAAGAATTAGTGAGGCTTGTTATGTTCACACCGCCAGCGAGGGGCAGAGCTGGTGCTCAGACCCAGTGAGGAGGAAGCCATGGGGTCCTCAGAACAAAGCTGGCTTCATCGCTTAGTGGGGCAGAATGAAATATAGATGTGTTCGTATGGGGGGAGTATCTGGGAAATAGAAGAAAGAATAGGGAACCTAAAAAAAAGAGAAATATTGTTTTCAAAAGTTGGGGTCAAATATTTTGCAGCTGGTTTTGAAAAAAATGAAGCAATTGGAAAGTGTGTAAGTTACTTATCATTAATAAGTGATGAGTGTTGGAAATGTAGCTAGTATACTGCAAAAGTAATAATAAAAACATCCATCTCAATTACTCTGTATCTTGTGAAGTAAGTGCAGCTGTTGAATCATATTTCCATATAAGTTCATGACTATGTTCTTCTAGGCTGAAAACGTTAAGATTTAGAAAACCCGAAGTTTGAGAAATTTTTCTAATGTGACACGTAATGGGGTGAGAGTACTGATATCCACCAGTTCTCTCTGCCTTATTAACCAGTGATTCCTCTACTTGATGAATTTTGTGTGATGGGAATCTCTAGGAAGCTTTATGAAGGAAGAGGCTATTGTATTGGGCCTGTGCTCCTTATGTCACCAAGGCTTGGCAGGCATCATGCTTGGCATATATGTTAATCATTAATCATTTTTTTATTGTTAAATGTAACTGTGTAAATTAAGGTTTTAAAAAATCGACTTTCTTTACTAAAACCAATTGCAAATCTTTTTACCACATAGCCAACCTGTTTTATTAGTTTAACATATTCATTAATCTTTTGTCATGGTTATATAAAACATGTCTCTTTCTGTGACACAAATTTTTTCTGACTCTGATCTTGTCTTTTAACACTTAAAATATAATAAAGCTCAATTATAGGCACTTTAAAAATGTAGTTTCTTGGGTAAAAGTTTCCATTTCTGCAGAGCAGGTTTTCTTATGGACCCCTGAAAGGTCTATTCCTTATTTTCACAGAGACCTCTCGACCTCTGAAACTATAGGCATACTTTTTGTGTCTGTGCATTTCTGGGAAAAGGATCAGTATCTTCACCTGATTCCCTGAGGGATAAAATTTCTGATAGCCACTAATTCTTTCTGCCTTAATCAGTATAGCTTCTAGGAAGTGGAACAGAAACATCTAGATGTTCATTTAACATATGAGTCATAAAAAATTGGTTATGTTTAACATGCAGAACCAAAGATAGCAATAGATACTTTAAAATGGAACCGTTATGTAAACGCATATTCATGTCTCCTCTGCCCTGCATGTGGGTTTCACGTGAAAATAACCATAAATTAACTTCCTTTCACCACTCTTTATCAAACTTTACAAGGCTTTTAGAAATAAGTATTTTTTCTGAACAGAAGCAGTTGTTTTAAAACACACCAACTTAGGCTGGTTTCTTTCTGGTCCTCCTTGCTAATTACAATAAACCCTGGAAATAACAAGCAACTCTGAAGAGTGGAAAGAGGAAGGTGAACTGGCTCAGGATCCATAGAAGGGAGGAATCATAGAGGTGCAGGGCAACCTACGTCCTCCCACCCGATAGAAGAAGGCATATCCAGACCTGGTATTTCCCAGCCTAACCCAGCAACAGAAGGGGGCCAGGTACATGCATCCCCCATTCAAACCATGTCCCTGTGACAAATTTAGGTGAGTCCAGCACCATGACCGGCTAACACTAAGTGCCATGGCAGGCACTTTTCTTCCACTGAGCCTGACTCCCCTCCCCCACGACAGACGAGGATGGCTGGGAGGAGGCACCTGCAAGAGAGAGCAAACCCCCATACGCCCCCAGCCCTGGAAGTCTTTTTGTCCCTGTGGAGAATCCCCTGATCCACCCAGAGACTTGGGATAGCCTGGCTTAGGGAAACACTTTCCACCCCTCTGGGGGCACCAGAAGGAACCAGTGGGAACCCCAGTGGCACCAGATGAATCAAGCAGACCAAAATAATACCTCAAAGGGTCTGAAAATTAAACTGTTATTGGAACCACAGCCCACTCAAGTAGACAAGGGCCTGCCTGCTAAACTTCAACTGGGTGACTGCCTGCTAAAACACAAGATTTGTATAGGACCAAGATCCTTCTAGCATAATAGCCAAAATATCCAAGATAGGATTAAAAATCACTCATCATACCAAGATCAAGAAATCATCATTTGAATGAGAAAAGACGAGTAACGACATCAACAGCAAGATGAATCATGCTGGAATTATCTAATGATGATTTTAAAGCAGCCATCATAAGAATGCTTCAACAAGTAATTACAAATTCTCTTGAAACAAATGAAACATGGAAAATCTCATCAAAGACACAGAAGTTATAAGAAAGAACGAAATGTAAATCATAGAACTGAAAAATTCAATAACAAATAAAATACACCAACTCGTACCAAATATTTCATTTGACCTGCAACCAAATAAAACTAAAACCACATACTAGGTTCTGATAACAATCACTAAAACATCTAACAACAGAAATAGTGACATATTTAGTCCAAGGTATATCTTTAAAAAAACATTGTTAAATCTAGTCCTATTCTCCTAGAGTTCATTATGTTATAAAAATCGTTAAAGGGAACCAATTTGTTACTCTTTGAAATGATATCTGATCCCAAATCTAAAAGTCCAATCTGGAAAAGTGAAAAATTGGGTAAAATGAAAGCCTCAATCCATTCAAGTTAGGTTAGTGTTCTGTTATATTTTACCAAGCTATCACTCACTTCCAGATTTAGCTCCTTCCAGAAGCAATCTCTGACAATAATGGGCACATTTTGATAATTCACCGATTACCATTTCTTCAGCACAGGCAAACAGGTTGTGTTCTAGGCAACAGTACTTGCTTGTATGTTCTCTTTTCCATTTTTCACCCATGAAAAAACTTTTCACCCAGTGTATCCCAGTATGCTGCTGTGGTAGAAATGGAGTACTGATGTACTGATGGAGTACTGATGTATTGATCCCCCAATACTTCAGTAGTCTAGTGGGACCTGTGGACCCTGGACACCTCAGGCCAATGACTTCAGCTACCTGCAGCCTCGTCCCCTTAACCCATCCATTTGTTTACTGGTACACTCACTTGCTAAAAGCACAGTTTGGGGGTTGTTAATAGCCTGTTAAAAATAATTATTGAATGAATCTTTTTCTATAGGAAATATTCTCAAAGCAAACAATGTTTTATTAGTGTGAAAGACCTTCCTCAAGCAACGTGCTTTTTAAAAAATGTTTGAAATGCAAACGCTTTCAATTCTTTCAACAATTACACTACTCAAATTTTATGACAGATATTTTGCATACCAGTTAGGATCTAAGAAATTTAACTTACCATAAATTCAATGAGTGTGATTGTTACCCTAAACTAATGTTTGGAAATCAACAAGTTTAGCTGCAATCTCCGTATATACGTAAAACTGAGTTATTTTTCATACTATTACTACTAAGACTTCTCTGACACAAAATATTATACATATTTTTATAAATTAATTTTAATATTAATTAATTACTATGAATATTAATCACATTCACTCATACAAATAATTTAAAAATAAGTTTGAGTTTGCTTCTTCTTCATAATATAATGCTACCTAGTAAGAAATTAATTTGTGCAATAGTAACTCAAGATGTATTAGCTATAGCCAAAAATCAATTCAGAGAAGGAACTCTGCTACATACCCTTCATTCATTAAAATGAAATGTAATTTGTAGAGAAAAATAAAATATAAAATATTATTCTGCTTTATATCTACTAACTGTAGAAATCAAACAGAATTATTATAGACTCAAGTAATTGTAGGTTATAAAGACTATCTAATATTAAGAAAATAGCATTAAGTCCATTCTATAAAGAATGTTTACGTTTTGATTATTTATCCAATGATTTTGACTATAATATACAGAGTCCTGAGGAATGTGTTTTGTGTATCCTTCTAAAAGTAAATGTTTTTTTCAACCATCAAAATATTTGTTTAGTAAGATGATGTCATTAAAAGTCAAATTACATAATGATTAGTACATGATTTTAAATAAAAACAAAATTAAATATGAAATGATGCATTGATTATAAAATGATTTTTTAAAAATAACTCAAGAAATCATTTTACCTGGCCATATTTTGCTGCCAAATGGAGTGGGGTCCAGTGCTGATTATCTACTGTATTGAGGTCTCCGCCATGTTCCAGCAGAAGAGATACCACCTCCTTGTAGCCACTTGCACATGCCATGTGTAACTGCAATGAAGAAATATTTTGTTATTTAACTTAAAAAGAGCAGTGATATCAATACAGTTTATTCAGTGGTTTAAAGAGAGCTATTTAACAAAGTATTAGATCTAAAATAGAGAGACCTTTAAAAAAAAAACATATATGTAATTTTATTTATTTGGTACAAGTGGATGCCATCATTCTTTGAAAAAAGGCTTATGGATTAATTTTTCACTGTTTTCCTTCTGACTCTGAGAACGTGCACTCTTTCATGCAATTTCTATTTCCCTCTCTAGTCTCCCTTTCTACTATAATCTGAATACTTTAAAATACAAAATATAATAATTCAATATTTTACCACTTCTTGACCCAAACTCAAATATGTTCTGACCAGCTCTAAAATCCCAGCACTGCATTTGGTGTTATAGGAGGGGGACTCAGAGATATAAATGACAACAGGAAATATGACCACTGTGATGCTTATACACATGGAAAAGGGTCAGGAACACTAGGAAAGATTAATTAATCCTGACGGGCTCTCACATGATTACATAGCCATCATTTAACATTCTCTCAGTTTAGTTTCCTAATGCAACCTGAGGTCTAGAAATGAGGCCTCAGGAACGACAATGATGCGATCAGAATTTGGAGAGTTTTTCAGATTTTTCAGATGGGGGAATTCCTGTTTCTAAGGCAGCAGCGTTTATTTTTAAGTAAACTATCAGCACATTCAATTTAAATTAGTTTATTAAGTAACTACATGATTGATTTTGTAATCATAATAATTAAGAAGAGGAAACTATAAGGAAAGGAAAAAGAAAAACTAATTTAAAAGTAGTAAAACATGACTTCTAGGGTTTGTAGCTTGGAATTTGGTAGCTCTCTTCCTTTCCATTTTTATTACAAAGACAAAATTAAAGTCAAAAGGCTTATTAAATATATATATATATAGATAAAATTAAGCAAAAATATTTGCTTTCCTACCTCTGGACTTAATTACATCTTCAATCTACAGTAATACTTATATGTTTATTACTTGTACTTTCAACTACACTAGAACAACAAATATATTCATCTAACTTAAGGCAAAAACGTTAAGAGATTAAGTTTCATACCAATCTTCTCATACTTTGTTACATACAGAATTCATCTAATTAATATTCTAGTGAACTTTCCCAAGAATAATATATCCACAAGTATTTTAGAGAAATGTAATTTTATATGCTTGTTCTCCTAGAGAACTAATCTTTCACCTGCTTCTAAATTTATTCAACTATTGAATAATCAGTCAATGATTGGCAGGTTATTCTGTGCCATATGCACTAACATCTGGATCTCAGAAGATTTCCACTTTTAGTATAAAACTACAGTAAGAATGGGTCCATCAGCTGATTAGCGTCTGACACTAATGATGTCAACTTCACAGGATCAGCCTCTTTACGAGTAGATTTGCTTTCCATGCAGCAAAAATCCGGTTCCACCATTTAGAACTTAGCCCAACCCCCAGTCAGTCATCTCATGCCCTGTTCCCAAGGTAAAGACTAGAAGGAAAACAGTCTTGGCTCACGTAGTAGTAAAGCTATCCAAATATGAATTACCAGTGGTATCTATGGAGGCAGGCAAATTTAATCTAATTTCAAAACAAAAACAAGACCCTGCCTTTGAGTACTTCCACATCATCACAAAATATTAGATTTTGTTAAAATCATCACAACAACATATCAGGAGCTTAGATACCTTCATTCTATCGGCAGTCGAATTCTGAATCCATAAGCAAGTCACTAGACCCCATGGAGTACAGTTTCTCATCACTAAAGTTAGCCTTAGAGTTAAAAAAATAAAAAGTCTATTTTCTGAAATGGAATTTATACTTCTACCTTGTCCTGACTATGGCTGGAAGATATCAGGTGCCAAAATGTGAGTATTTACCATTATGGTGTCTCAGAATTCTCCTCTCCTGCTATTTGATGAGGTCTTCCGAGAAACACAGAGGTGGTAGTTGTTTCTGTATAGAGCTAGTAGCATACTTTAAAGCAGAGTTTTTGTGGAAAATGATCACACTTTGGAAATCACCTATCTAGTTACAACGCAGGACGAGACATTAGAGTGGTTTCACAAACACTATGCATAACAGTTATAAAGTATTTTGTTTATTCTGTACAACCTTTGGTACAGTTACCATGGTCCTGATTTTGCAGCTGGAAAAGCTGTAGATTAGATAATTTAGGAGCTGGTCCAGGGAAGCACGGTCATTGTGGTCTGAAGCCACTTCTGCTCTCGCCAGTGCTGACATTTTGAAATAGCAAAGGAAAGTGGACATCCGAGTTGGCCAGGCTAGGATGATACTGCAATATTAATGCTCCTAACAAACCCTGCATTCATCCCATAAATTTATGTTTTAAAATACAATTTTTATTCTTCCTGTAAGCCTCCCCCTCCTTCAAATACTAATCATGTATTAAAATGTTCATCTCTAGAAGATGCACACTATTTACACACTTGCTTCAGCTTTCCCTTGGCACACCACCCAGGTAGGCAGAGCGGTGTTCATTAAGCTTGGCTTATCGCCTTCTCGCATACTTTGCAAAAGCATCACGAGGTCCTGGCATTTTTCAGATATGAAAACACAAGAGAGTCTCAGACTCCAGGTAGAAGTCTGAGGCTTGTTCTAGCGAGATCCTCTCTAAGACCACCACCTCCTCACTCAAGCAGTACCACAGGCCCGGGTGAAGACAGAGAACAGGGGGATTTATTTTCACTTTATGCATTATATGCTACTCACTTCATAAAAAAAGAATTATTATGTCATTATTAATTTAAAACTTATTTTGCCTAAATATATTGAATATTTTCCATGCTGTAATGAGCTTCGATTATATAACGGCTAATTTTGAGGGCTCGCTGTGTACTAACTAGACAATAGGTTCAGCGAATTACATGCATGGTCTTGTTGGACCTGCTTGTCCTACACTGTGGGATCTACTATTACCCTAATTTAAAAGAAGAGAAAATTATGACTCAGAAAGTTTAGGAAACCAGTAAAAATCAGACCCAGGAAGTGAGGGAGCCCAGGATGAGCACTGAGGTCTGTCCAACTGCTTTACCACCGTGTTGTTCTTCTGCACCATCGTTTTCCAGGAAACCATAGTATACCATCATATGGAGCATCATAATTGACATGAGCAATTCCTAATTATTGGGTATTTATGAATTTTCCATTTTTTGATATTAAAGAGAAACTTTTTGTTGATAATCACTGTATGTGCCTCTCTGATTATCTCCTTCTGATACATTCTTAGAAATGGAATTCTGATTCTAAAATAATGAACATTTTTCCAAATTATTCATGCATACTGCAGCACTGAGTTCCAGAATGTTTGTATCCATTTACACTCCATCCAGTGTACGAGAGAACTCATTCTTGTAGACCCTTAGCTTGTCTGGTCCTCCCTATTATTTATTTCTAAAATGATTGCAAATAATTTGAATGTATTTAATTCCCAACAATGGGCTTCCTTTCATATATTTATAGGCTAATTGTATTTTTTCTTTTGTGAATTGATTCTCATTACTATTTAATTTTGTATTGAGAGATGGTCATCTTTTTTATTAATTTCTACAAACTCTGCATATTTTAAAGATATTAGCACTTTGAAATACCTTTTGGAAATATTACTTCTGGTTTATTATCTGCCTCTTAATTTTGCTCATTGTTTGAAGCATAAATGTTCATTTTGATTTCTGTTGTAGTCAATGATATCAATATTTCCCTTTGTCTTTTCTCCTCATTTTTATATTGGAAGGATCTTTGCCACCCAGGCTTAAGTCTTTTCTTTTGCATAACGTGGAAAATAGGTGCTAATTATTAAGTCTGTTACTCACCCTTGTATCTGTGCATCTCATTTTTTTAAAAAAATCTGGGTGTAAAATTTAAAATACATCCCCATTGGATCTGCTCTTGTTTAAGGTCTGTGACCCTGCCAGTCTAAAGCTGGATGATCACTGTGAGGCTAATGCCATATTTTGATGAAAACTGTGTTAGCAGTAAACGAAAATCAATCTCGAGAAACAGCCATTCAAATACCTAGGAGGATTGGCGCAGATTTTTAACCACTAATTTCACATTTTCCTTGATCTATATTTGTATCTGAATGCTAATAGAGGATTTTTCCTATCAGTTTTTTTCCCCCCCAAAGCCCCAGTAGATAGTTGTATGTCATAGCTGCACATCCTTCTGGTTGTTGTATGTGGGACGCCGCCTCAGCATGGCCGGAGAAGCGGCGCGTTGGTGAGCGCCCGGGATCCGAATACGGGCCGCCAGCAGCGGAGCGCTTGCACTTAACCGCTAAGCCACGGGGCCGGCCCTTCCTATCAGTTTTGACTCAAGTGTGAAAATTATATATAGATATACATCACATCTCAAAACAAGACCATGTATGTAAATTTGAAAATATTTGTCCAAAAACTGCTTAGATGACTTTTGCCCTCTACCTCAAGACTGAGAGCATAATAGGTTGAAACTGGAGATAAAATGAGAATGAAAATGGACGATTTTTGAAGAGAACTGCCAAGGTGTTAGGAGAGTCCAGTTTCCCCTCCCACGGTGGAGGGACGGACCTGAGTCCCTTCCTGATTTCAAGTCGAGAGAGACTGGCCTCCTAGACCATTGAGAGAAGTTACATGTCCTTGGCAGTTTGGTGGAGATACAGTGACTGGTTTTGATTCCTGCTTAGTGAAAGTGAAGGGCAAGAGACGGGCTCCTCCTTGCTTTGGTGTGCAATGAAGGGGAGTTGTTGATACAATGGGATCCACCTGCACACTGATGAGTCTGCAGGAGAAAAAGAATATATGGAAGATTTTCCGTGGACAAGCTGTGTTCATTCTTGGTTCTCTATCAGAGGGACGCCTGCAAGAGCAAGCACGGCCAGCAGAGAGAGGCGGGGGTACCGTCAGATTCCCCAGAGCTGAGGCAGGTGTCAAGGACATGGGAAGAATTGCATCCACCCAGACCTGGTGCAGCCTAGAGATTCCCATGACGGGGTGAGCGGCGGTATCGCAAGAACTCCCACATCCTTGCGAGAGAAGGAGTCAATTTCCTGCCCAGAGAGCATGATATCATCACGCGGTCAAGTCAAAACCTTCCTGCTCTCATTGCGTCTCCTCTTGCCCCTCTGTCTGCTCCTCTCTTCCTCTCCTTCAACTTCAGCAACATCCAGGAGTGGAAATGGTTGACCAGGCCACCCTCCCTTCCGTGGACTTCCTAATCTGACACAGCACTACGCTGGGAGCAGGTTCATGATTTAACTGAAATTGGGATCCTTACCACCTGGGCCCACTGGCCCCCACAGGATATGTGGATAGAATTCACAGGGTTTGCAAACTTGAGTGTGAAAATGGTTAGTTTTATTTTTTTCTACCCCCTAACTGAACTTTAGCAAATTCTTCAGTAATGACATAGGCAGCACACTTGTGATATTAAAGAAATCATAATATTTTCATATCATGTTGCTGTTGTAGCAGATAGCTCAGAATATTACCCATGTTCAACTCTACTCTAAAATCACAGTAATTATTAGATCTGTTACATAGTGCATTAATAAAGAAGAACATGAATTACATATCACAAATTTAATTTTAATATTATGATTACTATGTTTCAACATAATTGGCTTTACTTGTAATTCTAGGCACCATTTTTTATTACATTAAAAACATTATTCTGACAAGGAATCCATGACTACATCAGATGGCTAAAGGGGAGTAAAGCATAAAAAGATAGTGAGCCCCGACTTCACACAAGTTGGGAGTATGAATTTTTATATGGGTCCAGACAATCTAATCTCTAAATTCAGGCCATGTGTTGTGACATAATGTAACCATAAAAGCGTTACTCCATAAAAATGACCAGAAAACTGATGGCACTGGCTAAGTCTTCATCTAGAAGTAAGGAATGAACCAGTACTAGTGAAATACAAAAGGGAGACAAAAATAAAATTGCTTGATATTTGCATCTCATGAATAATTCTTTTCCAATTATCTCTCAAGGCCAGATGTGATGTATCCAATCCTGTGCCAAAACAGTAAAGAACCAGGGTCTTCAGAATATATATGCTAGTTATAACAGTAGTATTTTTAAACAGTAGTTTTTTTTTTTAATAATTTTATTTATTTATTTTTCCCCCAAAGCCCCAGTAGATAGTTGTATGTCATAGTTGCACATCCTTCTAGTTGCTGTATGTGGGACGTGGCCTCAGCATGGCTGGAGAAACGGTGCATCCGTGCGCGCCCGGGATCCGAACCCGGGCCGCCAGTAGCCGAGCGAGTGCACTTAACCGCTAAGCAACAGGGCCGGCCCCAAAGAGTAGTTTTTTTATACACTCAAACTTAGGAACTCATTTTCATATGCTCTGTAACATGACTTTTATTGGAATTGTATCTTTTTCTGAGGCTTTTCTTTTCATTTAAGAAGAATATTAATGTAAACTAAGTAATCTTTTTAAAAGAGCTATATTTGGTTATTTGATTGCATATTCTAAAAAAGGAAGAAAAAGCAACATAAAAACCATCTTACTAGAAGTTTATTCCCATTGAGCTTTTTGTTGATAGTTTCAGCTCTTTTGCACACACAATTTAACAGTGTGGGAAATTACGCCCAATTTTGAATAACGAATGACATTCCAACTGAGGATACAGAAATCCGTCTGTGGACAAAAGTGTCTCATTGTTATCACAACAATTGACAGGAATGCACAATAGACACGCACCTTACAGAAAGACAACTCCAGGGATGGCAGTCATTAACATAATAGACTAACCAATGCAGACATGAGAATCAAACTGAACAGCCACTTGCTGAACACTGTAATCTTCAAGGGATGACTTCCTGGCCTCCCGTTCACTGCTACTTTCCTTGTAAAAAGCTCAAAGATGATCACCACAAGATTTAGGCA
The DNA here is from genome assembly GCF_057802395.1 of Ceratotherium simum simum. Classification (NCBI taxonomy): domain Eukaryota; kingdom Metazoa; phylum Chordata; class Mammalia; order Perissodactyla; family Rhinocerotidae; genus Ceratotherium; species Ceratotherium simum. Next base: position 4,590,995 of record NC_141909.1, read on the forward strand.
TTATAGAACAATTATTTGCAATATTTATGTTCTCTATTCAGTAAAAAAATGTCACAAGGAATGCAAAATTGAAGATGGCTGAAAATGATAGCAATTTATTGCTTTGTATTGATTCTCTCCATAGCTTCTCTTCTGAAGTATGTAGGTCCCTTTATTTAGCAGTGATTGACATATGTATGCTGTTTTTATTTAACAGTGATTTTTAAAAAAATATAAAGTTGTAATATCTTCTGCCAAACAAAGAAACAAAGACTCTATTGGGTTTCTACTATGTGTTAGGCATTATTTGCATTACGTACGTTAAATGAACTGTTAATTAAATAGATCACTGCAATCTGGATTTTTACCCCACTACCCCACTGAGACTGCCCTAGACAAGAAGACCAACGACCCCCACCTTGGTCCCAGAGCCAACTGTTGTCTCCATTTACTTGAAGTCTCAGCAGTATCTGATAGCTGATCATTTCCTCCTCACTGTCACACTTCTTTCACTTGGCTCTGGGGACATCTCATTTTCTTGGTTTTCCTTCTACCTCGAGAGTTCCTCCCTCCCATCTCGTTTCTGGATCTTCCTCTTTTCCTAGGCTCCATGGCTAATCCCAAATCCTCTTTCCTTCTGTATCAAAATCAATTTCATCCAGGGACAAGGCTTCCAATATCACGTATACGCCTATGTTCCCAAAATTCTCTCTTCAGTCTAGACATCTCCTGAATTCCAGACTCCAATATCCAACCACAAACTCAACATCTCCATGTAGATGGCGAAGAGGCACTTCTAACTCGACATTTCCAGAACTGACACTGGCCTTCCCTGCTCTAAGCTCGTTGTGTCCTCAGCTTTCTCTGTCTCACTGGATGCCAACTCCACCACTCCAGTTGTTCAAGGGAAATATACTTGGAGTCATTCTGAAGTCTTTTCTTTCTCTCACAGCACATTTCCATCAGGAAAACTGAATGGATCGTTTGTACTGAAATTAGCCGCTTCTCACCAACTCAACTTCTAGCACCTTCTTCTGAGCCGCACCACAGCTTGCCTGGATTACAGGAGAAACCTCCCAACTGGCCTCTCAGCTTCAGTCTCACCCTCTTACTGTTCATCCATAACACAGCAGTCAGAGGGAGTCTTTTAGAGGGGAAGCAGGATCGTGTCCTCTCTTCAGAACTTTCCAATGTCTTCCCACCTCACTCAGAGTAACTGCCACAGTCCTCACACAAGCCCACAGGACCCTGTGTGATCTGATAGCAGTTACCTCTCTCCTCTTCTTTCTTCACCTCAGCCACACGGGCATCTTTGCTATTTCTCAATCACACTACACCTGCTCCTGCCTCAGGGCCTTTGCACCTATCACTGTTCAGCCTGGAATGCTCCTCCTTCACACCTGCAGTGTGTGCAGACTTCTTTCAGGTCATTACTCAAACCCCTCCTTGTCAGTGAGATCTTACCTGTCTACGTATCCAAAATGTCAACAAAACACCCAGCATGTCCCTGTCTTGCTTTATTATTTTCTCCTTTGCATTTATCATTATTAACATGCTATATATTTAGCTCATTTATATTGTATATTACATGTCTTCCCCAGTGAAATGGGAGCCCATAAAAAAAGGACTTTTGTGGTATTGTTCATTATTATTTTGTTCACAGGATATGGTCAATAACTATTTCCTCAATAACTTAATTAGAATGTTTTACCATTTGAATGTGTTATTTTTCATGAACTCTAAACATGCTTTGTTTTCTTTTCTTATAGCTTGGAGCTACATTTTGATAGTCTTCTGAAACTTATATCCCAAAGGCCAAAAGCAATATCTAGGAAGAGAATTCCATCTAGATGTCTCAAGGCACTTAATCCATGTTTAATAAATCTAAAAATTTGTCAGATCTCACAAAACTCCTATCCATTAGTTCAATCACTTTCCCCATCTACTGTGTTCAGCCTCACGCTGGATCTTCTCCATGGAAGAGACTGAATCACGGGTTCCAACCCCTTCTATGCGTGCCGCGCTTCAGGGCTTCACATTCTCTTCTGCTGCCCCAGTTTACTCTCTGTTTTGTTTTCCCCTGAATCTTAATACATTTATGTCCACATGATTAATTTTAACTTGAGCATGCCCAGTCCAGGTAAATTTTGTGGCTCGATAGGGCCAATGTTATTATTTTGATGATTAGACATTATGCTTACATTAAAATTAATCCAAATTTAACTGTTCTGTTTTTAATTTACTGAAGCTGTGCCTGATAGTGATAAAAAAAGTAATAACAGGAGTTCATTTGAATTTAGAAATTCATTCACCAGAGTAAGTCACAGTTTGTTTTGCTTAAAATTAAAATGAAAACATTCTCCTATAAGTTCCATCTCAAAAATCACATTGACAAAGGAGTGCATAAAAAATATTCTAAATCTGTAGGAAAAACATACATAGAAGGAAGGCTTGAAGAATATATATCAACATATAAACATTGTTTGCTCTGGGTGGTGGCATAAGTGATTTGCATTTTCCTCTTTGCATATTTATGCGTTTTCCAAAATTTCTACAATGAATATGTATTACTTTTGCTATCAGGAAAAAAAGACATTATTTAAAAGTTAACTATATCCAATTCTATGGTTTAGAAATCAACTTAAAATCTCTATTTAAGCAACATTTCTGAGTCAGGTATATTAACTTACCAGAGTAACTCCTTCATCATTTTTCTCGTTAACATTTCCTCCACTTGATAAGAAGTGTTTTACATCTGTTAACATACTCATTGGCCTCTGAAGCTTCATCTGGTGCAGGGAGGTCGGATCCACTCCTAGAGAAAAAGGAGCCTTTCAAACAGAATGTAGAGATGCTTCTCAGCGGCTGGGGCTCAAAACTTAGTTTTATCTCATGTTCTTTCATTATTTTCTTCTTTGAAGCCCCTCTCCCACTTTGAATTCTCAAAGTATCTATAACTGTTTCTCCTGGCATGCATTCTAATTCCAGCGAGAGTACGGCATTGAATAATTTCCTCCTACTGTATCCCATAGATGTGACACAATGCCTTAAACATGGCAGGCTCTGGATGGATATTGATTTTCATATAAATCATCAATACACACTGCCCAAGTATCTCTAAGTAGTTGAATTAAATTGAAATGAGTTATAAAGATATAGTTTTTGTTCTCTATGATTTTCTGGCCAAAATAGTTGCTGCTAAAAGCCATGTAGTATCCTGGAATAGAAAAAGGGCTTTAGTGGAAAAATCTAAATAAAGTCTGTAGTTTAGTTTTAATAGTATCGTACCAATGTCGACTTCTTAGTTTGGATAAACGCGCCATGGCTGTGTAAACTGTTCACGTTAGGGGAAGCTGGGTGAAGGGCACATGGGAACTCTTTGTACTATCTTTGCAACTTCACTGCATATCCAAAATATTTTCAAAATAAATTTTTTAAACAAGATGTTCCAATTGATCATTTCATGACTATTAATAAAGAGAAATAACTAAAATTGAGTGAAGAACTGATAGTCTGACTTGACTGAGGTGGGTAATTTATTTATAAAAGGCTCAGGTCTGCTCACCTCCTGTTTATACCTCTATTCTGCTTTTATTTTAACCCCAGCTTTCACGATAGTGTAATCTTCACGGTAGCTTATATCTCTGCGTCTATGCATCCCCTGTTCCTAGCGTTGGTTCTAGGACATACTAAGTATTTACTAATCCACCTTATTCCAAGTGAAAGTAATAATGATGATGATGATGATGATGATGATGATGACATCTCCCTCTTAGCAAGTGTTTGCTGTGAACCAGCCACTATTCTGAGCAGTTTCTATCTCTTATCTGATTGAGTCCTTGCTGCAAACATGGAGAGAGAGCATGGCACAGCGGACTCAAGCACAAATGCTGGAGTGATCCTCCTGGCAGTGCTGGGTCTGTGGCTGACTTCCCCAGGGCGACTTAGGGAAAGTTATTTAATCTGTCTGGTCTTCTGTATCCACAATCACTCAGATAACAACATATATCCCAAAGGAGCAAAGCTATAGGTAATCTTTATAAGACTGTCTACACGGCAGAGACCACATTAGCATGCTGCCTCTGTGCTGTCGTTTTCCCCTTAGAGCACACCACGTCTGCCTCACTGCATAGCTCATTCTTGAAACCTGGATGAACACCAGAGCACAGGCGCTCAGGAGTCAGCCTGCCTGGGTTTTAGTGCTGTGTCTTGCACTCAAACTATTTGTGCCAATGAGGCAGGTAACTCTGCCTCAGTTTCTCCATTTGCAAAAAGGGGCTGATAGTTCTTGTTTCACTGGTTGTTATGAGAATGAGTTAAAACACATAAAGCAAATAAAACAGTATTTAGCTTGCAGGAAGCACTCAATAACAGTGAGCTGTAATTATTAGCCAGCCTTCTGCTACAGGGATTACATGCCATTCATTTAAGGCGGTTTTCTTTGTAACAAGGAGGCAAGGAGGAACCAAACAAAATAAAGCAAAATGCAATATTTGAATAACGTACCCTGTTCAAATACTCTATTCAAAGCAAACCCATTTAGTAGAGACATGAAAGAGGAACACCGTTAACCATACCTCAGCTTCTGACCCATCCCACTCCATTTCAGAACTAACAGACTTCCCTCATAGGCGCATTTGAGGTTTGTTAAGAACCAACTAAAAGTGGCACTCTATTCGTATTTTTAGGGTTATAGAATTTGACATATGAGTTAATTTTGGAAAATATTATTTCTCAGATGTCAGTATTCGATTTTGCACATTGAAGTAGCAGAAGAATCTGATGGTTACTCTATTCTAAGGTTACATCGTTGTGTCAGCTTTGATAATGTTGCAATGTTTACTGAAGCGGTATGTATCTTTTAGAGAATTATTTAAACTGTAATTAAAATTGAGTGATAAAAAAAGATTGGGCTCAAAGATGAAAGACAGAAATTAAAACAGAGAGGTTAGACATCACTCATTTCTGACTCATTTACAGGACAACACATTATGGGAAAACAATCTATTTCTCGTCACTGTTGTGAAGATATCAGAGGAGAATATTATGAAATTGTTTTAAAATAATTTTTAATCAAATACGATACCAAATAAAGTGTGATTTTTAGATTTTTGTTATATGTTCAGGAAAAAAATCACTATTTCTGGTAATACAATAGAATGGAAATTCCCTCTCTTTTTGGTCAAATTTCTTAAGCTGCTCCTGGAAAAACGGCTATAGCCCGTAATAAGTCTATTTCATAATGGATAATGGGCCAATCCTCTCTTCTTAAAAAGAAATTAAGTTTTATTTTCACACTGTTTTCTGAAAAAAAATTAATATAGGTCCTGCTTAGATTTATTATTTTGACAAGAATTTGGTAATTTCTTTGAAGTTAGGAAATAAGAAACAAAATCATTTACCTGAAATTCACAAGTTAGTACATGTAATATTAATTACTATTGTCTGATTACATTTGATAATATCAATAGATGCCTGTGCAAAACAGAAACTACATTAACACCTCAAGTCACTATCAACCCTATCTTAACTTTCCTTAACTGTCCCTCATAAGGTAATATTGTTTTGTAACAATTCAGCTTTTCCCATTCTCCATTACGCATTCTGCACTGAGGGTGCTCTATGCTGCTATTATAGATAATTTTATCATTACACTGGCTATGATATGACCCATCGCACGATTTTAGCACAAGATTCTTTAAGCTCCTAGAGTTGCTCCAACTCCAATTTTTCTCTCCATAGTAAGCTTCCTAAAAGATCCAAGACTTGAAGGAAGCAAAAGAGTTAAGCAGGCAAATAAATAAAGTTGGTCTAGCAAAGAGAAATAAACACGTTCAAGCCAAAAGAGTGCTGTGACCCTCTACTCCATTCCTCCCCCGACCCTGACCACAGGCATAATGTGGGACTGTCCCAGGCAAACTGGGATGCACCGTCACCCCAACAACGGTGATTCTGAAGAGGCTGGTGCAGGGACAGCATTTTGAGTGAACTTTTAATAAGCAGAAGAAAGATACCAGGACATTTGTGGACTGGTTAACCTGGAGTCTTCTGAAGAAGGAATAGGGAGGGCTGAGACTGCAGGCAAGAAGACCGGTCTCCAAGGCTGTCCCAAAATAGAACAACGAGGGTTTTAACTGAGGCAGTAACAGCAGGATTGGCAAGAGAGATGTGTGTATTAGACAGATGTCAAGGAAGTAGAATCTGTAAGATTTGGTGACAGTTTGACATGAGAGGTTTAGAAGAAGAAAAATGATGTTCAGATTCTTGAATTCCTGGCTGTCATGGTAAAAAGGAACATAGATAGAGTAGGAAAGGACAACAATAAGTTCCATATTGGATGTGTTATTTCAAATTGTCTGATATCCAAGTCAAGATACTTAATAACACTGCATGTACTAGGCTGAAGGTCTTGAAAGATATCCAAGCTACAGGAACTTTTTTGGGAACAGGCAGATGGTAACAACACAAGGAAGAGGGTGAGATAAGCCAGAAACAGTGTGGAATGATGAAAGAAGATCCTCTGAGACAAAGCGCTGGGAACCACCAACATTTTGGAATCCATGGTGTCTGGATGCGCAAGTAGTGCACCCAGAGGAAAGGAAGCAGAAGCTCAAAGAGAAGGGAGGAAAACTGGAAAGATCCTCGCAGGTGAGAGTTTTCACAGGAGAGTGTGATCAAGATCTTCCAGTGTCACAGGGACATGAGGATATAAGAAGACAGAGTGATCACTAGATACAGGACCAAGGAGGCAATGGTGGTCATTGTAGGGACATTGCCAGCGGATCTGTAGGGGCCGAAACTGAACTTCAGTGGGCTGACTGAGAGAGATTAGGATCTCAGGAGAATAAATGTGAGCTACTTTTCCTTAAACGATGGATTTGAAAGGAAGGAGAAAGGGCAGTGGGTGATGATGTACATAGAGCAAGGTAAAAAGGTTTTGTTTTATTTATTTTTCAAGGGCTTGAAAAAAATCTATGCATATATATATGCCTTTTTCCCATGGTGAGCATTTATCCTGGACCACCTTGAGCTCTCTCCACAATGCTTCCTTTCCTCGCTGGCTCATTTTATAATCCATTGTTTTCCTTCAATGCCAGTTGGTTTGCCTCGCACTGGAGATTTAACATGCATCAAACGCTCGATCAGCCTCTGTGGTTGTCTCGTTTTCCAGCCCGGGAAGCTCAGGTGTTGAGCCGAGGTTAATTGCTGTGGCATGGTGTACAGTGTATGTCGGCGGTGACAATACAATTAGAACTTGTGACCAGCGATTTTCTATGTAATCAACTTGCTCACGACCTCACCTGCTTCCTGCCGCATGTGTCCTGATGTGACAGCACGATAAGTACTCTGATTTGAAACTGTACGATGCAGAGCAAAAATTCAAGGATCATAACCACCTAGTTATAAGAATGCAGCGCTGAAACACCGAACACCAAATAATAATAAAAATCTCATCTCAGAATATTAGAAATTTCTAAGGACATCAGCCCATGCTGTCACAGCAGATAACTCTCAAAGTGCACCAACAAGGGGACCAGGGAATAAATCGAATTAGACAGTATTTACTGGAACTATGGCAGCTGATACACATAAGTAGGAGGGACACTGGCAGAAACAGAACCAGATTGTGAACAAGGTGAGGGAGGGGCAGACGGATGGGAACGCAGAGGCCAGTGCAACAGCAGTGACGAATGGAAAACAAAATTAAAAATTTAAGAGATATTAAATTGAATTTGTTCCAGCAAACAAGTATTTTACAAACTGATTGTGACAGCCATCGTCATGACAGATTTTCTCCTAACTATTCAGAGTCAGCCTCCCCTTTTTGTTCTTAATCGTTTTTAAAATCAAACTCTCAAAAGAACGCACTTATTTTTCTTTACATAGCACAGATAATACTGCTTTTGCAAACACTAAAATTTCTTAGCAAACAAAATCCTTTAATGAGTTGCAAGGTTTATAAGTAATATTGATTCTTTTGCAAATAAAGACACTTAATTTTAGTTTCCGGAGAGAAATGTTCCTTACTGTGGCTATTAGAAATTCAGAACAATGAGAGGAGCAAGAAACAGTCTTATAGAACTGGCACAGCTAAAGAAAACACGGCCAAGTCCTTCATGCCAATTCAGAATTGTGCACTGCAAGTCAAGTTTTGCAAAGGTCCAAATAATAAACTTCCCAACAGTGGAATGTGCATACTTGGAGCATCATTCATTTTAGAAGTAATGGAGTCTGTCTCTAACAAATCACGGCAGACAAGATGTGAAGAAAGTGCACATCTCTCATGTAGGCGTGGGGACAAGGAGTGAGGGAGACGCAGAGGGAACCACTGACCACACCACACAGCCCTGAGCCGCTTCTGTCGCCCAAGCCCTGACTGGGTGACCTTCAGCCGCACAGCTCTGCTCGCATTTTCTCTAATGAAGATAACGGTACTTACCTTGCTGTCAGAATTAATGAGACTATATTTTAAGAACTCATGGCTGCTGAGTACTAATTATTATTACTCCAAGCCATCCTCAGAATAAACCTTTGACACAAGCAATCTGGAGGAGGCAAAGAGCATAGTGAACAAAGGGGCAGATGTGAGGCTTTTCTTAGAGGCAAGAAGGATAGAGTCAGAAGCACAGTGTGGCTCTTGGAATTCTAAATATTTCTCTGACAAAAGATCATACTCAAAGGGATTGGAATTCCTTTGTTATTATTTATACCTAAACAACAGAAAGGAAAATAAAAGAAGAGGCACAGATCTTTAGTTTAATACCATGTCAGCCTCAAGGTTTCATGTACCTCCCACTTTGCCAGTGCTGAACTTACTCACGAAATTATATGCTGGGGCTGTGCAATTAAACGTTCTTCATCAGTGAACACATGTTGGGGGCTCAGCCTCATCTTTTCAGGCTAGCACCATGATCGTGGGCCTTTCTTCTGACAACGTTTGTGTTTGCAAGTGTCACTAAGAGTGGGTGTTGGGATGCTGTGCAAACTGCCCTTGACTTAAGTCTTCACTTACCTGCATGGAATTCTTGAAAGGACCATCCGCTCCTAAGAGAACACACTTCAAATGACCTCAGTCTCATTAACTCAAAATTCAATTGTGCTGGTTCACTTCCCTTCCCCTCCCAGTGGAGAACAGGTTATAATTACAAACCCAGTCCTGCTAATTATGGATTTTAGATGCTTGTTAAAATGTTCCTGCATTTTTGGCCTCTAGATTTCTAGCGGCTTGCAAAACTGCATTGACTAAATCAACAACGCATTGCAGTAGGAACAATGAGATGCTGTACAGAACCATACCTTATTTGACACAATCTAGGGAAACTACATCACTCTGAGATCATGTAAGCACGCCTGAAAATATACATGCACTTATAATTGTATCACTCTATCTCCTCAACTATCTTTCTACGGATTTTCAAAGCATCAGCGCACCATTTTCATCCAGATAGGCCAACAGGATAGAGCTTGATTCCGTCCCTTCCACGGCATAATCCAATGGGATGTTTCCATTGACATCCTGCAGAAGGACATTGGCTCCAGCCTGTAAGTGAAAAGAATAAATACGACATTATGTATATGTTACAGAAAGCTGACCAGAATTTTCCTTTCTGTCTTAGCTGGGAAACAGACCAGAAAAGTTTATACTAGATACAACTCTGCAGAATCACGTAGGAAACTGGAATTAATTTTTAAGACAAATATATGAAATATGTTGTGAGAAACTTTGACGATCTAAAAATGTTCAATGGACTCTTGCAAGACCTTAGCCCCAACTGTTTCCCCCCACCCCTTTTTCTAAATCTTAAATATCCAATCCATGGCTGCTGAACCACACACACCTCTGTGCTGGCTGCCCCATAGCCTGTTTTGTTTCTGACACAACAGAAGTGCCCCTGCCTTCAGAGAGTCTAAATGGCAAACTGTTGTATGAACTTGGACTGATCTTCCCCAAACTGTCCTACTAAATCTTTAAGCACCTTGCTCTCCATAGAAACTCATCTGAGAGCTGTTCTCATACTGCGATGTTGTAATGAAGGCTGGGGCTAATGTCTTCTGGTTGGCTTTTCTCTTTTCAGAAACTGTTTTCTAACAAAAAACATAATCTTTAGACACTAATGGATGGAGTACATTAAATATGGCTATTATACATCTTTTAGCTTCAAAGGCCTTCCATCAAGGGCCCCACCTCTGAGCATGCCTGCTCTTCCCTTTGCCCAGCCCAGCTTAAATACAATGATAGATGCGACTTTGCTCTTAAAAAATTGGTCACATAAATTGTCACCATTGCTCCACATTCTTTAAGTAGCTCCATAAAATTTATCAGGCATGGTTTACATCTCTTCTCCAAGGGCACGGCATGAACATGTACCCATTGCCCAAGATTTCCTGTATGCCTCCCAATAACATCATTAAACTCAGGTCAGACAAATGAAAGCCTCCCCCTGTTCTTTTTACTGAATAGGAGTGTGTGCTGCAATGTTAATGTAGTTAACATAGTTCATATAATAGACAAATTCATAACTTTACATAAAAAGTATGTCATTCATAATTTTACATATTAAAATGTGGGCTTTACCTTTTATTATTTTATATATGTATATATATCTATATATGTAGCTTTCCTACACCTAAGCAAGTCTGCACAGGTTTTCCACAGGACTGCTCTAAATATATTATAAAAACAAAATGAAAAAGTAGGTCAAAGTGGTAAAATATTCCATATCTTAATATTTGCCATCCAGATAGGCTGTGTTGCCTATCTCACCATCTTGAGTGTACTACATTATATTTTCTACAACCATATAAAGATACTCCTTTATTTGAACAGAACAAGTTATATATTTCAGATTGTCACTTACATAAGGAAAACACATAATTTTAAGGTCCTAAGGACTTCAAATTATCCTCCTAGTGCATTGAATTTTGGTTTAGTTATTCAGAGTTTGAAAAGAAATTACTTGAGGCAATATTCTTAAGTCGACTTTGCTAATGATTCCTTTCCTTTTATCTCTAACCACAAGAATGAGATGTTGCATACCTACCCAAGTATCAATTGTTAAAGAATCAATTAAGACACAGAACTACAGAGTGTCATTGCTGATTTCAATACTAATAGGTGGGAGATAATCAAGTCATTTTTTTCCCCAATGCAAAAATGTTCCAGATAGAATCTTTTCTATGCCAAACATCTGGCACAAGGTGACAATGAACATAATTAGGAGCCATGTATCATCAATAACAGCAAAAATATATAGGAGAGCAACTTGTTGTTGAAGGTGGTGCACTTGGAGAGAATATTTTCTATTCTTTAAGAAGTAATGAGCCTCTTTCAAAGAAAGTCTGAAACGGAAACATGGTGCTGAATATTTTCACTGGGTTCATTCATCGAAATTGAAATAGTCACCTACTTGTCTGTGCTGCTGAGTTACCAGATATTATTCCTTATATAAAAGTCGGACTTTCCTAGGGGCTGGCAAGTTCCCTAATAATGATCCTATCTTATTCCTCTTTATATTCCCAACACCTACTACATTGCCAGGCACATATTAGGTACTAAAAAAGATTTATGGAAACAAATTAAGGAGCCAAACACTGAACTTAAACTAATTATTAAAAATTGAGGCAGAGTTATAATTTTCCTAATAATTCTTTTAAACTAATTTTTTTGACCTTTATTTTCAAGAGGGTACACATACAGTTACAAAATCACTATACGCATAGCTATGGTTCCTGCCTTTACTCTTTCCAGACGATGACATTTGTGAAAGACTCTTTCTTTCCTTTTTTCTCTCTCTCTCTCTCCCTCCCTTCTTTCTTTTTCACCAACGTCCAGTGGTGCCCCTGCTACGGCGGCCCTGGAACTCTGCCCCTACCACCCTTGGTCTTGGTAGATGTCCCTAGACAGGCTGAGCCATGTGTAATAAGAACAGAGATCTTAAAGGATCTCCTGAGAAGCTCTATTTCTTGAATTAGAATTCTGAAACTGTACATCAATTTTAAAAAAACCCCACCATTGATAAGATCCATGGCTGATTATCATTCTTAGTCTAACTCAAGCACTGATGTGCAATTTTAGTTGTTAATGGATCCCCCTGGAAATAAGGAGCTGATGACTTGTAAAGCAGGACTTTTCCTCGAAATGTCAGAAGACCTCTCTCAATACCATCAGATGGTCTAATTTCTAGCATACACAAAGGGAAATGGTCCTTCGGGAACTACTAGCCATTATAAGGTATTATGTTAGTATTTTTTTTTTTTAATACTTTGAACCACTCAGGAATATAAAATGTATTTTCTCAGTTTTGTGAAGTGACAGCCAACAAATAATTCAATTCAACAAAAATATCACTCTTGACATTGTCCGTTTTTAATATGAGAATTTGAAAAAACATGTATTCAAAAATATAATTTTTTCTCTTCCAAGACATGATATTCTTAAATATCTTTTTTTAAAAACGTTCTTTTTATGTTTCAAATTTCATTTCACTGATGTGAACATCCTCTACATGATTTTTCAGCTATGCATATAAAAGCCAGAAAAAAGTGCTCCCGAACTGGTGCACATGTTAATTACATCGTTTCCTTGGATATATGTCTCAGTACTTTCAGTAAAGAATGAGAATGCCAACAGTAAACATTAACTTTAATTTTCTCTTGTGTTGGTGTGTGCGTTTGATTGTATGCACCATTGTTTTATTTCAGGGAATGAGAAATAGGATGAGTTAAGGGTTTTAGACTAGATTTTCCAATACAGGACAAAGAATATTCAAGCCTGCACTTATTTTATGAGACAGAAACAATTGCTTTAGCAATCACTAAAAACTTTATAAATCTTAATATTTTAAAATAACTGAATGCTGTAATTTATAAAAACACATGGATTAGGAACTGTGTGTGTAACAAAGATATCGAGAGTAAAAGTAGATGGAGGACATATATACTTACCCACGATTCAAGAAGACTAATTTATATTTGGTACCATAGACACCCTAAGCCCTAAGAGGGTGTGTGTATGTGTGTGTGAGAAATATCTTCCTAGTTTACATTCCTACACTCAATCACCAGATGTCAAATTTTTGAAACTGACAGTAATTATTATCCTTTGTCTCACTGAAAAAAGAAATTCCAAATTAAGAAAAACTTGCATCAGTAAGAACAGCTCAATGAAAATGTTATCGTTGTGCAATATAGACTGTGAGGCAAGTCCTTCAGTTTGGCTTCAAGAAAATCAATCAATCACAGCATGACTGGTTTTCATCAAGAAAAGGAAAGTAATCAATGTTATATATGCAAAATCCACAGAAACTCCAATACTTTCTTTTTTTTTTTTTTTTAATTTTTTGTTTATTGCAGTAACATTGGTTTATAACATTGTAAAAATTTCAGGTGTACATCATTGTACTTCTATTTCTGCATGGACTAAATCATGTTCACCACCAAAATACTAATTACAACCCATCACCACACACATGTACCGAATTATCCCTTTCACCCTCCTCCCTCCCCCCTTCCCCTCTGGTAACCACCAATCCAATCTCTGTCCATATGTGCTTGTTTATTGTTGTTATTATCTACTACTTAATGAAGGAAATCATATGGTATTTGACCTTCTCCCTCTGACTTATTTCACTTTGCATTATACCCTCAATGTCCATCCATGTTGTCACAAATGCCTGGATTTCATCATTTCTTATGGCTGAGTAGTATTCCACTGTGTATATATACCACATCTTCTTTATCCATTCGTCCCTTGATGGGCACTTAGGTTGCTTCCAAGTCTTGGCTATTGTGAATAACGCTGCAATGAACACAGGGGTGCATGTACCTTTGCAAATTGGTGTTTTCAAGTTCTTTGGATAAATACCCAACAGTGGAATAGCTGGATCATATGGTAGTTCTATCCTTGATTTTTTGAGGAATCTCCATACTGTTTTCCATAGTGGCTGCACCAGTTTGCACTCCCACCAGCAGTGTATGAGAGTTCCCTTTTCTCCACATCCTCTCCAACACATGTTGTTTCCTGTCTTGTTAATTATAGCCATTCTGACGGGCGTGAGGTGATATCTCATTGTAGTTTTGATTTGCATTTCCCTGATAGTTAGTGATTTTGAACATCTTTTCATGTGTCGGTTAGCCATCTGTATATCTTCTTTGGAGAAATGTCTGTTCAGGTCTTTTGCCCATTTTTTAATTGGGTTGGTAGATTTTTTGTTGTTGAGATGCATGAGTTCTTTATATATTTTGGAGATTAAGCCCTTATCAGATGTATGGTTTGCAAATATCTTCTCCCAATTGTTAGGTTGTCTTTTCGTTTTGTTGATGGTTTCCTTTGCTGTGCAGAAGCTTTTTAGTTTGATGTAGTCCCATTTGTTTATTTTTTCTATTGTTTCTCTTGCCCGGTCAGATGTGGTGTTTGAAAAGATGTTGCTAAGACCAATGTCGAAGAGCGTACTGCCTATGTTTTCTTCTAGAAGTTTCACAGTTTCAGGTCTTACATTCAAGTCTTTAATCCATTTGGAGTTAATTTTTGTGCATGGTGTAAGGTAAGGGTCTACTTTCATTCTTTTGCATGTGGCTATCCGGTTTTCACAACACCATTTGTTGAAGAGACTTTCTTTTCCCCATTGTATGTTCTTGGCTCCTTTGTCAAAGATTAGCTGTCCATAGATGTGTGGGTTTATTTCTTGGCTTTCGATTCTATTCCATTGATCCGTGTGTCTGTTTTTGTGCCAGTACCATGCTGTTTTGGTTACTATAGCTTTGTAGTATATTTTGAAATCAGGGAGTGTGATACCTCCAGCTTTGTTCTTTTTTCTCAGGATTCCTTTAGCTATTTGGGGTCTTTTGTTGTTCCATATAAATTTTAGGATTCTTTGTTCTATTTCTGTGAAAAGTGTTGTTGGAACTTTGATAGGGATTGCATTGAATCTATAGATGGCTTTAGGAAGTATGGATATCTTAACTATGTTAATTCTTCCAATCCAAGAGCACGGAATATCTTTCCATTTCTTTGTGTCTTCTTCAATTTCTTTCAGAAATGTTTTATAGTTTTCGGTGTACAGATCTTTCACCTCTTTGGTTAAGCTTATTCCTAGGTATTTTATTCTTTTTGTTGCAATTGTAAATGGGATGGTATTCTTAATTTCTCTTTCTGCTACTTCGTTGTTAGTGTACAGAAATGCAACTGATTTTTGTATGTTGATTTTGTATCCTGCAACTTTACCATATTCGTTTATTACTTCTAAAAGTTTTCTGGTGGATTCTTTAGGGTTTTCTATATATAAAATCATGTCATCTGCAAATAGTGACAGTTTCACTTCTTCCTTTCCAATTTGGATCCCTTTTATTTCTTTCTCTTGCCTGATTGCTCTGGCTAGGACTTCCAATACTATGTTAAATAGGAGTGGTGACAGTGGGCATCCTTGTCTGGTTCCTGTTCTTAGAGGGATAGCTTTCAGTTTTTCACCATTGAGGATGATATTAGCTGTGGGTTTCTCATATATGGTCCTTATTATGTTGAGGTACTTTCCTTCTATACCCATTTTATTCAGAGTTTTTATCATAAATGGATACTGTATCTTGTCAAATGCTTTCTCTGCATCTATTGAGATGATCATGTGATTTTTATTCTTCATTTTATTAATGTGGTGTATTACGTTGATTGATTTGCGAATGTTAAACCATCCCTGCATACCTGGAATAAATCCCACTTGATCATGGTGTATAATCTTTTTAACGTATTGTTGTATGCGATTTGCTAGTATTTTGTTGAGGATTTTTGCATCGATGTTCATCAGTGATATTGGCCTGTAATTTTCTTTTTTTGTGTTGTCCTTGTCTGGTTTTGGTATCAGGGTAATGTCAGCTTTGTAGAATGAGTTAGGGAGCTTCCCCCCCTCCTCAATTTTTTGGAAGAGTTTGAGAAGGATAGGTATTAAGTCTTCTTTGAATGTTTGGTAGAATTCCCCAGGGAAGCCGTCTGGTCCTGGACTTTTATTTTTGGGGAGGTTTTTGATTACTGTTTCGATCTCCTTACTGGTGATTGGTCTATTCAAATTCTCTACTTCTTCTTGATCCAGTTTTGGAAGGTTGTATGATTCTAAGAATTTATCCATTTCTTCCAGATTGTCGAATTGGTTGGCATATAGCTTTTCATAGTATTCTTTTAAAATCTTTGGTATTTCTGAGGTGTCTGTTGTAACCAATCCTCTTTCATTTCTGATTTTACTTACTTGTGCCTTCTCTCTTTTTTTCTTGGTGAGTCTAGCTAAAGGTTTGTCAATTTTGTTGATCTTTTCAAAGAACCAGCTCTTGGTTTTATTAATTTTTTCTATTTTTTTGGTCTCTATTTCATTTATTTCTGCTCTGATTTTTATTATTTCCTTTCTTCTA
Organism: Ceratotherium simum simum; assembly: GCF_057802395.1. Taxonomy (NCBI): domain Eukaryota; kingdom Metazoa; phylum Chordata; class Mammalia; order Perissodactyla; family Rhinocerotidae; genus Ceratotherium; species Ceratotherium simum. The sequence continues at coordinate 4,607,366 of NC_141909.1, forward strand.
GTGATTTTGGGCTTGGTTTGTTCTTCTTTTTCCAGTTCCTTTAGGTGCATTGTTAGATTGTTTATTTGAGATTTTTCTTTTTTGAGATAGGTCTGTATCGCTATAAGCTTCCCTCTTAGAACCGCTTTTGCTGTATCCCATAAATTCTGGCATGTCGCATTTTCATTTTCATTTGTCTCCAGGTATTTTTTGATTTCTTCTTTGATTTCTTCGTTAACCCAGTCGTTGTTCAGTAGCATTTTGTTTAATCTCCATGTATTTGTGGCTTTTCTGATTTTCTTCCTATAGTTGATTTCTAGTTTCATACCGTTGTGGTCAGAAAAGATGCTTGGTATTATTTCAATCTTCTTAAATTTATGGAGACTTGTTTTGTGGCCTAATATGTGATCAATCCTGGAGAATGTTCCATGTGCATTTGAAAAGAACGTGTATTCCTCTGTTTTTGGATGGAATGCTCTGTATATATCTACTAGGTCCATCTGTTCTAGTGTGTCGTTTAAGGCCAATGCTTCCTTATTGATCTTCTGTTTGGATGATCTATCCGTTGGTGTAAGTGGAGTGTTAAAGTCCCCTACTATTATTGTGTTACTGTTTATTTCTGTTTTTATGTCTGTTAATAATTGCTTTATATATTTAGGTGCACCTACATTGGGTGCATAGATATTTACAAGTGTTATATCCTCTTGTTGGATTGTTCACTTGATCATTATGTAATGCCCTTCTTTGTCTCTTTTCACAGCTTTTGTTTTAAAGTCCATTTTGTCCGATATGAGCACTGCTACCCCAGCTTTCTTTTCATTGCCATTTGCGTGGAGTATCTTTTTCCATCCCTTCACTTTCAGTTTGTGAGTGTCTTTAGGTCTGAAGTGTGTCTCTTGTATGCAGCATATATATCGGTCTTGTTTTTTTATCCAGTCAGCCACCCTATGACTTTTAACTGGAGCATTTAGTCCACTGACGTTTAAAGTAGCTATTGATAGGTATGTACTTACTGCCATTTTTTAACTTTTTTTTTTTTCTCAGTGTTGTAGTAGTCCTTCTCTGTTCCTTACTTCTTCTATACAGAATTAATGGTCACTTTAGTTTGACCTCTGTCTGAAAGCTGTACTCTTTAACTCCCCTCCTCCCTCCTTTTATGTTTTTGATATCATATCTAACCTCTTTTTTGTGCATTTGTATCCATTTCCCTCTTATCATGGAAATAGATAATTTTTCCTATTTGTGGTCTTCTCTTTTCCCCTTAAATCAGTCCCTTTAACATTTCTTGTAGCACTGGTTTCTTGGTGACAAACTCCTTTAATTTTTGCTTATCTGGGAAAATTTTGATCTCTCCTTCCATTTTGAATGATAACCTTGCTGGGTAGAGTATTCTTGGCTGTAAGTTTTTTCCTTTTAGCACTTTAAATATATCATGCCATTCTCTTCTAGCCTGTAAGGTTTCTGCTGAGAAATCAGCTGATAGCCTTATGGGGTTTCCTTTGTATGTAACTTGACATTCTCTTGCGGCTTTTAGGATTCTCTCTTTATCTTTAATTCTGGACATTTTGATTATGATGTGCTTTGGTGTGGGCCTCTTTGGGTTTATCTTGTTTGGGGCTCTCTGTGATTCCTGTACCTGGATGTCTGTTTCCTTCCTTAGGTTAGGGAAGTTTTCATCTATTATTTCTTGAAATAGATTCTCTGCCCCCTTGTCTCGCTCTTCTCCTTCCGGGACACCTATAACACAGATGTTAGTGCGCTTGATGTTGTCCCAGAGGTCCCTTAGACTGTCCTCACTCTTTTTAATTCTTTTCTCTTTTACTTGTTCACCTTGGGTAATTTCTTCTAGTCTTTCTTCCAGCTCACAGATCCGTTCTTCTGTATCCTCTACTCTGCTTTTGAGTCCCTCTAATGAATTTTTCATTTCCAGTATTGTATTCTTCATTTCTGATTGGTTCTTTTTTATATCTTCCATTTCTTTGTTGACATTCTCACTGGGTTCATCTATTCTTCTCCCCAGATCAGTGAGCATCCTTAACACTCTTAGTTTGAACTCTCTGTCGGGTAGGTTGTTCATTTCTGTTTCACTTAGTTCCTTTTCTGGGGTTTTGTCCTGTTCCCTTACTTGGAATGTATTCTTTTGCCTCCTCATTTTGCCTCTTTCCCTGTGCTTGTGTCTATGTATTAGTAGGTCAGCTACATCTCCTGCTCTTGGATAGGTGACCTTATGTAAGTGATGCCTTAGGAGGCTTCCAGTGTGCTTCCCTCAGTTCTCAATGTTACAGGGGTGACCCCTATGTGGGCTACGTGTGTCCTTCTATTGTGGCCTGTTAGCTCTCCCTATAGGCGCCCAGGGAGGCGGAGTTATGCTCCTGGCCAGCTGTTGTAATGCTCAGCTGCTTGTAGTTGTTGTGGGCCCTTCAGTCTCTTTATCAGGTGTGGGGAGCCCCAGCACAGTTGGCTGCAAGTTCTAATACCACATTTGTGTTGCAGTATTTCTTTTAACTGAGTAGGCCCCCAGCGTGGCAGGTTGTTAGGCTCAGGGCCTTACAATTGCTGTAAGCCTCTAGCCTATTAGGTCTCTTGTCAGCTCTCTGAGGATTGCAGTTGGGTGGGGCTGTCCTCAGGCACAGGAGCACCCAATTGTTTCAGGCTTTGGAAGGTGGGGCAAACCCCCTCTGTGGGTCTTTGAGAAGCACAAGTCTTCTGCAGCTGACAAGCCCTGTTGCCCACAGGTCCACACACACAGTCAACACAGTCCTGCCCCGCATGAGTGCCCCGACCTCCCCAAGCGGACCCAGTCTCACCATGGCGTGAGCCCCACACACTCCGCCACCACCCCACACTCTCCACCTGCTCCTTGTGCACACCCTGCCCGCTGAACTCAGCTCAGTTGCCAGGCTGCAGAGAATCCAGTCACCAATCTATGCAGGCCCACACATTGCCTGAGGGCTTGTTGTTGGGTGGGGCCAGTCTCTAGGGTGGGCTGCCTGCACTGGCTGAGCTGGATTAAAACGGTGCTGTATTGGGTGGAGCAGACCCTGGGCTAGCAGGCCTCAGGGAGAACTCCAATGGCATCTGTGTCAACACGCCCACACCAGGCCACAACAATGGCCGCCGCCAATGTCCCAGTCCCTGGAGAGGTCCCACCCCTCACCGAAATGCACTCAGGGCCTATTAGGTGAGTCTCTTGTCACCAAAGCACTGTGCACCTTTCTTTCTGGTGATTTTAGGATGCTTTCTGAACAGGTGAGTTTGTGCGCGGGCCCTTTAAGAGCCAGTTTTAGTTTCTTTGTGAACCGGGTTTTCTGGGGGTGCTCCCCAATGCTTTAGCAGCAGGCACAGTCAGATATTATGCCGCTGGTCTCGATTGTGCTGGGTCCACAAAATGCCCACAGCGGGTCCGCTCCCCGGCTCAGGGCCCCGCGCCTCCAGGGAGGCTGCGGACCTGTGAGCTGCTCCCGGCGGCCGTGACGCTGGCGACTTGTGAAGGCGGCGTTTTTCCTCTCCGGAAGGGAGAGGAAAATCCTACCCCAGTTAGGATTGTCCGTTGTTGCAGGAGTTCCTCTCATCCAGTTTTCAGTTCTGTCTGAGGGGTAATTTTTCCACGAGTAGTTGTAAATTGGCTGTGTCCACGGGAGGAGGTGAGCTCAGAGTCTGCCTATGCTGCCATCTTGACTCCGCCTCTGTCTGAAATACTTTCTGAATTGAGGACTGGATAGTCCCAGCCCAGAGCTCTGAGCATATTTCCTCCCTAATTATTCAAACTGGAAGGCCACTCAACTTCCAATTCGTCATAAACTATGTTCCTGGAGTACTGGAAATGGAGCTCAACCATATCACCCCCCCAAAGAGGAATCCTATTTACTACATATCAAATGACTTATGGACAAACAAGTACACATTTCCTCTAAAGAAACACTTTATTGGTTTACTTTATGCAGCAGTTTAGTGTCAACAAATATACTTCATTGTTTCATTTAATAATAATTCTCTAACACATTAACACCGTATTTTTAAAGAGAAGTAACTAATGGCATTTTGATAAACAAATACCACTTTTTATATGCTAACACTTTTTGGTAACTTTATATTTTGATATAATTTCAAGTTTACTCAAAGTTGCAAGAGTAGTACAAAAAAATCCTGTATACTTGCTACAGGGTTGAATTGTATTCCCCCAAAAAGAATTGTCGAAGCCCTAACCCCTAGTATCTGTGAATATGTCCTTATTTGGAAATAGAATCGTTGAAGATGTAATCAGCTAAGTTAAGCTGAGGTCATATCGGAGTAACCTGTATGATGGTGTCCTTATAATAAGAGGAGCATTTGGAGATAAACACATAGATAGGGAGGGCAGATGGCCATGTGAAGATGGAGGCCGAGTTTGGAGTGATGCTGCCACACGCCAGGGAATGCCTGGCGCCACCAGGAGCTGGAAGAGACAAGGAAGGGTCCTCTCCTAGAGGTTTCAGAGGGAGCATGGTCCTGCCAACACCTTGATTTCAGACTTCTGGCCTCCAGAATTGTGAGACAACAAATTTCTGTTGTTTTAAGCCATCCAGTTTGCAGTACTTTAGTATGGCAGCCCTAGGAAACTAATACTTTACCCTTTACCCAAATTCACCAATTATTTATATTTTTACCCTATTTTTGCACTCTGTCTCTTTTATTTCTCTTGAATCACTTAATAGTGAGTTGCAGGCACCAAGTCCTTTTCCCCTAAATGTTATATTATGTATTTCATAAGAACAAGGATATTTTCTTGCACAAAAGTTATTAAAATCAGAAAATTTAACATTAATAAATGCTATTACCTAAACCAGAGTCCATGTCCAAATTTCATGAATTTTTCCAATTATATCCTTGCTAGCTATTTCCCCTGGCTCAGGATGTAATGCAGGATCGCCTGGCGCATTTACTTATCCTTTCCTTTAGTCTCCTTCCATTGGGAACAGTTCCTTAGTCACTTTCTTTAAGACCTTCTCTTATATGTCCTCACAATGAGATTTTTCACAGGAAAACCACAGAAGGGATGGCCTGTTATCCCCACAGCATCATATCAGAAGGCACACGATGGCCTTGGTCCCATCACTGATGAAGTTAACTTTGATCACTTGGTTAAGGTGATGTTTACCAGTTTTACACTGTCAAGCTGCAGCTAAGAACCCCTGAGTTCATACTGGTATCAATAAACAAATAAATACCTGAATATAGGGGAAAAGAAAAAGCTCCTCCTTACAATAGAATACCAACTAATAAATGTAGAAGAAATTACCATTCATTATAGTAGTAATTGATTCAGATGAGAGTCATCAAGGGATGCTAAACTTGAGTGAAGGTTTGATGAGGAATAGAATATTTACATAGTCCTCAAATATCCTGCCACAAAATATCCCATTTAAATATAAAAATTCTGGCATCTAACATGTTAGGAAAAACAGAAAAATTCTGTGAGTGGATGTTTCGTGCTTTTGAATTGTAGACGGTTTCTCTTCTTTCTGTAGAAAATTTTATATTCATGTGCTAGCAGGAAAAAATGATGGTTACCCTACACTAAATAGAGCACACAACCAATTATTTTAGGTCAAAAAGCATTTTGCAAACTGTTATTTTAATGACACAGGGAACTGTTCTGTGAGACCAGAGATTGGGCACCAGAGACGGCCTCAACTCTTTCTCACGTCTTCCAAATGTCCACGTCATCTGGACCCCACGCTCTCTCCACCCCACCATTTCCCCTGGCCTCTGGCTCTCTCTCCCCTGCCCACACCACCTCCTCGCCGTCCCTCACACGTGCCCAGTCCCCACTGACCTTCACTTGCTGGTCCAACCGCCTGGAATGCTTTCCCCCTTTCGCATCTTGAAAGGGCTGCTCCTTTACAGCCATCTTCCTAGAATCACTGATCTAAAAGTCCCCATTCCGCCCCCCCATACCTTCATCACTTTACATCACCTTGCTCTGTTCTAATTTTCTTACAATGACAATTATGATCCAATGTCTTAAATACACATCTTTACTTACTGACAATATCCCACACTAGATTTTATGCTCCATGAGAGAAACTACTTTGTTATTGTTATATCTCTAGGATCTAACACTGGTCTAGTACACTCTATGTGCTCAAGAAGTAATTGTGAGTGAATAAATTAATAATAATATTAAATTATATATTTGTATATATTTTATCACTGAAAATCTTATGTTAGAAATTTTGATTGTGTTCTTATAAAACTTTCACATGAATACTGAAAATTGAATTCTATATAATTTTAAAGGGTCACAAAATATATTTCTTTTAATATTTTCAACCACTTTAAAATGTAAAATTTTAGCTTACAGGTCATATAAAAACAGTCAGTGGGCCGGGTTTGGCCCAGGGGGTATAGTTTGCTGACCCCTGGAATAGAATAATGTATAGAATGTCAAATATAGATAAATACAAGCTGTCAAAGTCTTATTTGAAATTTGAGCGCCATTACTTGAATTTATTTTTTTTACCACCTCTGTTGAGATATAATTGACATATACCATTGTGTAAGTATAAGATATACAACATGAGAATTTGATAAACATATATATCGCATGATGAAAACTTTTTTAAATTAGCAGTTTTAATTCTAGGAAAAGCTATCTATTTCTTAACACGTTTGTGGCTATTTGTATTTCTTTTCTAAGTTATCTTTTCAAGTCCTTTGGCTATTTAAAAAATAAATTGGGGTCATGTTTTTGTCAATATTAAAAAGTGCTTGTAATTTTTTAGCAACAACTCTTTGGAGGAGAGAGCAAAAATCCTAACAATCAATGTACTTGGAATGCTAAGTGTTCAGGCATGATAAACCATAAAAGGCTAATACATTTTCATTATGTTCTTTTCAAATATAATCATCAAATACATTACATAAATTGTTTTATTTAAATTTGAAAATCTACATCAAAAATATTTTATAATATATTCATATCCTAGGAAGTTTGAGGGTACATTAGCATATTAATGTCTCTGAGAAGCCCTGCACTAAAGAAACCAGTTAGATTGTCCCCCGATTTTTTCAAATTCATTGACCAATAATACCCCATGTTTGAGAAATGCAATAATATTCACTGTTGAACTATTCATGGAGTCTTGTATTAAACAAAAAAAGGTGCTATCCTACAAGAGATGCACATTCAAAGGAAGAAAGAAATATTTAGATAAGAACAAGAAGTCTAAACATGGTTTCTTACATAGAAGAAATCCACAAAATTTTAATTAATTATTTTCCACTATCTTGCATTCATTAAGGTAGGAACTACCTTTTGGTGAGACTATTCGAAAATGGAAAATGGAATATTATAACTCTGAGAGCAGTAGAATACAGACATAAAGAGCAATGGGATGTTTGAGTTACAGGTGGTAGGAAACAGGAGAGAGGGGAAGGGAAATTCATTGGCATAAGGAAAAGAGATGAGGTTTGGAGCCAGAGAAGCCTGGCTCTGAGTGTGGGGTACTGTTCACTAGGTTTGTGACCAAGGGCAAACCATCCAATTCTGTCCTTCAGTTTTCAAAGTGGAGCCAAGTCTTAGTACTTATTGTGTATTACAGTTATCTTCAGTCTAAGCCCATTCAGTACTCAGCCCAGTGCTTGACATGGAGTAAGCTCTCAATAAATTGTAGCTACACCAAAGGAAATGGTGATAAGAGAAAGAGTATCATATTAAGACAACCATGAACTATAGTCTATTAAATCACCCATCCTTCTCAGCTAGCATAGTTTTTGGCTAAGCTCAAGAATGCAAATCTTGAAAAGAATGGGATAGAATGAAATAATTGGGAAGAGAGAGAGAAATTCAGCCCAGAGCTCCTTGAAATATTGAAGATGGGCGATTGGGTTTGATTACTTCCCTTCTTCCCATCACTTTTACTATATAATAATATATAATATATAATATATTTGACAATACCAGCAATCAGAAAATAAAATAATTTTAGTCAAAGGCAAGAAATACTTATAAAATGTCATTCCCAGGATATGCAGGCCCAACAATGTTATAAGTTTCAAGTGCAGTATCTGTAGCAGACCAGAAGAAATAACAGAATGCCCCTATTATTACTGTTATTGGGAAAAAAAAAACAATGCAACATGCACTTTGTAAATCTGTTTCTTAAAAACAACCCAGATATAACAAAACACATTTATGAAAGATTAAGGGGAAACTTGCAGGTACCTCTGAAAGAGATCTCCAAAAAATGCATCCAATTTATTTATTTCCAGGTAACTTACTATTTAGGTTTTTGAAAGTCTATCTTGTAGCCAGCGACCCAGGAAAGCACTACAGAACTTTCTCTATTGCTTACAACCAATCATAGGAGAGTGAAAAGAAAAGTTTCTCACAATTCCTCCCTGTGTCTTCAAGGACAACCTCCAAAGAACTGCTACACCTTCAAAGGAATCAGAACAAAGGCAGCAAACTGCTTTTATAAAAAGACAGGCAAACCCGTAAGAGTCCCCTCAAAATGAAACCTAAAATCACTGAAGAAAATGGATGGTAGATAATGACCCCAAAGGGCAACCGAATGCAGTCAGGAATAACAGATGCACACGTTCTTGTGAAGTACCTACCCTCCCTACCCTGCATTGCTTTACACTCTTTATTATTGTTGAAATGGGCAATTTGTAGGAATGCTATTTTATAAAGATCATTTAGAAAGCAACCCCTCTCATTCTGAAATATTTATGCCACCAAAAGGAAGTGGTGAAGAAACTCTTAAACATCGCTACCCCAAACCACTGACTTGCAGTCTCTTTCCCCAAAGCTCAGCTGAGACATCACAGTTGAAAGCCCCATGGAAGTCAGGGAGAGAGGCTGTCAGGTAGGGTGTGCACCAGCAGAAACCTGTAACAGGATGAATCACCTCTCATGACCACCAGTGAACAGGGCTGAGAAGGAAGGACCCACTGTCTTGGCACAAGCTGTCCCTCTTGCACTTGAGTCAAACCAACCAGAGGACTGCTGAGCTTCTACCTGCCCATGATCATGAAAACTCAGGGAACTGGAACTGAAGATTCACGCATCTCCAGTCTCAAGCAAAGACTTTCCCACAGGTTTCCATTATTTCCATTATTTAAGCAGAGAGGAAAAACTAGAAGCACATAACTTTCCTTTGGATTCTAGATTTTTTGGCAGATAATGTAGGAGGCAATACCATTGGGAAATCCATTTATTCATTAAGGAACTGTGTATCAAGCCCTTGTTATGACTAAAGTATCCTTTGAGATTTTAATGATCACAAACTTCATGATGAAAAATTTAAAGCCTGTATCACAACCATTTAAAATTTTATAACAATTGAAATTATATTGAAACACATTTTTACAGTTCCCTCTGTAAACGTCCTGAGGTCAATAATTATTACTCTGGGGGCACATAAATATTTCTGTGTAGCACTGCTGCCATGCTGGCTAACAAACCACGTTAAGAAACAAAATATATAAGAAAGACATGGTAACCACAGAAATCTAAAATGACTCGGGTGTCAATAGCATTTATAGTCATATTAAATAAATCTCCACATATGGATACGGCAGAGGTTTGATGTGATGACAAGGGGAGGGTGGGCACATGGCAGACTGTGTGGCTCTAAGGGGGCTTGGGAGTGTGTGAAGAGATGGCTGAATCCCCATCTTCCAGACTGAAGATGAAAAACCAAGGGGTAGCAATATGAATGAAATAGACATAAAAACCAGAAGAATCACCTAAAAGAGTTGAAAGTGGTTGTATCTGGGAAGAAAAATTCTAAGGGAAGGGCAGAAGGGAAGGGAATGGCTGAGTTTCACAGGGATTCCAACAAGCCTTGTAATACTGTCTGGCTTTTTAAAATACAGGCATGTGTGATAGATAAAAATCTAAAGTGAAAAAAATAGTGGCATGCATGAAAATACTTATGTCATGAGACATTTATTGCTGTAATCATGAAATGATGTGATTGTAGTATCATAAAAATAGAAAAAAGTAATGAAAATTTGTGTCAAGTACCTAAAATAGGATAATAATTAATGATATTCATATGATGCAACTGCATATCATTAAAAAACATGTATGACAGAAAATTTTAAGGCCTGGAGAAATGCGGAAAATGTGTATAAAAAGACAGGCTACCAAGATATATATGTATGGTATCATATAAATTCAGTATGAATTTTACCTGTGAGGGAAGTGGGAGAGGGGAGAGAGATGGATTAAGAAGTACATCAGAACATAATCAGTGATTATCCGTATGTGATGCAATTATTAGTGATTTTTAATTTTCTTCTTTACATTTTTGGGTGTCTTTCAATTTGCTAAAATAAACATGTATGATATTTATATTGAAAAAATATTTTTCAAAATAAACAATGAACAAAACTATGAAACAAAATGAAAACACACGGCCATTCTCTTGGGTCCATGGCAAGTTTCAAATCTACTAAAGCCAAAGATGAGGAGTCAAACTTTAGACAAGTCAATGATTATCTGCCGAGCTAGCCTGAGTAACATTTGAATCAATTAATGGCCAGAATATAATTAAAGGTCAACCATCCAATTAAAAGATACAATTTTGTAAGCGGGTCTATCGAGTAAGTGCATCTGAGAAAAAGCTAAGGAAAGAAATCAAGGGTTCCAGGTTAGTAAGGAGCCCGTATTTAACCTGTTGGGGTAAATTCAACATCATTTCAAGGTATTGCACAAGTCACTTATGTCACGTTTCCTACTAAGCCACACGTTTCCTCTCGCAGGATGGTTTTGTGTGAACCACACGTCTGTACTTAGTAAATATTTATTGACTAAGACCTTACATGAGAGATCCTACCCTCCTACCTCATTAATTGCTCATTCAATTATTCTCCAATATCGGTATGTTTACTCTACTTTTTAAAAAGCCTATTTTTCTCATCTGAACACTCCATATCGCTCTGAGAAAATATAGCCTTTTCCAGGTCTGTTTACCAACAAACTGAAAATACGGGCATTTGATATTTTCTGTCCTTTAATACTTTGCACTAATGGGCTTCATGTGTGATTCATCTCTAGCACTTTATGGTGCCGGCACCTCTATTTCTTTTTCTTTCTGTAGTCTAGAATATTTTATTACAGTTTTAATGTTCCAAACTGTAATATTTATGTGCATATGAAGAGGAAACCACACAAAATTCAGTATGTCCTTACATTTGAGCTGGGGATGCAGTTTGCAACTTTCTGAGATGTGCTTCTTCACGTTTGAATGACGAGCTGCTGTTAAATTTTAGTTCTCCCATTGCTCCAAGAAAATTCTTAAGGTATTTTTCCCCTTGACTTTCAGGACAATACAAGCTTCTGGTTTGCCTTCTAAATCTGGCTTCTCTTTCTCAGTCTTCTTTGCAGCCTCCTGTTTTTCTAACAGTCTTTTAATAGCTTTACTTTGGACCTTCTTTCAAATGTTCTTTCCTTTTTCAGACTTCACATTTTCATGGGTTGATCTCATTTACTTGAGGGCTTCTGTTACCGTGTGTGTGCAAATAAGACATTTCTCTCTCTCCTGAGTTCCAGGACCAACTGCCTCCTAGACATCTCCAGGTGGACATCTTCCACAGATCCTGACCTTAATACATTCAAAAAGGAACCTGGCCCTCTCACATAAAAAGATTTCTCCACTGGTGTTGGCTTTCTTGGTAAATTGCACCATCCCTCCCAATTTCCCCAAAATAGAAAGCTTGGAGTCATTGTTAAATTCCCTCCCATTCTTTAAATCCTACATTAAAAAAAATCAACACTACTAATGATTTCACCTTCAAAATATATCATCATCGAAATATATCATCATATATCAAAATATCATCAACATTTCCTTCATTCCCATCACTCCCGCCCTAAGCCCACGATCACTTCCCAGGGTTTTATGGAATGTTTTCCCAAAGGCAGTGCCTCCAGGTAGGTGCCCCTTGGATCTTACTCCACTGCTGCCCAGTGTCTCTTAGACAAGGTCAGGCACTCCCTCATCTGAGCTTCCACAGTAGCGTTTATCTACCCCATCACAGCCCTCACTGAAGCTAAGACTTGATGCACAGCATGCATAGAAATATTTACATAAATATATTAATGATTATACACTAAAAAAATGAATTAGTGCTTATGCTCATTTTTTACTTTCTCTACTTCACAAGAGTATCAATATTTAAGGTCAGAGATCTGTTTCTCTCGTTGCTTGTGTATTCTCAGGAGCAAGCACGGCACCTGGCACATAGGAGGCCCTCAATAAAGAATGTGTTGAATGAATGAATGAATTAATTAATTAACTCACGTTAACCAGACGTATTTTTGAAAATAGTGTTTCCATTATTATCCTGAGTTTGAGAGGAAGATTCATGACTTACAACTTATTGAGGACCGATTTCTTGTTCTAAAATATTAACTGGAATTTATACTACTTCAGAGAATAGAACCTATGAGAAGTAGGTGAATTTGACTTCGATGGGAAAAGATTAAACCACTGAGGACCCAAAGACCATTGCAGAGCAGATCTGTCAACAGTGTTCTTTCTGCAAGGGGAAGATGTGGGATCCTCTCCAAACCAGCCCCTAACCATTGTCACACCTGGGACAGCTCAAGGAACTCCTTAAAGGAGATAAAGGGACAAGATCTCTGCCAAACTCTAAAATCTCATAATTCTGTTCTATGTTTTTGAGGTTTCCTTTAGCATTTTAGTATTTGCAGTTCTTAGATGAGGATGCAGAAGTGGTATAAAAAGAATAAGACAAAGGAGGTGTTCAAGGTGTTTCCAGTTTACTTGAAGAGTCCAGTTAAATTTACAAAACAATTCCCATCAGCACCAATCAGCACAGGAAGACAGTAGATACAGAGAGATGGTAGAGATAGGGACAAACATGAACTCTGGAAATAGACAAACCTCAGGGGAATCCCAACCCTGAAACTTCACTGGCTGTGTAAACTTGGGCAATAAGATCATTAAGATGAGGTGTCATCTCACTTTGAGATGAGACTGAAGTGGATGTCTTTTAAAATGTTTTGTTGTTGATATTTTCTCCTTATCAGTCACCTTCCAATTAATTCTTCCTAATCCCAGATTGAAACTCTCAAATGTTCTATCTTTACATATTTTCACTACCTGTTAAACTCTACTCATAGGTGGTAACAGAGATGATGACACTCAATTGTGGTAGAGATGACTCCCCACACAGTGAGGTGGAGGTGTCCTTTCTCCTTTCCCTGGCTTCACTGATAAATTTTGTCAGCTTTTAACTGCATTTGATGGCACACTACATTTGTTAAGACAGTGTTTTTAAAGGTGTCCATGGTCGAATATGTTCGGAAAGGCTTGCGTACTCTCTATGCCTCTTAGAACTTCATAATGCATCATGGCATCCTCTGAATGTGGGGAAGGGTCAGGATGAGATGAGAACTAACTTGTCCAAATACTTTGGGCATTGCTGAGGTAGACAGTCAAGTTCCAGGCGTGGTCAGTAAGGATCTATTAAGACGCACCTTGACTGAGGACGCCCGAAATGCTTTTCTATGGTACCCCTTTTATTTACCACTTTAATCATTTAAGAATGGAGGCAGGGGGTAACTGCCTCCCCATGGATGGGGGCAGCAGGACAGGTGAGGGTCAGAACTGAGGAAGCAATTCTAGAACCAATGTTTGCTGATTCTGAGAACCAGCTACAGGGTGGGAAAGCAGCACTTTAGGCTAGACCTATTTCTAACAGTCCCTTAAGAGAAGGAAAACTATATGTTGGACAATCTTACAGCTGTTGGAGCTATTTTGTGTTTCCTGACAAAGTTATCTTATTTCTACCACCAACCCTGTAGTCATACAGATACTGCCATCAAATGCCTCCCTTGCTTCTTTTATACTTAGATATTAAATTTACGGATTTATTCCATTTCTACTTCTTCTTGGCTGACAGAAAGTCCTTAACGATAACTGGATTTTCTTTGGCATCATTTTGAATTGGCATTGTTTTTCATTTACTTTCTCAGGCCAAAAAAAAATTATCTTTTACTAGATATACTCTTTATTCCTGTATACATGCCCACCTGACTTAATAGTCTTTAAAGTTTTAACCCAAAGTCTTTACAAAAAAGTCTTCAATTATTACAGAAAGGACTATAAACACTTATGACTGCCAAATTCTTCCCCCGAATGTTTTCTTTTACACTCAATATGCTTAGGGCAGTAAAACTGAATTAAATTTAAATATGTCTTAGTTCTATCACACTTTTTCCCACATCATTTCTTTCATGTGACACGCCCTCACTTTCTCTCTCAGTTTCCAGGTAATGCAGATTGCTGCATTTCTCCTGAGTCTTAACTTGCCAACGACTTAACAAACAGTACATAGTAACATGTGCCTACCAGACCAAATATCAGAAATATAGGAATGCTAATAAAAAGGGAATAGTGTGTGTGTTTTATGCAATAGTAATCCTTGCTCCATCTACATAAAAACAACTAATAATTATTCACACTTCAACACTGAATTCTAAAATTCTGTTAAAATATATGCAAGTTATACAGTTCTTAAAGTAAAATCTTCAGAAGGCTTAGATGTACTATTTTTTTCTTTAACAGAAAAGAAAACGTTAAAAGAACATAGTCTACAAAATCTGTCAAAGAGTGATTTTCCTTTGGCAAGTCCTGGCTGGAGCTTTCTGAATTAAATTATATATATATATATATATATATATATATATATATATATATATATATATATAAAGTATAGATCTCATAATATCTTCACTGAAAATGATAAAATATCTCAAGTGTAAATTATGTAACATATTTCTATGAATATTAAAATACCCAAATCTGGCTGTTGTAATGGATACAATATTGAAAAAGAAATAAGGGTGTCAAGGATCTTGAATGAAGAAAAAGATATTACACTAAAGCTTCAATCAAGAATATGCACTATTCTGGGTCTGATATTTATGAGTCCGAAAAAATAAGTGCATAGTTTGCACTATCCTGGTATATAGTAAAATGCTTTTAAAATAAGGTTTAAAGATTGAATGTTTCTTTAAATTTAAATGTGAAGGAATTTCAGATTTTGTGGAGCTTGATTTATTAACAAACATCACAGTCAACTCCCCAGGATGAGTTCTGAATTGAATAAAAAATACACTGTCATCCACATCTACCAGCTAATGTGCCAGACAGGTCTGCTCTTCTAATGGAGTCGGAAGATGAAAGAGGGAACACTGATGACTGAAATCGAAAGACCCGCCTTTCTCCCTCTGCTCATGAACATGCGAATGACTTGATCCTTTTCCTTTCTCTTTAGCTGAAAATATTGCATGAGAATCAAACAACCTCAGAACGAAGCCGTCCTGATAACAGTGATCTCTTACAGAAGTGGCACAATTAAAGCCATTGATAGTAAAATAAAAACTTATAAACACGCTCTACCTACAGGATACACAGCTAGGACAAATCTGCACGGGACACTGGTCATCGACTTACAGGGAATAAAAAGTGAGAGAAATACAACTTAACCGAATGTTAAGGCATTGAAGCACTGACATATTAGCAGGCCTTTGGGATGTGGCATTTCCCTCGTATTAAGTAGTTGCATGTAGTCAGATAGTGCAGTGCATCGGTAAGGAGCACTAAGAAAATATTGAAACATAATCATATTTTAAAACTAGCTTTACCATAAAATCAACTGAAGTGTGACTTTAAGAACTTAGATGACAGATATTTTTGATCTACCTATACCTTCCAACCATCAATACTGTGTTGGAAACTCCCATTATAAATTATTTTCCTGCATTAGGAATGGAATATTCCATGGACAGTCAAAGATCAAAATCTCAAAGCACTGCTCTCATGCTGAATTTATCACAAATATAATATGCTTGGAAGTGAGTAGGTACTTCACTGATACTGGTTTAATGTAACTTCTTTCTCTCAGAATTTTCTTGGCAATAAATAATCTCACAAAAATGCTTTTATTTTATAGGCCATGTTAAAATATGCATTTTTTTTCCGATAGGTAGAACTCATTTTTTAAGTTACAGGTTTCTGGGAACTTTCGAAGTTAATATTAAAAGTTAAATGTATTCTTATATTTACGGTAATCACTGTTTTAGAAATTTACAAGAATATCTAAGACAACTGTTATGGCATTCTATTTCAATATTTTCATTGTACCTTAAAGAATAAATAAGCAAAGGGCTATTGTATAAATTTTTGTATAGCCTTTCCAGTTGTCTATTAAGCCATCATATATATTTATTGGATACAGTATGGATACCATGATATCAGCTTTATAAAAATGCCTACAGTATATCTATATACAACTACAAATACATATACATATATATAAAGTGATCATATGACTACCTTATTTTCTAAAAACAGGACCATATTAGCTGTACTGTTTTATAACCATCTGCCAGACTTGCTCCATCGCTCATGATCATGATCACTCTGGGCCAAACTTCCATCTCCCCTCACCTAAGCTGCAGTAGTAACCTCACAATGCTAACAGCATCCATCTCGACCATCCAATCCTTTCCCCCCTCACATCAAGGGAGATCATTTCCATGTGACAATTTGACCATGTACCCACCTATGCTCACTTAAAACTCATCATTGGTTCCCAGTACAAGTTCCCCTTGCATCTGATTGGGTCTCAGTTATCTCTCATTCTCATTCCTCATCATGCTCTTTTCACTCTCTCCAATCATCGACACTGGCCTTCTCTCAGACCTGCTCCTTCCCATCAAGGAGTCCTTACACAAGCTGTTCAACTGTCTGGAACGTTCTTCCTCCTCTTCCCCCTGACTAACACACCCAGCTCATCCTTCAGATCTCACCTTGGTGATCAGCTCCTCAGGGAAGGCTTCCCAAACCTTCTGTCTATCACATACCCTCATTTCCCCGGTCAGACCAAGCTTGTAAGTCTTCTTTCACTTTGTGTGTACTCCATAGAGAACAATCTCTCAGGTAGCAATTTCATGGTATTTCTCGCCATTCAAGATACTACTGACTTACATGCTAATCACTCTTCCTTTGGGATTCTACAGTAGCCACTCAGCCAAAAGAACTCACATAGTATCTACAACTCACTAGTTTTTTTTGGTGAGGAAGATTCACCCTGAGCTAATATCGGTGCCAATCTTCCCCCATTTCACATGTGGGTCGCTGCACTGTCACAGCATGGCTGACGAGTGGTGTAGATCCATGCCCGGGATCTGAACCCGAGAACCTGGGCTGCCGAAGTGGAGAGCACTGAACTTAACCACTAGGCCACAGGGCCAGCCCCTACAACTCACCATTTTTAACTGCAGGCCTTATTCATGCTGTCATCAAATACAGAGGACAGTGGTCCATTCATCAATATCACAAAGTTTAATTTCTACCTGTACCTTTAGTCAAACATGGGCCACCCCAAATTCCAATTAGAATCTTCCTCCTCTGAATTCCACAACATTTGACAGATTGACTTACTCTGGTATTCAACGTTGTTGGCCCTACCTACGTGGAAATGAGACTCACTCCATCTCTTACTACTTTATAATTGCATCTTTTTATCTAACCCTGTATAGCTCTCATTTAAATGTGCTTCATCCTCACTTCAAGTTCTCAACAGAGAGGCCCCTTCTATGTATTTTATACCTGGTCTAGCACCACCTATGTAGAAGGAGCATTCCAAATTAAAGGCCAGCCATATTGTATAATGACTCGCATGCTATGATAAGCATATGGGGGAGATGTTTCATCATTCCAAGCTGTTCTTGAATTATAACGGTGGAAGCAAGCTCAGAGTGGGAAACGAAGCATAGCAGAAATGCTACATGATTTTTCTCTTTAAGTAAATATTTCCAGGTGTATTTGACCCTACAGTAGTAGCCCGCGTCCTATGTTAAATTCTGTAGAGCACAGTCGCATAGCCTCCCTCAACTAGAGCTCTGAACTTGACTATTTTCTCAATTCTTCCAAGGATTGCATTTCTAGGAATAGTCTAGAGGAATAAGCCAGTCATTTTATATGACGAGTATCTTAGAGCAGAGCATTGTCTTAATTCTTTTGCTGAAATCTAGTTGGCAATAGTTAGAAAAACCTCTCAATTGACTGCATCTAGTTGAGAAAGAGCCATATTCGTTGACATCTGTATAAATCCTCAGAGGTTTCTGTATTTGAATTTATTCTGTTGCTCTCATGGAGGAAATAAAACTGATAATTATATTCTACGGTAAAAAGAAACCTCTTAAATTACAAACTATTCATCATTTTTAAGTGTGAGAAATTGGAAACAGCTTAAGTTACCCAAAAGAATTATAGCACATAAACTATGGAACACTACACAGGCACTAAATACATGTCCGGGCAAAATATTTAAGAACATGGAAAAATTTTTCAATTTTAAAAGAAGCAATACGTATATAATATGAATCCAAGTTTTAAGTATGTGTTACATACACAGCCACCCACACACACACAAAGAGAACTAGGAGGACATGTATTAAAATGTTAACATTGATTTCTTAGACCAGTGGAATTGTGGGTGACTTTTATTATCTCTGTGTTTTTCTGTGTTTTCCAATGCTTCTTAAATAAATATGAATTGCTTCTGTAATTAAAGAAAACATCTTACTAAAACAACATTCAGAAATTAAATCTAAATGCTTTACAATATTAATGCAAATGATTAAATTTTAAAAATTATCTTAATTAAATACAGATTTAAAAGGTTATTTATCATAAAAAACACTTTTGAAGAGGGAATATAATTTACCAAAAACAGGAGCATAAATAAATGAACAGGATAAACCTAAGAAAGTTTCCTTAGACCTGGGGCATATCAGAGATGTGTGTTTCCCAAGCTTATTAAACCCAGGAAAAACCTAACATGCCCACGTTTCTATTAGATGCCTATGAAATGTATATAACGTAGGTATTTCTCTTTTCTTCAAAGAATTTTATGTAAAGTTATAGAAATGCCATGAAACATAATTTTTGAGTTTATGCTTTTGTATTTAAAGAGTATTTTTTCCCTCCTATCAGAAAGTAAATCAAAAAAGGAAAATCTTAATCATCAACAGTGGAAGTCCTTGAAAATGTTGACTAATGACACAGTATGTCACCATAAATCAAGTTAATGTGTATGCTATGTGCAAACACAGGTCTTTCATCTTCCTGCATAAACAATTTATATTGCATAAAGGAGTGAAATAAGCGAACCCCAGGACCAACAGAAATCATGCTCGAAACAAAACAAATTTATTTTCAGGGATTGTGAATATAGTGTTTCATGCCATAAATATAACACAGAAGTAATTGAAGCACTTCCAAATGTGTTAGTATTCTAACATTAACATACATGATTGAGTAAATTTCTGCATATTTAATATATCTTTACAGAACAGACTATTTTAAATTTTTGTCCATAGTATTGATACTGAGTACAGCGATGTGTCATTGACCATGGTCTACTTCACTTAATAACTTAAGTGACAATGTTGACAATCATGATAAAAGTGCCAAAAAAACAAGAACAAAAAAACAGAACTGAAGAACACAGAACTGAAAAATCAAGGCATTTCTTAAAAATTACTTTAATTTTTTCAAGTTAAATATACTTTCACTCCAGTCGAAAAAAACACCAATCATAAATACTACAAGAATACTTGATTTTTTTAAGGATATATGCTTTGAATTTTATTTCACTTAGAAGAGAAAAATCACTGACTAGAAAGACACATCTATTCTAATTCAAAAACTGTTAATTTGTTCTTAATAGTTATGTTAAGGTTAAGATGAAGTGATATATTTTTTTCTTCACAAAAAAACTGGTAGTAAAGTGACAGGTGGTACTAAGTTAGTATCAGCTGATAAATAAAATAAATACATAAACATTTGAGTATTTTTTTCAAGTATTTTTGAAGGATTTGCACTATGGTCAACAGGATTCATCTATTTACATATCCAACAAAATTACAATCGGCATTTTCTCTGTACGATTACGTAGATGAGCCCTCTGACCCCTGAGTGCTGCTCCATATCTACTATCAAAACTTTCTTCTCATTTTAACTCTTTATGATACAGTAGGAAGTTAGAGGCATCAAGCCTAAAGACTTCAATTTTCTCAGTGAAGTTGAAATCATTATCAAGTGCTGAGAAACAGATTAAATATTGTGCGTATGGTCATTTACATAAAAAGTTGATAATGAGGCCAGGTCTTCTGCCACAGTTCTTATTGGCAAATCAGACTTATCTTGAAACATTTGCCTTTATAACTCATTTTCTAGGGAAGAATATAACTCTCTGAAATAGCAGAGTACCCTGTGTCCTAATATTTAACAAATCACAGTCAGGAGCAGGGTAATTTATAACTCAACAACATAAAATTTTTATACTAGTATTTAAGCCAGGAACAGTCTAAGCAACTAATGAGTGAAGTGTTGGAATGATTTAATTTTGATCTATCACCTTAAGCCACCCAACACAAAGACAGCAATGTGTTTTTGAAATATCATTCCCTATTTCAGTTATGACAGAATTGCTGCATTCCTGCAGTTGCCTGCAGCACTCATTAAAATGATCTAGTTTCACATCGCCCATTAGACACGGTCCATGACACACTCCATCCAACAGGCAGAGAAATGACTAACATCATATGTTCACACACAAAAGGCCAAGGATGGAGAAAACACTGGCTGCCATTTCCAGTAATCATCCCATTGTTACTGAGGTGTAATAATGATAAAGATATTGCTGGGCCTCCCTTGGTAAATAACTCTCCATGTGCTAATATTTCCTCCCACACCTTCTGATTTCAAGGACTGAAAATATCTTAAAAGATCTCCCAGTAATACATAATAGTAATAATTTAACAATTCACTATTGTCTGTCACCCCTTTAAAAATAAAACAATTAAATGCCGTTTTATCTTTCAGTTTTCTATTACTCATTTCTCGAAATTATATATAATAAATACCCCTTATAGTAAGATTTATTAAATGGTTCCAGGACATGGTAAGTATCAAATCATATCCTTCCCAATTTTCGACAGGAAAGAAAAAAAGTCTAAGATGATTAGTCAGGAACACAGATAATCATTTTCCCCAATACAAGCATCATACAATGTCTGACTCAATCAAATTATTTTCCTTTCAAAATAATAAACACCAAAATAAAAGCAATTTGTTTCTTATGGTTCAAAATGCAATGGACTGTTAAAATGCGCAGATTCATCACAGCTTTAGAACTGCTAAAAGGACAAAGTAGCTTAGCAACTGTGGCCACATTGGAAAATTAAATGTGAAAATTCAGATCTAGCATGCTGCAGAGAAATGCAAATCTTTAATCCAAAGTCATATCAGAAAAGAAGTGAGACTTGAGCAATGCTATTTAGAAACCATTCCCTACAAAATCACATGGTACAAAATAGCAAAGAAAAGTCTATTGTTCCTCTCTCAGCAGGCAAATGATTGAGTAGATTATGAGGGTATCTTACAAGCATTAATTCAAGGCATAGATGCATTGATACAACATGCTATAAATATATATATATGAACACGATGAAATAAATATGAAATCAACATTTTCAAGAGAATAAAACCTGACATGGTTTGAGTTAATCACTTTTTAGCCTTTCTGATTTATTCTTGAATAACAGACAAGCTTCTTAAAATCTGCAAAATAGCAAATTACCTTGGAATTATTTTAAAAAATAGAAAAAATTTTGCATTATAGAGCATTGGTGTTTGAATATGGCACAAATTAGAAAATATCTTAAAAACTGGAGAATGTAGAATGAAAATACAAAATTTATATATGTGAGATGCTCAAATAATCAAAAAAATAAGGTAACAAAGAAAATTGTCAGTGGACAAACTGTAGAATTATAATGTATATAATATATAATTTATATTTATATAATTATATTTTAAATATAAAAAACTATAATACATTAAAATATTATTTTATTGGCAGCCAAAACATTTAGATTTGGGGATTTTACTCTACTATATAACCTCTCTGATATTAAATTTCTTTATATAAAAATAAAGATTATATATTCATTGTATTGCTTATGTCATAGAAATACTCTACAGACCCAGTGAGATATTTGTGAAACTTCTAGGAAACTGCAAAGTTTTATTCAACTATATGATGGAAATTGTGAAAATAACGAGACTTTTTTGTGTCTTCATCTTGAAAACATCTTGTAGAAATCTATCATTTTTGACCCATCCCAATTCCTAAAATATAGTGGGTTTAGATGATTTCTATTTCATACCTATAATTTAAAGATTGTCAATTGTTTTGCTTAGTAATAAATATATAAATAAATAATGAATAAATAAAATAGCTGATCCTCATTATTCACAGATTCCATATTTGCAAATTTTCCCACTTGCTAAAATTTATTTGTAACCCCCAAATCAGCACTCATGGTACTTTCATGGTCATGCACGCATATGCGCAGAGTGATGAAAACTTCACCCAACATGCACATTCGCAGCTGAGGTCCAACAAGCCTTCTTGTTTAGCTCTCACAGTGTAAACAAATGTCCTTATTCCAGTCTATTTAGTGCCACATTTTTCGCATGTTTGAGCTTTTTGTCGGTGATTTCGCTGTTTTAAATGCTACTTAGTGTCATGCAGAGGTGCCGTCTAGTGTTTCTAAGTGCAAGAAGGCTGTGAGGAGCCTTAATAGAAAATACATGTGTTGGATAAGCTTTGTTCAGGCATGACTTATAGTGTTATTGGCCAGGAGTTTGATGTTTATGAATCAACGATATATTAATAAGGTGTCTTCAAGCAGAAACATGCATGAAACAGTTTGTACTGCTGTTGATGAAAATTTTGTGACCAGAGGCTTGTAGGAACCTAACCTTGTATTGCCTCTAGGAGCAGTGGTTCAAAATTCACTAATTCAGTGTTTGTGGTGACTTTATAGAACATAATGACCACAAATAATGAGAATCAACTGTGTGTGTGAGATTTCCAAAATCTCGCCTCTACCACTATTATCTGGCCTTTAGGAGGTAGATTAGCTTCTCTGCATATCAGTCACCTCACCTATGAAAAGCAGAAAAAGCTAGCACATACGAATTAGGATTTTGTGTAGACTACGTGAGTTAATAATTGTAAAGCGCATAGAAAAATGCTTGACACATAGGGAAAGCTGTATAAAAGCTAATTATTAACATCTGCTAGAGTTTTGTAGCCCATTTGACAAAAGTGCTGACAACATTCACAGTAGCTATGCCTCCTCCAAAACATAGAACATTTGTGATTCAATTAAAATTGCAATGTTCAAATGCTGTTCAGTATATGATGGCAACACACTCACACATCTCTACTTAACATAAACTCACAATAAATATCTTGCAAATCAATGAATTTTTTTATAGATAATGATTTCCTGAAGAACTTGAAAAATGTGATTCAAACATATTTTTTTGTTATTTTTAAACTCAACCCCATGCCTGTCACATATGCTAACCTTCTTCTTCATCTAAGCAAACACAAATTCCAACCCTCCAGTTCTCAGGCCATAAAAGTAGAAGTCATCCATGACTTCTGTTCTTTCTCTCAAGCCCTAAATCCAATCCCACACCAAATACTGACAACTCAACTTTCAAAACATCCACATGTCAGCCACATCCCGCAGCCTCCACCTTGTCTAGCCTGGGTGGTGGCAACAGCTTCCTGAGAGTGTTCCCTGTACACGCACCCCACTTGCCTGTTTGCAACCAGCAGCCAGAGTGATCTTCTTAAAGGGAAGTCAGATCATGTCACTCCTCCATTCAAAACCCTTCAAAGGCTCCCCGACCACCTGGGGTAAAGTAGATGCTAACGTCCTTGCAATGGGCGTGGTTAGCTCCCCTCACTCTCTGACTTCATTTCCTGCCCTGCCCTCATCCCCTCCATGGAGCTGCACTGGCTTCCTTGTTGTTCCTCACACACAGGATGCTGCCACAGAGCTTTGCACTTGCCATCCTGTCTGCCCAGCAATGTTGCACCCACATTTCCACCAGGATCATGGCTCAATGGTCACCTTCTCCATGAGGTCATTCCTTACTCTCTACCTTTCTTCTTGTCCCCTCCAACAATTCTCTTTAGTTGACTTACTAGATATTTTACTCATTAACGTATTTGTTTTTTCCTGCTTCTCCTCAGGAGAATGTAAGCTCCAAGAGGCAGAGATTGTTGTTTCTTTTGTTCACTGCTGACCATCTTAGTCCAGAACAGAAGGCACTCAAATATTTATGGAATGAATGAACATCCACAGTCTCTCTTACTCATCAATAAGCTTTGGAAAATGGAAAGAATATTTAACATGCAGCACTAAACTAAGTACAATGGCATTTAATTCTGGAAGTAAAATAAATCTCTCTTTTGAGATTGTTGGTAGGGACATATTTCTATAGTAATTACAATTCTTATAACAATATATTTCATCAACATTTATTTAAAAGTAAAATATTTCTGTGGATGAATGATGGGTTGGATATAACATGTTGGTAATGAGGCTACTCAGACTTGCTTAATCCATTGATCAAACTTCTCAGTGGTACAGTTCCATCGCTTGCTTCTGCTTGTTTTTGCCATTATTCTATAATGTAAAATGTCCTTTTTTCACTGTGTAGCACCTAGAACATAGTAGTCACTCAATAAACATTTCCTGAATGAATTAATGAAGAAAAGGTAGTTTCCTTGAGAGCAGGAATTCTGTTAAAAATATGTAGTGATCAATAAATATTAGTTAAATGAATGAAGATGGTGATCAGTAAATGAAGGTCACTGAATAACAGTAACTAGCAGATACATCACTTTGTATATGTGGTCAGATTATTCCATCATGTGATAAAAAGGGCACTACAGAACCATGGAAATGTTAATAATTTGAAAATTATAGATTTAAGTCTATGTTCATACATGAAATAACATCAGTTTCTATTTCTCAATTCTGTCTGGTAAAGAAAAGCAACATCACCAGAGATTGAGACCATTTCTGTGCTGAAGCAGCACTTTTTCTAAGTAAAAGTATAGAATGAGTAGGATGAGGAATTCTAGAATCTGTAAAAAGATGAATGTGACTATAAGACAGTTTTTATTAGATATAAAATGAGTTAATAGTGGTGATATTAAATTCAGGCTGACTTCCAAAAATTTCCCTGCCATTCCTTCACTCATTTGTTCATCTATGCTTCCACCAAGTATACACTGAGTGTCTATAAAGTGCTGGAGCCATTTTAACAAATAGCCATGTATGCACCAGCTAGCCACTTCTGTGACTTGCTGGAAGCTAATTATTAAGTGTATGCCTAATCTGGTGCCCCCTGATGAACACCACTGATGTTCACGACGTAAAGAATTATTGAATATAAACCAAATTGTTCCGGGCAGAAGAGATGTTTATTATAAAGGTAACTGGCCATTACTACAATTGAGTTATTTCCATGGGAACAAATAAGAGTTCAGAAATTGTATGAGATGAAAACAAAGGTAAAAGTAAATTATTATTTAGATAAGCACAACATACATGAGGTGAAAGATCAAGGAACACAGGTAATGTGTTGACGATCCCAGCAGCAAGTGGGGAAACTATCAAAGAATAGGGGGATAAAATGAAAGCACAAAAAAAGAGTGTAGAGAACTCACTTCATCATAATGGAGCTATCATTAAGTCTGATAATGACGAGAAGGTGTCCCCAGTCAGTAACACAATTTAGTACTACTTTAAATTGTTATTCTTTTTCTAGGCATTTTTTCTGGGGAATGAGATTGGTGCCAGTGCTTATTGATTTCCTTTGCAAGACACTGTTTAACCTCAACAGGAACAAGGCTCAAGTATGTTTCCTCAGGTATTCAAAGAATCACAGGGAAGACCCAAGTAGTTTACAACTACATATCTAATTCATTTTGATAATTAAAATTGTCAATTGACACCTAATGCACTGGTCCTTGTAGTCTGCTCTAATCCTAGCTCTGGTTATAAACATGCCTCATTCTTGTCCTCAGGGGGTCCAGGTGGTTTGCCACTTCTAGTTCATCAAGGATATCTCTGATATTTATGCTATCTGTGATAACAGTCTCTATATACTGAAGGGGAGTCATTTGCATGTAGTTATAGCTACTGCACCTTGAAATCACTACCTTGCCGTGTACTGAGCTCTTCTCCGGGATGACCTTTCAATATTTGATTGTAAGTGTCATAGGAGATGCCTAGATCAGAACTCAGTGCAGCCTCTACAAAGAAGGTAGATCCTCCTGCCCTGTTCCATCAGAAAGAAGAAACTGAGACATTATAGGATGAAGGAAGGAAATCATGGCTGGCAGTGGAACTAAGAGCTGACAGACCATGTCTAAACTCAAGAAGGTGAAGTCTTCATCCAGCAATTTGCACTGAGGAAATGGAACAAGGATTTTAAAATTTGAAGCACAGCCACATGAATATTGGTTCCTGAGAATAAATAAGCCATTTTGCATACAAGAAACAAAAATAGAGAGCCTATTTTGGCAAAGCCAGCCCTGGTGGTCTAGTGGTTAAGATTCGGCACTCTCACCACCGTGGCCCAGGTTTGTTTTCTGGGCAGGGAACCACACCACCCCTCTCTCCGTTGTCACACTGTGGCAGCTGTGTGTTGCTGTGATGCTAAAAGCTATGTCACCAGGATTTCAAATACCAGCAGGGTCACGCATGGTGGACAGGTTTCAGTGGAGCTTCCAGACTAGGGCAGACTAAGAAGGAGGACATGGTCACCCAGTTTAAAAAATAATTGGCCATGAAAACATTGTGAATAGCAGTGGAGCATTGTCTGATACTCCACCTGAAGGTGAGAGGATGGCGCAAAAAAGCACGGTTCTGCTTTGCTGTCCACAGGGTAGCTAGGAGTCAGAATCCACCCGATGGCACTAACAGCCACAAATTTTGGCAAAGCCTCAATGTAATTAATCATAATTAATTACATATTTTGGAGAAAATAAATGCAGATGGACCTTGAATAGTTCAGTAACTTTACTGAATTCTCAACCAATATTCAGAAAAAAATAAATCAGAACACAGGAAAACCACAAAAGCTATGAATCTAACTTTTCTATCCTATTCTCACTTAATTAAAGCAGCAACTTCACCCACGTCATCCAGGTGTTGAACTATCAAATTGCATATCACACAACTACTATGGACCAAGCCCTTTCTTGTTCTATGAGTTCTGAGAATTCTAAAGAGTTCAAAGTTGATGATTTTACAGTATCACTCATAGGTCGTTCAGTTTCCTTCTGTGATGTGTTTCATATTTTCCTTTAATATTAAGCGAATCCCATAGCCATTGTGCTGAATTGTCAGTTTAGTTCCACTTCGGCTCAATATCTATGAAATGAAGATTTGTTCTTATAAATGAGTTAAGTAACTTTCCATGTCTTTTCCTGTAGAGTATTAGCCCTCTGAATGTTTCTATTTCAATCTACATAATCTTTATTTCCTTTGTCTTTCCTAATTAATTTAATATAGCCACCATCTACCAGAATTTGAAAGAAACACATTTCCAGTGATATGTATCTCTACTGTAAAAATAAATAAGTATACATATTCTTGAGGGACAAATCAGAGAAAACTAGACAAAATTAAACCTCTTACAAGATTAAGGAAGTCTCAATTTACAGTCTTGCATCCTAAAATGCTTCTGCTTATGATTTTAAAAGGGGGGAAGAAGGCAATGTAGTGAGATTCATTGCATCTCCTAAAAAGACATCTTCAAGTCCTAACCCCTAACATCTGTGAATGATCTTGTATGAAAACAAGGTCTTTGCAAATCAAGGTAAGATGAGGTCATACTGCATTAAGATGGGCCTTAAATCCAATGACTAGTGTCTTTATAAAAAGAAAAAAAAACAGAGGGCTATTTGGACACAGTGACTCAGGAGAGGAGGTAATGTGTGACGGAGGCAGAGACTGGAGTGACACACTTATAACCAAGAAACGCCAAGGATTGCAGGGGTCCCAAGAAGCTGGAGAAGCCAAGGAAGGACTCTTCCTTAGGGCCGACAGAGGGAGCAGGGCCCTGCCAACACCTTGATTTCAGGATTCTGGCCTCCAGCACTGTGAGATAATAAATTTGGCTTGTATTCAGCCATCAAGTACATGGTAATTTGTTATAGCAGGCACAGGAAACTAAGACGGACAGCATGGCCCATGGAGAAAGGACAGACTTTGGACAATGATCTTGAGTTCAAATCTACAGCTTGTTTTTTGGCCTATGGCAAGTTGCTTAATATCTTTGAGCACCAATTTGCTTGTGTGTAAAACTATGAGATCTTAACATGAAATAATGAATGTGAAAACCCAGGCACATCATAGAGAATCATTAAGGAATTAGATTACTTTTACTAACAAAGGAAAAAAAGCAAATCATTCATTCTTACTCTTATATTCCAGTATGTTTTCTAAAAGATCCTGAATAATTTCTTAAAATCTTTGTTAGAAATAAACTCACCAGAAAAAAAATCCCAATCCCAAAATAATTAAAATACAGTGCGAGGCTCAACGTCAGGGCCTAAGCAAGAGCAACAAATAACTCGAATGATTTTTATACTTAAAGTTTTCATTTTCATGTACGCAATGTTGTAGACACTTCTTTGTCAGATGTAAACAAGAGAAGAAGATTTAATATAAGCTATATCTCCTCATTATTGTATGCCTAGTTGTCTAAAAATTAAAGAATGAATTGAAAGAAACAGCAATTATCAAATCATTTTAGTTAGGACTGACTTGCGCAGTGTTGAGGCCTGTAATGTCCAAGAAAAAGGCAAGAGGAGTAGAGATTGGTATGATATCTACACAATTAGTTTTATGGACTATGTGACTCACAACTTTAGTCTCTAATTATCTTATAATTCCAGGCGAATAAGTGATGACATATATACACATTTTTTCTCAACCAAAGCATTACATATTGTGAAATATCATTAGTTAAACATGTAGCCTTTTATATGCCACCAAATCTTCAAATGGTAATAAACTGAATTGCTTTACTTACTAACACAAGCAGCAGGACAATATCAGGGTTATCACACGCACAGGCAATGTGCATTGGCGTCCAAAAGTCTTCATCCTGGTGGTTGACATTGACCCCTCTGTCAATCAGGATCTCTGCAATGAAGGCATTATCATACCGAGCACACTGAAAGAAAAAAAAGGAAATATACTATCATAACAAACTATGATAAAGTTTATTCAAAATTTCCATGGATAGAAAACTTCAATGGCAATTTTGGAAGTTGAGAGGCAGAGCTAAACTGGGAAAGAATGCATTCATGCTCCCCAACTAACCTACAAGTGAAGGGGCCTAGGGAAGAGTCTTCTCTATTTGTGGATAGGATTAAGAAAATCTTGAACTACTTATCAGAATTATCTTTCTAAAATACAGATTTGATCATATGATCCTACAGCTTTAAAACATGCATAGCTTGTCAATTACAAAAGAATAAAGTTTCGCCATTTTATTGCATCTAACAGACAAGACCCTTCACAGTCTTTCCAAACTCATCTATCATCATTCTCATATGTAGCCTTCACACTAACTGCATAAGACAACCAGGAATTCCACAACATGCCATCCTGTGAAAGTTAACTGTGGTAACTAAGGAATCTTCTAACATAAGTTTTAATGATTGCATAATATTGTATTTTATAGATATTTCATAATCCACAAAATCAAACTCTCCAGGAGCTTATTTTGTTCTTATTTTTATTTACTATTTATAGTTAAGATTCATAAAAATAGTATATGTATAAGTCAGGGCTGGCTCCATGGGTGTACGATCTATAAAGTTGTGCTTAGAAGGGTCTTGAATTTGGCTTAATGCTCTGCTGTCACCATCTTGAATTTTTAATAATTTTTGGAGTCCCACATACTCTCTTTGCACTGGGCCTTACAAATTAGTCCTTTATAAGTCATTTTCATATTTATATCTATAGGCTACATTAATGTTAAATGCAATTAGTAAAATCAGTGGAAAAAAAAAAAGACCTATTATAGGTCAAATGTCTACCAGTGAAATTTCTGTGTTGAAAGATATATGCTTTTTATAGGATTTGAATGCATAGAACCAATTTCCCTCCCAAAAAGAAGTACCAATCAATACTACCGCCAGAGGTACTTTCATATCAATTTATTTACCCACGTATTCATTGGATAGTATAATTAAAAACAAATCATTAGAGGACTTCCACTTTTCAGTAACAGGGACCAGATTTACATTCCCGCCTGAATCAACTAAAACAAAAACAAAACCCATAGACAAAATAACGACCTCTGAGAAGTGGGAAGAAAACCAGCAGCCCCACTGTTCTGTGGCCCCAGCTTACTGCGTGGGGGCCGTTCCCAAGCTGCAGCACAGGAAGGACAATCCCAGGCAACTAGGGCCACTCACGAGCAGACCGAACTGGAAGTCCAGAGGGACCAGGTTGACTAGAAGGCACAGGGCAGAGCAGCAGAGAGCACAGAGCTGCACAGAGAGAGAATTCAAACACCTGCGGAAGGCCCCCTCCAGTACCCAGCTGAGTCATGATCAGCACATACATTCTAGGACACCACGGAAGGCCAGGGAAAGAACCCCCTGAAAAGGAAGAGGACTCAGAGCTCATAAATTGCCAGAAATAGTGCCTATTTCCACCAGCCAGACTGAAAACCTCATAACTGATGGGGCATTGGGTAGAGTACCAGACATGTTTTGTCTCCATGGTGGGGACACTTTAGCCTTAAACTAAATGTTGCTCTGTTCCCACCTAAAAAATATTAAATTTAAGTTCTGAAAGGATCTGCCCCCAAAACAGAGTTCAAGATTATTTATAGAAATACAAAAATGTTCATTACCCAAAAAGGCAAAATTTACTATATCTAGCGTCCAAGACAAAAATTACCAGATATACAAAAAAAAGCAGAAAAATAGGACCCTCAATGAAAAGAAAAAATGATCAGTGGAAACCAACTCAGAAGTGATACACCTGTTAGAATGAGAATCTGGGTATTGAAATTGTTGTATTATATATTATAACTATATTCCATATGTTCAAAAAGCTAGGGGAACTATTGAACATAGTAAGCAGAGAAATGGAAGATATTAAAAAGGCTCAAATTTAACTTCTAGAGATGAGAACTACAGCAGCTGAGATGAAAAACATGCTAACGGGTGGGATTATCAACAGACTAGACATTGGAGAAGACAAGGTTAGTGAACTTGAACACAGTGATATAAATCACATAAAATGAAACAGAGAGAGAAAAATGACTTTAAATAAATGAACAGAGCATTAGTGTACTGTGGGAAAACTTCAAACAGACTAATAACTGAACAGATCGATAGGATGGAAATGGGAACCACATGGATAAATGCATGTTTTCTTATTATTTAATTATCTTTAAAATTAGTAATTAGAAGGCAACCCAATTTTAAAAATTAAGCAAAAGATTTGACCTGATACTTCACCAAAAACAAGATATATGAATTGTGGTTCACAATCCTAACATAGTCATTGAAGAATATTCATATCTTTCTCCATTCCCAGAGAGTCTCAAGAATGTACAATAATTACAACGCAAAGTCATGGTGTGAGTTCCATAAGGAGGAACGTGTGAGCAGGCTTCGGTCTAGGGATGCAGGGAAGCACTTGGGACAATGGCTAACATGAAGTTTGAGGGATTAATTTCAGTTTTGAACTAAAATCTTTGTGCATCTCAGGTTTCAAGTCAGTGTAACCATAACAAAGGGTCCCTACCATCAGGGCCCGAGGGTATGAACTCTGACCCTACTCACAGTCTCTGCAGGTTTGGGCGCAATGACTGATAAGGTAAGAACCAGAGTGTGAAAGCTCAATAAATCCGTTTTAGGATCTGGGGCCTGGATCCAATTTGTTTTAGGAAATTCATACATGAGTAATTCTTATTGCACTCTCTGTATCTTTTTGATAGCTCACTGCATAATCAACAAGGATGTGACCTCCTCTTCTGTGCCTGTCGAGATATCCTCAACCCGCACATCAGGAATCCACATTTACAATTCAAAGCTACGTAGGGTTTGGCTTTTCAGGGTCTTTTACCAAAAAAGAGTTAATTAGACACAATGTTGAAAGTGATATCAGTCCCTCTCAAGTGATGTAATTTTTAGATTCACATTTCAGAAGATTATGAATAATAATTTGACAGCAATAAAGACCTTCTAATCTCACTTGTCTGAAAAGATTATGATGGCTGAACATTCCTGTTACAAAGCTCTTACAATATTATGGTTAGATAGTAAACCTAACTTTCCCGGAAAGAATTTTCTTCAAGCTAGCAAATCCACCTCCCAAATCAGGTTGTTCTTTATGACTGTATCCAATTTCTGGTAACACTTTATAGCACCAGAAAAATGGCTGAACTCCCACTTTGTCACCCTCAACAGAACTCTGACACCACCAGTTGTCTCCGCCTGAAGACTGGAGCCAAATCTCTCAGCTCTTCATGTCACCATCCTCTACCTCTCAAAGGGCCAAGTGGGACTAGCTATATCATTTGTGGGACCCAGTACAAAATGAAAATACGGGGCCCCTTATTCAAAAATTGTTAAGAATTTCAAGATGGTGACAGCAGAGCATGACACCAAACATGGGCCCTTCTAAGCACACAGCCCTGTGTGACTGCAGGAGCCACACGCCCAGGAAGCCTGCCCTGAATTGCCAGGCCCCTAATCAACCTGCCTTCCAGGTTCCCTCATGCTCACACATTACTCTTCCTTCCACCGAACCTCTGGGACCCAGTCCATTTCAAATAAACTCTCCTCATCTGGAAATGTCCAGAGAACCTAAATGGAAATCTGTCTCCCTGGAAACACCATCTTTCCTGAAGCCTTCCCCAGTGTAGATAAAATTGTTCTCCCGTCAGACCCTGAAAAAGCTTGGCTGTTTTCTGAGCTTACTCTTGATTCTTCTAGAATCACTGCACATTCACCTCAATGTCCTTCTTTCTAAGATTCACTCTACCTTATGTTCTACTCTCTTCTCCAAACCTGGTCACTGTCCTCTTTCATCAAAGCCTTAGGGACCATGATCACAGCCTTCACTCCAACCTGAGCACCATCAACTGACGAGGCATCAACAACATTGGGTTACTCACCCTATGTGAGAGCTTAAAATATCTCCCCTGCAGTACTCCAGTAATCTTAGCCTACGTTTGACTTTAGTCACCCACTCCCCCCAGCTTGCCATCACCAAGATTGGCTGCACTTTGAAATACTAAATTCTAATATCCTGATCTATCACCAAAATATTTCAGTTTGCCTCCTTAAACATACTTAGAGAGCAACATGATGAATAGCTCCTTCCTACAAGACTGTTCATGGAAGGGACTAGGATTAGAAAGTGACAACTAACACTTTCAACACTAACTCAGCAGTTCACAGCTTCTCTGGTAATGCATTCTTTCACTCATTTTTAACTGTTTCTAAACAAAGGTGATATTTCTCAATGTATAAACCCAATACAATGTGCATTATTGATGCAGTTGAAAAGACTCTGAAAGCCATAGAAACCAAATGACAAAGAGAATTTTTAACTTAAAATGTGTTGTCTTTTCCCTATATCTTGTCATAAGAGGTATTTTATGTTTTTTAGTTCTTCTGGTTGGCTAAAGAGCATGTCCTGAACAACACTGAAACTCGCTCTCGCAGAAAATCAAAAGCTCTATGAACATTGAGTTCACACATCAAATTCCATGGTTCATGCATGAAAGTCATCTTTTGATAGTTTTTTTTAAACTAGGGTCAGATCTACTATACCACGAGTTTTCTCAGTGTTTATATATTTCCAGTGCAAACTTCCCTTTTACCTCTCTGTGTTGATTACAAAGCCATTGGGCAGAGGAGCCTAGCAAAGAGGTACTGGAACAGGATCCAATTTGCTCTAGATATCATCTACTGCGTGGACGTCCTGTGCCAAGCATAGTTCCACTAACAAACAACAAAGAAAATCATCTCTGAACTCTCTTAAAATTGGGGGAGGAGGGGAGGCAAGATGATTTACACGATCAATTTGGATTAGCCATTGTCCATTTTCTAGTCCTGTTTTTATGGGTTCTCAAAACTTGTCTACAACCAGAGAGTGACAGTGAGAGAGAGAGAGAGACAGAGAGACAGAGACTGAGACCAAGAGAGAGAAAGGAGAGACAGAGAGACAGACACAGAGAGAAACAGACACAGAGACTGATAGAGAGGGAGAGAGAGAGATTTATATCAGTAGCAAAATGAATTTAAATTTGTTGCAATTTCAAAATTTCTGACATCCCTCTGGAACTTCCATATGGTCCTTTGTCTTCAATGCCAATCCCACAGGTCATCCTTTTCAGCCTGTGCTTGAATCTGCGAAAAACCACTCCCACTTCTCTGCCACTATACCACACTGAAGGATCATATTCATTACAGTGTCCTCTTGAACATGCTCCTCATCATTTTTGCTTTTCATGTATCATCTCTCTGGTAAATATTTGTACTCCAGATTACCTCATCATAGATAAACTCCCCAGAATACTCTGAGATGAATTATAGACATTATTTCTTGCATTATAGTTATACTGACCTGCATTCCAAATAGCCATAGCTTCCAGCCAATTGAAGGAGACTCTAACTATAAAGGTCAGGTTATTACTAAAGAGATTCAGATGTACCACTGATGCATATTCAGAAATTTTAAACTCCTAACAAAACTCTTAATCTTTTAAGTAAATGTAAACTCTGCTCCTTTAGCTGTAGCGCTGGTTTGCTTTACTGTGAATTGCCAAGATTTCATTAGGCAACACTATATTCCAGGCACTGTGCTTGGCAATGTATATGTAAAGCTCGATGACACAGTAACTACCCTTGAGAAAGAGACAGTACAGCTGAATGAGATTGAGGGTGCAGAGAGCATTCTATGGAGTCACAGCAGAGGGTACCCAACAGCCTGATAAGAATTGGACAATTATGTATGGGAACACAGGAGCTGAGTCTTGAAAGACTGGGGG
The DNA here is from genome assembly GCF_057802395.1 of Ceratotherium simum simum. Taxonomy (NCBI): domain Eukaryota; kingdom Metazoa; phylum Chordata; class Mammalia; order Perissodactyla; family Rhinocerotidae; genus Ceratotherium; species Ceratotherium simum. The sequence continues at coordinate 4,642,360 of NC_141909.1, forward strand.
GACAGGGGTTGAGACATTCATAATCAATGAATAATTAAGTATTCACTGAGGACCTACCATGTGCCCAGTGCTGTGCCAAGCCAGAGGATTGGTATTATGAACTAGATATCATCCCTAAATCAACAACCTACAATCAAGGGGGTGACGCAGTCAAAAGAAAGCTAAGATGGACGAGTCCAGTGAGCTGTGGGGCCATCTCAGGGCAGCACCCCAAAGTAGGAAACAGCATGAACAATACCCAGGAGGGATGAAGATAGCCATTGTGGAATTACATGTAATCTGGCACGTCTAGGGAGTCAAATAAATGATTAGAGTTGTTTAAGGAAGGCCCTTCTGAGTGGATGAGTTTCGCGCTGCTCTAAGGGAGAACCTTCCTTGGTACAACACTCCACTTCTCATAGAAAGATTCTGTACCAGTGGTTTCCATGCTAGTTGATTGAAAGTCTTCTTGGAGAGGCACACAGTTCTAAGAATTCTGTGAAAAATTCCTCACCTGCTGGGGCTGCCCTGGTGGTACAACAGTCAAGTGCACCTGCTCTGCTGCGGCGGCCTGGGGTTCGCAGGTTTGGATCCCCAGGACGCACTGACACACAGCTTGTCAAGCCATGCTGTTGTGGCATCTCACATAAAGTAGAGGAAAAAGGGCACAGACGTTACCCCAGGGCCAATCTTCCTAGGCAAAAAGAGGAGGACTGGCATTGGATGTTAGCTCAGGGCTAATCTTCCTCACAAAAAAAAAATTCCTCACCTGTCTACCTTTCACCTGTAAGAAAGTGTTCTGATTCTTTATAAATTGAATTCTTCCATTGTTGTAGAGACAAAAAAAAACTCTCACTGGTAACTTCACTAGCGAATGTTTATAATTGATGTTGAATGAACCAGTTAGTTCTGTGTGGTATATTTACTCAAAAATGGAAAACTCACTCCCTTCAGTTTCTGGTGGTTTTTCAAGGATCTTCACAACTTGCTCTTCTGTTGCCTTTTTACCTCCTAAGTCATGCACATGAGTATCAATAATAAAAACACACCCATAGTGCAGAACAAGGCTATGATTTTCATCTAAGACTCAGCTGGATACTATACTAATGATCTAAAATCCTGGACTTGGACTTTCCAGTTATGGATGCCAGGATTCTCATGGACCAAAGAGATACTGGATTTTAAAAAGTAAAACCTAGTCAGGAATTTGAATATTAAATCACATGCTTCTAAAAAGTTAAAGGGGTCATTGTTTACAGTCCATGGCGACTCAATTTCCTGCTTTCCAGCACTTTGCAGCATCCTGCAGTCTCTCACCCTCAGACATCAGAATGGTCCAGCTCTCTCTCTCACTGACATCATCCATTCACTTCCGTATTGTTCCTTCACTCGCCTGTCCACTTCCTGTTGCACCATCCCGTATGACACCCCCCACTTCAAGGCCCCCAAGAAACTTCCCAGAAACAGCCCCTATAGAGGTCATATTTTCTTCTGCTATGACTAATTTTCTCACCAGAATGTACCCCTGTAGCCTCTGCCCTTTCTACTCCGGGAAAGCAAAGGAAGGTGGAGTCATGTGGTCGATGCCCAGACCCTGTGGTGTGGTGGGCAGGGCAAAGTGTGGGCAACTTCCACATATCGACTCTTCTTGTTCTTTAACACCTAGGCAGTTTTAAAAATAAGATAGTTCTTTAAACATTTTCTCCAGAGTCCTAACATTCTGCCTCTTTTCAAAGTGTAATATTTTTCTGCTTAGTTGTAAAGACTTGAAGCTATTGAACTGCCACTACCATATAAATTACTAATTATCTGTGCTTCTTACAGCTCCCGAGACTTTAGAGAGACTTGAGGGAAGCCCAAAGAGTAGCCCAATTCAGAGCACGAGATTTTCTTGTAAGAGTAAGAAAGTGATTAAAACATTGAGAATTTAAGCTTCCAATAAAAACATAGTCTTAACTCTTTTTGTATTAATTTCTTTTATTATATGAAACATACATGCTTATTATTTAAAATGTTCAAGCAATTTGCAAAAGGAAAGAGTAAAAATTAAAAGAGCTTGTCCCCTTTCCCCAACCTGAGTCACTGTTAAAAATTTCATGTCTAGTTTTCAAGATTTTCTCTGCTGTTGAAAAAGATCCTTTCTCCTTCTCCCTCTCTCGCTCTCTCTCTTTGTCTCTCTCTATCCATCCCTATCTGATAGTACTCTACGTACTATTCTCTAGCCTGCTTTTGATATTTACCAATATGTCTTGGACACATTTGCATAGCTGTTGTAGCTCAATATCTTTAACAGCTACGTGGAATTCCACTGCTTAAATGATTGTCTTTATGTTAAAACTAGAATTCACCAGGTAAAAGAAAAAGTATTTTCTATTTCTACTTTAGTTCGTTTAAGTTTCGCTATGGTCTGCTGCTGTCATAGCATAGAATCAAAATAATTTGCATTTCCTACTCCATTCAAGAGGGTTTGGTTACCATCAGGAGCTCCTTCTCAATAGTTCATTTATTAGAGGTCATAACATAAAACCCCAGACAGCATTTTGGCAAAACATATGTGATTCTGTTTTCAACTCCATAAATATCATAATTTCTTCCAAAGAGTTAATGAGTTTTCCTCTCTATTGCCCTCATGAGACTAAATTCTTGGGGTGCAGATATTATTTGTTGTCATTATTTCCCTTCTGTCTCTAATAGTACCTGACATCTGCCATATGTTTGATACATGAATTATTTAATTAAAGGTAGGTAAACAAATTCAGATGTATTTGTTGAAAATTTATTAAAAAGATGATAAAACTAAAGATTTTATGTGATGAAAAATATTAAAATCTGTTTCTCAAATATCTATCTGTAAAACAGTGGGAATTACCAATGACCAACATAAAAGTTCTCATGGCACTTCTAAGAGAAATGTCCTACAGAAATCTATACCTAAATTCAGGTACTCAATGAATAATAATTGAGTTAAATAACCAAAACTCCGGGAAATCTCAACAATTTCCACAGCTTATTCTCGATGCCCCACACAAACACATGCCACCGTTTTCTCAAAGACGTTAATCTGAGAATATAGAATTAGAGCTTCGGTGCTGATAAAGCATCAGCTTCATAACACAGGCTGCTCAAAATGTGGGGCAAACAGCAGACCTACTCAGATTTGGCATTTTAGATGGCTAAATTGCCTTTTTCAGTACCTAAGGCATTTTGAAACCCTGTAATTTTGTCTCTCTGGCAAGCTGCAATTTTTCATTTGTTTTTATTTACTCAGCAAACCCAGAAAAAGGAGACAGCACTGAGCACACATTCCTTCAGCCGTCACCACGTTCTCTCGTATGTATTCCAGTTTCATCTTCCCCTTCATCTTGGTATCACAACCTATGGCTAAAAGTATCAAAAGGCAGTATATTTGCATTGGATGGAGAGTTAATGAAGCGTTTCCCATCTACCTTATCACTTTAATTTTCTCATTTCTTTTTTAATTCTGACCCTACCATTTCTGAACCTTTATACTCTGTCACCTGGGCCTAAAATAACCAACTTCTCATTAACCAAAGAGATCCTTCTATCCTCATAGCCCATTCATTCATTCATTTATTTATGATGTATTGAGTATTTACCATGCGTCACATGCTAACAATATAAAGAATCTAAGGCAGTCATAGTTTGTGAAAATTCAGTCTAGCACAGAGAAAAGGCACATACACTAATCCACTAATTATAATCCATCATGACATCATCTATAGCAGAAGCAGGGATCATGTGTTATGTGATCTTGGATAAAAGGGTAATTAAAACTGATCAGGAGGGTCAGGAAAGGCTTCAGAAGTGATCTCCAAAGGTGGGGAGTGGTCTCGCTATTTTCCTCTTTCGCCAGCATCCTCTCATCCCTCTTCCATGTCTGCTTTAATCGGTGGTTCATTTTTCTGTCTCCTTCAGAAAACTAAACTCCATAAGGGCACAGAACGTGTTCTGCATCTTTGCATCCCTAATGTGTCTCACAGCAACAGATATTCATTAATTAAGTAGTTACTGCCTTAACTTACATACTCAACTAATCTACTGAGCATCTACTAAGTGCCGGGCACTCCCCGAGGCATTGCAGATATAATGGTGATATATATGGCACATATAATATGAAGAAGTGGCAGGCTTTCTCTCTTGCTCTCTCTTTCTCAATCTCTCTCTGTCAAACAGTCACACACAGTAATAATACATTCCTCATAATATCAACAACGAATTGACATGATTTGTTCACCAGAAAAGTATGTCTTCCACTAGTCAAATTGGAATGATGATGTGTTCTCTGAAAACTTAAATGAGCACCTTGTAGGAATCACCGGGAACACACCGTGGAAAAAATATGGTACAATTATAGTCAGAGGCAGAATTCAATCTCCAGTACTATCTACTACTATGTCAAACTGGCCGAAGTACTTAATCCTTCTATTTCCCAGTTTCTTAACTAGTAAAACAACATAGGCATATTCCCAACCACACAGAGCTATTGTGAATATTAAAAAAAACAAAAAGTTATTTTATATAAATCATATAATTTATATGAAATTGCATCATAAATAATACAACATATTGATCAATATCTAACCTATCAAAGGCACTTTATGGCTTAAAAGTAATTTTCATATCTATTTGATCATCACAGTACGTACTTTGATATACGGTTCATCACAGTATGTATTTTGAATACAATAGTCCAGATAATATCCCTATTTCACAGATGGGAAAAATGAGCCTCTGTGACAGAAGTGAAAGCAGCTGGCATGTGATCTATTTCTCTCCTGTCATCTTCTGACTGGGGACATAGAGGGGAGAGTAGACACTCCCAAGAAAGAGGGCAGGGGCCCTGAGCTGGTCTCCTTGTAACCGTGCTGATTACTGGGCCTCCTGGTAAAGAGATCAGTGATATTGGCTAAGAGGAGAATCTTTATCTATGGAAGGCTGTTGGCCACAGGTCCCTAGTCTAGGATTGCTTATCACCATCAAACCTAGGATCTAGTGATCCAAGCCACCGCCCCTTGAAAATATCATGTAAATCATGCAATGATCCGAGTATAAAATGGAGAGGTTTCATAACTAAAACACTCCAGAGAAGGAAAAGGAATCTAGAAATCTCTCTTTCCGTCTCAGTCAATGCTGGATAGAAATGGCTTACATTCTTCTACTGGTCTCCTATCAACATCCCGAGTTGTTTTTCTATTCTGCTGAGTGCATACTATGACTGCCTGCACCGCAGGTACCCTGAGCCTTTGGTAGGCACACGTTTCTCTTGGACGCAGTGGTTCTCAGCCTTGGCTGTAAATTAGAATCACCTGGCGAGTTTTGTAACCCACCAATGTTCAAGCTACATCTCAGAAAAATCGTCAGAATCTCTGACAACCTCTGGAGTGGGGCCCGGGTTGGGAGGCAAGTATAGGTATTTTATAGCTCCCAGATGATTCCAGTGTGCAGTCAAGGCTGAGAACCTGTGCCAGGTTAGGGAGCTTCCGTCTGACTGAAGCACAGCCTCCTTTAACATAACCCATTCGCTGTAACATGAAGGAATACAACATTTTTTAAATCTTGGTAGACAATTCTAAGTTAGGTTTTCATGTTATGTTAATTTTGGCATTTTTCAAAATCAAGTTCTAATCTCTAAATTAGTCCTAAAGATCACTAAATTGAATCATTATCGATTTCCCTTTTACTTAATTTTTGCCCTTAACTGAACCAGCAAAAATTTCTTGCACATGAACCTAATATAATTTTCTTTATTTATGTGGTTATTTATTTATTTACTTAATCATTCCCTGTTTCATTTCCAAAAGAATGTAGGTAAGTTTTATTCACATTTACATGAGCAAGGCCACAAGCAGAGTATAGTAAAAGTTCATTGGAGCAATAAAGACCACTTGCTGAAGTAAAAGAAAGGATGATTGCCTGGGACTCTGTAACTGATACAATATTATCTTGCTTATTTGCTGAATACTATTTATTTTCAAAAGCAGCTTCTTTGGGTCAGAGATTCTAACTCCAATTGCTAGAGATTATTTACAAACCATAATGCAAGTAATTAATAAATATTAATTTATCATTATCCAAGCCTGTTAATTTGAGAGACATCATTGTTCTGATCATCATCTGTCAGATGCACGTTATGCTACTGAGTTTTGAGCCCATAACTGAATCTCCATCTCCTTGGCATCACCCTAGGCTTGCACTGGTTGTTACAGTTCTTACCAGATGGAGCAGGGACCCTCCTGAGGAAACGGGAGTGTGCGGGTCTGCCCCCTCCTTCAGGAGTCGAAGAGCTGAAAGAGCACAAGAGGAGAAGGGAGTTACAGCACATCCTCCTTCCACACCCCGAGCTCAAAGTTGTAGCATTTCATTAATACCTAAAACGCCAACAGCTGTGAAAGCCAAAGAAGATGCATTAATGGCTGTCGGACCTTATTTCATGTACCTGCAACTGGCACTGTTTCTCTTCACAAAGAAACTCATTCCTCGGTTTGTCAATATCTTTACCTATTACAGCCGTGCAAATTATTTGGAAAGGGGAACAAACTTTTATAGTTTATTATTTCAAAGTGCCTAGTTTATACATCCTTTACAGAACAAAACATTAAACAAATAAAGAGAAAGAAGTTATTTCACTAGGCTCATTTAGGCATTAGTTCACTTGATTTTTGTTTTTTAAATTCGTCAGGACCCGTTGGTTTAAAACAATAGAAGTTTACACTTTGCACGTTACACTTCCATTCATGCAATTACCCCTTGGCAGTGCTTACACCATCTCACAAAGCACTATGAGGCAAAGCCATTTATATCTAAATCAGTAATGTCAAATAGATCAAAATATATGCCAATTATCAAAATAAATGCACAGTTGGAAGGTGACCTATGTTTCCATTAGAACAGTGAAGGTGAATTCGTTAGTACATGGAACGGCACGGGCATTAGGTGACTGATGGCATTACATTCTCTGACTCCTACGGGGGCTCTAAGATCAGCCTTATGGAGAGGCTCATTAATTCCCCAAAGTGCTACAGTGGTTTCCACTGTTAATAACAATATCATAGTTTTAATGAAAAGCCACTAATGTATATTCCACAAAAATATAACTAAAGCAACAGTTACTTTTTTATTCCATTATAACATAGAACTGTACAAAATCGCTCAGATTCAAACTCATATCTCCCTGAGCATACTGTCTTTCCTTTAAATTTCTCTATCACCTGGAATGTGACCTGAATGTACCTTCTTTCCTATGACACGCAAATCTTTTATGCATCCCAATATCTAGTCTGTTACCATCTTCCCAAACTCTAACTACATATCACAGAGGGCATCACGGGTCTTGGCAGATATGGTTACTCCTGCAGTTTCCTCTCTGGCAGGCTGTCTCTTCCAAGATGCGTGCACTGGGTGTGAAGAGAGAGATAGATCAGCCCCTCCAACATGGGAGTAACGTAGTGTGAGCAGAGACAGCCCACACCCAGCCCAGTATGCCCTCCATACGGCCTTTCCTGAAACCCTTATCCAAATCTCTCTCCCCAGGGAAGTCAGACGCATTCCTGTTCTCTCAACCAATGGCAATACTTGGCCTGGCTTCTTTGATCTTACACCTGTGCATTCCAGTCTTCTCCCAGAAAGCAGTTCCTAAATAGAAGCAAGTCCACATCTATTCATTTACCAAATGACTTTCCCTTGATGATTTCTTTCTTCAATTAAGAATTTAATTCTTTTCACAACCTAGATTCTCCTAAAGTCGCTGGTTTGTTACAAAAAACTTCTCAAAGGTGGCGATCTTACGGGATCAATTGTAACCTCACATCACGTGGTGTATCCATTTGCTTGCTGGGTGGCTTCCTTCTCTGCCATTAGGAGAAAAATCCAGGAAGGTAAGGCCCTTGTCTTTCTTCTCTTCACTGTGTTTCTAAGAACCATCCTGCTGCGTGGTGTGCAGACGCTCTCTCTCCCTTTCTCCTCTTCTCTCTGTACGTGCATATAATACATGAAGGCACTTCTCGCTCCCTCACATACTTTTTACCCTCAACTTTAAGAAGTCATTCCAGACATCAGAAAGTCCATTAAAAATGTTTACCAATGGGTTCCTCAGAAGATAAATAGGACTTTTGCCCTAACATCTTTTTTTAGCAAATGAAATTATTCATCTTGCATTAACTAATATCAACACAGTGCTTTATAGTCTTTTTAGCAAAGCACTTGCACAAGTCTGATCTCCCTACAAATAGAATGTGAGGCAGATGACATTGTATTAGTTCAAACATTAGTAAAATGCCACCACATGTCTACATACAATCCACCATGCACATGCGTAGTGAATTACACATAGTATGAACCAGTGAAACGTTGGCCTTGGGGTTAGATAGATTTGGATATGAGGCTTGTATCCACTGGGAAAGCCACTGAACTTCTCTGTGCCTCAGTTTCCTGTCAGTAAAATAGTGGACAATCGTTGGATCACATCATGGGGTATTGTGAGAATTAAATGAGATAGCACATGTAGCATGCTTATCATGCCTCCTGGCACTGGGTGAGGATCACTAAGTTATTTCTATTAGTTTAGTTACTATAAGTCATAAAACCCTATAATAATATATCATAGGATCCATATCTTAAGGCTTATTCTAAATTTTCTCAAAACCTTCTGATTATTAAATGTTGAATTTAAGTGTAGAATATAAGCAATGGAAATTTAGCAATATTCACTTGAAGGATGAGTGTGCCACTTATCAAGCAGGGAAAGGTGGTGAAGAGGACAACATACAGGCAATGAAGAATGATGAGCATGGGGGAAGTGAACAGTCCCTCACAATTGGAAAATTGTTATGGCTTGGAGATATGTGTCGTGGAGGATATTGTACATCACACTACAGGATTTGGGCATCATTTTGTGGCGAGTGAGGAGGACCATAGGATTTTAAGCAAGGGAGGAAAAGATTCACTAGATAAGTGCTATGGACTGAATGTGTCCCCCCAAAATTCTTATGCTGAAGCCTAATCTTCAATGTGATGATTTTGGGGGGAGGGCCTTTGGGAGGTGATTAGGAAGTATTGAGGGGGGTACTGAGAGTGGAGCCCCATGATGGGATTAGCACCCTAACAAGGGGATGAAGAGACCAGAGTCTGCTCTCTCAGCCACATGAGGACACAAGAAGAAGGTTATTTGTAAACCAGGAAGCTGAACATCAATACCAAGAGCCCAACCTGCTGGTGCCTTGATCTTGGACTTCCCAGCCTCCAGAACTGTGAGAAACAAATTGTTGTTTAAGTGAGTCTATGATATATTTGTTATAGCACCCTGAGCTGACTAAGACAATAAGAGAGGGCAGCACAAAGGCTTGAAGGTGTCTCTTGCTCCCACTCTCTACTTAAATTCTAAATGGAGGTTCAGGCTTAGTCCAGGGGGGTTGCTGCAATGAAGGCGCATGGCTTTGTTGTTGAGCATACAAAATGGAGTAACCAGCCTGGGATATAGTGGGAATTGGAGTCACACTGCAAAGGGAGGGGTTTACAGTAGCATTGACAGCCAAGGTGGGGCCATCAAGTCCAGGGAGACCAGTTTATAAGGTAGAGAACATGGATGGGTAATCTCTGCAGGAGCAGAGTGGGCCTCAGTGGTGCTGGTGAATGCCCAGGGATGGATGGAGATGGAGATCTAGACCTGGATCTAGATGTCTAGACGGATAGATGTCTAGCTGGATGGATGGATAGATGGATGGATAGACAGACATGCATATATAAATTTATTATACATTTTACTGATACAGAGGCTGTGTAGTCCACAACTTATAAATAATAATTAAATATACAATATTCATTGTTGTAAATTCCACACAGCCAAATGATTCTCACAGGATGCTTTTGACGATTTTTGCTGAACTATTGTAGCCACAGCCAATCTATGGTTACAATTAGTGACTGTGACCTTGATATTTTGTGGATATTTTCATTGACACTCCTGAGTAAGAGCCAGGGGTCAGCAAACATGGCCAGCAGGCCAAATCCAGCCCTGGCCTGTTTTTGTATTAAGAATGATTTTTACGTTTTTAAAGGATGTGTAAGAAAAAAACAATAATAAGCAAAACAAAAAAAGTCAAAGAAGAATGTGCCGCACAGATTGTATGTGCCCCTAACATTTAAAATAGTTACTATCTGGCCCTTTACAGAGTAAGTTTGCTGACTCCTGAGTGAGATTAAAGTGAAACAATGAAGTGTGTCAGAATGTCACTCATTTATCAATGACCTGAGCAACATCTTTGCTGAATCAGACAACAGTTTTTGAATCATGTAATCATATTTCATCACATTTTTTTGTGATGTTCACAATACAGTGACTACTGACACAACACATTTTTAACCTACATCATTAACATTTTCTCCATCACTTCTTTAATCCTACACAATCAATAAGACAACAAATCAAGCCCTGATTTGTAGGAGTTGCCAATTTCCATGGTATAATTCTACCATCATGAGTGATCTCAAGCCCCGATGTGATGTCACTGAACCCAGACGTGGGAAGAGATGTGAAGTACTACACAATTATGTGGCATTTCCACCCCACAGACACAAGAGATGTAAATAACTTCAAGAACATAAATGAGAGAAAAATGTAGTGAACAAATTAGGAAGTGATGAGTTTTGAGTATTTATTACCTTCGTTTTTGTTTTTAATACAATCTACTTCATCGTAGGTATATAATTTAATTTTTACTATAGGCTTTGTTTAACTGTTTCACAACCAACTCACAAATTCCTGAAATTTTAACAAATTGGCTCTCAGGGGCTGTCAGGGTAAACTCTAGCACACTACAGAGAGCAGCCACGAGGTGGGTGAGAACATTGTCCAAGAATGTCCAGGAATGAGAATACTACACACAGAACTTCAGAACTGCCTTCTTGCTGCAGTGATACAGATGAATAAGCCCCAACTCTTCCTGCCTTCATCTAGCCAGACATCAGCCAGATGCTCGGGGAAGAAGGACGGGGCAACCTGAGCATTGTTTTTCTTAGATAGAAGGGCTATTTTCTGAAAGGGCTGTTTACGTTAGCAGATAGAACTAAATTAGAACCACAGACTGGATATTGACTGATTTGCCCCTGGATACCAGGAGAGGAGACTCAAGATTAAAACAAAATCAACTATTGACAAAAGAAACATGTTCTTCACGTACACAAATGGTAGTGTGAGCTACCTTCTATGCCTCTGCTAAGGGTTAAAAACCAGACACTCTAAGGTATCTAGATATAAAGATATATGAAAACAATGCCATTTGCATAATAAGTCATTTATAACAAAGAATTTTGAAAAATAAGGGGGCACATCTTTAAAAAACTAACACACACTGAGTGCTTTTCTATGTATTTAGGGTCTGACACTGCTCTAAGAACATCATGTGTAGGAATTACTTTAATTCTCTCAAGTCTATGGTACAGATCCTATAATTGTCACCGTTTTGCTAATAAGGAAACTGAGGCTCTGAGAGATGAAGTGACGGCCCCAAGCCACACGAGCAGCACAATGGATCTTGAATGCAAGTGTGGGCAGTATAATCCAAGGACTGTGTTCTGAACCAAGAAGAGCCTCAAGACACTTTCCGTCTCACGTCACAAGAGAATTGAAGGGACCGTTCAACTCAGGAACAACAGCAATCACGATCTATTTTAATGCCCTTATAATTACTAATTTTGTGGGAAGTTGTCCAAATATAACTTAAAATACTTTCTCCAAAAAGGTGTAGGTTCACAGCAACCTTGCAAAAATATGATTCGAATTGCCAGTCAACTGAAATGGCACCACTGCTCTGAGGCTTTCTGTTACAATAAAATCTGCAGGGAAACAGCCTAAGGAAAAACAGCCATCTGGGGACCAAATAGAATAATGAAGCTCAGGCTTCCTTTTCTAGTGTTACTGCCTGGCACTGATTCAGCATGTATTGTATATTTGTGGCTTCATCATCAAGCTGCCACAGAACTCCATCAGGATGCCTGTGTGGGGGGCATGATGTGATATTTAAAAAGAAACATTCAGTTTCTAAATCTTCAGCTATTGGGGTAAAAAAATGGATGAAAATATATCATAACATTTTGCTAAGGAGCTTTAATGGAATATGCAGCTGTCTCCACTATTACCAACAATAACCAAACCCAAGAGTCCACCTGATAATCAGCATTTATTTTAAGTCCCTAGATACTACTGTGATTTATCTGTGTTGATGATACACACCACACTGATGATGGTAACTTGATAGCAACTTGATGGCAGTGAGGGCTTTGGCCATCATCTGAGCTGGTGTGGTCATGTGATGGGACAGCAATCTATGCTGACTACTCCCACATATTCTCATGATGAGAGTGGGTCTGTGTTCACAGAGATTTTACATTTAAAATCAGCACAGGAAAGCAAGACTGAAACTAAACATAACCATGGGTTCTAAATTTTTTGTACTATAAAGGCATTTTCTAGAGAGAGGGTAGGACAAATATTTAGTAAAATGTTAGCAATTAGTAAACCTAGTTGAAGGGTATATGGGGTTCTTTATATTATTTGCTCTACTTTTCTGTAAGTTTGATTCTATTTCTAAGTAAAAAGTTACAATGAATAACAATAAAAAATCAAGCCAGGGTCATTTATTCCTGAAATAATAATAGAAATATCAATGTTGGGACTTCTAAGAGTGTAGATGTAAGAATTTCCATAACAATCGACAGTCCTCTAAGAAATGTTTTGAAAGGTTTACCTTATCTCATCAATATGTCAATAAAGGGAAGCAGAAAGCAGAGAGATAGAAATTATGTTATCAACACTACAAAAATGTCTATTTGCACAGTAATGCATATAACTTAACATATAAATTTCCTACCCAACATAGAACTCAAATTTTAAGATGTCTAAGAATAACTTGAAGATTTTTTAAAAATAGATTTTCTTAGTTCAGTGCTTCTCAACCTATTTTTCATTATTTTCCACCTGTCCCCCTCAACCTCCACCATGAAATTGTAATACCACAGGCATTCTGTGTCTCCTTATGTACTGTGCCCCTATGAAGGGCAACAAACCATTATTAAAACCAAAATTTTCCTCCCCCCAAAAGCAACTTTTCCACCTTCGGGGGCTATTTATCCCCACTTTAGAATCACGCCTAGTCCCACCTTCAGTTACCCTGATTCAGTAGCTTGAGGATGGAATCTAAAACTATACATTTTAAGGAAACACTCCAGGAGATTCTTGTGCAAATGGCCCCCAGAGGAATTTTGAGAAAAACTGCTAGGATTTTACCATCTCAGAAAATTACCTCTCAGTGCCTCACTTAGAGCAAGAAAATTCATAAGTGGCAGTTAAGAATCCACGGCAGATCTTTTAACATTAATTTGCCTTTGAGAATTTGGCCCCTACTGTTGTGTATGCCACAGTATCCCTCCGAACACACAATTTATTCTCAATAAATATATACTTAACCAAACCTACCTAACATGAATCTTGGTTTAGTGGAGCAATCTGAGAGGAGAAGGTCAAGGTTTTAGTGGATGAGGAGGCCTCAGGTTAGGACAGAGCCTGATTCTAGGGCAATGATTCTTGACATTTACTATGCTTTAGAAAGACTAGTGGAACTTAAAAAAATACAAATGTCACCAAATTCTTAAATTCGGTCCATCAAGGATGTGCCCATCTATCTATATGTTTTTAAGATCAAGGCACCTCATTGATTACAATACTGGGAACAGTGGGCAGCAGTGGAAATCAGTATCCAAATGGCTGTTTAGCTTGTTTCCACCCCAGCCTGGCAATGATCATGAGAGGGTCTAATAGGTTTTGAAACTCACAGTGAGCATCTGCCCGAAATCTATATTCAGGTGAGTTGCTCAGTCACACCTTTAGGGGTTTCTTCTGAATTGGATCAGGCCCACATGCATCAACAGGACACTCAAGGATGCTACAAGCCATTCTCCTGGAAAAGGAGACCTGTGAGGGTGGGGTGTGTGGTCAGGGCTCCAGACTTAGCAAAAGCACTAGAGACTTATCAGCTAGGTGCACATCGGAATTAAGTGGGCTCAGTCTCTCTTAGCCACACTGCCTAATGGCCCAAAGCCAGTTAAGACCAATTTCATAATACTTTGCAATAGGTTTAAGATTTCTGCTTTCCTACCCAACTGGGTCAAAACTGGATCTGACTAAAGCCTGGCGGTTCTAAGCCTGAGGTCCAAGACCCTGATTGCCAGGCTGACTCAAATTCCCAATCCCAGCCCCATTGTGCAGCTATGACTAATGCAACAAATATCCAGTGAGTGTCTTTTATGTGCTAAGCACTATTTTAGGAGTTGGAGGTGTAGCAGAGAAAAAATCCTGCCTTCATAGAATGTATAATCTAGTGGACATCAGTGGGTGGAGAAGACAGAAGACAAACAAGAAATAATGGTATAGTGGAGGGATTTGTAGTTCTCTTGAATCAGTGGCTGAATATCCTGAATCTGTTTTTGAAAATTATTTGTCATTTATCTCTTCAAATACTGCTTGTAACCCATTTCTTCCCTTTCCCTCTGCAAGGACCTTACTGACATGTAGATGAAAAAGATATTCAAAAAAAGGCTATTATCAAATTCACCTGTTCTATAGAATTTCTAACATACTATTGCCTGGTGGGAATCGGGAATGGCCTCTGTCTCTAAACCAATTCTAAATCATTAATGCTCTAAATATTCCAGAACATACCTAAAGTGACAGTTTTATAACATAAACTGAATTGCATCATATTTCTTCAGATCTTGATATAGGAAGAGTAAATCCAGAATGTACATAGTATAAACACATGCTTTATTTTTTATTTGCTCTCTCTCTACAGACCACTGTCAATTTATGTTACCTTAAAATGCTCTTTTTATATGCCACAGCATTGCACTAAATATCTTTGTAGGAAATTGGATGGCTGTATTTGTGTGGGCTTCATTCTGCACTCTTTATTTTATTCTTTCATCTACTTGTCTATTCTTGGACCAATGATCAACAGTTTTAATTATGATAGCTTTCCAATAAATATAATATCTCATCTTATAATACTTTGGTCTATTTTTATCTCACTGAAGAATTCAAGCATTTAAAAAAAATTGTCCAGCCTTTCTAGCTGTCTTCAGTGAGTCAGCTGACCCAAATTAGAAACTGCCAACCAGTTTTCAAAAGTGGTTGTACCATTTTATACTCCCATCCACAAAAGTGTTCCAGTTGCCCCACATGCTCACCAATGCTTGATATTGGTTATTTAATATAGCCAACTGATGGGTAAGAAGAGATGTTTCCTTGGGGTTTTAATTTGCAGTTCCCTGATGAGTTATGATGTTGACAACCTTTGTATAAGTTTAGCGATCATTGGGATATTTTTTCCTGTGTTGCCAAACCCAGTTTGTTACCCAATATTTTATAGTATATTTAAGTGTCTTATTGGTTTATAGAAGTTCTACATTCATTGCATATGGTTGTTTCTCCTTTATTTCGTTAATGTAGAAAATCACAGTAGTTTTCAAAAGTTAAATCAACCTTGCATTCCTGAGGTTCAGGTAATGGTCTACTTTGTTTCCTCAATGGTGATTACATGATGCGTATTTTTTGATAAATCATAGTTGCACATTTTTTGCAAATTTTATTGTGTATTTTATTTCATACTAAAAGATTAGAATGAAAAATTTGCTATATTACTGTTGAAATAGTGAGTACTAACATTTCAAAGTGCTGGTTACTAAGTAATAACTATTCTTTGGTAAATCAACCTCCTACAACTAACATCAGTGAAAACGAAAATACCTATCCAAGAGGGAAAAGGAGCCATGAGATGGCAAACTTCTCCTTCATTTCCCAGGGCATTTCTCTTATCAAAAAAGCCATAACACATCCTTATCAAAACCCCAATGCCCTCTTTTGCAGAAATGGAAAAAGTGATCCTAAAATTCATATGGAATCACAGGGGACCCTGAATAGCCAAAACGATCTTGAAAAAGAAAGAAAAAGAAAGCTGGATGATCACACTTTCTGAATTAAAAACTTACTGCAAAGCTACAGTAATCACACCAGTGTGGCACTGGCATAGGATAGACATATGGACCAATGAAAGGGAATTGAGAATTCAGAACTCATAAACCCATACATCTATGTTCAACATATTTTCAACAAGAGTTCCACATCATTCACTGGGGGAAGGAAGAGTCTCTTCAACAAATATGATTGCAGGACAACTGGATATCCATATGCAAAAAAATAAAGTTGGACCATTACTTCACAACATATAAAAAATTTATCCAATGTAGACCAAAGACCTAAGTATAACATTTATAACTATAAAATTCTTAGAAGAAAATTTAGGTGTAAATCTTCCCTGCCTTGGACTTGGCAATGGTTCCTTAGATATGACACCAAAAGCACAAGCAAGAAAAGAAAAATATAGATCAGTTGGACGTCAACAAAATTAAAAACATTTGTGCATCAAAATGTATTATCAAGAGAATAAAAAGACAACACACATAATGGGAGGAAATTTTTGCAAAGCATATGTCTGGCAAAGGTCTAGTATCCAAAGAAATCTTACAAGTGACCAACAAAGAAATAAAAAAAAAAATCGGCAAAGGACTTAAATAGACATTTCTCCAAAGAAGATATACCAATGAACACCAATTACAGGAAAGATGCTCAACATCATTAATCATTAGGGAAATACAAACCAAATCAAAACCACAATAGGTACCACTTCACACTCACTAGGATGGCTATAATAAACTTTAAAAATAAAGAAAAGTAACAAGTGTTGGTGATGATGTGGAGAAATTGGAACCCTCATACACTGCAAATGGGAATATAAAATGGTCCAATGTCTGTGAAAATCAGTTTAATGGTTCTTAAAAATTAGTAGATTTTGAAAAACCTAATATCTAATATTAATAATCTATTATAATAATAATATTAATAATCTAATATTTAATAAAATATATGCTTGTAGAAAATAGATTACTATATGAGTTAGCAATCCCACTCCTAGGTATAAACCCAAAAGAATTGAAAACAAGTACTCAAATACTTGTTCATGAACGTTCATAGCAGTACTATTCACAATAGCCAAAATGTGGAAACAACTCAAATGTTCATCAACTGACCAATGGATAAACAAAGCATGTTATAGCTATACAATGGAATGCTATTCAGCCATGAAAATGAATGAAGTACATGCTACAACATTAAAAAAACATTATGCTACAAAAGAGGTTATATATTGTGTGATTTCACTTATATGAAATATCAAGAATAGGGAAATCCATGAGATGAAAAGCAGATTAGTGGTTATCAGGGGCTGAAGGGTGGGGGTAATGGAGAGTGACTGCTTAATGGGTGTGGGATTTCCATTTGCGGTGATAAAAATGTCCTGGAACTAGACAGTGATGATGGACGCACAACACTGTGAATGTGCCAAATGCCACTAAAGAGTACACTTGAAAATAGTTAAAGTGGTAAATTTTATTTTAGATGTATTGTTATCACAATAAAAAGCCATAATCCCCCTACTGTGATGCTCTTAAACTTTACATCCTTCTTAAACAATGTATACTTTATTATAATTATGTTTTCTTAAACTATATTCAGAGAAAAAATGTCAAATAATTTTATTTGTATAAATCCTATTTGCATTTTTTTAATAATTCTGAGGTAGGAAGAGAACAAGTTTGGGGGATAATTAAGCCTTCTTATTTGTATACTATTCATTTGGAAATTTTTTCTCTAGTGTGCCAAAATAAGTATGTCTAGCCCCAGGAATAACCGGTGAGAATAATTTTGAATGCATAGGTATAGTTCCTGGTCACATCGAATGACTCCATAGAGCTGTTTCAGGCCTATCAGCACCATGGACACCAGTTCTTGTGGTTTTCGACTCAGCATCCAATAAACCACAAGCTCCTTCATGTTACCTGACCCTGCAATTCCCCAGCTTCCTATTTCACCCACTATCTTTCTTTTCGAGTCTCATTCATCAGTACATTTTTCTTTTTTATACTCAGACAGATGCCCCATTAAGCATTTATAACTGTTGTCCCCAGAGAAGCTGATGTACAAAAATACGTACTGTGTGACACTTTAAGGAAGAGAGATAAATGCTGCCCCTTAGGAAATTATCAATTCCAATTTCAATACTTGCCAGAGGCTTCAGCATTCAACAAAATCAAGTGAGCCTACACTTTACCCAGATGCTTATGACCACAGAAGCTGCCAGAAAAATCTATCTATCAGTGTTAGGTCTTCATATGAAAGAACTGCCCTACAAAGGCAAAATCAGCAATATTTAACGTCCTTGCATGTTGAATACTTTATTTTAGTTAACCAATTTTCAGTTTGTGGCTTAAACGTTTTTTAAAATCCGATATGATGGGCACCAAGTTACACTGACGAATACCAAATACCTCAGGCAGTCTCAGAAGCGCTGAGGACATGTCTGTTTCCTGAAAAATCAAGGAAATATAGAGCATGCATGGTGGATGTCATTCTGTAAAGAGTAGGTATTAAAGAAGAATCTATTCCTGGTATCCAAGTCTAATTTAGCTTAAATCTATATTGAGCATTTACCTTTGATTCATGATGTTTTTGTTTAAAAATTCATTATTAAATGTGAAGAGAAGGTCAAAAAAGTCAGAGGCCAGGATAAAAAATGAGTCAGGCTTCAGGGACATTTCAAATGTTGTTATGGGAAGCGGTGCCTTTCAATCAACCTAAAGACACTAAATATAAATCTGCTTTTGTTCTGAAAGGGGCACTTTCTGTGTTGTCACCTAGTCAACCTCTAAACCAAGGTCTTGTCCTGTGTAGAGTATACTTTCCTGAAAGTTCAGAAATGTGACAGTGGTAATTGTCTCGGCTCTTTTTCTAGACAATTTTGTATTCATTAAATATATAACCAGCTATCAGTGTGGACTGCAAAAGTCACCTCTCTTCAAACAACAACAAAACATTGGTTTAGCTAGAAGTTGGAATGACTAAGGAAGAGACAGAGACTACTGAATAAGTACATCTTCCATCACTTTGGAATCAGGATGAAATAATTCCTTATAAAAAAAAAAAATAGTGGGGGCCGGCCCGGGGGCATAGCAGTTAAGTGCTCGCCTACAGCCCTGGGGTTTGGATACCGGGCGAGCACCGACACACCACTTGTCAAGCCATGCTGTGGCGGCGTCCCCCCTAAAGTGGAGGAAGATGAGCACAGATGTTAGCCCAGGGCCAATCTTCCTCAGCAAAAAAAATAGAGGAGGAGTGGCGACAGAGGTTATCTCAGGGCTAATCTTCCTCACACACACAGAAAAAAACAGTGAGCAAAAATCTAAATGACCAAATGGTTTGTGCTAAGTCTCTCTCTCTCTCTCTCACTCTCTCTCTCTCTTTCTCTCTCTCTTCCTCCCTCCACTATTTTTCTACACTACTCAGAACAGACCATGCTGGTCTTCTGGTTTTCCTTCTTAATCTAATAGGCAAAAAATTGGCAGATCACACACAAAACAGATCATTTCTATAAAGAATGAATAAATAGAGTCAAACTCTTTCCTGAGCCTCACAATTATTTAGGTTACATAAGCATCTATTCTGCTCAACACTTTTCTGAAAATACATAGAAAATAGAACTATGGTGGTTCCTTGCGAGTCTGGATGCTGTAAACGTTAAAGGTAGACTCCAATTTGGACACGTGAAAAAGCAAATTGAAAAGCCCATATAAATAATAATATGTTAATATGTTGCCATGTTAAAACTAATTAAAACCTACAATTATAATAAGAATTGCAATTTTATACACAGAAGAGAATGGTGACTCAGGACATCTAACAGTGCTTAGCTACCTTACAGTACAGCAGCTACTGGCCTTAGCTTTGGGCCTTAGCAACACGAAGAATTGATGTACCTGAACTGGAAGTCCCCCCTGTGCCCCAACTTCCATACCTTCTCAGAATGTGTCCCTTGGGCTATGATATTATTTGTTAAACAATGTTTTCTTTTAAAAAAGGAATTCCAAGAAAAGTTTTAAATCTTTTCAGGAATAACTGTATATTATAAATATTAATTTGTTATTAACACAGAAGTGGAGTGAGTTGACATTTGTCCACATGGATGTTGGTGAAACCCAAGACAGTA
This sequence comes from Ceratotherium simum simum, assembly GCF_057802395.1. Classification (NCBI taxonomy): domain Eukaryota; kingdom Metazoa; phylum Chordata; class Mammalia; order Perissodactyla; family Rhinocerotidae; genus Ceratotherium; species Ceratotherium simum. Next base: position 4,662,504 of record NC_141909.1, read on the forward strand.
CTGGAGGCAAACTGTTACGTAAATCTGAGATTCACTGGCAACTTTAAGAGAGGAACTTAAATAAAGTAAATAAACAGCATTTATTCTATTTTAGGAAAGACTTTGCCCTTCTGGAAATCAGTTAAACACCTAACTATATTTAAATGTACTTTTTTACTTTAGATTTACTAATCCAGCTGCCACTTGATTAAGTCCTTGGCATGAAATAAATCTCCCTGTGATTTCTAATGCTCTTCTGGCCTCATAGCATTCTCATCACTTTTTGGCTATGCAGCAGCATGTTGGGTACCACACCACCCAGAGGAAACCACAAAAACCCACAGGTGGAAGGAATGTGTGCTTTGAAAAAGACCTGTAAGAAAATCTGATACAACTTGTTCCCCCTTCCCTACTGTAAGTCATCCAAAAAATATTGCTACAAATTGATTTTTTTCCAAATTAGCTCATTATCATCCCCATTTGTTAAATAATCCTATCTCATTTTTCTTAGACTATAAGTTCTTTACCATATACTCAGTTCTAACAAACACCGTTTTATAATGATTATTTAACCAATGTTCAGAATTTCTACCTGACACATATATCACTCATCATTGCTTCAAATTTTTGTCTGCTGTGTTCAAATCGCAGCTCCTGAGGTTAGGAGAACTTCCATTTTTGTGCTAGACTAGAACATTGTATTTTCAAATAATCAAAAAGAAATTTTTAGATTATTATCACATACCCTAGGTTATGAGAAAAGGATTTATAATAAAATTTCTGTAGAGTTTCTATATGTGTAATAAAAAACACTTAAGCCCCAAACTAAGAAAAAGATAATTTTTTTAAAATTATTTCTATTGGATCAGAAAGACTTAGCAATTTTGAACTATTTAATACATTGGAAGCTAACAGTGAAGATAGGCAGCTGGTTAGAAGATTAAGGGATTAAAGAGTGAGTTGAAAGAAAATAGACCAGTGACATCCCTACAGAATTAAGAATCGAGATGACATCAAGGAAGCAATGAGCTATAGAGATAGAGGAACATGTAAAATGGTACAGCAGTTGAGCCAGTGATAGAACTAGCAGATTGCACCTCGGAGAAGATGAAGAAATGGATGTTCCATCAGCAAGTCCAACCAGAGATGACAACAGACAGAAATGGAGGAATGCTTGGAAAATAAAGCCTTCAACAAACAAGAGCCCATACATACATGGTAATTTACAGCATGATTACGTGAGTGTGAGTGTGTGTGTGAGTGTGTGTGTGTGAGACAGAGAAAGAGAGAGATCTAGTATTTTGTGCCAATATGATTATCTTAATTTCACTGATTACCATCACTCCTGATTATCACAGCAATCAGTTCAAGTAGTTTAATTAAAAAATTGATGTAATTATGTAGAACAAAGTTTACAGAACATATGTAGGAAAAAAATTATGTAGAACAAAAGGTGACTGTCTTCTATTATTCAGACATACTAATTACTTCAATATATTTCACATGTTGACATTATCCTTGGTATACATGTGTAATATTCCAATCTTATCCAACTTGCTTATTCTTTAAAATATTTTTTTAAATTTTCTTTTTCCTCCCAAAGGAGGTTTGTTTTAATATAACTTGATTACACAAAGAGTATCTTCTAGTTGCTATTTTAAGTAGACATTTTTCCTTTGGTTTTATGATAAAGATGTAAAAAACTAAAAAGGTGATTTAGGATCAACACTGAAAAAATTATTCACCGAAAATATATTTGTGAAATAAGAATATAACCCATAGCACGGATAAAAGTTAGCACGGATAATAGGGGATATTTGTAAATCTGTTGTGATGAACTGAGTTAATTGTCTAATTTTAATTTTTCAAATTACATATCACTACTAAAATAAGAATGAAAAAATTTATGCAGTGAAGAGCATGATTTTGCACATTGGGGGCGATACACATCGGCAGCAGAACTTTCCTTCAAAGTTAACACTGTGAGCATTTTATAAGAGTTTAAATACTGTGAATTATAGTTAATTTGTTTAATTCTTAAAGGTCCTTTTTAAACTATTTAGCAGTTAAGGCCATTTAATATAAAACAAATTTAAGGAATTTATATTAAACAGAAGATTTAGATTAATGAAATAATTTTTAAATTAATTAATATCTTTAGGGATGTGGAATTCAAATGATGAACAGAGGTCAGAGTGTGTGTGTGTGTGTGTGTGTGTGTGTGTGTGTGTGTGTGTCATAGAAATGGAGAGAGGAAAGAGAGAAATATAAACACGGGTCTTTATTACCAGGCTTCACTCATGGAGAAGACACAGTAGTATGGGTGGTGGGCATACTACAGAGTGCCCCCCATAATCCCCACCTCTGGTGTTCATGTTCTTTTAGGACTCCCTCCCCTTGAGTGTGGGGAGGACCTGTGACAGCTTCTAGCCACCAGAATACGGCAAAGTTGTGGATGTCAGTTTTGTGACTCAGTCTTGCCAGTAGACCCATTCTAGAGACTGTTCCAATCTAGTCTTGTAATTGGTCATGCTGGGAGGCCATGTGGCAAGAAGCTAAGACTGGTTTCTAGGACCTGAGAGAGTCTGCAACAAACTGGGGCCCTCAGTCCTAACCTACAAAAAATGGATTCTGCCAACCTGGTCTGCTTAGAAGTGGGTCTTCTCCAGGAGAGCCTCCATCACGACAACAGAGCCCACCCATGCCTTGACTGTAGCCTTTTGAGATCTTAAGCAGAAGACTCAGCTAAGCCATGGCCAGACTCTTGACCCACAGAAACTGAGAGATAAGAAGTTTGTGGTAATTTGTTACAGAGCAATAGATAATTAATCAAGCTAGCCCAAAGCAATTCATAAAACAAGTATATGAATCCAAGAAAAAATTAATTTCATAATTTTTGAGTATCTGTGGAACAATGTTTTTTTACCATAATGGGGGGAGAGAGGGAAAAAGAGTTGCATAGAAAGGTTTCTTGGGGGCGGGCCCCGTGGCTTAGCGGTTAAGTGTGCGCGCTCCGCTGCTGGCAGCCCGGGTTCAGATCCCGGGTGCGCACTGACGCACCGCTTCTCTGGCCATGCTGAGGCCGCGTCCCACATACAGCAACTAGAAGGATGTGCAGCTATGACACACAACTATCTACTGGGGCTTGGGGGGGGGGGATAAATAAATACAATCTTAGAAAAAAAAAGAAAGATTTCTTGGAAGGTTTTTGGTTACAAAATTTTATTTAGAGGAGAATATAGCAGCGATTGAGAGAATAGAAGAAAGCCTTATTGAGTGGAACCAGTGCCACGAAGTCAGAGAGGCAAGAAAATGCAATATGCATCTGAAGAACCATTGAGAGAAGAGCCAGAGCAGGGGGCATGCATTGCAGTGAAATTAGAGATGATAACAAATACAGTGAGATAAAGTTACAAAAATCTTAAAACTATGCAACATGGAAAGGGGTCTTCATCCCACTGCAAAAAGGAGGTAAGTTTCTGAAGATGGGAATGACATTGTAAGTAGGATCTTTTAGGGATAGTACTCATATGTTAGTGTGCATGATACATTGGAAGAAGCAAACAGTGAAGGCAGAAACACCGGGTAGAAGATAATTATGATCACTCAAGAATAGTGCAGGTCAGTGAAAACTCTGACCTGGCCAACTCAATCCAGAATAAGGATTGCCCAAACATAATCGTTATGACAATATGGTTGTGGCTTCTAGATTATTTCAACTTTTCATTGTGTTCAAGTTATGACTGAAAACAAAGAAATTATAGAGAAGAGTCAATGGGATTGCATATATTCTGGAAGAGCAATTCTCCACCAAATAGAAACTCAGGGAAAAGAAGGAATTTTGGCTAAAAACTGAGTCAGACATCTACATGTAGCCCTTCCAGTTCTTGGGCAGGAAGTGAGTTTGGCAGTAGGAAAAAAATGTAAATAACTTGCAAAATAAAACAGCAGGGATTTTCATTTTAATCATTGTTGTGCAAAAGAGCAGAAAGAAGAGAAAAAGAATGAAAGGATGAGAGAGAGAGAGAGATGGCTGAGCAATTGTTGACAATCTCCCAGATCTTTCCCCAAGAACATTCAAAAATCTTGCATAAATGCATTTTAGTTTTGTTTTGCACTGTATCCATCTTATGAGGGACTTAAGCTGACCTTCATATTAACAAAACTTGAGTCTATCTTGTGGAAGGCACTGGACACACTAAGCCGAAAACTTAGGATTTTAAATAACATTTGGAGGAAACAGAGGGAGATGAGCTGAGAGCTGGATCATGTACAGACTGGGTAGAATCACTCAGGCAAGGACATAATTCCTTATATTCTGTGAAAATACAGGTGATATTCTCTGTCCCCATTGCAAATTGTTAGATAAAGAATCTCATTTTGAAGATTGTTTCTATATCATACTATTCTCACTGTTCCTCAATTAATTGGTTGTTTTCTGCTAGAAACAAAGTAACTAGAAATATGTTGGCTGTGGTGGTGTCTCAGGTATTGTGTGAGCTCTCCTGCTTCAACTTCTTTGCTGCTATAATGTTTTTATCCTTCCCATCTCAGGGACTCTCTGTACAGTGCATTCATTCACTTTGTAAGAAATGACAGTTAATAAAAAAAGAATAGGTAAGAAAATAGGTTGTCTGCGTTTGACAGATAAGTTTTGACAATGCAAGTTTATTGAATTCTTACCACATGTGATCATTGCAAAGATAATCAAAAATGTCTATTCCTCACTAAAAGATCTTTCTGAGTCATTCACGTAAAATGATTCATTTAAACTATTGCAATACAGTCTTGATAAAATTTTGAGCTCTTTAAAATTATTGATTTAGTTAGTATGATAAAAAAAGTCTGATTGTGACATTTAAAGGCAAATATATACACACTGAGATAACTAAATTTACAATTAACTAAATTTACAATTATCCACAATGTATTTTTTGAAAGTTCTTTGTGATAAAAATTATAACATAAAATTTAAAAAATAAAATCACCGACTGTGACTTAGGGTTAGCAGTTTTGAAACCCATATAAACTATGAAAATGAAACTCAACTTGACTTCGTGTCATATCAACAATCTATGTTCTTAAAGCTTATAACCTAAAGTTTTAAAATTGTCGTGGTATTTTTGTCAATATTTTAATCATATCTTCCGTGTAATAATTATGAGTTGCAATAAATATAATGACAATATATATTTACTATGATGCCTTGATAGATGAATAATAAGAAAACTACCATTTAACAAGTATTTACCCAATGTCCAGTCTTTACAAGTCTCTAAGCTGGTATTACCTCCATCTAACTAGTAAGATCCCGAAACTCAAAGACGTTCACTTGACTTGCACGATGCCGTCAAGTTATATAAACACCCAGCACAAGCTTCATAATTCACAAACTACTGATTCCAAAACTTATCATCTTTGCTAAAATATATTTTCATGAAGCACTTTGATAAAGATACAATTTTATATCTTTTCTCCCATGGCCTCTCAAGTGCTAACTGCATGGAAAGTTTGGGAGAAAGGAGGGAGGAATTTTTTAGGAGACTGCTCTCTGCTTAGATAAATTTCTACTTTTGCACTGAAAGTAATTTATATCTGAAGTTAAATCTCATGAGAGATTTGATCCTGAGATTTTCAAGCCTTCTGGAGCAATTCTATGGCAGCCTACAGTTCCAAGTCAAGCGTGCAATTCTTATGGTATAAAGAACCTGGAGAATCATGCTACGATAATATTGCGAGAAATTTTAAAGATCAAGCAATCCAAAAATGTACAAAATCATAATAGTAAATAACAATGAGAATTGTAGCTTATACTTACAAAACTGCAAATTCATATTCATATTATCTATGATGGAGGTACTACTTTCTTAGATCAGTAAACCATGGCACTGAAAGTTTAGTTAACTTGTTCACTACCTCCCAAGGCAGCCTGTTCTGAGTACATGAAATCACTTCCTTACATGCAGCTAACTTCTGTTTCCCTGTAACTTTGAACCCTGGCCTTCTCTTACCCATCGGATCCCACATGAAACAAACCTAAGCCACATAAAGAAGAAAAAGGTATAGGAGTAAGTTCTACATGGGAATACTTCAATGCGCACAGCTATTCTGTCCTATTTGAGCCTTCTCTTCTCTGAACCAAACACCCTTCATCCCTCTGCCTCTTCCTCGTGGAAAATGGATTTAGGTTCCTCACTGCTCTCAAGGTCCTGATGGGCTTCTCTGCATTTAACTGCACCAAGGTCACCAAATTAAATTATGTTAACCCAGGCCTTCTGCCTTTCTTGTTTGAAAAACTGTACTTCTATTAATGCAGACTTTGATTTTATTAATTGGGAAGGGAGAGCACTCATATCACACTATAATAACAAACGACACCACCCAAATTAAGTAATTAATATTTTGGAATTTACATTTCCCCTTATTAACTTTCCTATTGGTGGATTAAGTACTGTTCAAATCCATCAAGTTCTTTTTGGATTATCTTTCTACATTCAATACATTCAATGTATTTTCCACTCATCCCAGCTACAAATTTAGGACGTACAGGCAGCCCGCAAACAATTGGTTTAAAATGGATGAAGAGCAAACTCCCTGGAACAGCACAGAGACTGATTTTCCTGCATTTGGTAGATCAGCTCTGAAGGAAGAAGTGACCAGTGTGGTGTGGTTCAATGTGAAGAAAACATCAGCACAGAACACACAGAAGAGTCTGTGTGATTACAATTATCTAGGGCACCAAAAACCTGAGGTGAGAGCCCGGCCGGGGACTAACCACAACCACCTTTGCCACAGCTGTTTACCAAACTCCTAGGAAGAGGACACTGCAGGTAGTCTACTAATCTCTGACAAGTGGCTTGTAATCTAGTTGTACTTTGCTGTGTATACATTTATACCTAAGGTAACTCCTTAGTTAACTTCATACAATTCTTCCACAGTGTGGAATCAGTCATTATAAATGAGTTTTTGTTATCGGGCAAAGTGTGAAGTGACATAACTCTACTTAAAATTTGAGAATAAGCAACTAAACCAAGGTTGGGCCATATGAAATAGGCAACTATTCTTGGTCAGAAATGGTTGACTGCTGGAATTTCATAGGATCAACCTACAGAAGGGGTCAGCCATGAGATCCATATGTAAGATCAGAGGGACCAGCCCAGGCAGTTGGGGTAAGCAGCCATCTTTACAGGACAGCATCTGGCCTTGGATGCTCCTGTCTGGTTGTATCACTCACTGCACATGGCTTCCATTGCCTTCACAGCAAATCAGCTCCATCCTGGGAAGCTATTCCAGCCCCCATTATACACCATACCTCTCCTCACCATCATTATCATCAAGCACTTGAACATCCAAATCACCTAAGACAAACAGCTGTCTGTTCTCTTCTTGATAATTTCCAGCATTGATTTTATAACATTTCAGGAAGTAGGCCTTAAATAGGTGAAAATAAAAATGTAGGAAATTATTTTCATGCAAACATCTCATTGTATCTCAACGTGGTTCTTCATTTGGTTTTGACCCTTAATTAGCTTTCGTAATAACTTCACCCCTTCTTTCTGACTCAGAATTGTAATATCTGAGAACTCAGAATCTGAGATCTGACTTAACTCCATAGCTCTTGGTTCAGACCCTGACCACATCTGGGGACAGTGTGCAGTATCTCACTTTGCCTCTCTTTACATGTTGATAGCTGTTCCTACTCTTTCATTCCTGCCTGAATCTTGATTCTTGATGGACATCTTATAGCCTTTTATCTTAAAAATCTCTTTTATTCTCTTTAAGAAACAACAAAAAGGCTTTTCGGTGTCCTTGAAAATGCAAGAAGCATTTCTCGCAGCAAGTGGCACAACTGATGGATGGTCCCACCTGCTGCGCCCAAATCACACCAACACCATGTTTTTCAGAAGTTGCCCCCAGCCAAAATGATGGAGGCAGCAGGAGTACCAATGCAGGCCTGTTCCTGCAAGATGTGGGGCTCTCTGACAGACAACTCTGACTGGAGAACTACTCATCAGCCTCATGGAGAATATTCTTAGAACAGTGTTGCATCCTGAAACTTTCCCTACCCATTTTTCTGCATCCTTTGCTGGTGTTATGGGCTGAATTATGTCTCCCCAAATTCATATGCTGAAGTCTTAAACCCCCCAGTACCACAGAATGTGACTGTATTTGGAGATATGGTCTCTAAAGAGGTAATTAAGGTCAAATGAGGTCATTAGGGTGGGCCTTAATCCAATCTGAGGGGTATCCTTCTAAGAAGAGGAGATTAGGACACAGACACACATGGACAGAGGGATGACCATGTGAGGACACAGCAAGGTGGCCATCTGCAAGCCAAGGAGAGAGGCCTCAGAAGAAACCAAACCTGCTGACACCTTAATCTTGGATTTCTAGACTTCAGAACTGTGAGAAAATAAATGTCTCTTGTTCAAGCCACGCAGCCTGTGGTATGTTGTTATGGCAGCCCTAGCAAACTAACACAACTGGGGGCTCACCAGCATTGTGTTCTGAAGGCTCTCCCAGTCTCCTTTAAGTTCTTTCTTTTTTTCTTCTTGCTGGCGTTTTCCCCAAAATCTCTTGCACATCTAATCTCATCTTGGTATCTGCTTTTCAGGGGACTCAAAGTAACATAGGATCCTTGAAATGAGAAATCAACCAAAACACACCTGTTATGGACTGAACTGTGTCCTCTCAAAATTCATATGTTGAAGCCCTAAGCCCAAATGTGACTGTATTTGTAGATAGGACCTATTAAGGAGGTGATTAAATGAGGTCGTGAGGGTGGGACCCTAATCCAATAGGACTGGAGTCTTTATAAGAGACACCAGAGAGCTTTGGTGTAGATGATACGCAAGATGGCAGCTGTCTGCAAGCCAGGAAGAGGCCTCCCCAGAAATGTTTTTGCTGGCACCTTGACATGGGACTTCTGGCTTCCAGAACTTCTGGCTTTCCATTGCATAAGCCACCTAGTCTGTAGCATTTTGTTATGGCAGCCCAACAAGATTAATACAACACCTTTCCTTCTTAAGATAATTCCACAAGGTGAAAAAAAGAAAAAATCCTCTGTAAGTTGCACCTAATTGTCGTCCAGTTCACATACTGTTTCTATTTTTGGAGAAGGCAATCCATCATAACTTCTTCAGAGTTTCCAGATGCATAAAGCATGTTACTCCCTATCATTCATCCCACTTGAAAAGGAAATTCAGAGGGTGAACACAGGGGTCCTGAATTCTTAGGTTTAACTTCAAGCCTTATATTTCTAAAAGTCAAATTGGACATAAAATTGTGTTTATGATCTTTATTTTATTAGAACAAGAAAGTAATCTTGTTTTCTTATAGAATCAGTTTCAGTTGAGAAGGAAATAGAGGCAATTGTCTAATCTATGTTGCCCCAGTGTATTCAAAATGGCTTCTAGAATCACACAGCTTGAATGAGCTGAAATCATAGCCTCTTATATCATGCACCATTTCTGCACGAAGCAGCTCATTTATCAGACACAGATTTCTTGCTTGTAGATGCTTCCCATCAAAGTTTGGTCATGGATTGTAATGTGCGGGTATTTCCCTTTTAATTTTTTTCATATTTCCAGACATTGCTAAATCAATCAGTAGTGTTCTGTGTGTCTTGTGCTCAGAGGCTGCTATAGTCCAAGGAGGAAGGAAGGGAAAAAAGTTTTCTACTATGAACCAATCACAAGCCAGCAACTCTGCTTGGGACAGAAAGTAATTGAAAACATAATCCTCTGCGTGAATTGCATAGAATAGGGAAGATAAGACATTTATATCAAGAATTACATTAGAAGACTGATATAAATAAGTAAATACTAGATCCATGGATAAAATGCCTATGGGAGTACAGAGGAGAAGTATTATTCTTTCAGCTTAGGAAATCAGGGAAGATTCCTGAAGGAGGTACCATTTAATTCAGGCCCTGAAAAGTGAATAGAATATAGACATTTTAAGATGGAGAAAAGGATAAGAGACAGAGAGGAAACTGACAGAGGCAGGAAACCAGCCATTATATTCAAGGCATGGCAACATTTCTGTTAGACCAGATTCACCATGTTCTCCATAGGGATGACCAGAGCATTTGAGACAGGACAATTATTTTTGTTTGTCACTGTCCCATAGATTGCACAATATTTAGCATCTCTGTCCCCTGAACAGGGAATTTCAGTGGATCCCAAGAGTAACTGTGACAAACATGCCCAGCTGAGAACCACCAGAATCTAACTAAAGCTTTTCAGCAGGCATCACAATCACCTGGAGGGCTTGTCAAAACACAGATTCCTAGGCCCACTCCCAGAGCTTCTGATTCAGTAGGATTGGGAGGGGGCCCGCTAATCTGCCTTTCCTACAAGCTCCCAGGTGAGGGTGATGCTGCTCTCCCGGACCACTCTTGGGGCGGCATTATCTGTGGTGTACAAAATAGAGAAACGGAGAGTAATACTGGAATGATAAAATTATGGAGGGCCATGAACGGCAACTAAGTTACAAGGAGAAAAAGTCTCTGAAGACAAATGCCTAACTGCATTCTTACTATTCCATTCAAAACTTAGAGAGAGAAACACAAAGCAGCTGCATGGCTTTACAAATCTCCTATGACCGTTGGGTGGGAGGGTCAGAGAAAGCCTCTCTGATCAAGTGACATTTGAGCAGAGAGCTGAAGCAGGTGAATGAATGATTCACGCAGAATCTAGATCAAAAAGTGCAAAGGCTCTGAGCCATGAGCAGGTATGACATTTTTGAGGAAAGGTAAGAAGGCCAGAGTGCCTCAGGAAGAGCATGTGAGAGGGAAAATGGGAGAAGACGAGATCAGAAAATTGGCTGGAATAGGACAGGAGAGGGGGCAGATGTTGTAGGGTCTTCTTGCCTGTGGCAAGGACTCAGATGTCATTCTGAGTGAGCCCAGAAGCCACTGAAAATTTGTAAGCAGAGAGGGATAAAAATGACTCCACTCTTTGTCTTCCACTCCCCATCTGACCCAGGAGCACATTCTGTTGGCTCTACCTCCGAAGGGCATTCTTAATCTGACCACCTCTCCACTTCTGCAGCCGCTCTCCTCTAAGCCATCAGCATCTCTTGCCTAGATTATTGCAATAGCCTCCTTGGTATCATGCTGCTTCTAACCTTACCCCCTACAGTCTATGTACCAGCAGAGGTAGAGCCAACAGAATGTGCTCCTGGGTCAGATGGGGGTGGAAGAGAGAGGAGTCAAGAAAGACTCCAAGCTGTTTGGCATGAACAAACGGTAGAAGGGAGGAATTCACTGAGTTGGAAAGGTGGAGGAACTGGTCTTGTCAGGGAAAACCAAGAGTGTGAGGTGGGAAGGTTTGTACAAGATGCCACAAGGCCGTGCTGTAGAGAAGTCTGACATCCAGGGAAAAGGTCTTGGCTGAGAGTAAAAATTGGGGTTCACAGTGTACACGTGGCACGGGATATGGTTTCCTAGAGAGGGTAGGTAGATAGAGAAGAGCTCTAAAGTCTTAAGATACTAAGGTGTTCAAAGTTTGAAAAGTTGAGGAGTATCCTGCAAAGAAGACTAAGACGGCGGGACCAGTGAGGTCCATAGAGAACCAAAAGAGAGAATAGGTCCAGAAGCCAAGTGGAGAAAGTCAGTGGAGAAAGGAGACATGATAGAGGATGTCACATGTGGCTTCTAGTCGACTGTGATGGGGACTGAGAAATATCCGAAGAACTTGGCAACAAGGAGATTGCTGATAAAAGCAGGTGACAGGTTTGGTGGAATCATTGGGAGAAAGCCTGATAAGAGTGTCTTCAAAGAGACAATGGAGGAGAGAAACAGGAGACCATGAGAACAGACAGCTTCCTCTGAGGAGTTTTTTAAGAAAATGAAAAGGAGGCGGTTCTGTTTCACTTTGCTTTTTCTTTTTACTTCAGAAAGTATCACAGTCTTTTTCTTCCGTGGTAATGCTCCTGCACTGTGGCTAAGGAAGTGGGCAACTGCAAGGACACTCTCGAGAAGACCAGAAAGAGCAGGTCTAGTGGGTGAGTTTGAACCTTGTTATCAATGGGCTGCCGTACAAAACAGCATTTATAAATGTCTACTTCCTAGAAATTGTGTACTGAAAAATCTCAGAAAAAACTTTGATAACATATTCCATTCTGTCCATTGTTGCACACACTAAACGACTTCTCTGATCTTATAAATGGCAAATCTACATTTTCTCTGTAAAACATTTTACTCTGGAGTGCACTATAGTCATTCTGTCAAAGGCAAAGACGATCTACAGATTGTTTTGTGGCTGCACTGGTGCACTAGGCAGCAGTCTGGGCCTCTGACAGATTGTGCCTTTTTGCTATGAAAATTACCAGTCCTTTTTTTCTCTTTTCATAGACTGTTCCAAGCACGATGAATCAGAAAACTCTTGGTTTATACCAGCAGCAGCCACACTCTCTAAAATTTGATGGATCGGAGACCTGAGCTGCAGCATTAACCCAGGGAACTAAAATGTTTGTTTTTTTCAGTTTCAATTTAATCATAACTTGAGAGTGTGCAGAGTCAGAAATTACAGACTTCATGTTCTGCCATTAATTCTTATTAGACATTTACCTTAGTCAGAAGACAGTGGGTCTAAGAAATAACATCATACAGAGCAAGCAGCTGACATAGAGGAGGAAGACTGTAAAATTATGAGACAGTATTTTACTGTACATATCAGAAACCACCACCTGCCTTCCTCTTCCCTAAAATATGAAAACTACTGGGTTAAAAAAAATTTTTTTAATGTGCTTTTTAATCCAGTGCTTCCCTTCCACACTTCTTCTTATATTCATGTAAGAAAATTGATCTTAAAAAGTAAGTAATAGGGGCTGGCCCGGTGGCGTAATGGTTAAGTGTGCCCGCTCCACTCCAGCAGCCCAGGGTTCGCAGGTTCGGACCCCAGGCATGGACCTGCATACTGCTCATCAAGCCATGCTGTGGCAGGCGTCCCACATATAAAGTAGAGGAAGATGGACATGGATGTCAGCCCAGGGCCAATATTCCTCAGCACAAAGAGGAGGATTGGCAACAGATGTTAGTCCAGGACTAATCTTCCTCACCAAAAAAAAAAAAAAAAAAGTAAGGAATGACACCTAAAAGATTAGTTTCTACCTTTGTGCTCCTGTTGTCATATTGCCATTCCTTTGGATGACCAGAAAAAGCTTTAAATCCCTGTGTCAGAGAGGAAAGGGATGGCAACGTCCACATTGGGAATACAGAGATTCATAACTGTCCAGAGTGCTCATCTACATTTGGGTAAGGTCAACATCCCCTCTTTCATATTTCAACTCCAAGCTCTCTGCAGAGCACTAAAGGTCTCTGCAGAGCCATGCCAACCTCCCCCACCCCAATCATAACCAAGTGCCTGCAGTTCTAGAACATTACACTCTTTTCCAGAATTTCAGGCCATTGATCAGCTTAGCTTTAGTTTAGTTTCCTGACTCAGAAGAGCCAAGAGATGCCATTTCCTTCATCCTCTGCACCTCGCACTCTGCTCCGAGCCCACTACCCCCACCACCCACCTACCTTCTCCTCTAGACTTTAACTACCGACAGCCTTTGTTTGCTGTAGCCCTCTCTCCTCCTACCAGGCTGCCGAGACTAGGCTCTAGTGCTCTCAGTATCCCCAGTTCCCAGCCCACTGTTGGGCAGACTTGAAAGAATGAACCCTTAATTTTGAATGAACGAGTGAATGAATGAATGAAATGTGTTGAAGGTTGATATGCTCATGTCACCACACACTAGGTGCTATTAAAATCTATTTGTAAAAACTAAGAGAAGTAGAATGACATATGCTGACAACGAGGAGGCTGACGTGAATGAATACTGGTTCAGCAATAAGAAAAACGTCCTGACTTTTCATGTATATCATACAAGATCATCAGGAAAAATAATTTGCTCTTTAGTTGATTATTAATTCCAAACACTCATACTGACCTCTAGGATGTCAGATTTGAGAGCACGTGGTGACCAAGCACTCACAATCATCCACTACTTATCCATTGACTTGACTTGACCGAACTCTACTCAGCCTTCTCTCCTGCCTGCAGGCCCAGACTCCTTCACATCCTCGTGTGTAAGCAAGCACTAAGGTGCCGAACGTCTTCCCCGGACAGCTCATTCCAAAGATAACCCAATGCAGAGAGGAAGATGTCCTGCTAACCCACCAATCACGCTGTCTGCTCACCCCACCTCCCGGCCCCCCTCCCACACAGCTCCTGCCAGTCCTGCTTCCCCAGCCTAGAAAAGAAGAGCCTTTGTCCACCTGACTCTGCTGCTGGCACCTGAGGTCGGAGCGCTCTCCCTATTGCAATAGTCTCTTTGAATAAAGTCTCCTTACTTCAGTCCAGATTTGTTTTTATTTGTCAAGAGGCTCTGGGGCTAGACTACCTGGGTTTTAATCCCAGGCTACCATAACTAGCTGTGTAGACTGTGGGCAAGTTGCTTAATGAATCTAAGCCTGATTTTAGACTTGTTCTGGGAACAGAAAGCTACAATGAGGCTTAAAGAAGTTAGTCCATTTAAAGCACGTAGAACAGTGCCTGGACCACAGTAAACCCTCCATAAATCTAACTCTCACTAGCACCCTGGGAAAGTCTGTGATGGCTAATTTTCTGTGTTAAAGTGATGAGGCTATGGTGCCCAGCTGTTTGGTCAAACGCCAGCCTATATGTTGCTGTGAAGGTATTTTTTAAAAGTATTAACTTTTCAATCAATTGACTTTGAGTAAAGCAGATAACACTGCACAATGTGAGTGGGCCTCATCCAATCAGCTGACACCTTAAGAGCAAAGGCTGAGGTTTCCAGAAGAAGGAATTCTGCTTCAAGACTGCAACATAGAAGCCCTGCCCGAGTTTCCTGCCTGCAGATTCTGGACTCAAGGCTGCAACATGAACTCTTACCTGAATCTCCAGCCCACCGGCATGCCCCACAGATTTCAGACTTGCCAGCCCCACAGTCTTGTGAGCCAATTATTTAAAATAAATCTCTCTCTCCACACGCCCCACACATATATGTACACATACGTGTGTGTGCTCTTCTGGTTCTTCCTCTCTCGAGAACCTTGACTCATACACAGTCTCTGTGCTAAGAATAGAGATAGAAATATTATGAAGTTCATTAAGGCAGGAAAAGAAAACATACTTTCTTATTGTGCCTTTGGTTCAGCTTTCCTTTTTGCCCAGAATATCTTCTCCCCTTTCGGTATACTTCAGCACTAAGCATAGTGTGTGGAAGACAGCAGAGGTTCTGTAAATGTTTGCTAAATAAATAAATGAAAGATGAACAAATAATGATCCTTTTCTTGCGTAGCACACACTGCAGGGGAAGATTTGTTGTTGTTAGTGCCACCAAGTCATTTCCAACTCTTAGTCTTAGTGACCCTGTGTAAGCAGAGCGGACCCTGCCCAGTCTTTCTGCAGCATCCTCTCACCTTCCGGAGCTGTGGCAAACAGTGCTCTGCTGTTATTCATAGGGTTTTTGTGGCCAGTTTTTTAGGAGTGGGTGGCCACGTCCTTCTTTCTAGTCTATCTTATTCTGGAAGCTCCACTGAAACCCATCACACCATGGGTGACCCTGATGGTATTTGAAACCCCGGTGGCATAGCTTTTAGCATCACAGCCATATGCAGACACCACAGTATGACAACCCACAGATGGATAGCGTGGTTCCCTGACCGGGACATGAACCCAGGCCACAGACATGATAGTGAGAATCTTAACCACTAGACCACCAGCTGGCCCTAGTGGAAGATACCAACATGTAAACAAGTGATTATAAACTCAAGGAATTAGCACTGGCAACACAGTGGAGGAGGGCATTAGTCTTTCCTGAGAATATCAGAGAAGGTTCCACTGGGGAGAGAAAAGGCTCCCTTGGAAGAGAAAGATGGGAGAATGTTCTAGGCAGAGGGAAAAGATCGAGCAAATGCACTGCAGACACAGCAGTAAGAAAGTGTGTTTCCCATCTTTGGGGTTGCAGACCACGAATTGTCCAGAGTCCAGATGCATTTCCATCAATCCACCGTCTCCCCCAGGTACCACCTGGGATCAATGGAAAGTAGTTGACCTGAGGCAGGGAGCGAGCTGCAACCACAGAATTAATGAGGAAAATGACCATTTCTCCCCAGTCACCAGGGAGAGAAAGTGGCTTCAGCATAAGTAAAGAAGAAATTGATTCTCCTTGAAAATACTTTAAGAAAAGTTCTGGAAGGGAGGTTCCAAACTCAAGATTTTGGACTAGATCCTTTCCCAGTGTTTTCTAACAACATGATTCAATCCTCTGCATTCATTAAAACCACCGTTCAAAGAATACATCTTTTCTCAGGAGGCCTGGATATTATGACCACAGGGCTGCAGAGGAGGTCAAGGGAGGGAAGTGCTGGGAGGGGTGGTAGGGAAGGGAGCTGTGGTTTGGGGGGGCCTGGAGGCAAAGAGGGGCCAGGAGGAGGGAGTGGAGCCTTATGCTCTTCACACTCAGTAGACTTGCAAAACTCTGAAAGCAGACAGGACTTCTCTTGAGGCAGAAGTGAGCCGCGTGGAGGTGGAGTCCTGGCTCAGGGTCCCTCCTGCACCACCACCCACCACAGCTTTGGGCTGGAGGGCCATTTGCATCCTGGAATATGGTGATGGAGGGATCAGATGTGCAAATGTCCTCAGAAACAGTTGCTAAATGGCAACCTGTGTACCAGGCGGAAATTCGAGCGTCAAAAGTCCTACCAACAAGATTAGGGGAGTCAGGAGGGACAGGATGTTCGGTGTCTGAACTTTTCCACTGCTCACAGCTTGCTCTCTGCTAGTCCCACCCGTGTTCTCATGCTGCTGTCTGAACGGCCTCCTTTCTATGCCAGTTACAGTGCGGATGGAGCAATTGGCTCTGACATTTCAGGGTCACACAACTTTCCAGGTGGAAGAGGAGTTCAAATTCTCCTCCTCATTTACACACAGGAACACACGACTAATGCAGAGTCACCCTAGCTAGAGTGAGTATGGCATGAAATCTGAGGGAACAGAATGCAGCGGTTAACAACTTACACTCTAAGTTCAGACACGTGCGAGTGTGAATCCCAGCTCTGTCCCTTATTAGCCCCCTGATCTACAGTAATTTATCTAACTTGCTTAAACCCTAGTATCCTAATGTGCAAAATCAGGGCAGTATTTGTATGTTCTTGTATCAGCTGGAACAAAGTCCCACAAACTGGGGGCCTTAAAACAGCAGAAATTTATTCTTTCACAGTACTGGAGGCCAGAAGTCTGAAATCAAGGTGTCGGCAGGGCCACGCTCCCTCTGCAGACTTTGAGGGGGAAGCCATTCCATGCCTCTCTCCTAGCTTTTCCGGGCTGCTGGCAACCCCTGGAGTGCTTGGCTTGCAGCTGCATCACTCCAGCCTCTGTCGTCAGGCTCACGTGGCTGTCTTCCCTCTGTGTGTTTCTGGTCCAAATCTGCCTCTCTTTTATAAGGGCACCAGTCATTGGGTGAAGACCCACCCTAATCAAGTGTGACATCATCATGACTTGACTATACCTGCAAAGACTCTATGTCCAAATAAGGTCATAGTCACAGGTTCTGGGTAGACAGGAATTTTGGGGGGACACTACTTAACCCAGTAGAGTACTTCATAGGATTATTTTGGGGATTAAATGAGACAATGCATAAAGTATTTAGGGAGATGATTGGCACATATTATGCAATATATATATATAAAACTATATATATAACATATATATGTGTGTGCTATATATACACACATATATTATATATAAATATATATAAAACATGCACATTGTCCTAGCAGAAAAGGATGAATGAAAAGTTGCTCAGCCAGGTTAATGATGTGAATTTTTCCCTTTCAATTTGTTTCCAAAGGTATTACCCAATTTCTGTTTCTCTTCATGTCATATTTATGTTAATGCCCTGAGCTTGTGTCTATCTTCAATCTTTTTACCTTCTACTTTATTGTAATTTATAACATAATTGCCCAAAACATTCCTAAAACTATGCTTTTATTCCTATATATTAAAACCCACTGTGATTATCTTTGAATTACATGCCAGTAGAGGTCATTTGTTAGCCACTCTTTACTGCTCCAATACTATCTCTTAATTCCCTTTCAAATCATAATAGTAACTAGCATTTATTATGCATGTAGTAATACACGACAGATGTCATTTTAAGTTCCTGGCATAGATTATCTAATTAATCCTCAGAGCCATTTATGAGAGAGGTTCACCTCTGCCTCTTAACCTTATTTGCAGGATAGGGAGGTGCGGCACAGAGAGTGACCTGGTTAGGGATGCACAGCTCCTAAGTATGAGGGTAGGGCCGGAACCCGTCACCCAAACTGCAGAATTAGAACCCTTGATGTGAACTCCCAGCAATGATTCTGTGGTGATGCTCTCCTAGCAGACAGCTGCTTTTCTCTGCCTCTCTTCCTGCACCCACGCTGATGTTCACAGTCAAAAAGTCCCTTTGTCTCAACCTACCAAACTCTAAGACTCTTCCACAGAGCAGTTTCAGATTCATCTCATCCCCACCTCACCCTAATGAATGCCCACTGCAATTCCTTTTATTTATTTTTTTATTTTTTATTTTTTTGTGAGGACTAGCCCTGAGCTAACATCCTATGCCAATCCTCCCCTTTTTTCTTGAGGAAGACTGGCCCTGGGCTAACATGCGCCCCCATCTTCCTCTACTTTATATGGGACGCTGCCCATGCATGGGTTAACAAGTGGTGCGTCGATGTGCGCCCGGGATCAGAACCTGCGAACCCCAGGCCACCGCAGCGAAGCGCGCACACTTAACAGCTGCGCCACTGGGCGGCCCCTGCAATCCCTTTTAAAGATTTTATTTATTCAGTTTTTTCCCCCCAATGCCCCAGTAGATAGCTGTATGTCATAGGTTCACATCCTTCTAGTTGCTGTACGTGGGACTCGGCCTCACGTTGGAGAAGTGGTGCCTCGGGGCGCCCCCGGGATCCGAACCCGGGCCGCCAGCATCAGAGCGCGCGCACTTAACCGCCAAGCCACGGAGCCGGCCCTGCAATCCCTTTTAAATGGATCAATTTCTACTTTGTTTTATAAAGGACAGCGTATCTTTCCATTGAGATTATAAATGCTTACGAAGCACATTTTTTTCTCGACTTCTTTTCAATTACTCTCACAGTACCTGGTAAAGCTGTGACTACCTAGCAGGCAGTTAAAATAATTAATACTTCTTGGGAATATGAATTTGGTATTGGTGAAATATTAAGCCACTCATTAAATTCATACAGAATGCCTCAGGATTTAAACGCACTTAATTCCAACTCTTTATGATTCTATAACTGCTTTTGAAATGGGCGCCTTTTATTACCTAGCAGCTGTTACCTATTAATTGAAAGCATCACAGTCCAATGAACACAGCTCTGTGAAATTCAAAACCGCCTAGGGTTGCTGGATTCAGCATGTACACGAGCTATACACATTTAGCCTTCCAGATCTCTGATGCAGACGTGTGCCTGGAGCTGAAAAGCTCATCCTTTTCTCTAAGATCTAGAAGCATGTCTTCTAGAAGTGTGTTCCTGTGTCTCAGAAAACATCTCAACTGAGCTACATCTTCCCACATCCTTTCCCTCCTCTGCCAAGTTAGAGGAATGGAATCATTCACAGTTGGCTTCCTGAGGTGTCTGTTCTCATATTATTGAGAAGTCAACAAGACAGGGGTGAATCTGATAAAGCTGTCATTTCCCTCCCTTTGCCTGGGCTTGGTACCACTTTAGAAAATGCAAGATGCAGACAACAGCATACTGCTGTGTCTTTTCACTGGGGGTTTTCTTTTTCTCTGTTTCTTCCTTAAAGACAGGATGATGCTTTATATTTGCTTTACAACCTCAAATATCTAATACATGAGACATTCACATTGGTTGAATCCAACTATTTTGGGAGGGTCTACTTACATTCTGTGTGAAGTATATATTCCTAATTTTGAGTTCTAGAAATATTTATTCTTGTAGAGCACTTAACACATATGACACCCAGTTATGTTCATAATAAATATGTGTAGGAAACCAGGGCTGGGTGCCTACTCAGTGGATTTGAGCACCATTTTAAAGGTGGCAGAGGCTTCGTTTCAGTTTCTATAGGGTTCAGCTTAAATCCTCTTATTGACTGTCACATTTTCTAACTGCCTATTAGTGCAGCTGGTCATGGGGAGGTTACAGAGAGAGAACAAGGCTGCCTACAGTAGAAACCCACAGCCACCACTGGGAAACAGCACCAGAGCAGATGGGTCATCTTCATAAAGGCAGCATCAATTAAATGGTAGCAGTGAAAAATTATAATTGGCTGCTTTTTTAATACTCTAGATACTAAAAAATAAATAAAAATAAATTTTAAAAATTTAAAAAGATATAAATATGTGGTAACCAACTGCTTCACAATGTTAACTTCTATGCCAAGCTTGCAAATGCAAGGAGTAGGCCCGGCTCAGTACCCACGAGCTCTAAGTTAATAGGCAGTCTCATTTCATGTTTCATGTAAAAACACTCAAAGAATATATGAAATGTAGTCTTTGACCCAAGGCTACACATTTGGGGTTGGGGGTTGTTAGGAGAGAGAAAACCTGGTCCTAATGATTTACTTATGAATTCTTAAGTGAGGAGATGCTCAGCCTATCAATAGATCATTCAATATATATTGAGCATCCACTTCATTCTAGGCATATTCTTAGAGGGCTCTGGATAATATAGCAACAGTTGATACTTCCCATAAATTATTTAGGGGAGGTAAAACCACTCACACTTCACAAATTTGCATCTAAATCGACCAACATCAAGATTTCGGGGCCAGAAGCCCAGGGTAATGGTGATGACATTAACTGAAATAGAGAACAGAAGAGGAAATTTTGGTTTGAGAGGAAATGGGGATAGATATTCAATTTTGTGTGTGTGTGTGAGGAAGATCAGCTCTGTGCTAACATCTGCTAATCCTCCTCTTTTTTTTTTGCTGAGGAAGACTCGCCCTGGGCTAACATCCGTGCCCATCTTCCTCCACTTTATATGAGACGCTGCCACAGCATGGCTTGCCAAGCGGTGCATTGGTGAGCACCCAGGATCTGAACTGGCGAACCCTGAGCCGCCACAGCGGAATGCACACTTAACCGCTTGCACCACCAGGCCGGCTCTGATATTCAGTTTTGAATGTGATAAGTTAGAAATGTAAGCCATCAGAAAGATGGGGTCCAGAACTCAGGAGAAAGGTCTGGACACGATTTGGGAATCATTAGCCTGGGTGAAGGTAGATGCAATGGGAAAAGGTGAGGCCTTCCAGGGAGGATGGGTAGAAAGAGAAGAGAGTTAGGGTCAGAGCCTTAGACCATGGACCTTAGACCTTAGCCCTCCGAGGAAACTGGGGAGCAGGGGTCTCAAAGGCAGGAGAAGGAAACAGAGTCTCACATTGTTGTAACTGATATTTTCCTTTTTTCCTAAGAGACTACTTCGAATTTTAGGTTAAAATGGAGATATAAGTGAAGTTTGACTTTATGGGTATGTAACTACATTTAAAGTACTTTGTGTGGCTAAAATAAAACCAAGACCTCAGCAAATATTTGGCAAATAAATTAATAAAGAAATCCTCTGAAATTGTAACAAAAAAAGAAGGGGGTTGCTGATCAGGGAAAATGGATGAAAAATGCCAGAGCATCAAGAATATCTGTCCTTGCCTTTGACCATTCCCTTGACAGGGAGCAGAGAGCTCAACTGGACAAGAGGAAGAAAGAAATCCAAATGGCAGTAGAGGCCAGTCAACGTGTGGAGTTGACAGTGTAGCTCATTTACCATCAGACGTCAGCTTGACAGGTGAAATGTTACATGTTCTTGCCAGAAAAGAAAAACAATTTAATAAAAAAAATTAAGAGGGTGAGAAGAGACTTTTGGAGGTGACGGGTAAGTTTATGGTCTTGATTCTAGTGATGGTTTCACAAATACATACTTATCTCCAAACTCATCAAGTTGTATGTATTAAATACACACAGCTGTGTGCATGCCAATCATACCTCAATAAAGTAGTTAAAAAAAAAAAGAAATCAACTTGAAAGACAGTACAGTGCTGTGAACACAATATGGTTTCCAAATGCAGGTAGACGTGAGAGAGTAATTAACTCTTCTAAGGCTCAATATCCTCACCCTTATAATGAGGAGAAAACCCTGCCTACTGCCTATGGTCATCAAGAGAATTAAGTGACTTAAGTCACACAAAGCATAGCCCGTGCTGAGTCTGCCTGCAAAATGCTAGATAAGAAAAGCATAATGAAGTCACTCTTGCCATTTATATTACTTTCAGTAGGAACATATTGTAACATATTGTGGACTAATTAGCAAAAACTGACTGATATTTGGGAATAGCAATTCTAACAGAGGAAATGCATTCCTATTTAACTTTTCTCTGCAAGTAGACACTTCCCCTCTCTCTCTCTTTAACTCTTCCACTGTCTTTCTCTTTCTGTCTCTCCCTCTCTCCTTTTCTTTTGCATTGTATAACTCAAGAGAGTTGAATTAAAAGCCCAAAAAGAAAATTTAGAACAAATTTTTCTTTTTAGATGGAAAAGAATTGTTGAACACATTTTAGACTGAGGCAGTATATTAGAATGACAATTACACACTAAAATATCACCAACTCCTAGAAGAGAACAATAAAGCGTCCAAGATACTATATTTACACTAACAAAAATGCAACATTTATGAAGTTCACCAAAAATCCTGAATTGCTTTTAAATGACATGCTACAAGACTTAGTGTCAATAACATGTTGTCCTTTGAAAAAGTTTATTTGATTCTTTATACTCAGTAAGCCAAAAAATGTACTTGGAAATAAGAGATAAATTATTTACACAAATACACAATCTGGAAAGAGTTAAAAAATAACTTAAATAGAAAAGGTTTGCTCTTATGGTGATATTTTCTACGTCTAAGTTATATCAATATGTACATGTGACTATTTGAATAGCTTAAATGTAAATGAAAATATGACTACCTACCATGACTAAATGAAAACTGTTTCCTGGATACATTTCTAGAAGTAAAACATATGCTAAATAGGTTATAATGCCTCTAAAGAGATTGCTTGCCTTTGCAATGCAATTTAACTTCTTAAATTTGCAAGAAATTAATAGTTTTCTTCTGATACAGTGAGGTACATTGGTACTCATGTGGGAGTTTCCAAGGTAGATGAGAGACTCAAAAGAAGTAATAGATATAACCACTATTTCATATTTGGGTCAGCTCCAAGGAAAGAATAAATATACCATCTGCTACGGACTGAATGTTTGTGTCCCCCCTAAAATTAATATGTTGAAGCCCTAACCCTCAATGTGATGATATTAAGAGCTGAGGGCCTTTAGGAGGGAATTAGGTTTAGATGAAACCATGTGGGTGGAGCCTCCATGATGGGATTAGTATCCTTATAAGCAGAGGAAGAGAGACCAGAGCTTCCTCTCTCCACCACGTGAGGACACAGTGAGAAGGTGGCCATCTACAAGCCAAGAAGAGAGTCCTCACCAAGAACCAAATCTGCCTGCACCTTGATCTTGGACTTCCCAGCCTGCAGAACTGTGAGAAATAAATGTCTGTTGTTTAAGCCACTCAGTCTCTAGTATTTTGTTATGGCAGCCTGAGCTAAGACACCCTCTGTGGACAAATATTTTAATTTTACATTGCAATAATGTACTTAAACTGTAATAATTGATTAGAAATTCAAACTCTTTGAATTCTAAGGGTCGTTCAACTATTTCTTCATCATTTGATGCTAATACTGACCTTAGTTATTGAATATCATCTTTGCTTCCACTAGCAATAGAAACTATTTTTGAGGAGTAATACAGTTATACAAGTTGTCTTTCTGAGGACATTCTTCTCTAACAATCTTCAAATTTTTTTGTTATTTCTATCAAGGAGTAAACAAGATAGTGTCTAGAAAGGATTTATTACAGTTTATTGCACACAGCAAAAGTGCAAAACACTGCGTGTGTGTGTGTGTGATTTTTTTTCTGCTTTCCGTTGCCCCTCTCACTTTGAATACCTTATATTGGTCATTACACCAAGCAAAATGTGGAACTTCACTATCCAGTTCTTGCTCTCCATTGCAATTCAAAAAACAAACAAACAAACACACGAAAACAATGTTTTCAATAAAATCCAACTCAAAGTTAATCCTGGATTATTCAAACAAAACAAAAAATAACTCCTTGCTTCTTTTGGATTGAAAACTCAAATCTGACTGCTTCCTTAGATTTTAGTGTCTTTATATCAACATTCACATATAAACAACCTGCTATACACAACCCACATTCATTTACTCCACTTAAAAATATATGTTGGGGCTGGTCTGGTGGCATGGTGGTTAAGCTTGGTGTGCTCTGCTCTGGTAGCCCAGGTTCGCGGGTTTGGATCCCAGGCATGGACATACACCACTTATCAAGCCATGCTGTGGCAGTGTCCCACAAACAAAATAGAGGAAGATGAGCATAGATGTTAGCTCAGGACTAATCTTCCTCAGCAAAATAAATAAACAAATAAAATATGTTAATGTGTTCTTGCCAGGTACTGGTGGTTAATGAAAGATTTTAATTATAGGCAAGAAATATGAGTGCCTATTTATCAGATTATATTATATTCCATCAAAATGGTATCCGTGTATACATGTGGAATAATTTCTGTGAAGGCAAACTGAGGACAAACTGTACTCTAAATACTATACAAAAATTTTAGGCTAGGAAATCAAATAGTCAAGAATAAGGACAAAGGAGTGGAGAGGCCATGCCAACCCATTTCTGAAAACTTTGAGTCACATGTGATCCTTTTTTTTACTTTTTTATTTTTTTGTGTGTGAGGAAGATCAGCCCTGAGCTAACATCCGTGCTAATGCTCCTCTTTTTGCTGAGGAAGACCAGCTCTGAGCTAACATCTATTGCCAATCCTCCTCCTTCTTTTCCCCCAAAGCCCCAGTAGATAGCTGTATGTCATAGTTGCACATTCTTCTAGTTGCTGTATGTGGGACGCGGCCTCAGCATGGCCGGAGAAGTGGTGCGTCGGTGCAGGCCCGGGATCCGAACCCCGGCCGCCAGTAGTGGAGTGCGCACACTTAACCGCTAAGCCACTGGGTCGGCCCCCGATCCATTTTTTTAGTATTTATTTTTTATAACTAATTTTACCCATAAGTCCTTTTTTTCACACTGGATTTCTCTGGTCCATTCATTCTCCCATTCTTATTTCTCCTCCTGTCCTCAATCTTAACTGACAGCGATAGCTCATTCATCAATACGTGTATGACGCAGTAAAAGTACCGCCATAAGCTTCATCACCACATCTCCATTTAGCTACGTCTTTTCTCCCACTGCCCTAGACTGGAGGTTCTCAGCCCGCTCTGTGCACCAAACATCCAAGGCATCTTTGAAAACTGGCTCCACTCCAGACTGATTGAATCAGAATCTCTATGGGTAGGGGCTAGATGCTGGAATTAAAAATAAAATCTCTCCTGATGACGTTACCCTGCAGCCAGGGTTGAGATGGTCTTAGCTAAACCCAGCTCTCCACTCGGGCGCCAGCTCTCATCAGCGTCTGCATGCCCAAGGACCTTGTCCAGCAAGTTTCTTCCCTTACTCAGGTGCCACCAGTTTTTCCCTCTCCAGTGAATCATCTTTTCAGCATACACACATGCTGTTATTTCTCCCATCATTAAAAAGACCTCTTGATTTCTCTTCCTACTGCAGCTACCTTACCATCTCTCTCCTCTTTACATAAAACTGCTTTAAAGAGCTATCTTCTCTGCGTCCATTTCTATTTTACCACTCTGTTTGGAACTAAATCCATTCAGATTTTTGCTCTTAACAATCCACCAAAACTACTAACCTTCACATTTCTAAAAACAATGGTCAGTGCTCAGTCTTCACCTCAATTGACCAAGCAGCAGCCTTTGGCATAATTGATACTCTTTCCTCCTTGAAATCTCTCATCACTGAGCTCCCAGGAAAGCACCCTTGCCTCATTTTTCTCCCTTATTCTTTGTTGCTCCTGGTGGTTCTACCTCATTTCACTGAATTATTTATATTGGAGTTTACTGGGACTCAGTCTTTGGACTTCTTATATTTTTGTCTAAACTCCTTCCCTAAGTGATATCATATAGTCTTTGGGCTTTCACTACCATCTACAGGCTCATGTGTCTCAAATTTATATCTCCGGCCAGCCTGACACCCCCTCTCTTATCCTGACCTCCCTAACTCAGATAATGTCATTTCATTCTTCTAGTTGTTCAGGCTGAAACAAACTTGCCGTTATCTCTGAATCTCTCACTCTCTGTGGCAGGTAGGATTTTGGTTCCATGATTTTGCCCTCTGCTGTTATACATGTGAAAATGTTATATTATCTGGGGAAAGTGAATTAAGGTGGCTAATGAGCTGACCTTAAATCAGAGAGATGATCCTGGATTATCCAGGTGAGCCTAATGTAATCACACGACTGAAAGTGAAAGAGGAAAGCAAAAGATTTGGTCAGAGAGATGCAAAAACAGAAAAGGAAAAAGGAGAAATTCGAAGCATGAGAGGGAGACTCAATCTACCATTGCTGATTCTACAGATGGAGAAGGGGGCTATAGGTCAAGGAATGCAGACGGCTTCTAGAAGCTGGAAAATCAAGAAAACAGATTCTCCCTAGAACCTCCAAAAAGGAATGCAGCCCTGATGGTACCTTGATTTCAGCCCAGTGGGAACCATTCTGGACTTCTGACCCATCTAAGATAATACATTTATGTTGTTTTCAACTACGACATCTGTAGTAATTTGTTTGGCAGCAATAGAAAATTAATACACTCCCCATCCCCAGTTCATCAGCATTTCCTGCCAGCTCTACCCTAAAAATATATCCAAAAATTGACTATTTCTCACTACACTCTTGTTCCACTTTGGTCCAACCACTGCCATCTCTTGTCAAACTTACCGCTAGAGTCTCCTAACCAGTTACCCTGCTTCTGCCCTCAGAGTCCTTCAGCCAGTTCATATTGCAGCAGCCAGGCTGATCCTGTTAATGCATAAGAGATACCAGGTTTCTCTCCTGCTCAAAACCCTTCAATGACTTCAACACTCACTAAGCACCACAGCCAGAGTCCTTCCCATGACCCTTCCAAGCCCCACATGGTCTGGCTCCTCATCTTCCACCCTTTCTATATTTATTCATCTGCTGCCACCCTGCTAGTTCCTCCAACAGGATGGGATGCTCCCCTCCGGGCTTTGTACTCACCTGCAATGCTCCTCCCTAGACATCCATATGGTTAACTCCCCGCCTCCCTAAAGAGGCCTTTCTTAATTGTGATTTATCTACTACACCAGATATTTAACTTTATCTTATTGTTTGTGGTCACCAACGCTACAAGTTGGTCATAACAGTAGTAGAGATTTCGTCTGCTTCATTCACAGCTGTCTGGCCCATAATAAAGACTCAATAAATATCTGATGAATTAATGCACTTTTCTCATGAAATACGCCTCTTGGATTTGTTCTCTTGTTCCTATTCCGACTGCTACTATCCCAACCCAGCTCACTCTACTAACATTGAAATTTCACCATTGCGTTTTTTATTGGTTTCTTTGATTCCAGTTCTATCCTCACCCTTCAATCCATCCTACAGATATATATACCTGGTTAAGCTTTGCTAAAAAGCATTTGTAGCACATACATTTCCTTCTTAGGAATATACCGTGGCTCCCGCTGCATTCTGCTTCAAGACTAGACCTTGAATTATCCTCAAGAATCTTCTCTACTTAAAACCACCTTGGCAGCTCCTCTCCTCGCTTTATGCTCCTCGCAGACAGATCTCCACGTTTGGGCTCTCCCACCTCTGCGCCGCTGCTCACCCACGCTGCTGCCCGAATGCAGGGTTTTCTTCTTTCCCTCTTTCAAATGTCTAAGCTTTAAGCAACCGTCAAGATCAGAGTCTCTCAAAAATCACCTTCCCCGGGAAACTTTGCCCAACTACTCCAGTTCCACCAGACTTCATTTTTACTCATCAATTGTTTTCTATTTTATCATGACATTTTTCCCCTCTCTCTTCTTAGAGTGTAGGTTTTTTGAGGACAGGGTTCATATCTCTTTCTGCTCTTTGGTCACCCAAGTGACAGCAGAGTTCCATGCCTAGAGCAACTGCTTAAGAAGTATTAACTCAGTTTGTGTGACTTCGATGTTTTCCCAAAACATTATAATATTTTGGGAAACATTGTAGTATAATATATATTTCCTTTTGGAAATACAGCTTCCTCTTGGTCTCTGGGTTTATTATTTTACTATTCTTAATTTCTTTGTAACCCTAACTTAGGCATTACTTGTCTTGCAGATATGTTACACAAGAGACTTTATAACTTTGCAAATAAATTGTTTTTGTTTCATTACTTGTAAATCAATATAAGGCTTAAATCTAAAGGCCTGCATTCTAACTCAGGTTTGCTCCGACAACGCTGCTGGGTGAACTTGGATGAATCATTTCACTCTTTCCCTCAACACCACTGGAAGATCCTGGGATGGGCAGGAGGATGCAGTGAACCTGACTGACAGTGTCCCTGCCTCTCGATGAGCTTATAGCTTTACAGAGGGGATGGCCATTAAATGAAGAGCTACAAGTGATAAGAGAATAATAAAACGGGAGACGAGAGTGCTTGGGACAGCTTTCCAGAGAATGTGGTACATTGGCTGCATCTCAGTGCGTTCATGAGTAAAATAAGAGGATTGGACTAGATGATCTCTTATATACTTTCCAGCTCAGAGATTCTCTGCCACTGTCATTGCATTTTAAGAAATAACAATCTCAGAACTTCTCAGAGTATTCTAGTTTGACTAGCAAACCCACACAAAACCATGAAAAGAACTACTTTAATCTTATTATTATAGCTATTATTGTGTATAATGTGCTGACAGTTTTATTAGATACAGATCCACAATCCCTATTTGAAAGTTTTGGGACCACATATGTTACTAAATTTATTATTTTCCGAGATAGAACAGGTTAAAAAATATAAATACTTCAGGGATAGTTTTACCATTAAATGAGTTACCAAAAATCTGGTTTTCAGAGATTCTGATTTTGAAATCTGGTTAATGGAATGTGAGTCTTTATTCTTTGCATGCCTGTTTTAGACTAATTCAACCATTGGTTTTAGATGCAATTAAGGTAAATTAATTTATATTTGCTTCTTTGAAGCTTTCTACATTTATACCTACAGCTGGAAAGTTTTTCTCACATTGGAACTTTGGAAGGTAGATTCTAAAAACAGAAACAGAAAAATTAATACACAAGAATACAAGAATGGTGAGAAACAATAGTCTTGTAAAGACTATTGAATTTGGATTGAGTATTCTTAGTAAAATGAGATAGTAAAAGCCAGCCAACTACATTTGGTTTAAGCAATAAACCAATTGACTCTAATATGCTGAGAGTTTTGGGGGAACTGACTTTACCACCATGTCTATCCGTATATGAGATAATAATTACCGAATTTTGCAACACAATCTCATCATCAAAATTAACAATTTCATTGGAAAAAGCAGTTTCATTAACAACTTAAATAAACAATTCGAAAGGGAATCACTTGCTTTTCAGGAAGGTAATTCTTTTAAGAAATATACAACAATTTAATCAAAATTTTGCATTTTTTTCATATTTCCTGGGAAATGAGACCTTTAACAGTGTTCATTGGAAAGAGCATTTTTTTCTTGAATACTTCAGACAGTTAAAGCCTCTATTATTTAAAAGAAGTTCCATCCCCCATTTCCCCACCAAAAAAACAAGCAAAAAACATGAAAACCACATCAGACACATTTTTGTTGTTGTTGTCGTGTACCTTCTTTGTCATCGTGGTGGATAATTGCATCCTGTATCATGTCAGCAAGGTTAAAATGAACTTTCTGATTCTTCCCACGTTTCAGCTTCTTCAGGAACCCTTCCTGCTTCTGAAAAGCCTTCTCTCGTTCATAATAGGCTTTGATCTGTTCACAGCGCATGCGCTGCACCAGCCGCTGCCGTTGGCCAAGGGGAAGGGACTCCAGCAAGCACTGGTCAATTTCCATTTCATGGGATCGAAAAACATTACATAGCTGAAAGCAACCTGAAAGAAAAGCAATGGGAAAGTCACCAGACCTATTACTCCAACCGTGATCGTAGCACTACAGAGCATAGCTGATTTTCCATCACCCATCACACAAGTAGACTCTCATTCAATCCTCCTTGTGCTTGACATACAAAGGCAAAGCCCCCTTTACAGACTGGAGGGAATTGATGTCTTACTCAAGATTGCGTGATAATAAAACAAAGAATAGAGTTAGATACAGATGTGTGGTTTTGCTCAAGATAGTTACTAACAATACATCCTTTCTTTCTTCTTTAAACCTGCACCAAAGGCCTAAATGTTTTATCACTGTGTTAAGCTCCTTCATTTAATTGAATAATGCTAATTAAACTTTGTGTGTTAAATTTTTGCAGAAAGCCATTCCATGCCTTTGAGAACACCCTAAGAAAATTGGTTTTGCATACTATGATGACTCTGCTAATCTAATGTAAAAGAACATATGTATGCTATCAATTGTTCATATGACACAGTGATCCTTTTCCACCAATTTACTGCTAAACACTTTTCCTTGTGATCAGTCACTTTCATTTCTAAGAGACCTCATGATGGTTAAGTAGAAAGATTGAAAGATGGAACAGAGACTTTTCTCTTGGCAACTCAGTATCATGGATACTGTGTTACTATTGTGGTCTTGGTCTTAATATGGTGATCACCCAATTGAGTTCTCTGTCCTGACGTTGAAAATATACACCATCTTTCAAGATGCTATTTCCTATAAACACCACCCAAAACATCTGCAATGAAATTGTGCAAACAAGTATATTTACTACTAGGTTAAAATTTTGCTATTGGCAGAAAATTGTTAGAGCGCTGAAAATTCTAGAATCTGGCTCGCAAAAACAGGTTCAGATAAGTGTATATATGTGCTTCTCTTAAGATATTTATGATGTAAGTCTCAAGCAAGTAAAGTAACCATACATGCACAAAAATATGGTCGATCAAATGCCACATCTGGAAAGATCATGCAGTAAGGAGATACTTCATCTTTTGAAAGGTGCCCTATTCCTGTCAAAGGGCAGCAAGTTGTGACAATGCTACTTCCATTTCTGTTGCACTTGATACTTTGAAAATCTTTATTCTATGACCACCAGGCATGACCGTCCCTGGTTTGCAAATAAAGAAATGTTCCATAAATGTTCCGCAAAGGCTCGAGAAAAAAACAAAAGACAGTGATTCTCTACAGCCGGATATGTAATATATATAAGGGAGGAAGGGAGAGCAGTAGTGTTGGGGAATTTTGTTTTAGTTCGTTAGCATTTAACAATGTTTTAGAATCACATGCTTTTATAACAGTCTTCGTAAGTATTTGTAAGAGCGACGTTAGAAGTATCAAATAACTACACATAAAATGTTCCCTTTCCAATGACCTAAACACATAGAGACAACAGTGATTCTAAAATCATGACAAATTGCTGTGAATTATGTTAGTTTGATAAAAGCCGTGATCCCTACCACAAACAGATTATCTGAGAGCTTATTAATAACGGACAGGAAATATCTTCTGCTTTCAAATCTGTTTAGAACACTACACCAGGTTTGATTAATTGACTTTGATGCTTGTGACAATGTGACTTCTGTGACTGTCCTGGTTTGTCGGTGGGTGCCGAGGGAATCATCGGAGCCACTGAAAAACCCAAAGAAGTAAAACCAGTGACATCTCAGAGTGTCACGTGCTGATTAGCATGTGGTTGAAGGTGGAGGATAATCTAATAAACACAACAGTCCTCCAGTTTTTAGCTCTTAAGAAAGATCGCATGGTGAAATTTTCAATTAACTTTTAAGGAGTCTGCAATGACAGCTCATAATTCATTGAGCAACCCTCTCAGGCTGTCAAAAAGGAGTGCTGATGGTTGTTCACAAATTAATTCCCTTATGATTTGGAAAATCAGAAGCCAAGCTGATTTCAAATTAAATTTAAAATCCATACATGAATAAAATATTGATTTTTAACATATTTTCTTGTTAAATAATTCTCCAGGCTTTGATTTTAAATGGTCTAAACTTTGATTTATTTTATATTCTGAAAATGTCTTGGGCACTGTGACATCCTTTTTGTCATTTAAAGCATATGGTTCCTTACCTACTTCCTATGGTGACTCAAACTACAACTTGGTTAAATCAGTTAAACATCCTGGGCAAAGACTATTACATATGTTTAGTTATTTTCTCATGAGAAGTGGGTAATTCTTGATGCTATCTGCTTCAGTTACATCTTGGAAGTCTCGCTGGAATATCCTCTCCTAAATATTTGTTGTTTCTGATGCGTGTAAAACCTTGATTCCCCCAGGCGGGGTAGATGCAGTGGTGTTCTGAATCTGTCTGCATTGACTCAGGAGAGCATCTCTTTCCGGCTCTGGGTTTAGTGACATCACATTGGTAGCTTGAAATTGGCTCTGCCAGAGCTGATTGTTAAAAATTTACGAGCGCCCTACTGGTAGATAGTAATGATATAGTCTTGTCATTCAAAATTCTACAGAAATTTTATTGTTTCCTTGATCACCATTTAACACTGTGAAAAAAAAATAACTTCTCAGCAACAGCACCCCATGTTAGGAGAACGTTAATCTTTGTAAGAGATAAAATCCAAAATATCAGTGGCTCCACACAACAGAAGTTCATTTCTTGCTCAGATAAAAAGTTAAGATAAGGGCTGATTGGTGAAGGCGATCTTCCAAGCAGCGATGGAGGGACCAAGGCTCCATGATGCTCTGGCCATCCTTGACATGTGGCTTCCACAGTCACTGTGCTCCTAGGCATCAAGCTGGCAGAAGGGACCAAACACAGTAAAACACATGTGGGCATTTTTTTCTGAGCCAGGCCTGGGAAGCTCAAAAATGATGTCTACTTAAGTGTCGAAGGAGAAGGGAGGACTTGTTTCAGCTAGTCCATCTCTGCCACAACAATGAAAATACGCTATTTCACTGTAACGTGTGTCTTTGTAACACTAATGAACTTATGCATTATTGTGAGAATGAGGTCTATATCATATTGCAGTTGTGTTAGTTCATGTGGGGTTTTTTCTGGGCAAAGAGCCACAATAGTGGGAAAGAATTGCAATCTGTATGGGGAAGAGCTCCCAGCTCAGTAGCTGGGCAGGCAGAACCCCGTCAACCCTACTCCAAGACAACTGGAAACAAGGGCCTGCCCGGGACTTGTCCTAGAGGAGCGAACCGACCCGGCCAGTTCAGACTCGTCTCTGTCCTGCAGCCTTAACCACCCCCCTGTCCAGATTACCACCTGTGGTATTAATTACTGTTATTCTTGGTGGCTGGTGACAAAGTTCTAAAGGTTTTTTGAGTAGACTGCCTCAAAACCAACTTCCCCATAGCGCTGTTGTTTTTATTGTGCTGTCTTACAGATTAACAGCAGCACACAGACGTGACATAGCTGATCCACAGAACATATGTTACACCCAAATCTATACTAGTGCTATTTACTAAGATGCTTATACCATATATTTCCTTGTTTATCTGTAAGCCCCATAAAGGCAAGAACTGACACTGTTTTATCCACTGCTTATTCTCAGCACCTAGAATAGTAGATAGTCCATATTTTGTTGTTGTTGAATGAAATTGTTTAATGGTCTATTAGATTGCTGGCAGGAATATCACATGTATTACTAGGAGCTGATCCAGCACTCAACCTACAGTTGATAAATGCTTTTTCCTTTTGCCCTTACAGACAGGCACAGTGACACCATACTTGTCACCTAATTGTTCTTCCTCACATTATCTGGCCTGATCTAGTGTAGCCAAGTTTACCATTGTGCTGGATTTCTTGATCTACAATTTTACTCTTTTCTTGGGGGGAGGGGCATCATATATATATGGCTATCCTACAACTCTAGATAGAAATTTACAGACATCTACCATAGCCAGAAGTCCCTGCTCAGCAAATGTGCATCTCCATATGACAAAAATCGAGAGCCAGCAAACAAAATACATAAAGGGAAAAGCAAAGATCTCTATTCAGAAATAAATATGCAACATCTAGTAAAAAAATTAGTAGCCCCATGCTTGAGTTTTGCAGGGCCCTACACACTGTGCCATGACCTCAGGACTCCATATTGTAGCAAACTAGAAAGATAAATAAAGTTAAGAGAAAAGGGAACTAGGAAAATGAACTCCTGAAATTATCCTGCAATACAACTGCCAGAAATGGCTTCACCTCAATTAGAATGAAAATCTTCATGGGGCCTTGGCACACTCAATGTAGGAGATTTTTATGCATATCTCTCCATGACTGCTAGATTAAACAGGCAAAAAAATTAGTAAGAACATACATAATTTGATCTAAAGTACATTTATAGAAACTTGTACCCAATTTTCAGCGAACAAACATTTTTTTCAAGAATTCATGGATGATTTATGAAATTTACTATGTGTTAGGCCAAAAAGCAAAGCAAATTTCAACAAATACTGAAGAACTGAAATTACAGACATTTTCTTAATGCAATTGAGAACTAGATATCAACTACAGAATTAGAGCCACATATCCCAACATGTTTAGAAACTTAAAAAGCTGATTCTAAATAAAGCACAGTTTAAGGAAGAAAACATCATAGAAATAATGAGCTTTTAGAACTAATCATTGATGAAAGAAAGTTCACATCAAAATTTCATGAATGGAACTAAAAGAGTTCATAGAAATGAATTTATAGCTTTAAATGTATATATTAGAATCTTAGAGAGGCGGAGTCAAGATGGCGGCGTGAGCAGACTCTGAACTCACCTCCTCCCGTGGACACAGCCAATTTACAACTACTCGTGGAAAAATTACCCCTGAGACAGAACTGAAAACTGGATAAGAGGAACTCCTGCAACAACGGACAATCCTAACTGAGGTGGAAGAGGCAGAGACTCCCTTCTGGAGAGGAAAAACGCCGCCTTCACAAGCCGCCAGCATCATGGCCGCCGGGAGCAGCTCACAGGTCCGCAGCCTCCCTGGAGGCGCGGGGCCCTGAGCCGGGGAGCGCCCCCGCTGTGGGCATTTTGTGGACCCAGCACAATTGAGACCAGCGGCATAATATCTGACTTTGCCTGCTACTAAAACATTGGGGAGCACCCCCAGAAAACCTGGTTCACAAAGAAACTAAAACTGGCTCTTAAAGGGCCCGCGCACAAACTCACCCGTTCCAGAAAGCATCCTAAAATCACCAGAAAGAAAGGTGCACAGTTTTGTGGTGAAAAGAGACTCACCTAATAGGCCCTGAGTGCATCTCGGTGAGGGGTGAGACCTCTCCAGGGACTGGGACATTGGCGGCGGCCATTGTTGTGGCTCCGTGTGGGCGTGCTGACACAGACGCCATTGGAGTTCTCCCTGAGGCCTGCTAGCCCAGGGTCTGCCCCACCCAATAGAGCACGGAATTAATCCAGCTCAGCCAGGGCAGGCAGCCCACCCTAGAGACTGGCCCCACCCAACAACAAGCCCTTAGGCAACTTGTGGGCCCACATAGATTGGTGACTGGATTCTCTGCAGCCTGGCAACTGAGCCGACTTGAGGCGGGCAGGGTGTGCACAAGGGCGGTGGCGGAATGTGTGGGGCTCCCGCCGTGGAGAGACTGGGTCTGCTTGGGGAGGTCAGGGTGCTCACACAAAATGCTACTGAACAACGACTGGGTTAACGAAGAAATCAAAGAAGAAATCAAAAAATACCTGGAGACAAATGAAAATGAAAATGCAACATGCCAGAATTTATGGGATACAGCAAAAGCGGTTCTAAGAGGGAAGCTTATAGCGATACAGACCTATCTCAAAAAAGAAAAATCTCAAATAAACAATCTAACAATGCACCTAAAGGAACTGGAAAAAGAAGAACAAACCAAGCCCAAAATCAGTAGAAGAAGGGAAATAATAAAAATCAGAGCAGAAATAAATGAAATAGAGACCAAAAAAACAATAGAAAAAATTAATAAAACCAAGAGCTGGTTCTTTGAAAAGATCAACAAAAGTGACCACCCTTTAGCTAGACTCACCAAGAAAAAAAGAGAGAAGGCACAAATAAGTAAAATCAGAAATGAAAGAGGAGAGGTTACAACAGACACTTCAGAAATACAAAAGATTATAAGAGAATACTATGAAAAGCTATATGCCAACAAATTCGAAAATCTGGAAGAAATGGATAAATTCTTAGAATCATACAACTTTCCAAAACTGGATCAAGAAGAAGTAGAGAATTTGAATAGCTCAATCACCAGTAAGGAGATCGAAACAGTAATCACAAACCTCCCCAAAAATAAAAGTCCAGGACCAGATGGCTTCCCTGGGGAATTCTACCAAACATTCAAAGAAGACTTAATACCTATCCTTCTCAAACTCTTCCAAAAAATTGAGGAGAGGGGGAAGCTCCCTAACTCATTCTATGAAGCTGACATTACCCTGATACCAAAACCAGACAAGGACAACACAAAAAAAGAAAATTACAGGCCAATATCACTGATGAACATCGATGCAAAAATCGTCAACAAAATACTAGCAAATCGCATACAACAATACGTTAAAAAGATTATACACCATGATCAAGTGGGATTTATTCCAGGGATGCAGGGATGGTTTAACATTCACAAATCAATCAACGTAATACACCACATTAATAAAATGAAGAATAAAAATCACATGATCATCTCAATAGATGCAGAGAAAGCATTTGACAAGATACAGCATCCATTTATAATAAAAACTCTGAATAAAATGGGTATAGAAGGAAAGTACCTCAACATAATAAGGACCATATATGAGAAACCCACAGCTAATATCATCCTCAATGGTGAAAAACTGGAAGCCATCCCTCTAAGAACAGGAACCAGACAAGGATGCCCACTGTCACCACTCCTATTTAACATAGTAGTGGAAGTCCTAACCAGAGCAATCAGGCAAGAGAAAGAAATAAAAGGGATCCAAAATGGAAAGGAAGAAGTGAAACTGTCACTGTTTGCAGATGACATGATTTTATATAGAGAAAACCCTAAAGAATCCACCAGAAAACTTTTGGAAGTAATAAACGAATATGGTAAAGTTGCAGGATACAAAATCAACATACAAAAATCAGTTGCATTTCTGTACACTAACAACGAAGTAGCAGAAAGAGAAATTAAGAATACCATCCCATTTACAATTGCAACAAAAAGAATAAAATACCTAGGAACAAACTTAACCAAAGAAGTGAAAGATCTGTACACCGAAAACTATAAAACATTTCTGAAAGAAATTGAAGAAGACACAAAGAAATGGAAAGATATTCCGTGCTCTTGGATTGGAAGAATTAACATAGTTAAGATGTCCATACTTCCTAAAGCCATCTATAGATTCAATGCAATCCCTATCAAAGTTCTAACAACATTTTTCACAGAAATAGAACAAAAAATCCTAAAATTTATATGGAACAACAAAAGACCCCGAATAGCTAAAGGAATCCTGAGAAAAAAGAGCAAAGCTGGAGGTATCACACTCCCTGATTTCAAAATATACTACGAAGCTATAGTGACCAAAACAGCATGATACTGGCACAAGAACAGACACACAGATCAATGGAATAGAATCAAAAGCCCAGAAATAAACCCACACATCTATGGACAGCTAATCTCTGACAAAGGAGCCAAGAACATACAATGGGGAAAAGAAAGTCTCTTCAACAAATGGTGTTGGGAAAACTGGATAGCCATATGCAAAAAAATGAAAGTAGACCCTTACCTTACCCCATACACAAAAATTAACTCCAAATGGATTAAAGACTTGAATGTAAGACCTGAAACTGTGAAACTTCTAGAAGAAAACATAGGCAGTACGCTCTTCGACATCGGTCTTAGCAACATCTTTTCAAACACCACGTCTGACTGGGCAAGAGAAACAATAGAAAAAATAAACAAATGGGACTACATCAAACTAAAAAGCTTCTGCACAGCAAAGGAAACCATCAACAAAACGAAAAGACAACCTAACAATTGGGAGAAGATATTTGCAAACCATACTTCCGATAAGGGCTTAATCTCCAAAATATATAAAGAACACATGCATCTCAACAACAAAAAAACTACCAACGCAATTAAAAAATGGGCAAAAGACCTGAACAGACATTTCTCCAAAGAAGATATACAGATGGCCAACAGACACATGAAAAGAAGTTCAAAATCACTAACTATCAGGGAAATGCAAATCAAAACTACAATGAGATATCACCTCACGCCCGTCAGAATGGCTATAATTAACAAGACAGGAAACAACATGTGTTGGAGAGGATGTGGAGAGAAGGGAACTCTCATACACGGCTGGTTGGAGTGCAAACTGGTGCAGCCACTATGGAAAACAGTATGGAGATTCCTCAAAAAATCAAGGCTAGAACTACCATATGATCCAGCTATTCCACTGTTGGGTGTTTATCCAAAGAACTTGAAAACACCAATTTGCAAAGGTACATGCACCCTTGTGTTCATTGCAGCGTTATTCACAATAGCCAAGACTTGGAAGCAACCTAAGTGCCCATCAAGGGATGAATGGATAAAGAAGATGTGGTATATACACACAATGGAATACTACTCAGCCATAAGAAACGATGAAATCCAGCCATTTGTGACAACATGGGTGGATATTGAGGGTATAATGCAAAGTGAAATAAGTCAGAGGGAGAAGGTCAAATACCGTATGATTTCCTTCATTAAGTAGTAGATAATAACAACAATAAACAAACACATAGGGACAGAGATTGGATTGGTGGTTACCAGAGGGGAAGGGGGGAGGGAGGAGGGTGAAAGGGATAATTGGGTACATGTGTGTGGTGATGAGTTGTAATTAGTATTTTGGTGGTGAACATGATGTAATCTATGCAGAAATAGAAGTACAATGATGTACACCTGAAATTTTTACAATGTCATAAACCAATGTTACTGCAATAAACAAAAAATTAAAAAAAAAAATCTTAGAATCAATGAGCAAAGTATCTGATTCACAGTTAGAAAAGAACAATAAAGAAGCCCAACAAAAGAAGACAGAAGAAAATAATAAAATTAGGGTACAATAAAATAAGGAAGAGCAAAGATGAAGAAAGACATGAGAAATGGACAATATCTAAAAAAATATAACTTACTGAAAGTGTCTCAAGAAGAAACAGAATACTTAAATAGATTTATAGTCACTACATTAGCTAAATTAATTGTTAAAAACTTAATCACCAAAAAGAAAAAACTGAACAAAAAACACAGACCAAATGATTTTACAGGTCTTTAAGGAATGGATACCTGCATTTTCCCCAGTTCTTCTAGAGAATAGAAATAGATGGAAATTCTCTCAACTCATTTTCTGAGACTAGCATAACGTTGATACCAAAACCAAATGAGGACACCACAAAAAAGGGAGTTACAGGTCCATCTCATTTATAAATGCAATAAGTATTTGTAAATATTTAATATTTGTAGATATTTAATATTTGTAAATATCATTTATAAATACGATAAATACATACAAAAATACTTGTATAAATACAAGTGCAAATAGCCTATGTGCATATTAGCCAAATGAACCCAGGAGTGTGCAGCTTGTCAGTGAGATGAAAGGATGGCTAATTTTAGAACATCTATGAATGTAAATCACTACAATAAATTGTTTCAAACTTAGAAAAGGAAGCCCTCTATCATTCCCTCTAGTCTACCTCAAAATAAAGGTTTTAGTCAGCATACGAAAAAAAAGGGAAAAGAGGGCCGGCCCCGTGGCTTAGCGGTTAAGTGCACGCGCTCCACTACTGGCAGCCCGGGTTCGGATCCTGGGCACTCACCAATGCACAGCTTCTCCGGCCATGCTGAGGCCGCGTCCCACATACAGCAACTAGAAGGATGTGCAGCTATGACATATAACTATCTACTGGGACTTTGGGGGGAAAAAAAAAGGAGGAGGATTGGCAATAGATGTTAGCTCAGAGCCGATCTTCCTCAGCAAAAAGAGGAGCATTAGCATGGATGTTAGCTCAGGGCTGATCTTCCTCACAAAAAAAAAAAAAAGGAAAAAAAATAAAGGCCATTAAATATGGGTATGAGGAGGAAAAAAATAAATTATCACTGTAAACACTGTTATCTACATAGAAGGACCTTCACATTCTATGACTCAGCTGTAGAACTGATAGTCCAGAATGTGGCTCAACACAAGTCAATACACACACAGGAGAAGAAAGCTACATTTTCAAACCTAACAATAGATGTGCGGCCTCACTAATGTGTGGAAAAATTTAATATATTTCACACTCATTTGATTGACAAAGTTGATAATGTTGTAACATTGCTATTAAAGTGAAAATTGGAAATACTGTGTTAAATTTAAGATGTGTTTCTCCCACAACCAAGATATGTATTCTAGAAACCTCTTAAAAAATGTTGCAGCTAAAAATAAACAAATACAAAATAATCTAGCATGCAACAAAAAAGATGAAGAGTAACAAAAACCAACTTTGTAAACAATCCTCCCTTATTTTTGGAGGAGAGAGGTCTATTTGCCAACTTCTCTCTTCAACATTGTGGCATTGGTAGATCAATGGAACAGAATAGAGAACTAGAAACAGTTCCACACAAATGCAGCCAACTGGTTTATGACAAGATGCAAAAGCAAGTCAATGAAGAAAGTCTTGTCAACAAACGACACTGGAGAAATTGAACATCCGTAAGGAAAAAAATGAACCTCGACCTAAACCTCACACCTCACACAAAAATTAACCCAAAATGGATCAGAGATTTAAATGTAAAGCATAGAACTAGAATACTTTTAGAAGAAAGTAGGAGAAAATTTTTGAACATAGCATTCTTAGGCTCGACACTAAAACATGGTTCATAAAAGAAAAAAAATTGATAAACTGGACTTTGTCAAAATAAAACCTTTGCTGTGTAAAAGGCCCCATTAAGAGGATAAAAAGAAAAGCTACAGGCCAGGGGAAAGTTCTTGCAAACCATATATCTGACTAGAGAATCATATCTAGAATTTATAAAGAACTCGAAACTCAACAGTAAAGAGGCAAACAGTCCAATTAAAAAATGGGAAAAAGGGGCCGGCCCAGTGGCGCAAGTGGTTAAGTGCGCGCGCTCTGCTGCAGTGACCCGGGATTCACCGGTTCGGATCCCGGGCGTGCACCGACGCACCGCTTGTGGAGCCATGCTGTGGCGGCGTCCCATATAAAGTAGAGGAAGATGAGCATGGATGTTAGCCCAAGGCCAGTCTTCCTCAGCAAAAAGAGGAGGATTGGCAGATGTTAGCTCAGGGCCAATCCTCCTCACAAAAAAAAAAAAAAAAATGGGAAAAAGACATGAAGAGACACGTCACTGACATAAATGGATGACAAATAAACACATGAGAAGATGTTCAACATCACTAGCCATTAGAGAAATGTAAGTTAAAATCACGATAACATCTCTCTACACATGTGTCAGAAGAGCTAAAATAACATTAGTGACAATATCAGATACTGGTGAAGATGTGGAGAAACTCAATCTCTCACCATTGCTAGTAGGAATGTAAAATAGGACAGCTAGTTGGGAAAATAGTTTGCCAGTTTTTTGAAATATGTACATCACGTAGTAACATTTCTAGGTGAGATTACGTGGCTCATTGTGACCATTCAGGATGGTTTCAGACATGCTGAGGCCAAGGCAGGTTGCAAACTACAGAAGCAAGCATGAGAAATGTTCCTCCGCAGGTGAGCCCGTCAGAGGGATCTATCCTGGAATGTGGTTAGGCTACTGTCTGGTGCTCAGTCAGCTGTCCCCATGGAGCACCAACAAGAAGACAAACAAGAAAATTAGGATACAGTGCCTGTTTTGCTCAACTGTTTTTTTTATTATTGGTGGGTATGTTTTTGTACTTCATGAATAGACCTCAAAAGGCTGGGAATGGAGTGAATTCTGGTAAAATGTTCAACATATTCTAGGTGTGACTAGAAATAAATGCCTGACTGTCGTATTTTTCCAAAGAAAAATGAATCATTAGAATGAAATAAAATTAAGTGTTACAATTTTCCCTGTGAAGGGAAAGAAACTATACTTTATCATTTACCAGCAAGAATGTATATTTATCTGAATCTATGAGGATGAATTATATGTCAATTACATCAGCTTGTATTTGCAACTTAGGGGATGGTTTCTATCAAAGACCTCAGATGTTCTGTGTATTAGTTAGATGCTCCTGATGCCCCGCTCAGCGCACCTTTCCTGGCTAGTGCACCCATCCCCAGCTGCTGGGAGTGCTGGCTGGTAAGGATTCAGAGCCGTTCCCTCCTCTGGAGAATTCCCTGCCAGGCTCAGTCTCCCTGGGAAGCGAAGACTTTACCCACACGCCATAAGCCACGGTCACTGAATGACCTACACAGAGGTACAAAAACATGTCCCCTTGACTCAAGAGGTAACAACTTTATGGTGTGATTTACACCCCAGAGCAAAGTGAATTGGGATGAGTATAGACCTTACCCAAGACTACATTGTCTGTCTGCTTTTTTCTGTTCTATGCCCTGCTTCCCTCACTCCCTATAGGTTTTCTCAATGAACATTCCCTCTATATATTATCATGTGCTCCTGAATTCCCCTCTCAGACTCTGTTTCTAGGGGACACAATCTAAGATACATAAGATTATATACATTTATTTTAATTTTGTATTAATTGTCATGGTTTACACCAAAGGGAGGATTTTTTTTTTCTTGGATGCAAAAATTTATGCAGATTGAACATACCTAATGATGTAGGTTTTCAAAAATTGAAAATAATAACAGCACAAGAAATAACAAGACATACATGCAAAAGAATGAAGTTGGACCCTATCTTCCAACATATACAAAAATTAACTGATAATTGATTAAAGCCTTATATACTTATGACCTAAAACTATAAAAGTCATAGAGGAAAACATAGAAGTTTCATGACATTGGACTTTGCAATGATTTTTTAGATATGGCACCAAAAGCACAGGCAACAGAAGCAAAAATAGACAATTTGGACTAACTTAAAAACTTTTGTGCATCAAAGAACATAATCAATAGAGTAAAAAGGAAACCTGTGCAATGGTAGAAAATATTTGTAAATCATATATCTGATAAGGGGTTAATATCCAGAATATATAAAGAAATCCTGTGACTCAACAATAATAAAATCAAATAACCAAATTTAAAAGCAGGCAAAAAGACGTTTCTCCAAAGATTATATGCTAATGCCCATCTATAAAAAGATGCTCAAAATAACTCACCATCAGCAAAATGCAAATCAAAACCACAATGAGCCATTACTTCACACAAATTAGAA
This sequence comes from Ceratotherium simum simum, assembly GCF_057802395.1. NCBI lineage: Eukaryota > Metazoa > Chordata > Mammalia > Perissodactyla > Rhinocerotidae > Ceratotherium > Ceratotherium simum. The sequence goes on from NC_141909.1 coordinate 4,705,879, forward strand.
GGGCTATTATCGAAAAACAAACAAAAAAACATCCAGAAAATAAGAAATGTTGGTGAGGATGTGGAGAAATTGGAAATCCTTTGCATTGTTGGTGGGATTGTAAAATGGTGCAACCACTGTGGAAAACAGTACAGAGATTCCTTAAAAAATTAAAAATAAAACTATCATAGGATCCAACAATCCCATTTCTGAATATATACCTGAAAGAATTGAAAGCAGGATCTCAAAGAGGTATTTGCACACCTACATTCATTGCAGCATAGTTCAAAATGGCCAAGACGTGAAGGTAACCTAAATGTCCAAGATGGATGAATGGGTAAAGAAAATGTGGAATATACATACAGTGGAATATTATTCAGCCTTAAAAAGGAAGAAAATAGGGCCAGGCTGGTTGTGTAGTGGTTAAGTTCGAGCACTCTGCTTCAGTAGCTATGGGGCTCACAAGTTCGGATCCTGGGCGCAGATCTACGCACCACTCATCAAGCCATGCTGTGGCGGCATTCCACACACAAAATAGAGGAAGATTGGCACAGATGTTAGCTCCAGGACAATCTTCCTCAAGCAAAAAGAGGAAGATTGGCAACAGATATTAGGTCAGGGCCAATCTTCCTCACTAAAAAAGAAAAAAAGGCAAAAAATCCTATCACATGCTATAACGTGGGTGAATCTTGAGGACATGCTAACTGAAATAAGCCAGTCACAAAAAAACAGATACTGCATGATTCTACTTATATGAGTGTCTAAAGTAGTCAAATTCTTAGAAACAAATTAGAAAGCGGTTTCCAGGGGCAGGAGAAAGGGAGAAAGGGGGGGTTGTTGTTTAATGAGTACAGAGTATCAGATTTTAAAGATGAAAAAGTTCTGAGATCTGTGTCACAACAACGTGAATATGTTTAACCAACTGAACTGTACACGTAAAAATGGTTAAGCTAGTAAATTTTATGCGTTTTACCACAAGAAAAAAAAAAGTGGGGTAAAAAAGAGAATAAGACACAAGGGGCTGCATCACAGGGGTTTTAAAAACATATATACATAGTTTAAGGATTTCATAAGAAATGTAGTTGCAAACTTATTGTTTATCCCACTTTGTAAAAATGTTTGCTGAGAACTCTGAGAGGCTAGAAGGTAGTTGTCTGGGAAGGAAATTAGCATGCTTACACACAGGTGTAGCACACGCACACACATTTATATCTATGCCCCAACAACTCTCCCAGAAGAAGCTTTATTCTCAGAATCAATTGTTATACCATGCTTCCAGAGTTATTTTTTACTGCATACGCAATGACAATGAAACAAAGTAACAAGGAGGATTTTCAGAGACAACGGTATAATCAGCTTCAATGTACTCCCCCAGAGCCTAAAAAAAGAAACCCTCCGTAAGCATTGAAGTTTTAAAAAGTGCCAGATGTTAACATCCTTGTAATCCATCTGCAAGCCAATATTCCTCTCTGTGGAGCAAAAACTCAGACAAAGAAATAACATTTGGGGAAGATATAAATGTGATGCCCTAAAATATCTCAGGATTTAGATTCACAACGCCTGTTTCATGTAACCCTGCATTGAAACACTTCTCTAAACAATGGAGAAATAAACTTAAATAGCTTGAATTCTTCTGAGGAAAATCAACAATATTTTTCATCTCACTGCTTTACTGTCTTCAAATTTTTTAATTTGTGTATCAAGTGACCATTTCTTGGGTTTCCATCCAATTATTAGGGCATGTTTTTCTAATGAGAGAATGTTAAAAATGTTTTCTTTTTAAATTAAAATGGAAATAAAACAAATATACATGACATAAAAGTTACCTGCATACTCTAAAGTATATTTGTTTTTTACACATTAATCCATACTTTTCGACATTTAATATTTTCCTTACAATATTTCTTTAATAAAAAGTGATTTGATTATGATAAAGAACTTTTCAGTGGCTGTAGATTTACAATCATAATTCTTTCCAGAATTTGTTTCAGGGTAACAATAAAACCGAAGATTGTCACCCTGAGGTGATGTTGCTGGCTCATTATCCAAGTGGACCCACATGTCTAGTCAAATATATGGTTGATGGAGGGCACCATGTCACGAATGCTCTGTCCTGTGTCATAGATGCTTCCAAAATCACATCCATGTGCTAATGCACCGCACAATGATTTACCTTGATATGTAGAGCACTGAATGACCAGGCTCCTTTTCAGACACAAAACAGGCACATTCAGGATCTGCAGAGCCTGGTGATTTGGAGCCCCACCTCTGGATATCAGTTAGCTATTATCTTATCAGAATCACACTCAATGAGAATTCTCTGGAGAAGTCTAGTCTCTTTAAGATCAGAACTGACTGTTCTCAGATGCTTCAGTTGGCATGCCATATTGCTGAAATCAAACCCTGTCTTTTCCTGAATGCCCCTGCCTTTCTAAACACCATGCTCCCACTACGGCGTGTCCTCGAGATTTGGAACTGCGATTGCTGCCCTGTCCATTCCCAGAGAGGGCAATGCTATAGAATTAAAACAGTCTCGGATGAGCTTGAATTCCCAGGGAGCTCAAGAGAGAAGCTCTCTTTCGGTTCATAGTCAGTAAAATAGATCTAGACCCTCTACCCCAAATACACACTTTTGGGCGCTTGAACTTCAAATAATCTTCTGTTCTGAATCCACATCTACACGCTTCATCCTTAGTCAAAATCTTCAATTCAGGTTGGAAGAGACTCAGCTCACTCTATTCTCGCCAGACAGTGTTTTCAATAGACGACTTCCCTGGTGTTCAGGCTGTCTCAGAATGGGATCCCGCCACTTTCAACACACCAGTTCCCTCCCAAAGAAAGAGAAGCCATGGCTGGCTCCGTGACCCCACCAGTCAATCACGCAGCTTCCTGAATGCCTTCAGTCTGCCTCCTGAACCCACACTGTCAAATGAACATTGCGTTATTTCATGTACAAGACCAATGAGCACATGCTTTACATTAACAGCTCCTCTTTAAATTCCTTTTTTTTTTTTTTAATTTGAAAGCTTGTGTATATGTATCCACGCAACTCTAATTTCGTGGCTGTAAATAAAATTTTTTAAAAATTTCATTGTTTTCCTGAATCTTGCAAAACTTTTTGTTTAAAACGTTACCTTGATATAAAATATTTGAAATTTGACATTATTTTGATATAAAAAATATTTCAGTCCTGAAATGGGCTGAGAGAAAACTGAATTTCACATTTAATATTTAATTTTGTCCTTATAGAGTCTGGTTTTTTCTCCCTTTCTTTGTAAAGGAAAAAATTTAGGGAAAAGTCAGATGCTAAAATTTTTGTTTTACTTTCTAGGTTAAGAAACTTTCTAGGTTATAGTTTGTGTTTTTAAATGATTTCCACCGCTTTGCATCAATTTGTAAGACATATTCAGATAAAAGACATTCTTCAAGGTCAATTCAAGACCCAATGTCAGAACAAAAAGTACAATTCACAGATAAGCATGTCTATGTCCAACATAAGGACCCTCCTTATCTGAAGTCTTAATTATTGCATTAAACACCCTTGGCTTTAGTCTTTTACCACTCCACTCTGCTGGGGAAACTTTTCAAAAATAAAATTTGTCTAAATAGTATCCCAGAATAATGGTATAACAAATAAAACTAGTCAAATTTGACGAGCCCATCAATGGGCTCCACTTTGCCCATTGAAGATTTCTGCTAATTAGGGCCCCATACAAACAGACCAGCCTTTTACATGTCTTCCATCTTCATTCCTGTCTTCCTGCTCCTCCATTATATGCAATCTGAAACCATCATTAACTACCTAGAGTAGCCCATTATTTCTTCTGGAAGCACCCTCCTTCCAAGCATCACCTTTCCTCTCTCACTTCATGTGGTCCTAGTGGGGTTATTAAAAAGATTGCTCAGATGAACTGGCCAAAGGACTGGAAACATAGCCTAGGTTGAGCCCATCATAATGGCCCATACACTGAGGATCAATGACTAGTCCTCATTTGGGGATATAATCCTAGTGGGGAAAATTCAGGATCCTTCCATGAGATTTGATAGATGGACACAGGGAGATTAAAAAAAAAAAAAAGACCCTGTCTTGTTTTAATATCAATCTACTAGGATGTATGTATGTGCTATCAAAGCTCATGTCTTCTGAGACAGACAGAGAGAGACAGAGACAGAGACAGAGACAGTGAAAATAATATCCAGTTAAAATCCCCAGATCCCAGATCCAGCGGTACCTGAAGCCAATTGAATGTAGACTTTCTGGGTATAAGGGCCATTTTCCAGATATGAAAGCCAATAAATTCCCTTTTGTGCTTAAACCATTATGAGTTGATTTTCTGTCAATGGCAACCAAGTGACTCATATAACTTACAAGTCCATGATGATCTTCTCTTTCTTCCCGTAAAGGACATATCCCTTTAGCACATCTGCTTCTTTTCTCTGCTGCCTGAATGTATAGCTTATTTTCACAAGTAGAAGAAAGGTTTAAACTTTTATATCATACTGAATATTTATTATATATTTTTTATTTTAAAATAACACATTCCAAATTTCAGAAGGCTTCATGGTATGTGTTCCATATGTGCTGTGCTGAAGATGGATGACAAAAACTCCCCCTCGTCAATCAATTCTCAGTAAACAAAGTATTCACTGAACGCCTCTGTGCCCGTGGATAGGAACTGAGACATAAAAAAGTAGATGTTAAAGTCCCTGGTCACAAGTAGATAACTATACGGTTGAGAATCCACACACATAAGAACAAGTTGAGGCACAAGGAAAGTCAGTATTGTGTGCTTCTCACACCTCACATGCCACCACTGATCATTCCCAGAGAGTGCTAAAGCCACAGGACCAGACAGCACATTCCTGGAGCATGAAAGACCAGGTTAACCCTCGTCATGCCATTAGAGCCCAATGGACCCAATCCTTGAATTTTAATTTTTCCATATGAATGTGCCCGACAAATTGATGTAGAAGCGTTTTCCCGTTGTGAAATCATGTTCTCATGATTAAAGGGACACTTTAGCCAATGTTCTTTCGTTCTCTTCTCCCCATAGACCATACACCCCATGGAGGAAGGGACCAGCTCCAGTTCTGCTCACAAGTGCATCCACAGAGCACATCAAGGGGCCTACCATGTTAAAGGACTTAGGAATTCATTCATTCATTCACTCATTCAAATATACTATTAAGAACTTTGCTACATGCAAAGTTTAGTATTTACACACTTGATGGTTACAAGTTTAATCAGTCGCTGCTCTGCACTCACATTGTTTATTAACTAAGATAAAGACAATAGTCACTTAAATATACTTAGCTCCAAAGGAGAACAGATAAAGTGCTAAGTTAACTTAGAAGTAAGCAGAATTTAGTACTTGGAGAAGGTTATGATTTCATGGCATTTGACCTGAAATTTGATAACAGGTAAAATTTTGAAATTCAAAGATAAGAAAAAATTTCTCAATTTTAGACTCAGAAAAAAAATAGAAGAAAAGCAGCAATCACAGAAAAATTGGAAGCATTTGTGGAGTTCAGTTTGACAGAAGGATAAATCAAGGTGAAAAGTTGGAAATGAAACTAAAACAAGAATTGGAATCAGAATATATCTGAGATAGTGAAAATAGTTTTATCATTTTTAGCTCTGCCATATCAGGGAGCCATTGGACTTGTAAACAGCGTTACAATCAAAATAGCGGAATCCATCAAACATCTGGTGGCTTATAGAGCAGCTGGTGGGGAGACGCACAGGAGGGGCACAGTCAAGACACTTCACACTAGTTCAGGCTTAAGGTTATGAAAGTCTGAACTGGAGCAATAAAATGGAAGGCCGGGGAGGATCAGAGGGATTATGAGAAGAAAGAACTGTAAAGAGAGGGTGACTGACCCCCGCTGGGTGACAAGGAGGAAAGTGGAGTCTGAAAGGGGAGTGAGAGATGCCTCTGAACTTTCCAACTTCAGTGACTGGAGTGAAGGAGACACACTTAGTAGAAAGAGGACATATCTCTGATTTTGGAAGAGGGACAAATAGATGTGTGTGTATAACTATGATCAATATCTATCAATTAATCCACTGATATGCAGCGGTATATGTATTTATCTGTTAATTGGCAGTGCACCAAGTAGGAACTATCCAGTGAAAAACTGGAATGTTTTACAGATATCAGCAGTATATAATTTCTTTAAACAAGCTGTAGGCTTATGCAGATAAGCAACAAGTCTCACCCTGAATAACTACTATATATTTAAAAACTTTATGTAAAATGAGGAAAAACCGTAACATTTGATTTCAGAAGGGGTGCATTTGGTTATTTCTAAATGATATCAAAATTATAAATATAGTCTCTTTTTGACAGATTATGTCAGTCACAGAACATTTTAACGAGATGATGCTGATGCTAATCACATCTTAATACTAATCTATAAATGACACAGAGCGATATTAATTGGTTAATCATTAATTAAAGCAAGGCATGAGCACTTCCCTTGATGTACGGATTTTATTTTCATAATAGTATTTCCTAACTTAATATTGTCCTTTAACACAACATTTTCTTGGCTAGTTTTGAATCATAAATGAACAAAAATGTTTTTCTAAATATAAAATAGGGTTATACGGCTTATCTGTGTGCCTCTGAAATCTCTGGACGCGTGATCAAGATTAATTGAACAACACAGAAAGACAAGAGTGCAGAACACTATGATAAGCGTGGATGATAAAACTCAAATAAATTAAAGAAATCATGTGCCACCAAATAAAAAAAAAATAAAAAAAACAAACAGAAAAAGCCCCTCCTCTTTCTAATTTTCTTCTTTCTTTTCCTGGAGCCACCACTTTCTCCTCACGCAGACTTGGGATCACAAACTTGGGATTCGGGAAAATACGGAGCCCTGGTAGACGGGTCACATACAGTCAGCTTGAGTCTTGGGCAGAGCTGCGGCGTGGCTGGGAGTGAGCACTTGACCTTGAAAATACACCGAAGAAGGGCTTCCTGCCTCACTCTTGAATCCTCACCTCCCTGTGCCCCGTGGAAGGGCTCCTCACGCTCTGTTCAGTCTGAGCTAGGAAACTAGAGTCACTGATTGTGTGTCCTCCGTGCCTCCAGCTTCAGGGAGCCGGCCTCCGTCAAGGTGGGGGCATTCAAGGACAGATAGAGGTTACAGGGTGAGATGGAAAGTGTTGAGCTCCACTCTCATTTTTGGGCATATCCATTTTTCCCGGGTCCCCCTAGATCTATCATCTTCCCTGTGACCTCATCCCTGTTGATCTGTCTTTCATGAGTCAGTGTGTTGGCGCTGCAAAGGCACAGCTGGTGAGAACCGATGCTGCAGGTCTTTTCCCCAGAACTTTTGTAGGTAAATGAGACAGTGCTCCATACTCCATGGGGGGATTGATGGGGAGGGTGGTGTAAGGAGGCCTGAGGCAGGGCAGGCAAGATGGAGGTCTCTGAATGTGGAGAAACACATTGGGGCCTCTAAAGGATACAAGGAAAGAGGCTACAAACTAAACTATACATGGTTTAGAGATCATTTTCAACAAGAAAATTGTTGTAGATACCAGAAAAATAAAAAGAAAAACTGTTAAAACGTGACTTCAATAAAAAATATTAATGATGGTCATTATGTGAACTGATTACTATTGATGACTCATTTTCATTTATCAAATATTGTTGTAATTGTCATTAATGTGTGTCCAATATTATTAATGTAAGTTGGCTTTAACACCAAACCAGGTTTGTTGTATGATTGGTCGTTCTTTGCCTGTCTACATCTGGCACAAGTGAGCCCTCACCGTGAGGGATACAGGAAAGAGCCAGTGTGGACTGCAGAGATGGATGAATGTATGATGCATGAAGGGAGGACAGGAGGGAGGGATTATTAATGGATTGACTGACTTTCACAGAAAAACCTGTGAAGTGAATAAGGATGACATTATCAGCTACATTTTTTAAATGAGGACGTCAAGTACCAAGCCCTAGAGAAGTTCAGTGATTTCCCAAAGATGAAGAAAACTAGAAAATAGCTGAGACACCCTAGGATTGGCCCAAGTGGTCCTGTAAGTAACAGCTGACGCTCCCCAAATGGTTGTGGATGGTGCATGCTGCCTGCATCACCTGCACTGGCTATACTTGTAGTCATAGTTCATACCAGCAGAGACTGCTGGGAGTATCTTAAACTTAGTGTGCTGGTACATCACTGGTGCCATGCTTTATGGATCACAGGTGAGATGAAAAGGGAGAGGTTAAGACTTGTCTAGGATCCCATAAGAATAGAAAAGGCGAGGCAACCTGTGGCCCTGCACTGATTCTATTCGAGTGCCCTGTGGAAAGGGTGTAAACTCAGTCCCCAAAGCTAACCTAATAGGTAAAGTTGTTCAGAGTGAGGAACGATGAACAGAAATTTAGGAACAAGTCAACCTTCGAATAGTTTTCTCCCCTCAATGATACTCCCTAGAATTGACATTTATATGCTTAAACTATGAGGCACCACGAGGCACATCCTTCGTCAATTTCATATTTGTTATCAACCCACTTGGATGAGTGACTTCCTCTTTTTCTACTAAGAGCCTGAATGAAGAAAGCAGCCAATTGATTTCCACAAAACCATTCATTAATTTGTATCTGTCTGTCCTGTCACTCCTCATTTCTAGATAATAAATAATTCAAGCCTCTTTCATCTTTCCATATTCAGAAGACCCTGAAGCTCTTTACCTTTAATTTACTCTTCCCTTAACCACTTCCTATGAGCAAAAGACTTTTTTTAGCAAACTAAACAAAACTGGGGTCAGTACTCAGAATGCACCACTGATTCACATAACGTCATAATTTCCCTTTTGCATTTTATCATCTTGCTTTAGAGTGTAGAACAGCTCCCGGTTGGCTTTTTTAACTACAACTATCTGTGGAGATGACATATTTACGGAACTGTCTACAATGACCTCTAGATAGTTTTCTGAAGATGTAAGTCAGTTTAAAACCCAACGGTTGGGGCCGGCCCCAGGGCTTAGCGGTTAAGTGCCCGCGCTCCGCTACTGGCGGCCCAGGTTTGGATCCCAGGCGCGCACCGACGCACCGCTTCTCCTGCCATGCTGAGGCCGTGTCCCACATACAGCAACTAGAAGGATGTGCAACTATAACATACAACTATCTACTGGGGCTCTGGGGAAAAAAAAAGGAGGAGGATTGGCAATAGATGTTAGCTCAGAACCGGTCTTCCTCAGCAAAAAGAGGAGGATTAGCACGGATGTTAGCTCAGGGCTTATCTTCCTCACAAAAAAAAAACAAAAAACAACGGTTTAAGAATCATTTAAATAGACTCTTCAGTGATAGGATGCTTTCTTCTCAGAAAGGAAAACATAATTCATCTGTGGTTTGAAACAGACATTTTCAAAGCATGGCCCAAAAAAGGTTGTTCTCACATAACAATCACTCTTAAAACGTGATATTATAGGTACTATTCTAGCATGAATTTATTTATGACAATTGGTGAAAACCAAAGTTTCCTTTACGTCAAGGCTCTTCTAAATCTGCATTGTTATCAGCATTATCATCCTTGTTGTTATCATTATTTTAATTTCTCAAGTGATTGGACAATGTTCAAAGATTAGAAAAAAAAGGGTCCCAACACATAGCCTTTAATGACGGCAAGTGTGAAGGCATCGATGGGTTTGAGTTTTCAAAGATGACAAGTAGATATGGTGAATTAAAAACTATTCAAGTATTTCCTATCTTAAGAAAAAAAAAAAACTTTTTTGAGAACCATATCTGTCCACCAATTGACCTTTATCTTCTTTTCCTTTTAGAAGTCAAAGCTTGTCAGTCTCTGTGCTCTCAATCCCCTCTAATGACGGATAAGTCGCCACAGTTTGAATTCCTCTCCCGCTTCTCCATTGACACTGCCTGGTGTCCACATCACCAAAGGACTCCTTGTCCGTGGTCCCAGTGGACCCTCCTCAAACCTGTAGCCTCATCTTGTCACATCACGCCAGGCTGCTCAGCAGACCCGGCCTCGTGAAACTGCGATGATTGTGTTCTTGACTGAAAATCTCTGAATTCCTCTGTGAACTCCTCTTCCTCTATCTGCTTTTCAGAAGTTTCTGACCTGAGCCATCTATTTCCTTGCTGGCTATTTCTTCCTGTACCATGGCTTAAATAAAACCAATATTTGAATGTCCCCACTTCTATCTTAAATAAGCATCTGTCACCTGAGCTTCAGACCTGTCTACAACTGCATACTGGGCAGCTCTCCTTGGACATCACAGAACTCAACATGTCCAAGCCTGCCCTTCCTCCTCTGTTTCACATCTGAAGCTTGGCGGAAACACCATACACACAGTTGCTCCAGCAAAAATCTAAGGGCCAATCTTGAATATTCCCTTTCTTTCATCCTCCACAACACCTAAATCGGTTCTAAAGCCTAAAGTTCCTGGTACTCAAGTCTCTTTCAAACTCATCCACTTTTCTCCATTCTCGGGTGACTCACACATGGACTCCCCTTCACCCAGGTGTGGGTTGTCACAAGAGCCACCCAGCTGGCTCCCACACTCCACTGCCGCTCCCCTCCTCTTGCTCTACGCATATGATCCTACTAACGCAAATCTTTGCTAGCCACTATTACTGTTAAAAGACCTTAATGGATTCCAATGACTCTCAGGAAAAGTCTAAGCATGATTACACAGCATATGTAGTCAGGTCCTTCATGATCTGCACATTCAGGTTCAGGAAGGAAGAGCATAGATCCAGTTTGGACAGCCCGAGTTTGAAGTGCTGATAGGATACAGTGGTCTGCTGCGTTTTGATCAGGTGGACCCAGAGATCCAGACAAAAGCAGGACCAGAGATATTATCCTGAAATCCATCCACAAAGATGCTGGAGATTAAATAATTAACATAAATAGGACATGTATAAAGGAAAAGAACAAAGCAAAGCACAGAATTTTTCACTAATCAGACAATAAGTTCTGTTAATTCTATGTTATACTAAATATCTCTCATATCAGATCATGCGTCATCATCACGATTGCCTCCATCCCGATTTAAGCTGTCACCTAGCCTATTCTCTTATCTGCTTCCCTTTTCAATCTTTCCTTTAATCTATCCTCTATATTGCTACCAGAATGACAGTTCTAAAACACATATCCCATCATATCCTTCCCTTCTCAAAATCACTGAAAGAACTCCCTCACATGATGAATAACATAAAAATTCATCATATGTGTCCAAATATTGCACAGTGTCCTCCTTTCTCCATCCTTTTCTTCATCCTTTGAATGTACCACAAACTCACAATGCCGTGTTTTATACAGGGCTTCTCCTCTCCCCAGGTTCCTCATCCACTGGTCATCAGTAAGTGCCCCTCATCCTTAAATGTCTTTTCACCCACCTGAGAAGTTTGGTCTGGCTCCTCGCACCCTCCCCATGGCAGAACAGGCGCCCTTCTCTGCCTTCTTTCCTAAGACTGACTTACAGAAATGTATTGAAAGTGTTTATCCACTTTCCAATCTCCCCTCTAGATTGTGAATTTCTTGCAGAAAATAAATTTATTTATATATATAAATTGAGTGCACAGCATGATGTCTGGCGTGAATGAATTATTGAAAACAACAGGGTAAGTGGAAAGACTGAGCGAGGAACTTGGGAGGGCAGAATAAGTCGGAGTCACAAGGACACTTTTGCAGGAAAGCAAAATGGGGGGAGACTTGAGTTAGAGATGGTCACTGAATCAAACTAGGCAAATATTTTGAGATAAATGGGGAACAAAAGAGAGTTTGATGTTTCAATGAAATAACGATGTGGGAGGTAAACTGTAGTAATTGGGTAGCAAGGCATTTGAGGGGCACATACACCAATAACTTTTTAAAGAAGTTTGGAAGTAAAGGTAAGTGGATCTACAGAATATTAGCTTGAGTAGAGAAGAACATTGAAATAAAAGGTTGTATTGACTTATGAGTTTGGGAAGTATTAATAAAATGTTAAACAGCAAAAGTTAACTTCTGAGAGCCTAGATTCTCTGAATTAACAATGCAAAACAGGCTTATCCCTGCCACAGGGCCTTTGCACTTGCTGTTCCTGCTGCTTGGCACACTCTTCCCATAGATCTTCACATCCTGGCTCCCTCACTTCATTCAATCACTTAGAGGTCAATTCTCAGGGGAGCTCTTCCCTTAAACTAAATTGCTGCTCACCCCATTCTGCTCCCAGGTCACTCACTAGATCTTTAAACTCCTTTATTTTCTTCACCTCAGTTGCTGCTACCAAAATTTTTTATCTACAGCTGTTTGTTTACTTGTTTGCTCTCTGTATCACCACTAGCATGGGAATTTCAAGATGGGAGGGATGTTAGCTGGCTTGACTATCCTTGTACCCTTAACCCTTAGACTAGTACTTGGAAAAGAATGGGGACTCAATAATACTTCTTGAGTTAATTATAAATACATGAATGAATTAATGAATGAATGAGACAGATGAAAATGAAATCAACCTAATGTATCCAGCTCAGTTAAGTTACCATGGCATGATTATGTCCCTAAAGTGACACTAAGTGTGAGTCAACCACTGAAAGCATGAAAAGCCCCCTTTCATTCACCAGACAACCTACAGAAAGAGAAAGTATCACATTAGAGTATCACATTAGAATAACAGATGTCAAGTAAGGACATGGATGTGGAACTCTACAGATATAATGACAAGCCTTTAATAATGCAACGTCAACACTGTAGCATACACAAAGATAAATAATTGGATGAACCAGTGGGACACAAGTAGCCATGATATTCCTAAGAGTCTTTGTAAAAGTAAAATGTAGAACAATGCAGTCAAATATTGAACAATAGACATATAGATGCCAATGAACACTCAAAACAAAGACAAAAGAAAAGAATAGGAAGGCTGTCTTCAGTACATATCCAGAGAAATATCAATATTTCCTAATATGAAAGGTTACATAAAATTGATAAGAAAAAGAATAAACAATTCTAGACAAAAATGAGAACAGATATGAAGAAATAGGACTAATAAAAACGGGGAAAACCCCTTAATTATTAGTAAAATAAAATTAAAGCCTGTGAGAAATTATGTTTCAACCATGAGTTGACTACATTTGAAGAGAGAGAGCATCCAAGGTTGGCAAAGATGCAGGGATGTGCATTCTCTGCTGGTGGTGGGAAGATGAACTGCTATAGCTTATCAGAAAGAAATCTGGCATTTTCTACAACACCTAAAACTGCAAATGCTATTTGATTCAGCAATACTGCTTTTGTGAATCAGTACTCTAGTAATATAAGCCAAAATACTAAAATATAATGTGTTAATGCCTATCAAAAAAGGAAGAGTTTATAAGGAAATGGTTTAATAAATGCTACGGAATATTACTTAGCTATCAAAAAAAGAATACTTAGATATATCTTTATTGGCCAGAAAAGATGTCTTTGTTGTTAAGAGGAAAAAAAGAACATCTAAGTTAAAGGTACATATTTTGGAAAATACAGATGATATTTAAACCCACAGGAATAGATGAGGTCAACCAGGGATTTTGCGAAGTGTCAGGGCAAGCTCTAAGGAGAGAAAGCTGGCAATGAGGTGGAGGAAAAGTTACCGCGAAAGAGGAGAACAATCCCAAGAATTGTAAAAGAAGAGGTGGAAGTCAAGTGAGAAATTAACCAACATGAGGAAGGACTAGTGCCCGTTGGATTTTGCCACATGAAGGTGGTTTAACTAAAGTGGATTCGGTGGAGTGGTGAATGGAGCGATTTGAAAAGTAAAAAAAGGAGATGAGGGCTGGAGATCATGTGTATAGGCAATTTTTCCAAGGTGTGACCACGAAAACAAAGAAATGGGGTCGTGGCCAGAAGGAGATATGAGGTCAAGGGGGACTGCTTGATTATCTGAAGTGGGTCTATGAGGCCGTGATGGAAATGGTGCAGTGGAGAAGAGATTGATGCTGCGGGAGAGAAAGGGATAACTGAAAGAGGGAGACAAGAGGGCATGGAGTCCAGGGCACATGGGCTTTGGATACAAGGAGGAACAATTTATGATTACAGAACAGAGAGAGCAAAGAGGAATTCCTATGACTACAGCTTCATAGATTTAATGGTGGGAAGATGCAGGAGTTTTATCTGAAGGTTTCTATTTTCTCAGGGTGGGAGATTTAAGGGGTCTCTGGGTTTGAGCAATCATTACTACTGAGGAGACATGATAAGAGTGTGGGAGAGTGTTACCTGTCTGAAATTAAAATGAAATTAGTCTGCTTTTGTTCTGACGTCTTCCTTCAATGATCTGCCAACTGCTTTGGTATAAGGACAGACAAGTAGGAAAGCTGGGTTCAACTTGGGTTGGCATTTGTCACTTGAGTGCAACATTGGGAGATGAGGGGAGAGAGGGGAACGGCTTCAGTGATGGACTGGATCTCGATGGGGCAAAGAGTGGGCTAAGGGAGAGGGAGGGAATCGTGGTGCCAATGTGTGGTGTTTCAATGAGCTTGCAGAACTGCTGCAGTGGAGGTTTTAAACAAGTGAACGGCATGTACAATCGGTGAAAGATCGGGGAACGCATTTTAGTGGAAGTAGCATTTATGGGAATGAGAAAATATAAGGTGACCTTGGTATTGTAAAATTTGTTTAGTATGAAAAATAGCAGGCTTTCTGGTATAATTCATCCCAAATGCTATGAATGAGTTAGCAGTTCTGGAGTATATTCATTTTAAATAACTTTAACCTTCCTCCCACTGCAAACAGTGCTGGCCCAGACCCACACACTTAGAGAAGAAATGATCTAGAAGAGATCTAGGCCAGGCACAGTCGTGGCAACACTTTGACTCCTAAGGCACGTAAGGGGATTGAACAGGGCAGCCCTCAAGCTTCTGCTCCAATTTGTCGGGAGTAGTCAAGAAGTATAGTTCTAAGGTTTCACGTGGCACTAAAACTCTGTGAGCCCATGACTCCCCCGAGTCCCAGCTCTCATTTCTGCTTGCACCTCTGCTGAGGCATCTGACCAAGTTCACATGTAACTCTCACTGGGCACAACTCAGAGATGACCCCTCCGAGATACTTCTCGACCAGAGATACAGGACGCATCGGCACTTTCCATTGTGGCGTTCCTAAACTTCCCTGCTATGTCTGCTTTCACAATAAATTGTTACACTCTAGTTTTTAACCTTTGTGTATAAGATATACAGAACACACAGAATTGAGCCAGTTCCCACGGAGTCAGAATGGAATGTGGGTGGTGATATGGGTCTAAGCCATTTCTTTCTCTGAGTATTCTCTCTTACATTGTCTTAAAATTTTGTTTTCCTGATTGTAAAAGTAAAACATGCCCATTGCAGACAATCTGAAAATATAGGATAGTTTACAAAAGTAACTAACTCCATAATTATAAATAGTTATATAATTATATTACATATTTAATCATTCATAATTAATATATAAGTACTTATATTTTATATTTATATATAATTAATTATAATTACAATTAATATTATAATTATTATGATTATAATAACAAATTATTCCATAAGCCAGAGTGAACTACTGTTGGAATCTGAGTTTCGAACTTTCAGTATATACATGCTTTAACATTAAATAGTGAATACTGTTCTAGATGACTAAAAGTTCTTTGGAAGCATTCTTTGTCGGTTTCCCAACATCCTGCCATAAGGCTCCCTTTCTAGGATCACTCGCGATTCTGTGGTTGCATGTTTCAGAAGCTCTTGCTCTGGCCCTGGAATCTGACCCCTTCTTGCCCTGCTGCCTGCTCTGGAAGTGGACGTGGTGCAGCGATAAACCAGGGTCAGAATGAAAAGACAGGCATGTGGAGGAAAAGGAGCTCACTCGAGGATGGAAGGGAGGTGAGAACGTGGGCCAATTAACCTTGCCAATAGGTCACCCAATATAAGGGACAAGGAAACATCTTATGCGTCAGGAACAGGTATTAAACTGTGGATTATGATCCTCATCAGTAAACCCTTCTGATTCTGTAAATGCCCTCATTTTTCCTTCTATATTCTGTTCATCCTTCAAGATCCAGCTCAAGACTATGAAATGTACCTTGACTAGTGGCACACAATGAAATATAATTTCTGAACTCCTTGAGCACATTGTACCGTTCTGCCAGACAAGTTGGCATTTGACAATATTCATGCTTCTTTTCCATTTTATAGATATCGCCAAACACAGAGCTTAGAACACGGTCAGATCTTTGGTGAGTAGTTGGTAATTACTCTGATAAATTCATCAAGAACATTGTTTCCAGGTATTTGGAACATTTCACTATTCATTAATTTTAGATTTCATCTGGATTGTAAGAATTATCTCAAACGCTTCCATTGACCAGACATTATCACTTCTAATTTTCTGAAATTCTAAACTGAAATAATTCAGCTGAAACAAAAGTAATGCAAGGCAAGAAAGGGAGCCTCATGTAATAGTAGGTGACCAACTGCGCCCTGAACCTCCCAAGTCCATGTCACTCTGTCCTTTGGTGCTTTTGTGCATGCGCCATGGCTGCCTGCCAGGTGTGTTCACGCCACCTAATGAGCACCCAGGTTCCTCGTAGAAATGGTGCAGAGGGTTTCAGGAATTTCCTCTGCAGAGGCACAGACTGGAGAAATAATGACATTCTGCTAGTGCAGCAAAACATGAGGGGCAATACCAAAATCAGCCAAGACTGCTGCCCTAGGTATATTTAACCAGGATAATAACCTCAAGATTTCAGGAGTTAAAACAAAAGACTATTCTCATAATTCCTAAATATGCTGCATGTCCCCAATTCTTATTGATTAATGAGCTAATTTTCAAACTTACAAGCTGATTAGTGTATCCTTTTTGGAGTTAAAATTGTCCTGCAAACCAAAAACATGCCTCTTAGGGGTGTGCTGAAGAGTAAGGCATTTTTATCTTCGTTAATCATGGCGTTTTAATTCCTTTATATATTCCCCACCAGAGACAAGAGAAAGGTAAATATTTTCTCCTTCTTAATTATCATTATTTTTTCAGTGTCCTTTAGTGCAAAACCCAAGATCCATCTAAAACATGTGTGCCCTTAAATGTAACATTGTGATGTCCTTTGCCAACAAAACCCTCATCCTAAGAGGAAACCATTTTCTACAAATGTCATCTGTCACTTTAAGACAATGACATAAATGTACAGAAGTTTTCAGAAGTGCTAGAGGAGAAAAAAATGTATATCTAGCAAGCCATTTTTGCTATAAATATGTCTCCTTGTTCTTTAATATCATCCAGAAAAGGTTTAGATGCAGCTTTCATCTAGCTCAGAAAATTCTGCTAATAATTCAGGCATTAAAGAAACCCTTGATGGACCCAACAGAAAAGCCAATGACAAACTATTTTTCATCATATGAGCATCAGTGTGGAGCATTTGGTACAGATGTCACTAAAGTCCCTGAGCACTGCAAGGTGAAGGATGTAAGGACAAAAGTTTACAGTCAAGGATGATCCTAAAGATCAAGCTTACAACCTGAGCATTGAACATAGGCTGAAGCAGTAAAAATTGAGAGTAAAATAATGACTAAATCGCCTCAGCCATATATTAACAAACTAAGTTTTTATACAAACATTTTAGTAATATATGCTGATACCCAGAAATATCCTTATAAATTCCCTTTTTATGATTGCTTTTTAAAAATGCTGTGTGTGTGTATCTTTTCTTTGAAAAGCTAAAGTTTTAAAGATTTCTATATGATCCGCATTTGGATCACACTGGAATTATTTCAGAACCTGAAATTAAGAGGAAATACATTTAGCAAGTAATCAAAGTCACCATTCTATGTCACTCATCCAGATGCGGCACACCAGAAAACCTGCCTTAATTTTGGCATCTGCATAAAATAATATTTCAAGAAGACAAATAACCATATGAGCAAAAAATGAAGCTTACTTACAGCACTTGATAAAATGGTAGTGAGACATCCTTCCGTCTCAGATAGAAATCTTGCTACAGGTTCCACCGTTCTCTTCTGCTACAACTGTTGTCCCCGGGAAATGCATTATTTAGAGCCCTACTCAGGTAACAGTTTACCTGAGGATGCATTATTGAATCGAGGCTCTGTTCCATGATCCTGCAAAACGCTTCAAACTCATTCTCATTCAGAAGCTGGAGTTAAGATGAGCCTCTCGGTGGGTCTGGAGCTGCCACTGCTGCACGTGCTATTGTAGGGCCCTTGATTGACAGGGCTCCTAGTGCCACAATCCCAGGAATAGTCAGATCTAATTGGTGCTCACATGCAGCCACATTCTGCCGGCTCCGAAGTGTGCTGCAGTGCGGCGCTCCCGGTCCTGCCTTTTAATGGCTTTTCAATCGCTTTCAAACGGCAGCAAACTAGCTGATGAGTGGGCTGGAGGGAAGCAATTGAAGAAAGATCCTAAATCTTATTTGTGCACATTGTCCATGAGCCAAATGTGACCAGATTCTTAGCTGGTGGCAGAGCTGATTATTTTTAGTTGCTACCAGTTGCTGTGTATGAATAGGAAATTGATATCAGGATCTTGAAATAACCGTGTCTTAGAATCAGAGGTCTTTTGATCTGCTTCTAGTAATGAACAAATTACATTATATTTCACAATACATCTTTTTTGGTGGTCTACGCAGAATGTAAAACTCAAAGTATCCACAAAAAGCTTTTGGTCTGCATAGCTTTACAAATTTAGGATTCTGCTACCTCTGCAGATTGCAATGAATTTCACTGTACAACTGGGTGAAGTTAAGCTTGACTGAATTGGAATCAGAAAGAAATACATGGTCTTCAAGCGTTATTGCAATAAAAATAAATATCATGCTCATAATGCAATAGCCATGTTAGCCAAAGATAAAGGTCATAATTAAGTCACTTACAAATGCAAATTAATATTCTTTTTTGCAAATTGATACCTTTTTATGACAATCTTCTCTGAAAATGAGTTGACATAGTCAAGAATTTGTGTTTCAGATTTTGAGGGCATTGGAAAGGGAAATTTGAACAGTATATTAAACTTGCACGCCCTTCTATAGTAGAAGCCTAGGTCTTGGATTCCCTTACTAAGCAAAACTGGAACAGGTGTGCGTTTATTAAACATGAAGATTGTAAAACTCGAATCTATGCAACAAAGGGCCATGCCTTCAATTTTCACTGAGGAATCATTCTAACCATTTCAGCTGTATGATGTAGAAGAGCAAGCTCAAGGTTCAGGTCAGAACGGCCTGAGCTCAAATCCAGATCCTACCACTTACAAGAGTGTCAACTTGGACAAGTTATTTAACTTCCTAGAGCTTCAGTTTCCTCATTTACACATGGGAAGCAAAATTCCTAACCTTTATCCTGAAAGTTAGAAAAACGCATATAAAAAATGTATACTGAAATTTTAGTTTATATTGTTGATGTTCAATAAAAAGTTGCTGTTAGCATTAACAAGGAAAAAATATTTAGCTCTACATCGAATGACTACATTCGATGTATAACTTGTTTTCCCAAGAATTAGAATGAGGATTTTCAGCCCTCATTGGTAATGCATATTCTTCATTTATTCGTTCATTACACTATTAATTGTTGAGAGTCGTTGTTATGCAAGTCACCATATTAAGTGCTTTTTAGGAATAAAAATATGTCGAAAACATAGCCTTTATATACAAGGGATAGATAGTCGATTATTTAAGATTTCCTTGTGTGTTTCAAAATGTTCCCTAATAAAAGTGTAGGAGACAACTATTTATAACTATTTTCCGACAAAGAGCAGCGATCTTCCCTCTCACCGCAGTACAAGTCTCCATATACGCATATAGCAACTATGAGTTAACATGAATGTTGTCAGTGTCTCTTCGGGGAAGGTGCTGTCTATCTAGATATCCCTATCCCCTCCTCTTAACATAAAGGTATGTTGTCTACATACCTTCCTTAAATAATTGAATTTCTTAGTTTTCTGCATGCTTCCATATAATACATACTCAACAAACGTCTTAAGAGAACTGTGTTCTATGACACCATTTACTCGTTAAAAGGAAAAACATAATGTGTGAGAGTCATGGAAGCATTGTGTGTGCTGGGTAAAGAAAATATGTTATTGAAAATTGATTGATTTGAGCCCTAAAAATTTTTATTAAGTAACTTAAACTCTGCTTTTGTAAGAACTCTGGCCAAAGTCCCTTATGAAAATTAACATCTCTACTCATACTCATGGGCTCATTACTGTATGTGTTTATTATTCATTTACTCATTTATGCCATAAATATTTGGCAAGTCATTATTTTTTGCTCCTAGAGATACCCTGGGAAAGATGACTTCACCCCTGCCCTCAAAGTGCTGGCAGTCTGGCAAAATATAGACAATTAACAGAGCTAGCACAATGTAGTGTGCTAGAAATTACAAGACAGGAAATGTAGACCTCTAAAACACATATAGGACAAATATCAAATCCACTTTGAGGACGTCAAGGAGGCTATCCCAGAAATTTATTGTACCTTCATGAAAACACTTAGAATCTGTTTCATATGCATGAACTGTATATACATATAATTCCCCCAGCTTAAGAGGTCTTCTTATGTTTTGTCTCCAGAAACCACATACTCATGCTGAAAACATTGATAGAATTATGTTTAATCACATAGAAATGCATCTTTACATTTTTCATCATTATCAAACAAAAATTTGTTTCTAATGCAGGCATTAATACTGAGGGAAAATAATTTTGGCTCTATTAACTTCACTCCCTTTATAAAATAGAAAAATAATGATAATTTACAATTGGTGAAAATTTCTTGATCTCTGCCCGTCCCTAAGAAACTCAACTCAGTGTTAGGACATCCCACTGATCATTTCAAGGCTTGAGATTAAATGTAATTTGATAATAGTAAATGAATCTGATATATTAAATATAATATCACAGTTGGTGTTGATAGCAGCAAGTACAGACCTAGATTAGATTATATATACTGTTAGTATTTTATCTAGTTTGCAGAATATGATCATTAAGTACAAACTGAAATCATGCATCTGAAAAGAGTTGTTTTTTATTGCTACAAAACTTACACACGAATAAAGCACAAGTATTTTATTATATTTCAGAATTATTACAAAGAACAATTGTTCTTACCGAATGTCACACACAATATTTCAAAAGCAATTTGGAATAATAAAGAAATTCCTTTTTCTCTTTTATACACCAAATGGCTTCTCACTATTCACACTATTTCTGATTAAAAAAAAAAGCAACTTTTTTCCTTTTAAATGTTAGTATCATTATACACCAGATTTCTCCAAGTGAGGCTGAATTATTTCCCAGCCAAGAAAACAAAAAGGAAATATGAAACTGCAATTTATTCTACTGAGAGACAACCATTTAAAACTCATACACTTGCTTATTATTAAATATCTCTAAAAATGGGATATGTATGATACACGGCTTCAAAATACTTTTTCTATTGAAAGCTCACAGGTGAGATACTACTTCATTTAGACCCCTGCTTGAAGGGATCTATTATGCCAGTCTTTTCACAGATAATTCCTAAATCTAATAGTTCTGCATTTTTTTCATATTTGATTAAATAATGGAATTAAAACTCAAGTTTACAAACATCACTAGTTTGGGTACGGTGCATATACATAGCAGGTTACTATTAAAATTCCAACCATAAATCACATGCACAAATTGTTTGCAATGCCAATTCAAGCTCTGTGAAGGGACAACTTTGCTTTGGCTCTGGGAATAGATTGAGGCTTATAACCATTACATTTTGATGAAGCAAATCACAGATAGATCTAGGAACTTTGATCCACCCCAACAAAACAGCTGGGAATTAAGTTTCTAGTATCACCTGTCACAAATATTGAATGCTTCCCGGTGGATGGAGTCAAGATCTCTCCTGGGAGCAATATTCTGATTTAATAATTTAGGGCCCTACAAGGCTTACAGGGTCCTTTTCCTTCTGCAAAGAAGAAAAGAACTAAGTTGGCAAGAAGAAAAAGGCATAAATAAACTCAGTTCTTGCTAGAAAATCAGTCTCACTGGTTGTCCCCCAGGTGTCTAATGACCAGGATCAAGCTTGCCTTGCCTGATTGATCAGATTCCTGCCTCTCTGACCAGGTCCCTTTCCACAGCCTGCCAACTGTTAGGGTCAACCTTGATTTCAGCCAGTCTATTAAGCCACTGGCTATCAAATTCAAGACTCTTCACCTTCAAACAGCCTCACAAGTCTCCTACCAGAAAAAGTGGACATTTAACTTAGATGTAGGCAATTGTGACGTGAACAGAGGAGGGAATTTATAATATAGATCTGCATTGCTGGAAAGAAAGCAGGGGTTAATGTGGACCACCCTCTCTGTGTTAGCAGTGAGGATGCTAACGCAGCTGAGCACTGCTTTAGTGCCTAAATGTGAATATGTAAAATAAGAGCTGGAAAATACTCATCAGTGTTTAGACTGATATTTTCATAGAACAGCAATGTAAAGCAAAAAATGAATGTAATTTTAAAATTGCTTCACAAAAGATTAAAACTTGCTGTTTATACAATCAATATAGAGGAATACAATAATATAGGTATAGATGTGCATTAATATGGAATACACACACACACACACACACACACACACATATACACAGCTATATGGAATGGTCAAATTGCTCCATAATGGCATCTGGTTACCCACATTCCCTTTGTGATTTTTTTCTCCCTAATCAAAATAAAACTCTTTGAATTCCAATGAGTATCAATTAAATTAGGTGTCTAGGAATGGAAATTTGTAAAACATTTGCAAATTTATTCACTTGAATATTAACACCACTTTGAAATCTCTCCAGCATACGTGTTACAACTATCTAGGATGACTTGCCCATTTTCAGATATTGTTTCATCTCACCAAAGTTTGACCTTGAATAAGAGTTTCCATATCTTAACTGTAAATGAGAAATGGACAGGGCCATCCTGGTGGTGTAGCGGTTAAGTTCACCCACTCTGCTTCGGTGGCCCGGGGTTCATGGATTTGGATCCCGGGTGCGGACTGATGTACCACTTGTCAAGCCATGCTGTGGCAGTGTCCCATATAAAGTAGAGGAAGATGGGCACAGATGTTAGCCCAGGGCCAGTCTTCCTCAGCAAAAAGAGGAGGATTGGTAACAGATGTTAGCTCAGGGCTAATCTTCCTCACAAAAAAAAGAAAGAAAGAAATGGACAGTGCTAGTTTATGTCTGTATGACTGCACCTAGGTTTGTGAGCACATATGTAATATGGGTGCATATATGCAAATAATTAAGTATTCTCTGCCTTGTTCTTCAATCCATTTGAGGGAGTAAACAGCTTTCTGTCCCTAATGGGAGAGGTAATTGCATGAACTTTCATTGATGATGAAGGTAAGTATAGAGATTAGTGATGGCTTAACAGAGAGCGAGAGTTGAGAAACACTCAAATCGTTGGGCAGATCTATCCACAACCGTCACCTAGAAGACAATATCTGAAGTATTTCGATGACCTAAAAGATAATCTCAATTTTCCTGAAAAGGATGAAAGGAATTTTGAGGCAATTAAATTTGGAGCCTCTCCTTCATACTTTCCCAATTAATATACATTCCTCCAAAAAAATATATCTCTTTTGTTGAGTCGTGTCCTTATCAACAATTTAACCACCCATGCACTTATCTACATACACACTAAGTTACTTACTCAGTTTTTATGCATTCTTTGAAATTCACTTTGAGTCCATTTAACCTACAAACTCTTGTCAATTTCTTTTGGCCTAAATTAGCCCTAGCCTTAACAGAACCCTCTCTTCACTTTTCTGTGTACAGTCAATCCAGCATCTGATAATACAATGCTTTGTATTTGTCTTTAATTGTATCATTTGGGGAGACTCTTTCCACTTAGATAATTAGTTATTTGAGATGTAGACCTTCTACTGTCTCTTATTACCTATGAAGTCTAAAACATCAGTGAACATTCAAGGGCCATCAAATGAAGAACCAGAGAATTAAAACTGCTTTAAAGCATCTTCTAAGGCACATGACACATAATGTTTGGAGGAATATTTTGTTAAATGCAGGATTATTTAACACTTGGAAAACATAATTTACTATACTTGAGAGAGAAGGAGAAGAGGAGAGAGATGGAGTGGAAGATCAGCACTTCTTCACGTGAGCATGTAGGTACAAGCAGACTTAGTCTATCTGCTTTTGTAATATTCCCTGCCAAGGCTTCCTTAAAATGGATCATAGGAAGACTTGTGGGGAAAGTTTAAATACTGATTACTTACTTCTTCTAAATTAATTCCCTGGTTGCAGATGCCACTTTGGACTACAAGGATAAAGTGTGGTCTCTAGAGAAGTCTTTGAAATTTAACAGTATTTTTAAGTGATATGGAAAAAAATGTACAGTGACATATTCAAATTCACAAATGGTATTCAATTATTTCCCAAACTTAAAACTTTTTGGATAAGTTGCAATAGCACTCATTGTTGGGAGACAGTTCTCCATAACTATTTTCTCATGTCTACACAATCTAGGCTGTTGGGGCAAAGAGCACTGACAACCTTGGTTTAAGGATGGTTGCATAAAAACACGCCTTGGAAGCCAGAGATAGTGTATAGCTTTGAGGAGATTTGGAGAATTACCTCCTGTAATTCTCCAGCTGTAGAAGGACTCCAAGGCATTTGTTTATATTTCAGGGTGATAAAGCTGGAGATTTTCTCCTCTCCTCCTCAGAGAAGTTTTGTTTACATTCTCTCTCTCTCTCTCTCTCTCTCTCTCTCTCTCTCTCTCTGTGTGTCTCTCAGGGAAGACGGCAAGATGTGCCAAAGCCTATAAAAGCTTAGTTTTCTAATTCCGTGGTTCCTCTCCTGTGCTACAACCTACTGAACATACAGGGTAATATCAGTCTTTCACTGCATTGTTTTCTGGTGATTGGGGCTCAGGAAATCAGCACTAGAATGCTCTGCGAATAGAAAACAGTCTGTTTTCTGACCCATGAACCATGACCTCATGTTTCTTGTCAGAATCTCCCTTCTGTCTCTTCCCCTCCCATCTCCTTTCCTCCCTTCCTCTCCTCTCTCTCTCTCTTTCAGTCCCCCCACCCCACCCTTTAACATTCCTATGAATGATTGGAGGTACTTCTCAGAATGAAGCAATAAACACAACTAAATTCCACCTACGAAGGGTGCGGCTAATGTAACCCTAGAAAGATGGTACATCCTTTCCATCACTGAGCCTCCTCCAGTGGATGACCGTTTCACATCAGTGAATATGCTTGGATATGAATCTTGTCTCTGCTACTCCCTAAAGGTCAGACTACCCATCTGAGGTTCAAACTCCTCAGATTAAAAATGGAGACAATAATACCTATTGCACGGGGTTCTTATTCAGACTAGGTACTCAACGAGTGTATTTCCAACCATTATTTTCAAAACATTTGTGCACCCCTGATGGTCTTAACCTAATGCTATCTTTATATCAGTGAAAATATTTATTACGTGATTTGCCTGGAATGTATCACCACCCTTCGGTACAGCCTTGCAGGTATCAATGACTAGCAAAACCCATTCAGAGTAAATTTACTCCATGTTTACCATGGGCCAGGCACTAAACACATAACTCAACTTCATAGAATTCTATCAACCTTGGAAATATTTGTTATGTATTGTACATATGACAGTTACAAATCAGACCTAGGCAGTGCCCTGTGGAGTTTGCAAAGATTATAGATCAGGAGATAGGAATTATAGAAAGACTATGCATGGTATCATGAATGCATGGTATTATGGGGCAGACAACCAAAGCTTGAGAGTTTGGAGCATGTTTCTGAAGAAGCAGTACCTAAGCAGACACTTGAGTAAGGATGGAAAGAAATCAGGTAAAGGAAGCTGGCAGAGGGGGTGTCATGGGGATGTTCATGACATGCTCAGATAAAAAAAAGTTTGGCATGACTAAAGGAGAAGTACTTGGAATGGCCAGGGGAGAGGAGAGTCTAGAGAAGTCATCGGAGGCCAGGTTGGGGGCAAGGGGGCAGGTGGTTCTATTCCTTTTCATGAATCATAAAGAGACACAGGGGAGAATGGAATGCCAGAGAAGAAAGTGATTAGATTTGCAACTTAGGAATATCACTGTGATTGCTTGAAGCAGGAGATGAGAAGGAGGGGAACTTGTTGGAAGCTGTAGAAGGACTCCAAGGCAGAGGTGCTGGTGGCCAGAGCAAAGGCAGTGAGAGGGGAGAGCAGAGAGCATGTCCTTCCCCAACCAAAATATGAGTTCCTCCACTGTCTATGTCAAAATCTGCTCCCTGTATTTCTGTTTTCTTCTTTATAAGTCTTTCTCTTCAGACCTTCCATCTAGCCCTTTCCCCAGTGTCCCATAAGTGTGGACTTATCTGACCTAATGTGTTATTTCTTTCATTTATCTCATGCCATCAATCCAAGAAATATCTCTCCTCTAGAAGCCAAAACTCCAGAAGTTCCACCCACATAACTGGCATCAGAAGAATGAGTCTGGGATGCCAGAAACAAGTTACTTGAACTACTCCTCTCTAGCATGTTTCACCGCTCTTTCCTCTCTTTTTCAGTGTGGCTTCAATCTCAAATATCAGAACGGTTCTAAAAAGCAGATAGTCAAAAAACTAAATGCCTGTAGTGTCATTCCCCTTAGCATTTCCAGAGTAAATATTCAGATTAGTTGTAAAAAATAGGTAAATTATGAATGAGCTTCTAAGTGAACAGTTTTAGAAAGTGACTTCGAATTTTTCTTAAAGCTTGATTTTATATAGCAAACAATTAAAAAGTGCTTATTATGTGCCAGGCACCATTCTAATCACTTTATAGGTATCAATGCACTTAATCCTCCAAACAGACCTATGCTAGATACTATTATCTTTTTTTTAACAGATGAGGAAACTGAGGCTCAAAGACCAAACAAGATGTCCACGATCACACAGCCATGAAAGCACATGACCGACTGACTCACCAAGACATTCAGGCCACAGCGTCCATCATACTCTTAATCACCAGCAATATCACCTCCTGCTCAGTGGCCAAGCCATCTTTTTTTAGATTCTTGAGCACACAAGGGACCCTCATCCCTTAGCACATACTTCTCCTTCTATCTGGCACATTGTTTACTGCCTTTCTCACCTCCCAACCTCCTTTGTATGATTAACTCAACCCTACATACTACATATATACGGAAGGAGAGAAGACAGAAAAGGAAGATGCACGTAGAAAAGACCTATAGGGAAGAAAAGGTGAAGAAGGTAAGAAGGTGGGTAAAATGAGGGGAAATAAATGATCAAGGATCAGAGGTGGGTGAGCTGCCTCCCCTTCTCTTTGTTTAGGTGAGCTGCACTGATTTATTGCTGCGATGCTTCCTGATTCTGCATCCTATTCTGGTCCTATGTGGGCTTCTTCTCAAAATGCTAATATGATGCTAATACAGTGATGTTTACTCTTACACACTAGAGTATCCCTCATGGCCGACATTGCAACATGCGGGGTCAGTCAACCATAAATGTAAAGAGAGGGGAAGTGTTAAGAAAAGATTTACAGACAGGAAGTAGGAATTTACAGGGGGAAGAGGGATACATTTTTATATATGGGTTTTAAGGGGGTAGGGAGGAATGAAATTTTAGAGTCTTATGAAGTAGCTAAGTATAGCAACTTTAATAAACTTTTAAAAAATTTGCTAAGATATTATAGCTGCTAGCAATGATATGTAAGCTGTTAATATTATAGAATTATTTCCAGAGCATAGAGGATCTTGATATACATCTCTAGACCTCAACATGGAGGTGTTAATTAAGTGGTTGATGGTAGGTTATAGAGGGATGGGTGTGAAGAAATATCACTGAAATACAAGTCTCACATGAAACTGATAGGAGATATTTTAAGGGTATCAAATATATAACTCTTCATTTACATGAAGTTCAAGAGCAGGTAAAACTAATTTATGATGATAGAAGCTTAAAAAAGTGGACTATTGACAGGAAGGGAACACAAGGGAACTTTCTAGAAAGATAGAAATGTTTCATATTTTGATCTAGTTGGTGGTTACACAGATATAAAAATATAGAGATATACAGATATATAAAGATTTATTAAGCTTAGGATTTATGCATTTATTGTATCCAAATTATATCTATTTTTTTAAGTGTCAAAAAAAGTGACATAGTTCCTAACACAGCAGCAAGAGGTACAGTAAAAGAAGGACTTCCAAGGCGTCTAAAACTATGGTAATTCATCCTACATTCATTCATTCAACAACCATTGGCTGACAGGCTACTTATTTTATTCAAATGCATACATATAAATATGGAACAGTCACTGCCCTTAAAGTGATTTCCTAGCTCGATAAATAGGCAATTATAACACAATACGGTCAATGCAAAGGTAAACTATAGCAAAGTGTCATGGAAGCACAGAGGTGTGTGTCATTCAGGGAAGAAGAGTGCATACAAAGGTGAGAAAAGATTGTTCCCAGAAGGAGACCCCTCCAGCAAAGGCAGCATGCATTAAGGCTGCTATAAACCAATTGTTTCTTGGAACATTTTCACTGCAGATAAGAAGTGGCTAGAGTTGAACCTGTAGAGACAGACAGGGGCAAATCGCAAAAGACATGGCACATGGTATAAAGACCTTCCTCATCAAAACCAGTTTTATTTAATCTGGAATCCCACAGACTCTCATTGACTCTCAGCAGAGGGTCCATAGCTTTTCAAAGGAGTCACTGAACCCCAAAATTAAGACCTCCCTTGAAGCTGATGGAGAGTGGTTAGCAGATTTTAAACAGATGAGTTAAACCATGAGACTCAGTGAAGGACAGATTGGAGGGAGATAAGACGGGCAGCAGGGAAGTAAATTAAAAGCTCTTATAATAGTCCAACCAGAGATAATGAGGGCTTGAAATAGAGTCGTGGTAGAGAAGACAGAGCAGACTGGGTAAATTCTCAGGAAGCAACAACTGAGATTGACAGGACGGCAAGTGAGACGCAGCTTTGAGATAGGCAGGAAGCTAGATATGAGTTGGGAGCATGGTCCCTCCACCAGGTGCAGCATCCTTATTACCGGGCAGTGGCTCTTCTGATTTGCAGGACTCCCCCCAACCGTGACCGAGAGTAGCCCCAAGCCTCATTATACCCTCATTTGCATTGTGGCGGGGGATCACGCCATGACAGTTCCGGAGATGCTTATGTAAGGAAAAAATCTCCCCCTCTCGACATGGGGGTGGAGACAATGCCCTGATTGGTCCACATTCCAAGACCCTCACCGGCCCCCAGAACTCTACCTTCCAGAGCCACCGACCACCACCGCCTTCAAAACTTCAGGGCAGTTGCTCACCTCCAGCCTGCCCGCCCCTCTCCTTGGGGGCGTACTTTCCCTTTGCTAATAAATCCTCCTCTGTTAAAACTTCTGCTGTGTCAGGCTCTCAAATTCCTTTGCGTCTGTCGACCAAGAACCTGGGACCCCACCGCACCAATCCGACCTGTGCCAGTGACTTCTTGAGAGAAGAAGGAAGAAAAGACTGGCCACCAGTTTCTGAGGCTTGTGTGTTTGGTGAGGCCATCAGTAGGATCAGAGAGTACAGGAAGAGGGAGCAGAGCGGAGGAGAAGGTGTGGTTAGGGAAAGGCAATAAATTATTCTTTGGGGATGAAAAGTCGAGGTAATGCCCACAATAGACTAAATAAGTGCATGTAGGAGGTGTCCAAAACATTTCGCCCTTGGATCCCCAGAAAACCATCATTTGTTAATTCAACAAATATTTATAGTGCTCTGCTGTGCACAGGCCCTGTGCTGGTGCAAGGTGGAGTAGACATGGATTCTGGTGTCTATTCATTTCTCCTTTTATTTATCCCTTAAAAACTATTTTTATGGGGTCTGTGCTATGAGGCAGGGCACCAAGTCCTGAGGTCCGACCAAGGCACAGATAAAAGTCCATGCCTGGGAGTAGCTTACAGTTGAAGCAAGGGTATTTGGGCTTTTGCAAGAGTAGATTGATGAGCACCATAGAAGGAAGGAGGAAAGTACACAGATGCACACTGAAGGCCTCTGCCCAATCAGGGGGGCAGAGAAGACTTTGCTGAAGGGAGTTATGTAAGCTGAAATCTGCATGATGAAGAGAGGTTGATGAGAGAAGGAAAGGGCAGGAAAGGTGGATCCAGTCTTGTGGTTTTCATGTGGTCCCCGGACCAGCAGCATCAGCATCCTGTGGGAACTTGTCAGAAATGCTGATTCTGTAGTCCCATCTAATGTACCAGATCAGAATCTCTGGGCTGGGCCCAGCGCTCCCAGGACCTAACATGACCTCCTGGTGATTCTGATACATATTAAGTCTGAGAACCACGGCTCTAGGCAATAAACAAACAAATGAACAACAAAAGAAAACCAGCACATCAAAATGTAAGAGAAATGAAACAGAAACAGGTTTCATTCAAGTAAATGAAGACGCTTGGGTATGGCTGGAGCATTGAGGATAGAATGAGTGCGCTGAGAGATGATGCTGAAGAAGTAGTCAGGAACCGGATGGCAGGACAGTGTGTAGGGGTGTGGAACCAATAATGGGGAACAATTCACAGGTTTCAAGCATTTGAATACAATGGACTGAACGCACTTTAGACAGCTCACTTTGGCTGCAACGTGGAGAAGGTACTGGGGTGGGGTACACTCGAGGCAGAGAGATCACACAAGAGAAGAGGTGAAACAGTAACTGTGGAGAGGTGATGATATCCTGAACTCAGGTTGTGACACTGGGATGAAGAAGATTAGATGACATTAGCTTGGGATTCTCCATTAAAGCTGGAGATATGCAGACCCTATGTGTGCGTAAGGACATGGGTATAAGAACGATCCTAGAAAAACTGTTTGCAGTAGCCTCATATGGGAAACAAATCATTTCTCCCCCAGTGGAATGGGACAATTCTGATATATACAATAAATCTATAATATTCAACAGAAATTTAATGAAAAAACTATGTCTTATTAAATAAGATTCAATGCACAAAAGAGCACATTAGGTAATGTAATGATATAAACTAATATAAATTTCCAAACAGAGTAAACTAAACCATACACTTTTCTGGATTTTTAAAATTCACATTTAATAAATTTTTAAAAAGGAGGAAATTAGGCAGCCTCAAATCTATTGAGGAGGGGGATTTTACAGAATTTGGTGTGGATTCATTGGGAGTGGGTTTGGGAGACTGCAGAAGACAAGGTCACCGTGGCTGCCTAGGACACTTTGAGGAGCAGTTTGGGGGCTACAGACATCAGGATGAGCTCGGTTTCAGAGATGGTCAGTTTCAGTCTGGCTTCTTGAGCTTTCAGGGAAGTACTCCAGCAGGGAATGAGTTATTTGGATCTACATAGCTCTTGGGAGGGCTGCCTGGATTGGCAATGGGCATTTGGAATCAATAGTTTACAGTCATGTGTCACATAATGACATTTCAGTCAACGACAGACCACATATACAGTTGTCTCACAAGGTTAATACCATATAGTCTAGGTGTGTAGTAGGCTATACCATCTAGGTTTGTGTAAGTGCACTCTACGATGGTCACACAAGGATGAAATCACATAACGATGCATTTCTCAGAGCACATCCCTGGTGATACATGACTGTGTAGGTATTCTTTGGGATCCTGGACCCAATTCCAATGTGTTGAGGTGGGAGGCTTCCCACGCAACACCAAGTGATTCTTCAGACACCACCTGAATGTTCTACTGTTCAACTCAATTCAACTCAATTCGGACACTATCTACTTGGAGATAGTGTCGGACTCCACAGGTTGAGGGTTCAGTCTTACAAGACCGCTTCCCCTTTCCCCCCCTAGTTCAGTTGCCAATCACGAGTCCAGGTTGTCACCTGTGCTTCTGACCAACCGGCTGTAAATCAGAGGTTCCCAGGACCCCCTCATCAGGTTTGATTAATTTGCTAAAGCAGCTCACAGAACTCAGAGAAATATTTTACTTAACTAGATCACTGGTTTATTGTGAAAGGATATAACCCAGAACAGCCAGATGGATGAGATGCATAGGATGAAGTATGGGGAAAGGGCTCAGAGCTTCCATGTTCTCTCTGAGCTTGACACTCTCCACAAATCTCCACATGTTCACCAACCCAGAAGCTCTCCAAACCCTGTCCTTTTGGGTTTTTATGTAGGTTTCATTTATGACTGATTAAATCATTGTCCACTAGTGATCAATTCAACCTCCAGCCCCTTTCGCCTCCCTGGAGGTCTGGGGGTGGGACTGAAAGTTCTAACCCTGTAATCACATGGTTGGTTCCTCTGGCAACCAGTCCCCATCCTCAGGTGACTTCTAAAAGTCACCTAACTAACATAACAGAAGACACTTTTATGGGTTTCATCACTTAGGAAATTCCAAGCATTAGGAGCTCCATTCCAGAAATGGGGATGAAGACTAAATACGTATTTCTTATTATAAATCACGATATCACAGATACGACAGCCACGGGTGTGGCTAAGATCATCAGGGAGGGTGTGTCAATCAGAGAAAAAAGTGCCCTAGAGCCAAATCCTAGAAGTGGGGATGCCACATGTGCACAAACAGGAGGAAATAATAGACACCAAGAAATATGGAAGGAGGGAGAAATATTCTCCCGTGCTCAATTAGTTTGGTCTACTTATCTTAGATCATACATACTCCTTTTGCACATTTTAGATTTCTTATTTTTCCTCCACTAAACTAGGAATTAAAATTTTAGCCTTATTTATCTTAGAATCTTCGCTGTTTGGCACATGGCTGTTTAGTTAATACGTTAATAAAAAAACTTATAGATGGTAGACAATTAAGATACAGTAGTAGTGGTGTCTTTATTCATAATAAGTTCAGTGAAGCAGTACTTCATCTTTCCTCTGACATTTTCCTGTATTTCCATACTCTCCTAAGGATATAAGGAGATAACTGCTTAGGTCCTCACAGCTCTTGCTTTCTACATTTTTTCCTTGCATTGAGTTACTGATGGATTCTGATAAATTTCCCAAAAAAATAAATAATTCCTGAAATAATATGACATTTAGTCTGCTTAGAGCAGTAAGTAAGGAATTCAGATCCCGCACAAAGAATTTCATGGTTTTCTAGAACCACATGTGGCGTCAGGGGCAAAGAGAAGAATCTCCAGCGTAACTCACTGAGAGATTGGTTTACACAAGAACAAGGGAGAAAGGACAGCAGCCTACAGTTGGATTCCCAAGTCATGACCATAGGACCCATCACCAAATGGCTAAGACTGAGCTAAAGGAGAAAATGGAATAGATGCTATCCAGCGTTTTCTCAACTGTCAAAAGCATATACTAAAACAGTGAAGAAATTAGAATCCCCAGGACAAACTGGGGTTACTTAGTTCAAAACATTTCTTTTTGTTCTGAATGACTGCTAACTGGTTTTGTTACTTAGACATAAAATGCAGAGAAAGTGAACAAGTTTTCTTCTTAATGTCTATTATATTCAGCTTTCATTTGAACATGTTATTCTTCAAATATTCAATTTAATAAATAGTTATTTAAAGACTATTATGTGAAAAACCTTTTCCTTAAAGGCTAACTTGGATAAGATGATGAACAAAAATGCATGAGTCCTCAAGTAACTTATAATTTCTTGGGGGAAGGAGGGTGGACAGGAAAATCATTAGCTAAATTTGGCACAACTGTTTACGCTAAATCAAAGTGCTTTACCCAGTGCTTTGGGGGCACTGAAGAGAGAGTGATTCATTCTAATTAGAGACATAAAGAACTGCATTTGAGCTGAGCAAGGAAGATGGATAAGGAAGTCCAGAATACAGAACGGTATAAACAGGTCAGGAAAGAAGGAAGTGCATGCTTTATTTTTATGATAATAGATTGTCCAGTATGGAGGTAGAGAGTTGTAGATTAAGTTGTTCAGAAACTAAATGCAGAACAATCTGAATGCCTCTGGCAACCACTAATTTTTTTTTGGATTTGCCAATTCTAGACATTTCATAAATAGAACCATACCATATGCGGCCTTTGTGTCTGGCTTGTTTCACTTATAGAATGTTTTCAAGGTTCATACATTCTGTAGCATGGGTCAATACTTCATTTCTTTTTATGGTGGAATAATATTCCATTGTATGGATATACCACCTTTTGTTTATTTATTTCAATTGATGGATTTTGGGTTGTTTCCATTTTTTTTGCTATTATAAATAATGCTGCTATGAATATTTATGTACGAGTTTTTGTGTACACATCAACCCTACAATTTGTTTCTTCTTTAAGATTGTTTTGGCTAGTCTGGGTTCCTTACATTCACATACTAATTTTAAGCTCAGATATCAACTTATGCAAAAAGGCCAGCTGTAATTTTAATAGGGATTGCAATTACTCTGTAGACCAGTTTGGGGAGCATTGCCATATTTCCAACATTAAGTCTTTCAATCCATAAACACAGAATGCATTTCCATTTGTTTAGGACGTCTTTAATTTCTCTCAACAGTGGTTTGTAGTTTTAGATGTACAAATTTTGCATTTCTTTTGTTAAATTTATTCCTAAGTATTTTATTATTTTTGATACTATTTGTAAATAGAATTGTTATCTTAAATTCCTTTTGGGATAGTTCATTGCTAGTTTATAGAAATACAATTGATTTTTGTTTATTGATCTTGTATCCTGTAAAACTTGCAAAACTCATTTATTAGTTATGTTTTTATATGTGTGGGTTCCTTAGGATTCTATATATACAAGATCATGTTATCCCAGAATAAATCATTTTACTTCTTTCTTTGCAATCTCAATTCTTTCTATTTCATTTTCTTGCATAATTGCCCTGGCTAGAACCTCCAGTACATTATTGAATTGAAGTGATGAGAGCAGACATCCGTGTCTTGTTCCTGACCTTAGGGATAAAGCTTTCAGTGTTTCACCATTATATACGACTTTAGCTGTGTTTTATTCTTTTTTTTTTTTTTTTTTCATAGATGCACCTTGTCAGGTTGAGGAAGTTTCCTTCTATTTCTAGTTTATTAAGTGTTTTTATCATGAAAGGTTGTTGGATTTTGTCAAAATTTTTCCTAAGTCTATTGAGATAATCATATGGTCTTTGTCCTCTGTTCCATTAATACGATGTATTACATTGATTGATTTTCATGTTAAACCAACCTTGCATTCCTGGGATAAATCCTACTTGGTTATAGTGTCTAATCCTTTTTATATGTTTCTGAATTTGGTTTGCAAGTATTTCATTGACTCCTTTTCTTTTTATATTCATAAGGGGCATTTGTGTATAGTTTTCTTGGGATGTCTTTGTCTGGTTTTGGTATTGGGGAAATACTGGCTACAGAGAATGATTTGGGAAGTGTTCTTCTTCTGTTATGACACTAAGTTTTGAGGGTATATTGTTACACATTAAAAGCTAACTTACATGAGCACAAGCAGCAGATATGTTAACTAATTGGATGTCAAGAATTAAAGAGAGGGAAGGAGTGAAGATGAATTTTAGAATGTCTCAAGCATATCCAGAAATGAGGGCACATTTGGATGCAATCACTCCTTTACATATTTCCAATGTTTTTGCAGGCAGAATGTCAAATGCAGAAAGATTATGTAGATTTTCCCGGGGATACAAATGTGTCCTACTATATTCAGAAAAAGCCAAAAACAAGTATTTTCATCAAATTTAATTGAACTTCAGCCATCCTTAAACAATGTGCCCAAATTGCTCTCCTGACCCTTAAGTGTGTCCATAATCAATCCCTCCTTTCTAAGCTATAAACATTATTTTACAACTTAGGTCAAATTTACTTGTTGTGCCTTTCATCTCAGCTCCACTATCTAAATACTATATCACCTTCAAATTTGCAGTGCTATTTCTTGCTTCAGAGTCTGTCTTGGAGTAATCCCCTCTCCTCACCCTGGCTAATTCTCTACATGTTGCATCCTAGTTTAACTTCAAGACCTAGTTAAACAAGAACTAACTTTTCTTGGTTTATTTTCTCGTTCAGTGGGAGAGGCAGGGTCTACTAACGGAAGAGCAAGAACATGAAACAGGCATCACTTCTGATGACCTACATTTAATTTCCCATAGTCTGAAAGGAGGGGGTGAGAATGTAATTGGAGAAAGAGCTGTCAAAGATCAGCCCCATCCCTGCTCTGCCCACCCCGCCAAGCTCACTGCCTCACATCTGATAGGTGGGGCTCCTTTCTCTGAGCTTCCCTGTATGTGGTAGGGATGATCTTAGCATCTATCACTTGATATACCATTTATTCATTTGCTTGAGTTCTTCTGTGAACTCCGTGTGGGCAAGGATCATGTTTTACTTGACATTTTAACCCAGTCACAATACTTGGCACATGTTAAATGTTACATCAGTAAATAGTGAATTAGTGAATTCTTAAAAGTGAAGGTATTCATCTGTCAAGATCGTGCAGATAGTAAGTTATCTCATCAATGTTCAGTGCCCAAATATGCCATCTCATGGAATCTTATATGTTATTATATTGATAGGCTTCAGTAAAACTTTGATTTAAGTATATTAGTACTTCTTTTTCTGGCATCAGCACCTTATCTCTGTTTTCTTTTTTCTTCTTCAAGATTCCTTCTTTCCTTAGGCATTCATTCACTCACTGAACAGGCAATGTGAAAGACACAGGAGTGTAAGATGAATAAAGGACAATCTGTGTCTGGGGGGAGCTTCAGAAGAATCAACTAAATGGGCCATTTAAAACATTATAATGTCCATATCTTAGTCATAAACTAAAGCCTACAATTGATTAAAATATCTACAAAGATGCACACACATGCACGTGTACATGTAGAAATTAAAGAATACACTTTATCAGCAGTTCACCTGCCTTCTATCTCACTCACCTTAACATATAACTAGAACAGGAAAATTCAGCAGGAAAAGATAATTTCTGTTTGATGCCTTTTGCCTATTATGTTTATTAAGTGTTATGCCTAAAACCAGCAGTTTAGAGTCGTGGGTTTCAATTTGAGCTTGGCACAATGTGCAGGTAAGATGAGTATGGCCCATTTGTTTGCTTTCCCAGAGCCTCCATTAGCTCACCTGTTACATGGTATAGAAGACCATCTGCTGGACTTTTGTTAGGTTTTGTAGAGGGCAGAATGTCAAATGGAATATCTGAGTCCCTAAATCACAGACGTGATTTATCTTTTCAGTCATCACTTATTACTAACTCAATTCCTGGACAAGCACCAACATTATTTATTCTGGTTTTATGTTCTTTAAATGGCCTTAAAAAAGCCTTCCTCATATAGGAATCTCTAAAGAGTGTAGTATTCAAATTTTACAAGGCTCTTGGTGAGGCAGATGGTGAAACATAAAAGTTGTTCTGATTTTAAATTGAACTCAATCCAATACCGGCTACATGTCATTTTTCTAGTAGTTCCAAATTAATTTCTTTTTCATTTGTTTCAGTATGACTTCCAACTTAGAATTTTTTAATGACTAATTTGATTCATTGAATAGGCATTTTTTAAGGTCTTTTCCTTTTTGCCTCTTTTCTGTGATTTAATGCAGGTGAAAACAATAGACAAGGTCCACCACCCAGGTCTTTGAAACTAGAAGGCTCTAAGATGTTACTATGCCAATGTCTCCTTATATTTTATGCTGACTTACTCTTACTTATGGATAGCTAAATTATGTGGACTTTTAGATCATTGACATGATACTTCTTTCAAATTTCGGCAGAAGATATGGCATTATTTTCAAAATGATATATGTGATACCTAATGGATATCTTTAATTTTTAAAGTTCGTGTAAGAATTCATCATTCAAAACATTATGGCTTTTGTGCCATGGAGGGCTTTTCTATCATCCTTTTTATTAAAATGAGTCAACTTAATTTTTTATTGAATCATCTAGAAATGAACTTCCGACAGATCTTTATTTATCTGGAGGAAAAAAAAATACTCTAACACAGTAAAGTTGAAAGAAAAGGCAAATGCTGCTTTTGTTAATCATCCTTCAATTCTGTCTACTCAGTTGTCTCAGCTTTTCTCCTTCCTTCTGCCTCAAGGTCACCTGTCCCCTGCGAGGACAGTGCTCAGCCATTTGCTTATCAGAGCCTCTGCCAGATCCAACAATACAGAAGCCAAGAGTGAAGCAAATATAACAAGGAGGATTTACTATGAACTGCAATGTGAATGCAGCTGAAACTTACATGCTTACACAATTTCAACATAGAGCACCTCCATCAGCATCTTTCCGTGCGCATTTGAAATCTTCCTTAGACACTGCAGCTCTGTACGCTCATTCACAAACCACTGCTGGTGCCTTATCTGTCTATTCCACCAGATGAACCAACATGCAGGAGGATTACAAAAATAATAAGAGTACTCTTCCCCACTAAACACTTACAGTCCCAAACAGTTTGAAGAAAAGTCCAAGAAAAAAACTTCTAGCACAGCATAACCATTAAAAGGGAGTCCAAAGAGAAGAAACGGCTGAAGCAGGCAAATGTTAGTAAGTTTGGTACATTACATCAAGTCCTCTATCTAATACCACTCAAGAGTTGGAAGGTACATTACACTCTTACTACACAGGTTAAGACCAGTCCCTGTGTTAAGACCTTTATGTACATCCACTCCTTTAATCCTCCCCAAATCCCTGTAAACACATATTATTATTACCTCCATTTTACAGAGGAAGAAGCAATGCCTAGAGAGGTTATTGTTCAAGGTCAAACAGAGAGTAAGCTCTGGAGACCCGTTTCAGGCATAGCAGCCTGTCCAGAGCTTCACATGAACTTTATTCTGCTCCTACTAAGTCATTTCCGACTTCTCCCATGTATTTAATTAACTACACTAGAGACCTTATTTGTATTTAATATACACAACTTTCTAGCAGACAATGCAATTTCCTCTCCAGCACAATATTTTTCTCTCCAGTATTTCTTCATGTGTCTATCATTTATCATTTCAGATTACTATTAGTGCTGTTAATTCTAGACCATCTGTGTAATGATATAGTGCAATTTCCTGAGACTTCTAGTCAAGAGTATTTATCTTCTTAGAATGTCTATCAGCATTCCTACTATTTTTCTACAGATGGTAGGGACCATCAGAGCCTGTATTAAAAACAGAGAAAGTATGTGTATCAGATTCGGTTCAGACTTCATAGCATATTTTTTTTTTTAATTTAAGACAAGGAGGGAGAAGTGAAATTTCCCTCCTGGCAAACACAGCTGAAACTTAACTTCAGTTATGTTCATTGTGTTCAAGTCCTTCTCTGAACTCCCTCTAGTGTTTGCAGTTTAGTACTACATTTACTCACCAGCTTAATGACTCTCCAAAATCGCTTCTTCACATACTCATTCGGCTGACACCACTGGGCACCTGCTGCGGGCCCAGCGCCACGAGGGGATGTGCCGCTGAACCAAACAGAAGTGGCCCCCGCCCTGGTGGAGCCCACCATCTCGCGCCACGGCAGGCATTAAAGACCCGGGTCATTCAATGGCCCGAGAGCATTCCCGGCCATCTTTCCTTGCTCTGAGCCCCCTCTGTCTTTGCACCCACTTCTAGCACCTTGTTCCCAGTGAAGAGCCCACAGCTCTCTATGTTGCAGAATCAGAAGAATGGCCGGGCCTGGTGAGTACAAAGCCCCTGGAGAAGGACACAGAAGGAAGGAGGAAGAGTCCTGAATGCTCCACAGCTCTCTGCTGAGGGAAGTTCCAGTAGGCAAAGCAAAGAGGAAACAAAGGAGAGTTGGAGAGGCAGAGCTAGTCCGAACGTTCAAGACTGGAGGGATCAGAGACCCAGCTCCCCTGCCGGCTCATGGTGAGGTTTGCATGGTCTGGCTGGTGAGAGGGACTCAACCTGCTTTCTGGGAAAATCAGAAAAAATAAGGTAGTGAGGAGTGTGCGGGGGTCACACAGTGGATCCCTTTCAGTGTCCTTCAAAGGATGAAGATCAAGAATGTCTTACACTGATTACACTTCTCACACTGATTTTGGGTACGAGGGTGTAATTTTTTAAATGTCATTCCCTGCACAGAGTGAACAATGAGTTCAAGGTTCATTCAGATATGTATATATGTAGATAAAATTTGTGAAAAATGCTATGAAAGTCAGGAATAGGAAAATATGAAAAAACAAACAAAAAAAATGTTATTTAATGGAGGGGGAGGTGTTTCTGGCCACTTTGGATGAGAAGTGGCTTTAAGATGAGTCGTGCATGATGCGTAGGTGTTAACTAGGGCAGGAATTCCTGGGCAGTGTGTAAAGCATGAGCTGTCCATGAGGCAGGAAGGATAATGGCAAATTATTGATCGATGAGCCAAAAAAATACCAATGTGGCTGCAGTGGGAGAGGAAGTGGGAGGTTGGAGGCCAATCAGGCAGGCACTGCAAATACCTGGTAATAGGCATCTAATGTATCTCAGTAAACACAAGGGCATGTTTAGACACTGCCTTAGGCTGCCTTACATGAGTAAAATGTTAATGTGAAACTTCCAAACCAGTGATGGAAACTAACATCAGAGTTTCCAGAAATCTGCCAAACTGAAAGTGATAATTATCCATCGCTTGAATTACAATGTGCTGTGGGAAAGAGGTCCTGACTTGCTGAGAAAGTCAAGAGAAGCTTAATGATGTTTACACTGCCTACTTCAAAAATGGGCTGTTTTTAGACAGTCTGAGATTGAGTTGAAAAAGAGTACTTTAAGATCAGGAAAGTGTGGGGAAAGGCAGAGGAGAGAAGAACGCGGTAAAGCCCACATGAGAAGAAGAGCCAGGAGTTTCAGTGTGGCAGGAACATGGAAGCCATGAAGGACGGAAGAGGGTCACGAGGTGTGTGATACCATTGCATTGCCGAGCAGCGCTGGAGAACACGCGAGCATGCTGAGTTCAGCCCCAAAACGTTCCATGGGGGACAGTGAGGGTGTGGGCTTCCCTTCTTTCCACACCAACACCTCTAGGAGTCTGGGGACCAGCCCTCCATCAGAGAGATATTAGAACACTGTGGGCATTAGAACATTCAAAGGGATTTTTTTCTTCACATAGAGTAAGTCAGGTGAGGAGTATTGCTGTTAGATAAATAAAAGGAAACATTCTTAGATATATTACTAAGACAGGCTCCTTAGAAACATAGGATCTTGGCACTTATGGCTATATTTAGCTTCAAAGTATAATTGTTTCACAGGAGTCTATACTATGTCAATGAGTCAGTCCTTTAAGAAATGAGATTAATATGTAACTATGATATAGTAACTACGTAAGTGTGACATGAGATTATACATGTAACTATATATGTAACTATGACACATGTAACTATGATAAAGAATGCAAAGACTTTGCTTTCAACCAGAACCCTATTACTACTACCAGATATGGTTTGTTTCCCATAGAACAGTCCACTGATAACTGTTGGATAAGCAGAAATGTTTACACATGGATCCTATGTTTCAAAAGTACCTTGTCCTGCTGGGGCATTTCAGATCCATTCATCCAGCTAGACATCAACCAAACCATCTATAAATGTTATCTTCATTTCCTCAGCCTTATTATTGCAGTCTTCTTTCAAATATTACAGTTTTAATCCCTCCCCAGCCTCCCCTAAAGAGAGTTTCAGAGTTAGCTCCTTGGTACAGGGATCTTTTTCACCAAAATATCCCTAACTTCCCTTAAAAGGCTACATACACATGGTATAGGCAGTCAATACATTTATTGAATTTATTTGTTATATCAATCACAGATCATTAGTGATTAAGAAAAAAAAAGGAGGGCCGGCCCCGTGGCTTGGCGGTTAAGTGTGCGCGCTCCGCTGCTGGTGGCCCGGGTTCGGATCCCGGGTGTGCACCGACGCACCGCTTCTCCGGCCATGCTGAGGCCACGTCCCATATACAGCAACTAGAAGGCTGTGCAGCTATGACCTACAACTATCTACTGGGGCTTTGGGGGGGGGGGAAAAAAATAAATAAAATCTTAAAAAAAAAAAAAAAAGAAAAGAAAAAAAAGGAATCTATCAAAGCTTGGCTTCAAGACAAGAAAATAGCATGAGAACATATGTTAAATTTCATCAGAAGGTGGATTAACTGCTTTTGTCCCTTTAACCCAATACGATCATAGCCACTGAACCGCTAAATATAGCTAAATATAGCTAAATATAGCCAGTGCTGTGCAAAATAAGCCATTCAAATGAACCTACAATGAGAGAAAATTAACAAATTAATCCGAAGATGTTAAAAGCATGATTTAAAAGCAAAGAATGATAAGAAATTTCAATTTCAATTTAAAGACATTGACCAATCCAAACATCAGTAGAAGTTAGTCATTCAAATATTTCAAATCAAAGATTCAACATCTAAAATCATGAAAAGCCAACCCCTAAAGATGTATACTAAATAAAGGAATAATAGGAGCAGGCCCAGTGGCACAGTGGTTAAGTTTGCACGCTCTGCTTCGGCGCCCCAGGGTTCGTGGGTTCGGATCCTGGGCACAGACTTATGCACCACTTATCAAGCCATGCTGTGGCAGGCGTCCCAAAAAAGATAGAGGAAGATGGGCATGGATGTTCGCCCAGGGCCAATCTTCCTCAGCAAAAAGGAATAATATTATACATTAAGACTATGAATTTTTGCCACCCTTGGCTCAATCTTGAAATAAAATATAACTAATCTCAGAGCCAATTAGCAATTTCGAACACATGCACTATCCCTAATAGGAAAACAGTCCATTTAATGCTTCACGGATCGACTACAGCATTTTAGGATGATGTAAATATGTCCAGGATTTTCTGTAATTAGCGAAATTGGCTGTTTCCCTCACCTCTTCATCCCCAATAGTCATAACACACACCAGATCCAATTGTCTCAGCTAGTTTTTAGGCAAGATGTTTCACCATATTGCACAATATCCCCTTAGAATATACCTTCTTAAATAAATTGTTTATAAGTTACTTTAAATTCTAAATTCTAAATTCTCATTTATAAATGTTTTCTGCAGACACTTTCTTTCACTTTCAAAGTGCTAGTTAATCAGGGCTTCCCCTTGCTGTTTGAAATACAGAAGAAAATGAAAACTGGAAATTCTTCCAGGGTCTTTCTCTTTCAGGGTTCCCTCAATTGAGAGTAGGTTTTTTCCACACCTGTGTTTCATTCTCTCTAGGTTTGCCCACAAACTCGGCAGGAAGTTTTTGGTCAACAAGAGAAAGTTCCAGGAGTAGAGATGGAAAATGGATTCCATTGGTGGTGGTTTAAAAATGAAAGTTCTTCTAAAAATATTGAATTATTTTCTCGAAAAAATACTCCTCAGTATTCTCCAGAATATCATAGGACCAAACCATCCGTTTATAATGTGGCCTTCACTTAAAATTGTAAAATCAAGACAGAATGATTTCTCAAAAGCTAGACCCTAGGCCTAAGTTACAATACAGCATGTAATTTTTTCTCAGATTCTGTGACATTTTAACATTTCAGCTTATTAGTGACATGTTCTGTGACTATTTTGGTTTTTGAAAACTACTCTTGATTGGAGGAAATTAAAATGTTGCCAAAACACATCAAAACTCCTACCAATTTCTTAAAATCTAAACAGTGTTTCAAGATTGCAATTATATATAAAATGACTACCCAAAAGAACATCAGGGAAGTGAGAGTTAATGAAAGTATTAATAGGCTGGAAAGAAGTAGACATCTTAAAGATACTGATAAAATGTTCTATGCCTGTGTGGGTAGGAAGGATCAAGACCACCAATTAAAAAGTCACACTTTCTCAAAATGACTTAAAGGCCAAGTAACCAAACACTTAGCAGTGTTACCCTAGTTCCTACCTGGCATTATTCTAAATGGTGTAGGAAATACAAGGACCATGGGGCCACGGTCTGGGATGCAGGAGAATGTGTTCGAGGCCTGTGGGTCTTTGGGACTGTCTCATAATTTCTCTGGTACACAATCTCCAAAAACGCATTATACAGAAGAGCTTAGAATCATCGTGAAACTTGAAAAAGTTATTATATTACTATTATTAACAAATAAATAAGACTAGTCCCCAAACTAACTTCTAGATGACCATATGATTTACAGTTGTCTAAATAGGAAAGAATTATTTTTCCCTTTTGTTTCCTATATATGT
Source organism: Ceratotherium simum simum (assembly GCF_057802395.1). Taxonomy (NCBI): domain Eukaryota; kingdom Metazoa; phylum Chordata; class Mammalia; order Perissodactyla; family Rhinocerotidae; genus Ceratotherium; species Ceratotherium simum. The sequence continues at coordinate 4,749,866 of NC_141909.1, forward strand.
GACAAAAAATGATGTCCCTTCTCATTTGAAAAAAAAAAAAGTCTTTTATGATGGAACCTATTGAAAGTTCAAATAATTTACTCTTAGGATGGAGTGTAGCTACAATAAATAGCAGAAAATTCTCGAACTTAGGTATTAGGGAGCTTTCTAATTTTCCATTTTTTCACAACACAGTCCAAAGTCCATCAAATACTAGTTTCAAAAGCTTATCATTCAGTTGCAATGCTCGATGGGATTCACATCTCCAAAGGGAAAACGTGTGTGGAATGGAAGCACATATTCACAATTATCTCTGACCTTCCTCTCAGAAAAGTGCTCTTTTTTCCGTAAAGTTTCTATATGGGTCAAAACACCCTACATACTGAGTTCAAAGTCGTCTAAGAACCACTCAAGTAAAAAGGACTTCATATTACATTTTTTTTCCTCTCTCCATATTTCTTTCTGTACAGGAAAAAAAGAAAAAAAGAAACCCTCACAGTGAAAAATGTGTCACAGATAGTTACCCAGTCGTCAAAAAAAAAAAAAAAACCCCGTTTTTTAACAAGACTTGCTAGAAAATACAAAGTTGAGAATGGTGAATTACTTATAGAAACCATATTAAAATGACTGAACAGCCAGCATTTGAGGCAAGTGATTTTACCATCAGAGATCTGTCACGGGCTACGTGAACTAAATGCCCCAAAGCAACTGGAAAAAAAAAAAACAAAAGCGGCCCTGCAGTTGATACAGTGGTCGCTGAGTTTCAAGTATTTTCACTTCAAAGTACTAGAATTTCTAACAAAGTCAAGTCGTCCCATTGTGACAGAGAGTCTCATGGATCATTTTTTCTTCACTGTTCGCACTTAGGTTTTCAGCTTTGCTACTTATTCCCTCCTAGAGAACTATTTATAAATGTCGTAAATTTTATAGTGCAAAAATTTCTAAAGATGATTGATGGGACTTCAACAAACACAAAGTCCTCTGGGTGTAAAAGTGTCCACAGTGTAGTATTAATAACACAATGTCCACAAAAGAAAGCCATCGGCTGCTTACCAGGCAGTAGACACTGCTCTGTGCACCTTACACACATTATGCTCACAGCTCTAGGAGGCAGGTACAATGTTATAATCACCCCCATTTCAGAGGACAAAGCTGAGGCTTGGAGAAGTTCAGCAAATTAACCAATGTCAAAGATTGGTAAATGTCAGAGCCGAAATACAAACCCAGTTCTGACATCATCGAAAACTCTTGAGCAGACTCTGTTCACCAAGCCGCCACCTCACACTTTCTCAGGGCGATGTTGCCAGAAATTCTGCATTAGGATCAGAGTACTAGAAAATGTAGTCTTAGAAAATCAAGAATTAGGGTAAACAGGAGTAATTAGAGAGGTGCTGACTGTTCAGCTGAACAATTTTGTTTGTAAGAATAGGTCCTGGGAGCACATCTAGCTAGAGACTATCCAAATGGATAGAAACTGAGAAAATTTCCCCAAAGTTTGAATAAAGTCTGCTATAATCACAAATGGATATTCTTTGGTTGGCTTTTCTTTCATTACGTACGAGGGTGTGAAAAATCAAAGAAAGAGCCTCATTATATTTCTGAACTCTCCCAATACAAAACTGGAAAAATGTGGATAGTTTTGTGAAACAATTAGAAAATTTTACTCACTGGAGTAAGGAGCAGTCTCGAGCCAAAAGGAACCGTAAGCCTTTTAATCCCCCAGGAATTGACAGAAGTTTCAAGGAAGGCATTTGATTTTTTACACCATTGAGTGGGATTTCAGTTAATTTTATTCCTTCACCAATTCCAAACACACTTACTGAGCACTGACTATGTGTTAGATACTCTTCTACATGATATATCTCTGTCTTAGATAGAAGTGGACTGGGATCTATGACTGACACTTGGGTAACAAATTAATAGCCTACGTGAGCACAACCCTTGTTGTTTTCCCAAAGTATTTATGAAAAGGAAATGCCCACATGAGGAGTAAATAAACCACAGATAACTTTGTTCAATATTGCAATTGTTCATATTCACTGATTTTGTTCTCAAGGCAGAATATACGTCAGGCCAGCAATACTGTCTTAGGTTCCAGTGAGTAAAACAGTGTGAATGGAGATCATAAGTGTCTCTTCAAATCACATCAGAAACCAACACATACTTGTCCGTTCCTGTCTGTTTCAGCATTAAAACCATTTTTTTTCTATGAAATAGCAGGTCCAGCAACAAAAAAATGGATGCTTTCAACACATATAAGATAGGAACAGTTAAAAAACAAAATTTTAAAATCCTCAAACTATGTCTTTAAAAAATATTTTTTGGGGGCCGGCCCGGTGGCGCAAGCGGTTAAGTGCATGCACTCCGCTGCGGCGGCCTGGGGTTCGCTGGTTTGGACCCCTGGCGCGCACTGATGCACTGCTTGTCAGGCCATGCTGTGGCGGCGCCCCATATAAAGTAGAGGAAGATGGGTATGAATGTTAGCCCGGGGCCAGTCTTCCTCAGCAAAAAAGAGGAGGATTGGCATTGGATGTTAGCTCAGGGCTGGCCTTCCTCACAAAAAAATATGTATATATTTTTTCAAGCTTGGAAAGACAATCCAATTTTGGTTTGTTATATAAATTTGGAATTTAATGAAAAAATTATGGAAACATAGACTCTTTCCAGACAAATTGATACAAATGAGAATTTTACTAACCCTGTGTTAGAGATGAAAAAGCTAATATTAGAGTAAAACAAAATTATTTGTTCTTTATCAGCATTCAGTGAAAAAAAATGTCACAACTTGCAGGAGAATCTAAACATGCTCTAAAATCTCAGTGAATTTGTGCAGTGTCCTAGCCTAGGTTTAATATGTACACACAGACACACACATACTCACACTCACTCACACACTCACACACTCAGCCACTCCAGTGTTTATTTTGGAGAGTGCCACAAAATACTAACACGAGACTGTCAGCTCCTTGAGTCAGAGGTCCATGTCTGATTCATTCTTTGCCCTATCACACAGTGTCTGGAACATGGTAGGTGCTCAATAAATATTTCCAGGATTAATGAATAAAAGTAACACTGATATTGATCACTGCCCCCTTTTTCATTTCTCTCACTAACGCGGCTATCTCCGAAGTGCTAGTGACTAACCCCGCCAGGACTAAAAGCGGCACTGAGTAAACGCCCGGTATTTTCAGAGATAGAGCAGCTGTGTCTCTGGATAAGGAAATGGCAGACTGTTCAGAAGGAGAATCCACTCTAAGGTAAAGAATGTAAAGGGCTGGAAAGAAGGGCCATCTTCTTACTCTGCATCCCTATTTGGAAACATATTTATATAGTCATAAGAATATAAATAACAATAACTCGTTTTCCACTTTAAAACCCTCCCATAGATACGGAAGACTCAACAATGGTTATGAAATGCAGTGTAATTTTATCCACCTTGACCACGACCATATGAAACTGCCATTTTTGTAGGTTAAAAGCAATCTCACACCAGCAATTTCACATGCTTCAAGCTGCTCACAATGAAGGGATGACTGATAGAGATGGGAAGGTGGAGGAGAGAACGACAGCACAGGAAGGGCTGGCAGAGCAACACTGTATTTGATAAAATGGGGCATTAAGAAATACTGTCCATGGTTGAAAGAACAATAAATACAGGGTTATGTATGTTATACATGTATATTCAACTGAGGGAGAGAAAGGGAGCTGGAGTACATCATAAATGAAGGTACAGGATGACGTAACCTTTACCCATCACAGCAGGACATCAGTAGACAACGTCCAAATGAAATAACTGCAGTACTGGTATATTGTTAGGAATCTGGAGGTGACTCCCTAAAGAACTAAAAACAGAAATAAGTATGGTTGCCTCTGGGGTGCAAAACTGGGTGAAGACAGATATGGGGCAAGAGAGTATAGGTTTTTATTATGAGCCTTTCAGTATTATTTGGTTTATTTTAACTGTGGTATGTACTTTAACACATTTTTGAGGGAGTAACACAAATGCCTAACTCATGAGCTTGCTGTAAGTACTGCACGTAGTGAGATAATGCATATCAAGGACTAACAGCGCCTGGCATATAGGAAGCATTAATAAATGGTGGCTGTTCCTTTTTGTAAAGTCGTTGTCAAGGTTGAAAAATTCAGACAATCTAGACACAATAATCCCACAAAAAATACACCATATTTTGTGAAAACAAAGAAAGATGTGTGCAGTTTCAAGTTGTCTTATATACATTATAGAGTCATTTTAAATGTACGTTCATGTGCTCTCAAAGAAGAAAAGTAACTGTTTTCCACTACGAGCTTCAATCGTAGGTTACACATAAGACTTTGCTGAAGCACATGTAACTGAGAAAATCAGCTTCTTTCCTTCTTTGTTTTTCAGAATTTGCCAATATTTCCTTTTTTAAATTATGATTTCCCCAGAAAGACTTTCAGAATTTAGATTTTTTTTTTAGTTTTAATTAAAGCTAAGATTTTTAAAGAGAATGATTGCATTGAACTGAGCTGAATCTAACTATCAAAAATCAAAAACAGAGACAGAAAACAAAACAAAGAAAAAAGTTTGACAGTGAAATAAACACATTCTAAAGTGAAGGAAGTTAAAATTTGTAAAAAACGCAGGGTTAATTCTGCACGGGTTTTCCCTCCTCTCCTAAAAGGAAGAGTGAACTGGAGCTGACCCACTTACCACAGTGTGATGAGGCTCGACAGAAGGAAAATACAACCTTTGGAAAGCTCTCCTCTGCGTCTTCTCAGCCTCCGCATACAGATCTGGTCCACACTCAGTGTCTGAGAACCCCTCTCCCCTCCCCCACACCCCCAGGCAGCTGATGGGGCCGATTCCAGTAAGTGAAAGCCTGACTTTTTTAAAAAGTCATTCTAGAAAACAAAGCAGCTCAGGTTGACCTAAAGGCAGCCCCAAATTCAGCCCCACAGCAGTTGGTCACTGTTCTTTCGTGACTGTAATGCAGCTCTTCAATTAACAAGAAGGGAAGTCTTCAGTCTGCTCAAGGTAAGAAAAAAAATTAGAGACTTGAGCTTGTAAAGAACTCTGAGTGGTGTACTACTTTTTATCTCTAGAAACACTCAAAGTAGCCAGTGTGATGAACATCAAAATCAATACAATAAATAAAGGTTTACCAGTCAGACGTGTCACACAGAAAGAACTGGAGGGGACTCAGGGAAGGGACGAGGAGGTGTGACAATCAGCAGCTTTATTTATTGAAGGATCAGAGGCTGCTGAGGGCCAAGTCCTTGTTTTGTGTCAAAACACTGCCCAGCAGGTGGAGAGGGGCTTTGGCAGCCTAGTGATGAGGGAGCCCGAAGGCTGGCCAGTGTCTGTGGGGAGAGCCACTCGCTGTTACTAGAGACGCGATTAGCCTGCCTCTAAAGAATGTCACCACCTTAACTTCAGTGGTTGTCCTCATCACTAGGCAGCCTAACCTCGGGTAATATTCAAAACTGTTTTTTAGGAAACTTAAAAATAAAAAAATTAATCTCAAGAAGAAGCTCTAAGTTGTGCCCATATAACACACATCAGATCCAGACTTTTTTCTAGTCATGTGGGGATGGGGAGATTTGACCTGACTCCATTAATCCAGTTTTGTGGAAGGAATTAAACAAGACTACCAGTCCTATAAAAAACTGAAGAAAAAGGCAATGTGAACTATGATTTTCCAATATCACAATCCAAGTTTCTGTGACTGGTCACTGAAAGAAATAAATATCTAAGTGTAAAACAATTAGAGTTAGTTAAAAAGTAGAGATGAAATGCACAGGAAGAGTAAATTTTCAAGAGAAGTCAAGTTTTGACATTTCTGTTTCAGAAATATTCGGGCAGTCAAAATATCCATGAAATATATAGATTGAATATATTTAAGAGAGTTCAAAGTTTGAAAAGGAATAAATTATTTTATTTTATTTTTTTTTGTGAGGAGATCAGCCCTGTGCTAACATCTGCCAATCCTCCTTTTTTTTTTTTTTTTTTTTTTTGCTGAGGAAGACTGGCCCTCGGCTAACATCCGTGCCCATCTTCCTCCACTTTATATGGGACGCCGCCACAGCATGGCTTGCCAAGCAGTGCGTCAGTGCACACCCAGGATCCGAACTGGCGAACCCCGGGCCGCCGCAGTAGGGCACGCGCACTTAACCACCTGCGCCACCAGGTTGGCCCCAATTATTTTTTTTTTTTGATATATACAATTCAGAAGTCACTGTGGCTTACCTTTCAGCAAAAGCAATCCATAACTGATCATAAAGAAGCAAGAAAATATTCCTCTTCCTCAACGTCTGTGAGTCGTTACATCACAGAAAATTTGATTTAGAAGGGTGCTCACTAACTAGTGATTCAATCTCCTTCCCAACATAGGGATCCCATCCGGCCTGTGCTTGAATATTTCTATGGAGCTCACAACTGTTACATATCAGGCAGGTGATGGTACCTGACCTACCATTGGCTCAGCAACACAGGGCTAGTGGAGCGTAAGAGAACTAATCCAGTGACGAGGGTTGTGCCAAAGCATGCAATGACATGTCTGGGCATTGAGTTCCAGAATGGTCTGAAGTGTTCAGCACCCAAGTGTGCCATCAGGGGGACAGATAATGGGAATTCCAGTATAGGTAAATCGGAGCCAATCCTCCAGTGTACAGATTCCAACATATTTGTTAAAATATGGCAGAGCACTAATCACCTAGCTAGGGAGGAGAGTGGCCGGCAAGAATAGAAAAAACCAGCTGGGATTCAAGAAGTGGCTTAATTAGTCAGAAGGTGAGGGAAACAAGCATGCATGAAGGTGGGGAGAGAATGTCAAGGCTTTCTAGACAAGATACTCCTGAAGCTGAACAAGTTTGATAACTCACTCATTGCAGTGAGGGAGAACACATACCCAGGGAATTGTGAGCCATCTCAGTAAAAAGGACTTATTATAGGGCTTCGGCATTAGGTAATCTGGAGTAGGTTCCAGGAAGCAGAGCTTTGGATCAGATGATGTCAGGACATTGGGTGAATTCTATGATCGTTAGTGCCATCGAGTGGATTCCGATTCCTGGCGACCCTGTGGACAGCAGACGGGAACCCTGCCCGGTCTCTCTGCACCATCCTCTCACCTTCCGGCACTGCTATTCACAGAGTTTTCATGGCCAATATTTTTGGAAGTGAGTGGCCAGATCCTTCTTCCTAGTCTGTCTTAGTCTGGAAGCTCTGCTGAAACCTGTCCACCATGGATGACCCTACTGGTATTTGACCAGTGGCATAGCTTTCAGCATCACAGCAACACACAGACACTACAGTGTGACAACTGACAGACAGGTGGTGTCAAAACAAAACCTGGGCAGGGGTGGTGAGAGAGCTGAATCATAACCACTAGACAATCAGGGCTGGTTAATTCTGTTATTGGATGTCAGTAAATCGTATCTCTTAGGAGGGAAGACGAGAAAAAGGCTAAAGCTGTAGTTGATCTGAGTGTCGCTTATGTTGACCAGCATAGCGGATGTTGATTAATTTCTGTGGCCTGAATAATGTTCATGTTTTTGTCTGTAATCATACAGGACAATGGAGGGATCTCATTCCTGCCCTGATCTACCATAGACACAGAGTGTCTGATGTTGGTGTTTGGCAAAATTGTTTATGTTCAGCAGAAGAATAGCACAGCCAAGCTGTGTGTCCCAGGCAGCTCCTGGATGGCAGGGCTACTTTATTCTTCTCAGAGGGTAGGTGGGGTGAGGTACTTCTGCTGGACAGGAGGCCCGACTCACTGTCCAGCACCGGGGAGCCATGTGGGAGCCCAGGAGACATCTCCCTGCAGTAAAATTCTAAGTGCAACTTCATCACAGACGTTTGAGGGGTAGTGGTGATCTCTGATCTTGGGGGCCTGGGTTGGTGGATTCATAGATAGGGTCTGAGGAAGGCAGGGTCTGGGGCTGGAGCTATCAACTCCCTCACTAGCTAGTCCAGTCCACGTTTGTCCAGCGTTCTAGGTAACAACTTCCCAGGGTCATAGGTCAAAATATGCTACTATGTAAGCCAGAGTCTGTATTCCTCACTGTCAAAATACACAGGAAAACCATTTATCTGCAAGGCTTCAGATTGTAAAGAACAGATTGTACATTCTGTCATTAATGGTGTCTCGATGTGTCCAGATCAAGGAAACCCTGTGTTCTCAGTAGCAGCTCATGCCTGTCCCTGTAGCTCCGTCCCCAGGTAACGTATTCCCAGAACCCTTTACCAGGACTCTGAGTTCTGTTGGATAACCCAACTCCAGCACTCTCCCTGCACCTCTCATAAGCTCAAATCATACCAGCATTAAAACTTATGTTTTCATCTTAAATTCCTCTAAAAAAGTTCCTTGAAAATTTTAGTTTATTTTAATCCCCCTATATGTTATGTTCATACTAAATAACTGATAACAAATTTTCCCCCAACATGAGAATTGTCAGTCCATTTCTTAAGTTTTATATTCGCCCTTACTTAACCACGCTTCATGTATGGATAGGTTTCAAGGGAGAAAATATGACCCTATTAGATAACATTGAAATAATAGTATAAATATGAATTTCCTTGTTACAAAGTGAAAGCTGTTCTATTCCATCCATGCTCACTAGAACTAGCAACAGAGGGATCATCAAACTAGTTCAGTTTAAGCATAACTCTATGGAGAGACGGAGTATTTTATTTTGAAGGAACTATAGTTATTATTTCCTCTGGAAAAGAGTACAATGACTCACAAATTCAAACAAATGAATAATTGTATAAAAGTCTTCAATTTCACCTGCAGTATACTTTGTTTCTTGATTAAAAAACAACCTTTTGCCATCAAATCCTATTGAGAATAACCCCATGCTGGTAACAAAGCATCGATGATAGACTGAATCCCATGTAGTAAAGAGTAGCAGAGTACGCCACCCCAAAAGATGACTGTGGGAGTTCAGGACACGCCACCCCACTTTCCTATGTCGACTGTTCTGAGCTGCGGGCACTTGGAAAACAGCAGATGCAGGGAGAGCCTTTCTCCGAACTCTTCTATTTGCCTAGAGACAGATCCTCCAAAAGGAACTCAGTGTCATAAATCCCCGCACCCCAGAGTTCATGAACCAGGGAAGACTGAGTCTTGTCACAGGAGAGGAGGTTAGAAGTTGACACCACACCCAGACACACTTTGTCACAAACTATCATACCCCCCATCTATTCTTCTGAGACCCCGTTCCTCTTTCCTAAAAATCATTTACCCTCCCCTGAGAGGCCTACACTCCTCTCACCTTCCCCTATTACAAAGCATTTAACCCTGAATTGTAAGCCACTTCGGGGAGTGACCCATTTTTCCCTGGGTATCTCCTGTGTTTACATGAGGTATACATGTTAATAAACTTCTGTTTGTTTTTTTCTTGTTAATCTGTCTTTTATTACAGGGGTCTCAGCTGAGAGCTTGGGGGATAGAGGGAAAATTATTTTTTCTCCTCTACAATAGCTAACTACAGACACACACACACACGTACACACTCTGCTCCCTTAAAGGTTTGTTATGTCTCAAAAAGTGGGTAAACATCTTTTCTCTCTTATTTTTTATTTTTTAACTCAAATGCTTCTATTCATAGAGTGCAAATATTGGCAGGTTTATTGCTTTCCCTTAGAGCCAGAAAAGTTCTCGTGAGTGTACCAGTAAAAGGAGAGAAGACAGGATAAGCTCTTTCTTTTCTTTTCTACACTCAGCCATGTTATACTCAAAGTCAGGACCTTTTCCAAATTTGCTAGAAAAAGACAGAATCAAGAGCCAAATAAAAGCCTATTTAACTTCTTTTTATTTGAAACTTCAAAGTAGGTCATTTACACAGTGAAAAGGACAGGGAAGAAGAAAGAGAAAGCAGTTAACATACAAACGAAGGCTCAACAGCAGTAAAACCCAAATCCAAATACTTTTTTTCTCTAAAGCGCATTGTCCAGTATTGTCAGGAAAAATAAGTCATGAAATTGGTTTTGTTGTTATGTTTCCTTCCAATCATTATGAAAAGCCATTGACTGTAAGCTAAAAATGAAAAAGAAAAAGAATAGCCTAGCACTCAAAGTGAAAGGATGGAGACATTAACCATTTATGAACCTGAAAACCAGATTTTTTTTTCTCTTAAAAGCAAGTGAGGGCCGGCCCCGTACCTTAGCGGTTAAGTGCGCGCGCTCCGCTACTGGTGGCCTGGGTTCGGATCCCGGGCGCGCACCGATGCACGGCTTCTCCGGCCATGCTGAGGCCGCATCCCACATACAGCAACTAGAGGGATGTGCAAATATGACATACAACTATCTACTGGGGCTTTGGGGGAAAAAAAAAAAGGAGGAGGATTGGCAATAGATGTTAGCTCAGAGCCGGTCTTCCTTAGCAAAAAGAGGAGGATTAGCACGGATGTTAGCTCAGGGCTGATCTTCCTCACACACACACACACAAAAAAAGCAAGTGAATCAATATTTTCTGTTGAAGTCAATTTTTAACTGTTTTCAATTACTGGCTGTTCTTTCTTTTTGTTTAGGAAAAAAACTTCTGTTCTTAACAACTGACCAAATTTCATGGAAGACTGAAGTTCTAACTCATCTTAAAAAGTATTTTCATGGGGGCGGGTCTGGTGGTGTAGCAGTTGAGATCGTGCGTTCCGCTTTGGCAGCCCGGGGTTCACAGGTTAGGATCCTGGGGAAGGACCGACTCACTGCTTGCCAAGCCGTGCTGTGGTGGCATCCCATATAAAGTAGAGGAAGATGGGCATGGATGTTAGCCCAGGGCCAATCTTCCTCAGCAAAAAGAGGAGGATTGGCATCGGATGTTAGCTCAGGGCTGATTTTCCTCACATACACACAGAAAAATTATTTTCGTGGCTACAGCAACCCAGGTCATGCTTTGGGGTGCCTCATCTCCCCTCAAGTCAAGGCTTCTCAAACTGCAATGTGCGCAGGAATCACCTGGGGTCTTGTTCAAATGCAGACTGGATTCAGGAGACCTGGTTAGGGACCTGAGACTGCTTTTCCAACAAGCCTCAGATGATGTCAACGCTGCTGGCCCACAGACCGCAGGGTACTAGAGAATGAAGTGAAAAATTCCGCAACCCATGACCCACACCAGATTCAGTTTAAGTACTTATATAGCAGGGACTGAACCTCTTTATTTTTAACAAATTCAACAAATGACCATAACACACTGTATCAGTCCCCTAGGGCTGCTGTAACTAAGTACCACAACTGGGTGGCTTACAACAACAGAAACTCATTCTCACTGTACTGGAGCCTAGAAATCTGAAATCAAGGTCTTGGCAGGGTTGTGCTGCCTCTGAGGGCTCTGAGGAGAACGCTTCCTTGCATCTTCTGGTTTCTGGTGTGGTGGGCAATCCTCAGGCTTCCTGGGGGGCAGATGCATCCCTCCAATCTCCACCTCCATCTCCACACAGCCTTCTTGCTTTGGTGTCTCCTCTGCCTCTACATTGTCACATGGCGTTTCCCCTCTGTGTGTCTGTGTCCAATGTTCCTCTTCCTATTAGGACAACAGTCATTGGGTCAGGGCCCTCTACCCTAGCATCACCTCGTCTTAACCAGCTACATCTGCAAAAACCCTATTGCCAAATAACGTCGCATTCACAGCTACCAGGGGTTATGACCTCAACATATCTTCTTGGGGACACAACTCAACCCAAAATGTGTGCACACCAAAGTTTGGGATCCACTAAAACTGTGTTTCTCCACACTGATTACTCATTAGAATCACCTGGGGAACTTTCAAATTTACACCAATGCTAGGCTCTAACCAATTAAATCTGACTCTCCAGGGGTGAAACCAGGCATTACTATTCTTTAAAAACTTCTGAGGTAATTCTAGTGCCTTGCAAGGGCTGAGAATCACTGTGTAAGACTCAGATTTTACAGCTCTTTGTGAAAATGTATAACATTTTAAATGGAATGTTTACATTTTTTTCTTAGCATGCATTGGAAAAAATATACTGGTAATTTAGTGTATGCTAAAAATATGCTATTTAGAAAACACAGGCTTTTTGATATTTCTCTTCAAGAACCCAAAAGTTTCTCATCAATATGATCGCAGGTACTTGATGATTTCTTTGAATGGGAATAATATAGATTATGAAATAGTTACTTCTATAGATAGTCATTATAGACATTTAGAAATAAAGGTAAAGAGCTAAGGAAGAAGGTGCATTTGAGAGAATTACTCTGAAGAAATTTGAACTTGAGAAGTTAATCTGAATAAATTCATGATATCTTAACCCCATTTTCAAGTCTATAATATAGGACTGTATTTGGACTACTGTCTCCAAATTGCCCCCAATTTTCCAGAGCCATGATTTCAGAAAACACTTGGAATGGCTTATAAATTTTTAAAATAGATAGATGCAATTTCTGGATAAAAATTAAAAAAAAAGAAAAGAAAGAATGAGGTGTTAAATACATTTAGTCAGACCCAGAGCCCTAGAAAATACTTTGAAAAAGCTTAAATGATGAATATTGGGTGTCATTTGCTTTTTTGGGTTGAAGACAACTCTATGTTGGTATTTGCTTTGTTGTTATAGTGATTCCTGGCTAAACTAATAACGATTTAATGAAATAACAAATTTCACTGTGTTTATTACAAGATGGTATAAAGTAAGGAGCTAAAGAAATACTGGTACATGATAATCCAGAGGAAAAGAAATAGTGTATGAACGAAAACACAAGGAGCTAGTAAATTGAGAGAGACAGCATATAAGACGTGGAATGTATCATACTAATATGGAAGTGTACCAAAACATATTAATCAGGTTAGTAATAATAAATCACACAAGCTCTTCAATAGGAAAATGTAAGGATAAAGAAGTCAACATGTGGTTTTTGTAAATCTACAACAGGCTTCATCATCCAAACCAGGACCCTTGAGAGGGAAAGAAATTACTATTGATAATTACACAAGGACAACAGCTACAATCAGGGACTGTCCCCCAAACCTGAGATGTGTAGTAACTGTAGTTTTAATCCAGTCTACCACTATTCTTGGCTTCTCTTTACCTGCCACTGCCTTAGCCCTTGAAACACCTTTCTTTTTTTCTGGGCAAGGAAGATTCACCCTGAGCTGACATCCGTTGCTCATCTTCTTTTTTTGCTTGAGGAAGATTCACCCTGAGCTAACATCTGTGCCAATCTTCCTCTGTTTTGTATGTGGGATGCCACCACAGCATGGCTGGTGAATGGAGTAGGTCCACGCTCAGGATCCGAACCAGTGAACCCGGGCCACCCAAGCAGTGCACATGGAACTTTAACCATTTGGCCATGGGGCTGGGCCCTTGAAACACCTGTCTAATGTCTTTTCCATGATCAAACACGGAAGAGTACACGTTTAGTCAATATCTATTCCAAAATGTGTACACAAAATACATAAACACTAAATCATTTTATGAGTAAGAACGAGCTAAATTATGCTGTGATGAAATCAACCCCAACCCTCAGTGGCTGAAAACAACCAAAGGTTACTTGTCATCTATGTGACTTGTCCATCAGAGGTGAGCAGGGGGTCACTATTCAGCTTATTCTTGAATACTGCCAGTCATCGTGTGGGAGGAAAAAGAGTGCCCAAGGCCTCACACCACAAGTAAGTGAAATGCCCCGGAAAAGACACGTAACACTTTCTCTCTCATCTCATTTGCCCAAACTCATCACATGGTGCCACCCAACCACAAAAGGCCTAGAAAGTGCAATCCTACCTCGTGTCTGGAAGAGCTGAAGTGGAACCATTTGCAAATATAATTCAAGACTACCATAAAAATGTCTTTGTAACTCAATATCTTCTTGAACCTTCCTCTTGTTATAAAGATCTTTCTAGTTTTGGGGTGTATTGTTGTCATTTTGGAAGGAGGCAGGCTATTCGCTTTTTCTCTTTTCTTCAGTATGTTTTGCTCTCTGATTTCTGTCTTGCTTTTTATTGTTTTTTTAACGTTCTAATAAACGTATGTAAGTCTGCTCCTGCTGTAGGACAAAAATGCTGCAGAACAAACCATATTTTACATATGTCACTTTCTGTCCTAACTGGTCTACTTAACACTTAGCAAGCAATGATGCATGTCTGCACAATTTCTGTGATCAGTACAGCCTGGGAAATAGCCACATTTGTCAAAGTACAAATTAGGAGATCTTCTCTTCCCCAAACAAGCAAAGTGGTGACTATAACACACAGGTAGCCTTCCTTTCCTGCTTGTTAACTTATTGAATCCTGGAACAATTCATCCATCTCAGTTTACAGACTGAGTCTTGGGAGCTTAAAATAATTTATTGAATATTAGGCATTATTATAAATAGCAACTAAATTATTGCTCCATCTTTGAATTTATTATAATTTTTTAAAAATAATTATTTATATTTTTATCTAAATATAAATCTAAGCTCAAATAAATCTAATTAATGACTCTTAGAATATCTTCCTAGTGGTTTACTATTAGTCTTAGTAAACATGAATTACAAGGGAAAATTAATAAGTTCTTGATTATAACTAAATAACAAATTTGTTATAGGGCTAAGGAGAGGAAAACCACTGAATCTTGGACTTTGCCTTAAATATATTGATAAATTGTACCTCTATTGGACAACTTCCAAGACCAGAATTCAATCTATTATTACTCTTTAAATAAATAACTTAAAAAATATTAAATTAAGTGATGAGTAATAGTAATAATTGTTACAGCTGTAAGTCATAGAATTTTGTCCCAAGTTGCTCTAGTAAACATATGCGTGATTTCAAATAACGTTTGATCAGAAATCACAGACATTACAAATAACTTTATCCAATTATATTTATTAAAATTGATCCACAAATGGTTTCAACAGAGAATAAATCTCAGAGATTCACTCCTTGCTTTGGATACTTCATTTTTAATCTTTTGATAATGTCTTCTCAATAGGATTTTAAAGCATTTTTAAATTAAATCAAACTATAGTTCAATAAATGATGTGAAAAAGCAAATTACCAAAAAGTGTGATTCCCCTTTTCCATAAAGTAATGGATATCTTAAGCGTAAAATAATATATTTTTGTAAAATAACATATTTGGATGGATAGGCACCAAAACGCTGCCAGTTATTGTTCTCTGCCTGGTGATATTGACAACATGAATTCCTTTATTTTTCTTATCTTTGTTTTCCAAATTTTCTACATTGTGCCAGAATCAGCTTTGTAATTTAGAAAAATTACAGAGGAATTCAAAATCCAAAAATGAATAAATTATTATCATTAATCATTCCAACACTTTATCAATGGATCTATTTTCATTTCATTAAATCCTCTTCCATATTTGCCCACATTAATGCAATAATACATGATACAATTTCATTTAAAATAATTGTAAAATTAGTTTCTGTGAAAAAGTAACAAAAATAAAATATACCACCTTTCTGACTATTCAAAAATAATGCTATATCACTTGATTATAATATTGCAAGTCCATTATGCATACTTGTGGTGTTCATACCGAAATATGAGGTTCAAATCTGCAATGTACTGATACTTTAAGCTTTAGCAACCCGCAATAATGTTATAATTGTGTATCAGGGTAGCCATTCTGTCTAAGTAAACTCTCTTCTAGAACCCTTTGCATCTGAATACAGGAATTCTGAGTGAACAACGCTATCAACCTTGTCAACTTGATATATGGGTCCTTTTTCCATCCCCAGGATGATTTACGGATATTCTCCAAAAAGTGGCTCTTATATTACATCCTGAGTACCTTCTTTGATCAAAAATATGAATAAAATAAATGTGTACAAAAGAAATATCTACATATATTTTTTGAAAAAAGCAGAAATGAAAGCAAGGCAATCACTACTGCTCCTATCATTTTGTTTAAAACGTAATAGCCAAAACACCATACAATTTCACAAATCCTCAAATATTATTTCTTTTTGAATGTTTTCTTTAATATTCCAATATTTACTCATATACTTGACCTATAACATTTTCTGAATCTAAAATATCAATGTTAAAGCTGAATATTATAATAATATTGCAATTTAGTGTTTTTTAAAAAATGATTTTCCATACACGATCCCATTTGGGGTGGATGATCTATAATTCCGGGAGGTCAGCAAAGAAGGTGATACTTTCATCGTTCTTCACCTGCCCAAACCATTCATAAACTGTTAGGCAATGACTCCACGCAATAATGCCTAATGCAAGCTTCTGTCTTCCTTTTGTATGAAAGGGTCTTTATCTCTACCTCCCACCCCATCCCCCTACACACCCTCAAATCCTTTATTTGGCCAATATCTACTCATCCCTCAAGATTCAACTCCATCTTCACATGACATGGCAGCCATCTCCAAAACAGTATACGAGGATGCTTGGCAATTGTCCCTGCTGTCTCTTCCCACAACAGTTTCCTAGTATTTACACTATGAATTGAAATGTTCTGTTTAAATCTTCCTTGTTCCCCTGGTTGGGTTTGAGTGTGCTGGGGGCTCACTAGGGGTGTGTCACCTGCCTCTCTAGTTGGAACATCCTCCTTCTCCTTTAGGATCCTCCAGTTCAGAAGTTTGTCTACTTCACTTTGTACTTCCAGTATCTGTGAGAATGCCTCGTTTAGAATAGGCTGAAAACGTAGATGTGGAACTGGACAGAATGGAACCAGACTGAGATACAAGGTCAAGAGTAAGGAATAGATGACTCAGCGTGTTTAATCACTGAGTTCAACATATTTTCACCACATTCCATCATCTTTTTGAATCTGAAATAGTCACAAACCATCAAGTGAAGGCTCTGAAAATCAAACCATCTTGATGAAAAGTACTGGGGAATCTGAACTAATTTATATAAAAAAATTTTCAAATTAGGAAAAATTCTAGGTCCTCGCCTTACCCCAAAATGGCTTTAATGGTACACAGAAAATATATTATTGAATGTATCTAAATAATCTACAGTTTCTCAAATGGAAACAATTAATATGTGTTAGTTCAATAAACTCACTGGGAATGCTGGAAGCATTCCCTTGATTCTAACAGTGCTGACATACTTTGCCTGCTTCATAATATTGCCTAGCGCTACCCTGTGAGAAAGAGTGGAAAGAGAGGAAACCCTAGTGGGACCGTGATAATAAGAAATACGGGTGATATATACAAAAATAGGCAAGAAGAAGGTGGAGGTTTATAGGTAGAAATAAGACACCTCAATTACTGGAAAACATCTTTCAACAAGAATTAGATAGTAATAGAGTTTGAATATTTTGTTCAATTTAGCTTGCACATTATATGCGTATGTCATCTGTATACGATTTAGGGTCCTGACAGTCCAAAATCTCTAATGATATTTATATTACCAGGATGTGCTTCTCCCTTTAGAAATTTGTACTAGGTAACATATACTTCGTCCTTTTTACCGTATGATTTTAGTGAATCGTAATACTCTTAATAAGTTCTTGTTTCTCTTTTTACTTATCTAAAATAGGTACTCAAAAAATGATGCCCCAAAATGATTACTTTTATTGTATTAATCATATGCATCCACAGGGGAATTATATCCTCATCCAATATAAAGTTAATTTAATTAAAATATCTCTCACATCTTCTGCTTACAGAAAAAAGAATTTTAAATTGTATTTTAGAAATAAACGTGTTAAAGACATACATCAATTCAAATACACGTATTTTCCTCAATATCTTTGACCGTCTAAGCTGTCTAAATGTTAAATGTGTCTATATATTATTTTCTGAATTGCTGAATTGTACAAAACAAGTGGTTACTCTAGGAGAAGTTTTTAACTGATTTCCTTTCACTGGATGCCCTCCATTCCCTCTTTAAAACATCCTGATCCATGTTGGTGACACCCTGGGTACACACTGCCACTAATCTGGTCTCCATTTGGCCCAGAGAATTCCATTCCCACCTGTAGAAATGTGAGCTTACCAAGAGTGAATTACCTTTGGTCCCAAATATGAATGTGCCATTTGTACTTGTTTGTATGGTTACAAAATTTAACTAAATAAACAGATGGACTGAGTACAAAAAGAGTTATTACTATGAAAACTAAGCTTAATACTTTGTAAACACAAGGTTGCTCAAAAGAATACTGTTCAATTAGTTGGAAGATAAACGATTTAAAATGATTTAAGGGAAATTCCTAAAACCTAGGAAGACTCTGCACTCAAATTGTTGTACACGTGTCTTTCAGTTCTAGATTAACCTGAAGAATTTTGAACCTAGAAATCACAGAGAAAAAAGACAACTGGACTGCCAGTCTGTGGACTTGTACTCAGGAGAGCCCTACATCAAAGTTTCATGTACACATTTACATTTAAGTATTTCAGGATGTGCAAACCATAGCATTAATTAGAACTCCTTTATTGATATTGTTTTAATATTTCCTGACGTGAGTGAATTGTTCCAACTAGAGAGAAGGCCATTCCAGGTAAGAAACAGCAGAGGCAGCAGCCATTGTCGGACGTGGTAATGAGCCCGTGAGATGCAAAGATTGGCTGATGTGCACCCAGGGTGTAAGGTGGTAAACAGCCAGAGGCTAATGGGAGAGGCAGAGAGGGGAACAGTAGAGTCTTAGGTTATAGGTTGAGCTTATAAAAATCTAACTTTTAAATTAATCTTTCCTTATTCACTTACAAGTTTATAAACTGTTTACAATATTTGAACACTTTCTGTTTTGCTGAAGTACACACGAAGTTACTTATTCTTTCTCAAAGAAAATAGAAAATAACATTACAGCACCTATTTTTTTTAAACAGTTTTATTTATTTATTTATTTATTTATTTATTTTGTGAGGGAAATCAGCCCTGAGCTAACATCCATGCTAATCCTCCTCTTTTTTTTGCTGAGGAAGACTGGCTCTGAGCTAACATACATTGCCAATCCTCCTCCTTTTTTTTCCCCAAAGCCCCAGTAGATAGTTGTATGTCATAGTTGCACATCCTTCTAGTTGCTGTATGTGGGACGTGCCTCAGCATGGCCGGAGAAGTGGTGCATCGGTGCGCGCCCGGGATCCGAACCCGGGCTGCCAGTAGCGGAGCATGCACACTTAACTGCTAAGCCAAGGGGCCGGCCCTACAGCACCTATTGATTAGAGCTTTCTGTGCCATTCTTTAAAAATACTCATTGCTTTTATTTCAAATAATTATTTGATATACTTATGTAGAATATTTTCTAGAATGTTCTTTCTCACCTTTTCCCCATACCTACTGCCCTCTCTTTCATAATTAGCCATACCTCCTTTATCCTGTAGGGGCTAAATTCAATAACGTACAATATAAAATATTTATTGCTATTGGCTATTTATGTTTTGTACATAATTCAGTTCCCAAGTTTTTGATAGAATCGAGGGATAATTTCCTCCAAAAACTCAATCTCAAAAGTTTTATTGAAATCTATTTGAATAGCAAAAATCTGGATAGAGAACACTTACTTAAGAATTACTGCACAATTAGATATTTTAAAATAAATATCTAAGATAAACTAATAATGTATATTCATTTAAAATACTTCTCTGCTTCTCTCTTATTTTTTTTTAGCAACATTGTCTACCTTGTGAAAGTTCTATTGGCATGATTGACAGCCTTGCACACAGCCAGAAATTGGAGAATTCCAGTGTAATAAGTGTGCCTTTGGTCACTCTATCCACCTATGATCAAGTGCCAGAGGGCTGGTGGCTATAGGGACAAATGTGCTCAAAAAACTCTTTTCTTTTGCTTATTGTTGTTGGTAGCGTTGTTTTGTTGTTGTTATAGCACTATTACCATAATTCAGTAACATTGTGTGTTAATATGTATTTATAATCTAGCCTTAAAAAATCAAACCACTTATAGTTTCTATAGGACAATACTTTCTCAAGTTCACTCATTTAACTCAAAAAATTAACAACCAGGAGCTATGCTGAGGACTAGGAATAGAGAGAAATACAAAATGTTGCCCTCGCCCCTATAGAGACTGCAGTCTAGTAAAGAAAGATATAAATGTAAACAAATAGATATGAGCTTGGGTTATAAGAAGAAATTTCAGGAATCTAACTAACTTAAAATGTTATCATGAAAATTCTTCAATTTATAGTTTTATGTTTATCTGTATAGACAAGCTATTTGACTCCTTTTTATTATCTATATTTTTAAGAGTTGAACACTGACTTATTATGTATTTCAATTACAGGATTTCCCACTCAGGAAAATGTAAAATCAGTCAATTTCATATAGATCCCTATATCTATAAGTTATCATTAACCATCTCAAACCAAACCACAAAAACTCCAAGTTACCTTACTGATGGATAGCAGTCATTTTAAATATTGGTTTGAAATATTTGTTAGATGTCATCTATTAATTAAAATGTTCAAACGAGAGGCACGCATCTTAATTCCTGTATAGCACTCTCTTCTTTTGGAGATACCCCAAAAACTTGCCGTTAGCATTTATAGGAATTCAATCAGCAGCATTAATCCTCTATCTTTAATGTGTATACAGATTGGCTTCTCTTCTAGGCTCCAACTGACCGTCCTTTGGGATTATCCTTGTAGATACTAAATTTCTAATAACTTCTATTTTTAGTTATTAAGCTTGTCCCAAAGGCAATGGTGATTGGTGGAAAGACTCCAAGAGACCTAGGCAAAAGATACAAGCTATGTCACATCAATGAGAATACACAAACTTAACTGCAAATAGAGAACTTCGTGGGGCATGGGTTACCACTGCAATCCCAGGTCCCAAGATGCCCAGAAGCGCATGAGGATCCCATTGGGTCTCTCTCTCTTTACCTCTCTAATGGTTGGTGTTATATCTACCTGTGCTTTCCCCTAGCCCCCCAACTCCCACTACTAACTATCCTGGGCATCATGACTCTGTACTCCCTGCTTCCCAAATACAAGTTACTGGCAAAGAACAGTCCTCAGCACATTCCTGAATGTTTCCTAATACCCCAGAAAATCAATCCTCAATTCTGAGTGTTACAGCTCTTGACACATGACAGCACAGGGCCTTCTGAGAGCCATTCCAGCACTCAACAATATTTGATTCAAGCCTTTGGCTTTGATGACTTTCTTGGACATGATTTTTTTCACTCATTACATATCTCCTCAGATATGATCCTACTATTGACCTCCAGCCCTGGTAAAAGATCCGGACCTTTCCCCTCTGCTCCAGCCCCGCAGAGCACAACAGGGTAAGAGAATTCACCATCAAGCACCCCTTCATCCCAGTGACGCAAATGTTGGGGACAGGAGAGGGTGGGTGTGTCAGTCAGTGCTTATCAGGAGACAGAGCCACACCAGTTGGTGTCTCAATGGAATTAGACATAAAGAATTGATAATTAGACATCCAAGGACTGAAAAGATAAAAAGGAAATACTAAGGTATCAAGCAGAGGTGGCAACTGCAAGATGCAGCTATGACTCCCGGAGTTTGGGTAGAAGCTAGGTAGAGGATGCTGGAGCTGAAACTGAGGTCTCTAGAGAGGAAATACTGCCCTGCTGGCATGTTGGAAGGAGCATGAAAACGCTGGAATAATAATATTGTAATATGCTCCCGGGAGGAACTGCCAGAACCAACATTTCTATTTCAAAATCAACCACACAATTTTGAAAAGAATATTAACATTTCATTCTAGGACATCCACTTACATAAAATTTTGTAGCCATTACCTATGGAAAACTCAAGTGTTTATACCTTGGTTTCAAATAGATCCTTGTAATGTTATTTATCCTCTAAACAGAAGTATCTATATTATAGCAGAAATTAGTTTCTTTGGGGCTTAGGAATATAAATTACATTAAAAGTGCAATTGCAGAGTGATTTAAATTGTCTCTCAATCAATAGACAGATAATTTTTATCATTTTTGATAGAATGCTTTTTCCTGCCACAGAGATGACTTAGATGATTTCCATATATGCAAAATTCTACACATGCAAAAGGGTGAACATGTTTGCCTATCAATTATGTTTTCTAATAAATGTCAGTTTTCCTCTTAGCCCCTAAAAACAAAACTTTGACTCTTACTATGTCTCTAATCATAATTATACATAGCCAGTGTCCTCAGTCTCTATTATCTATGCCACAAAGCTTTCTAACTGTTTCCTTACTCCAAGACATTCTCCATAATAGTTCCCGAATAATTTTTTAAAACTCCAGTTCCTTATGTCACAGCTTTAAACACCCAAACACTACAGCAAGGACTGGCAAACTTCTGTCAAAGGGCACATAGTAAATATTTTGGGTTTTGAGGTCTGTACAATCTCTGTCACAAAAATCGCAAAAGGAGCCCTAGACAATACTTAAATTAATGGGGGTATCGGTTTGCCAATAAAACTTATTTATCAAAAACAGATGAAGGGCAAGATTCTCAATGGAGTCGTACAAGCAAAGACCCATGGGCCAAACCCAGCCCTTTCTATATGGTCTGCATGTGTCATCCATGCACCGTCCATATGGCCCAGGGCTGCTTTCACACCACAAGGGCTGAGGTGAGTAGCCACTTGAGACAGACTGCATGGGCCACAAAGTGGAAGCCGTTTACTCTCTGGCATTTTACAGAAAAAGTCTGCCAGCTTCTGCTGTAGAAAGAAAGTCTAAACTCCTCTGCTTAGCGCATAAGGACTTCAGGATCAGGCTCCTGCTTACTCCTGCCAGGGCCCTCTCTGGACCCTACTTTCTCACTCTGCCAAATGCCTGCGATGACCCAATCACAATTCTCTGCCTATTTGTGCAAGCTGTGACTTTGTCTTCCCTCCTGCCGCGTTCCTCACCAGGGCGCATAAATCCTACCCAACAATCAGATCAGGCACAGATGTCACCTTGCATGACAGCTCCCTAGAAAGCTATCCCTAAATGGACTTTAAGCCTACAGATCCTAGACTCTCCTAGCTCTAACACAGCATTTACTAAAACACGTTATTTTGTAATTGTGTGTTTACCTACACACTGTGAGCAGCTGGAGGGCAGTAGTTTGTCGTCTTGTTGTTTTACTTGGTCTCTCCAGTGACTCACATCACAAGAGTTACTATCCAATAACTAGAGGGAGCAGGAAGGAAAGAGTGAAGGAAGTAAGAGGTTAGGTCAGGAGGACGGGAGAAGGGAGGAGCAAGGAGTTAGAGAGAAAGAGAGAGAGGGAGAGGTAAGAGGAGAGGGAGGGAGAGAGAGAAAGAGAAAGAGAGACAAGGGGCAGGGGAGAAGCAGGAGGAAAGAGAGGGAAAAATGAAAGGAGGAAGAAGGAATGGAGGGGAGAGAGGGAGACAAGGGAGGATAGAGCAGAGAGGAGGGCATGATCAAGGAGACAGAGCAAGCTAAGGAGAGGGCCAGGGTGTTAGAGAGGAGGGTACAGAGTGGGCGGCAGAAAGAGGGGCAGCAGCGAAAACCACTGGGAACCAGCAGGACAGGGAGGAACAAGGGGGAGGACATGCGGCGCCAATAATACAAAGAATCTCTTCCATTATTTACTGATTAAGTAATTCTTTATTCAATATTTTACACGCAGTCTTGCAGTTTAACCTTACGATAACTCTGAGAAAGCAGTATTTCCCCATCTCACATATGTGGAGCTCAGGCTAAGAGAGAGGTGGCAAAATCAGTATTTGAACCCTTGTTGTTAAGTACAATTCATACGGTCTCCAGAAGAGCAGGCGGCAGAGACCGCACCCTCTCCTTCTAGACAGGGGCAGCGTTTGTGCTGGTGTACGCAGCTGTCACAAATGGCTGCCCCAAAGAAAATCTACACTTCCCAGCATGCCTTGCTGGGAGAGGTGATCAAGTTATGACGGATGGGACAGAAGTTGTGGCAATTTCCAAGAGCTCCCTTCCTTAATAACCGGCTCCTGCTCTTTGCACTCCTGTTCTCTGTCCTCTGTACTTCCTGTTGTCGAAAACATGGGTGCCAGGGACTTGGGCCAAGGGAACCAAGGCCACATCCTGAGGACAGCACGGGAGTGAGCTGCTCCCTGAGGGACCGGGGCTCCGAGCTGCTGCACCAGCCCAGGCTGCCACCTCTGGACTTGCATGTGACAGAGCAACAAACCTCTGTCTTGGTTAAGCCAGGCTAGTTTGGGGTTCTCTCCTGCATGCTGCTGAATCTAATCCTAAATAATGCAGAGAGAGAGAGGGAGGAAAGAGGGATCCATAGAGAAAATAATTTTATAATCTTCTCTTCTAGCAAGGAAATTCTTCACAGGAAGCAAAATAGCTTTTCTATACATTTTTGCTCCATCTAAATTGTGTCTATCCGCTGGGTTGCTTTTTTTTTTTTTTAGCGAGGAAGATTGGGTCTAAGCTAACATCTGTTGCCAATCTTCCTCTTTTTGCTGAGGAAGACTAGTCCCGAGCTAACATCTGTACCCATCTTCCTCTATTTTGTATGGGGGTCACCGCCACAGCATGGGTTGATGAGCGGTGTGTATGTCCTCACCCGGGATCTAAACCTGCAAACCCTGGGCCACCAAAACAGAGCACACGAACTTAACCACTGTGCCACCAGGCTGGCCCCTGCTGGGTCATTTTTTCAGTCTTATTTCTCTATTTTCATTATAAGGCTTTTAAAAAAATTTTAGGAATTGTTTTGGGCAGCAAAAGTTCATATGTTAGACTGCTTGCTAGAAACTTCTTTTTAGGTTCTGGCTTTATTTATTATTCACTGCATACCATCTCTGGGTCAATAATTCATAGTAGGGCAGACCCTAAGGAAAATAATACTTTGATTACAAAATCCTCAGAACTTTAAGAAAAATATAATATCATTACGCCGTTTGAATCTACCATAAATCCTAAATGCAATAAGATTTTAAGGTACGATTTCTCAGAAACTATGTTTATAATGTTCTGATGCTGGAGCAAAAAAATACACGTGAGCTAGAAACATACACTCAACACACACAGTCATAATTATGATCATGCCACAGGACCAAGAAGAAAGCAAAGGAGCTGGGACACGAAAATGTCACAAAGAAGCTCACGGTGCTCTTAGTGATGTATATGCGGACCAGTAGTACCCATATTCTGAAGTTGAATGTGAAAAATTCATGGGCATCAGGATGCCAGAGGTTTCGTTCCAACCAGACATCTTGGTGGAGAAGTTGCACAGATGGACGTTGATGAGCCCTGGTGAGAGCACTGGCAGCTCTCTTAGAAAAGGGATGCTTTACAAACACATGGAACCAACCCAGCAAAGACAGACATGGAATCATGGGCCATGTGCCTTGTTTATAACACGCCTTTTCTAAGAGGTCATTTCCAGTCTTAAAGTCTTCAAATGGGCTTCCAGTCCTGGCAGCTGCTTTAGTATTTTACTTTGTATAATAACTCTTGTTTGAGTTTAAAATAGGAAGGTGACACGGATTGCAATTAGAAAGTGTGTTACATAAACAAGTTTCTCATTACGTAGCGTTCACTTTTCAAATGGCAGTTATACACGGCATTGGTAGTATTTTAATCCTTGAACTAAACCAGTCTCTAGTCATACACACAGCACCTGTTGTGATTAAATACTATGTTTCACAAACTGGAGAAGAAGAAATTCTTGGCAGGAAAAGAAAGAGTCTCTCATTCTCTCTTACAATCTCTCTGTCTCACACAGGAACATTTATCAGGGCCCCGACTGCGAGAAGGGAGAAAATTTTAACTTTAAGTCAGCTTAGAAATATTGATGATTTTCTGACATTCGGCATTTTAAGTCATTGAATTGAAACTTTGTTGAGAATTAAAGTGATCTAGGTCTTTCTGTTACATAAGAGTTAACACAAAAGTCATCAGGCCCGTCAGAATTTTCACCCAGTGGCAGAGGAAACACTCTCTTCACTGAGCACATTTAATGGTTCAGTGGGAGATAAAGTTAATTTTAAAGTTTATTTCATGATTTCCCATCAAGGAACCTGCATGCTCAATGAAATAATGATACTAACGGGATATTTGACTTTTGCAACTAGAACATTCTCCAGCTCACTGAGAGAGAAGAAGTCAAAGAACTTTACCCTATTTCCTTGCTTTGTCTAACCACGGAACATTAAGGGAGTTTCCTGAATTCCTCTGGGACTTCAGAGAGCTTGGAGTCAACAAGAGACATAGCCATGGAGGACATCCCTCACAAGCCCAGCCAGCTGTCGTCATATTCAGGAAAAATCCAGGTAAGCAAAACACAACCAGGAGCAAACACAACAATGATGGCTACAGCCTACGGGCAGGGCCCTTGAAAAATACAGAACTTGACTTTCCAAGACTGTTGGTGACTGTATATTTGTTAGTTAGATTTTTCTCTCTTTTTTTGAATGGAGAAATAGTGTGTACTGGTGAAGAACAGAATATGAAAATTGATTTGCTACTACCCCTGCACCCTTGAAGGATGATGGGGGGCAGACACCTCTACGTGATCTCTCACCTCCTCGTATTCCCAGATCACAGTGTAGACAGTTTGACCACTTTGCCCGACTTTATTCCTTGTTCAGAATCCATCGTCATGCTACCCCTGGTCTGTCTGACTGACTCCTGTTTCCCACCAGATAATTTTAATATGCAGTTAAGAGACTATAAAGATCAAAACAGTAGAAATGTTGCATATGCACATTATGTCAATTAGATTTTTTTAAAAATATACGAATGAGTATCTGAGTTTAGGGATAAGCAGCATTTTTAAATATGCCCTACTTGAAAGAAATTATCACGCTTTAACAATGTTACTCTTTTCCAATTATGAAAGTAACTGATATTTGTTGCAAAACATATTAGTCAAACTAAAAAGGTGAGAAAAGAAAAATCATCCATAATCACACTCCTAGATAACCACTGTGCTGGATTAGAAAAAAGCCCCAGCTGTCCCTCTCTCTTTGTAGCAGGTTTATACCCCGCCCGGCCCCCTCCCGCCCTGGGGCCTCTGACCTGCCTCTCGGGAGGTAGAAGCATCTGGGGCTTGACCGACCTATTTTCTTTAACCGATGGGATGTGAGAAGAAGTGACAGCATGCTACTTACAGGCAGAGGATAAAGGAATCCTGGAGTGTTTCTGCCTGCTCGCTTAGGCTTCTGTCTCAAGTTTTCATGGGAAAGAGTGGTCCCAGACAGTAGCTGTTTCTTCAGCCTGGGTCCCAGGAAGAAAGACTCCTGAGACTGAGCCTAGCCCCGTTTGCTTGCAGAGGACAGCCACAGCCCTCAAGCAAGCTCATCAGGCGATAAAGGCTTGTTATAGGCAGACACGAGGTTTCGGTGATGTTTTGTTGCTACAGCAAAAGCCGCTCAGTGAAACCACTGTTACCAGCCTTCTAATGCCCCACCCCCATTTAATTTAGCAATCTTAGAATGCAGCTTTACTGCTGATTTTTAAAGCATGCCATTAAAGTAAAGGTCATCAAATTCAAATTTTGAGAAATACAATCAGAATAGTAGCAGTTTCAGCAACTATGTCACAAAAAGAGATAAAGGAACTTAATGTTTTTACATGGAGGGGGAGGACCTAAGGCGAGGCAACACAGAAGAATTTACAACAGTCAAAGCTGCGAAAATATAGAATGGGCTGTCTTATTAGACAGTGGTCTACCCAAAGGAGACAAAGGAGATGAGTTCAAGTAGGGACTAGATGAACCCTTGTCAGGAATTTAATTACTGGAATTCATGCATCACTAGGAAGGCTGGAGCAGAAGATCTTGACAGCTCTACACATTCCAAGTTTCTACTCTTTACTTATAATTACTTGGAAGTTTGAAATTTTTTCTTCCAAATAAAACAAATGTCACTTGTATTTTAAGTTATTAAACGATATAGATTACACCCAACAGCTAGTGAGAGTATTCTACGGATTACAGGCCTTACAAAAACGTCAGTGGTTATGAAGCTCAGTGCAGCATTAAGAAAAAGGTAGTAAAAACGACGTAGGTGTTGTGTTAGTGATCGCTTATACGAAAACTTCTCTGTAGCCAACTCAATTCCATGAAGACTTACCCACAAAACACATATAGGAACTTGTAATTAGCCAACTTTGTTTTCAAAGATATAACCACAGATTTATTACTTGGTTTTGTTTTGAAGTACACACAGTCTATGGCCATACCACCCTGAACGCGCCCGATCTCCTCTGAAGTACACACAAACCCACATGCACACAGGTGCAAGGCTGCAAACCACAACAGTGCACCTGCTCTGCTCCTCCTTGTCCTGCACATTTGAAACTTTTAAAAATATTTTTTACTCTCAGTATACAACTAATGAAAACCTTAAATTATAGTTCCCTGCCACACTCGTGCTTAGTCTTTATTATTTTAGAAATTTCGTCAATCAGTTTCAATATCATGATGTAAACGTCTGCAATCCTTCTCACTTTGGCACCGCTTGTTTTATTTTTTCTACTTTCCACAGTTCACCAACCTTGACGATTTTGTCTTTTCTTCCTCCCGGGGCTAATCGTCAGCTCTGAGCCGTCCTCTGAGCCCCTGGCTTTCATCTTCTCTGGATCTTCTTATCCTTAACCGGTGAGCCAACTCCTAGACTTCTACAGTTCACAGAGATTCAGTCATCAAAGAAGTATTTTCTCAGAGCCTGAAGAAAAAAATAACGGGAAATGCAGCACAAACTACTTGCCTGTCTGTATCTTTTTTTTTTTTTTCCTATTGCCTTAGTAATATTAAAACCTAAAGTAATCAGATCTGGATTTACTCATAATTACTTATACCAAAATGACAAAATTCTGTCATTGCCACCTTAGACCTCCTTAGAATGTTTTTGATAAAGGCTTTGTCCTTAAAGGTAACTTTGAGCAAGTGCCTAACAGACCCAAGAGACATTCTAATTCAAAATAATGGCCATCTCAAAGGAAAGCCCTAATCTCCGCAGAGAATCACTGAAGAGTATAGCTGGGAAACAGAGTAAAGGAAATCTAGATCAGCAAAGAGGCAAGGCTCTTAGCCACAAGGCTACCATTTATAATCAGGAACAGATTTGGTCATTCTCAATGTATCTTTTTTTAATTTTCATAAAATCCTGAATTAAAAAAGCCTTCCCTATATTGTTATCTAAGATATATACATGGACTTGGTGTAACCTACAAAGTATTTCAAACTCTTGTGTCCAGAATTGGCAAACAGTAAGAAAAACCAGTCTTAAATGTTAACTTTCCAGGCCCATTTGGCTTCATTGGGTGTTACAACAAACATTTAAGGAAGAATTAATACCAATCCTCCACAAACACTTCCAAAAAATGGAAGAGGAAATGCTTCCCAACTCATTCCATAAAGCCAGTATTACTAAAACCAGGTAGACATAACAAAAAAAGAAAACTACAGACAGGTATTTTACAAATACAGATATAAAAAATTCGCAACAATGTATACGCAAATGAAATCCAGAAACATAGAAAAAGGATTATACACCATGACCAAGTAGGACTTGGCCCAGGAATGCAAAGTTGGTTTCACATATGAAAACCAGTCATTGCAACACACCATGATTATAGTGTAAAGGACAAAAAACACACGATCGTTTCAATAGACACAGAAAAGCATTTGACAAAATCCAACAGCACTCCATGTTAAAAACACTCCAAAAACCAGGAAGAGAAAAGAACTTCCTCAACCTGATAAAGGGCATCTACAAAAAACCCAGAGCTACCATCATACTTCATGGTGGAAATCTGAAAGTTTTCCCTCAAAGATCAGAACAGGACAAGGCTATCTGCTCTCACCATTTCTATTCAACATTGTAACGAAGGTTCTAGCCAGGAAAATAGACCAAAAAAAGAAAGAAAAAGCATCCAGATTGGAAAAGAAGAAGTAAAACTGGTTCTATTCACAAAAGACATGATCTCGTATATGCAAAATCCTAAGGAATCTACACCAAAAAAATCTATTAGAACTAATAACTGAATTCAGCAAATTTGTAGGATCCAAGATCAACATACAAAAATCAATTGTATTTCTATACACTTACCATGAACAAATCAAAATCAAATTAAGAAAAAAGTCCTATTTACAATAGCAACAAAATAATGAAATAATTAGAAATAAATTTAACAAAAGTCCAAGATTTGTACACTGAAGCCTACAAAACATTGTTGAAAGAAATTAAAGATCAAAATAAATAGAAAGATAGTCCATGTTCACGAATTGGAAGCCTTAACGTTGTTACAAGCTACAGACTCAGCGCAAACTCTATCAAAATTCTGGCGGACTTTAATGACTTTTTGCAGGATGGGATCCTGGGAGTGGACCTACACACTGCTCATCAAGCCATGCTGTGGCGGCATCCCACATACAAAATAGAGGAAGATTGGCACAGATGTTAGCACAGGGATAATCTTCCTCAAGCAAAATGGGGAAGATTGGCAACAGATGTTAGCTCAGGGCCAAACTTCCTCAGCAAACAAACAAACAAAAGAATAAGCATGTAGATCAATGGAATAGAATTGAGAGTCAAAAATAAATCCCTACGTTTATGGTCAGTTGAATTTCGACAAAGGTGCAAATAGGGAAAGAACAGCTTTTTAACAAATGATGCTGGGACAACTGGACGTCCACATGCAAAGGAATAAAGTTGGACTCCTTCCTTATACCATACACAAAAAGTATCTCAAAATGGATCATACATTTAAATCTAAGAGATAAAACTATAAAACTCTTAGAAGAACACATAGTGGTAAATCCTTGTGGCCTTGGATCAGGCAATATTTTTTTTAGATATGACACCAAAGGCACAAGTGGCAAAAGAAAAAAGTAGATAAGTTGGACTATATCAGAATTTAAAACTTCTATTGTACAGTTGATACCATCAATAAAGTGAAAAGACTACCCACACAAGGGGAGAAAATATTTGCCAAACATATGTTATAAGGGACTGGTATCCAGAATACATAAAGAACCTGTACAACTCAACAACAACCCAAGTAAATAAGGGGCAATGGATTTGAATAGACAGTTCCGCAAAGAAGATATACAAATGGTCAAGAAGCAAACGAAAAGATGCTGAACATCATTAGCAATTAGGGAAATTCAAATTACAACCACAATGAGATAATACTTCACACTCACTAGGATGGCTATAATCAAAATTCAAACAATACTAGGTGTTGTTCAGGTTATGAAGAAATTGGAAACTTATACATTGCTGGTGGGAAAATAAAATGCTACTGTCAGTTTGGAAAACAATTTGGCAGCTCCTCAAATGTTAAAATCAGTTACCATATGACCCAGAAATTGCACTCCTAAGTATATACCCAAAGAAAATGAAAACCTACATCCACAAAAAAACTTGGACCTGACTGCTCATAGCAACATTATTCATAATAGCCAAAAAGTGGAAACAGCACATAGCCCCATCAATTGATAAATGCAAAAATCACATGTGGTATATCTGTACAGCAGAATACTACTCAGTGTGGAAATGAAGGAAGCTCTGCTACATGCTACAACATTATAACATTATGCTAAGTGAACTAAGCTAGTCACAAAAGACCACAAGTGTATGATTCTATGTTTATGAAATGTCTAGAATAGGCAAGAAATCTATAGACACAGAAAAGTGTATTAGTGGTAGCCTAGAGCTGGGGTTAAGCATGTTGGAATGAGGACTGATTGCTACTGGGTATGAGGATTTTGGAGGGGGGAGAAAGGTGATAAAAATCTTCTAAAATTCATTGTGGTGATGGTTGCATAACTGTGAATATACAAAAATTGTTGAATTGCACACTTTAAAGGGGTATACTTCATGGCTTGTGAATTATATCTCAATAAAGACGTTAAAACAAAAGTTGACATAGTGACATTGGTTCCTGTTTTACTGTGGTCATGACACAAATTCAGAAACCTTGTTTCATTCACCAAGTGTTCTTCATTTGATTACATAAAGCTTGTAAGTGCCATGAGTATCCACTTTCGTGGTTCTCTTGGCAGTTTTCAGGTAATCACAAAATATCTTGGGGCCGGCCCGGTGGCGTAGTGGTTAAGTTTGTGCACTCAGCTTTGGTGGCCCAGGGTTTGCAGGTACGGATGCTGGGCGCGGACCTACGCACCGCCCACCAAGCCATGCTATGGTGGCATCCCATTACAAAATAGAGGAAGGTAGGTACAGATGCTAGCTCAGGGCCAATCTTCCTCAGAAAAAAAAAAAATCTTTACATCCTTCCCCACGCCCAAATTTTGTTTTCATGTTTTCAACTGTCTGTTGGCCATTTTTACTTGCAGTTTTTGTGGAATCTCAATGCAGGTGACAAATCTATCTTGTCACCTTGGCTGATAAAGCTACTCTCCTTTATCAACTCTCATGATCAGTCAAGGAGTCTTCTTTTCTCAGGGGGCCCTGGATCCAAGCTCTGAAGTTGGCATCTACATTTCCCTTTCCCTTCATACTCACTCATCAGGTTTTGTCAATTCTTGATTCCTCTCTTAACTGTCCTTCCCTTTCTACTTCTACTCCCATCATGCTGATTCTTTATCTTATTATCTCAAGGCAAGACTATTTCATGTGCTCCTTACCTTTTCTCCTGCCTGTAGTTTCTCCTCACTCCAACTCATACTAAAAATGAATTCCGAAAATCTCTTTCTCCGTGGAATTTCTTGGCTCAAAAATAATATTTCCTCATCACCTCTAAGGTTAAGTTCAATCATTTGGTATTGAAAAGCCTCCATATCCTGGCCACATTCCCACGTTTTTCCAGGTCCTTTTCAGGTCTTCCATATTCATTATCCTTCTATCCTAATCAAATTGCTCTAAGTACCAGCCTGAAACACATCTGATGGCCTCCAACGCACATATCTGTAAGATAATATTTTGCTCCCACTTTGAAATGCCTCCTTCCTAGTCTGCACCTATCTATTTTATCTCAAGTTAGATGTCCACTCAATTAAATATTTCTTTCTCATCAGCATAGTGAGGAGAGCCTACAATTTAGGAAAACTCTTGAATCTCAGATCTACCACTTGTGTTAAGGTTCAGGCAAGTAACAAAACCACTCTACATTTTAATTTCCTCATCTCTAAAATGGGAATAATATCATCTACTTTAGGGAAAGTTTTAAGAATTAAATAACATAATGTAGATGAAGAACCCTACGTGATACCCAAAATATATTTAGCACTTAGTAAGTGGCAGTCTTTTTGTTGTAATTGTTCTTGTTGTTCATCATCAGAATCAGAATTATTTTCTCTTCTAAATAAAAATATTCTGGATTAAATATGCTACAGTTCATATCTATAAAATTATGACACTGGATTTTTTAAAAGAAATAAGCGCTTAGCCTACACCCCTACACCAATGCTTTGTAAATCATCTGTGTGAACGACTTTTTTTAAAAAAAATTAATTATGGATTCATATGTGGTCCTGCAATGGAAATCAGGATCTTGAAGAGATATCTGCACCCCCATGTTCATTACAGCATTATTCATAATAGCCAACATATGAAAACAACCTAAATGTCCAACAACAGATGAATGGATGAGGAAAATACAATGGAATATCATTCACCCTGAAAAAAGAAGGAAATCCTGCCATTTATAACAACCTGAACAGATGGACCTAGAGAATATTATGCTAAGTGATATAAGCCAGATGCAGAAAGACAAATACTGTATGATCTCACTTATATGTAGAGTCTAAAATAGTCAAACTCACAGAAGCAGAGAATAGAATGGTGGTTGCCAGGGGCTGGGGGTGAGGGAAATGGGGAGGTAAAGGTCAAAGGGTACAAACTTTCAGTTCTGCAAGACAAATAAGTTCTGGAGATCTACTATACAGCATACTGTATATAGCTCACAATACTGTACTATACACTTAAAATTTGCTAAGAAGGGGGGCCAGATCCATGGCTTAGTGGTTAAGTTTGGCATGCTCCACTTCGGTGGCCAGGGTTTGGTTACTGGGCGTGGACCTACACCACTCATCAGCGGCCATGCTGTGGCAGCAACAGACATACAAAACAGAGGAAGATTGGCATAGATGTCAGCTCAGGATGAATCTTCCACAGCAAAAAAAACCCAAAAATTTGCTAAGAGGGTAGATATTATGTTAAGTGTTCTTACCACACACAAGCACAAATAATAACAATAATAAAAGGGCAGGAGGAAACTTTGGGAGGAGATGGATACGTCCATGGCCTTGATTTTGGTGTCAGTTTCAGGGGTGTACACTCATCCCCAAACTCATCGAATTATATACATTAAATATCTACAGCTTTTTACATGTCAATCAAAAAAAATAAAAATAAAAATGTGTGGTCCTGTTAAAGTATGCAGCTCACACCACTTGCAACACATTGCAGAGGTCCAACAACACCCTGTCTGGTCGACACCAACGAAATGAGTCCCCTGATCAGGCAATTGGATGTTGCAGCAGTGCCACATTGTTCTAAATATTTCTAAGCACATTCTGTCAATGCCTGTTCTTATAGACCAGTAACAAAAAAAACCTCATGGACCAGCACTGGTCTATATAAGCATGCCAAAAGAGTTTCACAATCTTCCATAAAGCCATTTTTAAATGCAAGTACCCTAAGAAGTTTACATAGAAATGGAACTCATCACAAATAAATAGTCACGCCCTTAACATCTGCCTCGAAAGATGCGCCAGTATGCATTGTGGCAATGATTTTAAAATGAATAATCCCTTTTCCTATTCTTCCTACCTGTTCTTATGCTCTCTGACACCCGGTGTACCTGCTAGGGAAGGGTGACTTGAGTAAGTAAATCTAGAAGGTCTAGTTGATTACAGAGTGCAGACTCAGAAATGCCACAACACATGATCGAGTGAAGTTGTATTTAGAAATGTTTTCTTTGTCTCCTGATATTCTGTTTTGAATAGGCTTACTAGCTTCATAGCAGAAAAGATACCATTATTCCAAAAGTGACTTTGTACTTGATTTACTTGATTTATCTGAGTAGATTGTCTTATTTATTGATTTATTTGAATGGCTTGCCTTGTTTAGTGTTTTGAATACGCATTTGTCCCTAGGATGTGTGTTCACAGCTCTGGATGGGTTTACACACAAGAAACAGGTAACAGCACTTGCACTGGAACAGATACATGTGCAGCTCAGTACAAACTACAATGAGATCTACAGCATCATGTTAATATGCTAGTGCCTCGGAATAAATACCAGTGTAGGACCACAGCTTTAGGTCACAAAACAAAAGGGAAAACATTTTATAATACCTAACCTCAATTTTACCTAAAACGTTTGTATCTTTTCATAAGAAAAATCAGTGGATCCACACGTAACTATTAGAAAGTCATAAAAGTATTCAGGCAGTCTTGCTTTAGTTTACAGAGTTCCATTTTATTGCCCAAGGAGAAATGCATCGTCAGCAAGGGTTTTGCCAGGATCTGGCAAACGTTGCCCTTGGAAGTCTATGCCAAGAGAATAAAAGCAAGCAAATATTGGTTTCTGTTATGTAAACAAGTCATGCTCTTCTGTTCTACAAGTTGAGCTAATGGGAAAGTAGACAGCTCTTAGTATGTACCAGTCCCCTGAGCTTCAACATGTTCTAATCTCAAACTGATTATGCCTGATAAATTTATTTTGTTAATACAAACTGTATTTAGCCTTAGATAGAGACATCCCAGTAATTACCACATCATAGATAGATCCTTCCCTGTTCTATAGCGTTCTCAGCAACGTTATGGGGTAGACAAAGCCTAGTATATGTATTATAAATAAGACAAGAAGGGAAGCAAATCATATCCATTTTATCAGATTAGTGGAAATAAACCATTTATCATAAAAGGAATACATCGACCAAATTCAAGACACTTTCTACTTAGAATAACACTGTATAATAACAGAGTGCTAAAAATGAGTTCTGAACACAAAAAAAAGTCATGTGAATAAATTATTTTGATAAAGCCTGATCATAGGCTTCTTAAGTATTAAAATATTGCAACTTGTTTATTTTTTCACTAATTTGGACTATTTATATTTTATACTATTCAATGCAAAATGTAACTTACAAATGTTATCTAAAAATAAATACATACACACAATGACTTTCACTTACATTCCCTAAAAGTCATTTCTCAAAAGATGTTAATCTTAAGTGAGCAAATAAAAGCAGTTTAACATCAAGAGCACATAACTTAAAATATTCATCCCAAATGTAAAATTCTGCTTTAGATATCCAAATTTAAATAAATGGAAACAAAAATCAGTGTTACCTGAAATAAGTGCAGAGCGTATATAAAAAGCATAAAATTCCCATAATATACTTAATTTTCAAATACTGTTTTACTAGAATATCCAAAGTAAATATTTAATATCATATTCATCATGTCTATGTAATTAAAAATGTGGTTTCCTACCAGAAATTTTATCCTGACAAATTTGGCTTGAGCGTATTCCTGTGTACAACTGAATCAATTTCACACTTACTCACCTCCCTTTCTCTGGGAGGTGGTCCATTCATTGGTTTCATATTGCCATAGCAACTCTGCAACATGGTAACACACCAGCCAAGCTCTGCTGTTCAAGTCCCAGCATCTGGTGAACTGCCTCACGCAAACAGAAAAACTGTGCCTTTAGGGATGGGTCTTTTCCATTCCTTCTTAGCCTCATATTTTCACACTGATATTTTAATTCCAATTAGTGATAATTCAACACTAGAAAAGCAAGGAAATCTAAAGTTAATTCTTACTGCTAGAGAGTACATTTTGGTGCATATCTAAAATTTTCTAAAAGCTCTAATGAAAAGAACATGAGCTAACATGTATCACCATTGGTAAGGGTGTTAGAGGGCCTGTAGTTTATCTTAACAATTTTTAAGTAACTAATTTTCAGGTTGAATATCTAGCCACAACATTATACTTTCAAGTAAAAGGCAGTTCTCTAAAATTAAAGCTTTTGATTGCTAATCACAGAAAATGTGGTGGAACCGCACCTTGTTTTTCTTATAGGATCTTTCTAGTAGAGTGGTATGCTTTGCGTTAGTTTCCTAGGGCTGCCAGGAAAAAGTGCCACAAACTGAGTGGTTTAAAACAAAAGAATACTATTCTCTCCTGGTTCTGGAGGCTGGCAGTCCAGAATCAAGGTGTCAGCAGGGCCACGCCCGAGGGGGGAGTCTGTTCCACGCCTTCCTCTTTGCTTCTGGTGGCTGCCACCTGCCACCAATCCTTGGCCTTCCGTGGTTTGTAGCTGTGTTACCCCAATCTCTGCCTCTGTCTTCACACGGCTGCCTTCCCTCTGTGTCTATGTCTCTTATAAGGACGCAGGTCACGTTGATTAGGGCTGCTCTAAGGACCTATCTTAATGAATTTCATCTGCAAAGACCCCATTTCCAGAAAAGGTCACATACAGAGGTACTGCGGGTTAGGACTGCAACAGAGCTTTCAAGGGACACAATTCAACCCACCATAGTGCCATTGAGGGAACGTACACAAAGTGAAGAAAAATCCAACATCTCGTCCGTCCACTACTTCATTCTTCTGTAAGGACAGGCAGCCAAACGTACTCAACTGTGCTCGCCAATATACAGACAAGTGAGAGAAGCGGTGGTTTAGTGCCCAAGGGACGGGACAGGACACTGTGGAGTCAGCACTGTTCTCTCACACATCCCTGTACTCGAGGGCATCACCCCGGGCCTCTGTAGCAGGTCCCCTGGGGGAGCTGTAGGGGGCAGCAGGAGCAAGAGGGAGGAGACAGCTCTGCCAGCGATGCTAGGAAAGCTCCCTGAGGGCAGGTGCATTTATCATCCATTGGTGGAAGCTGGGGTGGGTGGAGTGGCTTTGGCTGCACAACAGTGAATGCCTCCCTCCCCTCTTCACCTCCCTCAGACACAGATTTCATCTGCAAACACTTTGTAGACCCCTCCACTGTGCGCTTCTCTCCTCAGCTGCAAGTCTTCTGCAAGAACACTCTGTTGAAGGTCCCTTCCTCAGGACACCCAGTCAGCAGAGTTAGCAGCTTTGCCCCTTGATTCAAAGTGGGGCTAAGGAAGCGTCACTCCATCCAAAGTGGAGCTAAAGGATGCCTGTGCTCATGCTCATGCTAAGCCCTCTCCCACACATGAGAGGGCAGAAGAGCAGGGAGACTTTTCCTAGAGAAAAGTTCAGTGGCAGTT
Source organism: Ceratotherium simum simum (assembly GCF_057802395.1). Classification (NCBI taxonomy): domain Eukaryota; kingdom Metazoa; phylum Chordata; class Mammalia; order Perissodactyla; family Rhinocerotidae; genus Ceratotherium; species Ceratotherium simum. Next base: position 4,787,826 of record NC_141909.1, read on the forward strand.
GGGAAGCCAGCAGGAATCACCAAAGCCAATCTGATTTTAAAGTCACATGGGTGAACTTGGCCCAGTGAATACGTTGAGTAGGAGAGGAGAGAATCCACAGGCATATGAAACTCTGGTGCCATTATCTCTGCTAGGAAAATAATTCAAGCTCTCTTTGTGGAAAACTGAAATCACAATATAATTTTTTAAATTTTATTGCAAAGCATCTAATATTTGGAATCCTTCTTTAAGAAAATTGAAAAGGACTTTAGTTTCTTTCTGCCTTTAGTTGAAGAAAAGTACACCAAAAAGGCCCAGAGAAGGAAGTGAAAAAAATAAAAAGTCAGAGTAACATGACACATGACAGGGCAGTATCACAGAAGACAAACTGGGAAAATTTCAGGAAGAAAGGATAATGCCTTAGTGGACAGTTTCTGTAATTTGTTGGCAAGTCAAGGCAGCATTGATGTGGATCCATGAACAGAGTATAAAATAAAGAGTATTTGCCCCAAATTGCAGAGACCCCCAAGGAGCTTCATGGGGCTCATCAAGGACATCAGAGCAGTGGCTTTGGGACGTGGGAGGCTATCAGTGGTGACACAACTCAGGTTCAGAACCAGCGCCAAGGGAGATGGGCTCCAGCATAGCGACATGGTTTCAAACCACTTTTCCTCTTCCTTCTCAGGGCACTAGAGTGGTCAGCAGCAGACTACATGAGGAAGGGAGGGAAGGACAGCAGTGCAATGGCACACTCCAGGGGGTAGCTGAGAAGCCGTGCTATGAACACACACAAGATGCCTCTGGAGAGATGGCACAGTCTTGAAGTAGAAACAGAATATCTACAACTTGGGGTGGAAACAAAACTAGAGAAATACCGTATGTTATCAACACCATACCCCCATATTCCCACCGTGGGAACAACTCAGCCTGGGATAACTCAGCATGCCAATAGATAAAAGACAACATTTCTGCCCAAAGCTATTCCCAGCATAATTTGAGAGAATAAAACAGTAAGCACGAAATTACAGTAAATTATGGTTAAATACTATGACGGATGTAGACAAAGGAAGTATTCTCTCTAAGGCTTCTAATCCAGACTGGTAGGCTCACAGAAGTTTCCTGGGGAGGAGACACAAGATCTGAGCCTTGAAGGGTGAATGAAAGTTAGCCTGGCAAAAGGAAGGCATAGACACGACAGGAGGGAGGAACTAGGTCATGAGGGCATATCACAGTGCACAGCTGTAACATATGTATATACTGGAGGATACGCATTTGAGGATGTGTTTGAGAATACTTAATTCTGCTATAAAGACAAGGTACACAAACAGGTTAGATGAACTCATAAAAAGAGATCGGTGCAAACTGCAGGTAGGCTGGTAGTTTGTGAGATAAAGGCAATATGCACGGGATATGTTAGGTATAGCTTATGCGTAAACAGGAAATTGCAACACAGGCAGAACTGAGAAGAGAGTTAGTGAGCTGGAAGACATGCCAAAGATAGATGGAATAAATAGAAATAAAATATGTTTCAACAAACAAGAATGTTGTGTATAGATAGTAATGATGGCAGCACTAAATCATTATCTTGTCGCTTCTGGGCTGACAGCTCTGTCATCCAAATCTGACCATGCACTGGTGACACCTAGTATGTTCCCATTCTGGCTCGATATGTGCCTGGCTCAAGGAAGCACAGAAAGCCCATGTTTGCTCAGCAGACTGATAATCAAGTGACAGCTGTAGCCAGGTGAACTGCTCTCCCACAGAGGAAGCACATGGCACTGGCCCAGGGCACCTTCTATCCATGGCCCCTGGCTCAAACCTCAGTTCGGGTGTTCATGACATCATCATCATCATCATCATCCTCATCATCATCATCAATGTCCCAGAACTCAAGTAGTACAGTCCCTGCCTGCCTAGACCCCATCCTCTACATATTAACTCACTCATCTCTTCCCCTTGCTCCTGTTGTGTGTTTTAAATTAAATTAGTAAACAGAGTGATTTAGACATTTTAATTTGATGTGTGAGTTTTTCTGTTCTGCATTCTCTGGGATAGCCTGGCTTGTACTGCATTTGGAAGCTACTCTTGCATCAGGATTATTCCCCAAACAACAGTAACCATAAGGAAACCACAGGAAATTCAATGTGCTTAGAATATGAGGTGTTAGTTATGGAGTGAGGAGAGATAAGTTGAGAAAAATAGGAGTCAAATCATAAAAAGCATTTCCTACAAAGCTTAAGGCTGAAGAATTTATCCCCTAGGCAATGCAGAATCATGGAAACATTTTATAGAGCAAAAATATGATGATGTGTGGGATAAATCTGAAATAATGTTGGAGAATTAATTGGAGAACCAGACTAGAAGCAGAAAGGACGGTTATGATGGTACTGCATAATTCCAGTAGGAAAATAAAGACGACTAAATGAGAGTCATGACTAGGATTGATCAGAAGGAAACAGAGTCAAGAGATGGCAAGTGGGCAAGACCAGGCGATGAGAGATTTAACAATGAAGCATCCGAGTCACAGCCAGCAGAGCTAGTCATTGCTATGTGGAATAAAGAAGCAGGAGCAGATTTGGGGGGCAGAGGATAGGGAATGAGTTCACTCTCAGACCTAGGCAGCTGGAAGGACCACAGAAAGAGGTCCACTAGGCAGTTGAATAGATGAGTTTGAAACTTAGAAGAAAGACATGGGCTGAAGATGGAGATAAGGAAATTACCAGGTATAGTTGCAAGATGAAGCCAAGGGAACAGATGAAATTACTCAAGGGGATTGTGTAGCGTGAAAACAGATGAAGATGGAATAGATGGAGTTCTTTAGAACTTCAATATTTAAGAAAATTATTGATAAAAATGAGTATGTGAAGGAAAGCAAGGAGGAGCTGCTCTATCAGAGGTGACAATGTTATTTCAGTATTACAAAAGCCAAGGAAGAAGTTTCCATGAAAAGGCACAAAGCAAAATGTCAAATGTTACAAAACATGGACATCCTGACATTAGTATTTATCAAATGCATAAAACATTAGGTGCATTTTTAATCATGCATGATGCCTGTGGATACAGTATTTCTCTTTAAGATGCATTCTCAAAGAACAAGGTAACATTTCTGGCAAAGAAGAAAAGAAAAACAATGTGATTTTTTTTTCCCGAATGCAATAACTCATTTTCGAAGCATAAGCAGGGATTCAATAAATGTTTTTTAATCGAAAAAACAAATTTAGAAGAGAGGGATAGCTCTGGTAAGTAAATAAAGACAAATGATGATGATTACTTTCCTCTTTCAATTTAGCTTATTTCTATTACAGATCCACAAACATTATAATTTAAATAAATCCCAAAGTGCTATAAATTATTCAATATTATTTGCTTTAATTAAAAGTCATGACAGAACACAAACGGCAGATCAAACATCTCCAGCTTGCTTTTCTACTTTAAATTTTGTTTGTACTCCAGCAGTCAGAGGAAAACTATTTTTATACTTTCTCTAAAGAAAAAAAGACTCCACTTTCAGGTCTACATTAAGTGTTAAGGTGTTAAGTCTACATTAAGTGTCAACATCACTTGGAGGATCATTTTCTGACATGACTTGAGCATTCATGCTCTGTGTCTTTACCCATAAGTGATATCTGAGTTAGAAGCTCCAGGGTATGGTGGGGCTGCATGACCAGGCGACTCAAAGATTTTGTTCTTTCCAAGACTGTGTGCACAGCTGCCAAAGGGCTAATGCCACAGGAAGCAGCACCGCAGCAGCTATCTCAAACAGCAGATGGGGGAGGAATGGTGTCGCCAGTGGCTAAACTGTCCCCAAGGCCTGCTGTCTCCCCTCACTGCTCACACGCTCCCCTTCTTCTTGCCCCTCAGCAATCTAGGCCATGGGTGCCCAGAGACAGTGAGACGGTCTGCCAGCCAGCTGGCCCTGTCAACATCACGGACACGACACAGAGCTGGATTCAGTTCCAACTGCACAGGAGACCATCAAAGACAGAAATCCAGGGTACCCTGCCCGGGGAGGGCCCAGAGAGTCTGCACTCAAGTTCACTGCAGGAAATGTGGGCGCATAGTTATTCCTTCTATTTTGCATTATTACTAAAATTAGCTTCTATTTTAAGTCAAATTTGTAATTTTTTTAAATTAAGACTTTTTTTTTAGAGCAGTTTTAGGTTCACAGTAAAACTGAGGGGAAGGTACAAAGATGTCCCATATACCCCCTGTCCCCACAATGCATAGCTTCCCCCATTATCAATATCCCCCACCAGAGTGCTATATTTGTTATAACTGATGAACTTGCATCGACACATCGTAATCACTCAAAGTCCATATTAGGGTTCATTCTTGGTATTGTACATTCTATGGGTTTGGACAAATGTATAATGACATGTATAAACCCTTATAGTATCATATAGAGTATTTTCGCTGCCCTAAAAATCATCAATGATCTACCTATTCATCCTTTCCCCCCCCCAACCTTTGGCAACCACTGATCTTTTTACTGTCTCCATAGTTTTGCCTTTTCCAGAATGTCACAGAGTTGGAATCATGTCGCCTTTTCAGATTGGCTTCTTTCCCTTAGTAATATGCATTTAAGGTTCATCCATATCTTTTCACGAGTTGATGGCTCATGTCTTTTTAGAGCTGAATAATGTTCCATTGTCTGGATGTACTACAGTTTATTTATCCATTCACTTATTGGAGGACATCTTGGTTGCTTCCAAGTTTTGGCAATTATGAATAAAGCTGCTATAAACATCTACATACAGGTTTTTGTGTGGACATACTTTTTTTAACTCCTTTGGGTGAATAGCAAGGAACTCAATGGCTGGATCACATGGCAAGAGTGTGTTTAGTTTTGTAAGAAAGAGCCAAACTGTCTTCCAAAGCAGCTGTACTATTTTGCATTCTCGCCAACAATGAATGAGAGTTCCTGTTGCTCCACATCCAAAGATTTTTTTTTTTAACTTTTAATCACTTTCTAATGTCTTCTAGTGTAGTAGGAGTTAGGTTGGGTGTCTTTTTTTTTTTGCTGTTCTTATATTATTTCCATTATTTCAATATTCTCAAAGTTTCCAATCTCAGACATCTATCAGCATCAGTCTTCTTTCCCCTCTTCCTACTCCTACCACCTCCCCAAGATCATTTTCTTTCTATCCCCTAAGGACTGACTTCCCCTCATGCATTTGACATAAAATCTAATATGCTCCATCATATGTTCCATTCTATCTATTTACTTACACATCAAATATTTACTAACTTTCTCCTCCATGTATTTTGTATTGGTTTCCTACGCTACTATAACAAATTATTACAAACTTAATGATGTGAGACAACACAAACTTATTATTTTATAGTCTGGAGTTCAGAGTCCAAAATGAGCTTTACTGGGAAAATCCCAGTGTTAGTGGTGCTGTGTTCATTCTGGAGGATCCAGAGGACAATCTGTTGCCTTGCATTTTCCAGCTTCTGGAGGCTGCCTGAATTTCTTGATTTCTGGCCCCTTCCTCCATCTTCAAAGTCAGCAGTGTAATGTCTTCTAATCTCTTCCTCTGACACCCCTGCCTTCCCCTTATGAGGACTTCTGGATTATATTGGGACCACCCAAGATAATCCTCCCATCTCAAGATCCTTAATTTAATCATATCTGCAAAGTCCCTTTGCCATGTAAATTAACATAATCACAGGTCTGGAGATTAGGAAATGGACATCTTTGGGGAAGTATTATTCTGCCTACCACATATGAGAATCTAACAATCAAAACACTTTTCAAATTCCTGTCCTCAGCAATATTGCTGTCCAGTTGGAAGATACTGCTGTGAAATATATATAATTCAATTTTTTTCAGAATCATAAAAGTGAAGCACGTATTCAAGTTGGAAAGGGAGGGGTGCCAGGGTATTTAGAACCTTCTGGATAGTGGGATAAACAAACTGATTCTCAGTGGATGAATAATAACCAGTTGCTTAAAGAGTAGGGTTAAGGAATGAGCTGAGGGTTGAGCAGTTTGTGTAGGGAAATGAGAAACAGTCCTTCTTTGATGATCTAGGAAGTGTGAGGAGGAGAGAAACCAGAGAGAAGCCTGGGCAGTGGGTAAGCGTTGTCTCTTCTCATTGCAGAGCAAAGAAGTTGGGATTTCATTTTTAGGAACTGGAGAGCACTTGAAGGATTTAAGCAGGAGAATGCTCTGTCTCTACAGTAGATTACTATGGCAGCTAAGAGTGGATGGATTTGAAACTAGAGACAGAAAAACTAGTTGGGTCACTGTTGTCCTGTCAGGGTACAAGGTAAAGGCTTGAGAGAGAAGCTGGACACTGGGAATAAAGTGAGGAAATACATTGAAGCATACTTCTGCTGTGACGTTGCTAACACCAAGCACGAGTACCTACAGGAGGAGAAACTAACTGGCTGGAGCCGGAAGCTGACGAGGGGAGTGTGAGTAGCCTGTGGACCGCTGCGTTGATGATGTCAATCAGAAGACCCGGAGAATAAGGACAGAGTTGGTAACAAAGAAAGACACTGATCATTGATTTAAAAGTTATTCCATGAGAGTTCCCTGACCTGCTGCCTTCCGTTCAGAAGGGCTGAACACAGGGGCCTCACCGGACCCTCCGCTCTCGCTTCCATAGTTTCATTTACACAACGTACAATCCATTTGCACTCCAAGTCTTTTTCCTGGATACCGAGGAGAGACTATAGTTTCATGAAAAACTTGCCGGGCTCATTTGTTTGAGGTTAAATTCAAACTTGGCTTAGTCTCTCCATGCTTTCCCACCTAGGCTGTCGCTGCATCTTCTCTATGTCCAGACAACTCTTGTTTAAAAAGTTCACATAATGGATAAATTAACCAGTGATGTGACCCACATATTTATCATAATTTATTGCCTTTTTAGAATTAAAATGCTTCACATATCTGCCTCTCTTATCACAGAATAAGCACCAACAACTCTTTATTGAATGTCTATAACGCACAAGAGAATTAAATTGAGTCCTGAGGATAAAAAGGGGCACAAGAAGTAAATGTTTTTGAGTACGTTAATAATATTCAAAGATTCAATTACAAGGTTTTCAGAGGCTAAAAACCCACTAATTTTATAAGTAATGAAATTACTGCCTTCAGTTAGATTGTTAAGCTACGGTTACTACTGAGCATAAAGAAGTGCTGTGGAAATATGCTCTGGAGGTGGATCTGGGTTTTGTTTTGTTTTGTTGTTGTTTTCTCTGAAACACAGAGACAATAAAGCCTGCCTTATTGGGTCATTGTGAGAATTAAATGAGATAGTATTAACAGAATTCTCTGACTCCTAGGAAGCTCTCAATATAGGCTAATTTTTCTTTGTCTTGTGCAAAGAGCAAACTCTCTAGATTCAGACAGAAAATGCAAATGCCTTCTAAGGCCAGGAAGGACCAAGGATTAGTAAAAGAATCCAGGTGAAGGGTCAAAGGAGAGTAGAGAGTGGTGGCCGTGAGCTAGAGAATGCCCCGGTGTCTGCAGGGAGCACGGGACTGCTCCTGCTGCTGGTGGTCAGGTACGCAGGGCGACAGAAGCCTGGGCCCACGCACCCCACCAGGCTGTCTAAGGCAGTCATGTACAATCACAGGGCTCTTGTGGGCGCCACCTCACTAAAAAAGAAGTTTATTCTACCTCGTTCAGAGAAGAACAAAGAGGTCTCTTAAATTTGCCCTGACATGCCAGGCTGCAATTTCTGCTCTAGAGTTTGTTTGCACTGTGTGTTAATTATAATAACCTTCAGTTAAATATACGTAAAGACAAATCATGAGACTATCTAAGTCTTCATCTAAAAGTTGAGATGTGTTTGGGAGGGGAATGGTTAGGGAGAGGGAAGAAGCTTAGCTATAACTGCTTTTATTTATTCAACAAGTGTATTTTCAGTATTTATTATATGTCAGGTACTATGAATAGCACTGGGGATTCAACCATGAACAAAACAAATTCTCTCCTCAGAATATAATTTTTTTATGGAGAAAAACACTCAATAAACAAAGAAATGTCTCTACAGCATTAAAAAAGTATAAAATTATAGGCTTACTTAGATACCATAAATTCTATAAGATAAAATACTATTATACTAAAAATCATATTATATAAAATATAATTCAATATAATTCACTATGAGTTATCTTATGCCTCAAAATATAAATAAAGAAACCTTTGAAGCTGAGGTCTTCTAGCCCAAGAGAAATTTTTTTTTTTGTATTCTAAATGTTTTTAAGACAAGTAGATGAGCCAAAATTCATAATTAGAATATGTAGTATTTATTTTCTTGTTAATAGCTATAGGACTCCCAGTTTATATGACCCCAGAAACACATAGCAGAATTTACAAACATACGTTAGGCAATATTAGTTTCTCGAAAGAGCTCTGACTTCACCAGAAGGACGGGAAATCTGTGTGAGGAGAATGTAAAATCTGACCAAACAAAAACCAGTTGACAGCAAATAAATTGGACCCAATAAGTAATCATCATACCTTATCATTTAATCTTTGCAAGAAAATAGACAGATATTCTGGGCCCTTCCTAGCCAACAAAAACAACCATTTAAAACCCTGGTTTCTATTATAGGGTGTACTTGGCACTGGGATGTACTGTCACAGGGTAATGGTTATTCTGATTGATTACTCTCGATCCTTTTCCCCTAAACGAAATGAATCATTGTTGACAAAGTGTATGTAGGTGAGCACATGTGCACACACCAGCACACATACACCACAATCACACATTTCCAGCAGAACTTGGCATCACTTGTGGAAATAACAAGAATACAATTTAGTCTTTTACAAGTTTCCAATGAAAAAAGATCGATTTTCAAAATTGTAGCTACTTACATTTTTAAATGAGATTGTGATAGGGAATTGAAACAAAGCATAATTATAGCATAAATTAAAGAATAAAAGTTCTTATTTGGTAAGAAAGACATGGGTAGCTCTTTATAGACATAAACTGACTATAGATGTTAAATACCATCCTTCCACGTCTTAATCTCTCACCCAGGTTCTGTTTTATTAATATTTCTTGTGCTGGGCATGGAAGGAACCACGTTAGGAATGCCTAGGAGCTATTACTTGATTATTAACAGCAATCTGTGCGCTCACCCAAATGGCATGGAGGAGCAGGATATATGTAAATATTAGATAACTTTTCTTTCCTGCAAAACTGTATTTTTCTGTATAAAACTGAATCTCTTTTCTGGTCATTCCCTTTTCTTTCTTTTTCACCCTATAAAAGTATTTTAACAAACCAAGGATAGCCAAGAATAAGAGTGAGAAGTACAGTCACGTGCTGCATAACAACAGCATATACACTGATGGTCCCATAAGGTTAGCACCATATAGTGTAGGTGTGTAGTAGGCTATACCATCTAGGTTTGTGTAAGTGCACTCTATGATGGTCACACCAATGCGGAAATCACTTACCTGATGCATTTCTCAGAATGTAGCCCTATCATTAAGCAACGCATGACTGTACAGTAGGTTGACAAATCTCCAAGTTCTATATGAAATTATATTGCAGTTGGCCTGGTGCCAGTAGAGCTTCCTCCCAAAATATGGAAAATAGGACCTTGGTAAATGTGCACAAGAAGAAACACATGCGTTGGGATTCCTTGCCCATTTTATTTTACTAATCCATACTGTACAACTAGTTACAATAATTAATGAATTCCCAAGAAACTCTCTTTGCCCATTTTGGACCTAAAAGACTGAGGTGGGCAGCTGAAGTGAGAGTATTTATTATGGTCCCCATCATCACTGCTGCTGCCTTCACCATCAACACCACCATGACATCACCATCATCATCATCATAATCACATCTTGATCATCATCATCATCATCATCCACATCATCATCCTCACCAACATCATCATCATATGCAGCTGCAGCGTTACAGCATGGTACACTTGTAAACTGATTTTTATCATTTGAATACATCATTTTCCTCAAAACAAGCTTGCAAAGTAGACCACAATTTTTGTAACAAACTACCTCGTGTATTTCACATATGAAGAAAACTTGACCTCAGATAAGCGAGGGTATTTAGGGACTTGCCCAACACCTTCTATTTGAAGGTAACCAATCAGCTCTTTAACCTAGAACTTGGATGACTCAGTGCTCTTTTCTCAAAACCATGCTGTCTCTTGGAAAGTATAAATGAAGTGGTATCTGAACTAGAAGGGATGGTGACAAGTTTGAAAGATCAAGATCCAAATTAGAAAAGGAGGATGGGAATTGCCCTCATGACTCAGTCTGAATACTGAAGAGTTCCACTTATTTAAATTCTATCTGTTGGTCAAAGCCCTGCTCACCCAGTCTTAAGCGACCTCACCCACCTCAGCATTTCTAGGGCAACGGTTGACAACCAATGCCTAACTGTATCATTGTGCACTCCTTCGTGCATTCCATTTATCAATTTTATCTATAAGCTCTTGGATGACAGACACCATGAGGCCTACTTCTTTATTAGTACTGTAGTACACTGTGTTGCTCTTGGAAATGACCTAATAAAGGTACAGTAAATGGCTAACTGAACATCCAAAAAGGTTTGCTTAATGGGTGTGAACAGTGGCATGTGACTCTCCAGAGTCAATGGTGCACACCTCTTCCCAACTCTATGTTCAGTGACATCACGTCAGTAGACTGAAACCAGCCATGGTGGAAGTATTGATACTTTGGAAACTAGAAAATGCTACTATCAAGAGCCCCTCTGCCCTAGAGAGGACCAATTGTTAAACATTACGGACACTACTGCTTGTAGACACAGGCAAATTGATATGGGCTCAGTATTCATCAGTCCTGGATTTTGTTCTGAGCCTGATATGAGCTTACTAAGCAATTCTGAGCCAGCTCTGATTTCTGTTCTCTTCCTTTATCCTGGAGGAGGGATAACATTTACTACTTATCAACCTCACGTGATTCTCTCTCTTGAGTGATTTGAAAATCAGTTCTGAAATGTGTACTGCAAGTACAAACTTCTATTATTTTGGTTATACTGAGAAACAAAAATGAAGTGAGAAGTGGAAACACAAGTTCCCACCTCCACTGGGGGGTCTGTGTTGTATCAGTGTTGTGATGGGAGGAACGGAGACTATGACTCTCGTGCATTTAAGCTGTCCAGGCCTCAGTTACCAGTATATGAGTTATACTCAGTGAGTATCTTCTCTGCTAAACTTTCAGAAAGGAAATGAGGAAAATAAATATTTAGCACTGGTAAAGTGCCAGCCAACCTTCATAATAAGCTACATTTGGGGCTGTGTGTGTGTGTGAAAGAGAGACAGAGAGAGATTGTCTCTAAGATAAATCTATTCTCCAAAGCAAGTACACTGCTGCATCGTAAACTCTGAAGTTCTTGGATGTAGCTTCAAGGTCCTCTTGATCTTGTTTCAACACCCTTAAAACTAACTGCCCTAGAAGAGCTTATTTTCAGAGGAGTCCCCCAAGAGTGCAGTTTCAGTTTTCTTATGACAAGAAACCAGAACAGAAGATGGATAGCTGCCAGCTGGGCCCCATGTGCTCAGGATGCAGCCCTAAGGGCTTCTGGTCAGAAGTGGCCATTGCTGCCTCTAGAACTCTCAGTCATCCAAATGCCACTACTCTAAGCCACATCTAGGTGGTCCCTGACCTCACTTTTGTCTGTGCCTCCATTTTCACAGACAGTCAGAACACACTCAGGCCTGGGTGTCTTGTAACCACAGGGGCCTGTACTCCTGCAGCAAAATGGTAGCACAGCACAGGTGAAAGGAAGTTGTGCCATCATGGCCGAGGGTCGAATCTCACCATCACGCCAACCTCTACCACCCGTACTTGTGTATATTGAGAGATTAACATGTGGCAGACCCCAGCCGCACATTTTCACATTTGGTCCTCATGGAAACTATAGGGAGAGATCTCCACTTCACGGGAGCTAAGAAGGTTGTCCAAGCACACAGAAAGTGGCAAACCTGGACCTCAAATTCAGCTCTGACTCATTGTGTCCGGGTCTTGGTCACTGCCATGTGCTACCCCAAGGTGTAAACCAGATTCCCTCCCTCTTCCACTTCTCCTTTTATCTAAACATAACTCAATAAGTCCTTTTATTCTCACCTAACATCTAAGGTTTTAGATGATTGGGAAACCTCTAGAGACTTATGCCTGATCAAAGGAAGATCAGTTGAGAGCAAGAACTGATCTCCACATTCAACCTATAATAAATTAGATCACAAATTGGAATATTAGTTTAAACATACTATTACACACAAATGCTTTAAAACTACTAAAATCTAACATTGTATAGTATGGGATACAAAGAAAAAAAAAAACCTAAGTAAGGAAAGCGTCATTCTCTTTTAACAAAGTATATGCTAAGAAGCATGAACTGAAAGGAATCAGTTTGCCTGCTACATTTACTTTGATCAAGTAAGAGAATCTGGGATTCTATTTTGCTAAAATAAGATCTTATTTTACAAAGGTATATTAACCTTAAAATATGCTGAAATTACTTACTGGGTATTATTCTACATTTTTCAGTTGCAATAAATATAGATGATTGTAATTGAACTTGAAACACTTGAAAATTTCTCTTTCTTCATACAAACCCTCCTAAGGAATCATTCCTTATTTTATTTACCCAATAATTAATTTCCTTATCCTTACCAAATATTCAGTTGATACTTTCCATAAAGAGAGGCTTGTGATATTTGATATTGAAAAATGCTTTTTATTAAAACAAGTAAGCATGGTATTTCAAACATCTGATTTCTGTGGAATACAAAACAATGTTTTATCTGTTCACATCCATCTTCAGGTTGATGTTAACGTACTCATAAAGAAAACATCACATCTGTTACTTAATAATAAAATCTTGATGTAAAAATCAAGGGCTTGTTTAAAAATTAATAATGGCATAAAATGCAGATGAACTTCATCATAATTTCCCTGATTCACACACTTACTCCAGTTATAGAAAATTGTTTCTTAAGAATATTATTAAAAATTACAGGAATAATCAATTTTCTCTTTATTGTTATGGAAAATGTTCTGATACCTAGTCAAAATATCAATAGTCACATTCATATAAACTCCAGTGTCTTTACTATTTCCTGGAAATTTGTAGATAAGCTTTCAAAAGGAAGACTTATCCCAAGGATAAATTTGCCTGTTTAATTCATTTCAAGAAATACTACAGAATTTGAGACACTGAGGAAACTCATAGAACCAGAAACCCCAATAATTATTTTGTTAAGAAATAAATATTAATTATTGAATCTAGAATATCTGAATGTTTACTATACTTTTATCTCTATTTTGAAGTATGTTTAAAATTTTTTCACGGTAAAATGTTCAAAAGAAAGATGAAAGAAAATGTTGAACCCATGACCTTTTAAGCATAAAATATAAAGTATGGAACAAAATAGCCTAGTAGTTAAATTAATTGTCTATGGAATATTACAGTGCATCAAAAGATGCATTCCTTATAGAATATTGTGTATATATCTATACTTGTTTTACTTCATTTTACTTTACATTCACTTTTACTTTTACATTCACTTTACTTTCTAAGAGTGGCTCTTCAGAAAGAGACTCTTTACAGCGCTCCCATTATGATGAATATGGGAACAGGTGGAGAAACGGAGATGGTGTATTCCTACCAGAAGAAGTTATACTGCAACACAAAAATTATTATATTTCTCTTTTCTGTGAGTGGCAAAAAAAATCTCCAATTTTCTAGCCTTTAACGGAACTGAGCCTTTGAACATAGCAGTTTAGAATCACACAAGTTCTAAATAATTTGTTTCTTGTGGAGAGGAACTGTCAGGTATACCAGTCACCAAGGTCCTTCAAGGTGTTCCTTGGGCATGCCAGGCTCATTTCTTTTGGATGACACCTTCAAGTGCCACCATTAGTAAAATAAAGGCTTTCTCCAAATGGACAAAACAAAATTTTTCCAATATCCTCATTTTACACAAGAGCTACTGTTATTTAATTGTTCTACAAAATACTGGCTTTGCCACAAAGTAAAATCCATAAAAATAAGGCATTTAAAATTCATATTGCATATCCCTTTGTATTTCTACCATGATGTTGACCACTGCATGACTATGCATATATGAATATGATATCAAATATTTTGCCACCCGTGCCCATCATGACAGTCCAGTGTATGTAGAATCAAATTCAAGAGTTGTATCAGAAAAGGGATGAAGTTAGTCCCATTATTACAAAAAACAAGCTGATCATAATCCCTAAAATTTTGAATCTTTTTCTTAAGAAGGTTCTGTTGATGACGTACACTTCCCCTATTACACAGCTATTAAATTTTAGCGATAAACACTGCTTGCATAATCTTGCCATGTAACTATCACCTTGCAGTGACACAAGAGATGTAATACTCTTTTTCCAGCTCACGCCTCTTCTTCATCCCCTTGAAAATTATGCAAGTGCAGAGCCAAACAAAAGCAAGGAGAACGTACGTGTATCTCCTCCCACTAGATTATTGGTGACAAAAGATAAAATAAAATATTGATCTCCTCTCTTGACTGAGCTTTCTAAAGTTTGCACCCATCCTCTTCTTAGCTGTGGACAGAGCAAAACCAAAAATTGATTACCACTCACTTCGAGGTCTGAGCTTCACGGATCTCCAACAGCTGACTAGTTAATTAAATACGGTAACAGAATCCCAGATTAGAACTTTCTTCATAAGCATGTCATTAATAAAGCCATTTTTCAATGTAAGAAACATCTGCACATAACCACCATAATATTCCTTCTTAACCATAGCATTCCATTCACTACTTGACAGATCATAAGTTATTTGACCCACAGGGAGGCAGATCATCAACTTACAGCTCTTTGTCCTGGTTTCCTGGACAAAACACGAAATTTAATACATATTTTAGGTCATTCATCATTCATTTGCTCGAAGGAGAAAATGCCAGCTTTCTAAGAACTGAAAACGGAAAGGGGAGAGATGCATGCAGATTGCCGTTTGACCAATAGTAGTGAAATGTGGGCCGGTTCTGCTCTTCAGTGTGCATTCCTTCTTAGACTCATAAAAAAGCTTACTCTTCTGCAAAACAGAGATTGAACATTTATTTCTCTGTGTAGCATGTAAATTATTAATATTAAGAAGGATATTTTCTTAGTCTTTAGCAAACACTGACCAAATTCATTTCTCTTAACTCAAGTACAGAACATGAAACACTGGAAAACAATTTTTCTGCTAAACGACAACTCAGCATAGTCTTTTTTTTTTAATTTGGCAATGTGGTGAGAAAGCTGCAGGTGAGGCACCAGGCTGGGAAAGGCGCCAGGGTGAAGGCAGGGGGCACGGGGTGGAGCCAGGAGCAATGAGACATGACTTGATGGTGTGTCCTTTTCAGTTGAGAGTACTAAAAAAAAGGAAAATTTAAAACTTATGTACATTCTTTTTAGAATTTAGATCAAATATTCTTACAGACACCAGGGACCAGATCCAGGTTTGGGACTGGTGCCTGGGATAGCATAAAAACCAGCTTCACATTGGGGTGCCATGTGAGACTTTTTTATTCATTCCACAAATAGATTTTGAGTGTTCCAGCCACTATGCTAAGGACTAGGGACAAAGAGATAAATAAAAGGAGAACCTATCCCTTAAGACCTTAGACTGGAGTTGGACAGAGGCAAGTACACCAGTAAGGATCCATCCTGACAGGACTTCTCCAATTCTTAGACCGAGAACGATAGCCTTCCCTGGAAAACATCACCTTCCTGTCCTCCAGCTCCTGGTACTTTCTTTCCTTCACAGCTAAGCTTTCGTAAGGAGTAACCACTACTTGCTGTCTCCCTTCATCACCCCAACACTCACTCTTCTACCCGCTGCGTTCCGGCTTTGTCCGCCCTTCCAGCACCCGCACATACCGCCAGTGAAATTCCTCATGCCAAAGTCACCAACGACCAATGAATTGCCAAAATAAAGTATCCTGCTCACTTCTCACCAAGGATGATTTGCCAATTTTAACATTGACTTTTCTTCCCACAATACTATATTTTTCTGGTTCTCTTTCTAAAATTTGACTACTTCTCATCTCCCTTACAGTTTTTCTATTCTCCCCACCTTCTAAATACGGTGATTTCTTCTGATCCTATCTTGGCCTTTGTCTCTTTTACACTTTCTATCTTTATCTACCTTCAAGGATTAAATTATCTCCCACATTTAATGATAATTTGAGCTATTAGAAAGAGAAAGGGCATGAGATTTAAAGTCAGAAATCGCAGATTTAGCTACAGAATGTCAACAACACTATTTGTGTTGATGGACTTGGGGTTAATTTATTTGGGATTCCATTCCACTCAACCCCTCTCAGTTTCCTTATCAGCAAAATGAAAGATTTAGATTTTAAACATTTCTTACTTCCTTAATTTTTTTTATAACTATTCATTAAGACATTCAATTATTCATAAATATAACAGAAAAAGTGAAAATCAGAAATAAGAAAGTCAAAAAGTATAGTTCATATGACAAGTTTTAGATTTCCCTTCATTAACTCCTCTTCCAAAACTATTGCCAAGTAGTTGAATTAACTGATTTGCATCCCAGATTTTCATTACTAATGAGGCGCTGGATAATACGTTCATTTTCCCCATATGTGAATGAGAAAATTAAGACATACAGAGGTTGTGTGACCTCCCCATGGTTGCACAGTTGTTAATGTTACTGCTGAGATTCAACAGCCCTACCCTGACTCCAGAATTCATGGGACGTAGCTTCAAGAAACAAAAGGATTCAATGCATTTTGTATTCTAAGCTGTTTGCTGTCTCTTGGAACATTATTATCAAAATTTTTCTCCTCCTCAGCTTCAATAATTTAATAAACTCCTCCTGCTGTGAAAGTGCAGTGTGGTAGCTGCAAAACTAAATCTCTGAGCTATGACAAGTGAGTTGTAATCTTTTGATTACTGATCCCAAAGAGGTTGCATTAGGACTGCAATTGTTTCTCTCTTCTCAGTGACCCAGTTGGGGCAAAGCTGAAGTAGATCATTAGGGAGTTATTCACTAACTACTCTCACTTGACCTACAACATATATTCTGATGCCCTTGGTTCTTGTAAATTGCTGAACCTAGCAATGTCCCCGTACTCAACAAAATTTAGTACACACACACATGATAAACATGCTGAGTTCCACAAAAGTGAAGCTTTCTTGTACCAGCCCTGACATCTCTACAAAGATTCCTATTGCAAATGTTCTGGAGAGAGAGTATCAAGGCAAATCAAACCATTAATCCAACATTAAGTAAAACCCTGGAATGTGCTTAGGATTTTGTCAGGGCAACTGCATGTGCAGAAAAAGAAGAAGGCATGATTCTAGCCTTCAAAAACTGAAACTCTGGTAAAGTAATACAACTCTTGAATACTGTCTTGACACATAGTCACCTAGAATAGAGACTATGTATCCCCGTGTCTTTTTGCAGCTAGCTGAAACCATAGACTAAATTCCACCCATTGGAAGGTAAGAGAAAATGACAAATGCAATTTTCAGGAAGTAGCCTGAAAGGGAAGGGGCACGCCCTTCTCTCCTTTCCTTCCTTTCGATAGCTGAAATGTAAGAAGGATCACTGAAGGTGGAGCTACCAACTTGGACCCTGGGAAGCCACCAGATAAGGATCCTGATCCACGATGATCATGGGGCCACCAGGCCAGCCCCAGTTTGTGCATGTTAATAGATTAGAGAGAAAAATAAATATCTCTATTATTTAGGCCATCGTCATTTTGGACGTTTTTGCTACTGTAGCAAAGCCTTTACTTAAGTAATATAAATGAAGAAAACTGAGATCTGTTGAAGCTTGGAGGGTTCTTTTTCCACTCCTCCCATTCCCTCTTTGCTAAGGAAAAGTTAAGAACTGCCAAGCGCTGTTACTTAGACCTATAGAGATTTGTAGGCTACAGTTCATAAGCCAGTGAGGAGCACAGACTTCTCCTCCCAAATGTCCTTTCCCAGAAGCAGAGCGAGTAGAGATTCCACTTTTCCCACCTTTACCCTTCCTAAATGGAATTGGAAAAATGGTTATAATTCCTACACAAAGAGTTAAGAATCTCATATTTGGACATTCAAGGAAAGCACCACGCGTCAGCTACTCTGACAGCAGCACCACCCCTTTTTCTTGCTGCATTCTGCTACTGTTTCAAACCATCACCAGATACAAAACCTCCATAAGAAGAAATCAAATGAGTGTGGGATGTTCTGAGCACAGGACAACTTCTGGAGATGATGAATATTACATCAACAATATAAATCTCTTTCTCCAGAAGCTATAGGATAGTCAAGATGAAACTCTCCACTTTCAATAAAAATATGTAGAAATGGTGGCCCAAGGGAGATAAACGGCCTCTGATTACAACGGTAAAAGATAACACTAAATAACATCCCTGTGTGAAGACTCTCTCCTGAATTCCCACTGGTGTAGCGGAAGCAATAAGTACCATTATTAGACACGCGCACAATACATGAATACGTGAAATGTAAAGCCAGAACTGAAATGCAAAAAAGGAATCCTAAAAATCAGAATGAGCAACAGTTCAATTACTGAAAAATGATTATAGTAATTAGTTTGAGCTCTAACACTCTCAGTAATATCCAGCCTATCTGAGCAAACATAAATAAAATATAGTTTCACAACCGTACAAAAATAAGGGGGTGTAGGGCAGGAAGCCACGTGAAATCTCCAGGAAAGAAACAGTCCCAGTACAAAAACCAGAGAATCATTTGCAGGATCCTGTGTATATCTGATTAAATATATCCAGTTGAAATCAGTACCAAAAAATCTGCATTTTTTTAATTTAAGGGAATTTTAAATTCAAGGAAGTATAGATTCATTTCTATGGGAAATAGAATGTCACCGCAAATGGAAATCTTTTTTTTTTCTGATTAACTGCTATTCAGTAGAAATTGTAGTGTTTTGGACACAGGCTACACATGAATCTACACAGCCATCAACCATGGCAAAGACCTCAGGTTAGAAGGGTTTGCCTGGGATTGTATTCAAGGGGCTTTGTGCCTACACAAGAGAATCTGCTTATGTGGCTGCTTCACTTATCACAGTCGTCACAGAAAGTTTTTCTTTCACATAAACTCTGTCTACTGAAATTATTTCTTAAACCACTTATTTTCATTCTTATGGGGGAGAGGGATATATTTCCCTATTTAGGCAAATCAGAAACACCTGTTAGACTTTTTCCAAGGGTACCCCTGTCCCCCCAAATATTCTGATCCACACTACCGTGACCCATGCCCCACCACCACCTTCTCCCCACTCATGATTCTGACTGATGCACTATGATCATTTTACAAGTGAGTTGTTACAAATGAGGGCTTGCTTTTTGCCTCAGGGTGCTTGGGATAGAAAAACTATCATGAACTAATGCCTCCAAATGTGGTGTCATAGAAAAATCAGTTCTTAAGTTTTGTCAACTCCATCTCTGAAATCTCTCTGCATCTGGAAATCTCTCTTCTTTTCTGCCACTTGAACTACCCAAGTGGTACAATGGGGGAAAAACTGTAATAGTTAGCTATTCCTTGTTCTTGACTCCAATAGCCCCCAGCCCATCCTGACACATGAATAAATCATAATTTCTCAAGGCATTGCTCTGATCATGTCCGCTTAAATTCCCTAAAATATGAAATGAGTTGTACATGGAATGAACCAAACTAAGAGGCTGAGGGCACGTTTCCTAAAGATAGCCAAGTCTGCCCAAGGCTTCTGACCTCTCCTGCAAGGAGTTAGGGTCCAAATACAAAGTTAGAGAGAAGAGTCCACACAAGACCACCCTCACTTCTCACACTGACTGAAAGTTCATGGGGTTTTCCCAAAACCACCCTCAGGCTTGAAAATTCATTAGAAGGACTTACAGAACTCACTGAAATGTACTACACTCACAGTTATTACACTTATTACAAATAGCGTACAAATTAGAACCAGCCAAAGGAAGAGATGCACAGAGAAGACCCTGGGAGGACTCCACTGCAAGCCTGCATTGTGCTCAGGGACACCTTATACTCCCAGAGTCAATGTGTGGCACACTCAGCATATTGTCAAGCCAGGAAGTTCACCCAAGCTTTGGTGTTCAGAGTATTACTGAGGCTTCCTGAGGAAGGCATGACTGATGATTTATTGCCCATATGGTTGAACTCAGTGCCTAGGTGGATTAATAGCCAAAGGCCCCCCTGCAAACTGTATGGTGGTCTTTCTGGCACAGCCAGTCCCCACCCTAAGTCTCTCTGGTGTGGTGAGCCCCATCCTGGGTCATTCATCAGTGTAAACCATCAGATGTGGTTCTAGCGGCCCACCAAAAACTAACCTCACTAACTAAGACACCCGCATCACTTGGGAAATTCCAAGGGTTTAATGGTTACCTCCTAGGAGCCAGGAAAAAGACCAGACCTCTCTTTGGTTGAAGCCAAATTTCTTACTATATAGATTGCTGCTATCTATGTAGGCCCCCTTAACCTGACATGAATGGCCCTCTCCACTGCACAACCTGAGTCCCTCTCACCACCACTCCCAATCAATTTCACCAGACAACCATGCTTCATTATTTAAAAGGAAAATGAAAGTCATTAGATGCAATCCCTTCATCTTTCCACCAACAAATCTGTAAATCAACCTGCCCCTGTACCTTCTTTTTCTTCTTCTTTCTCCTTCCATTTATAATGAAGCAAGTATCTCCTCTCACGTTAAAGGCCAGCTGTCCTGTTCTCTGCTGCTCTGGATCACAGTCTCTTCCATTTTTCCAGGTGCCTCACTTTCTACATGAGATCCTCTTTATCCCGCATCTTCATTCTATTCCTTCCCATAGGATCTGTCCTCTTGCATCTGTCCTCTTTAGAATCTTTTGTTTTAGAAACTCTTTTCCCATCTCTTCAGTTACCACTTCCTCTCCTCATAAACAAGCAGTGAGTTATCTTCTCACTCTGCATCCCTCTTCAACACACTCCAGTTGTGATTCACCACTCTGCCCAAACAGCTCTTCTTAAGGTTACCAATAAACCCCATGTTGCTAATGCTGGTCCTCATTTGACCTGACCACTGAGAGGGATTTTACAGAGCTAAGTATCCCCCCTTCTTGAAATACTTGCTTCTTCTGGTTTTCATAATGCCACGTTCTTTTAGATTTCCTTTTACTTTTCTGGCCTAAAATTCCTCTGTCAGTCTGATCTCTAAATGCAGGAGTTCTTCCAAGTCTAGAACCAGCCTTTTTTCCTCACTCTTCTTGGATGCTGTCAGCTCATCTGCAGCTATGGTAAGTAACTGTCAGCCATTGGCTGATATTCTACTCCCAGGCCAGGCGTCTTTTGTGAGCTTTGTGAAGCATAAACACACCACAAACTGAGCTGCTGCTTCCTTCCTGCCTCCCATCCCCATAAGCAGTGCCTCCACCCACCAGCCGCTCAGATGAGAAATCTGCTGATCTTCCTTATGACTTCCTCTTCCCCCAAACCCCACTTCAAATCTGTCCACACAACCTATAAAATAGATCTCTGCCATGTAGCCCCTTCTCTCCACTCCTGCCACACGGGGCTGCAGAGCTCTCCTTTGTCTGGATGACTCAGAGGCCCTCTACTGCACATTCCACCTGCTCTTCTGTCTCCTTCCGACGTTGTCCAGACTCCTACCAGAGAGGTCTCTAACTTGGTCATATTATTCTCTTGTTTAAAACCCTTCCGTAGCTGCACACTGCCCTCAGAACAAAGATACCAATCCCTAACACGGCTCTAAAGTCCTGCACACTCTGGCCTCTGACTGTCCTTCTACGTTCATCCTCTCCCTCGCTCTGGCTTTCTTTTACTTCATTGAAACCACCTCACCAAGCCAACTCCATGTCTGTACACATGCTACTCCCTCTTCCTGAAAGGTTGAGTTTTGTATGGACAAATACTTTCTAGGCCTAAAGCAGTGAAAGAACTCACTAAAGAAAAGATCCATAACTATGAAGGTAATCAAATTAAAATATCTCCATTTCAAAAAGACATCAGGAACAAAAGTAAAAAATGAAAAATCTAGAAAATATTGACAATACTCACAAAAAAATGAGCAAAAGAATTAAGACCCAAATGATAAATGAGTAGACAATTATCCAAAGTGGAGATACATGATTAACAGTCATTAAAAATGTCAAACCTTGCTATTAATTAGAAGCACAGTATAACAAATATGATACAATTTTTTATTATAATTTAAGATAAACAGTAAAAGTTAAGTTTTATTGTGAGCTAGGCACTTAGCTAACATTTAGTATATGGTGGTAATCAAACAGATACATTCTCTGCCTCCATAGAGCCTATACTCTAGCAAAGTGGAGACTAATTAACCAAATAACCATATACAATTGTGTTCGTAACATAATAAAACTAAAAAGCTATTTTTGAAAATCAAGGTTCATTACTAAATGAAATAACATAGGTGGATATTTGATCTATTCAAATCTAATTTCTCTAGAAGATACGACGCTAGAAATAAAGAACTGGTCCTACAATCCTATCGCACCATATAATGAAATAATCATTGTCCTGTTCTTCTCTGCAGCTTTTAGAACTATCCTTCTTCCCTTTTACTCTCTCTTTTTTTTCAGTACATCTCTTATTTTTCTTTTCTTTCTTGGCCGTTCCCCCTTCTACTGACTCCCTATATGTGGTTATTGTATTTATTTGGTTATTGTAGTTATTTTTAAAGTGGGCTCTCATCCTCCTGGCTCTTCCCTCTCTAGGATATATCCATCCATAGAACTTGTAAGTGACTTGGAAGCAGCAGGGATAGAAGAATTTGCAACACTATCTGGGGGTCTGTGCAGCAGGAAATGCAGAGCTACATCAGCACTGAGCTCACTTTGGGAGCAACAAGGAATTGGGAATGTGAACCCATGTGATCAGTTAAGAGGCTTACTTGGGGGACAGCAGAAAATTTGGGGGAGAGATGTGGGGTTTCAGAAAATTCTGGTGAGGGAGAAAGCAAAGGAATAGTCTTCAACATGCCACTGCTCTCTCACTGTGCTCTAATCAAGGAGACCTAAGAGCATACAGGCTGCACCATAAGCAGGCTGTGGGAATACTCAACCTAGCTGAAATCGACATGAGACTGGTTCTGTTGACCAAGGGTCATCGCAAGAGGTGCTTGCTATTCCCGCAGAGCTATAAATGAGAACCCTGGTGGTTAGTCAAATCAGCATTAATTAAATAAACTTTATTCAAAATGGGTTGGGTATTTTTTCAGAATCAATTATAACTTACTCTGCCAATTCAGTAATGCACTCCACAATTAAGCATCAGGTTCAAGGAAAAAATGCCTTGAAGATGACTAAACTGGGGTCCACAGTCTGTCCCTGATGATTCATTTGATTTAACCCAACATCTTTAGTCCATGTGCATGGGGAACATTACTAGCTCTAGCTGAGCCAGGAGCTGACCTGGCGGGGTTTTAATCAAGGAAATACAAATCCAAAATAAATACAGAGATCATTTTTCTTCTCCACTGGAATATTTGCGAGCTTCCAAAAGAGAGCACTTTATTAAGTTATGAAAATAGGTTTAATGTGGAAATATATGATTTCCAGATTGACAGCTCAACAAATGAAGAAGTAAAGTATTTAATGCAGAACGTGTTCTCTTCAAGGATCATGGATGCTGGAGTGATAAAAGATTGCATGAATATCTCCCTGCCCTCAACTCTATTGACCTAGGTGAAGAGATGAGAATCAAAGACCAGAACAAAATATATAAGAAAATATTCATGATAACAATGAATAAATATAATGTAATGCATAGTTACTTGACAGTTAAACTGTGGTCATTGTTGATGGCTGGTGTTGGCCTCTGGAAGTGGAGAGATATTTCAAATTAGGGTGGAGTAGTAATAAAGGCTTGCTGGAGGAAACAGTATTTAAGTTATGTTTTGAAGGATTTGGAAATGTAGAGAGAAAAATATAAGGAGATTTTTAAAAATATAGTGGCCTCCTTGAGGACAAAGAAACAATAATTTGTGTGAGGCAAATCCCAATCCCTTGTTTTTTAAATTAAGGAAACATAGAGTGAGACTAGTTAAGTGCATTCCTTGCACACCTAGTACACACCTCGAGTTAAAGTCTGCCTTCTAGAACAAGGCTTTATCCATTCTACCATGGTGCTCCAAAGGAAGAGCTGGCCCAGACAGTGTCTAAAATGCAATTCCCTACTTCTGCTTTGCTAATCTTCTCTTTGGTCTTAGAGTTTTCTCGGACCTGAGATATTGCTCCTGAGGCACCTCTCCTGACCTGGCATCCTAGCCAGGTTTAAACCCTTGACTTGTCTTTTTCACTCTCTGCCTTACCTTCTCCTCCTTTGGTTAAGGTATTATCGTTTCTTTTCATCCCACGTCTTCTAAGAAGAAAGTTAGAAGCTGAAAAAGAGAAAGAAAGAAAAAAGGAAGGAAGGAAGGAAGGAGAGAGAAGGAAAAGGGAAGAGGCAATGAAATGAGATGAGACGAAATGGAATGAAATGAAAAAAAGAGAAAGAAAGGAGATTCTATACTGTCTCCCAAATCTCCTTTCCTGACCAATTCCCATCCTCAGTCCCTGCTTCTCCCAGGCATGGAATATAATTTAGGGAGCTAACATTTCCTAGTTAATACAAGAATTTGCAGTTTAAATCTTGCGGTGTTTATTCAAGCGGGATGAATCCACGTCTTCTCGCTTTGTTAGTTTCTTGTCTTATTCTTGGTATTGGACCTAATGTTTCTTGTCTTAAATTCTATCCTCAGATCTTGATAAACAGCCTCAAGTTGCACCATCTGGCCAAAAGGTTAACTATTTGTAGGGTCTGTCTCTTTATGGGATTTCACCCTTCATCTCATTCACAATCCTTTCAC
The DNA here is from genome assembly GCF_057802395.1 of Ceratotherium simum simum. NCBI lineage: Eukaryota > Metazoa > Chordata > Mammalia > Perissodactyla > Rhinocerotidae > Ceratotherium > Ceratotherium simum. The sequence goes on from NC_141909.1 coordinate 4,812,656, forward strand.
TTAAAATAACATATAAACAAGAAGCTGTCAGATATGGTAAATATATATAATAATTTGGTTCCATGAAGCATTACTTCTGCTTAATTGCTTAAAGCTTCACATCTGAAGGTGCTTATTACCTTTTTTTTCTACTTGTCTTGTTCACTGTAATCTTACTTCATGATTCAGTAGATACTTGGGTATCCTACGGTTTCTAATTTCCCATGTGTCAAACTTAATGGAATCAGGTCCCAGAGAACGCACTGTCACTGTAGTGAGGTGTTTACTTCAGAGACACATGGAATACAAGGGGATGCTAAAACAAGGAGCATATTTTGGAAGTCTATAAACAGATAGAAAAACTAACACTCTCAGCTTCAAAGAATCCTTCCATTGGCATACTGTTAACACAGAGGTTAGAAAAGCCAATTAAAAAGAACTTTTTTTTTTTAAATAAGGTAGGCAAAACAAACAGGCTTATTACTGAACTAAGATTTCTATGTTAATAATCCTTACACATGAAATGAATACATTGTGAAACTACCCTCTCATGTTCAAAGAATCCTTTTAATAGCATATACTCTTACCATGGAGATGTTAGAACAGCCACTCTACACAGATTGATGACTCATATACAATATAATTCAAATTGCCATACTATTTTGAATACCTACAGGAATCTGTGCTAAATGATTTCTTTAATGAGCGTGTATGGAAATAGAAAATTATAAGCCCCATATTCTTTGATTCAGCATTTACTCAAAATTGTAACTGAAGGTAGAGGCTACAAGCATTAACTATCAGTTTAATAAGGAAGCATGAAAAGAATTGAGAGGTTGTTGACAGGGAACTTGACGAAACAAAGCACACATTTATCTGTTACACCTTGTTAAAAAATAAGAAAAAAGTTGTCGACATTTACATCCTAGTTACCATCAAACTCAAAGTGACTCTACACTTAATCTGTAACTGATCACTGTAAACTTGAATTTCTAGAGAAACTCTGTTTGTAATGGGAAAAAGTTTTCCTATAAATATTGAAAAATATGTTTAAATAATTTAAAAGTTCCAAGGACTATATTTATGAGTGCTTGTTGTAAGAAGCTATATTTGTTAGAAATTTGTCTTCAAAAGTTGTGCTTGTTCACTTAACTTTATGAGCCATTTTGTCGTAGAAGGTTGATTTTATCCACCAACCTCATGATAATTAACTTACCATCTGTGATCACAAGGTATTTTGTAACTCTATCCAAATTTAATAACCTGACATTAATCGTCAGTGAGAGAAGAAGATGGCACCTTGTAATGGCTTTTTCCAAGATGAGTCTATTGCAGAAAGAAGACTCGAACACGGGCAGTTTGACAACAACTTCATACCCTGACACTACACCGGTTCTTCATGAAAAAAGTGATATATTAGAGAGAAATATTACTAGTAGAATCAGCAGCATGATGACTGTGAAAGGAAGGCAGAAATAAAATAGAATATTCACAGGAATGGACTAGTTAATGGAACACTTGGACCTAAATTCAAATTTAGTGGATTGAGGAGTAAATGGGAAGTGAGAAATTGGAAAGAGTGTGTAGATTGTATTTTTGAGACTAAGATTCTTCCTTTCAACTATATAATTTAAAATTTCACTTATACAATTTATTAATACAGCAATATTATTTCAGCAATCATCTTGTTTGTTTTACCCACCTACATTTTTTGAAAGGGTTTATTTCAATGCAATTAAACGATTAATTTATCAGCATTTGGGGGGGAAATGTCTCCCCCAAAATTGTTGCCACAAACATAGCACATTTTAAGGATCACTTAAATGTTGTTGACATCATTCTTTTTAAAATCCAATACAAACAGAAAGATCATTCTTTACCTATCTGAAAGTTTTCTACTTTTAAGACTTTTATGCTTTAATTTTAAGTCAGCATTTTTGAAATTTCCTTATACATTTGTATTTAACAGAAATTCAAGTACTACCAAAAATTTAGTGAATCAATAAATTTTATAGAGGATTTCTGATGCAATAGTATGTATAGTCTAAAATTTTTATCAGATGTGGCATCTGTAACAAAGCTTCTAGTGTCCAAATCCCCAAAAATTGCAACATATGCTTCTAAGAAAAAGAATAAAGTGTCTGTCCGATTACTGGTAATCTTAAAAGGGTAGGAACAGCTGCCAAAATCATTAGAGACTGGTAATCCATGTGTGTCTTTTTTGAGAGAAACAATCTGTAATTAATTCTGCATTCACCAGCTGGTGTCACTCCTGCTCGCCCCCCCAAAAAAAGAAATCAGATGTAGGGAGATGAAGAGCAGCGTCTGTTGCCAGACTTAAAAAAAGGAAAAAAAAAATTGGCATCATTTGCTCAAGCAATACACACAGAAAATGTGTAAAACGAGTGCAAAGTAATTAATTCTACATCATTTAGGTTACGTGCAATACACTCATTGAAGGAATCATAAATGTCTGAGATTTTAGTTTCTTGTTAAAGCCTCTTTAAGATAATTAGCTTACATAGCATGCTAAGCAATCATGCAGTGATTCATTGAGTAGATGTTCTCCACAAAGTATTAGGCCACTCAATGTAATGAAAAATAATATTATGGAGTTGGTGCTAATATCTAGATCAGTGGTTTTCAACTGGGGTGATTTTGCTCCTTAAACATTTTGGCAATGTCTGGAGACATTAGTAGTTGTCAAGACTAGGGTAGAGGGGTTGCTTCTAGATCTGGGGTAGACGCCAGGGATGCTGCTAAACACCCTACAAACACCCTCCAAAACAAAGAATGATCTAATCCAAAATGTCAATAGCGCCATGGTTAAGAAACCCTATCTAGACATCTAGATGCTAATGAATTTACCACTTCACATTTCTCTAGTGATGCTTCTAAAAGATCAGAAAACATCAGTTGGATCAGGAAGGGCCTAAAAGTTACACAGCCGGCCACCTGATGGCAAGGCCGGTATTGGAGGCCAGGAGGTCAGAGCTCATTTGTCGTACAATGCTGCCTCTTCAGACGGAAAGTTCAAACCATAAAAGGCTACTGCAAGGTGGAGACAAAAAGCCATTCAAATGTGCATTCAAATGAAATGATAAAACATGACGACTTGCCCCCATGGTCCAAGGACTGAGAACAGAGGCAAACTTCACAAGATTTGGTAAACGATATTATTTCATTAATTTCATTATTTCCATTATAAACAAATAATGCCCAACACCTGATGATTACTTCAAAGTTGGCAAATCCAAACAATTCAGCCATCACTTTGGTTGCTTCTTGACATATATATTAAGTAAGGCTATTTCTGAGGCAATAACGCTCCACCATGGAACAAATTCAGGAGATAAGCTAATGAAGTGGGGCAGGCTTGGTGTGCCCCATCAGCGCTCACTCACATTCCATCTAATGGCGTCCTAAGGTGATTGTGATTGTCATTATGGTGCCCAGAAGGAATGTCTGTGCCTGTTACCTGTGCACCCTTGTTCTTACACAGGACCCTTCCTCTCTGTTATTTCATTTCTGGATATGAACTAGTCGTATCACAGTAGTTTGATTTTTTAAAAAAAGGTTTAAAAATGTAAACTATAGGGCAATCATTTTAACTTGAAATCAGAAATAAATAAGCAAACTGACATTTAAAATCATTTTCATATTTCCAAAACTAACTTGTATGTAAAATATCCACACCCTTCACAACAACTTTACATCCAAATCCATTTACGTTTTTTCCTCCTATATTTTACCACCATCTCAATCTCTAGTTCATCATTTCACCCATATTTGTCATTTATCTCATCATCAATGCACAGTCCTTGGTGCAGGCATTATCATCTGGGTGCCACAGTCATCTTTCATAGCAGAGGCAGCAGCTGAGGCAGTCGTGAACAATTGGGTGGACATGGGGGAGAGTGAAGGTGTCTCGGAAGAAGAGAACATAACACTAGCACAAAGACACAGAAGTGAGGACACACACCCACGTGTTTGAAATAGTCATGAGCACAGGGCAGCTATGTAACTGGCAAAGTTCCCAAAACTGGGGACAGAAGTGAGACATGACCACTTAGCTGGGATGTTGCTGAAGGCTTCATGCAGATGACTGCTCAAGTCCATTGCCAAGTGGAGATTCTTTAACCCTACTAAATGTTCACATGAGGAATGTAGGTTGAGGCCAGGCTGTGAACAGATTTGACTATTGGGGTGAAGAGAATGAATAAGATGGGTGGGCAGTGAGAAGATACTGAAGGCTTCGGGCCTACAGAGTAATGACCAAATTGAAATCTCCCCCGTCAATCTCCCATCTATCCTAGAGTCACTAAGGAGATGAATCAGGTGGTGATGTGCAGCATGGATGATAAGTTCAGGAATATCCCAGGAGACTACCAGCCATATCACTGGCATTCCAGAAGTAAAGCCTGATACTGGGCAGTGGCAGTGAAAATGGAAGAGAGGGAAAGAACACAGTGATTTTGTGAGGAGAGAAGAGATGGGATTCACGGTCTAAATGGATGTGATGGAGGAGAGAGAAGACTCAGATTCACTGGCTCCATTAATGAGATGAGGGAATTCAGGAGCAGGTGCAAGTTTAGTCAGAAAACTGAATTTCCTTTTAGATAAGTTAAATTTGAGGTTCATGTTAACCAGGCAAATTCCGACGCGTTTTTCAACTCTCAATCTCTATCTCCTCTGTGAAGACTTCCCTGACTTACCTCAATCAGACCTGAAGGCTGTGTCAGCATTACTACCACGACACCTGCAACCTCTTTCCATCCTAATATTCATCTTACTAAGTCTCTGCTGTATCTCATTTTCTATCTTTAATCTCATCCTCAGCCTAGGTAACTCCTTTGTAGAAAAGATTAGGGCCTTTCTTTGACACTCTTCGTTATGGGTTGAATTTTGTCCCCCCAACAAAAAAATACATAAGTTGAAGTCCTAATGCCCAGTACCTCAGCATTTGACCTTGTTTGGAAATAGGGTCATTGCAGATGTAATTAGCTAAGATGAGGTTATTAGGGTGGGTCCTGATCCAACATGACTGGTGTCCTTAACAACAGAGGAAATTTGGACACAGAGACAGACAGACACAGAGGGGGAATGCCATGTGAAGATAAAGGCAGAGATCTACAAGCCAAGGAACACCAAAGGAACTGCAGGCTCACCTCCAGAAGCTAGGGCAGAAGTGTGCAACAGATTCTCCCTCACCATCCTCAGAAGGAACCAACCTTGCAGATGCCTTGATCTTGAACTTTTAGCTCCAGAACTGTGAGATAACAAATTTCTGCTGCTGAAGCCACCCAGTTTGTGGGACTGTGTTACATCAGCCTCAGCAAACTAATACACTCAAGAAAAATTTAATATTAGTATATTCTTAGAAATTATGAGATTCAAGAACTGGACTCTCCTGAAACACAATTTTAAATCCATGAGGAAAAGAAGTAATAGATATTAAATGTAATATATTCATTTATTGAATCATTCAATCGGTAAACAAATAGGAAAACACTTGCAAGAGGTTTGCTTTCCAACACATTATTTGGACAACATAATTCATAGAATTCATTTCTTTCTGAATAGGGAAGAATCTGAGCATCTCCAAAATTGTGGCCCAGTTCTGGGCTACATCAGAGCATATTAAAAACACTCTCCTTTCTAGTATATCATCAGTAGCTGTGCAAAATAGTTTCTGTACTTAGATTTGTTATCATCTTCCCTTTATGACTTTGATTTTACTTTTACATTTGGAAAATAATAACTACTTATTTAGCATCCTTTGAACACAATGCTGGATATATTCTATTGAGGAGAAAAAAGGTCAGGAACATTGCAAAGAAACATTTATATAAATCTACATCATACTTATGTTGTTTGAGATTAATAATAATGAAATTGTGTTTAATGTAAATTTAGAACAAAGTAGAAAATATACACAATAATAGCAACATTTTCTGAATGTGTAATGCTCTTTTCTTTATTTTTCCCACATTCAGATTTAGTTGACTACTCACAGAAAGGAAGAACCACTGTATTTACAAAACAGATCATTAAATATAATTACATTTACAAGCAAAAGTACTTAAGGTCCCAACTACCAGGCTCAGAGGCAGATTATCAGACATAAAGAGGACAGTTATCAGTGTGAATAGTGCTATTTACCAGGCAGCCGCACAGAGGTGAGGGGAGCAGGCAGCATGCAGACACCTAATACATTTATATTACAGCTGATCAGGTTTGAGATAGAAGGAACCAAAAAACAAGATTCCCCTCCTCTAACAGATATCTGTGTTAGAAATAAGCTTTACAGATAATTCAAATAAATTGGAATCCATTTTAAAAGTTGCAATTGTTTGCCCCACTTGCCACCCAACATTGAAATGCAAAAAATAGTTAATACACAACAAAATCTTATCACATAATCTTACTTTATTATCTATATAACATAATTGTATCTTTCCTGTAGGCATCTCATAAGACCCACAACACTTGCACAAAATCTCCCCATCTACCCCAATGTCATTAACCCGCCCTTTCCCTGAATTTCTCTAACACTGTCTATTACACTCCTACTGGGACAGAGTCACACACTGGCTTGCGCTCTGCCTGACCCCTTTCATAAGCTCATTTCCCTGCTCTCCATCTAGATCATGAATTCCAGAAGGTCAGAGAACAGGTCTTGTGCTGTTTCTATCTCATACTTAGCACAATAGGCCATAGACACTCTGGATAAAAGGAGAAAGGGAAGGGAAAATAGAAAATGGAGGAAAGGAAGAAAGAGGAGAGAGAGGAGGGAAGGTGGGAGAAAGGAAAGAAGGAAGAGAAAGGAAGAGGGAGGAGCGGGGGGAGAACATATGCAAGATGGGAATTGTCCATTACACAGAGTAATTTGAGTCCACTGGCCCAAATCCTAATAAATGCCAGTCCTCTGCTGTAGAGAAGTGTCAGAGCATCTGCTGCTAATTATCACTGGGAGAGAGAAAGCTTACAGCCGCTACTATCTTTGCTTCTGATAATATACACTTTTATCATATTGAAATCTCACTTGTCCTCTACACTTCAAATTGTATGTATCCATACCACAGAGCGTGTTAACAGTTTATTGACTTAAATGTAACTAAAGAGAATTTCAATGTATATTATAATTTAATAGATGTGTAAAAATATATGAGAGTGTCAATAGACTTAATTTTCTCCTTGACAAATACCAATTTTGTTCAATGGGCCATATTTCATTAATCCAAGGTATCAAGATTATTAATTTCTCCAAATGAGTACTTATTGGCAAGGTTCTAAAAAAATATAAGAAACTCAAATTCACAACACAGACATAAAAAGTAATTTCTAATACACAAAGAGCAGATATAGTTTGATTACATCTTTATTCACACACACAAATTAGATTCTTTTAAGATGACCTATGATTTCATTATGATTACAATTGCACATTTTTATGTATTTATTATATATAGTAGTAATGTATATAGATATGTGTGTATAGAGTGCATACTCTAGTTTTGAAAATTACTTTCACATGCATCATTTCATTTGAGTCACTAAAACTGAAGCAGACCAGACAGAGCTTATGATACACACTTTATAAATTAGGACACTGTCACACAGTGATATTAAATGACTCGCCCCAGGTCATAAAGAGGTAGGGAAAGAGGGAAGAAGAAAGAAGCGAAGGAAAGAGCAATGGAAAGCCAGAGAAAATGAATATGCAAAAAGTTTTATACTCAGGTTTTTTATTTCCTCAGTGACAATATACTCAAAATTCTAGTGAGTTGTTACCTTATAGACTGATGGTCCCCAAGTTATAGTCTCAAGGATAAAAGGTAGGCTTCCTGTAGATACGGTTTATTAAATCAAATTCTTTATTAAAATAGAGTTGCATTAAAATGTACACGTGCTTATCTTTTCAAAACTTGTACTTTCAGTTTATTTATATAATGCCAGTAACTTCAGTTCCTTCTTTTAAGAGGAAGAGGAGACAGGAGAGCCACTCCCTAGCACTTACTTTGAACTCCACAAATGGTCGTCCCATGTTATTTTTACATGATGTCCATTTATGAGATAGCTTTCGTAAACTCTTAAGAAAACATTTGGACTTTGGGTAAAAGTTGGATGTTTTTGCTGTATAGGTGTGTGTGTGATATTTTGCATATTGCTTATTTTGGTCAAGTAAACCTTATTTTTACATTGTTACATAAATAATGTGTACATTATTTACATTGTTCACATTTGCGTATGATCTCCATTTAAGTATCCAATTTGCTTATATACGCAATACTTTTACACAAGCAAGAGAAAAACTCAGTGCAGTTAAATTCACGGCCTGAAAGAAAGAGAAGAAGGAAGGAAGGAAGGAAGGAAGGAAGACAGATTTCTATCCTACAGAAAAAGTCACCAGCCTGTTTTATTTTCATAAAGCAGGTTGCACTCCAAGGAGAGAGCTGGCGTCCGTACATTATCATTGGTGTGTTACAAATTGTTATTGGCCACTGACCTGGAGCCATCTGCTTCGCAAGATTAAACTATTCTGTGCTCACCTGTGTGAAATCTGGACTTCTTGTCTCTGGTAGGATGATCTTGATACACATTTAAGAAATTTATTATGTTACTGATCCCTTGAGAAAATGAAAATGTCTAAGCAGTAGGACTTCCTTTCTCTATTTTCTTCAATACTTTTAAAGCAGCATCTACTCCAAGATGCTTAGGAATGGTGTTTCTTTTTTTAAGTGTGTCAGTTTCAGGACACATCACTAAATTTATGTCCATTCTTTGGCCTGATAGAGGTTTTTAATTCTATCCAATTGTCTTAGAAAATTAAAATAACCATTGAATTTCTAAAGCACCTTGAATCTGACACTCTTTTTTCCAATAAGTACCCCTTCCACTGTAATTCCTGCTTCTATAAATCAACATTGTTCTGAACTAGGTAAGCTAGAACTCTAAAGAACGTCCCATAAAGCATTATTTACTATGGCTTATGATTTTGCACAACTTTTTTTTTAAGTATCTATCCTTAGGGGTTACTTCTTCCTTTGTTTTGACTTTATCCCTTTTCCAAGTAGTAATTATTCATATGGAAAACAGGTGCAATTGTCTAAGTCACATTGTACACGGTGAAGGGAAGCTATAATTTAGAGCTAAGAAATACCTCTCTGTTTAAGAAGTAGAGAAACGCTTTGAGCAGGATATTTAAGGTTACCCTGGATTTCCCTGTTTGGGGCTGTGAGTTTTTCCTGCCCCTCTTGAAAGGGAGTTATACTGGGAAGACTCTAATTCATCCTCTGAACTCAGGACATCTAGACGTCTCAGGAGGATGCTCCTCCCATGTCTGTTTGAAAATCCTTTGATGGTAAGCTCCTGTTTTAAGATCATCTTTTCCTTTCCTTGGAATTATTAGAGCCCAAATTTATATTAAATTTTGAGGCATATGGAGTATGCCTTAAAACAATCTCATCCCACCCCTCCCATTGGTCCATGATCGACTATATAGAGATAAAATAGGTATAATAGTTTTTCTACATGAAAGGTACAACATTCTCTCTACCCTTTTCCAGGGTAAACCTTCCCAAGATAATCTTTTCCCATTGCTCTTTCTAGGCTTTAACCCTTCTAGCTTATTTCCTCTGTATATATTCCAGTTTGTCAAATCCTTAATTATACATGACTCCCCAAAATGAATACACTAGTCTAAATGTGAATTCATCTACTTAAGATATTAGACACTAGTCTTCAATTTCAATGGTCTATCTGCATTTATTATGGTGACACTGGGCTTATTATGTTGAGCATTCATCAATCAACACCCACATATTTATTCCAAATGTTCTGTTGTCAAGATATGCCTCTGACATTCTCAACTTGTGCCCTTGATATTTTGAATCCACCAACAAAGCTTACAATTCTCTCTAATAAATTCCCCCTTGTTATTCTTGGCCTAAAATGTCAACCTATCAAGATCTTTAAAATGTTGATCTATATCATCTGAAGTATTTGTTTTCATGACCCAGACCTTCCCTGCTAGGTATACATCATACGTACATCTGTACACACATGCATCTAGGAGGCATGCCAGGACTCGACAGAGCAGCATTATTCATAATATACCCAAACTGCAAACTAAAACCCCAAAGCTCAGTAACAGTAGAATGGATAAATACATTTTGGTATACTCACAAGAAGAAATATATCTAGCAATGAAACTAAATAACCCACAGCTCATGCAACAAACATCAATGATTCCATTCACATAAAGTTCACAATCAGACCAAAGAAAACTACAGTGTTCAGGGATGCATAGATGATAAAACTACACAGAAAACCAAAGAAATAAATACCATAAATATAAGGACATAGGTAGTGGAGTTGCATACAATAGTTTCTTTCTTTTTTTTTTCGCTGAGGAAAATTTGCCCTGAGCTAACATCTGTTGCCAACCCTCCAGTTTTTTTTTGCTTGAGAAATATTAGCCCTGAGCTAACATCTGTGCCAATCCTCCTCTATTTTGTATGTGGTTGCCACCAAAGCAGGGTTGATAAGTGGTGCAGGTTTGCACCTGGGATCCAAACCCACGAACCTGGGCCACTGAAGCAGAGCATGCCAGACCCAACGACTATGCCATAGGGTCAGCCCTGATAGTTTATTTCTTGATACACGTTTACCTTATGATAGTTTGTTACGTGTGCATTTATATTATATGCATTTTTCTCTATGGATGTGATAGTTCTCAATAAAAAAAGATTAAGATTAAATTAAAGGAATTAATTAGAATGACTGTCCTATAACCCACAAACATTCTAGGTCAGAGGTAGTGAAGGTGAGAGTATTTCAGATGCTGTTTGATCATGGCATTAGCCCCTTTCTCTTCTCATTCAACTGCTGTATCTTGTGGGAGCTTTATCCATAGGCTAGTCTCTGTCATGATAGCAACATGGTTGCAGCAGGACAATGTGGAGAGGGAGAGGAAAGAGAGAAAAAGAGAGACTCAATAATGGAAGAAAAGGCCTGAGCCACACTCAGTTGGACCACATTCTTAACCCTGAGAAATCATCAGTGTAAGCAGAATACTATTATGCTGATCAACCTAAGTCACTCACGGTCCACTTCTGGAGTTTATTTTGGGTCAATTTCACCCAAACCATGTGGTTACTATGCAATGGGGAAGATAGTGAAATGAATAGTGATTCATATGCACATAAACATAATTAATCAACATACCCACACTTGAAGACAATGTTATGGAGGGATACAAATCAAGATGTAAAGAGTAGATTTCCATAGAATAGAGGGAATACAAATTATTTCATTATTTTCTTTTGGTTAATCTGTACTTTGTAATGTTTTTGTAACAATCACATACCCCATGTCTAGTTTCTGTATGAGTGTGACATCTACTCACGAAGTACTCTTCAGGTTGTACCTGTATCTTACTGGTCTGGATGCTTATCTAGGACAATCCTCTACTTATATTTCTTCCTGCAATTATCAGATCTCTCTGCCTATTTTTTCAACTATGTCTCATTAAAGTTGATCTTTGATTGTCCAATGCTGACACTAGTCGATTAAATATTTTGCTCTAAAGGCAACCGTGCACAGTTCAACCTCTCTCACCTCAGCCAGGTCCTCCTGTCCACAGATATGGGTCACAGCTGATCAGGGCAATGAAGCCTTCTATCAAATCCAAGAAAGTCTGCAGAATGCCTTGTCAAAATCAAACTAAACTCCAGTCTATCAAGTGACATCAGCAGTGCAGTGGAATACGAAGCTCCAGCCCTTGGTCTCCCAGAGAGACAGTAACTTAACAAAATGGACCAAAATGCCTTTACTCCAACTCCAGAAACCAGTTAAGTAGTTACAGTAGCCCATGCAAGCATAAAGCCAAGAATATCTGCATTTAAATGGGTAAGAAAATCCTTTGTGTTCTATCCACAGTTGCCTTGCCCCCAAATTGGCACAGCTCAGCATGATTGGGAGAAAATTCTCAACTCATGCCATCTCCCTCAAGAGGAAAAAAGAAGAAAGGAACACACATGCGGTGTTCCAACTCTTGGGGGCCACCTGAGGGACTGGGTTCTCTTGAGCCTTGCATGGAATGCTGACAGAACCAGCAGACTCTGAATGCCTGGGGCAACTGAGAACAAAGAGGAGCTCAGCAACTTGCTGCAGCGCCAGAGGAACTGCAGCACCACAAACAGACACCAGAGGTAGCAAGAGATTACAAGCTCCTGAAAAAGAAACAGGCTAACCTCTCTAGTGGGGAAATCATACAGAGAAGATGTATCCCCACAAAAGTTTAAGAGGCTCCCAAAATCTCTAGTGGGGCTGATTGGTGATGATTTTCCCCTGTACAAAGCCAATCCATAAAGACTGGGAGAGATGGCTGTTTTTTAAAGTGCCTAAGTGTCAGCAAAGGAAAAAAAATTGCAAGGCATAAAAAGAAATGAAGAAATATGACACAATCAAAGGAACAAAGTAAATCTCCAGAAACTGATCTTAAAGAAATGGAGATCAATGAAATAACTGACAAAGAATTCAAAATAGCCACATTAAGGAAGCTCAATGAACTTAATGAGAACAAAAAGAGACAAAATCAGGAAAATGATGAATGAACAAAATGAGAATATCAACAAAAAGATAGAAACTAAATATAGAACCAAACAGAAATTCTGGAGCTGAAGAATACAAAGACTGAATTGAAAAATTCACAAGAGAGGTTCAACAACAGACTTGATCAAGCAGAAGAAAGAATCAGCAAACTCAAAGACAGGTCATTTGAAATTATTGAGTCAAAGGGGCAAAAAGAAAAAAGAACGAAGAAAAGTGAAGAAAGCCTAAGGCATATATGGGACATTAAAAAAAACATCAATATACTCATTATGGGAGTCCCAGTGAAAAAAGGAAACGGGGAGAGCTTCTTTGAAGAAATAATGGCTAAAAAGTTCCCATTTAAGGAAGGAAATGGACACCCAAATTCAAGAAGCTCAATGGATTCCAACGAGGATGAACCAAAAGACCCACACTGAGACACATAATCAAACAACAAAAGTCAAATACAAGAGAGAATCTTGAAAGCAGCAAGAGAAAAGTGACTCACTATGTACAAGGGAGCTTCCATAATATTATCAGCAGATTTCTCAGCAGAAATCTTACAGGCCTGAAGGGAGCAGGGTGATATATTCAAAGCACTAAAAGAAAAAAAACGTGACAACCAAGAATATTATATCCAACAAAACTGTCCTTCAAATACAAAGGAGGCACAGACTTTCCCAGATAAACAAAAGCTGAGGAAGTTCATACCACTAGAACTGCCTTACAAGAAATGCTAAAGGCAGTCCTTCAAATTGAAATAAGAAATGCTGGCAGAAAAAAGAAGACACATGAAAATATAAAGCTCTCTGGTAAAGGTAAAGGTAAATATATACTCAAACACAGAGTCCTATAATACTGTCACGGTGGTACAGAAATCACTTTTAATTATAGTATATAATTTAAAAGACCAAAGCATAAAAAATAACTATAAAACTATGTTAATAGATACACAGTATAAAAAATGTAATTTGTGACATCAAGAATATAAAGCAGAGGTGGAGGGAGATGTAAAGGAGTAGACGTTTTGTATGTACATGAAGTTATTATCAGCTTAAAATAGATTGCTATAACTGTAAGATACTTTATGGAATCCTCATGGAAACCACAAAGAAAATATCTATAGAAAATGTGCAAAAGAAAACCAAAAAGGAATATAAGTATGTCACTATAAAAGATCAACAAAACAAAACAGTAGGTAGCAAGAAAGGAAAAGAACAAAATAACTACAAGATACACAGAAAACAATTAACAAAATGTCAATAGTAAGTTCTTCCCTATCAGCAATTACTTTATATGTATATGTATTAAACTCTCCAATCAAAAGATGCAAAGTGGCTGAATGGATTTAAAAAAACAAAAACAAAATACAACTATGTGCTGTGCACAAGAGACTCACTTCAGATGTAAGGACATAGATAGGCTGAAAGCGAAAAGACAGGAAAAGATATTTCATTCAAATGGAGACCAAAAGACAGCAGGAGCAGTCATGCTTATGTCAGATACAATAGATTTTAAGTCAAACATTGTCAAAAAAGACAAAGAAAGAGATTACATAATGACAAAAGGGTCAATTTTCCAGGAATATATAACCATAATAAATACATTTGCACCTAACATCTGAGCACCCAAATATATGAAGAAACACTGACAGAATTTAAGGGAGAAATAGACAGTAACACAAAAGTAGCAGGAGATTCCAATACCTCATGTGATGGTTAATTTTATGTGTCAATTTGAATGGGCTATGGGGTTCCCAGATTAAACACTGTTTCTGGGTACATCTGTGAAGGTGTTTCCAGATGCATTAGGCATTTGGATAGGTGAACTCAGTAAAGTAGTAGATCGCCCTCTCCAATGCGGGTGGGCATCATCCAACCTGTTGAGGGCCTGAAGAGAACAAAAGGCAGAAGAAGGAGGAATTCTCCCTTTTTTCCTGCCTCACTGCTTCAGCTGGGACATCTCATCTTCTTCTGCCCTTGGACTGGGATTTACACCATCAGCTCCCCTGGTTCCCAGGCTTTTGGACTCAGAATGAATTATACCACAGGCTTTCCTGGGCCTTCAGTTTGCAGACAGCATTTTATGAGACTTAGCCTCCATAACCACATGAACCAATGATCAGCATGAGCTGATGAAAAATCTTCTTTCTGTCTTGTTGGTTCTGTTTCTTTGGATAATGCTGACTAACACATTCCACTTTCAATAATGGCTAGAACAACCAGACAGAAGATAAACAAGAAAAGAGAGGACTTGAACACTATAGACCAATTTGTCCTAACAGACATCTACAGAACACTCCACCCAACAACAGCAGAATACACAATTTTCTCAAATGCACATAGAATATTTTCCAGGATAGATCACATATTAGGACATGTTAAGCCACAAAAGAAGTCTTGCAAATTTAACAAGATTGAATCATAACAAGTATCTTTTCTTACCACAATGGAATGAAACTGAAAATCAATTGTAGAAGAATAATTGGAATACTCTTAAATATGTGGAAATTAAACAACTCACTCTTGAAAAACCGTTGAGTCAAAGAAAACATCACAAAGGAAATTAGAAAATATCTTGAGACAAATAAAAGTGAAACACAACACACCAAAACCATGGGATACAGTAAATCAGGACCAACAGGAAAGTTTATAGCAATAAACACCTACATTCAAAAAGAAGAAAGATCTCAAATCAACAACCTAACTTTACACACCACGGAACTAGAAAAAAAGAACAAACTGAGCCAAAAATTAGCAGAAGGAAGGAAGTAATAAAACTTAGAGTAGAAATAAATGAAAGAGAGAATGAAAAAAAATAGAAAGAATTAATGAAACCAAGAGTTGGTTTTTTGAAAAGATCAACAAGGTGACAAACCTTTAGCCAGACTAAGGAAAAAAAGAGAAGACACAAATAAAAGAATTAGAAATGAAAGAGGAGGTATTACAACTGATGCCACAGAAAGAAAAAGGATTATGAGACTACTATGAACAACTGTATGTCAATATTGGATAAACTAGTAGAAATGGATGAATTCCTAAAATACACAACACACCAATACTGCATCATGAAGAAATAAAAAAATCTGAGCAGACCTATACCTAGTAAGGAGATTGAATTAATAATCAAAAACCTCCCAACATAGAAAATTCCAGGACCAGATGGCTTCCCTGGAGAATTCTGTCGACATTTAAAGGAGTTGCCAGGGGCAGGGGGTAGGAGGTGGGGAAAATGGGTGATGGTGGTCAAAGGTCAACTTCCAGTAATAAGGTGAATAAGTTCTGAGGTTGTAATTTACAGCATGGTGACTGTGGTTAACAATACTATATTGTACATTTGAAAGTTGCTAAGAGAGTAGATTTTTAAAGTTCTCACCACACACATGCAAGACTGTAACAATGTGAGGTGATGGATGTGTTAACTAACCTTATTGTGGTAATCATTTTGCAATTTATACATATACAAAATCACTATGTTGTATATCTTAAACTTACACAATGTTATATGTCAATTATATCTCAACAAAGCAGGAAAAATTAAAATTAGAATTATCATATGATTCAGTAATCAATCCCACTTCTAGATATATATTAAAAAAGAGTTGAAAATAGGATCTCAAAGAGCTATTTGCACATCCATATTCATTGCAGCATTATTTGCAATTGCCAAAAGGTGGAAGGAACCTAAATGTCCATTGATGGATGAATGGATAAAGAAAATGTGGTACATATATATGGAATATTATTCAGCCTTAAGAAAAAAAGGAAATCCTGTCATACGCTACAAAATGAATGAACCTTGAGACAGTAAGCCACCAACAAAAAAGATAAATACTGCATGATTCCACTTATATGAGGTTTCTATAGTCAAACTCACAGACAGAAAGTAGAACATGGTTACCAGGGGCTGGGGGCAGGGGAGGGCGAGGGAAATGGGATGTTGTCCAATGGGTATAGAGTTTCAGTTTTGCAACATGAAAAAGTTCTAGAGATCTGTTGCACGACAATTAACACTACGGTACCATACAACTAAAAAAGGTTAAGACGGTAAATTTTATGTTATGTGTTTTTTCCCACAATAGAAAAAAAACCTGACACCAAATACAGTCAAAAAAAATCAAACTAAACTCTACCATAAATTCTTAGAACTTAGGAACTTTAAAAATTAATTCACCTAATTTTGTAGATGAGCAAAGTGTATCATTAATTTTAACTGGTTTCATTCAACTAAGTAATCAGATTAGTTTACAATGACTTACTTTTGTGAACTATTCTGGCTCCTTATGTTTTCCTAAAGGTTTAAAAATTGCTTGTGATGTGTGTGTATGTGTATGTGTGTATATAATACATACAATTTATTATTTTTGATGAGAACCTATATACCAATTTATCACTTCTAGGATGCTTTCTGAAGCTCAGGACATGTGACTTACCCCAGTTCTTTAGCGTTTCTAGAATCCTCCCTCATGTCCCCAGATTACTAATAGCACTCACAAAACCACATTTGCAGTTCTTTCAGTATCCTGCTGTGGGATTGACTTGAGGCTAACCTGAATTCACTTAAAAGAGCTAAGTGAATTTTTGTTTTAATTTCCTCACCTATCTTGGGCTTTAATCCAAGATTCTGATTTGTTTTCCTTTTTAAGCTCATCCTCTGATAAAGAGGATGGGGACCAAAATTATGATGAATAGATCCACTTTTATATTATCTGTGCTTTTTATATCATCAGTCTGAGCAGAGGTTGACCACTGGCTTGCTCTTCTTACTCTAAACATGACCAAAATAAGCCTGTTTATTGTCTTGAGCATTTTTTCAAATGTGCACTCATGCTGTGATTTAATCCTGACATTCCTCTTATGGGTTCATGGGACTCGTTTTTATGTTGCACGGACACTTGTCCCATATCCACCTTGTGCACACCTCCTGGCTAAATGTCATCTCATAGGTGGCCATGGGAAGTGACATGACATTTCTATGTGACTTCTTTTGCATTCTCATAATGATAATATGTGACCTCAAAGCCGTTATTTTGCTTTTTAGAGTCTCCCATTCCACTTACACTATATCTGATTTTATAATTTCTGTCCATTAGGCTATAATTATCTTTCTTCCTAATACTTCAAAATCCACTCTCCTATGGTCTACTATACACCAGACTATTTCAACATAAGACAAACTAAGATGGTAGAATTGTTTTTTTCCTAATATTTTTATCATATATATGTCACCAAGTTCTTATTTATTAATTAGAATCAAGTCCATCATAGCACTTCCTCTCATTATTTTGATTTGGAAAGAATAAGCTTGTTAGAAGGCTATTCAGACTTTTTGTTAAGTAACCCAGACTTTCACAGAACTTTCAGCAAAAGTCTTACTACATTGAAGTCTCCAAGACAGGACAACAGCACCTGAAATTTACAGAGTTCCTGCTCAGTGGTAAACCCCGAGCTAAGCAGATACAGAAAACTTTATTTCATTTAATCACACATTTAGCTCTACAAGGCAGGCACTTTGCTTACCCCATTCCCCAGATGAGGCCTAGGAAGGTTTGTTCATGTTTTCATGGTCCCAGAGAAGAAGCAGAACTGGAATTCCAACACGCGCCCGTCCACCTCGAGTTCACCCTCTCACTGACCATTTACGCTATAAAGCAATTTCCTGCCTCAATGCCTCTTTTATCATCTACATTAGGAAAACTCTATTTATCATCCTTAATTACTTTTCATGTACCTATAGCTTCAGCAAACCCCTTCCTGAGAAATGACATGTCTTAGGTTCACTCCAAAAAACTATTGTTTCTTTCTACACAATATAAAATGAAAATAGCAAGCTAAAACCTACATAAAATATTTTCTCAGTATTCTGTTCTACTAAATTTCTTAATCCCTTATGACAAAGTTCTTTTGTCTTGCTCTTGCATTTAGTTTTAAATCACTGAAATAAATGTAAAGTTAATGACTCGCTGTTCCAAATCATAAAGATAAAAGTCATATTAATAGACTTTTTAAAAGAAGATTTGGGAGCTCATGAAATGATTTCTACCCAGGGACTCCCAACCACATATTACTGAGCTGCTTATAACCAAGAATCTAAATTAGAAAGAAAATGAGTAAGTCTGAATCAGACTTTATCATTCTTAAAGGAATTATTTAATATTTCAAATGTGTTCCTAAAAGGCATACAGAACCACATGGTGGCGGCTTTAACCTCCCAAGTTTATTTTTAAAATATTAACCAATTTCAATAATGAAAGTAAAAAAGAATGCATTCAACATTTTAGTTATGGAAAAAGAGGGTATTCAAATGCTGATTTTTATGCATAATTCAATTCATCTTATGAAAATTCGAACATCAAACTCACCATTGTCCACACCTTCAATCATATTTTTAACCAAAAATGCTCACAGTGATTTTTATGAGGACTTACCTGACTTATTTTACTTACATTACTTATTAGTAATGATGTCTATCATGGTCATTATTTGTGGATTAATGAGAAGCATGAAAAACTTAAGAAATAAACACAAGCTATCAACAATTTGAATGAAGTCTGAGTTATGCCTTCATTTTTTTCTTCCTAAAACTGAGTAAATCTACAACATAATTTTTATACTCCCAGTTTTTTCTGCTATTACAATTATTTACACTTCAGTTTCCACATATATTACATTGAATGTGACCTTCAGGTCCCATTGTTCCTCTGGACCAGGCTCAGCAAACATTTTCTGTAAAGGGAAAGACAGTAAATATTTTAGGCTAAGAGGGCCATAGCATCTCAGCGGGTTACACGTTCTTTGCTTTGCTTGGTTGTTTTGTTTGGTTTTCACTGTCCTCTAAAAATATAAACAGTATGTTTAGCTTACAGGCTGAACAAAAATAGGACACAGGTTGCATTTGGCCCGAGGGCTGTAGTTTCTTCTCCCCGGCTGCAATGGTTTTCTACATGAACTTGTTAAAGAAGCAATTTCTTTTTTCTCTTAAAAAGAAAGAACCTGGATTTTTAATTAGTGATAAAAGCACAGGATTAACAATCAGACCTTTATGCAAGTCCTGATCTACCGTAAACTAGCAGTGTAACTTTGAATAAATGCCTTAGTCTCTCTGGGTTTTCTTTTCCTTATCTGTGAAATGAGCAGATTATTTTCATGGGAGGGAGGCTATAGATAGTCAGAAAGATTAACAGACTAGGCGCTGGGGTGATGGGAGACAGGAAAGCTACAATACAAGGTGAGATAGGGGCTCCATAGGGGCTCCATAGGTTCAGAGCACAGGGAGCTGTGGGAGATAGAATCTCCAAGGGCATTTATAAGCATTGCAAAGGCAAAAGGCAAGCTGCCTTAGTATCCATTCACGTAACATCTACCAAACCTAGACAGTTACACAAAGAGGAAAAAGGAAGTAGTAACCACAGCACAGCAGGAGGTCAGACAGTCAAATAGAGCAGGTAACACTAAGAGTGGAGCACAAGATGTACATGCAGTAAGGAGAGGTCAGAGAGGGACATCTATGGGGTGTGCGTGTTTGGGGAAGATGTCCTGGATTTGATTCCAGCTGAGCAAAGTGAGAAAAAGGACATTCCCAGCACACAGGAGAATGAATAAAGTCTAGGCATCAAGAAATGCGAAGTTCCATGTGGAGAACTACAAGCATGTTGCTGTTGTCCAAGGTAGAAGAGGTGAGTCAGGAGAGGAGGCTGCAGGGTGGGCAGGAAGGGGTCAAGAAGGACAAGGCAGGTCATGCAGAAGAGCACGTGCTGCACGCTGTGGGTTCCAGGAAATCATTGAGGTCTTTTCAGCAAGAGGTCTCATGGCCAAATCTGCATTTGAGATCAATCACTCTGGCAACTATAAGACTGGATGTGAGGGGGCAGACTACAGCAGGAAGATGAATTAGGAAGCCATCCCTCAGCCCTGGCAGGGGGTGATGAAGCCTTGACTGAGGGCAGTCATAAAAGGTCAGAATCGAGAAGACTAATCTCAGCAACATTTATAAGATAAATTGTAAAGACTTGATGACTAATGGGAAATGGGAAGTGGGGGAGGGAAAGGGAGGAGTGAACGAAGCAGGAGACTGAGGACGGTGCTTCCACTACGGGGGCGGGAAAGAAAAACCAGGAAAAACAGACGCAGGCTTGGAGAGAGCGACAGAGATTATGAACTCCAGTTTGGACATATGAAGTGAGATGTGGTATGGGCCGTCCAGGTAAGGTGTCCTGCAGGCAGACACACAGGTCTAAAAGTACAAAAAGAAGTCAAGACTAGAGACACAGATCCGGAGCTCAGCCACACGCAGGTAGAGAGTGGAGGAGAAACCTCATGCAACACAGGAAATAGGAGAAGCAGAGGCCCAAGAGGAGAGCACAGAAGAACCTGCTCGAGGAGATGGACAGGAGAAGCAAACCCAGAGAAGGAGACAGAGATGATTCAGGCAGCTAAAGGATGAGACATCAGCTGTCAAATGCTGTCCGGTGAGAAGCACAGAAAAGCGGGCAGTTTCAGTAGCATCGTCTGAACAGAAGCTGGATTGCAAAGGGCTGAGGAATGAACTCTAATGAAGTGGAGTGGTATAGACAACTCTACCCCAGCTTCCCATATCTACGGAAACAAAGACATTGCAGAAATCATGGCTATTTAAAATAAGTCCTCTAATGCAATTGTACACAAAGTATTATAATCCTGTGAGGGATATAAAATAAATCAGTTGATATGATCCCGCCACTTAAAGTTTACAATTTATTGGAAAGCAGCATCATTTTGTCTACATATACTTTTAGTTACAGTTAGATAATATAAATCTACACTTCCTTAGAACTAATGGTGGGGTTAACTGTCAAGTCTTCCTAGTTCCTGTAATCAAACATGAGAATAACCAACTAAGAAAAATCTTTGCAGATTCCTATATAAGACAGGAAAGAGGCAATTTTAGGTCGGTGGAAGAAGCTAAATGTGCACTCTTGAATGACCATCGCACTGTGGTTCTCAAAGGCAGTGCCTGTGAAAATCACTCAGAGCTGGTTGGAGGGAATGTCCTGTGTCCCAATGCAGGCTCTGATTCTGTAGGTCTGGGGTGGGCTGGGGAAATCCACTCTTAACAGGCACCTCCAGGGCATCTGGATTAGTTCAACATAGTCTAAAAGCGTTGACTGAATCCTTATTGAGTGCCACGTCCCTGGCAGGCGATTGGGATGTGAAGCTGAAAACAGACTTGACAATGTGATAATCACCCACCTGTAGGAGAACTCCGAGGAGCACCGAATTTTGCCTGGGGGCATCCATACAGACAGAATTCAGTGATGGGAAATGGGGAAAGGGGAATGAATGACCATGCCTCCCCTGCATCCTTGGCAGAGCAGTTGTGAGGATGAAGAAACATCTTAGGTGGAAAAGCAACTTAGGACATGGTCAGAGGTTGTCACTGCGAGCGTCTCACCTTCTAAGGGTGAAGACACGCGACTGCCTATGGCTGCTTCCTCACCTCAGTGCACTTCAGGTGAAAATCATCTTTTTCTACTGCCTGGCTTATTTTCTTTTAACCCACATGAGTAAATTGTACGCGTTTTTAACCTAAAAAAGTAATTTTCATTTAAAGGTTTCCTGTTCTCTAGACATGCTCACTCTTTGCTCTCTGGAACTCTTAAAGAACAATGTGTTATTCCTAGTACAAAGAAGAATCAAGAAGAAAGGAGTGGCCAGAAGAAGGGTTGGTAGAAGGAGAACCACACAGAAAGTGGTGAGGAGAGGAGAGAGAAGATCACTGATGTAAAAACTTAACCATCTATGAAGGTTTCACCTGTGTGCCCTCCTTTCAAGGGGAAATTTTCAAACCCCAACCTTCCCACATGACCGACACTCCTCTTTGGTGGATAGAGCAACGCCTGGTAACCTTGCCAAGATCTAGCTCTCGCCCTTGAAAAACATGCTTAAGTCCTCTGGGCCTCACTTTCTCATTTGTAGTAATGGGAGCTCGAGCAGGTCATTTTACAAGTTCCTTTCTGGCTGGAACTCATTGCATGAACATGTGCTTTCATGGGCCCGGACTTGCCCTGGTGATATGATCCCTCAGATACACCTCTGAGGTGTTCAGCTAACCAAAGACTCAAATTTAAAGAAGTATCATTTTCAAGTATCCCAGTTCCAATACAATATCTTTTCTCACTTATACAAATATTTTCACACATTTAACAATCTGCAAGCTCTGTACATACATACAAATACACACATACATATATATTAAGATCACATATGGATTACATGTATGATTACGGTTTTATGCAACAGATTTTATTTTCTGATTTCTTAAGGAGGAGGAAATGTTTCTATGTTTATTTAGTCTCTTTCAAGAACCTTCACATTCTGCAGTGGGCTCACATTTAGTGGACATTCTCCTTTATCTGCGGGAGTACTGGCTTACCCACAGATCACGTCAATGGCCTACCACAGAGCTACTGCAGCTTGTATGTGCAAGCTTTCTCAGAGCAGAGGAAAAATAATCTTTAAAGTATTTATTGCACATGTAAAATAAAATAGTTCAGCTATTTTAGTATATACTGAACAAATCATTTCACTCCCCCAATTCTCATAGGACACAGATAAACTCAACCATTTCATTAGGCCCTCTGGATGAAATTTTATTGATTAAACTTATTTTTCCTTTAGTAAATAAATATCACACTCTGGATGATTTTTATAGCAAGTAATATATCCCTGGGGTATATTAATACTGTCTCTAAAGCAATGCCATATATTCTGGTGTCCAAAAAGTCCATCAAATATAAACCTCATATGCTCACTCAGGTTGATCACACGTGATAAGGGACCACAGCTGTTACTGTTAAGTACATGTCACAGATGCTTGTATAATTTTAATAAACTAAACAACTTCACACAGACAAATAGACATGTTTTGGAGGACACTTAACCCAAGGATGACAAATTACCTTCAAAGCCTTTAAAAATATCCAAAGCAAAATTTAATTTATTCTGGCAGCTCTGCGGTGATCCCACAAAAAGGAAGCTTGATGGCCCGGGTGTGTCTATGGTTACCCCCTCCTCAGTCTTGTGGGTTTGATTTTAGGATCTCATGGATGACTTTGGGGTGCCTGATCTTTCTCTTGATTCTAAGTGAAAATCTCTAGGAGATGCATAGATAGACTACAGGAGCTTCATAAATACCCCCAAGAACCCATGGTAAACATGTGCAAGACATTTTAACCTTTACCAGAACACAGGTTCCAGACATTTCATGAGATCCTCCAAGAATGCCACTACTCACAGAGGATGAGCACTTCCCCAACCTTCCCCACTTGGGAGAATGAAGACCTTCTCTCCTGCCTGCCTTTCTGCTCTTTGACTCCTCTGGCCAATTCAGAGCATCTAAGTTTTACTCAGCCCTGCTTAGCCCAAGACGATCCCTCCTCCTCCAATGGCTAAATAATCCTTCCAAGCGGCAGACGATTCGCACACAATTTAAATGTCTTTGGCTCACTCCCTCAAAACAGAGAGCTGAGCCACGAGTGGGTAGTCATGGCTTTTCTACAAATCACAGAAATGCTAACAGAACTTGATGAAAATCATCTCCCTTACCTTTCGGGGGCGTAAAGGCACCAATTAAACCCAGTACTTCCACCGACCTAGCTGGTTCTACTCAGCCCGGGAAATGGGGCAGGGGCTGCGGAGACAGGAAGCCATAAATGAAGAGCCCCCGGTGGCTACCAGCCCGCCGACTTTGCCCACCACGTAGTTGCTGGACCTCCAAGACAATGGAGCTGACTTTGTCCGGGGGGGTCGCGGTCCCGGGTCAGCAGGACCAGCGGAAGAGGCAGCAGTCCGCAGCCCTCCTTCACCCCTACATCTTTGTTCTCTGAAGTAGTCGCTCTTTTTCATCCCCAGAGAAAATGAGAAAGAGGACAAACCCCCCGCCGCCCCCAAGAGTGGTCGTGTAGGTGACGGCGCCGCTCCTCCCATCTCCCGTAGCAACGAGAGGCTTCCATGTCACTCTAAACGGCCAGTTTCGCCTCCTCTCCCAGGCTAGGTCTCGAGTTCAGAGGGCTTCTGTTCTCAGCTCGCGTTCACACACCGCCCCGCGACCATGTCCGGGGAAGAGACCGCCAGCCTCCTCTCCACGCCCCCCTCTCCACTCTGGGACTCGGTGTGGGGACCTGGCGACGCAGGTGCGAGCACCTTGAACCCTCCCGGAGGCTCCAGCGCCGCGGGGCAGGGGAGCGTCTGCATCCCGCCGACCTCCAGACCCGGAGGCACAGCTGCCCGGCCAAGTGCCCCGCGCTGGGGACCGCGCACGGCGCGCCGCCGCCGCCCCTACCTGCTGAAGGCTCTGCGGGAGCAGGGTGCCGCCGGCGGCGCGATCGCGGGGTGGGCTCCGGGTGCGCCCCGCGAGGTGCAGCGGGAGCGCCGGTGCGCGGGGGCGGTGGGGGCGGCGGGTCTCCTGCGCCGGGGCCCTGGCGCGCTTGGGGCGGGTGCGATGCGCGCAGCCCGGCGGACGGGGGCTGGGGACCGCCGCTCGCCAGCGGGTGGGCTGCGCTCGCTCGTCCGCCGGAGCCGCGGCGTCCGCGGCAACCCTCGCCGCTCCCTGCGCGGCCCGCCGGCCGCCGGGCTGGGCTCCAGCTCCCAGGGGCGCCGCTCGAGCCGCTGCCCGCCCTCGCCCTGCGCCTCACCCTCCTGCCGCGGTCGGGGTGCGGAGCCCGCCTGCCTTCACTCCCGCCCGGGTGGCCCCTCCAGGTCTCCTGCCTCCCTCCTTCCCACGCTCTCACGCGTCGTCTGAGACCGCGCCTCTCTCTCCCCTTCCAGCTCCTCCGATCCTCCCCTTTGGTTCTCCCGCCTCTCGCTTTGCTGCGAGTCTAAGAATGGGGCTCCCTCTTCAAACTTTTCCGTCCTGACTTCTGCAAGAAGCGAGGGAACAGGAGGGGAAGGGGGTCCTCTGCGCAGTGACCAGGAGCTGTGACCTGGAGCGGGCATCCCTCTTGGGCAGTCCGACCAGAACAAAGGCCATCGCGGGGACTGTGGCAGTTGTCACCAGATGAGATGAGTGACTCTTTTTAAAGATACAGAGGCCATAACAGTCCTTCCCCCTCTGGTATTTGAGAGCCTCTGAGATTCTGAAACCTCCAAAATCTGAACTTCAGCGTGGGACCAGGGGAACGTGCCAGGACAACCCTTTCTCTAGGGAGCTGCTCTCTGTAGCAGTTTCATGGCAAAATAAAAGGCTTCCACCCCCACTCCCCAAATTCTGTTCTTGGTTGGGTCTGTAAACATGTTCCACTGTCCATATTTTGCCTTGAAGACTATTTGCTATATTAATTCTGGGGTTAATGTGATACATGCATACATATATGCATATATATACACACACACACACATAATAGTATATAATAGCAGAGGGCCTTGTCTATAACACATACTCAATAACTGCTTATTCAAATGAGTTTATAACCATATTAATTATTGGATGTATCTGAATTAATCATATGATACATGGGTACATGAAAAATAGAGAATCTAGAATTCTCTGCGTGGAATGTAAATTTCATACTTAAATGACATCATACCACTGCATGTTCAAGAATGGATTAAATAATGATTCTGAGGTACTGTTTTAAATTTCATTTATATTTCATATTTATCTGTGATTTGAGATATATTTGGTTAATTTTAAGATAGAGTCAATTAAATGAATTAATTTACCTTATAATTACTATGAGACTGTATGGAGACATTTTGCATACATAATGTGACAAGCAGAGTCCCAAGTCAGATTTAATTCTTATAAAAATAATTTACAAAATCATTGAATTTATCAAAGCAATTCAACAATAGTACTAAGAATAATGAAGACAAGAATGAATGACTATGAATTAAAAGTAAAATAAATATTTTAGCACCTAATTGTTTTCTTGACATTTTATACGTTGGCACCAAGAAATAGAAATGGGCTGTGAGGAATATTACCCATTTCTATGTTTCTTGTGCTGCCTGTTATGTGAAACTATTCTATTTCTCTCTATGTTGTAAGAGTTCTATAGTCAAAGAACCTTGCACAAATTTACCTTACCAAAAGTTAGCTCTGGTAACCAGCACTGAAAACTCGACAGACCTCAGACAAAAGGTGCCCTTTGAGACACTAATGTGGATTCAGCAGGAGAGCTCATGCTTTGTATCACTCAAGTGCTTATATTTCTCAAATTTAGATTATATATTTGATATATGCTTATATCTACCATATATCTAAGTTTCTACATTAGCAGCTTATAAGAAACCAAAAGAAATATGTGTAAAGAAAACACCTATAAATGATAAACATCATGTTTGTATTCCACCTATTCCCGTCACGTTCTGCATCATGTAGTCATCGCAGTGGCTTCAAATACACCACTGACTCTGATAAGGTTTTAAAAAATGATTTGACTAGCCTAACATATAGGCAATATATTATTAATAATGTCAATATTGGTTCAGTTCCCAAAGATAATTTCTCCCTTTAAAGTGAGACATAAATGCTGGTTTGCCGTTGGCCAGCACTCTGTTTACACGGAGACCTCCAACTTTGAAATAGTCATTCTTTTGCTAGCACTGAAGCCTGCATTATCCAGCTCTGGCAACCCCGTGAGGAATGTGGTAGTAAGAGGAGATTGCCTTAAATAGAAACCCCAGAGAACGCGGACACTTTCACATCTTGAATTAAAATTTTTGTCACTTTTGAGAGCATAAATTATTAGCTTTATCTTATGGAAAGGTGTGTGAAGTGAATTATTTTTATCTTATTACACTCTTAATCTACTGTGCCTTTTATACACCTTTATCAAATAAATTGGAAATTTAAACATGGAAATAAAGTAATTTGCTAATTCTTAACAGTTATTTGGGAAACAGAGACATTCATTGCCCATAAAACAATACCTCTAGATTAAAGTCATGTCCCTAAAAGTATTGGCATGTGCCAGAAAACAGAGAATTTCATATGCGTTATTGGGAAATACAGCATCATTTTTTTAAAAAATGCACAGCTATAACTCCTGCTTCACAATTGGTATAAAAGTCTAGTTCCCCTATCTATTTGCTATGGACTGAATGTTTGAGTCCCTCCAAAATTCACGTGTTGAACTCTTCATACTCAATGTGATGATGTTAGGAGGAAGTGCATTTGGGAGATGATTGGGTCAGGAAGGTGGAGCCCTCATGAATGGGATACGTGTCTTTTCAAGGAGAGACATGACTGATTTGCTCTTTGCTCTCTGTCATGTGAGGATACAATGAGAAGACAGCCTTCCGAAACCCAGAAGATGTCCTTCCCCAGAACATGACCATGCCGGCACCCTGATCTCAGACTTCCATCCTCCAGAGCTGGGAGAAGTAAATGTGTGTTGTTGATAAGCCACTCAGCCTATGGTAATTTGTCCTAGCAACCAAACTGACTAAGACACTGTTCTATCAATTATTGAGAGAGGAGTGTTGAAATCTCCAACCATAATTGTGAATTTTTATATTTCTCCTTGCAGTTCCGTCAGTTTTTACTTCAAGTGTTAAGAATTTAGTGCATAATGTTTAAAATCACGTACTCTTGATGAATTCATCCCTTTATCATTTTTGAAGGGATCTCCTTTATCCTTAGTAATATTCCTTGAGATGAAATCTACTTTTTCTGATATCGATATGGCCATTCTAGCATTCTTTTGATTAGTGTTAGCATGGTATCTCATTCTATCTTTTCACTTCTAAAATATTTGTGTCTTTAAATTTAAAGTGTGATTCGTTGGAGCAGGTCATCGAGAGGACATGGTGCCTGGTTAACCTGCCAGCTGGCAATTTCCGGGCCACACGAGCCTCTTCACCTCTTCTCCTGTCCTTGAAATGTATGACCACCCACCATTCCCACAGTAGAAGCCACCTTCAAGGACGCAGCCTTGAGAGAGTAATATGTTGTTGAGACCATCTGGCCTGAATATGTGAGTTAGCCCATTAAGACCTCTCTATAAACTTTGAAGATTTTGGTGGGTGGTGTGGAAATCTACTCATCTTGCGGCTGCACTAGACAAGCCTCTAAGTTCGCTGGTTTATTACACCTGCCACCTACCAATCTAGGGTGGCCCACCTCTTTCTTTCCTCTCTCCTTGCCCCTCATGTATGGTGGACCAGTTTCAGATTTCACCCCAGAGAACTCCTGAGGTTGCAAACCAACATTAACATACATTAGTTACCATGGAGACACTAATGTCATTTGTATATGCAGAGCTTATTGACAAAATGATGAGGTTTAGAAAACTTCAGACATTGTGTAGTGGTTTTTGAGACCACATATGTGGTGTGAAATCTATTTATAAATCTAGGAGTTGTTCATGAAAGTGTTTACAATTTTATGAGTGTAAGAATGATCTGGAAACATTTTTTAGTTTTAAAATATTCTTACTTTCTAGAGCATAACTGTTTTTCTTTTGATTTATATATATGTAATCTTGAATTTCTGATTACCCATTATTCTTGTCCCCTCACTCCTTTTAGTTTCTAGCAGTCAGTAGGGCATTGATCAATGGTCCTGAAAACCTCTGAGGTAAAGAAGATAACACATTTCTGCTAAATTCCCTTATTAAAAGAATGCTTAGTGCTGCCACAAAGAATAGAGTACAGTTTACGTTAAAACTATTTCAGTTATATCAAATGGTGGAACACTGAGCTCCTTTTCACTTTATCAGACAACTGGCAGATTGCTTTCCTGGTGTGAGAATCAAGCTTTTAAAGCTGTGACACCACTGGTGTGTTTATCACATGAGCTCTGCAGGCAGATACGTCTCATAAAGCCACAGCGGCTCCCTTTCCTCCCAGGGTCCTCATTCTGTCCTACATACTCATCTCCTGGGTCTTATTACCTTAGACGTATCCCATCCAGGCTTTACGGCCACACAGATTCTGATTCCAGTTTAATTACTCCCTCAGTTACCCTATCTTTTCATATAAATAGACTTTTTACACACTGAACTAAAATGAAATGCATTTCCCAAACCAAGACTCTGAGCCCTGTTTTCATTTCTAGTGAAACTCCTTCCCAGATCCACACTGTCATATTGAAACCGATTCTGTCTCCAACTTTGTGAAGCCTGCTTAAGCTGTAACTCTGTGGTTCATCGCTGCTCTGACACCGGTATTTTACTTGTTATTATATTGCTAATCTACACTAGGCAGCCTGGCTCTTTTCCATTTCTCATTAGTGCTGTCTACATGTTTTTAGAGATATGTTTAAATGACCAGGATAAGTGAGTATGCAACCTTACTACAATTCCAACAATTCTTGACAATTGATAGATGTTTGTTGATTTTTTTGTTGCAATAAACACTTTCAAACAGCTGAATCTGACAGATCTAGTGATTTAAGTAATTATAATGTTGCTTCATGCTAATTAGATAAGAAAGGTGAGACATTCGTTTAAACTGTTATAATTAACATTATTTTCTAGTAGCCAAAGTGGCTTTTTGTTTCTCCTTGTAGTTTTTTTAAAAATCTTACATCATTTATAACTGAGTTCAATAGGATACATTGTTTACGATCATTACCATATTATATCATAATTTTGGTCTTTTAGAATTTAAAAGGCAAAAGTTTTAGATATTTATTTTTAAATATCTTGAGCTTTAATATCCCTACCCTACCTCTACCATGATCTTAGAGTCTTAGGTGATCCCAGAAGCTCACACCGTGAGAGTCTATCTCATCTTCTTCCAGCTTCCCCAAACACATAGCAGACAGGCACTTCAACTACTCTTCCTGCACTCCCTAGTCCTGCGAGGCAGGCCGGGAAATGGCGGCATTCTTGCTACCTAGCACCCATGTGCACCAACAGGAAGCACAGGCACCAGGTAGAGGAGAGGCCATCCTGAGAACTGGTTCTGAAGTTAAACATTTGAGGAGGCTTGGAGGAGCGGGCTGGGAGGGTCATGTTAGGAAAGCAACAGCAGAAGGAAAAGTAAAGGGAAGCAACAAGACACTCAGCAGTCTGCTCACCTTCTGGATTCTGCTTCCTCTTTATTATGGAGCCATGAAAATAAGCAGGCAGGTTCAGTGTCAGGCTGATTGTAAGTAGGATACAGTCTTGAGTAAAAATATCATCCTTCTCCTATTAAAAAAATTCTTACTGTTACTAGCTGAAATTTCTTAGCAACAAATTCTTTCCTTCCAAAAGTTAAAAGAAAATATTTAAAAACAAAAATGTTTGAAAGCCTTGGAGCTGATCTATGGCATGGAATTCATTTTTAATCAGTGTAAATGATGCTACAATGTCTTTTTCGTTTGTTGGAAAGTCATGAGAAACCCTTAAGGGACGGTAGAAAAGAAAAGATACCAAAGGGTGGAAGGAAGCTGAACAGAGACTGGAGTTTCCTAAAGCTGGGTTTTCTGATTCTATCATTTTCCTGTTTCTTCTTAGTCAAGAGACCACGGTAGATAGAAGTTCCTCATGAAAGCGTTTCACATCTACACGACTCTTGGAAAACCACCTCCTGCCTGAGGGCTGATGCACCAAAGGCCAGCTTGATTCTCAACCAAGGTCAGGCCTCTCTTAACTGTGCTTAAATCTTAAATGTGAATGCCAGTTTGCAACTGAGACCCAATTTGTTTCAATGTTGAAATCTCTGTAATCAATCATTTTGCTTTATTTCAAATCAATTGTGTAAATGCCATCACCTCCGGGCATTTTAGAAATTTCTTTGTACTAGAAAACATTTGCCAGAGAAAATGAGGCACCGTTTCAAATACATCTCTCGAGACCAAAGTGGTGTGTTTTCGCCATTAGATTTTCGTGTGGTTGCTCTTTATTCCTGTTTTATTAGAAAATCACTAAGAATAAAAGCAAAAATGTCTTTGGTCTCTGAAAACACAATGTTTAAGACTTGAATTTTTAACAATTACATCTTGTTTTTTTAACAATACGAAGAACAATTATGAGGTGTGGTTACTACTTAACTCAACATTCTCAATTTGGTTCCATCATAAAATGCATTTTAAAAATCTATATGTGTGTATATATTATATATGTAATTGATATATATAATGTATATTTATCTCAAACATAACCTGTTTATGAACAGTATTCTGAGATATCTATTTATTTTTATTTATTCTTCTCCTCTTTCCGAAAGAACATAAGATAGCTTACAAGGAGAAATATTATAAAGTAAAAAGAGGCAAATAGGTTTAAAATAAAGACAAAAGCCAAGTAGAAGCAAAACCATAAAATGAGAGAAGTAATTGGTACACAGCACTGTCTATTGTAAATTACATCTATAATAATGGCATCTATAATAAATAATTGATTAATAATATAGTGAGCATGAATGGCCACTAAAGCTGGACCCCACAGTTGTTTCAGTCTAAGCAGTAAAAGTGAATGGGAATATAATCTATTTCTACATTTGCATTTTTCACAAGATAACTATATACTGTTTGCTGTGGAAAAGGCATACTTCCTTTTCTTGTTATTTTGGCCTAGGAAAAATAGCTTCCACAGGGCATTTTCTTTAGAGACACATGTAACAAAGTTTGTCTAAGAGGCAGTGTTTCAAGAATGATTATAGCTAATTTGACCTATTATGATACACGGGTTTAGAAAATGTTAAGCATTTCAGGATAGAATGAACAAAATAACAATTAACATTTGTACATTACTAGATAGCTCACAAATCACTTTTATATACAATAGGCCTTTTAATCTTTCCTTTCTTGAAAAACAGTGACTATCTTTATTCCCATTTTCTGTATGAGAGTAATAATAATAGAGATGATTGAGATGAATAATAGAGATAAGCTTCAAGTTCTTGAGCAGCTGACGTAATTGGATGAGGAAGGATTTAGGACTCAAATTCAGATCCCATGATTCCAAATTGTATAATCTTTTCATTTACTTCTCCTGAAATTGAGGCATAAAGTTATACTTTTATTCTAAACTTATTTATATTTTTGGTTTACATTATAAGGTTTTTCTTCTGAATTTTGATCAGAGGTAAGTACATCTCAAGGTATTGAGAAGAATTTCACTAGCACATAGGGTTTATCCAAGAAATTGTCTAGAGTATGAAAAGTAAGTTAAGTGTTTCCTGTCTACCAAGGTGACTGAAGAGACTGTTTCTCAACCTTTAACGTGCAGAGTCACCTGGGAATCTTGTTGAAATACAGATTCTGGTTCAGTAGATGTGGGGCAGGGCCTGACTCCCACATCACCTCATTTTCCATCATGCCTCATGGATCTCTGGAGTTCCCCCCCATCGGCTTATGTAGACCTTTCCATTTACAGATTTTAGTATAAAGTATCTCCTTTAAGAATTTCACAACAACCTTGTTTGTGTGTAAGCTTTGAATTGCTGTTATCGATCTTATTTACCAATAAACCTGAATCTTTCGAGGAGGTCAATGGGTGCGCAGAACCGTTCAGCTGGCTAGAGAGGCAATTATAAAGTCACACCAAGGGTTGGTTTTCTGATTCCAAAGCTCTTTCCTCCGTGTCACCAACACCCCAGAGAAAGTCCTGTGACACTGTCTCATGCACTGTTATCGTGGGACGCTGTGCATCAGCGAATGCAAGAGTTGGCCACGTGGCGCGGTGGTGACCCTGGCTGTTTGAGAAGACTCGGGCAGCCTCTGCTGCAGATGTTCCAGCTCATCTCCTTACAAGACAAACCTGCAGAAGTACCGCTTCGCGGGTGTGCTTTCTGGACTGTGCTCTCCCCGAGGACCCCGACAGTGGGTTAGAAATGTGCTGGCTCCAGGGGACTCATTGTTTCAAACCCACCTCCCAGTGCACGGCCCTAGCAGCGGCAATCACCTCACTGCCCGCATTTCTCCTCCTGGCACTCTTCATTTGGCCTTTGTTCAACTTCATCTCTTCCCTCACTGCCATTTAATGACAACCTCAGTCCTTCCTTATCTCTTATCTAACTTTGATTTCGCCTCCTTTTTCCTCTATTAAAGCCACATGAGAGGAGAATTTCCTGTATGATTAGCAAAGCAGTCGAAAATACAATCTTAGGTGCTTATTTTTTCTTGTGGGGAAAATGCAATATGTCAGGGGCTTTTCTTATGTTTTTGTT
Source organism: Ceratotherium simum simum (assembly GCF_057802395.1). Lineage (NCBI taxonomy): Eukaryota > Metazoa > Chordata > Mammalia > Perissodactyla > Rhinocerotidae > Ceratotherium > Ceratotherium simum. The sequence goes on from NC_141909.1 coordinate 4,846,312, forward strand.
CTTTAATCTCCTCTTTTAAGTTTTACCACCTATGTGATTTTCTTAGGAGATTGCCTGCGTCACGGTCAGAAGAATGTGTTGCGTTTGGCTGATTGACGCTCTGGGGAGAGCTGCACCTCGGGTGCCATCCTCACATGGTATAGCCCATAAATGTGGAGGGATCGTAATGAGGCTCACAGGATCATTTCACGGTGTGCTCAAAAGGGGTGACTGCCGGTAAGAGAAACACTATAAATTGCAGTGAAAAAACTGCAGTGATATACAATAATAGCAAGGTGATATTCCCATCCAGAGCTGTGGGACTCTTCTCGGAAGCCCACGCTGGATCTGGTGAGCATCTCCTGACGTCCATAAGTAATGTAATTAAAGAATACAGCTTACAAACGAGGTCTGTCATCACTAAAGATTTAGAACAGGATAACTGCATACTACAAAATTGTCTTTTTTTCCCCTCAGTTCATCCAATCTGTTAGTATAACAGGCATTGAGGATACAAAAAAGAATAGCACAATTCTTTGCCCAAAATAACCTTAACAAAGTAATTTTATTAAAAGCAAGAGCAACTATATATATTTTATATATGTATGTATATGTGAAGGTATATTTGTATAGATACACACATGCATATACATGCACATGTATGTGATGGAGCAACTATATACTTGTATATATACATACATAGTTACATACACACATATATGTTTTAAAATATAGATGTTATTATTATTCAAGTATTGCATGGCCAATAGATCAAGAGATGACTCATTGGAAAGAGGAATTGTTATACTCACAGATCCCAAAAGGAGGGAGCACGCCATGCCACACAGGGCCCCATGGGGAAGCACCAGGGTAGGTCAGGCAGCAGAGACAGCAAGGGGAAAACATGGGCGAGAGCCTCTATTATGGTTTCTACAGGAAGGAATGGAGGAGGCAAGATAAGCAGATTTAGGATTGGCTAGTGTGAATAATTCCAGCACGCTCTGGGGTATACAGTCTGTTCCTTAGTTGTCTGGTACCTGGCCCTGAGGTGATTAGGGCAGGGGAATAATAGGGGAGTGTAACAGCCCTATAAAGGAGCTGGTTGGGGTGTGGGCTCTAGATTGGTTGGTTTGCTTCTGAAAGGCACACCTACTTACAGGCTACAGGCGAGTGCTTTACTATTTCTAGGAATTGGCTAGTCCTGGGAAGGGTGGTCCCTCCAGGGTAATCAGGACTCCAAATCCCAAAGCATCAAAAATACAGAAATTAGGGCCAGCCCCATGTCTTAGCGGTTAAGTGGGCACGCTCCACTACTGGTGGCCCGGGTTTGGATCCTGGGTGTGCACCGACGCACTGCTTGTCTGGCCATGCTCAGGTGGCGTCCCACATGCAGCAACTAGAAGGATGTGCAACTATGACATACAACTATCTACTGGGGCCTTGGGGAGAAAAAGGGAAAAAAAGGAGGAGGATTGGCAATAGATGTTAGCTCAGGGCCGGTCTTCCTCAGCAAAAAGAGGAGGATTGGCATGGATGTTAACTCAAGGCTGATCTTCCTCACAAAAAAAAAAAAATACAGAAATAAAAAGGGATGATCAATACAATATATCATAGATTAAAACATTCATGTAAAAGTTTCTTTCATTATATATAACTACAATAAAAGATGCTAACAATTATGCTTATAAAGCACTTTCACCAATAGTTTCTCTCTTGATTGATGTAAAATCCTGCAATGAAGATAGAGAAGTGTTATCCTAATTTTACAGAAAAAAGCAAATATAATTTGTTTTTCTTTAAAATGTAATCTCTCTAGTCAAAAACACATTCCAAATGGGTTAAACATTTGACTGTTAAAATGAAATTATAATACAACTAGGATAAATTATAGATGCATTTTATATAATGTTGAGTTTGAAGATTTCTTAAGATAACCACTGTTTTAGTTATCTATTGATGCGTAACAAATTGCTCCAAAATTTAGCAGTGTAAAACAACAAACATGTATTATCTCAGTTTCTGTGGCTCAGGAACTGGGAATGGCTTAGCCCAGCTGTTCTGACTCATGTCCTCTCAGGAGGCTGCAATCAACGTGTCAACCAGGACTGCAGTCATCTCAAGGCTTGATTTGGAGAGGATCACTTCCAAATTCACTCATGTGGACCTCTCCACAGAGCTCCCTCCTGGTTTCTCCTCAAAGGGCGAGGTGGGGGTGGGGGCAAGAAGGAACCCATGACAGAAACCACAGTTGTCTAGTCTTGTAATCTTGGAAACGACATCCCATCACTTCTGCCGTGCTCTGTTCATGAGAAGTGAGTCAATATGTTGAGCCCGCACTCAACAGGAGGGCCTTACACGGGCCAGGGATCACAGAACATCGGGCCACCTTAGAGGCAACAGACCACACCACACAGTCAGGAAGCATGAAGGAAAGAATGACTGTTCACGCTACCACTTCAAACTGTTATATGTCTACAGGTTTAAAACTGTAGGATACACACAACAGACTGAAAAAATAGAATAGGTGACAGAGAGCTTCTTAGTGGCCTAGATACGTAAAGAGCTCTTCACAATCTAGATATGTAAAGAGCTCTTAAAAATACAAAATATTAAATTAAAAAGAAGCGCTCCCAAGAGACTAAAGGGGAATCCAGAAAAGAAGAAATTCTTATTTCCACCAAACATAGAGGAAAAAATATCCAAGCATAGTAGCAATTAAATGTCAATTAAAAAGTGAGATGATACTTTCAAATATCAGATAGGTAAAAATTAAAAAGACTTAGAAGATCCAGAAAAGACAACGGTCTTCACGTGTACTACTAATGGCAATATAAATTGGGATAACTTTTCTAGAAAACAAGTTGCCAATAAGTATAAAAAATGTTCATACACTTTATATAGAAATTCTCATTCTAGGCATCTAGCATAAAAAGATAGAAAACATTGCTACAGATTCAGCCATAAAGATATTTACCACAGAATTACTTGTATTAGCAAGCAAGTGGAAACATTGTAAGTATTTAGCATTAGAGGAATTACATAAATAGAAAAATGACCCCCTCACCTAAATAAGGAATGAAAATGGGAAGATTCTCTTCTAAGTCAGAGAATGTTCAAAGAAGGCACCACAGCTCACCTCCAGGACAGACACTGCTGAAAGCCGAGCTGTTTTCTGAAAGTAAAAGGGAGACACTCAGCTCTGCTGTGGAGGGAGAAGTGGGTGAACATGCAGAAACGGAGGAGAAGGGGAAGGAAGAGAAATGCTGAGAAATAAAGCATGAAACTGAGCCTTTAAAAAAATTCCTCAATCAAGACATGCATTCAGAACAGTTATGTCTCATGTTAGTAGTTAGGCTATTGGCAGTGCAGCAAGGTGAACCCCTCCATCTCCCCAAATCTTCAGTCAGTCACACACACCAATGCCTTACGTGATGTTTTTATTAAGGTAAACACCTGACATTCATATGTGGGTCAATGTGGTACAGACAAGGGGACCTTATGTGAGACAGTAAGAAGATTCTGAGAGAGAACTGATTGAATGGAAGCCTGAACATGGAGTCAGGACTGATGGTGAGAAAATAACACCCTAGTAATTTACAGAAATCCTGGGGAGGGCATTGAACTGTCTGCTATCTATGATGCGGGGATTTTGAGCCAATCTTATCTACAGCTTAGAAAATAGGCTGACCCCAATTGCCATTTCCATTGACCAAATCATAGAACTTTGTGCAGCCTTATAAATGAAGCTTTATAAGAGTGTGAAATGGCAGAGAAGGCTGTCTAAGCTTTATTGTTTAGTGAATAAGCAAGTGCAGAATAGTATAGCTCGTGCTGTAATGTAATCATATACACACTTTTATACATGAAAAAGAAGATGTAGAATATATTTAAAAAAATGTTAATAATGGCTATCTGTGTGTGGCGGGGTTAAAGTGATTTTTATCTTCTTCGTTCGTCTATATTTTATACAATAAAACGCAGTGCTTTCATTCTAAGGCAATCAGATATCCAAATCCTTGGTCGGCTCTCTGTGTGTTTATATGTTGTAGGTCAGGCTCCCAAGAAGCAAAGCCTGCAACAGGGGTCTTTCTTTAAGTGATTGACAGCTCTTTGCAGCAGGGGAGTAAGGCAGCAGTACAGGGCAGGTGGAAAAACGAAGCCAGAAGGTTTAGGCATCGCAGGCATGCAACGTCATTCCCACTCTCCCTTTAAAACTAATTCTTGCATGGCTGTTAAAATCCAAAGTTACAGGATTTAATTCACATGAGTAGACATTCATGTTTGGTTCAAACTGTTTTTGAAGTTTTTTTCTCTGTGAATGGTAATTTAAAGACCCACTGGATAATTTGCAGGGTGGGAATCCTTCAAGACTTTGCTTTGTCCAATGATGCCTGTTTTCTAACACTTTGAAGGAAGTGCCTTGGATAACCTGATATCAGGTTTAATAAAGTAGACTAATATTTTCCCCATGAGAATGATAATACCATGATACCGTCTACCTTTGTTTGGTGATAACTGAGGGTCTCATACCTGCTTCTCTTTACCCACTTGTCCAAGGCCGTTTTGTATCATCCTCTGCTCTTGCCCATCAAAGTACAGTGAAACTATTTTATCCACTTGTTTGGGCCAAACACTTGAGAGTCAACCTGGAGCCTTCCCTCTTGTGCACATGTAATCCACGTGCAAATTCTGTTGCTTTACCTTCAAACCGCAGGCAGCATCTACTCATGTCTCATCACTTCCAGTGCTATCATCCAGTTCAAGCCGTCGTCGTGTATGACCTGGGCTGTGGGATTAGCCTCTGAACTGGAACCTCTGCTACTTTTACCCTCACTACAGTCTGTTTTCACACAGCAATTAGAAGGATCCTTTTCAAATCCAAGTTGAGTCTTGTTTCTCCTTTGCTCAAGCCCCTCCAAAGCTTCCCATCCATTTCAAAGTCCTCAGTGGTAACTGTCCTTATCCTCGCCTCCTGCAGCCCTCCCCTTCTTCAGGGAATCCTTGGGGTCCCTTGAGCTCTTCCATTTGCCCTTCCCTGGTATCCCTGTGTTTCCTCTGCTCATTTCCTTGGGTCTCTGTCTAGATGCCACATCACCAGAGGCCTTCCCACTCACCGTATTCAATCTTTCTCCTCTCCTCTGCTTTATTTTTAAAAGGTGAGTATCCTCACTTGGCATATTTTATATTAACTTCTTGGATTTCTGTCCCCCAAGATAGAAAGTAAGCCCCACAAAAGCAGGAACACGGTCTCTTTTGTTCATTTCTGTAGTGCTAGTGCTCGTTATTTTTGGTCAATTTCTTTTTGAATGAATGAATGAGTTAATAACCCACAGATATTCCCTCCCATTTACTCCACTGTAAGGAAGCAACTCCTTTCTTTGAAAATTAAGGACTTCTCTCCTCTTTCCCTAAAACTTGAGAAACATTTACTACAGTGCTAGTACTGCCATGCTGGCCCTGGGGAGTATGGGAAAGTCCTCTTCCCTTTACTTAATCAGCTTTTTGAAGTATAAGAGTAAAGCTCAAAACCTAAGCCTTAATGGAGGAAAAAATATTCCAACAATTGACATTTTTAACAGCCCTATTGACGTATGATTGATATACAGTGAACTACACAACTTAAACCTTTGTCGTGTATTCCCGTAGGATTGTTTATATACCTGATCATGTCATCTGCAAATTAACACAGTTTTTCTTCTTTTTCCAACGTGGATGGCTTATATTTTTCTTTTTGCCTTATTGCACTGGCTATAACCTTCAGTACAACACTGACTGGAAGTCATGTCAGGGAATGTCTATGGAGATCCTAATAACTCGTATGTTAGGCATGTGAAGCTGTCTCCCGGTTCACTGATGCTCTCGGTGTTTTGGGGCCTTTTTCTCTCCCTCCGTTTTGTTTTGAATAGTTTCCATTGTTGTGTCTACAAGTTCAATGATCTTTTCTTCTGTAGTTTCTAATCTGTTATTAAAGCCACCTAGTATATTTTTCACGTTAGACATTGTATTTTTTATTTTGGGGAGTTCAATTTGGGTATATTTGTATCATCCACATCTCTATTCAACATGTTCAGTCTTCCCTTTAGCTCTGGAATATGTAGAATACAGTTATAATAACTGTTTAATGACGCTGCTTTCTAATTTTGACATCCTTGTCAGTTTCAGTTTCAATTGATTGATTTTTCTTCTTATCATGGGTAGAATTTTCCTGTTTCTTTGCAAGCCTGATAATTTTGGATTGAATGCCAGATGTGAATTTTACCTTCTGCATGTTGGACATTGCTGCATTCCTATAAATATTCTTGATGTTTGTTCTGATATGCGGTTTCGTTACTTAGAATCAGTTTGATCTTTTTAGGTCTTGCTTTTAAGGTTTGGTAGGGGACGGGGCAGCATTTACTAGGGTTTACTATTCTCCACTACTGAGACAGGATGCTTCTGAGGATTCCACCCAATGCCCCAGGAATAGTGAGGTTTTCTAGTCTGGCTTGCAGAAACAGACTCTATCTGAGCCCTGTGTGAGCTTCAGGTACTGTTCCCTCTAATTCTCTCCATTAGCCCTTTCCCCCACCCGGCAATTCCTCACATCTGTGTGATTATCAGTACTCTACAAAACATTCAGTGGGGACTGTCCGCATGTCTCCAGAACTCTCCATGTGCTCTTCTCCAGGATTCTCCCATGTGAACCCTTGTTGTTAACCCAACTCTCAGCTTGGTTTTGTCAAGCCAAGGAGTCTGTGGCCTCTGCCTAGTTCCTCCTGGTTCACTGCAGCCTCAGAAGGCTCACCTTGTCCCCATCTCTCAGGATCATTCTCCTTATTGTCTGATGTTCAGTTTCTTAAAAATCATTGTTTCATACATTTTGTCCAGTTTTCTAGTTGTTTAATGTGAGAAGGTAAATTCAGTCCCCGTTAATCTTTTTTAACATTAACCAGAATTTGATCCCCTGTAATTGACATTGTCCAATCCTCAGCCTAGATGAACTTTCCAAATATTTTCCAAAAGCCCCAACTTCTACATTAATACATTTTTTCTATTGCAGGACTTTGTAAGCTAAATAAGACCTTGGCACTGAATCTTTTTCTTTTTGTCTTTAGAGCTTGAGAAAGTATTTGATTTTAGCCCAGGCTCAAGTTCAAAATTTCTGTTTCCTCATGCCTACCATTCTTCTCTCCTTTTGATATAAATGGAAAAAAGAATGCAAAGATAGTCACAGAAATCTATAATTCTTCAGCAAACATTGCTTTTAAGTAGTACTTACATGTAGTATAGTAAATCATCACTTGAAGACATTTAATGGATCGTGGACTTCAATCTTGTCACTTTGTAATCCTGTTGCCCTGATCATATTATTAAACTTTGTCTGGGTCTCATTTTCCTCACTTGCGAATTTGCAAAATTATAAGCAGCACAACTCTCTGGGGGATGTAATGAAGATCATTTGAAACAGTGGATACAAGAGGCCTTTGAAAAGCAGAAAGTGAAATTTTATTGTATGTAGGGCCACTCATATATCTTTACATTAAGGAAATTTAAAAGCACCCTCTCTGAAGAAGAATCATAACGTGGCCCCCAAATTACTAAAAGGTCTCCTTTTGGGATGTACCATCACTCCAAAGCACAGAGCTTGGCAAACAGATCTTACCAACCCAACGCCCCCAACTGCTAGGCACCCTGCTGCAGGGCGCAGCCGTGCACCTTAACAAGAGTCCAGGTGGCTAGGTGTACCAGATGCTTCTTGAGAATGTTCCTGTTATTCTACCTGTGTCTTTCCAAGACTAATACCTGCTTCTTCACTAAAGCTTCCTGCCTTCTCTGGACCTAACTCCATGCAAGTCTCTGTCTCCTCTATCTTTTACTTCTTTTTCTCCAGAGGTTATTCTCTGTCCACCTATAAATATACTCAAACATGTTCATGAAATTGTCTCCCAGTCTCTGGCCACTACTACTAAGTTATCACTCTCTGCCATTTTTACTCTTTATAATTTAACTCTGTGTGTCTTCTACCTCATTTTCTGTTCACTCCTCAAGCCACTGAAATATGGTACTTGTCTCCACCACTTCATTAATACCACACTGGCCAAGTTTACCGATAGTCTCTATGTTGTCAAATCCAAGGGATGCTTTTCTGTTTATTTTATGTGATCTCTGCTGCCTCGTGACCCGTGAGCCCTTCCTCCTTCCTGAAAGTCTCTCCCCCGGTCTTGGTAACAGTCCCCTCTCTTTGTTTTCTTTCTTCCTCTCTGCCTGCTCATCATATTTATGGATTTCTCCCTTCCTGTTCCTCCTTTAGTGCTTATATTTGCAGGATCCACTCCTTGCCTTCTATTGAATTAAGTCTTTGTATTATCTTACTTTTTCTAAAGTCAGATCAGTGTGTCCAATTACTGATAATCATTTTCACTTAGATACTGTCCCTCTAAAAAAGCAGATTGCCCCACACAGAAATCGAATCATCAACCTCCCCGCCTCCTGTCACATCCACCCCTTAATGGTCCTCTGTTCCCCTGAAGGCACCATCACCATGCCAAAATTTCACAGCCATTGTCCTTATTCAATTAGTCAACAAATCCAAGTGATTCTGCATCTTAAATATATCTCAGATCTTTATATTCTGATTCACCCCCCCATTACTAGCTTAAATCAGAGTTTTTTCACTCTTTGTTTAGATGACTATCATAGTTTTTTATTAGCCTTTCTGTCACCAGTCCTGCCCACATTCATTCATTCCTTCATTCAGCAGATATTTATTATTGACTGCTCAGTATGTGCCAAACTTCATTCTCAGTCATGGTCAATGCAAACATGGGCCTTCTCTCATGGAGGTTTCATTTTAGTGGGGAAGGTGGGGGAGAGGGTCCCAACACAAAGAGACTAACAACCAACAAGCAAAATATCAGTTACTGGTAAGTTCTATTCAAAGAGCTTAAATTGTATGGAAAGGGAAATCCCCTCTAAAGAGATGCTATTTAAGATCTAAGTAGCATGAAGGGATCAGCTATGAAGAAAAGTGGAGGAGGTAGGGCCAAGATCCTCTACCATTCTATCAGAATTATTTTTCTAAAATAAAACTTTGTCACACCATATCCTTCAATGTACAACTCTTCATTGTTTGGCTTCTGGTAGAGTTCAGGTCAAGCTTCTTATCTGAGCACATGAAGTCCTATAAACATGGCTCCTGTAGGCCTCTCTGGCCTCAGTAGTCTCTGTCTTAGTCCGTTTGGGCTGCTGTAATAAAATACCGCAGACAGGGTGGCTTATAAGCAACAGAAATTTATTTCCCACAGTTCTGGAGGCTGGAAGTCTGAGATCAGGTTGCCAGCATGGTTGAGTGAGGGCTCTCTTCCAGGTCACACTTTTCTCTGTGTCGTCACATGGCTCTCTGGGGTCTCTTTTATAAGGCCATTAATCTCACTTATGAGGGATCTGCCCTCCTGACATAATCATCTCCCAAAGCCCGCACCTCCTAATACCATCACCTTGGTCATTAATTTTTCAACATATGAATTTTCAGGAGACACATTCAGATCACAGTGGTCACTAATGCCTGTTCTTTATTTCAGACCTAGGCAACTGCTTGCTGTTCCTGAAATTCACCTTTAGTCATTGCCTCCATTTCTCACACGTTCTCTTTTCCTCTCTAGGAAGTCACTCCCCTTTTACCAAATGTATAAACGTGTACTGAATGAGTCGGTAAATTTGCAATCACTACGGCTGTGTAGTACTAATTGTTCCCTACCCTGCCCACAGCATACTTTGGGTTAAGTCTTCATTATCTGGAATAAGCTGGTGATAGATTCTGTACACATTCTTAGTGGGAAGTTAATCCAGCTTCTGATCCCTAGAGTTCCTATGAATACCACAATAAACATGCCTAATATGATGAGAAATCCAAGTGTAAAACTAAAGTTGAAACTCATGCAGGAGAATGATTGAATTTATATTAATGGACAAAACAAAATATAATGTAGCTATTCTTTCTTTTTGCTCTTATGCTTAAACTCCAATGAATTTTTAATATTGCTATCATAAACTTATATATACACACAAGTACAACATGTAGATGTAGAGATATATTTACAATGATACTAACCTAGTGTTCAGGTTCAGACATAAGGTTATCTTGGTCTTTATTATACATGAACCTGGTCTTATCTTCCTGTTTAAATAAAATGATGAAAACCATACATCCACTAGAAATGTACTACTTAGGCTTTTGTTCTTGAATATAAAAGAGGTAGGACGATTGTTATGGGCTGCATTGTGGCCCCTCCCCCAAATTCATACATTGAAGCCCTAACCCCTAATGTGGCTAATTTGGAGATAAGGTTTTCAGGGAGGTAATTAGAGATAAGTGAGGTCATAATGGTGAGAATCTAATCTGATAGGACTGGTGTCCTTATAAGAAGAGGAAGACACACCAGAACTCTCTCTCCACCATGTAAGGAAACAGCCGGAAGGCAGCTGTCTATAAGACAGGAAGAGTGCCCTCACCAGAAACCAAAATTTCCAGCACCTTGATCTTGGTCTTCCAGCCTCCAGGACTGTGTGAAAATAAATTTCTGTTGTTTAAGCCACCCAATATGTGGTATTTTGTGATGGCAGCCTGAGCTGACTAATACAACAGTATAAACCAACTGAGCAAAGTAAGCTATAATCTAATGTTGACCCTTGCTATCTAATCATCCTGAGTACAGATGGCATTTTAGACTTTCCTCAGTAATCCCCTCAGTGGACATTTGAAGGCTGTGTGGGGTGAAAGGGTTAAGTAATGTTTAACCAGTATGTGTACTTAGTTCTTTTTATCTCCCTGAGACTTATTAGCACTCTGAGTATCAATTCACTAAGAATGAATAATACCTTGAATGACATCAGCTTCCGCCAACATGTAGAGGTTACCATGGTAATGGAGAAAGTTTTTCAGAGCACAAAACAAGTACCATGCTTGATATATTAGTCAGCCAGGGAAAACAGTCGCATATAAGCTACAGCATTCATTCAATGAATGGTCATTTATGCAGCATGCATGTTAGCAATTCCGCTGTGTTTTTCGGAACATCAAAACTTTGGCAGTTGAATTGAGAATCTTGGCAGATTTACAAAAGTGGTAACACTCATTTTCAGAGCCTAGTTTTTTGTTTTTGTTTTTGTTTTTTTTTCATTTTCTATTTCTTGGAACCCATATTTTCAACAGGTTCACAGGGTTTCTAATCCAAATGCCAAAGTGGAAGTTCTCTACTAGGGCTCAACTCCACTGTTCACTGTAAAATCAGCAGTTTTTCCTCCATCTAGTCATTTAGAAATTATGTTTTTTGTTGTTAATTATATTTGGCCTTTTCTTGTACAATGTTTTATTATACTGCCATGGTTTCTACATATTTCCTTAAGATTTTAAATTTGCACAATTAAAATTGTCTGGTTTTATTAATTATTCTTAAATTCCTCTTAATTGCTCTTTTCAAAAAAGGCTGCAAAACAAAAGAAAAGAATGAACTCTAGTTAAAAATACAATGACCAATCTGATCTCATATGGTCAGATGTAGATTTTATTACAATATGTAGAAAAGGATCAATTCCTTCCCCATGAGCAGATTACTGGAAAAAGGAAGTAATCTTTAGGAACCAGAACCAAAACAGGTTCTCTAAAAGCAAGGTAGGCCAACTAACATTATTTCCTTTCTTAATTATGCTGTTATACTGATGGTGCAGACCAAAACCATATAGTGATCTTGACTTTAGCAAGCCATTCAACAGGCTCTCCTATGACTTTTGTGCATAAAATTCCCAAATCCTAGTTCTGGTAGGAATTTCTAGCTCTGTGACATTCGCAGCAGGTTGAAGCCAGGTTTCGCAGGGTCCAGGCTACACACTGAGTCTTCAGTAAGAGGACCAGAAAGTTGATCACGCCAGCAACTCTGACAATAAAACTAGCAACACGTGAGAGTGGCATCAGATGGTCAGGTCTGCAGAGCAGAATTGGGTTTGCAGGAAGTCACTCCATTGATATACCATCTCTCTGCTTTGGACTTGGTCATTACTCAAAACTTGGAGGAATGCAGAGTCTTCTGTTTCCCCACCACATTATAGCTAATAGTTAGTGAAGGAAATGGACCTGGAAAACCAGAAGTGATTGTTTCTAAGCAGTCTTGAAGTACCCACATTGAGATGGATATCGCTGGACTAGACACGGGACCATGCAGTGACTTCTTTTCCTTAGAAATTTATTTAGTTTGCAATGAACCAATTCAAGTATTTTTGTCAGGAATGAAGAAGGGCCACAGCCTTTAGACTTCAGTCACAAAAAAAGTAAGTTTCATGAAAGATTTCACACAATTATATGTTTGGACTTATCCAATTTTTCTTTTTTTAATCAAAATGTAGTGACTCTTCTAAAGTAATGATTGACTTGCTGGAGTTGTCTGCCTTCTTCTCTGATTGATACGCCCATAGTCAACTCAGTTTTACTTTTACCAATCATTTAATTTTTAATGTGGAACAATTTAAAAGAGCTTTGATGACCCAATTACTCTGATTTTAATTTTGCAATAATAGAGCCCATTATTCTACATTTATGTGCAAAAATCATTTTGAGAGTTAGTAATTTGTTTTACTTGAAGATGAAAACAAATGAGGTAGAGTAATATTTTAAGGAGATCACCAATACTCTGTGTAAATGACCTGTCTTATATTTTTGGTTACAGCACACTTAACTATATTCAGCTCGGAGTAGATATGGCCAGACCACAAAGTCTGGTTTCAGTTCAAGGGCTGACAACAAGAACAACTTGAACTTGGCTGTGGTTACTTTCACTTTGTATTATAATCAAACTGGTTGATACGTAATGCAAAGGATCCGTGTAGATCTGGAATACATGGTGCTGTGTGTGAGCTTTTCGTGGCTCCTCCCTCCCTCACAAATTCTTACCTGGTACCAGGTAGCACCTGGAGTCCACAGGGAGTGGGGAAGCCCCCAATTCTTTATGACCGGGAATCCCAGGATCACTGGGAAACTGCAGGCATTGCTGCCTTTTCAGCCACTGTAGCTGCAGTTATGGATACAGATGGCAGATGCCCAGCAGCACTTACTGGACATTTCTTGCCGCATTTGCACAACTTCTGTATTCAGTTCTTCCTGTGTCTTAAGGCCTGCTCTCCTTGTCAGAGAAATGTTCTGGATACGGTCTGCCATAGCCATGACACTGAGAAATACTTCAAACCACTGGTAATTTAAAAACTGAGAAATGAGTTAAACTACTACTCATGAAGCTCTCAGGATATATTGATAAGGCAGACACTATACAGAATAAATTGTGGGGTGGAGAAAAATCACTGCACGCGGTTTCCAACTTTCTTTCAGAAGAAAAGTAAGGTATTGCAAGAATCTGATAAATGTCATGATGTCTCTGACATACGTCAATATCCTGGGTTAACAGGAGTAAAAACAGTGTTTGTAAATGTGTGCCCTCAGCTGCAGCGTGCTGGTCATGGGCATACTCTATGGTTCCACAGGTCTGCTACTTAAAATCAGAGAGTCCTGGTGCAAGTAGCTAAAACTCTCTGTGTCTCAGTTTGCTCTTCTGTAAAATGGGCATAATGATAGCAACTGCCTTGTAAGTTTGTTAAGAGAGCAAATGAATTAGTACAAGTAAAGCCCTCAAGCATGCCTGGCGCAAGTTAAGTATGTGAACTAGTACCATGATTACTGCAGGATTCCTGGACTCTACAAAATAATCTTTAACCTCTATACATTCAGGTTGAATTCCACTGCTATCTATTTATCTACTACTGAAGACATTTTGATTTTCACTGGAATAGTCTCACTTTTCTTAGCTCTTCCTTTTTGAAACACGTTGAGTGGAAAAGACCACTTGGTTTTCTCTTTCTGAGTTTGGGCTGCCATAGACTGTCCTGGTAGAAGAGGTAATTAGTGAGCAGGTGGAGGCTTGGGAACTTCCTGAAGTGAGAAAATGGAAACCAGAAATGAGATGAGAACTCCTGAAGGTAAATGCAGAGGAAAGGCCATAAAGATAGCGCAACTCGTGTGCTCCTTGATCATCTAGTCAGCTTTTAAGGTCAATGGCAGCTTCCTAAAGACTCAAATAATACTAATAATGACAATAATCATAACAGCAACTGCAGAAGCAGCAGCACTACCATGCACTGGTACTGTTCTAATTGTACCAACAAATGTGCCCCACAGTTCATCCTCCCCCTAGCAGCCACTATTGCTAATTCTCTTTTTTTTTGGTGAGGAAGATCAGCGCTGAGCTAACATTCAATGCCAATCCTCCTCTCTCTCTCTCTCTCTCTCTTTTTTTTTTTTTTGCTGAGGAAGATTGGCCCTGGGCTAACATCTGTGCCTATCTTCCTCTACTTTATATGGGAGGCCACCACAGCATGGCTTGACAAGTGGTGCCTCGGTCTGTGCCCAGGATCCGAAACTGCAAACCCCGGGCTGCTGAAGCAGAGCAAACAAACTTAACTGCTATGCCACTGGGCAGGCCCCACTAATTCTCATTTTAATAATAGAATCTGACACAGAAAGAAGTAACTTGCCCAAAGTCACACAGCTTCAGACTGGGGTAGTTAGACATCAAGTCCACATTCTTAAATAACGCCCCAAACTAACTCCGAGTAATTACTTGAAATTGACAGGCACAACAGGAATTTTATTAGAAATCCTAGAGTCATTGATGAAAAGAATCTCAAGATGCAGTGCTTCTGTAGACACATTGCTTAGCCTTCTAAATAAGATATAATTTGAAAGTGCATTTAGCCTTATTTAGAAGCAATAATTTCACTGTCATGCTTTAGTACTTGTTTCACACAAAGAAACAAAAATAACTATTAGAGAAGTTTAGAATAGACTTTATGTTTCAAAGTAAGAATAATGCAATTGCACACTTCCGCTTTCTTCATCATCACTCTTAAGATATTTATAAAAAGGACTACTGCTTTCAGTCGTCTAAGAGAAGCTGTTAGTTTCTGGATCATAAACAATCCTCCACTAGGGATTTATTTATAATTCCACTCACAGATAAATACAAAGTCTTTTGTCTTAGATTGACTATTTTTGTTGTAGCAAAAATAGAATGAAGTTTATACTGTCCCAGTTATATAATGCAAAACGTTTTCTTTTCCTTGTTATTGAAATTACTTGACCATTGAAAGGATGAAAATAATCCAGTTATACCTGTGATCATCTGAATAGATTTTAAATATCACCAACTGCATAACAGAATCATGCGTTTCTTCTTTTATTAAATAGCTATGAAATGAGTACATAAGTACTCATAAGTGGTAGACTTCTTGGATAAACATCTTTAGTGGGAGAGAGAAATAAATAAATAGAGAAGAACATTAAAATTTTTGTTAGGACTGGGAAAGAAAGAAGGAGACAGTTGTGACAGAGATTATCTACACAGACTACTTTGGATGGGTTGATTAGGGAAGGCCATCTCCATTTGTGAATTAGATTGTGAAAAAATATTACATTTCTCAGTGAGAAGGATAAATTTCATTCACGTGGTCTAGTTTTAACTTACCAAAATAGTTTTCAAATATCAATAATTTCCAGATAGTCCCCCAAAACAGGAACCAAACACACTTTAAACCCTTCCCCTTCTTTTTTTGGCTGCTTCTACTCAGAATGGTTCATTAGAAGAGATCCGAAAGAAATCCTGTCCACCCACTCGGGTCCCAAAGAAGCACGGACTTCTTTGGCGTGTGTTGTGCATAGTGTCCATGAGAACGGCTTCAATTCATCGTGAAGCACTTCTTTGGCTTCTTTCATTTCAATAAAAACTTTGTAAAAATTTTAAGACGGAACTTTGAAACATCAAGAATGCTAACTTGAAATTGGTTTCACAGTTTTTTATCTGATGGAGATCTTCTCCCTCTTAACTTAGGCCCAGAGTTCTAACCTTACCTGTCAATCATTTGGGTCCCTGAATAATACCTATGAATATTTTAGAGACGTGCCCAGCTAATAATAAGAAGGAAGGGTAGCTATGTCCCTCCTATTCCAAAACATGTACATTTGCTTTCTTTATTATAAAACATGAGCCCAGATATCTTCTATTTACTTTCTATACTTTAGTTACAATCTATTTACTTGGCATGTCATTTTAGTTAACAGTTAATGTGCATGCTGAGGAATAATTTTGAAAGTTAAATATTTGATCACTGCTGGAGACCTGGAAGATTTAAAGATCTTATGTTCTGGAAAAAAAGCAGCACCAGGCTGCTTTCCAGACATTTTTATACAGTGAGTTGTATGCCCATGTTGATTCCTAAACTGAGCCTATTTATTTCCCACATATTATGAAAAATGTTTATTTTTTTCTGTATTATTATATAAGCAATGAATAAATAATGTAAATATTTGAGAAAAAGATTAAAAATATAATTTTGTGTATCTCCAATACCCATAAATAATTATTATAAATATTTTGGCGTATATTTTACAAACGATTCCCTTACAAATTTGGAGACATAATACTCTTACTAGGTGTCATTTCTTTTTTCACTTTAAAATATATCACCACAATTTTCCCATATCTTTAAATATTCTCCAAGAAGATAACTTTTAATGGCTTAGCAAACATTTTTGACTAAAAAAATCTGGCTGCAGAATATTCTATCTCATGAATGTACCAAAGCTTATATTTAACCATTGTTCCATTGTTTGACGTTTTTGCTGCTTCCAAATTTTGTAAATAGAATGGGGATTGCCATCTTTGTTATATAAAGTCTTTGTATATCTCTAATCAACTCCTTCAGATAAATTAGAAATATGACTATAGAATTTACAATGCATTTTATATATATGGCCAAATTTCAAAAGAAAAGGTTGTCCCAGCTGACGTTCCCCCGGCAGGAGGTGAGAATGTTTACCCTCATCCCTTTTACAGAGTCTGGTTTTACTTTGCTGATATTTGAAGGACATGTAATATTTGTAGGAGAGGAAGATACATGTATTTGGCTATGTAGCAGAAATTTAAGATTTGGCAAAGCAGTGCTCAGATAAAATTCATTGACCTGACTACTTATGTCATTAAATAAGAATGAATTAAATTAAACTAAGGCATTTCTTGGGAATTTAGTAAAAACATATCAAAATAAAACAAAAGAGAATGTAAGAAAAGAACTAATGATATAAAAACAAAAAGCAATAAATTGGAAATTTAAAGTTAAAAAGAGGTTAAACAGAGATGGAAAGCTAAAACTGGATTCTTTGGCAATGATTGTGATGGACTGTCTCTCATCCACTCCAGGCGACCACCACCACATCCCAAAGTCTTATTTCCATTGCCGAGGAGAATGTTGGAACCACATTTCCCAGCATCCTCTTCCCCATAGAATTTCAGATCTTCTAGCCGACCAGTAAGAGGGTCTCACTCTAGATTTGACAGGCCAGGGAATTACACGAGAAAGCTGCTGGCAACACAAGGGCTGAGTGAGGATTGAAGAAGCTTCAACAGCATAAAAAAGATAGCACAGCAGTATATGAATATCTTACAGAGTGAATAGAATCCAACATACATGAAAAGAATAATGGCCGCTCCAAAAAGGGATTTACTCCAGGAATGCACTGGTGGTTAAAAATTAGGTGAAATATTGATATAAATCAAAATAAAAATACTATCTTGTCATTTCAGTTGATACAGAAATGACATTTGAAAAATTCCAACACCATGCCTGATTAAAGAAAAACATTTTTATAAAATAGGAACAGTTAAATATCTCCTTACTGGAAGAGAAGAACACGTGTAAAACAAAACCAAAAAAACAAAACAAAACAAAACCCTGCATCCTACTTAAAGGAGAGATGCTAAAAGCAGTTTGGTTTAGCCCAGATCAGGGCAGGAAGGCCCCCACTGGCTGTCACTTACTAGTCTGTTCAGGAGTGCTAGTGAATGCAGACAGACGTGAAAAGAAAAAAACGTAAAACTAGAAAGGAGATGACAAAGTTCTTATCTACAGGTGTATAACTCTGTACCTAAATCCAACAGAATCACATAAAAAAAGCTCCTAAACACAAATACAATAAATACAATAAAAACTCTTAAATACAAGTCAGAAAGTGGTTGGGTCCATTAATGCAAGCTCCCCAAAACACTGTTTATTCTTTTTATTTTTAATTGAAAGAAAACTATCAGATTTATAATAATATCCCCCAAAAGGGAGGGAGGTTAAAATATCTTAATAAACTTAACAAGAAATATGCAGCATATGTTGGGGAGAATTTTAAAAGTATACCTACTCACAGAGAGTAAAAGACAAAAATGAAGAAATATTGGCCACTGGTATGAAAGAAAATGGCAATTTTCTTTCAATGAAAAGCGCATGTAAAAATTGACAAAAAAAATTATAAACAACTGAATATAAAAGTAAAAAGGGATATGACCAATTAATACATAGGAAATAATTAAAATGCTGATTAATGTATGGAAAGATGCCTACCTTTACTAACAGTAAGAAAAATAAAAATAAGAGTAACAATGAGATATGAGTTTTCACTATTAACAAAAGTTTAAAATGGAGTCAAACTCCAGATTGACAAAGTGAGGAAACAGGAACTCACAACCCCACTGTATCTGGCACTGCTGCTGTGAGTACAAATATCAGTAGAAATTTTAGAGAAAATTAAAAAAAAACAATCTACCAAATTTTAAAATTATATACATTGTAATTATAACCTGTGACCCAATTCTTATCTTAAAAATGTCAAACATGAATGATAAACAGGGAACTGACCAAAGTTTGCAACCCAAACATTTCAAAAATGGCTTGCTTGGTTAATCAAACCAACCACCCACGTTTCCTACCGCCCAGGCAGGTCTTTTTCTGCCTCTGAAAAAGTTGCCAGAAAGAGCAGGGTTGGACTCCTAGTTGTTTTTCATTAAATTCTGCACTACCCTGTGCAAAACCAAATAGAATGGGTGTAGACCCTTAGAAAAGCTGATGACCAATCCTTGCAAGAGTCTTACTTTTTTTTTTTTTTTGGTGAGGAAGATTGTCACTGAGCTACCATCTGTGCCAATCTTCCTCTATTTCTGTATGTGGGACGCCACCACAGCATGGCTTGATAAGCGGTGCATAGGTCTACGCTCTGTATCCAAACCGAGAACCCTGGGCCACCAAAGCCGAGCACACAAACTTAAGCACTACGCCACCGGGCCAGCCCCAGGAGTCTTACTTCTGCAGTCTCTGTCACTCCCCCACCCCAGAAGTGTGCACCTCTGCACACATCATGGCATCCATCTAGCACACCCCAGCGGAAAGGAAACGATGGCCTTTCACTCATCCGAATTGACCCTTTCACCCTCAGGATGCTATTCTCTTTGGAGTCTTCCAAGTCCTCAGTCCATCAATTATCCCATTCTGGCCTGCTTTTCAACAGCTTTCTCTCTACAAACCATTTTTTTCACTAATATTTAAAATTACTAAGGTCTCTCTTTTCTTTTATCAAAAAAAAGGAAAAAGGAAAAGAAAAAGAAAGAAAAATGCTCCTCTAATCCTCCTGCTTCCCAAGCTACGCAGCAGATAAACTGGAAAGATTTGTCTACTACCCTCACTCCTCTGCTCTTAGGAGCTCTCCCAGCTAGAGGACCGGCATCCTGCTGCTACAGGACTATCTCACTGCATCCCAATGGCCTGTGAACTTGTCTCTCTCCCTCCATCCACTGCACACTTCTTGAGAACAACTGTGTACTGTGTACGTAGTTTCTTTGTACCCCTACTACCCTACCTGGCACCTATTAGGTTCAACATAAATGTTAATTGAATGAATAAGTGGATAAATGTATGGTGTTTGGATTCGTTTACTTTGGCAAGTATCCATTATTACTGAAGACAATATGCAATCATAGAAGTGAGTGTTGACTCTGTAAATAATCATAATCATTTAAGTATAATTATATGTAAATTATATATGTGGTATGAATTATAATACTGTCATAGAGCTCATTTCTCTGACCTTTTAGTGAGGTCATTGGGATGTAAATGCTCATTGATTTTTCCAACTTCCCTGAATTTTCTCAAGTTGTTTGTTTGCCTGGAATTCTATCTCCCTTGTCACTACTCAAAATCCTCCTTTCTCTACAAGGAACCCCAAAGTTCCACCTCCTCTTAGATGCTCACCCTCATTTCTCTAGCCATCAGTGATCAGAATTCTTTCTAGTTCCATAGGCTTTTGTTTCTTTATATCATTTCATCACATTATGTTGTTTTCATATATGGAACAGCAACCTCCACTGGCATGTAAGTTCGTTAAGAGCAGGCTATATACTGCTTTCTGTTTTATGTCTTTCCAGAGTCTATTGGAATTCTTTGCACAGGGTAGGCACTTAATGAATGTTATTTAAATTAAGTGTTGGGGATTTCAACCTCAGAATCACCAAGTTAACAGAAGATTCTCAATTCCAACAGTGCTTTCTATGCAATGTTTCAGGAACTGGGCTAAGCTTTTTACGGGTGTTAATTCTTTGAGTTCTCACAGCAATCTTTTGTATAAGTATAATTAATATCATCATCTTGTAGATTAGAGAGAGAAAGTAGCTTGCCAAAGTGTACATATCTGATAAATACTGTGATCTTAACCACTATGCTATATACTTATGATAGTTATATAATGGCGATGGATTTTTCCCTGAGGTACTAATCTGTTAAAAAAAAAAAAAGAGAGAGAGAAAGAGAGAGAGAAAGAACTTTGTTTTCCTCTAGGTAATTCAGTTCAGCTTATTTTATCTCAGTATTAAAAGGTGTTTTTAATCTTTGAACTATATTGAATTTAATTTTAAAATTCAACCACGGTTAATTTGATTGAATTTTCATAGATATGTATGAAATACATGTCTCTGTGTGTGTGTGTATATATATACACACATATTAAATTTATATATAAAATATAAACATATGTTATATAAAATATTTTAAATTATATATATTATATATATAATGGATAATTAAGTCTCTAAAATAAACCAAATTTATTTCAAGGATCCAAAATATGTAATGCTGCTTAGATGTGTAATTACACCGACTGAGTGGTTACAACTCTCTTTGAAATGCTTATTTCCCTTCACTGATGGGGTTTTGACTCTGGAGGTGATCAGGCAGTCACCTTGGCTCTCTCTTTACAGATGATCAGTCACTTAGCCTCTCCCTAAGTGACCAAGGACACTTCTGCTATTCTGATGAATCCTTACCAAGGCTTTCTCATCCTCTGTCTCCATGGAGCTACCTATGGGATCTCCAGACAGTGAAGGATCCCCTGCATTCTAGAACACACATTCAGTTTGGTGTTGTCAGGGCAGTGTTCTTTTCTTGGTTACAGAGAAGTGATTGTCATTTTGCATAATTGCCCCGGGGTGGAAGGGCTCTGTTTCTTATCACTGGCCCTGTGTGATCTGAAGACGCTATAGGGTGAGTCAGTGATGGACCCTTGGAAGCTGTGACATGGCCCTTTCTGCCCACTGCCACCACCCCACCTGTATA
Organism: Ceratotherium simum simum; assembly: GCF_057802395.1. NCBI lineage: Eukaryota > Metazoa > Chordata > Mammalia > Perissodactyla > Rhinocerotidae > Ceratotherium > Ceratotherium simum. The sequence goes on from NC_141909.1 coordinate 4,867,789, forward strand.
GTGAGACTTTTTACTCCTCTTGATCTGATGTGCTGCTGAGCCCAAAGTTGGGGAAGGCTATGTGGCAAAGGGGAAGTCAGCACAAAACAGTAGATCGTCAGAACCTCCCAGGGAGATATTGCAGCTTAAATGATACATCCTAGGCTGTCCTGAATAAAGTATGAACACTCGGCTCCCTAGATCTGTATCTGCTTTATTGGGACATTTTAAAATACCCTATTCATTGATACCGTGATTGAATACCTTTCTCCACTCTGGGAACTGATGAGAGAACCAAGACAGTGGCCAGTTTGCTGTACCCCACAGTGGTGTCACAGGTTGGTCTCTTCAATGGCCTGATTCTCCAGGACTTTATGTAGTGTCCTCCCACTCTCACTCTTGGCTTGGCCAAGTGACTTGCTTTGGTTAATGGTGTTTAGCAAAGTGATGCAAACAAAGGTTTAAAAAGCTCAATGCTTTGGGTCTTGCTCACTTCTTCTGCCACCATCATGAGCATGTGCCCAGGCTAACCCGCTGGAGGACAACAGGCATGTGAAATGGAACGGAGTCCATGCAGCTGAGGCCATCCTGGATCAGCCACAGCCATTTGACTCCAGACATGAGCAAGGCAAGCTGAGACCAGAAGAAACACCCAGCTGAGACCACCACCTGCCCACTCATAAGCTAAATGTATGATAATTATTTTAAGTCATCACATTTCAAAGTCATTTATTACTCAGCATTGTTATGGCAGAGATCATTGATATAACTGGGAATGCCTTTAGCACAAGGATTTCCTCTTATTATCTTATCTCAAATTCAGCATAGAGTAATTTCTCCATAAGTTATTTTGCACAGAATTTGTGTATGTATGTCCTTGTGTGTTTCACTAGATGGGAAACTCCTTAAAGATACAGATTCTATTCAGTTCGCTGTTGCAGCCTCAGTGCCTGGTACATAGTAGCTGTTTAATATATTTTTGATAAATAAATGAATTTACGAATGAATGAGAGAAAAGATATTCTTTGCATGTGGGCAAGAGGAAGAGAACTGTCTGCTACCACGCTGGAACAACAACAACGTCATTCTCCTTCAACTGTAGGTCAAGTAGAAGGGAGTTGCCTGCCCCACCCCTGGCCTTTTGAACAGAGGGGACCCTTCCTCATGGTGCTGCAGAGATCCCAGAGTGACTTGAAAGTGAGTGCCAGAGTTGTCCCTGCCTCAAGTCCCAAGGCTACTCTTTTATTTCACAGTAAGCCCCTGGCTACCAGATCTTCTTGCTCTCTATTTTATTCTATATATCTATTTCTGCTTTTTTCTATCTCTATATCTATGTCTCTCCATATGTGTTTATGCAAAACAATACAGAATAGTAAAATAAATTCCATCATCCAGTTTGAACTATTATTAACATTTTTCCACTCTCGTTCCATCTGCCTCCTCACAGTGAAAGCAGATCCCAGACATCATCACCGCTTAATCTCTGATAACCTTGCCACATTCTTGATGTTCCAAATAAATTGCCTTTTATAAATCTGCATTGGATTGATAAGTAGAATTAAGGAGCAGAGTGGAAGATGTTAGTAATGTTACATGTAGTTTTTCCATATAAAAAACATGCATACAGTGGATTTTTTTCACCTCTACTGTCCTCAAAGATAACTGAAGCACTTTAGAATCTGCTTATTTTAAATCTTAATTCATTTCAGTAAGAACAAAGCAGTTAGTAAGGTTTTATGCTTGACCTTAACTGACTTGATCAACTCTATTTAAAAAGACTTATAGGGGCAGGCCTGGTGGCGTAGTGGTTAAGTTCACATGCTCCTTCTGGAGGCCCGGGGTTCGAGGGTTTGGATCCCACTACTCATTAAGCCATGCTGTGGTGCCATCCCAGATACAAAAAGAGAGGAAGATTGCCACAGATGTTAGCACAGCGACAATCTTCCTCACTGAAAAAAAAAAAAAAAAGACTTATAAGGTAAACCTGTCAACCTAAAGTCAAGATCATAAAATAAAGGTAAAACATTCTCAATAAACTTTTATTTCTAAAGATCGAGGTGCTTAAGTGGTCAGAGGCCTGTACAAAGAGTCAGAAATTCTGCACTCAGGTCATAGGCTGACTCCTCAATAGCGAAGTATTACCCTGTTACCTCTCTCTATGGAAATGTCTGTGTTAGTTTGCGAGGGCTGCTGTAACAAAGTCCTGAACAAAAGGAATTTTATTTTCTCACAATTCTGGAGGATAAAAGTCTGAGATAAGGTGTCCCGAGGCTCTCTCCTTGGCTTATAGATGGCTATATTCTCTTCCCTGGGTCCTCACATGGTCTTTCCTCTGTGTGTGTCTGTGTCCTGATCTCCTTTTCTTATAAGAAGACCTGTCATGCTGGATTAGGGCCCACTCATATGACCTCTTTTTACCTTAATTACCTCTTTCATGAACCTATCTCCAAATGCAGTCACATTCTGAGGTACTATGGGTTAGGCTTCAACTTATGAACTTAGGGGGGACACAATTCAGCCCATTACAATGTCCAAACCCAAAACATTGAGTTGTTGTGAGATAAATTAGAAAATATTTGCAAAAGTTACTGGTAAGCCATAAAGTACTGTACAGTATGTGTTTATTATTTGGTCATAATGCACCTTGTAATCCACCAGAATTTATTTATGTGAGCCAAGTATATTAAGTGCTGAGCTAGCTACTTTTGGAATCACTGTACTTTAAAAATTTATCATCTTACGGAGCCGGCCTGGTGGCGCAAGCCATTAAGTGTGCGTGTTCCGCTGCGGCGGACCGGGGTTCGCCTGTTCGGATCCAGGGCACGCACCGATGCACTGCTTGGCAAGCCATGCTGTGGCGGCATCCCATACAAAGTGGAGGAAGGTGGGCATATGTTAGCCCAGGGCCGGTCTTCCTCAGCAAAAGAGAGGAGGATTGGCAGATGTTAGCACAGGGCTGATCTCCTCACACACACAAAAAAATGTATCATCTTAGAGAAATCAAAATTAACTCATATTAGGTGAAAGGCATATAAACTAGTCAGATTAGCAATAGCTGCAAACTTGAGTATTCCAGTCCAAAGAACGGAGCTCTCTGTAAGGCCAGAGGGGTGGCATCTGAACAGTGTTTTGATGGAGAGTTAGGATTTCATATGGTGGGATGAAGAAGTGAGCACATGGTGTCACTGAAGACTTATTGTTTTCTTGGTATAGAATGAAGTCTGCCTGGACCCTACACTCTGCAGAGAAGTGGTGGGAAATAAAATTAAGACAGAGGTGGATTAAAGGAGACTTTAAAAGCCTGGCAGGTGAGTTTTGGGATAATGAAGAAAGTATGTCTAAGCCTTAGATGTAATTATTTCTACATCAATGTGTTCATTCTTAATTTAACTACTTCCTAATATTAAAAATAGAACACACAAGAAAACTCTTCAGCGTGATAGTTATATCTGGATATAACTTTTTTTTTGGTGAGGAAGATTGTCCCTGAGCTGACGTCTGTGCCAGTCTTCCACTATTTTGTATGTGGGATGCCACTACAGCATGGCTTGATGAGCAGTGTATAGGTCGACACCTGGGATCTGAACCCGTGAACCCTGGGCCGCCGAAACAGAGTATGCGAACTTAACCACTATGCCACTGGGCCAGCCCCCTGCTTTATTCTCCTTATTTTCTTTTCACAATAATATTGGGCCAGTGTATTAGTTATCTGTTGCTGTGTAACAAATTAACCCTGAATCTTGGCAGTTTAAAACAACATGTGTTATCTCACGTGGTTTCTGAGGGTCAGGTACCCAGCAGCAGCTTAACTGGGTGGTTGTGGCTCAGGCCCTCTCAAGAGGTTGCAGTCAAGCTGAGGTGGCCGTCATCGCACGTCTCGGCTAGGGCTGGAGCATCTGCTTCTAAGCTCACTCACATGATTGTGAGTAGGCCTTGGCTCCTCACTAGCTTTGGCCAGAGATCTCTGTTTCTTGCCATGTGAGACTCACCATAGGCTGCCAGAGAGTACTTAGAACATGGGAGCTGGCTTCCACCAGATCCAGTGGTCTGAGAGGGAGTGAGAGAGAGAGAGAGAAAACAGAAAGGGATGGGGAGAAAGAGAGAGAGAGAGAGGAGGGCATTCTGCAAACCAATTGGGGGCCATCTTGGAGGCTGGCTGCCATAGCCAGTCATAATGATATGCTGTAGCTTTAAAAAATATTAGCTTTTGTCAATATTACATTGAAATTTGTTCTTTATATTATCAAGGTGAAATGAGTTTTCACCTATTTCTTTTCATCATAAAAATAACTCAAGGATAAAATCATTTGGGAGTTATGTTTGTTGTTCAAACACCTTCCTTTGTGGAATTAATTTTAAGTTGAGTATTTGCATTATCTTGAAGTTTATCAACCAAAATTAGCTACTTTTGTAATTCTGTAAGTAAAATTTCAGGTATAGAATAAATATGAGGTGTAGATACACAAGTGTGGGGATTAAAAGTACACCTGGGGAAGAACTCACTTTTAGCAGTCCATTATAGAAGAGGCAGATGAAGAAAAGATTGGTAAAATACTCAATAATTTTTTACGTTAACAGAATAAGATATAAAGCATATTTAAAGACTAGAACACAAATTAAGATATCTAAGGAAATTTAAACATAAACTCATAATGCAACTGATGTTTATTATTCCTAGTACTGATGACAGAAGCAATTAAGATGGGTAATGAGTGTTTTGGTTATACTGGTAGGAAGTGTCCTGAAGTGTTAGTTCAAGGGGACAGATGGAGAATTCAAGATTTCCTGAAATGAAATGGAAAGCAAAGAATCTGGAGCGATTGTCACTTTTAACTTCTTGGATGTGAGATCTGAATTGGATGTCAGGCACAAACACTACTATCCAATATAAATAAACATTTTTCATGAGAAAAATTGTAAATTACATTTCTCAAAATATACAAAATGAAAAGAGAATAAATTTGAAGTTTCTTGATTTGTGAAAATTAAGAAATAAATGTGAATAGAAAACCATCGGTTCTCTGTCACTGTTGTTTCTGAAAAAGATAAACTGTTGAGAGCTCTGGAACCAATAATTTGTAAGCTTCTGTAAATGATCTCCCAGCATAGGTGACTAATGAGTCCCATCAGCCTTAGAAAGGTGCAAATCTCCATACTTAGGGAAAGAAGCCTCAGATTCATTTGGATAGCAGCAATATATACCGAGAAAAATGTGAGCGTATATGTGTGTGTGCGTGTACACACGTGCAAGGAAAGGATCAACCAAGGCAACTTTGGCGTTGCATATGGATACGGGATATAATTTAACCAGGAAGCCAAATTTTATCTAAATTTATAAAGCTGGTCAAGTGTTTGTTGATTCAGAAGCACAACCGCCTTTCTTCCCTGTTAATGGCAGAAACGGGGGTCACGTGAGGACGTGTTTACCATCACAGAATCACTGAAAGTAAGGGGGCTTCACTGCAGGTCGACTTCTACTTCTAACTGAGGAGGCTGAAGCTTACCAGCAGAGCTGCTCATGGGTATGCGACCTAGACAGTTGCACAGGGCCACACACTTAGAAAGACCAGGTGCTTGGCTTAATGCTGTTCTGTCACTGCCATGAAATTCTTAATCAGTTTTGAACACAGGGCCCCTCATTTTATTTTGCTCTGGGACCTGCACACCCTGCAGCCATTCCGGGCACCTGGGTTAATGTGTTTCTGTGGTTGGCACAGCATTAATAGTGACTGGCTCCACCTCGTGCCTACATGCCTTGGGTGGGATCCTCAACTTCTCTGTGCCTCTGTCTACTCACCTCTAAAATGGGGCTGGTGATAGGACCACTTCATAGGATTCCCCTAAACTAATGTGGGCAGAGTGCTCATCACTATGCCTGGCATGGGGAATGGCATGCACCTCTGAGCTGCCCTTTTACTTTTTTGTTGCTGTTATTGTGGAATTGTTCAGGAAAAAAATTCAGTCCAGACTGCCAACAACCCTGTCCAACAACACTCAACTCACCAAGTTGCACATGCAGAAGTGACAAAACCAATCAATCAAAGACAAAGAGTTACCTTTTACACTTTCAATGAATAACTGATTTGACTAGTTGGTCATGTACCTTTTAGACAAATCACATACATTATATTTAAGGCTGTAAGAACTTAAAATTAGTCATATCAGTGGAATACAGATAGGCATTTGTTCTGTTCAAAACAAATACTGACCATTACTAATCCACTCATTACCCAATTATGGGCTATCCCGAACATAGGAAGGAATAAGCCTTGGGGTTTTTGGAGGAAGGTTGAGGTAGGCAGTAGGAGGTGACAGGGGAACAGGAGAAGTGAAATTGATAAAAGGTATGTGGTGGTATGGAGATGAAATTGCCCTCTGTATCCTTCAGTAGTAATGTTTTTGTTCAATGAATCCATGGACCCACTATCCCATTAAATATCCCCACGTGAGTAATCTAGGTATTCCCATTTCCTTTGGTTCTCAATTCCAAGGAGATAACATTCATGGAGACACCTATGTTTTTGTGAAATAGTTAAAGAGTAAGCTCAAAGTCCTTATAGACTGCTCTGCACATTAACAAAGAGTTTATGGGAAAAATTTCATGTCCAATTTGAATACATAACAAGACATTACTTTTTGCTTCTGTTTGAAGGGTAAAGCACATTTAGAGTTCACCTTCTTTAAATACATTAATTGTCAAGGTGCAGGTTAGTAAAAAATAATATAGTAATTAGATATACCATAAACCTGTGTGTCTAGGAATTGTGAGTTCAATTTTTATACGAGATTTAAAAAAAAAAATTTAACTAATTTGAATCATAATATCAGCCAATTTGCACACCCCTAATATGATTCTTCTCTGGCAGAGAGTAACAAAACAGACAGCCAACCTAATGGGAATGTTGCATATAATGAAACTCGAGGAGGGTCATGAGTCCCCTGGGTGACAGGTGTTATTAAAATTTGAAAGGACATTATTGTTACAGTTGGGCAGGGAATTTTGAATATTGGTGTTGCAGGCCATTAAGGCCATCTGTCTTGTACAATGTGCCTAGTGATATTAAAGAAAGTGGGAATAAGCTGTTATATATTTGAAATAAGGAAGAATACTTAAACCACTTACCTTGAAGCACATGCATTCTCAATATGATGCCATTTCTGAATTTCAAACCCTGATTCTGCCTATACACAGAATCAACTCGTTTTCCTCCTTCCTGTTCACATCTTTCCAATATTTTCAGGTGGAAGCCTCACATCTAGAGATAGGAATGCAAATTGCTCATGTTCTGAGTCTGAATCTATCATTTGCATGCAATTAAATAATTCACATAATATTCTGCCCTTGGAAAAACATCCCCTGAAAAATATCTTCACCATTTTTTCCACTACACATAAAATATTGAGAGTGGAGGATTCGTGTAGACTCCGTTCATTTAAAATATTTTCTAAGCAAATTCTTTTCTTCCTCTGATGTTCACGTTCCCGTATCTCTCAAATTTTATCACATCTTCATGTCATGGAGGTCCACTGAATATCATAGAGTTCATCTCTGCCTACTTAGAATTCTCCAGCTTCATTGGCTTGACAGACGGAAGGATTACGTACACCTCAGGGGGTGATGATTCCTTGGGTATAGCTGAAATCACACTGGATTTGCCCACCCTTCAATTGCAAACTCCTATCTATTTTGCAATCTAACAAGTCTTTTCCAGCACTGCTGCTCACGGCTTTCTAAGCATTTCCCCTGCTGATGGACTGCGATCTGGACTGCTAGTCCCTAGATCTATTAACTCGAATTATCCAGGCTAAACATTACCTTATTATTTCCCATGTGCGTTTTTTGACTTCTTTTGTTCTATTTTAGATATTAGATTCCTTTCCTTGGTGGTGCTTACAACACTTTCAAAATTGAGATCAGTTCAGAAACAACAAAGCAATTGCTGTTTGTCCTCATTTGCTAGCCAACAATAAAGAAGCATAATAAATTCAGTGTGATTTTAATCCCCACAGGACTTGGTTAGTAAATTGTCTTGAAATCAGTACATCCTAATTCCATTGAATTTGTCAGTGTTTAGCTCTTCCATACTAAGTAGTTGTGAACTAATTTCAGTTCTGTAATCTAATCTATCTTCTTACTTACATAAAATGTACCACACATGGTGAGGTAGCTTGAAAAGAAGAATTTTGTTTTTACCTTGAATGGTACTTTGCACCATGTTTTTGTGAAATAGTGAAAGAATGACTTCAAAATCCTTACAGATTCCTCTGTAAATTAACAAAGAGTTTAGGAGAAAAATTCTGTGCCAAAAAGGCACCAACTTGATCAGGCTTTGTGTTCATTTTTAGTGTTTTGCCAAGAAAACAGGTGCTGAGAAGGTGTGTAATTAAGCAAAATACACAATGGTATCTCTGAAGAGCCACAGCATAATTAGAGTACGAGGGATTTCTGTTCCCAGCTCCTCCACACTAAATTTGGCAGGCTCTGATGTGTCCAGAGTAGAGTGGGCCAGCTGCAGATGCACCTGAAAATGGGGCTTTACCAGGAAGAGCTGAAGGAAAGGGGAAAGCTTAATTTGGAAGTGAAAGCTGAGAGAAACATAGTTGCCTTGTATATGTTACGGTGTCCTGCTGTAGAAAAGAGATTATGCTTAATCATGTGTTATTTCAGGGGACAGAAGACGAAATCCACAGGGTTGCAAAAAAAAGTGGGGAGGAGATCTAATAACTAAAGATATTGAATAAACTGGAATGGACTTCCTTGGAAGGTCGTGAGCTCCCCACCATGCAGAGGCTGTGTGGACACTACCAAGCTCCTTTTTGCACTGGGTTGGTAAGATGTGTGTGTGGGGTAGGGGGGCAGGCGGGTGGCGAGGGGACTTGTTTATCTCTGTGATGATTCTCTATTGTTTTGTCTCTTATGTGAAGTTTAGAAAATTATAAGTAGACATGGAACGCATCAAAATAGAAGCACTGACAGTGCCAAGAGATAGGTACTCAGCAGAAAGAAAAAGAATTGGAATGCCTTATTTTGAGCGTTTCTCATGAATTGTTCTTTGTTGTGCATTTGGCATCTATACCTCAAGTGTGGAGACCTCAGAAGCCATTTCTCAGGAATTAGTGTGTATTAAAGGTGGTTCTGATCACCAAATTCCAATGTGTGTGTGAGGGGGTATTTCCCCCACACCATTAAGCAATTCTCAGCCACATCTTCTCAGTGTCCTACAATTCAACTCAATTCTGACACTATCTACCTGGAGATAGCACCAGATTCCACAGGTTAAGGGTTCAGTCCCACAAGACTGCCCTTCACTTTAGATGCCAATTGCAAGCCCAGGTTGTCACCTGTGCTTCCAACCAACAGGCTATAGATTGGAGGTTTTAATGACCTCTCTTTGGGTTTGATTAATTTCCTAGAGTGGCTTGCAGAACTCAGAGAAACATTTTAATTACCATATTACTCTTTTACTATGAAAGGATATAACTCAGGAACAGCCAGATGGAAGGGATACATAGGGCAAGTTATGGGGAAAGGGTCTGGAGCTTCCATGCCCTCTCAGATCTTGCCACTCTCGCCAAACCTCCAAGTGTACGCCAACCTGGAAGGTCCCGGAACCTAGCCCTTTTGGGTTTTTATTACATAGGTATGATTGATTAAATCAATGGCCATTGATGATTGATTCAACCTCCTGTGGGTCTCCTTCCCCAGAAATCAGGGGGTGGGACTGAAAGTTCCAACATTCTATTCTTGGTTGGTTCCCTTGGCAACCAGCCCCCATCCTCAGGTGCTCTCTAGAAGTCACCTAATTAACATAACAAAAGGCACTTTTATGGCTTTCACTATTTAGGAAATTCCAAGGGTTTTAGGAGCTCTGTGCCAGAAATGAGGATGAAGACCAAATATATATTTCTTATTACAAATCACAACATCACAGTGTATCATAGCCCAGGCATATGCTTATCTCTACCTAACTCAACTCCCCTTAAACCAGCATGTGGCTTTAGGTGACTTGCGGAATGAACCTAAAACTAGCTGCATGCATCAGCAAGATGAATGCAGGACCCGGATTCACAGCACCTGTGCAAATTGTAAACCCCGGAGAAATGTATGCTTATGATGAAATCAGTAACTCTGAGGAAAGATTGGTGAGTCAGAAGTAACTACTTTCTAAAACAAAGATGCAAATATAGATTTTGACCTTATATGCTATTCATCTGATTATAACAAAGTGATTTGGTTACAAGAAAAAGGGCTTAAAGACAGTTTCTAATCATAACAGACACTATTAACTCCTCCTCCTCCGATATAGTTCCCTCTGAGGGACATGTGGGTTACATGGCTGGCAGCACCTGGTGACATTTTCCCAGTTGTCAGAACACAAAGGGACCCCTGTAACTAATTGGCTGCCCAGCTGGCCTGGGCCTGTAGCTCAACTCATCATGAAGACAAACAATGACAATCAGACATGCCTTTTGGCAAGGCTTTGATGGGGACAATCTCAGAGCGTTTCTTCTGTATACAGACTGATTCAGCTACTGGTCAGAGCCCTTTACGCTTGTAGCCTGAAAGCAGCCATAGACAATATGCAAGCAAAAGAGCATGGCTTTATGTCAATAAAACTTTATTTAGGGACACTGAAATTCGAATTCCATGTAAATTTCATGTATCATGAAATATTCTCCTCCTTTTGACATTTTCCCACCATTTAAAAATGTACAAACCATTTGTAGCTTATAGGCCACACACAAAAAAATTGGGAATTTGGCTTGTAGGCTATAGTTTGCTGGCCCCTGATCCACCATGCTAAAAAAACTACTGCCTTCTTTTAAAATAGTTTTTGGATATGATATGGCCATTTTCAATATTCAGAGATAATTGTAGTGATTATGATATCCATTGTGTACGCTGCTGGAAAGGTGGTTTTTTAAAGCATATCCACAGAGCTTATTGAAGAGTGCCATGATTGGTTGTTGTAGTTGCTGTTCAATGGTCAGGTCCATGACTACAATATGAACCTTAGCCTCTCTCTTACAGCCTACACGTCTGTTACACAACCACCCTGGCTCCTGGAGACTGCTGGGTTGAGCATAAACATCCATGCTGTGCAGATAAGAAAAGCACAGTTTCATTTAGGAGAATGGAAATTTCAAATTCGCAAAGTCCAAATTAATTAGAGGAGTGGACAATAACCCGTATAACAACAAAGAAGCTTCAGTGGTAATTTTTGATCCCACAGAAAATCTGAGAATAGTTTCCCAATCTTGTTTAAGTAGAATCTGTTAACTGCTGAAGGCAGTGTGATAATGGCACAATTCATTGTAGACACTGTTTATTTCCCCAACATTGGCACAATCCGTGAAGGACAATGGGGGCTTTCACTTATTCATAACTGTTTAGAATTAGGTAATGGAAAGTGACAAGGTTATCTAAACACAAATTCAATGTGAGCTTAATCTCATTCGGTTATAATGGGAATTTCAGCCAGGAGCTGGTCTATGCTGAAAGACACCTTTTTCTAGGGCCGTGACTTTTACTCCCATCTCTGATTCAAATATCAAAGAGACAGAAATTAATAACTAACCACATCTACAATAATACATGGTTATGTTTACAAAATAAAATGCCCTAGGTAAAAAAAAAAAAATGCAGAAACTTCACAAAAATATAGAGCAGCTAGCATTTCTAAGCAATGTAGAGAAACTTGAACGTCAAATAGAACCAGTGGTTCATCTGCTGACAAATCAGTGTCATCCATCGAAGATTCGGGATGGGGATGAGAACTGAATCCATTCACAGACAATTTATTCAGTGGCAATTTAGACCTGAGCCAGTATAATTCTATCTCAAAAGACTCCAGTCTTCTCCACCAATGGCAGAAGTTCAAGTTGAGCAATATCCCATTTCCAATCACAAAGCAGCCTGGCTGAGATAAATGCTTATTAGTTTTTTTCCAGAATGCTTATATTTTTGCTTTTCTAAATTCTTACCAGTATCTGTTGGCACAGTTATTTACTAACTCTCTTCCTTTTATTATATTTCTAAATTTCATGCATCTGTCCTACTTTAAATTAAAAGAAAATAGAATCTTATGAGTTTTACTGATAAATCAAATGTGGACATTTCTTAGTCTTGAGCAGCTACACAATGCAGTGGTCAGGAGTGGAGGAGACGAGGAGACGATAGGTGAACAAGGCAAAATGGGAATGTGATTCCAGGAGCAGCTTTTGTCTTTCGATGAGAGGTGTTGAGAGCCACTCATACAGACAGAGTATCCAAGAGTTAAATCATAAGCCTCACTTTTTATTTTTTGAGGAAAATATAACTGTTCACCTTTGACGCAGTCCGGTTTTCAGTTTGCATAATGGCAAAAATGTAAAAATATATTTCAGTATTAAACCATTTACTCAGTTCACTTGAGCATCAAGCGGTATGATCAGTCTACACCTGGACCAAATTCCCCACCTTGTGTTGCAGTTATGTTGGTTGAAGTCTGTTTTATGTCCTTTTATACACAATTTTGTATTTTTTTATTTATAAAATTAATAAGATGATATTTTAAAACATATTATAACATTTTAAGAATCAAGACCATAATTTCTGGCTTAGAGGGCATCCGTTTTACTCACTCATGGAGGAAACATCCCACAGCATTCCCTCCGAAGCCTCAGCTTGAGCTGTGCCAAGGTTTGGGGTGTTTCTAGTTTAGGCAGCAACAAGTTCCACTATCGAACATCTCTAGTATTTAATGGTTGTTTCATAGTAATTGAACTTTTTTCACCCTCTGTCTCTCAAGACTTCATCTAGAGGTAGAACACACATAGCAGCATGTCAAATGTCGCAGTGTTACAACTGGCACACGTCTCCTCTCATTAGATGCCCTTTGGATTTCCCAAGAGAGAACGCTTGCCTAAGTTCAGGCTCGTTGTCTGTGGTTCCTCTCCTGGCTTTTATGACACATCTGTCACTTGGGGTCTCTGATTTGTCCTCAGACGATGTTAGTAACTTGTTCAAGTTCCCATAGTCAATAAAGCCAGAGCAATGTCCAGAACTTGCCTCTATGTTTCATTTTCCAGAACTATGTCTCTTAATCTTGGATCCTGAGTGTTTTTGACTTGTCATCCCTAACAAAAACCAGTGTTTTACTACTAAGAAATGTGTATGAGAGGAGGGGTAGGGGACAAAGTGAGCAGTTTACCAGTATTGATCACTGCAGCATGTAATCTTTGAAAGCAGGAGATACAGTTACAGTATGTATAGAAATAATTGCTATGTGTAAAACCCAAGAGAATCAAATTAAACATGATTCAAAGAATGCTTGAGTTCAGTAAGGAGACTGGTTAAAAATTTATATACATATGATCACTAGTTTTTCTATATGACAACAATAAGCAAAAAATATTCAGCAAAAAAAAGCTAAGTTAAAATAGAACAAAAATATAAATCAATTAGAAACAATATTAACGTTAAAATCTTTGACCAATATTCTGTGACATTGATGTTACACATTTTTCTAGAATGAGAATTCAGTAGAGGCATAAAAGAAGAGTATTAAAAATAAAAGATATCGATTTTTGCCCTACTAAAACCTATACATTTCCCACAATTCCAATAAAAATACCCGTGTTATTTTTTCTAAAAATATACAATATAATTCTGAAGTTATTCTAAAACAATACACAAGAAAGAAGACAGAAACAAATTAATAAGACACATGCCCTAAAAGATATCAAAATATATTATAAAACAATAAAACCTGAACTAGAAAAGACACTGGATTACTGGAACAGAGAAGATATTCAGAAATAGTTCTGAGTATGTTTAAGAATTTAGCATATGATAAAAGTTTTATTTCAAATCAATAGAGAAAAGATAGATTGTAAATAAAGTTGTAAAAACTAGGTCATTTGGGGAGAAATTAGATGCTTATATCATCTTTATACCAAAATAATTGTAAAATTATTTGAAAAATATATAAGTTGATATTTACATACCATTTTGGTAGGGAAAAGACTATTTAAGCACCACCCAAGATTAATGGATTTTAGTACTTAAAGATTTAAACTCCTTTATCTATGTCTCTCATTGCAAAGAAAACCATTAAGAAAATAAAAATATATTTATATCATATACAAGGGACAATGAATTAATACTTTTAATAAATTTAAAGCTCTTTCAAATCAATGAAAAGATAGAAAATGAGCAGCAATCATCTATAGAAAATTATGTGAAGAAAACATACAAATAGCCAAAAAAATAAAATCTCTAATAATAAAAGAAGTTCAATAATGAGATACCATGTCATACTTAAAAAATTGTGAATATTTTATACTTTAAAAACATCTAATTCTAATGACAGTGTGAGTACACTGGAATTTTTATACATTGTTGGAAAATTAGTATTGTATTACTGGAGCTGAATATACATCAAAGACAACTGAAGGGTATTACTCTTTGCCTCAACATTTATTTCTAGAAATATATGCTAATGAAATAATAAAAACTCTTCACAAATTTCTGGGTACAAGGATGTTCACTGAAACATTGTAAAGGTGAAAATTTAGAACTAAAACAAATGTCCAATAATTCTAATTTTTATTTATTTATTTATTTTTCATTTGTATATCATCTTTTATTTTTATTTTATTTATTTATTTTTTTGTTTATCCTGGTAACACTTGTTTATAACATTGTGTAAATTTCAGGTATACATCATTATACTTCTATTTCTGCATGGATCACATCATGTTCTCATGTTCACCACCCAAATACTAATTACATGTGTTATATTTATATGATAGAATAGTTTGCAACATTAAATAATATCTTAACATATTTCCAAGCAAATATTCTTTAACGATATATCTATGCAGAAAAACTAGGTTCAAAAGCAGTCTTAAGTGGGATCTCCCACAAGCAGACACACAGATAAAGATTCACATGAAAGCAATTTCTTAGGATGTTTCCAGGAAAAAGCAGCGATGGAGTAGGGTATTGGGCCCGGAAGGGAAGAAGGCCAACCAAGGTTGTGATATCAAGCAGAGTCGCAGAAGGTCACTTTAGGGCAGTCTTGTAGGAAGCTCTAGACACCATGTACGGTGCCCTGAGTTGTCCCATTCAGATGTAAGGGGGTTGGAGCTTGTCTACTTCCTGCCCCTCAGTCACTAGTTATGGCTTTCTCCAGGGGAACTCATAAACCCGGGTACCCATGACCTCCCGGCACTCAGGCAGAGCAGCATCCAGTAGGCTGAGGGCAGTCCTATGCCAGAGAAAGAATGTGACCATTGCTGGAAGGAAAGGCAAATTGGGAGCTGATGAGCAAAAAATGGCAAAGGAATCCAAGGGTATACGGGGCAAACACTGATAGAGTCTGCAAAGCATAATATACATGTGTCCTGTATATATTCATATATATTTCATATACATTCACACATTTTTCATATGTGGTATATATGAAATGTTATATGTATATATATAAAAAAAAATATATATATATAATGTGCTATATGTGAAAGCACCATTTGTTCAATAAATTTATTGGGTATCTATTCTGTGTGAAGCACAGTTCTAGGTGTTCTGAATAAGTATATTTAAGTGTGATGTACATAGAGAAAGATATATAGGCATATGAGTCTTGGTGTTATGAGATGGTTCTTTATTTGCTTTGCTTTTCTATGTATTTTGTAGTAAAACTGATGTATTTTTGTGACTATAAATATTTTGTCTTTCTATATATCTACAGCTTTAAAAATATTCACTCTTTGAACTAGCAATTTATTTTAATTCTAGGGATTTATTCTACGGAAATTATCAGATTTTTCTTACAAGAATATTAATTGAAGCATTACTCATTAAGGAAAAATTGGAAATAACTTAAGTAACTAACGCTTTGAGTGAGCCTCTTCAATTTGAACATTTCTTTAAGAAAAACCTAAGTAGTATTTTGTTGTTCCTGAAATTAGCCATTAAACCCATTAAGGCATATGGCTATTTCATGTTTCACTAGATTAAACCAACTGAGACCCTTTAGCTCCTACAGGTATAGAAATACCAGTGAGTTGTTTGAAGGGCAATCAAATTAGAATTGAAAGCCCTAGATTTCTTATTTCTTCTGCTACTTAAAACTGCTTAATAGGTCTTCCCTTTCCTCCTCCCTCTCCTTCCTGTGCTGAACAACTCAAGCCTAATGCCATTGTGTGGGCTAAAGCAAGGGGGTCACCTGTCCCGACAGTGGAGAACGGGCAGCCAGCGTGGTGGCCCAGAGGAGGCTCCGAGCTGGAGAGCAGTGGTGGGACTCACTTGGGAGGGAGCTGTCTGTCATGGAGGGTCAGCCCCTGTGGTGGGAAGAAACTGTCTCCCTTGAGGGGTGGCCTGGTCTGGAGGTTGAAGCCCAAGCAGTTTGAGGAAGGCATTTGTGTAGGGAAAAGGGTAGCAGTGGAGACAGGAAATTGGCAATATATAGGGAGAGTGACTAAAAAAGTAAATATCTTAAGGATGATTAGAATGAGGTTTTTTTTTTTTTTTTTTTTTATTGTCAGAGAAGGGAGTTACTAAAATGGAAAATGAGAAGACTAGAATAAACTTTTATGACGTTGGATTGGAGTCGGATGTATTAATGTGAACTCATGCCTTTCAACGCGTGTAGCTAGACATAGGAATAAATATAAATGTAAATGTGTGTATTCCTCTAGCTGTCTCCCGAGAGACAGTGAGAGTAGTGGCACCCCAATGAGTGTGAGAATGAGCAGACCTACTACTGCCCATTTTCCACCATAAAGAACCAAGGCTCTTTGAAGACATGGTTGGCTTCAGGGCTGGAGCAAAAAAAATAACAAGATGAACCTGCAAAAGCTTGTTTTGCCAGAAGGAAAGGAAGTGCTCCAAGCATGATGGAAATGTCAAAAGGACACAGAAGCCAGTTTGAAGGGACTGCACTGGTCAACTCAAGGACAAGTGGAGCACTGAAAGAAATAGTAAGAGAGATAGATTACCACCCACTGAATAAAATGGAGACCCTGAGTACATACAGCTAAAAACAAGTTAATAATTTGAAAGCATGATGAAGAACCATTTACATATTTTCAAAGTATATCCTCACAAAATATGTACTGATGATAAAGGAGAAAAGAATAGTTTAGCAATGGAAAATCCTGGAAGACACCACCTTACTCCATGATCAAAGTGAACACCATCAGTATGGACACATCAACACTGTGTGCCACTTGCAGGATGGAATGAGAACAGTGTCACTTCTGCAAAACTCCAGCCGAAGACCCATAACCGGAATCAAATCATGAGTAAGTATCAGACAAATTCACATGGAGGACTACCCTGCTAAATAACTGTTGTGTAATCTTCAAAAGCATCAACATCATGAAATTCAAGGGAAGACTGAGGAACTTTTCCAGACTGAAGAAGACTAAAAAGACGTGACAACTAGCTGCAATGCTTGCTTCTGATCCTTCAATATCAAAGACATTATTGATACAATTGGCAAAACTTGTACGATGCCTGAGGATTTTAAGGTAGTAATACACCAATATTAATTTCCTTATCTTGATGCTGTGTTTTGCTTTGTATTTTCCTTGTTGGAACACTACAGTATTCAGGGTTGATGGGACAATGGGTTGGCCCCTTACTCTCAAGTGGTTCTGGAAAAAGAAAGGTTTCCTTGTACAGTAATTTTAACTTTTCTGTAAAGTTGTGATTGCTTCAAAGGACAAAAGAAATGCTTCTTTATACCTTGTGTAAGTTCTTTAACCTCCCTTAATTTTGCTTTCCTCTTTTGTATAGTGAAGAAACAAATATGCATATTTGATATTTGATAGGAAAATGCATATGAAAACACTTTGCAAACTGCAAAGCATTATTGAACATAAGTTATTGCTGTAAATAATAATGATAATAATAATATGCTGCATGAAGGAAACCATTCACCCATTGTTCCTTCTTTCCTCTATTCCACAAACAATTAGTGAACATCATTGGTGTGAAGCGTTGTGCTGGGTGTGGAAATGCGATCTCAAACAAGACATACAGGAGTGTGAAGTACAGTGAGGGGGACAGAATAAGTAGATCATTTCTCCGGGCAGTATGTAAGGGCTATAATAAAGCAACCTGCAGGTTTTGATGAGAGGGCCGAGCTGGAGCACATAAATTAAAATGCCGTGTCAGAAAAGGTTTATAAAATCATGATGCTTAAATTGAGTTTTGTAGGATAAGACATAATTTGAAGAAGGGGAGAGAAACTATCTTAGGTGGAGCCAACAGGATGTGTGATCCTCAGCGTCATGAAACGTATTTGGGGAGCCCCAGGGAGTGCAGTGGTGCTGGAGTGAGCCGTGTCCACCAGAGGGGAGGAGGAGGCGTGTTTACATGAGACAGGTGTATAGGAACTCGCCACGAAAGGCACCAGATTCTAAGCTAAAACTTACATGATTCCTTAAAAAGAATTGGTAAGAACTGATTTTTCAGTAGAACGAAGGTCTTGCAGTGGTGCCAAATAACTCATCTCAGTTTCATCAGCCTAGAGGTAGAAAATCGGGTCGTGTTGTTTAGCCTCACATCACTGCCTCCACCTTGGGATACTGGGTCTGTTCACTGTCACGGGGATTATGAGAGGAGATAAGATTTAGACAATGAAGAGTTCAGGCCTGGAGATTCTGATATTGAAATGGCCGTGGGGTCTCCAAGTGAAGATATTAAGTATTTACCCCCTTTACTGAACCTGCTGGATTCTCAAGGGTGCAGACAGCCCACTCCCCAGTAGATTCGCTCAGCAGACCCAGTCTTCCTGGCTCCTGGGAGGAATTCAGGCAGGCCCATAGCTTTCCCAGGCTCTTTCGGTCACAAGTGCAGTCTCATTTCAGCTTTTAAACTGTCCTTGCTAGGATCCAATCAAAATCCCAAGCTCTCATCCAATTCAAATTTCTCCCTGTCCCAGCCCTGGCACGCTTAGGGCTTGGAAGCCTGCAAAGGAGGAAAGGCGTCTGGCTGGCTGGCTTCTTTCTTCACGGTCTCTCTTCCCTCATCTTCTGCTTTCCACATTTGACTTCACTGGGGTGAGGCCCAGGGTGGGGAGCAGATTGGGGGATTGACCCCATCCTATCTAGTCCCTGGTTATGACCTGGCACTGGTGCCCTGCAGGGGTGATGGATGTGTTGTGTGGAAAACTCACTTTGTCTTTTTTTTCAGTTGCCTTATTTCCTGGCTTTCCCGAATATCCGTAGATGGGGTCATTCAGTTGGAATTTGTTTGGCTCAAGTCTCTTTTATTGATGGTTTAAAACTTACCATTCCACCCTGAATTTCCTGAGGCCCATCCTTCGGCGGCGGGGGGTTCTTTCCTCCTCCAGGCACCCTCTTTTGAGCGGGATCCCTTTTAAGCTAACTCCAAGCCAGCCCCCATCTGCAGAGTTCACATTTGGTCCCCGAAACTCAAACATTTCCTCTCACCGTGACGGTATTAGCTGCTCCCCACACTTTGCTTCCCAAGCATCCCGTTGGCAGCTCCACTCCTAGCTTCTTGCCTTTAGACTTTTGAGGTGTGCGCCAAGTATCAGTTGCTCTGTCTCACACTCCAAGGGCAAGTGCCAAGTCCCCCAAAGATGCTCTTAGAGCCCCCTCTCATTCAATGTTAGGTGAGAGGAAGCCTACCTACTCTCCCACACAGGTAGAGAGAGAAATGCCATAGGACTCCAACATTTCCTCACTTTCTGATATCTTCCATTTCATCTCCTTTTTATCTACAAGGTGGATGATGGACTGGCAGAAAATCTTTACAATCTCCAAGCATTCCTGTTAACATATGCATGTTCTTGGCAACTGTTGCTCTTGTGTTATGCTTGGAGTTTAGGGCCTCTGCCAAAACCCTGCAACATCCTGTTTCAATACATTTGTCTGGCCTAGAAACATAGACCTGTGGGCCAATGACCCAGAGAAAATGCTTGAATCTGAGAAATCACTGTGACGTGCCTGTGACCACTCAAGTGTTGGCATTTGTCCAGGAGTCCTAGAAAGACTATTTAAATTCTTTTTATTTTCTGTCTTCATCTCTGGTTAGATGCCATCAGGTAATCACCAGTTGTTAACTAGGTTAAGGTGAAATCTAACCAGGTTAGATATACATTTAGCATGGGTAAGCCAAGGAAGATATAGAAATAGCATTGCACACGCACTCACTCGCTCACACATGCTTTGTAAACTAAGCTCTATACTATTTTATTTACCTCACACTCCATCTAAAAATTAAAGGCTTTCTAATCCCTTTCGCTTGACAGGCAAGAACTAAAGAAAGGCTGCGTCTGTCAGCAGAACAGCATCTCTGCTGGCACAGGAAGCATAAAAGAGCCTGGGCCCCATGCCCGCAGCAGCCGCCAGCTTCCCAGCACCTGGCTCCTGTGCGCAAGCACGTGTGTTATGTTGGTGACACCACATGTTGACGCAGCAAACTGTGAGCTCGGCTCCACCAGCGAGCATTCTGTTATTTGCTTTTCATAACATGGGAAACAAAGACAAGGGGATTTTTTTCCTAATTTTTATTTTGGTTTTATTTTGAAATATGTTTATACTTTTAGAAAAATTGGAGAACAATATAAAGACTTCTCAAATAATCTTTAGCCGGATCTACCAATTTTTAAACAATTGCCACAATTTGTATTTGTGTTTTTTCAGACTCCTTGAGGGTAGGATGGATGCATCAGGCCCCTTGAAACTTTCATATTTCAAAGTGTATTTCCTAAGAATAGGATATTCTTTTATGTCATCACAGTACAGTTATCAAACTCAGAAGATTTAACCTTGGTACAATACTTTCATCTAATCTACCATACACATTCCAAATTTGTCGGATGTCTCAATAATGTTCTTTGCAGAATCTTTTTGTTTTGTTCTGCTTGTCCTTAAGTAAAGAGTCCAGTAAAGAACTCCTTCGGGCTCCCTCCTGTGTCCTTTTGACATGTCTCCATAGTGTGTGTGTGTGTGTGTGTGTGTGTGTGTGTGTGTGTTTGATTTGAGCACTTTCATGCTTTGTGGTAGGATTGTTATTATTTTGTTGTTGAGGAAGATCAGCCCTGAGCTAACATCCGATGCCAATCCTCCTCTTTTTTGCTGAGGAAGACTGGCCCTGGGCTAACATCTGTGACCATCTTCCTCTACTTTATATGGGACACCGCCACAGCATGGCTTGACAAGCAGTGCATCGGTGCGCGCCCGGGATCCGAACCGGGGAACCTCGGGCTGCCGAAGCGGAGCGCGCGAACTTAACCGCTTGCGCCACCGGGCCAGCCCTACCAAAAAGTGGTAGGACTTTTTGGGGGCACTTTTAGATTCATAGAAAAATTGAATTGAAGGTACAAAGATTTCCCATATAACCCCTGCCCTCCGATAGGCACAGCCTTCCCCGTTTAATGACGTGTATCCACAATCGTGGTGTCATACAGAGTAGTTTCACTGCCCTAAAAATCCTCTGTGCTCCTCCTATTCATCTCCCTCTCCCCCTTAACCCCCGTCAACCGCTGATCTTTTTACTGTCTCCATAGTTTTACCTCTTCCAGAGTGTTATATATCTGGAATTATGCAGTGTGTAGCCTTTTCAGATTGGCTTCTTTCACTTAGTAATGTGCATTTAAGTTTCCTCCATGTCTTTCCATGGCTTGATAGCTCATTTCTTTTTAGCACTGAATAATATTCCATGTGTGCATGAACCACAGTTTATTTATCCATTCACCTACTGAAGTATGCCTTGGTTGCTTCCAAATTTTGGTGATTATAAATAAAGTTGTTATAAGCATCTGTGTGCGGTATTTAACTTTTCGCTCCTTTGAGTACATACCAAGGAGTGTAACGGCTGGGTCATACGTTAAGAGTATGTCTAGTTTTGTGAGAAACCATCAAACTGTGATCTGAAGTAGCAGTAGCACATTGCATTCCCACCAGCAGTGAATGGGACTTCCTGGTGCTCCATGTCCTCCATGGTGTCAGTGTTCACAACTTTTTATCCAGTCTCCTGTTGATGGCTTATTTCCTTCCTTGGGTTGTTTTCAGTTTGAGGCTATCATAAGTAAAGATGCTGTAAACATTTGTATACAATCTTTTGATAGACATATCAACTCATTTCTCTCACAGACGCCACATTTACAAGTGGATATTATCTCTGGGATGGGAGAGAATAGAAATTTTTGCATTGTGAGCAGCCTTAGAACTGCAAATTGCTGTTGTCTAAAGGGGCAGGGTAGGGAGGGGTTGTTAAAATTACTTATATATCCAACCTTGAGTGAAAATGAAAACTGCTGCTCTCCTGGTCTTCTATCTGTAGTATTGCTTTTGGAAATTAAGACTTCTAATCTATTATATCTACAAACAGATATTGTTTGTATATATGCAGCCTAATGATCTTGTATATTAATTTTTCAACTAGTCATATTAAATTTTCTTTTCATATCATTTCATCTAATATAGTCAGTTCATTCTCTTGGATTTCCCCCTATCATTTTCAAATAACATTGTGAGCAAATAATATTATGTTTTAAAATTTTATTGGACTTTTCATTTTCTCAAATAAATTACTCTAGCTAGCTGCCTTCAAATAATAAAGAACAACAATGGTATTTGGTGTTCTTGATGTTTTTCTGACTTCAATAAAAACATTTCTTGGCTTTCACCATCAATCATTATGCTGGGTTTAGGTTTAAGATATACACTTGTAAACTACTAATTTATTAAGAGCTTTTATCAGGAATGACATAGAATTGTATCAATTAGATTTTCAGCCTCAGTCAAGGTGTTGTTTTTTGTCCTTTGATAAATTCATATGTTATAATGTATTGATTTATTTCTAAGGAGAAGCTATTTGCCTATTTTCTTAAAATTTTTCTTTGGTAATTTCTTTTTTAGATTTTAAATATTTTCTGAGGTCAACTTTAGACATTTTATTTTTGCTAGATAATCAAAGAGCTATTAGCTAAGCAAAGGAAAAGAGCTCGCTGAGAAAAGTAGAGTTTTGGCCAGCATTTCTAGCAAAGGAAATTTGCATAGCAGATCTCCATCAAATGATTCTATGATGTATTTAAATAACAAAAAACTAAAATAATTTTATTCTTTTTTAAAATTTACCTTGTCCAAAATAGATATTACTAATTCCACAAATATTTGCTGAGCTTCTTATATGTTCCAAACACTTTTCTAGGCACTGAGGATACAGTGGTGAATGAGGCAGACAAAATCTTCCCTCAAAATTCTCCCCTCGTCTTGGAAGAGGGTGTGAGCCCATGTGTGCTGACCTAACATGATGGGGTATCCCCACACTCCATTTACTCCTTGTGCAGAGCCTTCTACCACAGAAGCAGCTCCATTCAGAGTGTCTACCTCAGCTCTTGAATGACTGTCCTCAGTGTTAACAATAATAAATAAATATTGTGAAAACCAACCAACAAGTCTCCCCGGACCCTCTTTTTATTATGCTGTTTTTGCATGATTTACCACCTGGTAAATCATTATTATGTGAGCATTGTGGTATAAATTGTCTTCTCATAGTGCATGTATACTGGTAACAATGATGACATGTTTTTATGCAGTGAAAAGACTTTCAAGTCTAAATGAATCACACCACTCACTTGTCTTTAGCATTTCTCAAATCAATAAACTTCTGTTGAATTATCACTTAGACATTTTCTTTAAAGTATTCTGTAGCAGAGATTTATCTAAACTTATGAAGTATTTTTTGAATCAGTTTATAAAAAGGGTTGATGAACCAGGGAACACCTGATCAGCGATGTGCAAGTCCAGCAGGTTTGCAGAGGTGGACACAAAAACAAGAACGACATATCCACCTTGGCTCTCCCGGGAGACCAAGAAGGCAACACAAAAGCTACAATAAGCCTGTTGTGACTGTTATCAGTAAATATCTTAATTTTGTATTGTTTAGAACACATTGTACTAAAAATTGTTAAAGTCCCACATGTAAGACCTTTAACAAGCCAGGTATTTGAAATAGCAATTACAAAATAATTTTTGAAAAAGATAAAAAAGAAATACTTTAAACATTAGCGTGTTTCTACTACTGGATAAGATATCGCTGTCTTCCTGTTCACTTGAGTTTAAACAAAGATTTTAAAGTGTGTATAAAACATCCACACATCAAAGTCTAGCTCCTGCAATGTAATAAGCTCCTTTTTATTCAGAGACTGATAAAGCTTTGTTAGATTGGCTGGACTTGCTGTCTCATGTGAAATATATTTTAGTTCAACACTCTTTACAAGCTGCAGAAAAAAACAGGGATTTTATCATAATCTGTCTGGCTGTAGCTATTAGTTTTTTGTAAACCTTAATCCAGAATTTAGCATCTATTTTGTCCCCTTAAAATCAAAAAAGATAAGAATTGAAAAGAAATGTAAATTTGATTTATGGTATGAAAGTCAATTATTGTTTTATTTTTATAATGTATTCAAATTCTGCATGGAGAGGAAGCTAAATTCTTAAAGAAAAAGCACAGGCATAGCTTCTTAAATTAGTAAAGATCTTACAATATACAACTTCCCTCTAATCAAGAATTGATTAGATTTGTGTGTTAATACCAAATGATGTTCTTAGTCAACATTTGAATACTCTTTTCATTTTTATATGGTTTTACCCTTTGGTTCTGCTTATATTTTTCTCTGAATTAAAAGAAAAAGTATTTGACAGAGACACAATGGTCATTTCCTGCTATTAATTTATTAAGGCTAAACATGAGTCAGTTCCTCATAATAGGGTGAAGGTGTTTATCCTTAGACAGTGCTAGCAGAGCATGGGCCAGCACAGCAGTATTTCCTTACTGGTGGCCCAAGAGATGTGAAGTAGGTTATCGTTGGGGGCAAAAAGATTTAGAGATCAACTCTGCTGGGAAATATGGAGTAGAAAATGAATCAGATGTACTTTGCAGGGATTTCAGAGGGTGCGGTGGTGTAGTGGTGGGAGGGGTCACATGCAGGTTCTGTGTCTCTCCAGACTCTTGCTCCTCGGCTCTAAACTCAGCCGGGGCTGAAGGTATAGCTGCACAGAGAATATGCAATCTGTTGGTTAGAATCTTAGCAAATTTATTCAAGGACAAACTTCCTTATGGAAAACCAGAAATTAAAGCTTTAGTCACACAGCAATGGAAACCATCAACAAAATGAAAAGGCAACCTATGGAATAGGGGAAAATATTTTCAAATGGTATATCTGATAAAGTGTTAATATCCAAAATATATAAAGCACTCATACAACTCAATAGCAAAAGGACAAACAATCCAGTTAAAAATAGGCAGAGCAACTGAACAGACATTTTTCCAAAGAAGACATACGAATGGCCAACAGGTATGTCAAAAGGTGCTCAACATCACTAATTCTCAGGGAAATGCAAATCAAAACCACAATGAGATATGATCTCATTCCTGTTAGAACAGCTATTATCAAAAACACAAGAAATAACAAGTGTTGGTGAGAGTGTGGAGAAAAGAGAACCCTTGTGCACTATTGGTGGGAATGTAAATTGGTGCAGCCACTATCGAAAACACTATGGAGGTTCCTGAAAATATTAAAAGCAGAACCACCATTTGATCCAGCAATTCTACTTCTGGGTATATATTTGAAGGAAACGAAAGCACTCTCTCAAAGGGATATCTGCACTGCCATGTTCACTGCAGCATTATTTACAATAGCCAATGCATGGAAACAACCTAAGTGTGCATAGATGGATGAATGGATAAAGAAGATGTGGTATACATATGCAATGGAATATTATTCAGCTACAAAAAAACAAGGGGGCATTATGCTAAGTGAAATAAGTCAGACAGAGAATGCCAAATACTGTATGATCTCACTTATATGTGGAATCTAAAAAACCTTAATTCACAGATAGAACAGATTGGTGATTGCCAGAGGTGGGTGCCAAATGGGTGAAAGGGGTCAAAAGGTACAGACTTCCAGTTATATGATAAGTAAGTTCTGGGGACGTAATGTACAGCATGGTGACTATAGTTTGAAATATTTTATTTCATATTTAAAAAGTTGCTAAGAGAATAAATCTTAAAAGTTGTCATCACAAGAAAAAATTCATAACTATGTGTGGTGATGGATGTTAACTAAACTTATTGTGGTAATCATTTCACAACATATACCTATATCAAATCATTATGTTGTACATCTTAAACAAATACAATGTTATATGTCAATTATATATCAGTTTATATATTTATAAATAAATAAATAAAGCTTTAGTCAATAGAGAACTTCTAAATCTGACATCCATGAATTCAAGATACTTTGTCAATTGAAAAAATATATATCTATGTTTCTCTTCTTCAAACATTGAACATAGTCATCAAAAAATAATTACTGTGCTTTCAATACAAAGGCAAGTTTAAATACAATATAGATAACGCAATCACTCCATATCATTTTTTATTAAGATATAATTCACATATCTAAAATTCACCCCTTTGAAGTGTACAATTCAGTGGTTTTAGCATGTTCAGAGTTGTGCAATCATTACCACCATCTAATTCCAGAACATTCTCATTACCGCAAAAAGAAACACCCTACCCATTAGTAGTCACTCTTCATATCCTTCTCCCCTTCGCCCCAGACAAACACTAATCTACTCTCTGTCTCTATAGTGTTGCCTAGTCTGGACATTTTATATAAATGAAATCACAAAATATGTGGCCACAAATTTTATACTTTCAAATGGACTTAATCCTGAAGAAAAGAAAGATATCATTTTGCTTCAGTTCACTGTCATACTATTATTTTCTTTTAAAAAGTTGTATTATAAGTTAGTGCATGAATAAGAGATCCTTGGGTCAATTGGCTAAAAGCATACATGGTGATGATGACAATCCTTTAAATTTCGTATGAAAAAAAGCTATCTGATCATTGATTGATCTTCTTATTTCATTCCTTTCTTTTAACCCCAAGTATTCTAAAGCCATCCTGAGGTGGCACTGGTGAATCAAGGGCAGTTAGGTTTACAAGTTTTCCCATCGATTTGATTCACTTAGATGGTTATTTAAGGTTATGCGTAGGTAACCAAAATCAGTAAAATCAAATTACTAATAAAATTAGGTTACAACATGTTCTGTTTAAAAAATATGTTTATTTTATCTTTACTGGGACTAAGTATTGGAAGAAAGCAATTTCTTCCGCCTGGTACAGTGGGAAAATTATATCTGAGAACCATGAAAGTCCCTCAGTGCAAAGGGAAGAATTGGACAATGACTATAGTAGAATAGTTACTACACAATGGCATACTTACTCTATTCACCCTGAGAATGAAATAGATGTGGTCAGAGTAAGTGCAATAGGGTGTAATATGTTATAAAGAAATTCTGCGCAGCAGTAACCCTCACTGGCCATGAGGGGAAGAAATACCTCTCTCCCAGAAACACCTCCTCATCACAAGTATCGTTAGCCCAGTCGGGAAATTTCCCTCTTCAACCCAGAACCTACTGATGTGAACAAAGAGAATACAAGGGCCATGCCTCCATCAGAAATATAAAGAAATAAAAATAAACAACAGAAACGAGTCAGTCTTACTTCTGCCTCAAGCCATCCCTTTCTCTTTTCTTCACCGTTTCCTTCACTCAAGTAAACTTGCCCTGTGGGAAAGGAAAGCCTAGCAGATTTGAGTTAATGGCTTGAGTTATGCATGAGATTCTATCAACCACAAAATATTATCCCCATTGGTGGGCTAGAATGTAATTTTAATCACTAATTTTTTTATTACATTAATATGGTGTCTCTAAGGGGCAAATAAATTACCCAAGGCAGAGTTCTATGGGATAGTTGTTGCTAAGTGCCACATGAGAGCACTGGGCGCCTAGAAGAAAGGAGAGCCCCAAGAGTGGAGACATCAGGAGACGAAGACTTATTTACTCTGTTTCACGCATATCTTTCAAGCCCCAGAGACTGTGCTTTGCTCTGGGCATACAGGGACGAGCAAAACAAAATCATTGTATTTAAAGAACTCAATCTAGTGAATGGCGGTAATTATCCCCAAGGATAGTATAAAATTTAAAAAATAGGTGTATACAAAATATTATGAGGGTGGATTTAAGTTCATATGAATATTGGCACCAGGCCTGAGTCGTGAAGAACGAGTTAGCATTTAGCAAGGAATCAAGAAAGTGGAGGAATTGCTAGAGAGAAGAAATCACTTACAATGTAATGGAGAGAAAATGTCAAGGTCAGAGAAACACAATTTAGCACACTTGAAGCTGCATAAAATGTACAAAGTTAGAAACAGAGAGGCAGGCAAGGGCTACTTCGTCACGGTCTTTTTTGTGCTAATAAAAGGAGTTTGTAGATTATCTGAAAAGCAAAAGAGAATCCATTGGAGTAATTTATGGAGAAAAGCTTTATAACCTGACTTACTTTACGTAAGATAAGTACATAAGTTGTCATTTTGGCAACAACGAAGAGGATGCACTAACGCAGTCCTACACAAAGTGCGGCCCACTGGCCTGCTGCCAACCTGGGAACTGCTCATTACTAGTCCAAGACATCACGCATGTAATCCACCAGAGTGTAAATCTGCTACTTCATAACATACTATTTAGTTCATCTGGTCTTTTTTTCAGTAGAATTTCTTGAAGAAGTAAACAACGCGTTGACCTACACTCTGGATCCAGCTCCTTATCTCTTTGTGGACCATCACTCTGGGTAGCACCGCTTAGAGGTTAGATTATAGTTTCCCTGCTGAGCAATAAATGTCTCTGGATGGTAGATAATTGATTCCATAGGGCATCATCAGGTGTGTCTTGCTCATTATTTCATGTGCTACTCCTAGCACCGATCCCATCACATAGTAGGTGCTCAAAAAGAATTTGCTAACCAATGGATGGGAACAAGCCTAGAGTGTTGGGACCTGTTATAATGCTGTTGAAATAGTCCAGAAAATAATGACTTTCCAAACCAAGGTGTTGTTCATGGAGATAGAGAGGAGGGAAAAGTATGGAGATACTTACAACTTAGAATCAACCAACACATGGTTAATCAGAATTTTCTGGATGAGTTATATCACAGTGTGATCTAGAGAGTTGCTTATGAAATTTGGCTTGGAGGATGGTCTGGGTGATGGTGGCAAATTCCTAGATAGATTATACAGGAGGATTGTCAGGGTTTGGCTCTTTTTAGGTGGAGATATCAGGTTTATTAAGAAATCATGGCTTGCAAGATATCAGAGATAGAGATATAAATGTGGAGCTACCACCATATGCAGAGAGGGCAGGAAGGGGATGGGACTCTGAAGAACACTAAGATTAAGAGGAGTGCAGGTGGAGAGTAGCCTAGACAGCAGACTAGGAATGAATTTTTGTAGAATTATCAGGGACATTGGGAAGGAATGGTGTTACAGAAGAAAAGGATAGAGAAAATTTCAAGAGGAAGAAAATGGTAAACAGTAACAAATGTCCCCTAACTCCTCATGTACCGTACAGTCATTTTCTATTGCTGAGTAGCAAATTATCACAAATTTAGCAGTTTAAGGCAACACTCATTTATTATCTCAGTTTCCATGGGCCAGGAGTCTGAGCACAGCCTCACTGGGCCTTCTGCCCAGGATTTCACAAAGCTGTCATCAAGGTTATAATCACGGCTGGGCTGTGTTCTCATTTGGAGCTTGACTGGGGAAGATCCACTTCCAGGCTCTTCCAGGTTATTGGCATATTTCATTTCCTTGTGCCTACAAGACTGAGGGGGCTCCTGTTTTTCTGACTATTGTCTAGGGTTACTCTCAAGACCTTGAGGCCCTCACCATTCCTTGTTACATGAGCTTCCATAACATGGCTGTTGGCTTCATCAAGCCAACAAGGAGAATCTTTCACTCCAGCCTGCCAAAATGGAATATGACATATTGTAATGTAATCACAGGAGTGACATCCCATCACTTTTGCCATATTTTGTTGGTCAGAAGCAAGTCACAAGTCCTGCCCACACTCAAGGAGGGGGATTACATAAAGTTGTGACCACGAGGAGGTGGGTTTCATTGAGGGTTACCTAAGAGTCTATCCACCACATTTGATAAGGCCTGAAAAGGACTCAGTGTATTGATTTATCAGGGCATCACTGGACCCTTTAGAAGAGTTCAGTGAGTTGGTAGGGACAAGAGGCAAATTGCAGTGAATAGAAGAGAGAATGGGGAATGAAGAAGTGGAGACAACGAACATAAACAGATGCTGACCCATGAGGGGAGGAAGAAAGGAGGAGAAGCCAGGGCTTGTTAGCACCCAAGGGACAGAACCGTGTGGTGTTTGTGTTGGATCCTTACTGTAAGCTCAGGGTCTGGTAAAGAGCAGCTGTTAAGTAAGAATTTGTTGAATGACAAATT
Organism: Ceratotherium simum simum; assembly: GCF_057802395.1. Taxonomy (NCBI): domain Eukaryota; kingdom Metazoa; phylum Chordata; class Mammalia; order Perissodactyla; family Rhinocerotidae; genus Ceratotherium; species Ceratotherium simum. The sequence continues at coordinate 4,898,107 of NC_141909.1, forward strand.
CAACAGGGTGGTTAAAATTTGGAGAAGTATTTTTATTGTCGTTTGAGGTGGGACAAACTTAAATATGTGATTATACAGAAAAGGAGAGGAAGAGGTTAAGGACTTAGGGGACAGGGGAATGTTTGGGGGTCAAGAACCCATAGGGAATGAGGGCGATGGCATGCACGAAGCTGCTGGAAGGTTGCGCTCTCTCACTTTCTCACTCGCACCTGATACCCTTCCCATTTCACAGGGAAAAGAGCAACACCTGCAAGAGCCCTTCCTCGAACCAGCAACACCATGTCTCTCGACGCCCAGCTCCTGTCTCACGTTTCTGTGCGCTCTTGCTCCCAAGGATGAACAGGCTGTGACCCTAGCAAGGTCACCTCTCCTCTGGCTGCTTTCGTTCCCTCTCCTCGTCTCAAAGACGTCATGCCAGTACTTCTTGCCTCCTCTTCTCCTTCACCAATTTTCCTCTTTTATGGTATCGTTGCCATCAGTACACACACGTGCTTTAATTCTCTTAACGGGGCAAAAAGACGAAGACAAAAACTAAACCTCGATTTCTCTCATTTCCACCCAGTTGTCTGTTTCTCCTCACAGCAAAACCCCTGGAGACATTTTCCTTCACTCTCTGCAATAACGTATTTACGCATTTCATTTGTTTGCTCACCTAAATTTTTTAATCAGGATGGTGAAATGAGAAAGAAAGTCATCACATATATTCCAGTTCACAGTTTACACTGTGAGGGAACTGCAAGGATAAACATGATTACTCTTCTTGAAAATTAACTTGATTTAGAAGGAGATGACTACGACCACCTGCTCTCTATTTATCCGGAATCCTGAAGGGAACTCTATTCACCGCAGCAGCTCGGTGGACTTGCTCTGTTTGGGCAAGAGGCTCACCCTAAGAGCTGGCACACATCTAGCAGTGACCGGAACAGCGTGGGGGGGTTGACTGAGCAGAGTGCAGCCCCCGCCAGCTCCTCTCTTGGTGTTGAGTCTCCCTGCTCTTTCCCCAGACCCGTTAGGACAGGGACCCCGTGCTTGGGCTCCTCTGTCTACAGAGAACTAACGCTGCTAAACTGCAGGTTTTAAATCCTCAATGTTAGCTTGTTTTCCTGGCTTCAGAAGGCTTGTTTGCCTTTCTCTTTTAACGTGATGCAATGGTTTTATTTAAAATTTGATTTTAAATTAGATAACAGGCTCTGGTTTCTCTGATGCTTGCTTGCCATTTGCATTTTCAGTGTGGTTCAAATTTGGCTTGCTTAAATCTGCTTTCCTTATGTGGCCCAGATAGGTTATTGCAATGGTACATTGCTTTGGTACTTCCTTTAATTTTCTCTTTCTCCTCATTTCGAGTACGTAGCCAGGATTTGTAATTCTTTTATCAATTCCTCCTCCCGGGATTTTGGCTGGGATGAAAGCAAAGGCAACTGGTCTCTCTCTCTTTTGTAAAAGCTAAAACCCATTGAAGAGGTTACCCTGACTTTTTTGGAGGGTCTTGGGCAAGAGGAATGCCTTGAGAGCCAGGTAGGGGGAGTCCCAGAACACCTGGAAGGGGACCGAGATCTATGGGTCCTGAGAGCAGGGTCTCCTGCCCGGGGGCTCTCTGCCTCAATGCCTCCTTGCTTGGGGTATAGGCGCCCCTGCAGGTAGCAAGACTCGGATGGAAACCGTGTCTGCATACCTAGGGAGGTGAAAATGTGGGTCCCCAGCATCTCCAAGCAGCACGCCTACTGGGCTCAGGGGGCCAGGAAGATGGGTGGGCCGGCATGATTCCGGCAGGCTGGTGATTAGAAAGGCTTCCCCTTGCCTTGATGCTCAATGAGACACTGGATATACTCACAGCTCAGGGCCTGAAAACAAATGAAGTTGAATTTTCTACTTTCTGCTTGAAATCCAATTTTTTCATATATATAAATATATACCTTGCTGACCTGACTTTGTGAATTGAGATTCATATCAACTACATTTATAAAAAGATTTGAATTTTGTTGATTTCTGTGTTCAACATCCTACTTATGTATACTATTTTACTCCTAACTTCCACTTTTTTAAGCTACAGACATGTTTCTCTCAGGATTCTTTTCTTTTCTTTTTTCTTTTTTGCTGAGGAAGACTCTCCCTGAACTAACATCTGTTGCCAATCTTCCTCTTTTTGCTTGAGGAAAATTCACCCTGAGCTAACATCTGTGCCCATCTTCCTCTACTTTGTATGTGGGTCGCTGCCACAGCATGGTTGACGGGTGGTATAGGTCCACACCAGGGAACCGAACCCGGGCCACTGAGGCAGAGCGTGCTGAACTAAACCACTAGGCCATAGGGCCGGTCCCTCCCAGGATTATTTTCTTGAATAGAGTTTAATGTTCAGTGCTTCTGTCTGTCACTATCTCAGACAACAGAAAACAGGAAGAGGGACAAGGAGCACAGATGATTTTCATCATGAGGAATCTTAAAAAACTGTTAAAATAATAATTGCAATCATATAACAAAATAACATCTACTCTTTCTAAGTGGCAATCATTCTTAACAATGGTGTGTGTCTTTTAAATTTATTTATTTGCATGGGAACACATACACGCATACATCTTAATGAGCTTGCACTACATTTAGTTAATGCTCCTTGGACGTATTTCATGACAGCACACCAGACTCATTCTTTTATTTATTAGCTGCCCATTATTGATTATTGTGTAAAATGGTTGTTCTTTAATTTATAGTTCCATACTCTTACTGATGAGAATATAGTTGTTTCTTTTCTTTGTGTTTTACTTTTAAAAACATCTTTGAAGATATTTTTGTGTGCACCTGTATGAATAGATAAATCTAGAAGTGGAATTCCTGGCTCGAAAGATACATACATTTTTTATTTTGATTGCTTTTGCCAAATCAACCTCCATAAAGCTGGCTCAATCTATACTCCCACAAACAAGATTTAAAAGCACACAGGTGGTGTGAATTCAGGCCCCATAGCAATGGGAGGGACAACGTGTCGTTGCAGATGCATTTGGGGGAAATATTTTGTGTGTGCTTTTCCCAAGGCAAGGTGCTGGCTTACCTTTCTGGATACTTGGTTTTGAAAACTAAGAACTTTTCGTATTTACTTGGTGCTTAGCCATGCATTTAAAAAAATGTCTGAAAGTATTATCCAGCATTTTTTCAGTATTTCATGATTGGAATATTGTTTAGCTTTTCTGATTGGCCATATTGTCAGATCTCAAAGCCTTGTATTTTTACTTTTTTTCTAATGTCACTTTCTATACACAAGTTGTGAATTTTTATGCAAATTTATCAGTCTTTCATTTGATAGCAAAGGTTACAACTGGTGATATTTCTATTGGCCAATGTAATATTTTATAAGACTAGAATTAGACAAGAGTTATGGGACCCTTGTCTTTATGACTTGGGGATTTTTCTTATTGCTGCATTCACCTAAAATTATAGAATAATATGCATGATTTAACCTCAGAAAACACCTAAACACCCAAATGTGTGTGTGTGTGTGTGTGTGTACATGGGTGTAAAGTTTCTAGTTGGAAGGAAACATAAGAAATTGTAAAAATATCTTTATTAAAATGGCATCAATATGTACTTGGCTATAATTTCTTCTTGGCTCCAATGCATGTCAGTTTAAATCTCCAATTTCTTTTACAAGTATAAACAAATGTCTACCAATTAGACAAATTTCATCCTGGACATTTTGACTACTGAAAACTCAACTCCTCATCTATTTAAATTTGTATTGAAAATCTCTGGAGTACTATAACTCTTGATCTTGGAAGATGCACACTCAAATGTAGTACCAACACATCCTAAATGTAAAGCTAAATTGATCTAAAATTTTCTGTGGCTGAGAAAACATGATATTAATGTAACAAATTTACAAGTGGGAAATCAGTAAAACTACTGAGTTACTGCTTATCCGAGTGCCAAGCAATCTAACCATGTGATATTTTTAAAGTCAGATCTGCCATTGATCTGTTGAACTGACCAAATTGGTGGTAACTAGCATTTTAAATCAAGACCCCTCATTATACGACTGAAGCTTTGTGAATACCTTAAAACCAGAAGCTAAGTTTTCACATTGCTAAATCAATTAACTGGTCTATTGAGGAAAAGAGACATAGAAAAAATACGGTGATGTCGTAGAAATCGAACAAGAACGTGATGGACCAAAGTTTTCATCATCTGGGAAGATGAGTAACATAACACGAAAGGAACAAAAGACCTCTAGACTAGAAGACAAATCATTTTCTGTAATGATAACCTCTTCACTGGAAATGCGTTCCACTGACAGTCTGCAACTGATCTTCTACCCTTTGGCTATATCTCAGACTTGGATTCACTTTAGAAATACGCTATGTGAAATGAAAGGGCTCAGTAAATTGAATGACATTATGAAGCTGTAAATGATGTCCCTACATAAAAATCCCTCAGCTGTGGAATTAAAAATCTGACAATTATTAAGCCAGGAACTTTACTAGTAAATTAATGAATAAAAATGCTGCTTTTAAAGAAAAGGTGTATAATTTAATATAACTTGAATTTAACCGAAGGAAAAAAGTGAAACTAAAGAAATTTTTGAACTTCAGATAAATGTTCCTTTACCACAAGAGATATGGATTTATAATATAATCTATTAATGATAAGCAAAAATTATTACAAAAATATTTAAGCCTTTGGAGTCCTTCTCTTGGCTTTTTAAAACTATGTTTCAATATCAGACAATATTGATTAATTTCCTGGTAGAAAGAAAAGGAAATTAACATCCTTATATTTCTGTCTATGCCCCTCCATGAAGCTATACTTATTTTTATAACTTTACTGCTCTGGTAAGTTTATGACAGGCTTTTTTCTGATTCAAAGTTCTCTGAATTCTCACAGGTAATCAGTCTTATTCGTATATTTAAACAATTGTTATGCTCATTGGCATTCTTTTTCGATAGCTTCTCTTATTCTAAGTTATATCACTATATCTGTCTTTATCTATCCCTCCATCTATCTATCTATCTATCTATCTATCATTATCTAGAAAGGTACTTTCATCTTTAGTTGGTGTGTATGCAGTTATTTGTTTCTCCAAAACGGCCTCTAATTACTATAAATACTAAATGTTTCATGACTGGTTACTTTTTCTTCCTTGTATCATCTGCCTTTATTGTTTTATTAGATGTTACAAATTCTAAAATAGAGTGTCAAAAATCTCGCATCTCCTTTTTTCAGAGTAGCTTTTTCTTGGAGCCCTCTGTTTTCCTCTTGTTTTCTGAGCCCTCTATCTGCTACCTGTCTGTTATTATTTTATGTTTCTTCATCATTACTCCAAGAGGAATTACTACTTCCTGGATCCAATTATCAATTCCATTTTGAGGAACTATCCCTTATTTTCAAACAGCACATTCTAAAGTGAAGATAAGGAGGAATAAACTTTCTGAGTCCTCGTAATCCGAAAATTTCTTTGTTTTAAAATTTTATTTCACTAAAAGTCTTGCTGCAACAAATTCTAAGTTTACAGTTTTTATTATGCACAAATCTGAAGGCATTAATCTTTTGACCTGAAGTTTTTGTTGTAACCAATGGGAAATCCTGATAATTTTCTGATTCTCACCCCTTTGTGGTGATTTTTATTCTGAGAATTTTAGGAACTTGTCTTTAAAATTGGTGTTCTCAATTGTTACAATGATGTACTTAATGTGATTCCTTTCTCATTCATTTTGTTGGACATTTGTTAGTCTTCATTTATCTATAGACTCCTGACCATTGGCTCCGGGAAATTATTTTGTGTTAGATTTTTGACCATTTCCCTATTTTCTCTGTTCTTTCTTTCTTGGAATAATTTCTCTTGGAATTATTTTACATATTGCTTATATTTGCACTGATATTTTCCACCCTTTTGATTTTTATTCCATTTTCTAGGATATCTCCTTGATTTTGAACTCCCATCATTGTTACTGAATATTTTAAAATTTTCTAAATCATAGCTTTAATTTCCAAGTGTTCTTTTGTTTTCAATTTTTTTTATAGTACCTTGTTCTTATTTTATGGATGAACTTTCTTCTGAATCTCTCTATAGACACTATTTTTTTTTCTCTCTTTGGGTCTTATCTATTTCCTGGAGTATCAATTGCTTCTATGATCAGCTGTTTTAATTAATCTTGGTGTCTTTCTTATCACAAGAATTTCATTAAGTGATCCAGTGGTTCACTTAGGTTTGAGATGGGAACAAGAAAAGCTGCTTGGAAGCTCTATTTGTATGTGCAAGGCTTGTCAACTAGCAGCCTTGTCTTAGGTAATTATTCAGGGAGCAGGAAAGTAACTTGGAGGGCTATAATGTGAGCATCTTTCTTCTGGGGCAAATTGCTATGGAAATGACCTATACAATGTTTTGCCTGGTGGGTAGATAGTTAGGTGCTGAGGAGAGGTGAGGGGCTAGTATTAACTGACCTAAACCCAGACTTTCCAATAAACAATCTTATTTTATGCCCTAAGCCTCACCCCAGTCCTCTTTTGTAGCTGGTATTTTTGAGACCCAGTGCTCTCTTGGGTCATCTCCCATCTCCAGACATCTGCAGATGTCTGCCTCCTTGTCTATAACCTACTCCTTTTCTACTCTAGACCTTTGTTAGTCAACGTGTGATCTGTGGAATGAGGCATGAGCACCACAGAGGAGCCTGACAGAAATATAAATTCTTCAGACTCTCCCCTGAACCTACTGAATCAGAATCTCTGGGGTGGCATTTAGCAAGTTGTGTCTTAACAGGAGATGTTTTTAAGCACACACAATTCAAGAACTTCTACACTGGACAGCAGATTCCTCATCTCCACTTCGTTTTTCTCTCTCCTCCAATCACGTTCAGACTTCAGAACTTATGGATTTCTCTTGTCAGACATTTCCTCCTCTTTTCTTTATTGTGTTTTCATGACTGAGGTCCCAAATATATGTGTCTAAGGGACAAAGTAAATAAAGTTAATGAGTGAATTGGCTCATTCACTCGTTAGCATGACAGGCACGGGGAGTGAAAGGGATTAGGGAAGCTGGAGAGCACAGGCCTTCACGTAAAGGCTGTGGCTGCCACGTGATCCACTCTGCCCAGCCAACAGCATCCAAGTAGGAATGTGAGATCATTGTTGCCAGAGCCTCAAGTTTTTCCCACATGGGGGTAGGGGTGGAAGTAGGAGGTGATTTCCTAATTCGAAACATTGTGCATACCATCAACACAGTTTGTGGGCCACGCCTGTAATATTTTATTTATATCATGTTCCTTCTTTAGTGTTATTTTAGTGGCAGCTTGGCAAGAAAAAGAGATGAACCCCTGTTGTGAATGTGCCCCATTTAAGAAGTATCTTTCTGTTCCTAGTTAATATTTTTTTTTTGGTAAGCACCTGAAGGTTTTCTTCTTTAATTTGATCCATACTTTCAACTGAATTGGAAATTTTCTACAGTCTTTCTGTGAATCAACAGTAGTGAACGATGGAGACATAGAAGTCAGCGACTTCAGAAATCCTGCCCTTTAAATTAAGTGCTGTCTGTTGTCTCTGCCTTGGTGATTGATTAACAATTGGATTAGAATGGACCTTGGACTGCAATGAAGATCCAGAAGACACTAAAGTCAACAATGGTCCTATTGTTCCTTCCTGTTAGCAGTGCTTGGGTTAACCACCATATTGGATTCTCTTTTATCATTTACAGTTTTCCTCCTCACTTGAATCATCTGGTAAAATGATTCCAGATATTTTCTTTTTGAACGTGCACGATTTTGTCTCATCTTCATTTGTTTTAGCATTACTGCACTTCAGGTTTTATATCTTTTACTCCCACTTGCAAAGCAATTTTCAAGCATTAACTAAAATTCAACACACACTTCTTTTTGCAAGACACCTCCTCATCAACACGAAAACTGTCCTCTAAATGATTTCATCCTGCTCAGGAATCATCAGGAAATTCTCCACTATATTTCCTGTAAGAAAATGTTTATGTTCTATGTTTCTTATGGACGATTTTGTACCGATGGCTCATTAATGGACTGCACGAAGATTTCATGTAAACGGCTCTCATTTCAGAATCATTTATAGCCTGTGAAGGCTGAGTCTCATCATTTAAGAAGTGAAGTAATGAGGAATCTTGATCATTTTCTCACTCATCATTTTCATCTGATGGTAAACTCGAATCCTGATCAGTGAATGATATTGGGAGGCCATTGTTATCAACATCATGATGCTTTTCTTCAACAAAATGCTTTTCATGGCCTATGTTTATTTGAACACATGATTGCTATGTACTAAATTTTCATTTTGAATCTCTTTATGTACCTTATCATCATAGTCACAGAACCTACTTTATCTTTTACAACATTTTTATTGAAATATAATTCATATACATAAAATGTACCCTTTTAGAGTGTAAGATTCTGTGTTTTTTAGTATATTCAGAGTTGCACAAAAATCACCATAATCATAGTTTAGAACATTGTAATCACTCCCCCCAAAAATTTCATATCCATTAGCATCCACTTCCCATTCCTCTTCCCTCTGGTCCCTGGCAATCATCAGTCTTTTTTCTGTATCTATGATTTACCCACTTGGAATATTTCATATAAAGGGAATCATACAATATGTAAATTTTTCTATCTGGCTTCTTTCACTTAGCATAATTTTTTCAAGTTTTATCCATGTTGTAGCATATATCGTACTTCGTTTCTTTTTATGACTAATAATATTGTTATATGTATATATCACATTTTGTTTATCCATTCTTCCATTAATGGACATTTGGGTTGTTTCCACTTTTTGGGTGTTATGAATAATGCTGCTATAGACATTCGCATACACATTTTTTGTCAATATAATTTTCCAATTCTCTTGGGCATACCTAAGAGTGGAATTTCTGAGTCATATGGTAATATTATGTTTAACCTTGTGAGGAACCACCAAACTGTTTTCAAAAGTGGTTGCATGTTTTTACATCTCCACCAACAATATATGAAGGATTTATTGTCTCTAAATCCTTGCCAACACTTGTTAATATCTGTTTTTTTAATTGTAGCCGTTTTAGTAGGTGTGAAGTAGTATCTCACTGTGGTTTTGATTTGCGTTTATCTGATGACTAATGATTTTCAGTATCTTTTCATGTGCTTATTTGCCATTTGTACATCTACTTTGGAGAAATGTCTGTTTAAAGCCTTCACTCATTTTTTAATTGGGCTGTTTGTCTTTTTATCATTGGGTTGTAAGATCTTTTATATATTTACATACAGCTCCTTATCTGGTATATGATTTGCAAATATTTTCTTCCATTCTATGGATTTTCTTTTCACTTTCATGATGGTGTCCTTAGAAGCATCTGTTGTACTTAATTAATATTCTTTTTTCAAATATCAGGAATGGATATAAATTTTTACTACCTGCTTTTTTGCTGTCAAAAGATTTATTTTATATCGCTTATGATATCCCAATGTTGAATTAAACTTGTATTTCCAAGATGAACCTAATTGATTATGGCCTAATTTTATGTATGTGTGTATATATATACATACATTATATCTATATCTATATCTATATATATCTATATATCACTTTTGGTTTATTTGCTTGTTTGTGTTTTGCCTCCTTGTTCTGACAAAGTTTGAGGATAAATATTATCTTTATGGTAATTAAGGCTTTGTGTTCCTAATATCTTCAGATATAAATATTTAATGCATTCTTATTTGGTGCATGAAGAAGGTTCTATATTGGCTTTCCAGGGCACATATGGCCCACAGACATGTCCTGTTTGGCACACACGATACTACAAACATTGGGACAGCTCCCATAAAAATGGCAATTCAGTTTTATTTGAAAATCCTGACTGGGAGTCCCTGAGCTCATATTCCCACTCAGCAACAATCAGGGGCTGCTTCCTAGTTTCCCTTTGAGGCAGGTTTTGTGGGTTCCAGATTGCTACCATCTTCTGCAACGTTGATCCTCATTCAGTCATTGACATTATGTTCCTGTCGCCTGTGTAGATCTGAGTTTGTAATCTCTGGAGTAAAGGTCAGAACATTTATATCTTCATTGTAAATTTGTTCTTCCATTTTGTTTGCTCTTACATATTTTGTAATACTTCTTTATAGATCCTATTTGCTATGTGTGTATGTGTGCATGTTTGTGTGTATGTGTTTTGAATGGGAGACAGATAAGGTACTAGACCCTTTGATAATTTTAAGGCTACTAGCAGAAATCTGCAAGACATAGAGCATAGGAGGGAGGGATTTTCTCGATCTTTAGTGGTCAAGGGGGTTTGTCTGAGAGAGGTGACTGTCTCAGGTGTTGAAGTTTGGTTATCCCACTTTAAAGAAGAAGAACCTGATTCAGAGGAGATAAATTACTTGGTAAAAGCCACAGAGATATGAAGGGATAGAGCTTAGGCTTATTTTACATTTAGCCAAGAGTCACTCTTTATTTTTGCAATTTGGATAGCAATTTTAACTCTTTTCACTATTTTAACAAGTCTCTAATCTATTTCAGAATACCAAGCTCCCAAACCACTCCCTGGATATTTTAAGAGTCATTTTGACTAGTTTTACTTTTCACTAGCATGCAAGTGAAAACATGTAGCTCAGCTAACAAAGATCTATTCTAATTTCTCAGTTCACTGACTATTCTAATTACCCAAAACTTAGCACCATCTATTCAATACCCTTCATTGAGTTGGATGTAACACAGGATGTGTCTGTGTGTGTGTTATACATAGAGTTTGTACATTTAATAAGTAAGTTCTTCCATTAAACAGAATATCATGGAGTCTTGTCAACCAGGCACCTTTCAAAGATATATGTATGCCACTGTCCTCAAAAGAAGTTGATTTATTTTTGCAAATAACACTTACCAATAATTTTAATAGCCTATATGAAATTGCTCTTACATAAATACGGAATGCAGCAAATTGTTTTACACTCAGATGCACCCCATAAATAATTATTTATTGTGTCTTTCTGAAATTGTGTTATATTTATATTCATTTTCGATGACTGATTATAATAAACCAACACATTAGCTTTACTATGTATGGCTTTAAATTATATTAAAAACATATATAGGGATTTCATTAATTTAAATAAAGCCATTATCCTATATAAACTAATTTGAATTGAACTGCCTTTTCTAAAAGCCAAAGAATTCAATTATAAAATACCTATTTAAGGCATGATATAATTCATTCTCAATATCCAAGTTAAAAAAAAATTAATGATAAGAAGAAAGCAACTGTAATCTAATATTTTATCCTGGTATATGGACAAAATGATAATAAAAGTGGCGGGGAGGGTTTGATGTAGTTTATGTTGCTCAGTCTCACTTTCATTATTCTGATTGCCCAGTAAAAACTTTGCAGTAGTGATCTGCTCATCAGAGTTGTTTCTGCTTAAAAGAAAAGTTTTGTGGAGAGAAATCAAGCTTCATCAGTGACAGCTTTCTTGGTCACCCAAACAGAGAAGGACACTTAGAGTAGTGCTAACCTGGTATGATCACTCAATACCAGGTCTGGTGCTCATTTTTGCAGGCTCAGAAATTTGGTTGTTAATGCACCTGGATGTTATCATGTTCCAGCATACAGACATCATTGAAACTCAGACTTACATAAAAATATAACTACCAAGTGAATGGAATACTTGGGTTCCCTGATTATCAGTCTTGCCCCAAAGATGGGACCATACGAAAGCCAAATTATAGCCAGAGGATGTACGGTCCTAACGGCTTTGGTCAGCATGCTATGATAATGGACTGTATCATTTACTCTTGTGTTACACCGATGTCACTAACCAGATAGTTACTTCATGAGCCATGGCCTTCTTCATCCATGTGAAAAGCTTAAATACTTAAATATTTTGAGGTATCTTAAATACTATTTAAGGTAATTTGCATAGCCACTCGAGGTTATCATTTACTTTTGTATTTAATTCCCGATATTCTTATCACCAACTCTCGTACAGCTTATAAATATATTGGTTTATACTTCATTACTCTGTATGAAAATTTTCAAGTTAAATGAAAACTGGAAATTTTAAGGAAGATACAGTTTTCATCTTTTCACATAAAATATACATGGAAATTGTTTAATCAGTTACTTATTGATTTAGATGACTTAAGAGTTTAGAATACAAGATGTTCTGAATATAAAATATTTTGTTCAGATGCTGGCCCGGTGGTGTAGTGGTTAAGTGTGCGTGCTCCGCTGCTGGCAGCCTGGGTTCGGATCCTGGGCACGCACTGATGCACCGCTTGTCAAGCCATGCTGTTGCAGCATCCCATATAAAGTGGAGGAAGATGGGCATGGATGTTAGCCCAAGGCCAGTCTTCCTCAGCAAAAAGAGGAGGATTGGCATGGATGTTAGCTCAGGGCTGATCTTCCTTACAAAAAAAAAAAAAATATATATATATATATATATATATATTTTGTTCAGTCTTTTTATCTGTAATGGTTTTTTATCAAGCACAAAAGAACATTTATTTTTTATAAACTTTCATATAATTTTCAGAGTAGATAAGAAGCATCAGAAATAGCATAAGTATTTCAGCGACATTAGGACATCAATATGTCTTAAATTGAATCTGTCAATCAAAGCAAGGAAGAGGATTCATGCATTCATATGACAAATATTTATTGAGCTTTGCTTTGTCTCAGCTACTAGAAATATAGAGATAAGTAGATATAGCCCCTGTTCACAAGAAACCTACAGTCTAGTAGGCCGGGGGATATGGAAAAAACACTTATTTTATAGGAAAGTATTTGCCTAAGTAAAGGTATGTATAAATTGCTGGATGCTTTTAAATATGAAAGTTTTAGGTTACTCTGGGGCCGCCTAGAAAGGGTCCATAGAGAGAGCAGCATCTGAGAAGAGATTTGAGGGATAAAAAGGAAATTTTCAAACTGACAAGTTGCATAGGACCCCCAAGCCAAAGGAAGCATCATCTACAAAAACAAAATTGTGAGAGTATTTGGAAGATTCTAGGATCTATAAGTAGTTCAGTATGACTGGATGAGAAGGACAATGGCAGAATGTAAGACTGGACAAGAAGGCAAGAGGCCACTTCATAAAGGGATTTGCAAACTCTGGAAAATATTTTAGAATCTTATAAGAAAAGAGGAAGTGCTATTCTTTACTTCAACTTTTAATTTTGAGAGAATAGTTAGGTTCACATGCAGCTGTAAGAAGTAACACAGAGAGATTCCATGTACCCTCGACCCTGTTCCCCCCGTGCTACCCCTGGCAAAACTGTTTTTATACTAGGAAAATTACTTTGTTCGTTATGTGGAGATGGACTGATGAGAGACACAGAACGTGTCAAGGAACCATTTAGGAGGCTCATCCATGGCCCAGGGTACAGAAAATGAGGGCCTAGCCTACTGTCATGCCAGTGCAGATGGAAAGGGAGGAAATGGATTTGTGAGGCATTTATAATGAAAAGTCCCAAGATTGAACAATTGACTGGATGCTAGGACCAGAAAGAAAGGGATGTAGAAGACTTCCAAGTGAATGATTTGCCAAAATAGAGTATAGAGAAGGGGGAGCAAGTCAGCGTCAAATGCCAGTAGGTAAAGTAAAACAATTGATAATTATATAATCATATAATTATCAATTAATTAATTAAATCAATTAATTATATAATTAATTGATAAATATATAATTAATTAATTATAATTAATTATATAATTAAATATATCAAATAAGTCATCAGTGTTCTTAGAAAGAGCATTTGGAGGAGAATGACTGCTCTCTCTCCCAGCCCAGCCTCTGGGGAGAAGAGGCTGCATTCCCTTTGGCCAATTCCTTCACTCGTTTATGCTTCAGACCACTTCAAGCTGGCTTCTTGTTAAGTGGTGAATAGAGTGTTTAAAGTTATTAGATAATAATAGATTTATGGACCAGGAATGTGAGAATTCCTTCCTAAGAATCATGTCTTCCTTCTGTATAGTTCCCAAAAGAGATGCACATAAAGAAAAATGGAAAATCAAAGTCTCTCTGTAACATTAATTAATCAAGTGCCTGCTACTTAGTTCTAGTATAAATGAAGTGGGTGGTGGAATTTGGTTTTAAGGTCTGAACAGAGGGACTCCTTGCTGCTAAGCCAAACATAAACTGTCTAACCAGCTCATCACCGACGTACCGAGGAGTGGACAGCCCTGTCTATGGGAGCTCTCCTGTAAAACAAGAGAGAGAGGGAGGAAGAGGACTAACTCTACAGCTGTTGTGGCTGCTGTCCTGGACCTGGCCCTTGACGGATTCTGCAACAGCAGCGATCAGATCGGAAAGACTAGATAGCTCACAGAGGCCATGACCTCGGCACCTACACTGAGCCCTCTTTGAAGTGTATATAGATCTCTTTGAAGCTTCTTGCCAGTTTTACAACTCAGGAAAGTCTTTCTCCAGGACCTGGGAGCTATCCGTTTGAAATGCAATCATTAAAGAAGACACCACACTCATCCCCCAGTTTCCAGCTGGGGTTGTGAGGTGGGGTTGGGGGTGGATAGGAGCCTAACTTTCCGTAAATGACAATTAGCAAACACTGTTTGCCTAGTCACAAGAACCAACCTCCCTCTAAGGTCCTCCAGCACTTTCCACTAGCTCACCCCATTACTTAGAAATCCATCTTTTATTTCAGCAGCCTTGGTTCAACCTCTTGACCCTATCGTATTAATCTTGAATCAAGTCTTCCTGCCTGTTTAGCCAGGTCCGGTGTAATTTTTCTTCATCAGTTGTACTGAATAAAGCAGACTCTTAAGTGAATTTATTTTCATGTCAGGTGAATGAAACATTTATTTTAGAGCCCCAGGTCATGGAACCCACCAGTACCATTACTTAGAGAAAAAAAACCTATGTGATACATTTTAATAAAAGTATTTATTATGACTAAAGTTCAAAACTCATGAAGTATTGTCCAGCATAAATTATTAAGTGAGATAGTGGTTTAGTGGTTTAATTGTCCTTAAAATTTTAAGGAGAGAGAACCGAGAGGCTTGGAATTAAGCACTTAACTAAAATTTAAAGGGAAAAAATGTTTCCGTGTTTTTAAAGTTTCCTTTTGAACCTGTTGTATTTCTGAAATCAATCCTGCTAATAATACTGTTGGTGACGTGTAAAGTGCGATGGTGCAGCACGGGTTCACTGCAGCAGTTCTCAGTATTGAGAGGAGCTTTTGAAATCCTCATGCCAGTACCTCACTCCAGACCCATGAAATCTGATGGGCTATGGGAAAGGACAGAAATGGGGACTGTTAATGCCGTCTAGGCAATTGACCGAGAACTACAAAATTACGGTGCAGTTTCTGAACCAGGGCTTTTCAAACCTTAATGTGCATCCAGATCATCAAGGGATCTTGTTAAAATGCAGATTCTGATCAGTAGGCCCAGATTATCTGCATCAGGAGTGGCCTGATTATCTGCATTTCTCTCAAGCTTCTGGTGATAGGGGCTGCTGGCATCGCACTTTGGGTGGCAAGGTTCTAAACGCTAAGTAAGGGGTTTTCAGCCTTGGCTGCTCATCAGAGACACCTGGAGAAGTTGAAATAATCCTGATGCACTGGTTCATTGCCAGAGACTCTGCTTTTAGTTGGTCTGGTCTGGTGTGCAGCCTGTACATTAGGGAGGCTGCGGATTGGGTCCACCCCTTGTGAACCAGGACCCCTGGCCTTCTCGTGATGATGCAGAACTGAGTGTAGACCCTGGGGGCCTGACAAGTATGGCACTTGTCCCAGAGACCAGACGTTCTTGGAAACTTCCCGAGCTATGCCTAGTGATAGTGACTGGGACACAGTGGTTCTTTTGGAGAAGGGCGTTCAGTCGGAGAGTGGAAGGATGGGACAGGTCCATTTTGCAGAGCTCCTGACTGAAGGGTGCGGGAAGGAGGCCTCACCTGAGAGAGCCAAGCAAACAGTAGGGGCAGGTCTCTGGAAAGAGGAATCCCTTTGGCTCTGCTGGAGCTGCGAGCCTAGAATCCAAGGGGAAAGGAAGAGCAATGGGCTTCCTCACCCTTGATCGGCCTCAGGGTGTCCAAATCTCCGACGGCACAGCCTTCCAGATTGATCCAGAGGTAGCCGTTGACCAGCTTGTGGCATCATGACATCCAACGGGCATAAACTCTGAACCCTGCAGTTGTTCGTGTGCTGCAGAAATGAGTCCACACATGGGCACAGCCCGACAGCACTGATGCGGATGCCAAAATATAATGAGTGGCCTTGGAGAAAACTGAAACCATGGAAGTAGTGTCTATGGTGTTATGGCTGTGGGCCAGAGAGCCTCTGTCCAACAGCAGGGGGACATGTAACAACCTGGAACGTTGTTCTTTGTTAATAAGGATAGTTAACTTTTATTGGACCATTCCTAGTTGACAGACAGTGTTCTAAGTGTTGTGCATATGTTATCCAAGTTAGCCACACGAGTACACTACGTGATAGGTACTATATCCTTTTTGCACACGTGGAAACAAGCACAAAGATGTCTTATAGCTTCCCAAGGTCACACAAGGTCACGCAAATGCCGGCACCAAGACAGCTGTCTTCAGAGGGTATAGTATTGAGCATCATGACCTCATGCCTCATAAGTTCATTTCCGCCCTTCCCTGCAAAAGTCTAGCCATTTCTAAAGAGAGGAATTAGTCCATAACCAAACTGCTAGCAATGGCAGTTCTTTCAATACCGCGTAACTGGAAACTGATTGCAACCCTTAATTTCACATTTTTGTCACTATACCTGGGACTTAGAAGGCAAACATCAGAGCCTTCTTTAGTTCATTTTCCTGTAACAGCTGCAGTTCCAGATGTTAAGTGAATTTTGGTTGGATTGCTCTCATGTGAACACTGAGTGCTAAAAACAGTGTAATTGGAAGCTGGAGTTAATTACTAAGACTTGAAAATTTTTAGAAAGGAATGCTGGAAAAAATGTGTTCTTTAAAAAAAAAGACATTGTTAGTTGGCCTCAGCTTGCAGAATTCCTAATCAGCACTAAGAAATATTTTCTGGGTAATAACCTAGGTTTCTTTTAATAAATAGAATTGTTGTAAATGTTTTTCAAGAGCTGTAATACTCTGGGTTAATGTAATATTCTTACATATAAGTCATAGTAAGCCAGTGAAATATTCAAATTCTTAAAGGCAATCCAATATTATATGTTTTTCATGATAAATTATGAATTGGAAGAAATCTCAGATTTTATATATTCCACCTGCCTTCTGGCAGTCAGACTATTGGTGGTAAAATTGAAAAAATGAGCCCCCTTTTATTTTATAGATGAGAAAGTCAAAACCAAGAGGCACGGTTGGCTCAAGGTCACACCACTTGTCTGGGGCAGAAAGAGAATTAGAATAAGAATGATGCAGAGGTTTCAACTCTAGTCCTAATTTAATAAATTAGCAATGAATTGGCTGCCCAGGGCGGGGGAGGCGCTGTTTGATGAAGGACTCTGATCCCAGCCCTCACTGAGGCTAGTGCGGTGATTGATTGGTAATGTCTGCAGTTGTTAGGGGTGTAGCAGGAAGACTGCGTCACTAGCCCGTATTCCATACCTCCGTCATAGGCATGCTGCCAAACATAATCAAAATGTAAATTCTGTTTGCGTACAGAACAGTGTCAGCCAGAGTATGTCACTGAGTAAATCACGTGATGCAGCGTAAAGCTGGCACAACTGGCTGTGAGCTAAGGGGGCAGGACGCAGCACGAAGCAGACCGCCAAGGAAGATCGCCTGTTTCCTGGGATGTTTCTGAGTTTTGCTGTGGGCATATATGAGAGAGCAGTGGGAGGGCAGTAAACAGGTCTAGCCAGACGGCGGACAAGTGCTGAAAAGCAAATAAGAGAATGTCTCTTTGTGAGTGCTTTTACAGGTACTGCAAGGAATTGTATGATGTAAGTGTGTGTGTTGTCACCCCTGGGGACTATTCTAGTTTTGTTCTGGTCTGCTAAGCCCTTCAGATATTCCATCAATAACTGTAGTATTTGAAAGTGGGCCCCAAATACACACAAACCTTAAAAACCCCTGATCTCTCCTACTTCCAGGCATGAGTGCTTCCCCCAAACCATTCTCCTCATAACCTACCTGTGGGTTTATACCTGCCTCGGGCCACTGGCTTCAAAGTTTAGCAGCCACTTGAGAAAGCGGCATCTTTCCCAGCCACTAACAGACTCCCTTGGTGAGCTTTGTAACCAAAAAGGAAGAATGAAATTAGTGCTACTCTTTTAAGCTAAAGAAGACTAAAGAACTACATTCTTTACTCGGGCATGTGCTCTGTTTTTATTTTGGCTTTAGAAATCTGGATCTATTAAGTACAATTGCTTGCAGTCACTGGCAAGTCAGTGTCTCTAAATACAGTGGTGAAAGCCACCTTCACCAAGATGAGAAAAGAAGAATTATGCTTCTAGTGACAAAAGCTAGTGTGGACTGTCAAATTATTTGTAATTCTAACAATGATTTCCAAAGAAAGTGACCATTTTTAGCTGAAGTTTTAATGTAATAAATGCTTTATTTTAATACCACTCTCCCATACCATTTTAATAAGCAATTGTTAAAAGAACTGATTAAAAATTTTATACTATTTTTAATATAATTAAATTGCTCTACAAGGGTGAACAGTTTTTGAAATTATGAAAACATTTCTCATTACTACTGAATTATCTGAGGTTTATCTGGGGGTGAAAATGTTAAAATATATAATTTACATGACAATGTTTAAAATGTTTTACTTTCTAATAAAAAATTATCCTGAAACAAGTCATGCCATTGCATTTTGATCATACCCTTGAATCTTAAATAGCTGTAATATGAATGAAAGATTTTCTGTGAGTATCTCCAGCAAATAATTCTATTCTCCATTTTAAATCTAACAAAAATCAGTCTAACTTCACCTACCAATGATAGAGAGGAAAGGAGATAAAATTAGATTGGTGGTCACAGCCGCTTGTGGGAAGATGAATGAAATAAAATAGAAAAATAGTCCACCACAATTATTAAATCCTTATTGTTGAGGGGTTTAGAAGGATGTAAATGAGTTCAAAATAATAGGAAGAACAGAATCATTTTTATAAGTGAATTGCTTAAAATTACAGCACTGATTATGAAGACGTGTGATTCTAAAATAAAATGACTTGAATCTTTTCATATGATTCCACAAATAGCTGCTCTATAATAGCCCACTGAGCTCAGCATAAGATAGAAATATCCAGCAGCCAGAAAAATAAACTTGTCTGTGCAGAAAAGTAAATATTTCATAGCAAAAATAAATCACAGAAATAAATAAATTTGACACATGCACGGCACGTGATTTTTATGTAATCTATACTTGTAAAGAGATATTGGAGCATTTGGGAAATCATATGGCATTAAGATATTTCAATACATCATTTAATATAAATGTCAATGCATTTTATAGCTCACCTTCATTGTGTTAATTTTAACAGGATTTTTCTGAAATGTGATTTTTTTGTCTTTAGTTTAACAAACCTTGTTTCCAAACTGAAGTCACGAACTCTGTGCAAGACAAGCCGTCAAGGACAACTAACAATGTCTGGGGACATTTTTGATGGTCATGTCTGGAGGGGGAGGAGGGCAGTGCCGCTGGCATCTAGTGAGTGGAGGCCAGGGATGCTGCTAAACATCCTACAACGCACAGGACAGCCCCCAACAAAGAATTATCCCATCCAAAGTGTCAATACTGTCACAATTGAGAAAACCTGCTCTAACTGGACTACAAATCTGAATGGAACTACATAAAATCTCTCAAATTCTTAAAATATAAACCAGTTCTCTGGTCAGTTAATGAGGCTACAGCTTACTTAAGATACCCTCTAAATATACTTTGCAAATTAGACAGTAAAGATTTCAAGGGAGAAAATTTTAGAGGAGGATGTGATAGTTGAGGAAATAAAATTGTATGCATTTTACATCCAATTTTCTGACTGATATTACCTAGCCACTGTAGTTCACAGGAAGTGAAATTGTCCTCCCATTAAAGTAATTACTGTGGAAACAATTCAGTTGAGCAATATAAAAGGACACTTCTGTTCTTAGCCTTAGCAGCTCCACCCAGGAGGGATCCTACCCTGGAGCCCCATCAGGCTTCAGAGGAAATCCATGTGCTGTATAGTCCATGCCATTCCTAAATGACTCCTGAGTTGTTTTTTCTTCTTCCCAAGCAAACATGGCTATGTATCCAAGCTTGAAGAGTAGGACAAAGATTTAATCCATGCTGATGTTCTAGAAAGTACAACTTCTCAGAAACACCTGGCACTGGAGTATACTATGATAGAGCCTTCAATGCACCAATCTGTTTAACTGAAAACTGAGGTCAAACTGTTCCCAAGTCCACTTTAGAGTGTGTGAATATTATGTATTTACAGATCTGGGTTATCAAATTGATACTTTTTTCCTTATGCATGTGTGGTGAATATGTAGAGTAGGTACTAAAATTGAAACAGGGTGGGGTTTAACTCATTGACAACTAATCATAACAAGCCAAACCCCATAAAAGCATAAATTAAAAAACTGAGGGAGGTTGGCCCAGTGGCATAGTGGTTAAGTTCACGTGTTCTGTTTTGGTGGCCTGGGGTTCATGGGTTTGGATCACAGGTGCAGACCTACACATTACTCATCAAGCCATGCTGTGGCAGCAACCCACAAAATAGAGGAAGATTGGCACAGATGGTAGCTCAGGACCAATCTTTTTCACACACACACAAAAAAGTTGAAACTGAACTTGAAAAACATAGATATCACATTTCATTTCCTTAAGGTTGAATTGGTTGTTGCCATACTGTCTCCACCCACAAGGATGGAATTCCTAGTCAAAATATCCATTTACAATATGTAATCTGTGTCTATAATTTGTTGTTAGTGCCATCAAGTGGATTCAAACTTTTAGCGACTCCTAGCTACCCCGTGTACAGCAGAGCGAAACCCTGACCAGTCTTTTTGCACCATCCTCTCACCTTCCGGTGCTATATCAGACAATGCTCCACTGCTGTTCACAGGGTTTTCAAGTCTAATTTTTTTGGAAGTGGGTGTCCAGGTCCTTCTTCCTAGTCTGTCTGAGTCTGGAATCTCCATTGAAACCTGTCGACCAGGGGTGACCCTGCTGGTATTTGAAATACTGGTGGCATAGCTTTCAGCATCACAGCAACAGGCAGCCACCATAGTCTGACACCCGGCAGGTGAGTGGTGTGGTTCCCTGACTAGGAAAGGAACCTGGGTCAGGGTGGTGAGAGCACTGAATCTTATCTATTAGACCACCAGGGCTGACTGTGTCTATATTACCCACTTTTTAAAAATAACAAAACAAAAAACCTCAACACTGATCTTTCTCACTTAATAAATTGATTAATTAAACAATTATTTTTAATGGTTAAGAAAATAGATGTTGATACCTGGGATAACTGAAATCCGTAGTAAACTTAAGACTTGATTTGTACTAATAGTTTCAACTCTCCCTCTTTCTAAACCTTTCGGAAAACAAGCTGACTTGAAGAGTTACACTCAGACACCTCAGTGTCAAACACTGAATGACTTTTGGAGAATGTTTCCTTTCTCAGATAGAACTTACTAGATAATAGTCATTGAGATATTTCTAGAAAAATATCAGATACTTTTCAATATGAGATATGGCACAGCCCAAAGAAGGGCAGTAATTGATGTTGGACTCTCCAATTAAAGTCTCAGGATAATGAGATAGTTGGTGTTGAGGAAAGATCATTGCAGATCAAAGCAAGAATGAAGATCTGAGCTCTTGAGTCAGGGTGTAGATACAGACAAGTTGATTCTAAAATTTATACAGAAAGGCAAAGGAACTAGAATAGTCAAAATAGTTTGAAAAAAGAAGAATAAAATTGGAAGACTCAGACTACTCAATTTTAACTCATTATAAAACTACTGTGATCAAGACAGTATGGTATTGATGAAGGAATAGATAGATACACAGATCATTGAAATAAGACAGAGAACAAAACAATTCAATGGAGGAGGGATAGTTTTTTCAACAAATAGTGATGCAAAAATTGGATATCTGAATGCAAGCAAACAAACAAAATTGAACCTCAACATAAACCTCACATCTTATTTTTAAAAACTCAAAATGAATGAGACTATAAAAGGTAAAACTATTATTTTTCAGAAGAAAACATAGAAAAAACTTTTGATACTTTGTTGTAGGCCAAGAATTCTTAAATACAACCCCAAAAACATAATTGATAAAAATAAACTAGACTTCATCAAAATTAAAAATGGTTACTCTGTGAAAGACATGGTTAAAGAAATGAAAATACAAGTTACAGGTTAAGAGAAAATATTTGCAAATTTTGTGTGTAATAAAGGACTTGTATTCAGAATATTTAAAGAATTCCCTGAAGTCCAGAGTGAGAAAAATAAGGCCAATAAAAAATGGCAAAAGATTTGAACAGGCGCTCTACCAATGTATATAGAAACACATGCAAAGGTGCTCAACATTTCTAGCTATTAGGTAAATGCTACTAAAATCATAATGAGATAGCACTACACATCTATCAGAATGGTTAAAATGTAAACAAATAATGAATGAATGAATGAATGATAACTAACAACACAAAATGCTGGTGTGGATGCAAAGCAGCTGGAATTCTTATACACTGCAGAAAATGCAAAATGGCACAGCCACTCTGGAAAGCAGTTGGCAATTTCTTAAAAAATTAAACATACACATATCCTGTGACCAGCAATATCACTCCTACAAATAAAATTATGTTCACACAAAACCTGTACATGAATGTTGACAACATTTCTATTCATAGTGGTCAAAACACAAAAACAAAAACACAATGTCCTCTAATCAGTGAATGGATAGACAGACTGTGGTACATCCATACAATGGAATACTATTCCCCAATGAAAAGGAATGAACTACTGATACATTCAAAAATATAGATGAATCTCAAAGGCACATACTTAGTGCAGAAGTCAGTCTCAAAAGGTTACATATTATATTATTTCATTTATATGACATTCTGGAAAAGGAAAATCGATAGGGATGGAGAACCAATTAGTGGTTGCCAGGCACTGGGGTAAGGAGAGAGTTTGTGTATAAAGGGGCAGCACGAGTGAGTGTTTCAGGGGTGATGAAACTGTGCTGTATCCCAATCGTGGTAATTACACAAATCTACATGTGTGTTAAAACTCATAGAACTGCACACACACAAAAGTCAATTTTCCTTTATGTAAATTTAAAAAAAAGAATATATGTGGCAACCAAATGGTTAACTGGGTAGTTTGCTCAAGTGTCTCACCCTATTGGCCAATGGTTTGGGAAGCAGTGTAGCTGAGTGGATTTTCCTGATGTGTAAGATATGAGAGATAGACTGCACCTGGCTAATTTAGGTGAAACCTACAAAGGGCTTACATTATCACCTCATCACAAAGTGAAAAAAAATTTTCCCATTTCACTTCTCTTTAAAATCATGAGATAAGGTCGAGGAATAAGTCTAAATTGGATGTCAGAATGTGTTAGCATCCTAATCTCCCTTTCTATAAAAGAGAGAGCAGAATTTGAGTTTAGAGCCTTGTTTGATGGCAGCATTCCAGCCAAAACTGAGTAAAACTGTTTTATGTGATACCTTCAGCTTATTGCATGCACAGACAGGGACCTCAGGCAGCCCTGAAGCTCGGGTTTGCCATGACATGATGCACCTGGGAATTGACCTTGGCTTCACTTGCAGGCAGTAAACACCTGAGAATGCATTGGGAGTTTCCTGCACCAGTTATTTGTACCTGACATGCAATGACATATGTAATTGGGGTTTCCAGAACACTTAGTGCTGTTGGACTAACTAAGACGGCATTAAAAAAAAAAAAAAAACTTTCAGAATAGAAAACCTAAGCTACTAATCCCTGACAGAATTCTCAGAAGCACTGGGAAATTTTGTGAGATCTGACAAACCCATATATCTCCATTTGTGAATTTGCCGAGTTGTCTTTTGTTTTGTATAATACCCTATAAAATTTCCAATCCTTGGCCAGTAAACAAAATTTTGTCCTTTGATCATGTCTGTAACTGTCTTTCTTTCAATGGTACCACTATCAACCTGGTAACAACAATAAACAATGACCCTTTTCCTTTGAGTTGGAGATACAAGATTTCTTTTTAAAATAAATGAATTTAAAATAGAAAAGCGAATGCATTAAAAAACAAATGTTAAGTAAAAAATAGAACTGGTGTTACATAAATATGGAATCAGAATTCCTTTTTTTAAATCCTGTATTTAATTCCGGCTAGCCATGGAATATTAGGCAAATAATTTAAATTCTCTAATACTCAATTTTGCCATCTCTGAATTGGAGGTAATAATGCTTTTTATCTTGTAAGACCATATGGACAGGATTAAACAAGGGCACTAATAAGTGCTGGCTGGGAGAACTCGCCCCCAGACTGGTTCTCCAGTGTAGAACAGATAAAGCAAGCTTCCATCTCTTGTTGAGCACATGCTTCCATCTACTAGGTATTTGGTAACAATTCATGTTAAACCATCACCAATTGAAACTGTGGATTATATTTTAATTATTGAGATTTTGGAGTATTTTTCCATATAGTAATACATGTAAAATAAATGGCTCATAATACTTTGAGGAGAGAGAGAGAGAATATTGCTAGCTTCCAGATAAAATGTGATGTAAACCACACTTTGAAGTGAGGCTAACACCTGAGCTCTACGAGAACGCTATGAAAACAAGGTAGGTTCCTGGCTTTCCGTTCAACTAGCCCCCAAAGCATGAGAATGTAGTAGGGAATTATTGGAGCACCCCACTTTCCTCAAATGGCCCAGGGAAATCAGTGTTTTGCCTAATGCTCTACAATGCTCTGACTCTTCGCTCCACCTTACCACTCAACTGGCCTCCAGGAAAAGATGTATCCTCTGTTGGATCAATTCAAGGGTAACAATCGGAAACTTCTGTTCAACGACAGATGAAGAATATTCTCTCCTTTCTTAAACCTGAGGTAAGTGAAAATAAAGGAAAAAAATCTACAAGCCCATTAACAGGAAGAGATATGGGTATGGTGCTTTGGGGGCAAGTGATCTGACCCAGTAACTGGAAGACAGAGAGTAGACAGAGAACATGTGATTGTGAGTCAGGCTGGAAAACGGTCTCAGAGGGCAGAGGCAGAGCCAACCTGCTGGACAGAGCCCGTGAGAGGTTTCAGGTGTGAGAAGAGGTAGGTAGATAAGGAGACTGAGAGCATCTCTCTAAAAACCATACACAGGAACAGGGGTTCCAGTAACATCTAAAGCATAAACAAGACAAAACAAATAACTGTTGGAGTTATTCTCTGAAGACATTTTAGGTGCAGAGCAGGGAAATGGAGACGGTTTTACAATCACAGAATAACGATGACCCATTTTCATATTTGAAGGTCCTGGCTCTTTTCCAATCATCACAGAATGAACTTTGTCAGTTAACAAGCCCACCAACAAATACAGAGTTCTATTCAGTTTTCCTATCACCTTTTTCTTTGATGTGAACAATAGAGGAACCAGTTATTTTAAGAACCCCTGTAATATGAAGGGGAAATCCAAGATGAAAACAAAATGGCCCAGGAAGATCACTTAAGGAACAGAAAATAACAACAAGAAATAAAACTTTAATTGGGAAATGCATACAATTCAAGAAATGAAAGAGGAAGAAAAAGTGAGAGGAAAAGATAAGTGACATAGACTATCAATACAGGAGGTACAAATGATAATTTATAGAGACTTCCACAAAAGAGGGGAACAAATAGTCAAAGAATGACACATGACAATTTCTAAAGCTAAAAGGCAGAGGAATTCAATAGGAAGACAGCACGGGGAATTTAACAGAACCGCAGTAGAGGATGTCAGGGCTCATCACTCCCCATGTTATTCCTTTTCTCCTGGACGTACCACTGAGACATGCATCACCGCATATGCCCACTGCTGAGTCACCGCTGTGAGGGAAATAAGAAATAAACCCTTGTTGTGGTAAGCTGAGATTTGGGGTTTTTTTCCAGCAGGTCATGCACTGTGACTAATACAGAAATTGGTATCTTGACTTGAGCTTCTGCTGCTGAAATAAAAATCTAAACTATGTGGCAAAGGCATTGCGATGGGATGGTGGTGGTCAGGGAACAATCTGGCAGGGTGGATTGCAGGAACTGCATGCTGTGCAATGGAAAAACATTTGGTAAAATATCTGTAATGCCATGGACCTGGGAGAAAGGTTGGAAAACAGAATGTAAGGATGTATGTGGATTGCAGTGGACTGCATTTAACCATATATTGTAAGAAAGAAATGAGCTCAAGAAAGAAATGGAGAGCAATGTGCAGGAGGAAACTGTAGGAATAGGGAAATTCCATAAAACTGGGAGCCCTGAAGGATTAGAGAAGACTAGCTTCTAGAACAAAATAGCAGGAAGACCAAAAAAAAAAAAAAACAGGAAATAATGCAAAGGACCATTGGACGATTCACAGTGGGATGGATAAATAAATACATTGTAGTGTTTTCAAACAATGGAATATTAAATAACAATAAAGAGGACTAACTACCACTACTAGTTAGGCGTGGACACAAGGCAGGAGTTGGGGGTACTAGTAATCAGTGTTGACCAAAATAGATAGAATGTGAGCTACATGTGATTTAAAATGCTTAGTAGGCACATTTTTTTAAAAGTGAAAAGAAACAGATAAAACTATTTTTATACATTTTATTTAACTCAAAATGAAATCAGTATAAAAATTATTGGAATATTTTATGTCTTTTGTACTAAGTCTTTGCAATCAGTCATTTTTACATTTACAACTCTCCTCAATTCAGACACTAATTTTTCAGCAGAAATTCTTGATCTACACTTAGATTTTGTAAATTTTATAGATAAAATGTAGATTCACATACTCAAGCTGTTCCAAATATACTTAAATGTTGTCCAATAACTGAACTGATTACCAGCTTCTGTGAGTGCGTTGTGAATGCTCCACAGCCCCCAGTGGCCAGCGGTTGCTGCGGGGGACACGGCAGTTCTACAGCTTGGTCCAGGTGGTGGTTACAGGGGTATAACCATTTCACTTTGTAGAAATTCCCCCTGTACACTGATAAATTTATGCCTTGTACATGTATGTTATCCTTTAAATTAAAAAAGAATTTATCGCTTTGGCAGTAAGCCTGAGAGTGAGAGACATTGAACCAGGAGATCAATTCTTTTTCTTTTAAGTGCTTCTGCACTGTTTGCTTTCCTAAACATATGTATAGCTTGACATTCTCTTAATTATATTTTAAAAGGCTTTTCAAGTTTTTATTTCATCCCTGCTAATGAGATGAATTCAACCCATTAAGTTTACTCTGAGCCATACCTCTGCCCCGAGTTAATTCACCCGATGAAACAGCTGGGATTGAAAAACCTTAACGATTCAGTGGTTTCATCATGATATATACGTACTTAGCGTACTTGATTAAAAGGCTTTTGAGAAATAATAGCTGCTATTATTTTCTGGTTTCATCTTTTTCCTTCAGAATAAATGTATTTAATCCTCACAACAACCCTAGGAAATAGTTACTAGCATAATCCCCATTGTCCACAAGAATGAGTTGAGGCAGAAAGATGATGTAATTGTCACACATCTGGCAAGTGGCAGTGCAAGGACTCAAACTCAAGCACTGAGCACAGGGATGCTTACCACTCGGTTAAACATTCGCTGAATCCCCTTGTGGGGTTGCAGTATTGTATCCTCATACAGCCTAAAGTATTCATTGATGTATACACACGCATCCATTCTCTGTAAATATTTTAGTATAGTGGAAACAGAAGTAAAGTAAATACGAATAAAATCATTCTGATTCCTTGCTGTGCTCTGCACATGGCAATTCAAACAATAGCTCGCTCACTTGTCACAGCCCGGCCATGAGCAATCCTGCAAATGTTCTCTCTCGCTGTCCAGCTCTTCTCCACCCACGACGGTAAAGCAACTGGTGTGGTCACCCTGCACTGGACTTGGCAGGTGCAAGATTTGCTAACACTGGCCAGTGCCCTGCCCTGTCACTCCAACACTTGTCTCTGGTGTGTCCTCAGCTGGTCTTCCCACCGGCCTGCTCCACATCATCGCTGGCCTTGCTCCTGCTTGGAATCCGCTTCAGTCTATTTCAGATTTCCTCAGCCTTGTTGTCTGCCTGAGAAGGTGGCTGACCATTTTGTTATTGAAGAAAAATTGCATTAGCTCTTTCGTATGTTTTCAGAATAGAAACATAGGATACTCAATACCCTTCTTGCCAGTAGAAAATCCCAACACCCTCTGTCCTCTGTGTGCTCTCATGGGATGCATAAAAGCTAGGATTTCTAATACATCCCCTTTCCTGCACTTTCCCGAGAGTTATCAGATGAATGCAATGAAAGACAGGACCCCATTACTCAAACTGACGATAAGTAATAAACAAAACTCAGGATTCAGAGAGTCTGCCTCAATGATGGGAATCTGGATTATCTAAATAAGTTTCAAATATGTGCTTGTCTCACTAGTTCAGGGCAAAGAGGAATTTTCAGGTGTGTGGATGACAAGTACACAAGATGAGTTTAGCAGAGCTCATAGACCTGCATTGCCTTTCTTATGGGATGAGTGTAAACAGTAAGTCTTAGGCACTCAGCATTTGCTACTCTGATTACTGTGCAGTTTGTTCTTCCCAAAAATAAAATTCAAAGATTAATGAGAAGCCCCTTCCAGATTTATATTCTAAAATTGACAACCCTCTTTGGTCACATTTATGCTGTATATACACTTTCCATGAATATTGTTGCTGTAATCGATGAACCATGACAGGGAAAAAAGCAAAGTTCACATTGAAATTGCTTTTCCTAGTGATTCAGATGGACTGTGAAATAGTACTGTTAAACACCCTTCTTGTAAAATGAGACTGCTGACTGTTAATTGCTCCAGTGATGAATAGGTAGCTGCTGGCTGATTCCACAAAAATGAATTGGTCTCTTTCAAGTACATTTTCAAAACCTTCTTGGGTTATGTGGGCCCTCAAGGATTGAGGGAATAAATACTTTTTTTCCAGGAAATAAAATTTTAAAATTTTAATGCCATAAAGACAGCCTGCCATATCCATCCAAAGAATAATTTACTTACCTTAGTAAGAGCACAGTTATAGTCAGTAAGTCCACATCTGATTCTAAATTATACCTTTATGTTGTAACCAGCTTCACTCTCTAAATTTGGGATTATTTTAAAACAAAAATTGTTAAAAAAAATTTGAAATTTGAGATGTGCATACATATTGAATAAATGGCTATTTCTCAGAAACATTTCATTACTTTAATTTGAATTTTGAACTGGATCTTGGGAAAAAATTTCAATTTTGAACTGGCTCTTGGGAAAAAATTGTGCAATGTGTGTTTGTTTCCAAAATATCATGCTATACCTCTTTTGTATCTCATTTCTTTTAGGTCTCAAGTGGTCAATTAGTCCATATATTTTCTAATCTGTGCCAATCTCTTAGAGGGAGGGCTATGGCATTGGGTGTGAGTACCGATAGGTCTAAACGGCCATCTTTCGGGCTCCATAGTCTGCCTTCAGTGACTGTGGAGGCCTCTCCGAATGAGGAAGACGGCACACTGTGCATTAGGGGTGTTCTGAACATCCCCCAGGCCGGTGGTTCTCAACCTTGGCTACACAGAAGAATCCTTTTGGCTGCTTTTAAAAAATACTAATGCATTAATGCCTGGGTCCCATTCCCACAGTTTCTGACTGAATTGGTCTGCAGTATGGCCCGGGCTTCAGGAACGTTAGAATCCCCCACAGGTGAGTCGAATGTGCAGCCAGGGGGCAGAACCCCTGCTTATCACACCACCCCTCAGAGCTCAGAGTTCTGCTCCACACGCGTACTCCCTCGTGTGATTTTTGCAGTACACCTGAGAAATAGTTGGGACAAACCATATCATCTGCTTTTTAACAGAATGTGAAACTTGGCCACAGAGACTTTGGGTTCCATAGCTGATAGGCACAGAGCAGAGGCTCGGGTCAAGGAGGAGGACTCAAGGTCATCACGTCACACTTGTTCCTGTATGTGGAGGATGACAATGAGGGAGGTGTCATCTACCCAGCCTTAATTATAGGTTAACCGTCTATTACGCATGAAGAGCGAACTTCCTTTTTCACTTTAAGACCCATTTTTGTAATTTTTATTTTTATTTTTCTTCACGTTTGTCATCATTAACACCAAATCCATTAAAGTCATGGACAACACAAAAGAAGTGAAGGAGTGTTCAGTGAACATCCTCTTCGTTGTGTTATTTTACATCACACCTCTGCCTTAGCTGAATACATTAACATCCCAGCAAAACAGCATTAGCAGGTATTAATTCAGAGCAAATATGTGGACACTCTACAGAGAGTGTTATTATTCCTAAATTTTTGCTGTTGTTGAAATGCCTTCTAAGTATATATTTTTATAGCTATAAAAACAGTTGCCTAATAACGTGCCACGCGGGATGTTATTGTCACCTCCATTTAGAGGTAAAAATTGTGTAGTGTCAGTCTGCTTGTGACTCTAAAATCACCATCTTTTCATTATAATGTGCTGTCTCTCTGGTGTGTAGGTGACATTTCTGACCTACTGTTGGGAGGGCATGCCCTGGGAGTCTCCTCCCTAGTGTGGACGGATTTGTGGATCACTCCATGTAAACTTCCTTCCCTTGTTTTGTCTTTAGTTTGCCTTTCTCATAATTCCATTTTTAAATTGTAACTCTTAATTTTAGGTTGTGAATCTGCGAGAACTAATGGGTGATTTGGGGCAAGTACTTTGCCCTGTGTGTGCATATGTCCCCACTCTTAGAAAATGTGGAAAATAATACACATCCCAAAGATTGTTGCAAGGATTAAATGAGATCATGGATGTGAAAGTGTCTAGCAAAACACTTGGACCTCAATAGGTGCTCAATGAGTGTTATTTGAAAGCAGTCAGTTAGGGTCAGTTCAATTCAGTAAGGCTGGATTAGGATCATCAGCGTTTGTGTTTGCCATATGTATTTTACTCTCTTGTAAATGCAATTTATAAGTCTACTTAAGATTTTTGTCCTGTCTTACTGATTTTGTATCTACCACGAGAAATTTATGTAATTCTGCTACATGAATTTGGCTCTCCAATGTCAATTCTTCTGGTAGTACTCTATTCAGACGCATCATTTATGTACTTCATGATATTACAGTATCGTACTGGGTTTTAAAAGTATTCCATGCTGTGCGAAAGACCTAATTCTGTGGCTTTCTTTTCGGTTTTTTAAGAGAAAAAGAAAACCTTTGCTATGGTAGTAATTAACAACTGGTACTTGGATGACACCAATGAAAAGTTTACCCCAGAACAGCTGTAGCTTCTGTGATACACAGCCCAGCTGTCCCAGTGGTATTTTTAGCATTACACTCTCTAAATACAGGAGGCAGGAGTCAAAATATAGTTAAAAGATAGTATCATTATGGAGATTCTAGGAAGGGAATTGAGCTTCTTTCTTTTTCTTTTTCTTTTTCTTTTTTGTTTTCTACAAATAAGTAAACCATAATACAGTTGACAAGTGTACCTTTATGGCAGGGTCAATAAATAATCACCAAGATGCTCTTTTGAAAATTGAAATCTTGAATATGCCTCCGGTAGTCTCATTTCTACTCGAATCCTGTAACAATAGTCTAAAATTAGGACCATGATCATTTCTAGTAAAAGAAAAAAATCATGATGATAAAATTACTATTTCTTAACAAGAATGTATTTATTGAATGCTTACTAGCTGTCTAACATTCTTATGAATCATGCAAAAAAGACTCTATCTCTGTTAAAAAAAAACCACTTTACTATCTAGTTGGTAATTTAGTTTTAGTGAATAAAGCAATTAAGAACAAAATAAAATGCTCAACAGTGGGGAAAATATTTTAATATACAAATATATTTATTTAATTTGTGATAAAATATTTGCATCAGCAGAATTACTAATGAGTGAACACTTCTGCTACCTCAATCCTTCTCCCGTGCACACAACGAAGACTCATATTCTACAGTTACGTAACATTCAGACCCAAAGTCAGCCTTTAACCAAGCCAGGTGATCCATTGTGAGGCTAGGGGAGAAGCTGCTCCCAAGGCCGGGCCTGGAATTCCTCTGACATTCCAGTAAGCACCACAGGCCCACTCTGAACATTCCAGGTTGGCCGAGCCTCGGCTCCAATCCCTGCCTCTTTATCTGTTCTCATGAGGCTTGAAAACAAAATCTTACTAATTCTCTATTGGTATCATCCAATTTCAGAGCTTTAAATACTACTTGTTTGTTGATGTGTCCCAAATTTATATCTAAGTTCAAACTTTCCCCCAAACTCCAGAAACTATATGTCCACTCATCTACTGATCCCTCCATTTAGAATCATACTGGCATCAAAAACTTATGTCCAAAAGCAAATTTCCATATTTCCATTGACGCAATCTCACCCCCTAAATCTTCCCAATCTCAGGCAATGGCAACTCTATCCTACAAGCCTTCATTCTTGAGTCTTCCCCTCCTCTCACACCCTACAATCTTTCTAGCAGTAAATCGTGTTGCCTTTTCTTGTTATCCTCATGGCCGATTCCCTGGTCAAGCCTGCCATTAACCTTGGGTTTGATTACTGTTCTAACTTTCCTCCTGCTTCTGCCTCAGCATCTCTATGGTATATTCTCAACAGAGCCATAAGTGTAAACCTACTAAAACAGAAGTCATATCTTGTCAGTCCTCTGTGCACAACACTATAAGAGATTCCCATCTCAGAGTAAAAGCCAAAATCTTTTCCCTCTCCCATAAGGCCCTGTATTCACAGGCTCCCCATTGCTTGTGTGACCTCATCTCCTGTTCTCTCCTCCTCATTCTCTCCACTCCTGGTGCCCAGTTCCCCAAACACCCTGGGCACCCTCCACCCAGCACTTTTCCACTGACTGCTCCCTTTCTGCTCCCCCTGCCGTTAGCCACATGACCAGCTCCCTCATTTCATTTGTTTTTAACTCAAAAGTCACTCTCTCAGTGAGGCTTTCTGTGTCCATGCTATCTAAAATGTCAATGCTCACTTCTACTCAAACTCTAACATTTCCTCTGCTCCTCCTCTCATATATTTTCTCCTGAGCATGTATTTACTATTACATATACTGTGTGCTTTATTTATTCAATTTTCTTATTGTCTATCTTCCCCACTGAAATGTAAGCTCCCTGAGCAGAGATTTTTGTCTTGTTCCTCACTGCATCTCCCAAAACTAAAACAGGGCTGACATATAACAGGCTGTCAATTAAAATTTGTTTCACAATCCTATACAAGACTTTAAGCATGAGCCTTCAAGGGTTGTGGTCTGGATAGCAAAGCATAGGATTGTGGTTTTATACATGCAACACCAAAAACAGCAAGTCAAGAGAGTACATTTGACTCATACTTGAATCCACTCATGTGATCAGTTAACTCAATAGCCTGTAGAGACGTAGACTGTATATCCCTTTTCATGTCTGAATATTTTCAAAAATATCTGCAGCTTTCATGAGATATTCATTAGATACCTCTTATAAGTGGAAAGTAGAATGGTGG
Organism: Ceratotherium simum simum; assembly: GCF_057802395.1. Lineage (NCBI taxonomy): Eukaryota > Metazoa > Chordata > Mammalia > Perissodactyla > Rhinocerotidae > Ceratotherium > Ceratotherium simum. Next base: position 4,931,652 of record NC_141909.1, read on the forward strand.
TTTCCAGAGCCTGGGGAGGGGGGAAATGAGGAGTTTCTTTCAGTGGATATGAAATTTCAATTATGCAAGATGAAAAAGTTCTAGAGATCTGCTGTACAACATAGGCTTGTAGCTAATACTGTACTGTACACTTAAAAATTTGCGAAGAGAATAGATCTCATGTTATCTCTTCTTACCACAATAAAAACAAAAAGCATGTGGAGCAAAGTATTACATGGATTTGTCTCCTATGACTTTAGAATCACCTTCTCATCAATGAGAGTTTCTTAAAAATTATTTGGTTGGTCGGAGGAGCAAAAACACCACCTTCCCTCAGCTGGAGACTGGACATACGAATATACAGTGGCAGCTCTTGCGGCTAATGTAGCATCCTTACAAAATAAAAAGGCACAGTGGAGTTCCTCACTGCCAAGAGCCCTAAGCTGTGACCACTCCTCAAATGGCTGAAGAAAGTGTTTGGTGACCTTCTTAGGAGCATCTTACTGCCTGTTGCTCAGGAGATGTGTTAAATCCTAACAATGAGCAGTTGGTTGCCCGCACTAGGGGTCATCACACCCTCCTGGGAGGATATTCCCTTCTACATGACCCCTTCTCTAGTTTCATCTGTAGCAGAAGAACAAAATCTAATATAAGCACGTGGTGGAGTCCATCAGTACTGCAGGAATCACTCCCTGGCTGCTGATCACTCACAATGAGGAGCTAGATTGAAATTTAACAAATGCCTACCAAGTTCCATTCTGTGGAGATGGGATCCAGCACCCGCAGAGTGACTGAGTATTCCTTGAAAAGAGGGCCCATGTCTTTTCCATTTTGAATACTGTGAGGCTGACATATATCTTGCATGTACTCAAAAATTATTGTCGATGGAGTGAGAGGTGAAGCTTTTAGAATAAACTATTGCATTTCAACTTTCCATTTAATATTTTAAAGAAAAGCTGATGTGCCCCCAAGGTAAGCCGATTAGAACAAAGCAAGTGAGCGAACCTCACCAGTGTATCTGTCAGCTTTACTTACACTTTCTCATCCAGGAGCTATATTGTTAGTTCCTCTGTCAATATTATATTGATGAAGAGGAAAGCTAAATTCATCTTCCTGTCTTTCTTTTTGTTCAGGCTTCAACTCAGTGATTCTTCAATTAACTAGACCCAACGACAGGACATTTTTACTACCCTATTTCCTGTACATCGAAGTTCAAAATATGTCAGATCCTTCCAACAATTTGTCTTCTTCGACATTGGGTAGTTTTGAACATTTGCGTATATTACTATGGACATAAATGCCTTCAGCAGAGAGACCTCTTAAAGTCACCAGCAAGAGGTTAAATGCATCTGTGGCTCTGTTTTGACTTTAAATATAATGGCTCTCAGAGGATTATCTAAGAAAGAGGTGCACTTGACAAAGACTGAGTTCTCTTTTCCATCTAACAAATTGCCGAAGCACAACGACGTTCTTTCTCCTCTGGTAATTATAGAATTCCAGATGCTTTGAAACATAGCAGAATGAAATTTGGACTCTTTAAATACAGAATTATATCCCCAAAGGGCAAGAGGAGGAACTGTGATCACAGATAATGCATTGTTTTTTGGCAGAACCATACCAAATTCTCCAGAGGAAGAGTTGTGCAATTTCCCTCTGCAGACAATTGTAATGCTCATCTGTCACTTTCAAGAAAAGTAGAACCCGAATGCTGCGTCTCTGGATCTCTTCTTGTTCTGTTATCTTTTGACAGGGAAGGCACCTGGCCTCTGTGCCTTAGTGTTGAAGGTCATCCTTTATTTTCACTGCAGCCTTTGCTTCCCCGCCTGAGATAATCCATAGTGACTACTGGATTTATATCAAACCAAATGGATTTAAAAAGTATTATTAACACTACGACCTCAAGAGACTAAAATGACAATATTGAACACTAACAATATTCAAAGCTTTCTATCAAAATGCTTTATTGAATGTTTTTTTCTCATTATTTCTTCACCAATTTTTTTACCAATTTTTGTATGTTTTCATTTAAAAAACTTTTGTCTTAACCTCTCTGTGTGCTGGTCCTGTTCTTTCACTTCCAAATGCTTCTTCTCTCCTTTACCATGCCTAACTTTATCTATGAATACTAGCCAAACATCTCTTCACAGAACTTTTTAAAGAAATAGATTCCAATTTGCTGAGATCTGAGAATGTTCCAAAAATATCTTATAACTTATCGTTTTCTTCCTTTGTTTACCATACTACTAAAATTGCACTATTAGATATTTATTTTTTGGGTTAAATGCCATCCTCACCACAAGAGCATTATTTAAAATGTAAAGTATAAGCTTTTAGTATTGTTCTAAAAGGATAAACTTTTAGAACACTGTGGATCTGAGGGGGGAAGTACGATGGAGAGGAAGGAGATTGCCACTTATTTAGTGGATATTCTTCTCTAGATATGTTTGTATCTATTCTTATTTAATGTTCAAAACAACCCATTTTATAGATGAGTAAACCGAGGTTTAGAAAATTTAAGTAACTTGTCCTAAAAAATCATCTGATGACTCTTGGGTTCTAAGCCTGGTCAGTAAGGGTACAAAGGAAAATGCTGAAAACCAGATTCAATCTCTTCAGATTCAGTGTTCCCATCAGAGTAACTGGCTGATTTGTCCAATTAAATTAAGATTACAGGCACAAAATCAATTTGCATTAAAGACAAAGTGCATGACAAGAATGACTCTGAGTTTTCTCTGTTCAAATTAGCTGCTTTGGCCTAATCGGTAGGAAATACAGTGTGGGAGAGCATGTTCTTTGGAGTGGTTTACACTTGAGTAAATTGACAATTTTTTCACTTTCTAGTTGTGTCACTTTGGAAAAATTACTTGATCTTTCTGATAAAGTAAAGGTTGTTTTGAGAATAAAATGATTTGAGAATGAAGAATAAAATGGGAATAAATACTCTTATTAGAATACCTGGTACAAAGTATTTACTAAATATTGCAAGAATAATATAATAATAATAATAAAATAATAGAAACAGTGATGCTAGAAAGCCTAAGAAGAAAGGAAAGGCACTGCCTCCCAGATCTTCCAAGCCTGTAATCATGGTACAGTTTGAAAAACATAAAACAGAAATCCTCATGTAATGTGAAGACATGAAGACATGTATTTTTACTATTGCTTTTCTTTGTTTGTGTGCTGTGTTTTTACAAAGACCTTTTGCAGTGTGTAGTTTAAATGGACTTTAAACCTAATCTAGGGTTTGTTTTTAAAAAGATTTACACCTCAGTCATCCCCGTCAAACAGGTGTGGGTCTGCTGTGTCCCCACTGGGGTTTCACCTGTTGCTTCAGACAGCCAACAGCTGAATACAAGTTGCAGATAGAAACACAGCCCCGCCAGCTGGTGCCATGACTAATTGACAGAAAGCAGTATTTTGGTTATGCATGTTCCCTTATACTTGGGAACACTCCGAGTTGGGTTTTGAACCACAAGGTCCTCGGTTTCCCTTGAGTGAGTACCTTACTGGAGAGCTGACGGTTGTCATCTGCTTACAACAGAGAGGGTGGGAGTTCAGTGCAATGAAAGCTGGTTCCAGGAACTGAAAAAGAGCAAGACTATGGTGTTAGAGAAACTGTTGGTGGCTACACACAACCTCTGCACTCTTTGGATCGCTATGACTGTACAAAGGAAGAGAAAAGACCGTGAGACCAGGAATATCTCTGAAATGGGTGCGGCGGGGGAAGACAGTGACTCTCCAGGCAGAATGATAAAGTGGGCCAAGTTTGACTCGGGTTCGCTCCCCAGTCATCAGAGCTCTTCACCCAGTTCTTGCCTCCCCAAACCCTCTTGTCCTGGCCACCTTCTACACTCTCATTTTCTCCCCTCCAACAAATTCTTCACATTTCTGCCAACTTTTTCCTAAAACATATGTATGATTGTCTTCTGTCTGCTAAATAGAAACAACAGTTCCCCACTTTTCCTACAAGGTTTAATTTCACTCCTTATGTGACGTGTAAAGACTTCCACAGTCTAAAAGCCACCTCACTTCCAGCCACACCCCCATCACTCCCTTCTGGCCACACAGACATAGACACGTGGGGCCACTGGGGGGACCCAGCTCCTCTGACCTTCAATAGTCTCTTTCATATGGATGAGCAGCTATGCCAACACCACCTGTTAAATAAGCCCTCCTTTTCCCACTGAACTAAAATACCACTTTGGTCTAATGGTTTATCTCACGAATACTGGCTGGGCTGTATTTCTGGATTCTATTTGGTTAAAATTATTAGGTATACTATTTGATTAAACTAATCTATTTATCTATCCCTATGCCAACACCATATTGAGTTTGATTCCGCTGACTTTGTAGTATTAGCTGACATCTGCTAAGTAGCTTTTAAAAGAGTTTTCTTAGCTATTCCCAAAGATTTGCATTTTCATATGAATTTTAAGATAATTTCATCCAATTCCAAATTGGGTAAAATTCTGTTGGAATTTTAATTGTATATTTCATTAAATTTACATATTAATATTGGGAAAATGGACTGCTGTGGTGTAAATATGATTGGCTTTTTGAAAATGTCAGAAACATCTTAATTTCTTTATTGAAGGCGTTATTCATTCTTTTTCAAAAAGGACATGACAAATCAAAGTGGCCATTTCAGACATCCCATAGCTGTTTTGTCTTTTTATAGCTTTTTTGAGAGCATGAAAAGAAAGATAAATGTTAAAAGGAAATATTGGTGGGGAACTTCTGGGTAACTGAGGTAATGGCAGTCACTTAAACCTGAATCACTTTATTTATTTATTTATTTTTTTTAATTTTTTGTTTATTGCAGTAACATTGGTTTATAACATTGTAAAAATTTCAGGTGTACATCATTGTACTTCTATTTCTGCATAGATTACATCATGTTCACCACCAAAATACTAATTACAACCCATCACCACACACATGTACTGAATTATCCCTTTCACCCTCCTCCCTCCCCCCTTCCCCTCTGGTAACCACCAATCCAATCTCTGTCCCTATGTGTTTGTTTATTGTTGTTATTATCTACTACTTAATGAAGGAAATCATACGGTATTTGACCTTCTCCCTCTGACTTATTTCACTTTGCATTATACCCTCAATGTCCATCCACGTTGTCACAAATGGCTGGATTTCATCGTTTCTTATGGCTGAGTAGTATTCCATTGTGTATATATACCACAGCTTCTTTATCCATTCGTCCCTTGATGGGCACTTAGGTTGCTTCCAGGTCTTGGCTATTGTGAATAACGCTGCAATGAACACAGGGGTGCATGTACCTTTGCAAATTGGTGTTTTCAAGTTCTTTGGATAAATACCCAACAGTGGAATAGCTGGATCATATGGTAGTTCTATCGTTGATTTTTTGAGGAATCTCCATACTGTTTTCCATAGTGGCTGTACCAGTTTGCACTCCCACCAGCAGTGTATGAGAGTTCCCTTCTCTCCACATCCTCTCCAACACATGTTGTTTCCTGTCTTGTTAATTATAGCCATTCTGACGGGCGTGAGGTGATATCTCATTGTAGTTTTGATTTGCATTTCCCTGATAGTTAGTGATTTTGAACTTCTTTTCATGTGTCGGTTGGCCATCTGTATATCTTCTTTGGAGAAATGTCTGTTCAGGTCTTTTGCCCATTTTTTAATTGGGTTGGTAGTTTTGTTGTTGTTGAGATGCATGAGTTCTTTATATATTTTGGAGATTAAGCTCTTATCAGATGTATGGTTTGCAAATATCTTCTCCCAATTGTTAGGTTGTCTTTTCGTTTTGTTGATGGTTTCCTTTGCTGTGCAGAAGCTTTTTAGTTTGATGTAGTCCCATTTGTTTATTTTTTCTATTGTTTCTCTTGCCCGGTCAGATGTGGTGTTTGAAAAGATGTTGCTAAGACCGATGTCTAAGAGCGTACTGCCTATGTTTTCTTCTAGAAGTTTCATAGTTTCAGGTCTTACATTCAAGTCTTTAATCCATTTGGAGTTAATTTTTGTGTATGGTGTAAGGTAAGGGTCTACTTTCATTTTTTTGCATATGGCTATCCAGTTTTCCCAACACCATTTGTTGAAGAGACTTTCTTTTCCCCATTGTATGTTCTTGGCTCTTTTGTCAAAGATTAGCTGTCCATAGATGTGTGGGTTTATTTCTGGGCTTTCGATTCTATTCCATTGATCTGTGTGTCTGTTTTTGTGCCAGTACCATGCTGTTTTGGTTACTATATCTTTGTAGTATATTTTGAAATCAGGGAATGTGATACCTCCAGCTTTGCTCTTTTTTCTCAGGATTCCTTTAGCTATTCGGGGTCTTTTGTTGTTCCATATAAATTTTAGGATTCTTTGTTCTATTTCTGTGAAAAATGTTGTTGGAACTTTGATAGGGATTGCATTGAATCTATAGATGGCTTTAGGAAGTATGGACATCTTAACTATGTTAATTCTTCCAATCCAAGAGCACGGAATATCTTTCCATTTCTTTGTGTCTTCTTCAATTTCTTTCAGAAATGTTTTATAGTTTTCGGTGTACAGATCTTTCACCTCTTTGGTTAAGTTTATTCCTAGGTATTTTATTCTTTTTGTTGCAATTGTAAATGGGATGGTATTCTTAATTTCTCTTTCTTCTACTTCGTTGTTAGTGTACAGAAATGCAACTGATTTTTGTATGTTGATTTTGTATCCTGCAACTTTACCATATTCGTTTATTACTTCTAAAAGTTTTCTGGTGGATTCTTTAGGGTTTTCTATATATAAAATCATGTCATCTGCAAATTGTGACAGTTTCACTTCTTCCTTTCCAATTTGGATCCCTGTTATTTCTTTCTCTTGCCTGATTGCTCTGGCTAGGACTTCCAATACTATGTTAAATAGGAGTGGTGACAGTGGGCATCCTTGTCTGGTTCCTGTTCTTAGAGGGATAGCTTTCAGTTTTTCACCATTGAGGATGATATTAGCTGTGGGTTTCTCATATATGGTCTTTATTATGTTGAGGTACTTTCCTTCTATACCCATTTTATTCAGAGTTTTTATCATAAATGGATGCTGTATCTTGTCAAATGCTTTCTCTGCATCTATTGAAATGATCATGTGATTTTTGGTCTTCATTTTATTAATGTGGTATATTACATTGATTGATTTGCGAATGTTACACCATCCCTGCATACCTGGAATAAATCCCACTTGATCATGGTGTATAATCTTTTTAACGTATTGTTGTATGCGATTTGCTAGTATTTTGTTGAGGATTTTTGCATCGATGTTCATCAGTGATATTGGTCTGTAATCTTTTTTTGTGTTGTCCTTGTCTGGTTTTGGTATCAGGGTAATGTCAGCTTCGTAGAATGAGTTAGGGAGCTTCCCCCCCTCCTCAATTTTTTGGAAGAGTTTCAGAAGGATAGGTATTAAGTCTTCTTTGAATGTTTGGTAGAATTCCCCAGGGAAGCCGTCTGGTCCTGGACTTTTATTTTTGGGGAGGTTTGTGATTACTGTTTCGATCTCCTTACTGGTGATTGGTCTATTCAAATTCTCTACTTCTTCTTGATCCAGTTTTGGAAGGTTGTATGATTCTAAGAATTTATCCATTTCTTCCAGATTGTCGAATTGGTTGGCATATAGCTTTTCATAGTATTCTCTTATAATCTTTTGTATTTCTGAGGTGTCTGTTGTAACCTCTCCTCTTTCATTTCTGATTTTACTTATTTGTGCCTTCTCTTTTTTCTTGGTGAGTCTAGCTAAAAGTTTGTCAATTTTGTTGATCTTTTCAAAGAACCAGCTTTTGGTTTTATTAATTTTTTCTATTGTTTTTTTGGTCTCTATTTCATTAATTTTTGCTCTGATTTTTATTATTTCCCTTCTCCTACTGATTTTGGGCTTTGTTTGTTCTTCTTTTTCCAGTTCCTTTAGGTGCATTGTTAGATTGTTTATTTGAGATTTTTCTTTTTTGAGATAGGCCTGTATCACTATAAACTTCCCTCTTAGAACCGCTTTTGCTGTATCCCATAAATTCTGGCATGTCGTATTTTCATTTTCATTTGTCTCCAGGTATTTTTTGATGTCTTCTGTAATTTCTTCGTTGACCCAGTCGTTGTTCAGTGGCATTTTGTTTAATCTCCATGTATTTGTGGCTTTTCTGATTTTCTTCCTATAGTTGATTTCTAGTTTCATACCGTTATGGTCAGAAAAGGTGCTTGGTGTCATTTCAATCTTCTTAAATTTATGGAGACTTGTTTTGTGGCCTAATATGTGATCAATCCTGGAGAATGTTCCATGTGCATTTGAAAAGAACGTGTATTCTTCAGTTTTTGGATGGAATTCTCTGTATATATCTACTAGGTCCATCTGTTCTAGTGTATCAGTTAAGGCCAATGTTTCCTTATTGATCTTCTGTTTGGATGATCTATCCATTGGTGTATGTTGAGTGCTAAAGTCCCCTACTATTATTGTGTTACTGTGTATTTGTTTTTATGTCTGTTAATAATTGCTTTATATATTTAGGTGCACCTACATTGGGTGTGTAGATATTTACAAGTGTTATATCCTCTCGTTGGATTGTTTCCTTGATAATTATGTAATGCCCTTCTTTGTCTCTTTTTAAAGTTTTTGTTTTAAAGTCTATTTTGTCTGATATGAGTACTGCTACCCCAGCTTTCTTTTCATTGCCATTTGCGTGGAGTATCTTTTTCCATCACTTCACTTTCAGTTTGTGAGTGTCTTTAGGTCTGAAGTGTGTCTCTTGTATGCAGCATATATATGGGTCTTGTTTTTTTATCCAGTCAGCCACCCTGTGCCTTTTAATTGGAGGATTTAGTCCATTGACGTTTAAAGTAGCTATTGATAGGTATGTACTTACTGCCATTTTTTAACTTTTTTTTTTTTTCCTCAGTGTTGTAGTAGTCCTTCTCTGTTCCTTACTTCTTCTATACAGAATTGATGGTCACTTTAGTTTGACCTCTGTCTGAAAGCTGTACTCTTTAACTCCCCTCCTCCCTCCTTTTGTGTTTTTGATATCATATCTAACCTCTTTTTTGTGCATTTGTATCCATTACGTTCTAATCATGGAAATAGATAATTTTTCCTATTTGTGCTCTTCTCTTTTCCCCTTAAATCAGTCCCTTTAACATTTCTTGTAGCACTGGTTTCTTGGTGACAAACTCCTTTAATTTTTGCTTATCTGGGAAAATTTTGATCTCTCCTTCCATTTTGAATGATAACCTTGCTGGGTAGAGTATTCTTGGCTGTAAGTTTTTTGCTTTTAGCACTTTAAATATATCATGCCATTCTCTTCTAACCTGTAAGGTTTCTGCTGAGAAGCCAGCTGATAGCCTTATGGGGTTTCCTTTGTATGTAACTTGACATTCTCTTGTGGCTTTTAAGATTCTCTCTTTATCTTTAATTCTGGACATTTTGATTATGATGTGTCTTGGTGTGGGCCTCTTTGGGTTTATCTTGTTTGGGGCTCTCTGTGCTTCCTGTACCTGGATGTCTGTTTCCTTCCTTAGGTTAGGGAAGTTTTCATCTATTATTTCTTGAAATAGATTCTCTGCTCCCTTGTCTCGCTCTTCTCCTTCCGGGACACCTATAACATGGATGTTAGTGCGCTTGATGTTGTCCCAGAGGTCCCTTAGACTGTCCTCACTCTTTTTAATTCTTTTCTCTTTTACCTGTTCACCTTGGGTAATTTCTTCTAGTCTTTCTTCCAGCTCACAGATCCGTTCTTCTGTATCCTCTACTCTGCTTTTGAGTCCCTCTGATGAATTTTTCATTTCCAGTATTGTATTCTTCATTTCTGATTGGTTCTTTTTTATATCTCCCATTTCTTTGTTGACATTCTCACTGAGTTCATCTATTCTTCTCCCCAGATCAGTGAGCATCCTTAACACTCTTAGTTTGAACTCTCTGTCAGGTAGGTTGCTCATTTCTGTTTCACTAAGTTCCTTTTCTGGGGGTTTGTCCTGTTCCCTTACTTGGAATGTATTCTTTTGCCTCCTCATTTTGCCTCTTTCCCTGTGCTTGTGTCGACGTATTAGGTAGGTCAGCTACGTCTCCTGCTCTTGGATAGGTGACCTTATGTGAGTGATGCCTTAGGAGGTTTCCAGTGTGCTTCCCTCAGTTCTCAATGTTCCAGGGGTGACCCCTATGTGGGCTACGTGTGTCCTTCTATTGTGGCCTGTTAGCTCTCCCTATAGGCGCCCAGGGAGGCTGAGTTATGCTCCTGGCCAGCTGTTGTAATGCTCAGCTGTTTGTAGTTGTTGTGGGCCCTTCAGTCTCTTTATCAGGTGTGGGGAGCCCCAGCACAGTTGGCTGTAAGTTCTAATACCACATTTGTGTTGCAGTATTTCTTTTAACTGAGTAGGCCCCCAGCGTGGTAGGTTGTTAGGCTCAGGGCCTTACAATTGCTGTAAGCCTCTAGCCTATTAGGTCTCTTGTCAGCTCTCTGAGGATTGCAGCTGGGTGGGGCTGGCCTCAGGCACAGGAGCACCCAATTGTTTCAGGCTTTGGAAGGTGGGGCAAACCTCCTATGTGGGTCTTTGAGAAGCACAAGTCTTCTGCAGCTGACAAGCCCTGTTGCCCACAGGTCCACACACACAGTCAACACAGTCCTGCCCCATGTGAGTGCCCCGACCCCCAAGCGGACCCAGTCTCTCCACGGCAGGAGCCCCACACACTCCGCCACCACCCCACACTCTCCACCCACTCCTTGTGCACACCCTGCCGCACTCAAGTCGGCTCAGTTGCCAGGCTGCAGAGAATCCAGTCACCAATCTATGCAGGCCCACAAGTTGCCTGAGGGCTTGTTGTTGGGTGGGGCCAGTCTCTAGGGTGGGCTGCCTGCCCTGGCTGAGCTGGATTAAATCGGTGCTCTAGCGGGTGGAGCAGACCCTGGGCTAGCAGGCCTCAGGGAGAACTCCAATGGCGGCTGTGTCAGCATGCCCACACCGGGCCACAACAATGGCCGCCGCCAATGTCCCAGTCCCTGGAGAGGCCTCATCCCTCACCGAGATGCACTCAAGGCCTATTAGGTGAGTCTCTTTTCACCCCAGCACTGTGCACCTTTCTTTCTGGTGATTTTAGGATGCTTTCTGGAACGGGTGAGTTTGTGCGTGGGCCCTTTCAGAGCCAGTTTTAGTTTCTTTGTGAACCGGGTTTTCTGGGGGTCCTCCCCAATGCTTTAGTAGCAGGCACAGTCAGATATTCTCCCACTGGTCTCGATTGTGCTGGGTCCACAAAATGCCCCCAGCGGGGGCGCTCCCCGGCTCAGGGCCCCACGCCTCCAGGGAGGGTGCGTACCTGTGCACTGCTCCCGGCGGCCGTGAAGCTGGCGGCTTGTGAAGGCGGCGTTTTTCCTCTCCAGAAGGGAGTCTCTGCCTCTTCTACCCCAGTTAGGATTGTCCGTTGTTGCAGGAGTTCCTCTTATCCAGCTTTCAGTTCTGTCTCAGGGGTAATTTTTCCACGAGTAGTTGTAAATTGGCTGTGTCCACGGGAGGAGGTGAGTTCAGAGTCTGCCTATGCCGCCATCTTGACTCCGCCTCTCTGAATCACTTTACACATCCTCCAAGAGACTCTATGGATCACTAAGAGGAATCAATAGAACCACACAAATATTATGCCTTCAGCAAAACTACATAATGGAGAGAGCACAACAAATTTAATAAAAATTACATGACAGAGCTGAGACCAATCATATTAGTCATATCGATATTTTAAATTTGGTTCACAAAACAAAAGCCAGCTACAGGCCACACACAAGAGCCATACCCAAAACAAAGTGACTTAGCAAGGCTATAGCTAGAGGATATGGAAGATACTCAAAGCCAATGGAAACAATGAGAATGTAGGGGTGGCGATCCCCACAGCAGACAAAGTAGAATTTGAATCAAAAACCTCACCTGAAGCAAATTAAATACCATTTAATCATTTTAAGTATTTTGTATTAAGATATAAGAGATCTGAATACCCATGCACTAAATAACATATCAACTCCTTCATAAGGCAGAAACTATGGGAGACGTGAGACAGACAGAAACACACTCTTGGTGCAAGAGATGTTCAATGGACAAAAAATATGTAAGAATATTAAAGGCCCCAAGTGCAATTGTAGATAGCCAGACACTTTTTCCACCTATTAAAAAAAAATCCCACAAGAGCAGAAAATAAGGAAATGCCACAGTGATGGGTACATGTCAAAGGGATAAAAGAGCCCCCAGTAGCCGAAGATGGAACAATCTGAGCAACAAAATAGAGTAGCATCCGCTTATAACCAAAGTCTAAAGAAAATGTCCATGCGTCCATGTGATATAAATAAATAACTATATAAGCTAATAAACATGGGAGAAGAAACACATCTCCTGTGCAGAAGAATTTCTAATAATTTATGTAGATACTTTACCCTTTAAGGGATAACTTCCCACTCCTTAGGTGTGGACTGAACATAGTGATCAACTTCTGAAGTATACAGTACGGAAGGGGGTAAAAAACAGACTAATTTTGCAGTGCAGAAATCTGACAAACCCTACTTCAGCCAGGTGATCAAGGCCAACATTGACAGTTATAAATCATGTTGATAAGATGTACTCTCAATATGATGTGATAAAAATGGAACTTTATCTCTATGGTCTTTCTCCCGATATTCCATAACTGCAGTCTTATCATGGAAAAAAAAAAAACAGACCAATCCCAAAAGAGAGGCATTCTACAAAATACCTGAGTAACACTCCTCAAAACAACCAAGGTCATCGCATATAAGGAACATCTGAGAAACTGTTATAGCCAAGAGGAGCCTAAGGAGACGTGACAACTACATGTAATATGGGATCCTGGATGGGATCCTGGAGCAGAAAAAGGACATTAGGTAAAAACTAAGAATATAAATAAACTATGGAATACAGTCCGTAATAATGTGCCAGGACTGGTTCATTAATCATGACGCATGGTACAGAACATGTGAGAACTCTTGTACTATCCTTTCATTTTTCTGTAAACCTAGAACTGTTCTAAAAAAAGTCTGCTAAAGAGAAAAAAAGGTACAGTGAATCTGAACTACTGAAGGGTTTAGATTCCAATGTTGTGTTTCCCAGTTTCCACTAAGGCATTTTTCAGGATTTGTTGCTACAAAGTATGACAAGGTTTTTTGCTTTGGGGGATTTTTTTGGTCCATAATAGATAAGGTAGAAGGTATATTTTGAAACATCTCCTTTAGAGCAAAGCGTGTAACTGTTCACTTGCTTAAAAAGGCTTGCCTCATGTGAGGCTGTACCCTAAAAAAATGTTTTGTTATTGTTGGTGTGTACAGATTTACTACTATTGGTGGCCAGGGAGTAATTTGGTGACTTAAAAAATAATAAATGGAAGACATTTTTACTGGCATGTCATACTAAGTCATGTAATCAATGGCTTATTTTATAGCAAACCACTAAAATAAAGTGCCCTCTACCTAATTGAACACAAACATTGACAAAATGAAGAGACATGTTTTCCTGCTGCTTCTGCCTTATCTCTTTCCTTCCTTTCACAGACAAGCTTACTGAATGAAGTGAATAAAGTGATCTCTATGTCTCCATGTCCTTATCTTCCCCGCATTTCTCCATCCACTGCAATCAGCCTGATGCGCTGGCAGGATTGAAACTGCTCTCACCAAGGGCAACAAAGACCTCTTGATTGCTGAAATGTGTTGGAAAGTGTTTTTCTTATCATAGTCAATCTTGTTAGGACGTGGTATCACTTGTGTCCGAACCACAGAGCTAGCAGGGCTCAAAGCAGGATGAACGTGACAGCAGGGAGACGAAGTAAGGTTGTTTCCACTTGAGCTTACTATGGAACTCATGCAGAGCCATGCAGAGAATACAAACACCACCAAGGGTCCAGGTGGACACAGAACCCTTTCGCCTCCCCAGGGCCTTTCGGCAGCCTGCAGGGAGTTCCATGGTCAGTGTAGCCTGCCTGGGCCGGAGAAGCCCAGAACTCAGACTTGGGACTTTTTATCCATTACAGGCTGGAGGAGGAATGCCATGGCTGCACACCAAGGCTCTTCTCACTGTGCAGTTGACACACCTCCCTTAGTTATTTGTTTCTGAGCCAGCGCCTGACCAAGGCCTGTCATGTGTATGTGCTCTGCCTCCTAAGGATCTTCTCGGCCCATCTACTTTTCCCCTTCCTCTCCATGACTCAGAGTTCAGGCCCTCTTAACCAAATTTCCTCGTTTCCTCTCCCACCCTGACAAACAACTTCTGCAGCACTGCCAGCCTCATCTTACAAGTAAAACTTATGATACCACTTTCCATTCAAAAATAAATCAATCATCTAATTCCCATTGCCTCCAAGATGAATGTTAAGCTCTTTAACATATCATGTGAGGGTGTAATCTATAAGAATGCCGTTATCTTTTCTGGGTAGATTGAAACACTCCTGTTACTTGATGCACCCCCCCAACACTTAATCCCTTTTAGAAAGCCTCACCACTTTGTACTGTAAATCTCTGCATGTAGGAATACACAAATAGCAGAATTTAGCTGTTCAAGCGAGTGTTAGAAGGTCTGTAGGTTTAACCTTAAAATTATTGAATGAATTGTTGGTTGAATTAATCTGACTGCTTGAAAACCTTTAGAATTATAGATATCATTTGATAAGAATAACCTCAGCAACAATATTTAATGAGAACTGACTAAGTGTGAGATTCTGTGCTGCTCGCTAGTATAAGATAGAAAACATAAGACCGCTGACCATAGGAGCTCTCAACAGTCTCACTTACATATAAATAACTAATTTCTAATCAAAATGATGAAGCAAATAAGCACGATAATAAAAACATGTAACATTTACTGAACACTCATAATGGGCCAAGCTGAAAGGCATTTTACATATTTTATTTCATTTAATCCTCACAATTATTTAAGGTATAAATCGTTATTAGCCCTATTTTATAGATGTGGTAGCAGCCATGGGAAGCCTCGGTCGAGTTCCCAACTTATGCAGCCAGGAAATGGAGATCTGGGATTCAATCCCAAATCCGGTTGATTATAAAGCCTGCCCTTTGAGGAGAACTTGTAGCATAATTTTGAAATTGACTTAATAGTTATACTTCATAACTACTGCTAGAGGGACATGGCGAGGAAGGAACACCCGATGTTTGAGTGGATATAACATGTGGCCTAAGTTTGATAATTTTAGTTGTAAGAAAGACTGTGCCCGGATTTTCTGCTCCCATCCCAGGAATATTCCTTCCCGTGTCTATGTTCCCCACTGTATTCAGGGGCTGGGAGTCTGAAAACTACATTTCTGGGCTTACAGCAGGATGGTAACTTAGATTCTACGGCTGAGAGGCACTCACTCGGGAAGCGGAGGCAGAAAGACCAGCGGCAGGCAGGTGTGTGAGCTCACAGCCACGGACAGGAAGCTGCCACCCGAGCACGATCCTGCAAATCCCACTCAGTCCTGCAGGCGGCTGAGATGGTCAGTCCCGTGTCCTTCCGTTTCCCGCCATTCTCGACTCCTTGAAGCTAGGGGCCGCTTTCCTTTATATCCACTCTCCTAGGCTTTCTTACCGTTTCCAAAGCTTTAATTCTCTGTATTAAATCCTTTCAACTTGAAACATTTAGAGTGATTTCTGTTTTCCTGACAAAATCCTCCTTGATACTCAGACCCCGTATTAGTTTGCTGGGGCTGCAGTAATCGAGCGCCACAGGATGGGTGATTTAAACAGCAGACATGTATTATCTCACAGTTCCTGAGGCTGGAAGTCTGAGATTGAGGTGTCCACAGGGTTGGTTCCCTCTGAGGGCTGTGAGAGAGAATCTGTCCCATTCCTCTCTCCTGGGTTTGTAGACAGCCATCTTCTTCCTGTCTGTTTTTGTCACATGGCGTTCTGCCTGTGTATGTGTCTGTCTCCAAATTTCCCATTTGTGTGAGGACACCAACCATACTGGATTAGGGCCCACGCTGATGATCTCATTTTGACTTGATTAGATCAGTAAAGACCCCGTCTCCAAATAAGGTCACATTCTGAGGTACTAGAGGGTTAGAACTTCGAGATATGAATTTTGGGGGAAGACACAATTCAGCCCATAAAAGATCCAAAATAACAGTGACTTAAGCAGGATGAAAATTGATTATTTTTTCTACAATCCGGGGGTGTTGTGTCCACAGCTGGTTCACTGCTCCATAGCATCCTCAGGTTGCAAGCTCTTGTTTCTCTGCTGAGCATGCTTATCTTTCCTAAATTCACCTCACAGACCAAAACTATTGCTCCAGCACCAGCCATAATGACTATATTCCAGCTAGCAGGAAGTGGTAATGGATAAAGAAAAAAGTGGCAAAGAGCATAAGTAAGCTATCTGTTAAGGAAATTTCCCCCAAGCTGCCCACAACATTTCTGTTTACATTCCGTTGCCCAGAGCCAAGTCAAATGGCCACAGCACTGTTGTGTGGGGTGCTGAGTGATGTCATCTTTGTTCTGAGAAGCAGTTAACCCAGTGAAAACTTGTGTTACTCTGAAAGAAGGTGCGAACAGATATTGGAGGTGGACTGGCAAAGCGTGCCACACTGAGAATATTACAGAATTATAGGCTGTGGTTCCTCCTTTTGGATGGGGAGTAATAATGAAAAGACTGAGGAGATGTCGCTTAACTAGGCCAACGGGAAAACTGCCTAACCTGTGGATTGCATCAAGACCCCACTCATTTCTCAAAGCAAGATTTCTTCTTTATAAAACAGCTTTGGATGCAGTGTTTGTGTTGAAAATGTTGTCGAAGGAAGACTCAGAGGCAGAATCACTTAGAAACAGAGAGAAAATGTTTTATTCACAAAAACTTATAGGAGAGGGAGACTTCAGAAAGACTGACTTGTCAAACATAAAATGCAACCAATGTTTTTAACAATTGCAAATTACCAAGCTTAGTAAGTTTATATGAGTCTGCTCGTGCGGGAAAAACAGCAATTCTCCAGCAGTTATGATATTCACAAAGACTATGATGTACATTCAGACACCGGCATATGAAAAATCAGGAATAAAATTTTTCGTTAAGTTCAGATTTATGCAAAATAGTCAAGATTTTATTATTTGGGGTACCAGAACCCATAAGCGTGTTCTGTTATTTTTGGTTTATTCCAAGGTACACAGTATTTTTTTCTGACCGTTGTGACACTTGACATTCTTTGTCATCTCAGAAGCAAGGCACAGCGTCTGTTTCTGCTTCCACAATGTCAACCCAAAATGTGTAAGTTCTTTCCTGTAGGCTTCCAATTTTCTTTTTCTCTCCTTGGCAGCAAGTACAAGATATCAAAACTGATCTTTGCTTTAGAGATTTTAAGGCTCAGGTTGCCTTTCTTTGGCCTTTAGGTATTAGGATATTAATATTATATGCCCTCCTATTCTCAATTTCCAAAGTGGCCAGCATTCACATGTCACCTGCTGCTCTGCCATCACTGGTTACCTCAGCATTGTAGTCATTTCCTGCTGTTTCTCAGAAGGAACTAGAAGGAATGAAGGCACCAGGGAGAAGGAGGGGCAGGCACAGGGCAAAGTGTTGTCCAAAAACCCAGAACTGGTAAAACAGGAAGTCCGACTCAGCGGCAATTAAATGATCAATTTCTCATTTAAAAAAGACAATGCATAAACTGTGTGAGCCTGTGAGATTACGGTTGTTGCCGTTCCTGAGAAGAAAAGCTTTCTATTCTTAGCCGCTGGGGAAATGGAGAAGCAGGCAGTGGCATTGCACCCCATCTAGTGGCGACACGACGGAGAAATAAAGCAGCCTTTTGTGCTCACAGTGAAGGACCAGGCTGGGAGTGAAGCCAGATTCTCACATGCTTTCAACTGTTCCCTGTTATACATGAAGCCCCCTGGAAAAGTATGGTAATTTTTTTAAGCCACGAGAGTATTAGTCAGTGCACCTTAAGACTGATGCTTAATGAAAAAACGTATTTCCTCGAATATTTAAATTAAATGAGAGAGAATTTTCATAGGTCATTACAGCTCACGATTAGCTCATATAAATCATCGCTTCCTTTTTATTGCACCCCTTCCCTCTTCTCAGAAGAAGGTAACCTTGATGTAATTTTCTAATGCGGGAAGTTAGATTTCTAGTCAGTAACCTTTCACTATTACTGGTCAGTAACCTTTCACTATTAATAGTGTCTGTATTAAATGGTTCATTGTTTGTTTAGGAGCTGCTAAAGGCTTACGCTTTTAAAACAAGGAACAGAATATTAGGAATGTTCTGCAACTTGGAAACTGTTATTCAATCCTGATTTTTTTCTTACACACTCCAAGCAAATGATTGATTTATCCCTCAAGACAATCTGGCTAATGAAAAAGAACCCTTAAGATCACTCCAATTAACTGGTAGCAGCTACACAAAGCACTGTGTTAAGAAATAGCATATGATTAGCTGAAAGCAATTTAGCCAAAGCAATTTGGCTTACTGCGATGGAACCAAAGTAAGATGTTCAACATAAAAGCCTAATTGAAAATGAATATTCTTCCAATGATGTGTTTGTCTTTTAAGTACGGTGCTCCTTAAAATTATTTCTTAAAATATCTAGGTGCTATGAAGAATTTTGGGGGGAGGATTTCCACTTTATTCCTTCCTAATTTACTTTTTTAAAATTTGTATTTCTTTATTAATGCTTTGCTGTCTTTGCACTAGCAAAAATGTGAAAAACTCCAGATGCCCACACACTGAGAATTGGGAAGTCTTGACAGTGATTATCTCTGAGGTCATTAGTATTGGGATGAGTTCTTTGGGAGGGGAGGACAAAATCTATTAAAAATAGAGCTAAATCAATAAGAAAAATTATGAAAAAAGAAATTGAAGGTATTGATAAAGATCTGAAAATATTCAAAGGCGGGAAGAGTCACAAAACTCCCATGATGCACTAAAAGTATCACTATTCAAAGGATATATGTGTGTTAATTATTATCCCTAACATTATTATTTTGACTAACTTACCCTGGGGCCTAGTTCACACTTGGCTAAACAATATTGATCAAATCACCTATGAGCACATAGGATGGACTCAGGCCCCAGGGCTCAGCCTGGAGAACAATTAAATTGATCAGAGATATCAGCAGTTACTGGAAGGGACAACTAAGTTCGACCAGAGGTGAGAGGGTCAATATGCTCACCTGCTAGAAAATAAATCATATTTCTATAAACAAACAGAAAATGTTTGAAGAGCACATCTTGTCATCATCATACTGCAGTAAAAATAACAAATCATAAAGAATCTCCCCAAGCTTTAGCCTTTAGTAGGGGAATATAATTTAAAACAAAATCTTCTTCCAACCCAGAAATCCTCGCCACAAAGTCAGCAGAGAAACAAAACAGTTTTATTGTTGAGTAAGCATTAAACCACAATGTGATGCACATAACAGGTAATTCGCTAAGAGAAGACAAAGACAGAAAGAAACCTCACCCTCTTATGTAGCCAAGCAGATGCAACCCACTACATACACCTTCTGAGGATACACGCTAACTAGTCCTCAAGTAACAGGACTTGACAGCACCATTTGTCCCGCATAGTTCATCCTAAAGCCACAGGGGAATTGAGGTGACCATCGGTGCTAGTTAATTGGCTTCACACAGAGGAAAAATAAACTCCTATCTTTATGCTAGGAGACAGAGTTGCTGTCTTTCTTGATGTTACATCTCACAGAGATGGCTCCTGGCCCTTGAGAAAGACTTTCCAGGGTTGTCAAACTGGCAAGTTTAGCTTTTAAAAAGATTTGCATACATTTTAAAGAGACAGAGAAAGAATTTACAAGTTTTCTAAAGAAAATGCTCTAAGAAAAGGGAGGGGAGACGCCTCTTCCCTTATTGGTTAAGGCAGAATTAAGCCTCTCCTTTGTACGTTTTATTGGCCCTCACACCTTCCGCTTCTGCTTGTTCTCACAGCATCACCACTGCTTGCGCCATCCTGCGTCTTCAGCACCAGCTGGTCAGCTCGGGATGCTCGTCTCCTCCCTCTGGGAGCCTGCCTTCAATAGTACCCCTTCGCCCCCACAGTGTTTCCTGCAGCCACCTGGCCTTCTCTTCCTCAGTGGCTCTGGCACCCAGCTGCCAGCTCTCTGCAAAGTCTGAAGTGCTTTAAGACAGCTGTTCTCACACAATTTCACTTGATAATGCTATTAAATGATCTGCAATTTCCTTTACGTACTTCAGTATAGACAGAGTCACGCGCGTGTGTGCTAGATGCCTTTAGTTCATAACTGAACAAGGGCTGTGAGTCAACGATGGAAGAATCATGAAACAGACTCTGAGGTGGGCCATTGAAAGATCTGGTCAGGAATCCAGACTCCAGAGGGGTATGACAAGCCCTTCCAATAACACCGTCTATATCCACACTCGAGGATTATTAATTAGCATGAGGGATGCCACAAATAATATTTCATTGGAGAAATGAGCCATGTTCACGCTATATGGTTGCTAAAAGCAGTTCCAGACATCTCAACTCTTCCGTGATCATGTATAGTGATGGTGAGTGAGTAGCTTAACCTTCCAAAACGGTGCCAAAGCTCTAAATCTCTGGTTGATCCTATGACCAAGGACTTCAAAAAATTGGGTTTATCCTACTTTCAGAGAATTGTTGAATTTGCGCCTGAGTAAACATTTCATGCAAACTACTCATTGATGTACCTAAAAGAACAGAGCACTGATTGTCTGACTATACGGCAGAGTATAATGCTCGCCTCTTTGTAGCACACCTTCTGCTCCAAAGTTTGCTGGGGGAGAGGAGGGGACCTCCGATTGTTAGAAACTACTGATTCCTAACAGAAAGGATATGACAATTGTGAATCACCAAGCTGACTTTTGTCAGTTTCCAGTGGGTGTATTTCTGTCTCAGAAGAAGTTTAATTCATTAAATAATGAGACAAATGATTGGATATGCCAATACAAGACACTAAAGGTAATGAAACCAAAATCTAAGAGGGTAAATAAAGCCTAAATGTTTTCTAGAAAAAAATATGCTAATAATAAATAAATGAAAAAATAAACGTATATAGAGAAATAAAAATGATTCCACACATTTTGAATCCACCAACAACCTGAAATGAAAATCTGAAAAGATAAATTGGTAGGGCATTTTTCTTTTGAAGCTGCTTGTTTAAAAAAAAAAAATTAAATGAGTTGAAAATAGCTGAGCCTATGAAATAGACGAAATTCTGAATTATAGTTAAATTAGGTTTTTCTGACCCTCATTTCCCCCTATTGTTTCTGTTTTATTAAGAAGATATTTACATACAATAGGATGTATAATTTTATGTATACAGGTTGCTGAATTTCAGTCACTGTATAAAATCCTATTAGCTAGTTTGAGCTGCAAACTCAATTTCTTGGGCAGAGGTTCAAGTCTCAGTCAGATATTTTGTCCTTGACTTGTGCTTTGAGTCTGTTCTTGGTATGTGTATTTCGGTCAGAGACATGGGGAGGTAAATTTTAGACATCAATTCTTAGACCCTCTCCGTTCAAGATTCTCTGCTCTCCTCAACAGTCATGTTTTAACCAGCTCTTTTCTGATTTCCTAGAGCAGAAGGATTCTGGATTTGTCCACATGTCCACAGCTCCCAAAGAAGTTTCCTTATATACGTCTATGCCCCTTCTCCAAGCAAATGTGCACCTCCCACAGCATTCTGTCTGCCTCTCTCCACCCTCCACAGCTTCCAGGCAGTTGCTTTTGTACGTTTCTAGGTTTTATAGTTTTTTCCTTCTGGGGCTTTGTCTGATAAAGACTTAGTCCATTTTAGTAGAGGTGTAATAGAGACTTCTGAAGCAAAAGTTCTCTGACTCTCATTCTAACAGTCAATTCCCTTCCTTATCAGAAATTTTCAAAGGAGATGATACACACACTGAAGAGGGAAAAATAAGCCAAGTGCATATATGCTAAGCTTCTTAATTAAGACATGTAGACAGTTACATTACTTTACCAGTTAGCCTTTTTCTTTGACTTTTAAATCCAATAACAGAGAAGAGAGAAATAATTGTCATTATTAAATTTGTATGGTCACAATATTAGAAAATAAATAATATGTTTTTAAAATAGAAGTTACAATCTCTCACAAAGATTATTTGTCTCTAGAGAATGCAAATAATATCACCTTTACATCAAACTTTTGTTATCTGAATTGTGACTTATGGGAGTCATTTTTATTACTAGCTTATTGACATCCAGTGCTATTGAACTGCTAGGTAGACACAGTAGGAATTATGTATATAAGAAACAACACAAAATACTTAACAAATGCTTTGCAGGCGTTTTAATTCTCTCTATTTACTTGAGATGTGAAAAATATTTTCCTTCTCTCGATAAGACCTTAGATAACATATAATGAAAGCGCCTCCCTCTCTTTACAAACGGGCATAATATAGAGAAAGAAAGTGATGTAGCGCAAGAAAGTGGAAATTGCACAGCTTTCCAGATTATCTTAAGTTGGAAATTATGAGGGGCTTCATTCCTTTAATAATTAATTTCCTCAATCAAGAAACTGACACTTTTTATGAGCAAACCATTGTGCTAGCGATGGTAACAGAAAGTGAGTAAGCAGAGACAGCCCTTGTCCTGATCAGCATTAGCCTAGTGACAGAGGCACACTTGGGCTGTAGATGATTGCCACACACCACGGGCAAGAACTGAGCTGCATGTTTTATAAACTTATCTCTGATTCCCACATCAGCTCTGTACAGATTACTCTCCCTGTTTTCAGACCAAGAACTGAGACTCTTGGAAGTCAAGGACTCACTCACAAATGCATTTCTCAGATTAACACAGTTGGAATTTAAACCAGTTCTCTTGGACTTCAGGTGTCATGCTCCTGTGTCGATGCTATGCTACTTTTCAAGGTAGTGTTATAAGATCCATCAAATACGTAAAAATAAAGTTCTGCGTCATTTCAGAAGGCGTATGCAACTCCAAATGGAGAGAGATGCAAAATCTTCATGGCAAATAAAATGAACTCCTAGACAAACAGGCATACTGGTATTCAATTTTTAATTAGTCAAAGAAAATAGAGTGATTCCACTCCAAATGCCATTTCAGATACATATATGCTTCTCCACACTTCTTAATTCATAGCATGTAAGTTCAAAGAAACATGCGTGGGTGAAGATTTACCAAAGGCTTTTCTTAGTTAAAGAGTAAACTTTGCATGGTCCTTGAAATCTCAAATATGTCCTGGACTGTCACAGTGTTTTGGTCTGGTGCATTAATTTAAAAGAAAATTGATGATTTGGAACTCCAAGATAAATATGAATCATTAAAATTATAATATTTCTAGATATTACCAACAATCATTGAAATTCTCTATTTTATAGAATATTATTAATACAATTTGCAATACAGAGAAATCCGTTTACTGCTAGTAATGCATGGCTAGTCCAGTTCAAACAAAGCTAAGTGAAATTCAGCGAGGCTGCCTCAGGCTCAGCGTCTATTAAACTTAATTCATTATTAAACTCAAAAGCTAATTAGAAATGAAAAGAAAGAGGAATGTAGACGCATTCTGTACTGTGAATTGAAGCAGTTCGGTTCAGGAAACAATGTGAAGGTAATGATCATTTAAGCTTGAATGGAGCTTCGCCTCAAGAACTTCAATAGGACTCGCAAGTGTTCAATTTAAAGAAAACGTTTTGTGGTTATTCAAAGGGAAGACGATGAGCGTCCCCCAGACTCGGATGCCCGCTCACAGACAGGAGGACGAGTGTGCTGGGGGTGGGGTGGGGGGTCGGGACTGATGGAGGAAGGACCAACCTGCCATCCCGCGATTTCTGCAGCTCCTCGTGGATAGTGCAGAAAACAGTCCATTAAGTCACTTATGGAAAGCCATCTTATCGTCACCTTTACTAAACTGTTTGAAAATAGAATGGTGAAGTCCTTTAACAAAGAAGGCCCCTGGGACTCTGGATTTTCACATTGATTTCATGGGAGAAGATAATTGAAACACAAAGGAATCCAAATCCTCCCCCCCACCCCCCGCCCCGTGTTGCAGGAGGAGGGTGGAGAGGGAGAGGGAAGGCGAGGAGACGGGAGACCCACTGCCAGCGACATATATCAGGTGGCGCGTGGGGCGGCTGGTTCCTAGACAGCGGAACAGAGATCTGAGCACAACTTCTGTGAGGAGGGTGCCTAAGACGACGAGAGCCTTTAGCCCTGAACCGGCACTCTGTGCAGTCAGTGAACTCATCTCCCACCTTACAGAGAAAGTAAGGTCTCTCAGGCATAATGTTCCTTTTTCTTTTCTCCCCTTGCCCACGGCATCCTCTGCCTTTAGATTAGTCCAGCCTGTCTCAGAAGAAGCGATATCTGAAGCTATCTGATCAGTCAGTTTACACTGGGTGCCCAGCCTCCCACCATCTCCAGTGCTCCTCTCTTCTCCGGATCCGGGACTTCAGCCTGTGTGCAGGCCCCAGGATGCCCCCCAGCTACTGCCCTTGTTTCCCTTTCATCGTTGAATTGCTTGAAAAACTAGTCTTTTGTCATCAAACTGCTTGAAATAATATGCCTTACATCTGTTTCTCCCAACTCCCACCCGGGACTCAACGGCTGCAAAGTGACTTCATACTCCAGCCTCACTCACAGACGTCTCCCTCTTCACACGCACGTCTGTGCTCAGCCTACCGGCTCTTGGCACCCGGTGCCATCCTGGTGGCAGCTCCCGCATCATCTCCTCCCTCCTGGGACCTCGATCCTCTCCTCGAGGCCGGTACCGATGCTGGGAAATTCTGTATTTGTAGCTCTACGGCCCAGCGAGTGTGGGGAATGCTGATGGCACCAGGACCCTTTGACTGATGTTAAGGTAGCCCAGTCCACGCTGGGGCAGCTCGACTTCCCAGAAAAAATTTCCTGTTTGAAAGAAAAATTGGCTTCAGATTGAGCCTAGTTGTGCTCTCTGGAGGTACACAGGGCAAAACAACTAATGTTTTTTAAAGAAAGCACTTAGACTGTAAGAAAGGTAACTCTCGTGTGTCCCTCCACTAGCCCTCCCCGCCTAATTTTCCAAGTCTTTTCTCTTTTCCTTTTTTTCTAGAAAAATTGGTGTAGTTGATAATGCACCCACAGTGTTACTCATCCACCTTTTCTTCTGTGTATATCTTTGGATTAAATGAATATTACAGCTCTCTTCCTGGAAAATTTCCAGGACAAAGTGACTAAAAATAAGGATAGTTGACCCCATGCCCTTACTCCCGAAGCTTCACTTTCATTTCCACCAAGGAAAACTCTAAAACTCCCTTGTGTCAGTTACAGTGGCTTTTTGTGTGGTCTTGCAAGAAACCATTCCATTATTCTCTGACATTGAAAAATCCCCCACTGTTGGTCTGAATGTAACCTTTTTGAGGCTGGATTTAACTTTACAGTATTTAAAAGTCTCTTTTAAACTGTTGCTAGCTCACTGCATTTCTAAGTAAGCGTTAGGATCTACAGTAACGAACGACGTTGGAAAATGGACCAATATGAGAGTCTCATCATCATTATTGACCTCAATTGAGCACAAACAGCCTGCAGGGCAAAGCTGTGAGCCCTGAGCACAAGAGTGATGGGGCAGGAAGCTTAACAGACTCCGCACTCATCAGGGCTCACGTTCCAGATCCACTGCACTGTGGTCTGTGTGACCGTGGATGAGATAACTAACTTCTCCGTGACCCCATTTCCTCATCTATCAAATAGAATTAATAACAGCACCTGCATCACAGAGTTGTTGCAAAAATTAAATTAAATTTAAGAGAATAAAAACAGAAATTACACGTTAGAAGAAAATCTTTGCAAAACACACATCTGATAAAAGACTTGTATCAAAAATATACAAAGAACTTTTAAAACTCAACAATAAGAAAGCAAACCATTTAAAAAGTGGACAAAAGGGACAGCCCCAGTGGCCTAGTTGTTAAGTTCGGCACGCTCCACTTTGGCAGCCTGGGTTCAGATCCCAGGCGCGGACCTACACCACTTGTTTATTAGCAGCCATGCTGTGGTTGTAGCCCACATAAAAAAAAGACAAAAAGAGAAAGATTGGCAACAGATGTTAGCTCAGGGTGAATCTTCCCCAGCCAAAAAAACAAAAACAAAAAAAGTGGTCAAAAGATCTGAACAGACGACTCACCAAAGAAGATATACAGGTGGCAAATAAGCATGTGAAAGATGCTCAACATCATGTGTCGTGAGGGAAATGCAAATTAAAACAATGAGAGAACTCTACTTACCTGTTAGAACAGCTAAAGTCTGAAACACTGACAACACCAAATACTGGCGAGGACGTGGAGCGACAGGAACTCTCACTCATTGCTGGTGGGAGTGCAGAATGGCACAGCCACTGTGGAAGACAGTTTGGCAACTTCTTACAAAGCTAAGCCTAGTCTTACCATATGTTCTGGCAATCATGATTTTGGTATTTACCCAAATGAATTGAAAACGCATGTCCACGCAAAATGCTGCACACAAATGTCTATAGCAGCTTTATTCACAATTGCCACAAATTGGAAACAACTCAGATGTCCTTCCATAGGTAAACAGATACACGAACTGTGGGTCATTCATGCAATGGAATATTATTCGGCAGTAAAAAGAAACAAGCAGTCAAATTACAAAAAGACGTGGAGGAACCTTAAGTCATATTACAAGTGAAAGAAGTCAATCTGAAAAGGCTAAATACTGTATGATGCCAACTAGATGACATTCTGGAAAAGGCAAGACTATGTAGACAGTAGAAAGATCAGTGGTTGCCAGGGGTTCAAGGCAGGGGTAGAGGGAATAGAAGACATGAATAGGTGGAGCACAGGCAATTTTTAGGGCAGTGAAAGGATTCTGTATGATACTGTAATGGTGGCTATGTGACACTATGCATTTGTCAAAACTCACAGAATATACAACACCAAGAGTGAACCCTGGTGCAGACTGTGGATTTTAGTTAATAATCATGTGTCCATATTGGTTCATTAATTGCAGCAAATTTACCACACTAATACACTATGTTAGTAATAGGAGGAATTGGGGTGGTGATGATTGGGTATATGACAACTTACTGCACTTTTTGCTCAATTTTCTGGAAACCTAAAACTGTCTAAAAATTGACTATTAACTTTTTAAAAATTAAAAATTAGATAATGTGCACAAATAGGCTTAGTGCATGACATATATAAATAGTTTAAAAACTGAACGGAGGTAGACAGTAAGCATTCTATATAGATGTCAGAATATATCACTAACCACTTTCTGGTAAAAAGTCAGAGATAGGAAGAGATTTCTATAAAGCCTGGACCAACTTAGGACGGAGCCTGTCCTCCAACCTCCCCCTCTCCAGTCTCTCCCTGCCATCATTGCCTCCCTTTGCCCCCGACTTTTGGGGACTCTAAACTTGCCAAAGTTCCCAGGTTTGCAAACCATTTAGTACAACGCAACAGAAATCCATTTCCATCACTTAGGAACAGAGTAGAAATTGTGATATTGCAAACTTTCATTAGGAGTTGAATATGGCTTCAGGAAACACTAAAAGGGCCTGGTTGGTCTTTTAACATTCTTCCAGTTGGTTTCATCATTTGTGGTGTTTCCCTATCTATTTAAC
Organism: Ceratotherium simum simum; assembly: GCF_057802395.1. Classification (NCBI taxonomy): domain Eukaryota; kingdom Metazoa; phylum Chordata; class Mammalia; order Perissodactyla; family Rhinocerotidae; genus Ceratotherium; species Ceratotherium simum. Next base: position 4,959,172 of record NC_141909.1, read on the forward strand.
TGCATTTGAGAATAAGGCTGACCGTTCACTTAGTTGTTCTAGCGCCTCCCTCTAGTGGTTATGCTCAAGTACAACATCTCAACCAGGCGAGGGCAGGACACTGCTGCCTTGCCAGAGCTGAACACTTTGTGGGGTTCTTTCCAAATGAACGTAGTGTGCAGTTACGTCATTTCATGACTAGAGACACGTATGAATTTACAAGTGACCTCTTGGGAGCCTGGCCAGCACTCCCCGGTCAAGCTAGCATGTATCTCTGATTTGATGTGAACTTCACCTCTTTGGTGTTCCTCAAAAGGCACCACTCCATTCCAACCATGAGAAAAGTATCAGACAAACCCAAACTGAGGAGCATCTTGCGAAACACCTGCCCAATACACTTCAAAACTGCCAGGGCCGTGAAGACAAGGAAAGTCTGAGAAACTGTCACAGACCAGAGGAGGGAAGGAGACGTGACAACTAAATGCAATGAGGTGCCCCGGACTGGATCCCGGAAAGAAAAAGGGCGGTAGTGGGAAAACCAATAAAATTTTAATAAACTGTGGAGCTCACTTAATAGTAACGTACCAGTGTTGGTTTCTTGGTTGTGACAATGCAATGTAAGTAGCATACGATGTTGACAATAGGGCAACTGGGCGAGGGGTATATGGAATTTCTTTTTCTCTTCCTCCCTGCCTGCCTTCCTTCCTTCCTTCCTTCCTTCCTTCCTTCCTGCCTTCCTGCCTTCCTTCCTTCCTGCCTTCCTTCCTTCCTGCCTGCCTGCCTTCCTTCCTTCCCTCCTTCCTTCCTTCCTTCCTTCTTTTCTTCTCACTCCTGCCTCCCTGTGCTTCCTTCATTCCTTCCTCTTCCTCTCATCTCTTTTGACTTCTTTTTTTGTGGGGGGATCTTTTTAATTTTCCCCTCTTGTATAGAAATTTCTAGTTTCTTTACATTTCATTACTTGACAGCTTCCATATTTTTCACTATCAGGTGGCGTGCTGGGAAATGCACGGTCTCTCACCACGTGTGCAAAGGTGGTGATCCACCTTACTTGAGACAGATGTGGACAACCCACTCCTCGAGTTAACACTAAAACAGCAGCTGGGATTCCAATTAGGTATAAATTTCGTAAATGCAAATTGCTGTAGCTTCCCAGGCTCTCACAAGTGGCTGGACATCCCCTCCTGGTGATGCAGCCGCTCGGCTCGTGTGGGTTAAAGGGAAATTACACTACTGCTGCATTTCCTCTCCTGGAATGTGGTGAGGCAGATCTCTGGATGCACAGACCACATCCTAGTTCCCTACGGGAGACAGGGATTTCAACACTAACGCAGGCCGTCTTCTCTGGAGGGGTTTACTCAGGCTGGGTGACCATGTTCCAAGGAGGTAGAGGGGATTTCTCAGCAGGCGGGACACTGTTTAGAAACGTCTTGTTCCTTTTTTACTGTGATTTTTGGACTCTAATCTGGCAACCCTGTTGACTCTGAGGTTTACAGTCAAGAAAAAGATTAATCAATTTGTCTTAATAGCCAAGGGAGCAAACTTGTCGTGTTTGTGTGATAAACTTATCTGAAATGCAAATAAAAATGTGGCTGTGTTTCATTCCCTTGTGAATCTCCACCCACACCGTCCTGTCCATACTGAGTGTGGCTCCTAATCCCAGTGGGTGATCAGGGACCCCAACTGTGTGTTCCCTGCCTGACGAGACCCCTTGGGAGGATGTATCGTTTCTCAGCATTTAGAGGGAGGCTGTGTCAGGGCCGTCCTGAAGGATGTGGGCAGAGCTCCCATCTGCTCTACTTGTCCCCAGCACACACCTGCAGGCTGGTCCCATATGGACATCTCTTGGCCCCAGAAGGAATCTTTCCCATGGACACTTTCTCATCAAATTCCATCTTATTCCTGGAATCTGATCTCCTGATTCCTGGCTCTGTTTCACTCCTATCAGGTTAAATTTAGGGCAACTTTCTGCTCCCCTGCAGTTCTTGCCCCAGCTTTTCCTAAATCTTGGAAGTACTTAACCCCCAGGGCAGGACATAGTTGGAGCTGTTGGTCTTCTTTTTCATTTGCACTACTGGGGAGAGGGAGGCATCCTTCTGGGACCTGAAGAAGAGCCAGCATGGTGTTCCCAGTCCCAGAAGGCTGCTTTCTCTTTCTTTTGCTTTCTTTTTTCTAGTCTATTCAAGATATCTTAAAACAAAATGACAGATTTCCTCAATCTCCTGCCAATTTAGCTTTCAGATCTTTTGCTAAAATAAAACCTCTCTCTCCTTCTTCTGAATTCTAATTCAAATCCCTCTTCTTATGGGTGTGTGTGAGGATACGGGTACGCGGGTCTTTTGAGCAAAAGCGTTTAGCACTATAATGTGTCAGGCACTGTTGTAGATGTTTTCACATGTTTATTTATTTCTCCCAACAACTCCCCAAGTGTCACAGTACTGTGACCCCCAGACCTCACGTGATGAAGCTAGTGAAGAACAGAATTAGGATTTGAGGTCCAGGGGTGGGTCCCTAGAGACGTGCTCTTAACTGCCATCCTCTACTCCTTCTCTGCAGTGTTTTCAAGCAGAACCACTTCATAAGTTTTCGGGCCCAGTGCAAAATGGAAACGCAGGGCCCCTGGTTCAGAAATTATTATGAATTTCAAGATGGCAACAGCAGAACATTGAACAAAGAACAGGACTTCTGGAGTGTGGGACCCTGCACTACTGCACAGGTCGCATGCCCAACAAGCCAGCTCCATCTATGGATCCTCACTTGTAATTGTGTGTGTGCACGTGTATTGGGCTACAGTGGATATCAAGGAGAAGGGCGATTATTATTCCCATCTAAGACAGTGTTGTATCAAAGATACCATCCTGATTTTGATCCTCGTACTGTAAGATGTTAACATTTGGGGAATATAAGTGAGGGTATAAGAGATTTCCTTGTACTGTTTTTTTCTATGTTTTTAAATGCCTGAAATTATTTCAGAATGAAAAGTCAAAAGTTCAAGAACGTTTAAAGCTAAGTGAAGCTGCGACCTCAATGGTGAATAATTTCCTCCATTCTCCTGTACTCAATCCTTCCCGTTATTCCTTCTTTCATCACCATTGTTTCATTTCAGACGCTGATGGTTAACAGGCTGAATCCTCTTTTTTGGCTTCTGATAAGCAGAGCGGAGTCAGGTGTTAGATGTGGTACGAGACCACTGACGGCGAGATTGCACAGTGACCACGGTCCTGATCACTACATGCCCTGGTCCTCATGGAATTTCACCACTTCCTACTCAACTCCTAAGAAGAAGACTGTTTGGCTGGCTGTTAGCTTTCATCAAAGTTATATACAAAAAAACCAGTAGACTTAGTTTTATACAAAAAATTCTCATAAAATATCTTCTACCACTATAAATACAAGCCTAAAGATAATGATATAATCAACGTTTTCCTCTGAATAGTCTAAAATGGATTTTGTGAGTTTATCCATTCATTTGTGAAGAAAAATTATTGCCTTTATATAGATGGAAAAAGTGAGACAGAGGAACGAATCAACTGGGGGCGCTGTAGCAGGTACATCTTGTTTTCGTATCGTTGATCTCGTTTGTTTAGTCCTCTAAAATGACAAATTAATTAGCCATTGGGTGCTCAAAATTGGCAGTTCAGTATCATAACACCATAGCAAACATTTCTTCATCACGCAGAGCTGCCCACTCCATCTCAGTCCGTTAGTTCCCATCTCTGCGATTAGTTTTAAATACAGTGTGTGATTGCAGGAGGGCCGAAAAACAAGATAAAACAAATGCCTAAAATCTTTTCACATGGCCAAAATTAAGTGTGCAGAAAAAGTCTTGTATATTCTAAATGCATCATTCTAAGTGTTGCTAAGAACCATACTACTGTAAGATTGTAAAATAAATCTAAATAAGCAACAAATCTATCCTCATACTGCCTTTGTTAATATACTTCTATAGTTTTATTTTGTCTTTATTTTTAAAGTGATCTTAAACAGAATTTCATTTCATTATTTTTTAAATAATGAAAGACTTAGCCAACTTGGACAATGGCAATAGTGAAGGTGAAGAAAGCAAAGACAACCTCAAACCGAGCTTAAAAGAAAACTGCATTCGCTTCTTGATGGTCTAGGCACGGCTGAGCAGGGATGGCTCAATCTTTGGAGTTGCTGATCACCCCCTGCCAGCCCTTCAGCCCTGTGCCTTGCCCACAGGAGAAGAGGAACCTGAAAAGAGAAGCTGCTTTGACATAAGCAAGACTAGAGATCAGGGACACCCCTTTTAATCATGATTAATTTTTAAAAGTTAATCAAATTTAAACAGATTTACGAAATTACGTTATAAAAATGAATGTGCACACAAGTAATCAGGAGCAAACTATATTTTATAATCCCCAGGATCCTAGCCCAGGGTCAGACAGACAACATGGCTGCTGCGAGTAGAGCGGGGTCTGCAGCAAAGCAGAAGGTGGTTGCCTGGCTGCAGTGAGGAGACGAAAGTTAGACCAGTCAGTTGTTGCCTTGAATAGCCCAGTTCTGTTGGATTTTCTATAAATTGTTTATAATTCAGAAATCTTTTTGGCAGTATTAACTAAAGCTGAACATATGCATATTCTGTGTCCCAACAATTCCACTTCTAGGTATAGATCCAACAGAAATATGTATATAAGTTCCCTGAAATATTTTCAGAGAATATTTACAGAAACATAACTCATGGCAGCCCCAAACTGGAAATATTTCAAAGGCCCTCAATAGTAAAATGGACAAATACATTGTGATATATTCATAAAATGAAATTCTATTCAGCGGTGAACGGGAATGAACCACTGTTATATGCAGCAGTGTGGAAGAATTTCATAGACAAATGGTGAGCAGGTGAAGGCAGATGATGTGTACAAAAGATTACATTCTATATGATGCCATTTGTATTAAGTTCAAAAAGGCAAAATTCTTCCTTGATGATGGAAGTCATAATGGCAATTACCTTTAAAGATGGGGAGCAGTGTGAAAGACTTTGGGGTGCTGGCGATGTTCCATATTTAGATTTGGGAGGTGGCTACAGGAGGATGCCCATTTTGTAAAAATGCATCACTAAGCTGTACGCTTGAGGTTTGCATTTTATTGCATGTATATTATATATTACCCTTCAATGTTTTAAAATAAAACATCCATATTTCTGAAAGAAGCTTAAGTGTCCTGTTTATGTAATGATTCTAGATTTTTATATTAGAAAACAACTCAAAAATCGTAAAGCAACATAGGAGGCAAACCAAATACATCTGTTGGCTGCACGGGTATGCTGTTCTCCGGTTTAGAGCTTCTCTTCTAGGGCAAGGAGGTCTTTAGAGTAATATTTTCTGATTCATAATTCAAATCACAAAAGGACTTATTAACTTCTTCTATCAGTGAATTGCTGCGCCCATAACAAACCGTGCCGGGAAGACCTTCTCCTTGCCCAGTGGCTCAGAGAGCGGAGTTGGTTTGTCCAGGTGCCGGCTGGAGCTACACAGTATTTCACCCTGGATGTTCTGCTAACGCGCTCAGCTCCCACACAAGCGAACAATTTAAAACCCTCAAGTAGTTATTTATCACACCCTTGATTTGAAATTTAAGGCATAAGACTATCTGGATGGGGCCCATACACTCAAACCTTAGAAATGTTCTGTTGTAGAAAATCCCAGTATAACATCTTTTTTCCCTAAAATAAATTGGGGGAAGGATGGAGGAGAGGGCACTCGGGCAGCTAACACTGCAGAGGAGATCCCCCAACCCCTGTGTTGCCCCAATCTTAATTCTATCTGGATATCTAAATAAATTCTTACTTAACCAAAGCCTACTTTTCCTCACAATTTCACACACGAGGAAGATAGGATTCACATTTTAACGCTGGCTTAACCTGAAAGTAAAATAAGATTTAAGCATATTTTATGTGTTTGACTTCTACACCTGCTGACAAAATATGCTAAGTCATTTAAAAAGCATAATGGTGCAAGCTGCAGATTACAGCAGCTTAGTGTGCAAGCCTAGTGTCATGTAGTCTTATCTTTTTGTTCACCTTATGCTTTAAGAAATATTTAATTTATATCTTTATATATATAGTATCGATGTGAACAAATCCTTTTTGAAATATGTAAAATATTCATGATTTCAAATATTTTATTGCCATATCCTAATGCATATTACTTTATAATATGTTACAATTATGCACCCAATTTTTAAAATGACATTTAGTTATATGGAGAGAAATCCAAAGATGAGTGGTGTTAGAGAAACTTGATCAAAGAATGAGGCCAAAGGCCCTGGAAAGTGTTATTCGGCAATCCAGGTAGCAGCAACGCTAGGAAAATCACTCACTTCCTTCTAGTACTGAAACTCCTACTCCAGCTGTCACTTCTATTTTAACTATCATATTGTAAAACAAAATCAATTGCAGAATATATTTTATTTAACCTAAAAGCCAAAATTATAGAAACCAGAATTTTAAACAAAGTTTAATTTTAGGCACAAAATACAAATCATTTTCTTTGTTTTGACAAGTTTAATCTTTAAAAATATTCTAATGTAGATGGGGGAAAATTAATGTAGACTGGGGTCTAGTCTTCCATCTACTGTTTAAACTGAGGAAGTAAACTGTTTAGCGAAGTAAACTCTTTAAACTGATGACATTTACAAAAAGACAAGCAAAACAAGGGAAATTGATGTTATAAAAGATAAGTATTACAGCATTCTTAAATATGATTCTTTATGAAATGAAAATGAGGAGGGTGTCTTCTGGCATACTGTAATCTTTATAACAAGCACATGGCATATAACATACTTCCGGATGCCAAGAACTTTAAACCTCAACTTCTGTAAAGCTGTTAACATGAGTATTTTTTAAAGGCTGGGATATGTGAACTACAGTAGCAGCAGTTTAAAACAGAAGGATAGGAAATAAAGGGAAATTATATTACATTATTATAAACGTATTCATTAACTTCTATTGGAGATTTTATTTTTATATAAGAACAATTATAGTTATCTTTTCAATTAATGCTTATATGCATGAATTGGAATTACCCTACATTAAAACTTTCTGAAGTAACTGAAATCAGCTATAAAAAATACACATAAGCGCAGACATGTGAGAGAAATTATTTCCCTCTTGTGAAAAATGTCTGGGAGTGTTTCATCAGGCAATATATAATATTAGAGATAAAAATTGCGAACTTGAAATAAACCAAAAGGACTTAAATAGTATATTCTATTTTGAGTCCAATTGTTTAATACGGTATTTAAATTTAAACTTTTAATTACTTTTTCATGTATAGAATGCAAGATTTCTATAATATTTTTTCTTTTTGCTTTCCACAATGTTAACTGAAAAAGGAGAGGGACATATTTAACATAAAAATAGAGGATGAATCCTGAGATCTCCTAAAAATGTCTTAATGTCCTACAGACGTGGGCACTTGTTCCATTGTATATAATGGAACACCATTTTTGAAGAAATTAGTACCGTCCCTTTGAATCCTGTGCTTCCTCCAGGACAAGAAGCTATGACTAAGTTGTTCGACACGGCATTACGATGAAAAGTCTTTCTAATTCTATCTTTCCTAAAATGGGCTCTAGTTCTTGTAATTCACATGACACCCTTTGGCTGTGGTTGTCTGTTAAATTTCCTGTTTTGGTCTAGTTTCAGCAAACCAAAACAAATAGCTCACAGAAAAGGCTATGGTAACTACTTTTGTTTTCCTTTCGGTGTTTCCAGTTAAATGTTTTCTCCTTACAGGTTCAGAGAAAGGAAGGAAAATAGCCACAAACAAAGTGTAAGCAGGTCACAGAAGTTTCAGTGCGCCAAAAAACGTGCCATCTCCATCCCGGGAAATTTTAGCATCTTCACGTGGTATTGCAAGTTGGAGTTCATCTCCTTCTTCCAGCTTTGCAATGCCTGGAAAAGAATGATTTACAAGAATTTTAAGTGGTTGTACAATGGGAAAGGAAAAAAAAGCATTAAATAAAATTATTTTGTTTAGGAAAAAAATGGTAACATAGGCATTTGTACTTCAAATTACACCGGTGGACTTCAAAACCAGTTACTGTCCTACTAGCCCAGCCTAAAAGGCATAGCACATCCCTTGACAGAATATTATATAGTTAAAAGTGGTTTAGCTTCATTTTATTGACACACATACACACTTATGTATATACTGTATAGTCCTAAATATACTTTTAAACGTGCCCATAAAATGTGTAAATTATTAAAAAGTAAAAACAAAAGACCATTTATTAACAAAGCACATCTGTTGACAGAGTCCAGACAGTGGGATTAGGAGTTATCTGGATTACTTTTTCTAGCCTTCTATATTTTGTGTTTCCTTAAATGACCATATTTGTCTCCATAATCAAAAGCCACAATGTAATTAGCTTCTCAAAACTGACCAATAAATCTACCTGTGCCTAATTTACAATGATGTATTTTGTGATTCAGGACTACAAAACACAACGCAGGAACTACACTCAGTATATCGGGTAATTCCTGACCCCACCTTAAAAGGAAAATATGAAGGAAAAGAAAGAGGAGAAAAGGGGAGAGGAGAAGAAACAAAGAAACCAACAAAGAAAATAGTATCTGAATTGTCAGTACCCCCAGCTAACGATTTAAAAAGTAGTTCCATCGTTTCGTTAACATATGGTGAAAATGTATTTACACGAACACATCTCTGTTAACATCTATTCTACCATTACGCTCAATGCAGCTGGATTTCCTCGGGCGACAGCCCGTCCATGTTTATTTACTGAACACTCACGATGTACCAGACACCTTTCTATACACGCAAAGAGCAGAGACAGTGATCAGAATGACAAAAGATTCTGTCTCCAAGGATCTTGCTTTTTTGTAACGGACCAAGACAGACAAAAAAACAAAACAAAACATAGTTTTAGGTATTGTTAGGGGTAATGTGTATACTTCCTAGGATTGGCAAAGCATTTGATGACTACATTAAATAGTAAAAAAGAATTGGAATTTATTTGTTGAATACATTAGTCATTTTCATAGAGATAGATAATCTAATATTTTGACAAATAACACAGAGTGTTATTATTAACTCTCAAAATAAAGTCACGTGAACCGACTAGTTTTTAAAGTGAATTCTATTTAAAATTCCAACACTGAGTTATTGGTTATTTCAATTCTTACAGATTATAGCAATCAGCTCTAACTTTTTCTTCAATAAACATACTCAATTTGTCAATGAAATAATGTGTAAGATTCAGCTGTATGTATAAAAGAGGTTCCTTGGTATTATGTTGGGCTTCTCAAATGGACTATTTTAATTTTTTTCAGGTTATTATGGAAGTGCTTTATGCACTTATACACTAATGTGTAGTTTTTAATGATTTTAAATAAAATTGCCCTGGAACAGAATAAAATTGCAAACTTGAAATTTCCTAGAGAACGGTTCTCGTATATAATACTAAGCTAGTATCACTGAGAAATATCTTAAAGGTGTTGATGATTAGAATATTTGAAAAAGAGTCTATTGGAAAGCTATAAGTACTAATGAATTTAAATACATAATGGATTGGAGTAGCCTTGCCATTTATAAAAAGTTTGCAACACCAAAAACTAGTCACCACTGGACATAGGGAAACATTTCTTTATGAAAATTAGGGAATTCCAACTTAACAAACTTCCTCATCACCCCATTAGAGCTCTTTTTGGCTACAGATCCAGAATGACAATCGTCTCCGTTATTACGAACTATTTTTCTTCCTGAGTTATTGTGCATCTATTAGTAAACGTCTTTGAAATATACTTCAAATTGCACAGCCAATCCCCAATCCCGTGTTTCACACTGTCATTCATAGCAACATCTGCAACTGCAGACAGCCCTCAGCGTTTCTGACACAAAATGAAAGTTGTGCTGGTAATTACAGCCAAAGTAGACCTGACATGAACAAAGCCCGCCCCTTCCCTGTTCTCTCCATGTCTTCACTGCCCCAGAGATGAAACGCAGGCTTGCTCCTACATTTTCACATCCCAACGTCATCTCTCTGGTGTCCATTTACACCAGATGTCACCTGTATGAAAGTGAGAGAGAGGACATTGTGCAACTTGACTTCACCCACAAACCAGCCAAGGGTGTCTCTTTTGCAGCCCGTAAAGAAGAGTTTTGGAGGCTCACACTCTGGCATTAGACCACTGCTTTAAACCAAGTTCTGCAACTTAGTAGCTGTTCGACCCAGGACAAGCGGTTGAAGCGGTTGCCTCTCTGTCTCAGAGTCCACCTCCCTTAAGCGGGGAGAATTAAATGAACAAGTGTAGGTTAAGTGAAGACAAGGGTGCTTGGCACATGGTAGTCATTCTCTTATTATTCTATTATTATTGTTGTTATTACAAATTAAAGAAAATACAGCTTAGAATTGTTATCGGTGTTGATTGCTATGAAGTTACTGCCCTTTCTAAATGTATATAAAAATGATAAAACTATTAGCAATGATTTCATCTGTGTCAATTAAAACGGACTAGCTTATCATTCAAGATAATAAAAAGCACACAGTTTATGAGGACTCTCTTTCTATCTTATTTATATAGAACTATTATTTACCAGCTGAATAACAGGAATTATTGGGTAGTGTTTCAGGCATATTTTGAATACATCGGAACAAAGTCACCAGACTCAATTCATCCCCAAAGACATGGACTTTTTTTCTCTGTATTAGATGTCCCATGGCAAAGGTGTTATCGGTGTATAAAACCTGAGAAACAAACCAAAGAACTTTGTCAGAAGTGAGCACAAAATGGGAGGCACTGGACAGCGTGAGCAGAATTAGGGTTGGACCTACCTGACCATATATAAAAAAGTAACCGGTTTCTTTGACCAATATTTTATTTTCTCTTTCTTCTAGGGCTCTTCCTCTTTTAAAGCTGAGAAGCCACGGAACAAACGTGTAAGCTCCTACAATGAAGAGAACGATTTATAAGAAAAAAATCTGGGAAAAGCAATTTTTCACCTCCACTTAGTTACTAAACTAAGTATGAAACTTGGAGGAGAATTTCATGTTTAAAAAAAGAGGAAAAGACGAAGAATCACAATACTCCATTGGTTTCTCAGCCATCATTTACATATTGACCCGGGCAATTATCAGATACAGGAACTTGAGGGCAAAACTTCATATGAAATGTCTGGGTTTATTTTTATTCTTCTGTATTTCAGCAATTTTCATAATAAAGTCTCGTCTGGATGGCAGAGTTTGAGGCAAAGAATGGACAGATGTCTCTGAACAACACAGTAATAGAGATTTTCCAGTTTTTCTTTGGTTCCCAAGAGGAGGGAGTTAGTATGTGGAGAGTTTAGCAAAGGGCATGAGGAGGAAGCCCCCTCTCCAACATGGCAACAGAACAAAGCTTCAGGAGAGCCAGGAAAGTCACTAAGACACCATATTTACTAGGAGATGGTCAAGGAACCTTGTGATGATGGTCTGTAATATTCAAGTTGGAGTGGTTTCTGTTCAATATGCTAATTCTCCTCCACTGTCCCTCAGACTTCACTTAGGAAGTGACAGGGAAGGCACTGTGCTCAAGAGTTGGATGAAGGGCAGAGAGAAGACAGTGGCTGCAGAAATGAGTAGGTGAGAGGCGACCAAATCTCGGAGTCAGAAACTCGGTGCTTTTGGACACCAACAGCCAGGAAGACAGTATAAACACTCCTTTCCCAAGAATTCACAGTGTAAGCTCACCTTTATGTCATGTAAATATTGGAGAAAATGGTGAACCCTGAGGCTAGATTAGGAAACGTGGGGGGTATAAATAAAATGCTATAAAATAAATGAGGAGAAGATTTGAGAAATGGCAATATAAGGAGAGAATAGTAAAACGAAACTGTGGTAGTCTAAAATCATATAAAAACGTTCCTATATAATTGGTAATGTTAGACCACACGTGTCCCCAAGCTTCACCTTGGTCATAGCAAAAAGGGAAATAAATAATAAAATTCAGAGTCCACAAGATGGTAAGCCAGAAGCTCAAGAAAAGAACAACCTGTCCAAGATTGAGCTTAAAGGAAATTTTCCCGTGTGGATTTTCAGAAGGGGGCACCTAGGATGTGGTCGTTGACAATGCTTTCACATTCATAGATACAATTAAGTGTATGTGCCTTCTTAGATAGTGCCCCCAAGGCGAACCTTTCATGTTTGAACTTTTCCCAGATAGGATTCTCAAGGGAAGAACATAAAACAAGAACCACATATTTTCTGAATATTTCTGAGGAGTTAAGAACGCTAGGTGATAAAACAAAGCAAATTACACTGTGAATTCAAGTAAAAATGAAACAATTCCTTAAGGCATCCCTCCCAGTCCACATCACCATGGACAGAGGGAGGCACTCTGTGAAGGAGAAGGAGAGAGGAAGGCAGGAGGAGACGGATGGGTGTGTGAAGAGACATCAAGATTTTCAGCACAGGCTCGTGCCCACTCCTCTCATGGGCTCCCAGGAACTGCCCCTGTCTCTCACAGGGAGTGAATGCCCCTCAGAAGGGGCAGGCCCGACCACCCCAATTCGCTCTTCCCAAAGAAAGTCTCTGGGAAACATTTTCCCTTAAATGAAAACCCTCCAGTGCCATACTGGATAAAAATAATCCATGAATAAAAGATCTCAATTACAAATAACAGAGGCAAACTTAACATCGCCTGTTTTTATACATCATTTCAGTGAAAAGATTATAACAACGTAGTTTTAAATTTTGTTTAAATATCATGTGCCCAAAGAGTTTTTTAAAGTAGAGTGCCAAAAATATGAGGAAGAATTAATATCATGGTGGTTGTTGTTATAAAACACAAACTGATGACTCTGAAGGCAATTACTGTGACGGTGGTAATGATAACTTATTTGATGTTCTGACCAAAGAGGGATTTTTTTCCTTTCAAGACAATACACATCTTAGACTCTAATTTCTCTGAGTTAAGGGATTGTTTATGTTTGGTTCCCTGCTATTTCTCCAGGGCCTAAAATGATAACTGGCCTACAGCAGACATGCAGCAAATATTTATTGAATTAACTAATTCAACTTTAAACAGAACTTAATTCAAAATGGCCGTCTACTATGCAATTAGTCACAAACATTCAATTGTTTTTTAAAAGCATTTTGCTACCTAGTTACCAAAACTCTGGGAAACAAAACACCCACCATCATAGAGGTAGTAGGTACACTTGAACTGAAGTAAAACACATAATTCTGAAACTGCTTGTTTTATATTCTAAAAATTTTTTAAATATAAAAATAGTTTTATTAAAAAATATATTTTTGCAATACCTTTAATTGATTTCCTATTTCTTTACACCATACTTAGCTCTATAAAATTGGTGATCCAGTTCTTACCAAATTGCACTGCTGTATTGTCATAATAGAAAGAAAAACAAGTAGTCATTAGGTTTATATTCTTATTTTCTCTTGATATTTTCTTTTGGTATTTTATCATATCTTTCTGGAAATATTCTTATTAAAGAGAGAGTACATGTTTACTTGTTTTCACGTACTGTTTGTATTTCTCCCCCACCGCACACACACACCTATATACACGTACACACTTACACTCCATAGGGCCAAGGCTATGAGTGTGCTCTAGTCATAGTGGAAACCCACATGCTAAGAAAAGAGCCTAGCACGTGGTATGCACTCAATAAATATGTCCTGCTGAATGAATTTTAAATCCTTTAAGTAAACAGGCTAAACAATAAATTAAAAGCTAAAGTAATTATAAAGTTAAACATGAATATTATAACATGTTTCTACATCTTATGTAATTTTTAGCATGCTCACTAGACTCCAGATAAACGTTAACAAGAAAATATGCATGAAATGCCTATTCTGTGGAATGCGTTTCTAAACTAGCACGCATCCCTCCTTACAGTAGATATTTAAGAATTTGGAAGTAAACTCCAGGAGCATTAATGCTTATTTTATTAGTCAACAGCTAAAAGACAGAGGTACCTTGATATATAAAGTTTGAACTGCCCAACTCCATTCAGCTTTAAATACTTGATGTATTTAAATGTTTTTGAAAACTTAACAAAATTAATATGTATATTACTATGTGAAATTAAATAAAAATAATGCTGCTAGTATTAATATGTGAAAATAATTTACATGTATTTCTGAAAATGTCTGCTCTTAAAAGAGTAGATCTTCCCTCTTCTGACATATATGAAAGAGTTGTAGATACGTTTCAGGATGACAAAGTTTTATAGAAAAATTAGATATATTTCACTAATATATGTTTTTTATTCTATTTTATGAATAGGAAATTTCCTTCCAAATATTTATACTTCTAGTGTTACCTCCCTCAATAACTGACAATAAATGCTAGAGAGAGCAGCTGTCAATCATAGCTATCACATTTGGTCACTTCTCTTGATTTTCTATTTTATTATCTTAAAGGTGCTTTAAGTAGTTTTAAGGAAGAAGATATTGATAACACCTTTTTAAACGTAGATTAGGTAAGCCTATTCAAGAAACAGTGACTTTTTTTGTTAAAACAAATGTGGTTTGGTATTGAAATCCACAGTAATCAGATGCTTGATTCTGTGATGAGGTAGGGTTAGGAAAATCAACAGGAAACAGAAGCCAGCCAGGCAGGGCCATGCAGGTTGAGTGATCTGAAGGGCAATGGGACAGCCCTGCGGAGCTGTGAACAGCGGAGGGAAATGACTACATCTGGGTTTCAGAAATATCACCACCTGGCCACCAGGTAAGAAAAGGTGAAAAACCAGAGGCAAAGAAACCAGCCAAGGTGAGGGATGATGGTGGTTTGTACTAGGATGGTCACATGGGAGTGAAGAGCAATAGATTAATTCAAATTATATTTATGAGGAATAATTGATAGAGTTTTGAGATTAGAACATAGAATTAGAGGGAACAGTCAAGAATGACACCCAGAATTCTAGACCAAACAACTTAAGACATAGTCACTCACTTACCAAAACAGGGAACCTGGAGGAAGAAGAGACTTGGGGAAAAGTTCTAGAGTTCAGGTTGAGATGCCACCAAGATATTCAGGTAGAGAAGTAAATAGACAGAGGTCTATATAGGCTTGGAGCTCAGGGAAGTGATTTTGGCTATATTTAAGCCATCAGCACATAGATTAAATGACAAGATAGGAGTATTTAAGAACACCAGAGACATAAAGAATGAAGAGAATGAGACTCTGAAGCACATCAATATTGAGGAGATACATTTAAGAATAATTTGCAAAGAAGTTTAAAAAGGAGTGGCCAAACAGGTAGGAACACGGTTAGAGAAACAAACTAAGGGGAGCATGTGTTTCAAGAAGAAGGGAGTCACCCAGTGTCAAATGCTATTGTGAGATTAAAGGTAAATCTCATCATTGCCTCTATGAAATAATTACATTGAAAAGTAAAAATAAACGAGAGACTTCCACCAGCAACATGACTCTGGAAACTACACCTCTCCTTTTTTACCTCCTGTAAGTCATATGAAAGAGACAGACAGATGCATGTTCTTCAAAGTAACTGCCAGGGCTGCCAGAACCACGGAGGCCACACTGAGGCTGAGTGTAGAACGGAAGAGAAGAAGCGACAAAATGCTGAGGGGGCCTGGCAGTGGCAAACTTCACAAGAAGCCAGCAAAAAGCGCCTTGCTAAAGGTCAAAAACCCCAGATACATACAGAACCTCCTACAGATGGACAGCCCAGGAGAAGAACCCCATATACACACAGAACCCTCCTACAGACAGACAGCCCAGGAAATTTCAATGTCAGCTAACAGAACTTGGGAAAGTAGGAGGAAAAAATGAAAACTCATTTAAGCAAAAATAAAAGTAGAAGTTTCAGAAGGGAAAATAGGTTTTGCACAAAACAAAATGAGATGGAAATAAAGAAAGAGTTAAGAATTTGAGAAAAAAATGTAGAACTATAGAATATAGAAGACAGGTAAAGAATTACCGGCATATACATAATCAGAATCCTGGAAGACAAAATAAACAGCAACAAAAAGCGAAGCAGAACAGCACAACCGCTTAGAGCTACTACAGACTGAAAGACACACCAAGCGCCAGGGAAAGTTGATTCAGAATAGTTTCAGTAGTTTCTTATTGCTGCTGTAACAACAAATTACCACAAACCTAGTGGCTTAAAACAACACACATTTATCATCTTTGAATTCTAAACATCAGAAGTCTCAGTGGGCAAAAATCAAGATATTGGCAAGTCTGTTCTTTCTGGAAGCTAGAAAATCCATCCCTCACCTCTCCAGCTTCTACAGTCTGCCTGTTTTCCTTGGCTCGTGGCCTCTTTCATCTTCCCAGGAAGCAAGCACATCATTCTGAACTCTGCTTACATCACCACATTGCCTTCTCTGACTCTGTCCCCGCTAACTCCCTCTCACAAGGAACTTTACGATTACACTGGGCACATCCAGATAATTCAGGATAATCTCCTCCAGTTCCTTATCTTTCTCACATCTGCAAAGTCCCTTTTGCCACATAAGGTTACTCACAAGTTCCAGGAATAAGGGGGTGGACATCTTTGGGGGGATATTATTCTATCTACCACAATAGTTAACCCTGAGATATATAGTAAAATAAGGATTGAATTTTTAAGGTTAATAAATAATTCTTTGCGTAATCAGACAAGAAAGTGAAACTACTTACGAGAAGAAAAATTTCTTTGACCTTAGTTTTCTCCAAAGTGCATATAGCCAGAAGGCAGTGGAGAAATTCCCACAAGATACTCAAATAAAGGAAGGGTAAACCAACAATTTCATATCCAGCCATCCTTAAAGTATAAAAACTACAACGAAACAGCTTTATCAATGCAAATATTTAGTGAGCACTGTTCTCATGTGCCCATTTTGAGTAAACTAGCAGGGAAGGAAATTCAGCAAACTAAGATATAAATGAGGAAATCACAGCAAAAAGACTTGCAGTGGGTATTGAATATATTTATCTGTAAAACCAAGACAAAAACACATGAAGGGAACACTTCGACACAGAAGAATAAAACAGTTTTATGTCATGAAAATGTAGAAATTATATAATTAACAAATATAGAGAAGTACAGGAGGAAAAATACGGATAGTAAATTTCATCAATTGCCTCATTTGTTAACAGCTGGGTCTCAAAGGATATAAATTAAAGTTGACAGATCAAGTAATACAAACATTTTAAAAGTACATAGGTAAACATCAAGAAATATAACATTAGTATCCAAAAAATATATGGTGGAGGACAGGAAGGATAGAGAAAATAAAGACGAATCATACTAATTTTATCATAGACCAGACTAGACAATCAATAGATATTGTCCATTGATATAATTATAGACGTCAGAGTGGAAAATGGCAAAGTAGAAAGCTCAAAGAATAAGTCCCTTCACTAAAGCAACAATTAAGCTGGCAAAAACTTATAGAATCTACCTTTTTGGATGTATGAAACCTAATAAAAAACCTATTGAAACCAAAGGAATGCTTAAGGAAAAAAAAAGGCTGTTAAATTTCAGGAAGAAATCATTATAGTATTTTTGCTTATTCACTTATATTCTCCATTCTTCAGGTTGGCAGCAGCCATGGAGATGGTGGCCTGAGTTCCAGGTGGCACCTTTCTGGGGCCAGGGAAAACAATACTCACTTTGTTCTCAAAACATTGTGGCTATGCATTTTGATCTGTTTGGAGGTTCCCTTCAGATGGCAGCAGCTCCTCAGGCTGATGTCAATCAAAAGCTTTAAAGACATAACTGTAGCCACCTGGAACAAGGGATAGCAGATGGAGCAGGTAACAGAATGACAAAAAACCTGAGAAGGAGGCAGCATAGGGGGAAGATATTTGAAGGAATGGGGAATACACCAAGGAATCTGTAATGCAACATACACGTCTAGAGTCAGATGCTCAGAAAAGAGCCAAAGAACCCTAAAACTAACACCTCTAGTTGATCTTTGGTCTCTGCACAAGCAGGAGGGGAAATCTAAGGCAGAGTTGCTGGAAGCCTGGCTAAATGATGAAGGAGTACTCCAGCTCAGAGCCAATCTGCTAGGAAAAGGTAGTATTTTTATGTTTTTTTTGGTTCCTGGTATTTAAGTAAATCTGTCAGGATTAGGATTGGAGATAAAAAAAATCTCTATAAGGCTGACTGTAGAGATAACAGAAAAAAGACTTCAGTGACTACACAGAACAAGGAACACAGTGCAAAAATATTTTGGAAAATTTAATAAACAAATAGACAACTGCAGCCCTCACCAATCAACAATAGCAAATGCTGGGGATGGGAGAAAATATTATTTCCAGAGTTACTATATTGTAATATTAAAATTGTCCAATTTTCAAAGAAAAACACAAGGCCTACAAACAAACAGAAAACTATAGACCATTCACATGAAAAAAAAATAGAAATTGGCAGAAACCATTCCTGAGGAAGCCCAGATACTGGAATTACTAGACAAAGACTTTATATCTTTTAAATATGCTTAAAGAGTTAAAGGAAACAATGCACAAAGAACTTAAGAAAACCAGACGAATTATATATGAACAGATAGACACTATCAGTAAAGAGATAGAAATTATTTTTGAAAAAAGGAAAAGAAAAGAAACCAAATAGAAGTTGTGGAGGTGAAAAGTAAGAGCTGAAATAAACAATTCACTGGAGAAGTTACACAGCAGGTTGAGCAGGCAGAAGACACAACCAGAAAACTTGAAGATAAGACAATTGAAATTATCCAGTCTGGGGACCAGAAAGAAAAAAGAAGGAAAGGAAGTGAACAGAGCAGAAGGGACCCGTGGGACACCACATGCATTATCAGAGTCCCAGAAGGAGAAGAGAAAGGGACAGAAAGAATATTTCAAGAAATAATGGCAAAACTCTTCCCAACTTTGAAAAAAGAATGAATCTACACATCCAAAAAGCTAAAAAAATTCCAAGAAGAATAAACTCAAGGAGATTCATGTCAAGACACATTATAATTAAGGAGTTGAAGAGAAAGTCAGAATCCAGCTAAGAAGCAGAATTACCCTACAGGAGAACAAACTGAGAAGTCACATTATATGTGTAAGAAGAGAGATTTCAATTTACTTACATCAGTCCCTTACATCAGGCTTAGTTCAGCCTCAAGAAAATTGCCTCAGCCCATGATTCTCCCATGGAGGGATGGTGAGATTGGAGTGTGTGTCTGGCCTCATGGCCTCTCAGAGTGCTTTCTGTGGTGCTGGTTTCTATCTCGCCTCATTTTGAGTGCTGAACCACCATAGGAGCTTAGTCCCATGATACAGTTAAAAACAAAGAAAAGAAAACAGCATCCCCTTATAGCCAACATTTTTTTTTTTTGCATGATTGTCGAAAAGCAGAGAACTGATGCTTTTCCTCCAGGAGGGAAGGAAGGAAGCAAAGGGGGCCTCGCTCCTGGCCTTAGAGTGGCTAATATCAAGCACTGCTGGCCAGGGAAAGTGTCTCCCGGTCAAAATCAGTCTATGAGAACGAGGAGGGGTAGCTGCTTTTTCAAACACACAGACAACAAGGCAAATTTATAGGGAACATGAAGGAAGAAAACAAATCTCCAGTAAACAATCTGAAAGGACTAGCTCCAATGAGTTGTAAATCACTTTCAACTCTAGCATAAAAGTTAAAAGATAAGAGAATTATAACTAAAATAATTTATTAATAGATATGCAATATAAAAAGATGTAAATTGTCACACCAATAACAAAGTGTGATGGCGAGAGAAGTAAAAATGTCATTTTTGTATGAGATCAAAGTTAAGTCGTTATCAGCTTAAAATAGACTATTATAACTGAGTTGTTTTATGTAAGTCTCATGGCAAACCAAATAGAAAACCTGTAGTAGATACACAATATTTAAAAAGAAAGGAATCAAAGCACATCACTGCAAAAAATAACCAAGCCACAAAGAAAGATATTCAAGAGAGGAAGGAAGAAACAAAGGAACCACAAATCAGCCAGAAAATAATTAACAAAAGGGAAATAATAAGTCCTCACTATCAATAATTACTTTAAATGTAAATGGATTAAATTCCACAATCAAAAGGCATAGAGTGGCTGAATGGATTAAAAAGAAACAAAATCCAACCATATCTTGTCTACAAGAGACTCATTTTAGCTTTAAGGACACACATAGGCTGACATTAAAGGGTTGGAAAACAATATGCCATGTAAGTGGTAAACAAAAGAGAGAAGTGGCTATTCTTATATCAGACAAAATAGACTTTAAGTCAAAAACTGTCACAAGGGACAAAGAAGGTAATTATATGATAATAAATGGATCAATTCATGGAGAGGATACAGCAAATATAAATACATATGCACTCAACATTGGAGCCCCTAAATATATAAAGCGAATACTAACAGATCTGAAGGGAAAAATAGACAGCAATACAATAACAGTAGGAGAATTCAATACCTCACTTTCAACAATGGATAAATCATCCAAAAGAAAATCAATAAGGAAACAGAAAACTTGAACACTATAGACCAAATGGACTTAACAGATATATACAGAATATGCCATCCTATAGTAGCAGAATATACATTCTTAAGTGCACAAGGATAATTCTCCAGGATAGATGAAATGTTACGGCACAAAATAAGTCTTAACAAATCTAAGACTGAAATCATATCAAGGATCTTTTCCAATCACAATGGTATGAAACTAGAAATCAATAACAGGAGAATAAGTGGAAAATTCACGAATACATGGAAATTAAACAGCACACTTCTGAACAACCAATGGGTAAAAAAAGAAGTCAAAAGGTAAATCAAAAAATATCTTGAGACCAATGAAAATGGAAACACAACATACGAAAATTTATGGGATGCAGTAAAGCAGTACTGCTAAAATATCCATGCAAACTAGCATTTACATACTGTTCAAGGCTTACTGGCATCACAAGGCCAACCCATGGGTCCAAAGAGCGAAGCACCCAGATAAGCATCCCTGGATCGATGGGGAGCAGCCACCACACCAGAAAGATCATAACACTCTGTGCAATTCACATTCACAGTGGAGTAGCAGCTGCATCTTTTTGTGTGATTTGGAGCATTTTCGTTTTTGGCCAAATGTGTAAAACAAACCTTTTCCAAGTTAAATTTTTTCAATTTTATCTTTGGTCCTTAGGGTCTTCTTCTGGCTTTATTTTAATTCTTAGGAAACAGTTTGCTGCCTATTAAAAGTTGCAAACATACGACTGGAAAATTGCAGAGCAATAAATAACAATAGAATTTCAAACAGTTTAGTATTTGTGTTACATTTAGGATAATTAAAGTCACATAGAAAAATACAGATGCGAGATAGCAATCCCAGAAATCATTACAAACACCAATCCAAATTCATTATCTGGACTCCTTCTTGTTTCCCCATCCCTGCCCCCAGCTTAACCTCTTGACACTTCTGAACTGCCTTTTGTGGTTCAAAACCCAAACATTCCCTTGCCCCTGCTTGCTTTATTTTTCTCCATAGCATTTAATTTTATCATTCTACATTTTACATGTTTGGAGGTTTTTTTCTGTTTTCCCCTCATCAGAAGGTAAATTCCATGAAAGTGAGGAACCATGCATATTTTATCCCCCTGCTAAGCCCCAGTCCCCACACAGTACTAGAACATTGCATGTTCTTAACCAATATATGTAAAATATAAAGCAATAATTTCATACTGGGGATTTATCATACAAATGTTATATTTATTTAATATAATATTAATAAATATCAATAAATTAATTAATATAAAATGTTATAAATATTAATAAATTAATATAAAATGTTTAGGATATGTTCAGTTTTATCTTCGTCCTACTGTGATTTCTACAAACTAATATAATAGGAGAATTAATATTTGTGAAGATGATCTTGAGTCATTTTGGAAGTGAAAATGATTTCTAAATAATAAAATATTGAATTTGGTTTAGTGTTGATTTTGTTTTATCTATGTCAAATATTTAAAATTTCTAAGTATTAGTGTCTCTAAGGCAATTCTGTTTGTTAGGTTATTACATTAGCCTAAATATTTATTGCCTAATCATTTTGAATAAATTCAATTTTACTATTTTACATCTGATTATAAGAAGTTTTGAGGCAGAGAGTTGATTTGATATGAAGCTTGAATACAGCCTTTTGATTTGAAACTGACAAGTGATTGAACTGGACTGAATTCTAAGTGGAAAAATTACTGGGACTATTTTTACCTTTTCGTATAGTAGGCGTGTCACTGTCTGCAATAAGTTGCAAGCAGTCTTGGGTGACTGAAAAGCAAAAACATATCATTTTAGTTACTTGAGTAGAAATAACAAGGGAACTAAGATGACTGAGAACACAAGGCTACAAACCCATCTTTCCAGTAACATGGAATCAATTATACTTTCTACATAGCTTACATATTGTTCTTCAAATTACTTTATGAAATTTGCCCACAGATTATAATATAACTTACACTGGAAATATAACATGTACTTGAAATTCATGTTTTAGAAAAACTCTATATGCTGTTGAAATATGTAGGTATATCATCTTTACAGTTTTAACCTAACTTGCTTTAAAATGTTACACCTGTATAGAAAGCAAGTTTAGTCATTGTCATTTGTTTTTTGGGTCTATCAAACACATGAGCCAGTTAAACTATCAGATTATTCTAAAACAATTTTCTGTTTTAAAAAATCTAACATTAAATAATGACTCACTAGTACTGAAAACACTTCTATTAACATTACTGAAAATAATTAAATAATTGCTAACTTTTATTGAGCTGATATAAATCCAGGCAACTTCACAAAAATCCTAAAAATTACGTTTTAGAAACTAAGTCTTGGAAAGTATAAACAATTTGTTCAGTCCCCAGAGGTGGAAAGTGACAGAGCCAGAATTTAACCACGCCTATTTCACTCTGGAGCCAAAATCAGGGATTTGGTAAAATATTTTGGACAAAAAAGAGAAAGAGAGATAGAATATCTTTTAAAAATAAAGTGGAAGATTTCCCTGAGACTGCATAGTCAGTAAAGCTTCTGGGAAGCATCCATTCAAATCACATATTACTTGCAGCATATTCCAGAGAATATTCAAGGGAATAAATATTCTGTTAAATACAGAGACACGCTTTCAAGTAATAAGCAAAATAAGTACACCATCTGCAGGAAAAGAATGCAAAGCAGTAAGTATCTATGAAAAATAGGAAACGTAAACCTAAGTGTGCCTATTTTAAGTTAAGGAAACATTAGTTCAGATTTTTTATTATCTAGCAAGTATTTTATTCAAGTTGAAGTAATACTTTAAAAACATGCTTTTCAATGTATACATTTTAAGAGCTTGACACAGTGGATAATTCCTGCTTCAGCTGATTAATTGAAAAATTTCTAATATTTAAAACGTGGAATAACAGATGTAATAATTACATGATATTCTGAAGCCATGCAAATGAATAGGCCTAAAACGCACACTGTTAAAGGTAGCAACCACATGAGAAAATCTGTTAAAAATTTCCCTTGGTATTTAAATGTGGAAATAAAATGTTAAAAACTGCAACTCCTTTATAACCTTTATAACCAGGAGACTTTTCTAACACATTTTCATGATAATCTGATCATTTCGATAGGAGTAGAACATTTTGGTCTACTTTGTGATTCTTTTATTCATCTGTACACAACAGCAGCCATGTCTGTGCCACAGGGAAAATGTGACTCATTAGTGCAGTTACTATGGCAGACCCCGTGTCACGGAAAATATGTAAAAGCACTGTAACAGCAGAATAGCTGTGAATAAGGGCAGCTTGAAAGAAAAGAGTAACAAAGCAGCCAAAGTCTGAAGGGCAAAATATCTAGAGTAGCCATTTTAAACCTATTTTAAACGTGTTCTCATTTTTCCGAAAAAACTTCCTAAGGAATTACTCCTCACGAGGCACCATGACAAGTTCTGTGGGGAATGCGAAGGTCAATCAGAGCATGTAAAGCTTTAACCTCTCCTCCACACAGAAAAAGAAGAGGATGCTGATAAAAGTCAAAGTCAAATTTCCAAATTTTCCATCTTTCCTTTGTCATATGTGTACACGTATATCGTAAAGATTAAATGAGATAATGCTTATGAAACATTTAGTACTATACCTGGTACATAAGTGCAAAATCAATCTAGGATATTATTATTAATAGTAGTGCTAACATTTTTGTTCTTAACAGTATTAAATAATAAAAGGACACTATGAGAGCATGAAGACCAAATGAAGCTGATAAAGAGACCAAAGAAATACCAGAATACATAACTTCCTATTGAAATTAATCCTTTCCCTGACTGTTTCCCCCAAACTCATTCAAACCCAGAAGACTTACATATTCTACTTAGACAGAAAGAGGTTTACCTGAGTGATACCTCGACACTAGACACTACCAAGCTGATATGAAGGTACCTGAAATTTTTTTTTTTTTTTTTTTTGGTGAGGAAGATCAGCCCTGAGCTAACATTCATGCTAATCCTCCTCTTTTTGCTGAGGAAGACCGGCTCTGAGCTAACATCTATTGCCAATCCTCCTCATTTTTTTCTTCCCCAAAGCGCCGGTAGATAGTTGTATGTCATAGTTGCACATCGCTTCTAGTTGCTGTATGTGGGACACGGCCTCAGCATGGCCGGAGAAGCGGTGCATCAGGAGCGCCCGGGATCCGAACCCTGACCACCAGCAGCGGAGCACGCGCACTTAACCGCTAAGCCACGGGGCTGGCCCGAAGGTACCTGAATTTTAACCTCTGCAGCCCAACTAAAACTTGGCCGCAAGCTACACGTTGAAAAACCATAGTCTATTCCATCATGTAGTAGCAGGAATCTAACTTTTAGAAGAAAATACACTAGGGAGAGAAAAATTTATTTCAAGAAATACTCTTCAGAAAAGAAAATAGGATATTAAAATGACAGTTCATTCACAGTGTTTGAAAAGCAGCACTGAAGTTAGTGCTGTTCAGGAATTTTCCTTGTTCCAGAGAAAGTCACTGGGCTTTTCAAGGAGTTTTGTTGGAAATAAGAACAGGAGGTTCCATCCTGGCCTCATCAGATGCTGCATAGGCCTCGTCAACATTATCGGTGTTATCTACCTCTTTTACCTCATTTCAACTATTCCTTTTTAGGAAATTTGACATCTATTATCAACTTATCTCCAGTTCAGTATTTTAGGGATCTCTTTCCAATTCAACATAGATCCGATCTTGAACTATAGATTATTGCTCACAAAAAGTGAGCCAAAAAAGAGAAATATGGTTTTTTGATATCTCCCAATAGCATAGATTTTTCAACCACAGGAGTTTTGAGAATGCATAGTCTAATGTAAGAAACACAATATTGATAACAATTGTAATATTAATTGATTGTGTTTGGTTTTCAAAAGTCTTTCACACATCTTTCCCTCTAGGACAATTGAAGGGAATTACATAAGAGTTTGAGAATAATTTATCCCTTATTTTTTGCTGAGACAGTTTCGCCCTGAGCTAACATGCTCTGCCAATCTTCCTCTTTTTTTGTATGGAAGCCACCATCACAGCACGTCCACTGACAAGCGAGTGGTGTAGGTCCACGCCCAGGAACCGAATCTGAGTTGCCAAAGCACAGCGTGCTGAACTTAACCATTAGGCCACTGGGGCTGGCCCAAGAATGGTTTATTTTTTTAACTAAGCAAGGCAATAGCATACATTAAAACTTTCTGCATCTGATGGAGGGACATCTATTTCTAAATCTATATACTATATATTAAAATGATGTGTGAAACACAGATAACTAATCTTGTTAAGTATGTTTTACAGCATAAGAAAATTGACTCAAAATATTAAACTTTGTGGAAAATATTTCTAAAAACAAAATAGTATATTGATGACAGAAATAGTTTACAAAAGACAATTCCTAAAATAAAAACTCTTAGAACAAAAATAATTTGCTATTGCTCAATATTTGATATAATAAAATACAACCAACTTCACAATTAGAATGGAATTTAAACATTTTCCATATGGAAAACACTTTGAGTTTGAAAGCCACCTTTTTAAGTGTAATAGTCAAATACCATTTAATCAGGAGAACGGATTTGAAAGTTTATGGGATTGCTCATATCTGTTGTGTTATTTTCTGTGTTGGGACCAAACCCTTTCAAATTGGAATCTGGTTTATTATAAATTGTTTCAAAAAAGCTAAATCTAACATAAACTACCACAAATAATGCAATTAGTGCAGATTATGCATGGATCTTACCAAAAACATCGCACATAACTCTTTTTCCATCACATTTGCCCTATCCATATGACCTTTACTTACTAATGCATCCCAGTTTTTCTCGCTCATCTATTCAAGAAGCTTCTTCCAAGCTCTTCAGTCTGGATGAGATGTCCGTCCTGCATTTCCCTTTATCTCTTCTTTCATCTGTCGTTGTCCTTGTTGCACTATACGTTCTTAAAGAATGAGGACTCTTTGAAGGTGGTGCCTCTCCTTCATTTCATATACCTTATCGTTCGGTTTATGGAAGTCATGACAAATGTAGTTTGATTTCTCTTGAACTAGTTTTGAATAAAAAAATCACTGGCTGGAAAAGTTTAATTAGGAGAAATCTCTTAAAGATCTAAATATTGACCTAATGCTGGACATAGATTTATGAAGAGATTGAAGCAAGCCTGGTTTTGGGATAAACATTTCTACTGAAATGGAAATACAAGAATTCAGGGGTTGAAAACTGGATTATAAAGTTTTATTTGATCAGCAATAAGCAGTTTGCCTTGAATGGTTATTTATAAAACCAATGAGAGTTTTAAAAGAATTTCTAGAGAGCTAGATTGAGAAGTATATATTTGACCAACTACAAAATAGAAAAAAATTAGGAATTCTTAATCTTGAGAGGGGCCTGCCTGACACATTGTGCTTGACAAAAATCATATATGTGTCTATTTGTAGAATGAGATGCCATGAAGGGAGAATGAAACCAAAGGTTCAGCTGTTGACTGGTAATCAATATAATACAAGGATGATTTGGTCTCAAATGCAATTATATAAATGGAGCATCCAAGATAAATAGTGAAGAAAAACTTTACAGTTTGTGACTAACGACTATATGTGTTTGAAGGAGAATTAAAAACTAATAATAAAGACCAGTTTTCAATTCTAGGGAATTCAAAAAGATGGTAGCACTAAAATGGTCTTGGGGAAGTAAGAAAGGGGTCCTGGTCTTTGGGAGGGCTTGGAAAGGTGTTGATAAAATAAAATAGAAATAACTAAGAAAAACATTTGAATTGAAGATTTTCTGCGTGTGTGTGTGGATGTGTAGAGAAAGAGCCTTAAGCATTAATTGGATACTGTCATGTACCACCCATAAGGCAATTATGTTCTATGCCCAAAGCAATGTTGGAGATGTAAAATGGTAGCTGTTTACATAGCCTCACAAACACTAAGAGTAAAAGAAACCAAACAACAAAAAACACCATCTTCATCTACTGTTGTTTCATTTTACAATTGAGCAAATATGTTAATTTAAAATTGCTAATTTTATAGTTGAGTCGTCATTTCCACAGGATATGTTTTTTCTTTTGCTATGACTTCTTTACATTATTTTAGAATAATTCGCCTTATTAATGATGTATACTCAGAAGGCACTGGATATCAGTTAACTTACCAGTGAAAAACACTAGCTTCATGACACAACATGCAAACATGCCTGAAGTCAAGGAAGGTAAAACCAAAAATAGAAATACGCCTGAGAGTCTGGTGAAAGCTACCAATGAATGGCACAACTGGTTGCTACATCTTCAATCTCCCCTTGCACATTTCTATCTGGATGCCG
This sequence comes from Ceratotherium simum simum, assembly GCF_057802395.1. Lineage (NCBI taxonomy): Eukaryota > Metazoa > Chordata > Mammalia > Perissodactyla > Rhinocerotidae > Ceratotherium > Ceratotherium simum. The sequence continues at coordinate 4,986,916 of NC_141909.1, forward strand.
TGGTGATACTCAAACTCCACATGCCCGCAATCTATGTCTTGATCTTCCTTACATACATTCACCTCTTACTCCTCTATTTTCTCTCTTAGTGGATATATAACCATCATCTAAGTTCCCCAAGCTGGAAACTTTATAAAGTTGCCTGATCCCTTCATCCTCAATCTTGAAATCCAACTAATAATCAAGGTCGAATGGTTTGAATTTTTAACTTTTGTTCAATTTAGATTCCATCTCTCATTCAACTCATTCAACAATTTTATTGAGCACTGAATCTATGTCATATATTGTGCTAGGGAAAGCAAAAAAAAGGAGACATCATTCCTACCCCCGTGAAGCTTACAATCTAGTGAGGGAAAGATATGAATTAATATCACAAAAACAGAATTAAAATTGCAACTGTGAGAGAGAGACAGTGCCCAGACATTTGATCCAATCAGGAAAGCTTCTCTGAGCAGTGACACTTGAACTAAAGTCAGAGGAAGAAGGGGATAGAAATATTCCAGACAAAATTAATAGTCATGAGTATACATAAAGGCTGATGCTGGAGGGGCACAGCAAGTGTGGCTGGAGGGGAGAGAGAGAATGATAAAAAATGGTAAGATGAGGAACATGGTAGCCCAAGTTCAGATCTTTACCCTCACATTCTTGACAATTACATTAGCTTACCAAGTTGTGCCTCTTCTCCTTTCTACAATTCCTAGTCCATCACTTGCATTTCCTCCAGAATTATCTTCCTAAACCCAAATTTTATCTTGTCCTTTAACTCCTTCAATGGGTTTCCCTTGCACACAAAACCCACGTCTACCTTCACAGCCTCATGAACTCTACTCTCCCACCCCCAGGTGTACTTAAACACACCTTCTCAGACCAGGAGGTCGTCTTCACACTTCCATGGCTGTATATCTGCCATTCCCTCTGGCTAAACATTCCTCACCTTTCCATCTGGGGAAACCCCATTCATCCTTCAGGGCTCAAATCAAATATAAACTCTTTCCCTGATCCTTCTAGCTAAATATTTGATACCACTACACTTTGTACATACATTGAAATACATTTCACTTTACATATTAATTGTTTTTATAACTGTCTCTCTCCCTAGACTGTGAGTCACTTGATATTAAGGACCATCATTCACAAATTTGCACAGTGTCTGGTTTACAGCAGACTAAAAAAAAAAAAAATCTGTGGAACAATTTAGAAAAGAAAATAGACATCATAACAACATCCAACTTTTCTAAATAATTCTTAAAAATCCCATCCTTACATCCAGTTTTATAATACATATTAAATCAAATTAAATTAATGCTTATGGAAAACAGGTTCCATTAAAAAAATCTATTTCCAAGATATCTGGACCCTCTAACAATAAATCTTTGGGTCCATGGTTATATGGAAAACATTTTCCATAACAAATAATCCTCAATAATAAGTTGTTGAATCTTCATCCATAGAACTGTAGCATGCTATAATATTTTTTAAAGTAAATGGTTGTGTATCGTTTCTGTAAAATTTCTTGCTCTTTATTTCCCAGAAGAAGCTCTAGAGCAGCAGACAGAAGAGTTATTGTCACTTTCCTCTGTCTGTCTCAAACAGTCCAGCCACAGGAGGAGAAAGGAGAGCAGAGGAAAGCCTGAACTTGTAAAAACAATCAACCAATCAACACTGGCAAAAATCCAAAAATTCAGAAGTGTAAAGGGATAATTAAGGTGTTGGCATGTGTTGTGCCTCTTCCTCCCACCAGAAGGAGGCCTCTCCTCATATTTTTCCTGTTTCCCACACCCTGGGATACACTCTCCTCTTACTCAATTCCATTCAACCTTCAAAACCCAGCTCAGCTCTTCTCCACCAGGGTCTAGACAATCTTTCAGTGTGTGATCTCCACTGCTAACATTCTGTGATTCCATAACTAGATGTCCTTCTCATTGGTAATAATATTAATAACAGTCTAGGCCTCTCTAAGACCCAATATTTTTTCTCAAATCTGGTGTCTTACTTGAACATTAAGCACATACAGTTTGCATAATCAAAAAAACAATTTATAGTGATTAGATAATGAATTAAAACCTTAGTTCTCAAACCAATTAGCTGTTTAATCATGAGATTGACACTTAATTTTGAAATATTTTTTCTAATCTGTATAATGAAAATAACAACATCTATTTCATAGTGTCGCTGTGAGAATTTGTTGAAGTCATAATTTACATGTGCTTTGTAAAGGCTAAAGAGCTTGCTACTTTTCTTATTGTTACTTTATTATCTTAAAATTTACATTAATTTTGTTTAATTTCTCCAACTAAATATTTCGCTTACTGAACTGAGGAATTGACTATGTCTGGGCTTCAATTCTTTCATCTAAAGTGAAGACAATATGCCAACCTAATAGGGTTATTGAGAAGGTAAATGACATCAGAGACCCACAGGGCCTAACCGAGAGCTTGCACATGGAACATACCCAATAACTTTGTTTCTCTCTCTCTTTTTCTGTATATTTTGGAGTGACTACCTCAGAGCTTTGCACATTGGGTGTTTCCTCTATTTTGAGAAAAATCTGTTTCATCTCTAACTCTTCGGAATTGGTAATACCCTTTAAGAGAAAATCTTACCACAACTAAAGTGCAGCTGCCCAGTACAGCTCTTTTAAGTAGCAATTGACCTACAAAAAGCATAATTACACATTAAAACTAATAGTATCCGTTCCTACAGAATTATTAATGAGAACACATCCCTCAACATTCTGAATTTACTTTTAAAATACCTACCCATATCTGCAATATTTTTTTAAGTTGAAAGAATAAAGAATTATTGAGCTTTCAAGGAGAAGGTAGAAAGACTTACTCTGGCCTCCCTATTTAAAACAGAAACACACCCTCTTCCCCCTCCCTCACCTTTCACACTGCTCATTCTCTTAACTCTGCCCTGAGATTTTCACATTTTCAATATATTTACCATTTTCTAGTATAATAATTTACTCATTAATCATGTTTATTATTTTCTGTGTCTTTCCACCTCACCGTAATGTAACCTCTGATGGGCAGGAAATTTTTATCTGCTTTGTTTTTTGATCAAGACCCAACACCTAGAACAGTGCTTGGAACATGGCAGGTTTGTGGAATCAGTGGAAGAGACACAGCATCACTTTTGGCTGCAGTGATTGACTCGTTTCCTAGCTCTTCTATTTCCCAAAACTTTAAATTTGACAAGAACAGGGTTTAAAGATTTGGTTGTCAGGTCACTATTTTCATTTTAAATACTTTTTTGAAATTGGACAGAAGCCAGCTCTTGCAACACTGATTAAAGAGTCTCTCGCTATGGAAGCAGGGGAAAAGAAAAATAACAGTCAGGGAAGATTCTGGTCAAAGATCACCATGACAACATCCAGCTGTTTCTCTTCTAGGAAGGTACACGCCCTGACTGGGTAAGAGGCTCCAGTTAACCTAACTTTGCTATAAATTGGATGGTTGACGTCTACATTGCATGCTTTCAACACTCATTTTACAGCTTTATATGTTACAGCTGAGCCAGAAATGTCAATGAGACAAAGACTGAAGGTTTCAGACCCTCAGACATCCCATCTTTCCTTGTAAAGGAGAATGACTATGCATTTCAAGAAAGAAGACTCAAAAATAGTATTGATATTTTTACTCTTAACAACTAAAAATGTCTACCCCAGAGAAATACTTAAGTTACAATATTAGGTGTTAATTTATGTACACTGTATTCGAAACTCTGACATAAAAAAATATTAAATACAATGTGGTGTCCTGGATAGTTCCTGGAACATAAAAAGGACACCAGTGGAAAATCTGGTGAAATTCAAATAAAGTCTGGAGTTTAGTGATTAGTTAAGTCCCAGTGGTGGTTTCTTAGTTGTGACAGTTACCACGGTAGTGTCAGATGGTAACATAGGGGGAACTGGATGAGGTGTATATGGCAACTCTCTGCACTATCTTTGCAACTTTTCTGTAAGTATCAAGTAAGTCCAAACTAAAAAGTTTATTTAATAATGGAGAAAATATGGGCCGGCCCTGTGTCTTAGAGGTTAAGTGCGCGCGCTCTGCTGCTGGCGGCCCGGGTTCGGATCCCGGGCGCGCACCGACGCACCGCTTCTCCGGCCATGCTGAGGCCGCGTCCCACATACAGCAACTAGAAGGATGTGCAGCTATGACATACAACTATCTACTGGGGCTTTGGGGGGAAAATAAATAAATAAATAAAATCTTTAAAAAAAATAATGGAGAAAATAACTAAGTATATTGGTGAAAATCTTATAATAAATACTTAGTAGATAAAATATGGGTAATTTTTCTGGTCTTATTTTTATATTTCTTTGAATTATTCATGTTTTCACCACTATTTTACTATTACAATTGAGACAAGTATAATAAATATTATCAATAAAAAATTATTTTAGTCTTTCTATAATCTAAAACACATGGATTTCTAATAACCTCTAAATTCCCCACTGAATAACAAGAGAGAAAAGACAAAGGTCACCAGATTTTATTAATAAACTGTCTTAATTCAGCAGGAACTGATTTGAAAGACTTCATTTTCTTGGTGGACTCTAAAGATGCTTATCTTTAGGTTCTTAAAATGAATAGAATTATAGTTAGTTGAGGGTTCAAAACATGAGTCATCATGATTCCATTTGTAAAGAAATTCTAGTACATAACACTTTCAAAGCCATATCACTTTAGTTATTTTTTTGATTGGGAATATCTCCAAATACACTTATGGGCTTAAAAGTGAATTTTTGGCTAATATGAAACAATTTGGCCATTCTTTGATCCTGGATTTCCCCACATTTCTGTTTGTTATACTATTATCAGAAATTATCTTATGAAACACATGAAACTTAATAAGACTTTCATTTGAAACACAACATAATTAAGAAAAACAAAACTGGAGCCAAAGTACCAAATTTTAAAATTAGGTAAAAGCAGTGTTTACCCTTGGGAGGGCTGGAGGGAATACTAGGTGGGCGTGTGAGTGGATGGTGATGTCTGTCCCTTCATCTACTGCTGTTCAGTTTGTGAATATTCATCAAGCTGAATCCTTAAGATATGTGCCCTTTTCTGTATGTAAATAATACTTCAATTAAAATTTAAAAAACATTAAATAAAACCAGAAATCTATGAAAGCATAGTTAAAGAGGTTGCTGAGTATGGGAGTTTCTCTATGACTTTTCAGTGAGCCCAAATTGTGCCCCTACCAGGTATACTAAGAGGGTCTGAGGCAAGGGGTTCCCAAACTCTCCCCCAGACTGTAGTTTTGATCAGACTCATTGTTTTGTTAATTAGTTGTTTTAAATGTCAAATTAAAAAATTTCATAAGATGGCCTCTGATCAAAACCTGACAAATGAAGAAATATGGGAAAATCCCTCCCAAAATGATGCCAAATCATTCTATTTTACTTCATACTGAGCCCAAAATCGATCAACAAATATTCATAGAATAGCTACTGTATGCAAGTGTCATGATGAACATGTGCAAGAAGAAATAGGACGCAGACCACAGAAGTCTCTACCATTTGGTTGTACAGACAGAACGTACACAAATGAAAAGACAACAACCTTCCTAGGTGGTATATAATAAATACCAAATACTGTGCTGGGGAGATCGGGATGTCTAGCCCAACACACTGAAATTTAACTACAAATTGAATATACACACAATAAAATTGAAGTGCCTGGTGAAATTTGGGTTGGAATTATAGAAAAATAAGTTGGGTAACATTCTGGTGTGTTATTTAGCAATATTTAGCTATGAACTTTTTTGACATAGTTATAAAATGATGGCACATTGATGTTGAAGAACATACGTAGAAGGCAGAGTATTCTTTAAAAAATCTAAAATAATACATCTGTTAAGCATAAATCCACTAAATGTGTTGACGTAGCTCAAAAGTAAGCATGAGATCAAATGCTATATCATTTATTGAAAACTCTGTACATTTTTAACAGTTTAACAAGCTATTTGAAAAGGCCTAGATTACAAAATAGCAACAAAAGTTTTTAAATTAATTATGAAAGAATAGTGAAACCTATATAAGAAAAACTAAGTCTTACTGGGAAATTTAAAATTGGATATTTAATAGAGAGATATTAAACATCCTTGAATATATAAATTGAATAGTGTGAAAATTCATTTTCTTCTTCAGAGTTACAGTTTGTATAAAATTCCAACAAAAATGTCAATGGCTCTAAAATGTACATAGAAAATTAATAAATAAGAACATAAATGAACACTTTGAAAGTACAAGGCACAACCTAAGGTTTTTGAGTATTACCTAAAATAAATGAGAACAACTAGAATGGAAACAAAAACGAAAGAAAGCTGCATAGATTCAAACTGCATCAAATTTTCTCAATTCCAAAAAAATGACCCTACCATACAGAAAAAAAAAAATCATTGAGTTTCAGACAATCTTCTGGGTATATATACATTAATTCTGGAGGAGTGATAAACAAAATAAATTTTCCCTGCACAAAAGGATAGTGTCTGAAACAACATTCAAGCCAATTTCACTGACAAAGAATAGCAGATATTACCTGTCTCTAAGATTCTCGTCTTCAAACCTTCCATCTCGGATCTATGAATGTTATGAGCATACATAGAGAGAGATATAGAGATATACAGAGATATATATGTACTATGTACTATATATATACGTTATACATACATATATACTATATATCATATATACTGTATATATATACTATACATGTATACTATATATACAGTCATGTGTCGCTTAACGATGGGGATACATTCTGAGAAATGTGTCGTTAGGCGATTTCGTCGCTGTGTGAACATCATAGAATGTATTTACACAAACCTAGAGAGTATAGCTTACTACATACCTTGGCTATACAGTACTAATCTTATGGGACCACCATAGTGTATGTGGTCTGTCATTGACCGAAATGTAGTTATGCGGCTCATGACTGTATACTATATTAAAGGTTGATAAAAATCTGAGGCAAACCATGATAATGACAGTAGTGATTACATCTGGGCTTTGGAAACTGGGTAAATTTTGACTTCTTGTTTAGAATTTTCTGTTATTCTCCAAATTTTCTAAAAATAGAAGATAAGCTGGGGATATGTTTCATCAGTATACAATTTTTGGACACCATAAAAACACAAATATGTAAAAATATCCACATGGGAAGAAATTTAAAAATATTAATAGAGGATATTTTAGGGAAGTGGGCTTAGGAAATTATTGATTTCTTACTCAGTTCTTTACTTCTTAAATATGCTGTAATGAGCCTATATCCTCTTTGGAATGGTAAAGTTAAGGTTTATTTTTAAAACTAATATTTAGAGGCAGGGGACTACTAGCAGAGAAGGTTGAAGAAGATTGAGGCATCCTGATCCTACTGAACATTGAAGCTCATTATATTACAAAATTACTTAAAATATTTTATTTAATACAGATAAACAGAATAATAAATCAATGAAAAAAAAGTTTCAAAATAGATTCAACTATATATGAGGAACTTTTAATACAGTAAAATTTCCAACACAAACAAGTTAAAAAGAATCATCTAGTAAATTTGGTAGAGATATTTAGCAGCAGTTTGGAAGGAAAAAATAGAAGAAGAAAGGGGAAGTTAAAGCTGGTGTGAAATGAGCTTCCAAAATAAATGCCAGCAGGATTGATGAGTTAAATACCAAACTAAAACACTAAATTATAAAAAAGTCAAAGTAGCGGAAAATAGAATCGACTATTTAAGAGATTACAAACAAATATATTTTTAGCTTTGATGTATTAGAGAAAGTCAAAAGGAAAAGTTTGTCACATTAAAATACACAGATGCAAAATCTCTGTACAAGTTTAAAAAAGCAGCAAAATATTGTGAAAATATTTACATCAAAATTCTGATAAACGTTAATATGTGTAATATAGAATTTAGTCAAAATTATAAAAAATTAGGACAGGCAAATGAGGGAAGATATAATAAAAATTAGCAGAAGATAAAATTAGAAGTATCAAAATATGCGGAAAGAAGTTAATTCTTACTTGTAAACAAGCAACAAATTAAATTTGAGATACTGCTTTACAACTACAAAAGTAGCCAAAATAAATTTTCAAAGATAAAATGCTGTAAGAATGTGGAGAACTTGTACACTCTCTTTCTGACTGCACACATTTAGAACTCATTTGGGAAGCAATATGGTAACAGGTAGCAAGAGTGATGATGATGTTCATCCTCTTTAGCTCAGACATTCCATCTATGGAATTTATATTGAACATATCATTCCTCAGAAACAAGAGATCTGCACAAAAATTTTGGCATGTTCCATTATAGCCAAAAAAAAATGGAAATGATCATATTAAATAATCGTATGATAATAAACTAATATAGATGCATGAGAAATTACTTAGAAATAGGGAAAATGCTTATGGTATAATAGGTGAACACAAAAATATACCATAGTATATATGCTGTATTTTTTCAATTATGTAGAAAATGTAGACGATCAAATGCAAAATATGAAAATAATTGATGTGTTAAAGTATAGTAAAAATATGAGTGTTTCCTAGTTTAAAAACGTTTAAACCTAATTGTTTCTGATAATTGGCACACAGATAGAAGAACCAGATACAAAAAATTACGGTTTTATAAAATAAGGAAGAATTTTTTTCATGAATAAAGCATTTACTGAAAAATAAGCTTACAGTCAGAGTATCTAATGTGTGTGTCGAATAGCACACCTCGTCTGTGTCCTTCACGTGCTTCTCTTCAGTACAGATGTATGTAATGATCACACGCGCTCTGCTTTCCTCCAGGTCACTGTGAAGGTGAAGGAAATGGCAGGTGGGACAACACCTGTCCTACCGCAGGCCTGCCTGGCACATTCGAGGTGCTCAGAAACGTTCTTTCAATATAAAAGGGAAACGATACCAAGGATTTGTCAAATTGTGATATTAGAAAATGCAATGCAAATGCTCTTGTTCGTCTTTGAAACAAAGGAATTAGAACTAAGCATTTTGGGAGGCCTCACCAAATCCGAGGTTTCAGGAATCTGTAAGATTCTGTGGAATAAGTGGAACATGAAGAAAGGTGGAAATCACTCAAGAAGTACTACAAGAAGATTATAAATGTATGGATCTTCTGGAAAAGCGTATGTAAAAGAAAATTTTTTAAATTAGAGTGTGTGTGTATAAAATACACTGTATTTAAAGCAAGAAGCAAAATAAAGCACAAACACACACCTGCTCCCACTACGACCTTGGTTTCACAGCACACCAGGCAGGCCATGCTTGTCTCGAGCCGGTGTCTACGGCCCAGGTAGACAGAATCTAATTCTGTGCTAACATGTCATGCTTTTTATCGGAGTGATGGACAATGCTTCTGACATACGGGTGAACTACCTATTGGAGGAAAAATATGTGCCCCATTTTTTGCTCCTTTATGCTTAATGTATGGCACAGGCAAATATTTCCACCCCCAAAATCTGCTCATTGGAGGACAAAACTGCTGTGCAGCCTATTAAATCTGCAAGTGCTCTGGCTTTGCCACAAAGTCACATCTGGTTCAGACGGCAAATTGCACTGTCTCTACGTTATGTTCAGCTCGCGCGCCCCCAAACCGGATGCGGTCCTCCACACCTGTGAACGCTGAGATCCCCGACTCCTAAACGCTTCTGTTCCCCAAACCTACCTGTTTCTTCTGAGTCCGAAACGGCACGCTTACTCCTGCTGCTTTGATTGGAGTTGCTTTCTCCTAGAGCTGGTGGTGCAAAGATGCCCTAAGAAGAGAAAAACCCCAAGTTATGGCACAGACCTCTGCGGTGGGGGAGGCAGCAGTGCGGGGAGACTCGTGCCTGGGCTGCAGCTGCTGCAAACTCACTTTCAGTGCGGAGGTGGCAGCTGCAGCCTGCCGCACAGCTGCCCGGGGGGCTGCTGCTCCCGCGCGGGGCGGGCCTGGCGGCCGCTCAGCGTGCTGCGCCTGCAGTTCCTCCCGCAGGCTCCCCAGCTCCGTTTGCAGGGCGACCACCCGGCAGAAGGACACCACCGTGAGGCAGCAGGACAGCAGGGCCAGCAGCAGGGGCACGGCCAGCAGCTTTCCATCTTTGGAGAGGCGGACAGAGGGGCTTTCCTTCTGGGGGAGGATGGAGACACTGTCCTTCAGTTTCATTTCTTCTCTTCTCTTAAGGCAAGAAGAAAGGCGTGACTGCTCCCCTCGTGTGGAGTCATCCATCTCACTCCTTGAACTTTGGAGGTTCGGGCCTTTAGAATCAGTGACCACGGGGAATGGATCATTTCCTGTTATCTGTGTTTGTTGATGTCCTACATTGACTACATCGCCCAGCGTGGCTCTCGCCCTCAGGAGAGTTCTCCCGAATTTTCTTCTCTCTGCCCCGCTGCATCTCTGCCCTACTGTACGCTAGGTCTTCCTGGCATTCGCCCTTCTATTCGATTGCTCAATCAGTCTTCCTCATTTCACTTTCAGTTTTTGTAAGAATTTTAATGACATCTCAAAACACTCATACACACACGGGCCCCTTAAACCCACTGATTTGTCGGAACCTCGGGTTTGGGTCAGCACACTTAAGGGCACTTTTAAGCCGTGCAGTGTTTAAGGAGCTCCCTCTTAGGCGTTCTCAGAGAACTGGGTCTACTTGGGGCCATGTGGCTTTGTAGGAAAGGGGAAAAGAACATGAAAGTTCCTGCTGGTGTAATAAAAATAATGAATGTGAGGTCAGATAGCTAAGTGCTTCAGTATTGAACTGTACTCAGCTGGAAAGTGATTTATTAACAGCCATTAAGCAGGAAACAAAATGAAGTGTCCTTAAAGGAGGCACGGAAGTCCGCTGGGGACTCTTCTCTTTATTGTTATCTCAGCAATGTAATTAAAAGCATGTGGCTAAACTTTGGAGACCTATTTAAATTAGATACGGGTGTGTTCTTCTACGGGGGAATGCATTTCCAAGGGAAACTTGCTAATCATTTCCTTCTGGGACTCACTGCTAGGGAGTCCGTCCCCCACAGGACACCCCGCCCCAAGGAGCGGTCCCACCTCTACTGTTCCCGCTTCTGGAGCTTCAAGTCCCTGCTCAGTGTGATGCTGTTTCGAGGCTAATGGGCCTTATCTCCAGCTCCAAATGCCCCAGTCCGGCCACTTACTGCTCTTTGCTAAAGCAGCTTATCTACCAGTCCACAGTAGGTTGACTCTGCCCCAGTCGAACTGCACGCAAAACGACCTGACTCAACCCAGAATCACTTCAGTTTCAAATCCCTATGGTTGGACGTGGTGTTGCTGCCTTGTCTTGATGGACGGCTCCTGGACATTTCCCGGTTTCTGGGTGCTTGGCTCTCAGCACCTACATATTGAGCAAGGAGCTTACACTTCAGTGATGTTACTGAGCACTTGCCGAGGCCTGGCTAAGCACGACTCCCCCTTGAGCAAAGACTGCAGAGCAGGAGCTCTATCTGACCCCACATTTCTATGCCATCTTCAAAAGAAAGTTACAGAAATGAGGTAAGTAAGGGTAAGGCCTCCAGGGAGCGAATCCTGGCTCCACCTCTTACTCTCCTTGGGCAAAGTATGTAAACTCTCTGTGACTCAGTTTCCTCATCTCTTAAATGAGATGATAACTGTCCCTGAGAATTGTAAAGAGGCGTACAGGAAAGTAGAACAAACTATATTTAAGATGCTTCCATTTTTCATTCACAACATGAAATATATTTCATTCATTCATTATATGAATGAAATGTTTCACTCATTCATTACACGAAGTATTTTTCATTGTTATAAACAGTGCCATGATAAACATCTTTGTACGTGTCTCCTGTAACATCTGCAAAGGTTTCCCCAGCAGACACCTGCTGGAGAGCAGGCACAGGGTTACCTTTACCACGTGTCACCAAGTCCCCTCTGATGAGTGCCCGTTTCCTCAGTGTCTCACTAAGCGTGATGTCGTGAGACTTATTCATTTTTACCTATTGGGATTGTTATTATTTTCCTTTGTGTCTGCAAGTTCCAAGACTCTTTTAAATGACCTTTAAAAAACTTAAAAAAAAAGTAAAAATTTTTTAATGATTACCTTGGTCTCCCAAATTAGCTGTTCTCTAATCTCTCAGGTGGAAGTCTTCTTCTGTGAGTGAGTATGCAAAATCTTTTGAATCAGACATCATGTAATACAAGTCTTTTGTCATAGTCCTATGTTTCCAGGTCAATCAGGGTGACATATAAGAGATAACATTCCAATAAAAAAAAAAGAATTAGTTTAGGGATTGTATTAAACCCTTCTGACTGAAAGTAATTGAAACTCACTGAGATTATGTGAGTGTATATTAATATTATCTATGCACATACAGAGTAAGAATTCAAGGCGGTGCTGGAAACCAATGACTCTTCCTTCACTCGGGACACCTGTGGCTGCTGCTGCTTTCTGTGGGTCAACACTCTCCTACTTCTGACGGGCCACTTGTCTCCTACTCTGCTGTGACATCTCTGAAGAGAGAGGGAATAATTTGACCGTTTTAGGAATTACCTCTGCCTTGGTTGCTCTATTGGGCAGAAACCTTCACGCCCAACCATCTCAAGAGACAGCCACCCAGCAGCCTACGTGCAGGCCATTTTAAAACAAGTACCCCGTCCTGGATCAAGCAGGGGGCAACCCTGAGCACAGAGAGGGCTGGTGCTTCCTCCACAAAAGGCAGCAGGCCAGCCTCCACCCGACCCAGACCTGAGGCAGGCACTCATTGCCATTTGCGTGTCCTCCACGGCGATCACACAATTAAATTTGTCTGAAGACAGATCGAAAACTAAGTGGCATTCATGTGCTCTTGAATTTCTTATTAGAGGAACAAAAGGAAGTCATTACTCCGTAAATCAAAGATCTGTTTCCTGCAGAGGAAGTGGTTTGACAATAATTTAACTGAAATTCTGTTAAACAAATAGCATGTTCACATCCACTGAACAGCTCACCACACAAGTTTATCCAGGGAGGAGAAGCTACCCTCCCTGAGCCACAGAGCGCTCTCTGTCAGTATGTAGCTACTTTTCTACCCACTTCTTTTTCTCAACTTCAGTGTAAAACACTCTCCTGTAACATAGCTATACCAA